>NC_140589.1:1722239141-1723439141 GCF_964204655.1 Triturus cristatus
GAGGGTACAGGTGCCTTGTCCCCCTACAGTACCCAGGTCCATTCCTGGGCACTGTAAGTGCAGTGCTGCCATTAAGAGTATATGGTGCTGGGAGGTCGTCATCACGAACTCCACAGCACCATGATGGCTACACTAAAGACTGAGAAGTTTGGTATCAAACTTCTCAGCACATTAAACCCACACTGATGCCAGTGTGGGATTTAATGTAAAATGCACGACAGAGGGCAACTTAGAGATGCCCCCTGAACCTAACCAACAACCAGCGTCCTGACTGAGAGGCTGCCTAGGCTGCCACCCTGCAGACATGTTGCTGGACCCCTGGGTAGAGAGCCATCCGCTCTTGTGGGTCTGCAACAATGCACATCCTGGGCGAGATGCTAGGTCTCCTCCCCCAGGATGGGATGGGGAAGCTTCAAAGGCATGCTGCCTTTGTGAGCTTCTCCAGACCACTTGCTGTACTCAACTGACCCCCACCGGTTCTGACCCCCACTCTGGCGGGAAAACCCAAGGGAGGAAGGGGGTGTGCCAGCCTCTGCCAACCCCACCCCTCAGGTGGGGGAGGCGAGGAGAAGCACGATCCCGAGCTCTTGCCATCTTGAGGATAGGGAACCCTACCCAATCAGGACTAGGCTCCTGCCCCCCTCCCACTGGAGAGTGGCAGGCTAGGGGGTGTAACCACCCCAGGGAAGGGACCCATTGGTCCCTGACCTCAACCTTCCTGTAACGCCCCTAAATTTTGTATTTAGGGGCACCCTGAACCTTCCTTCCTCAGATCCCGATTTTGAAACAAGAAGAAGAACAAGAAGAAAGAAGACCTGCCGTGCAGCTGCTAACTAGAGGACAACACCAACTGACTTGGCCCCAGCCCTACAGGCCTGTCGACCCTCGAACCTGCTCCTGCTAAATCCCGGCGTCTCCTGCGGTCAGCAACCTCGAAAACCCCGGGGGACCTGCCTGCCTTGCTCATCTAAAGACTGGGACTCCCAAGAGCAGTGGTTCTGCTCAAACAGCAACAACCCCTGGCACCAGCCAGGAACCGCGAATCCAGCACACTCTGCACCCACCGAGCCCGGCCTGTGCCTGAGTGAACAAAGACCACGAGGTAGTCCCCCCCGGCGACTATGACCCAGAATCCAGCACCCAAGGACCATCCTCGACGCTCCCGACGACCCCTGCAGCCTCACAACCAGGGTCCCCTCCAACCGCGACCAGCAGAAGGTAAGATTTCCCGACGCCAAAAGTCACCCCTGCACCCGGCGCCCTGCGGCCCCATGTGCCCAACTCCTGGGTGCCTACCTAACCTACAGCTTCCCAACTTACCTCTTGAAGTGGTGGTCGCACCTGAAGAATCTGCGTCCCCGAGCTTGCAGCTTTTGTTAGTCTTGCAGCTTCTCCATTGAAATACATTGAGCGCCTGACGGCTCAAAAGCACCCTGAACCCAGCCGCCCGAGTGCCCTTGGGAGTGCAACATCTATCCTATCTTACTTCCCCACTTGCCCTGTGTAAGTGACCAGGAGCCCAGCTCCCACCTCCGCGTGGCCTGCCTGCTAGCAGCCAACCAAATGCCCCCTGCCCGCCATAGGCTAACATTGGGCCTACTCTCACTGCACCCGGCTGCCCCTGTGCTGCTGAGGGTGTAACAACTGTACCTACCTGACCCTGGGAGACCCCCGAGTCTATGCCCAGAACCTTAACTCTGCCAGCCAAGTACTTACCTGCAAGCCGATAACCTACATTTTCTCTATAGGGTAACACTGACTGGTTTCACTTGGAAATTCTTCTAAGTGTCGAGTTTTGAAACTTTAAAATATTCAGTAAAAATCAGCCGATCAACGAAAACAAAATTACTCACCTGTTACCAGGAGAGATCCCAGTGCTGGATCTTGGTGCCCAGCACTGACACTGAAAAGTAATTACAACTGTAACTTACCGATAACTTGATTTTCCTCCATAGGATAACATTGCCTGGTTTTTGCCAGAAATTCTTCTGTCGGTTTTTGAAACATACAAATATTCCTTAAAAATTGCCTGTGTAACAAAAACGATTTCTTTCAACTGTTTACAGGAAATGCACCAGGGCTGAATCCATGATCCAGCCCAGAGTAAGAAAATCATACGCAAAGTAATTGATATTGCATTTACTTAAAAATTCCCATTGAGCTCAATGTTATAATTCTGTTTGAATTGTGTTGCCTATTGCAACAACTTTAGCTATTGCATTTAAAAGTCTCTTGTTTATTGAAAGTATATGACTAGAGTATCTCATTCTGAGAAAGTATTTATGATACCTACTTGTGGTTCTAAAATAACTATATATTTTTATATACAAAACAATTGGCCTAGAGTTCAGTTCTTGAGTGTGTGAGACCATTTGCTGACTGAGTGTGTACAACAAATGCTTTACACTGTCCTCTGATACTGCCTTTCTGCTCGACCAAGCTATCACTTTAGAGAGTAAGGTTATATCTAACTTTAACCTCTGCCAAACCTCTGAGGACTGTGGACTCTGTACACCCTGTACCGTACTTGGGTACAGTATATACAGAGCCACTTTCTTACATATACCTCATGTGAAGACCTAACAGCATGTGGAGACAGGTCCCTATAATAACGAAGGCCATTCTTAGATATTATAGGTAACCAGTAAAGCCATCCAGAGTATATGGTCATTATGAGTTTCCTAGCATCATAATGGCTTTACTGAATCCTGGGTTGCTTGACATCAAACAACTCAGAATATTAAACCTGCACTGATTCAGATTTATTATTCCATGCACTTAGGGGTCCCTTCTAGAGGGCTCCCCTGAACCAAACCAACCACTGGCGGGTTACTGAATGGTGAACACCAGCCTGCCACCACGAGACAAGTTTCTGGACCCCTTCGCTCCCTGGGCCCAGAAACATAGCTTTTCCCAGGCAGAGGTGTTCACACCTCCCCTAGGGTCAGGAAGAGCCATCTGTGGCAGGGGAGATTCGCCTGTGTAATGTGACTCCCAGCCTCTCCTGCTATCAGGAGAAGGCCCCGTTCCGGTCTCTTCCCCTTTTCAGTGGGAAGACAGGCAGAGAAAAATAGGACAGCCCAGAAGGTGTGCACACCTCTGCTGACCCCTACCGCCTCAGGTGGTGGAGGCGAAGTGCAGCCCACTCTTCAGTGCCTGACATCTTGAAGATGGCAGGCACCCCCTTATCAGGATAAGGGATTGTGCCTACTCCCCCACATGAGCACACCGAGTGTGGAGTCACCCTAAGTTCAGTAGCCCATTTGCTACTACCTCAAGACCCCTTAACCACTAAATATAGTATTTAGGGGGAAGTCCTGTACCCAGAATGTATTTCTTTGATGACCTAAGAATATTAGAATCTAAACAAATCTAAACGAGGTTGCAGCACTGAGAACTACAGGCCCAACTGACTTGTCCCCAGCCCTACCAGCCTGCCTTCAGCTCCGAAGAAAACGACTGCTCCATAAAGGATCAGCAACCTCCAGATTTGGCGAGGACTGACCCCCACTTCAATAAAAACTTGAGACTCCCAAGGACATCGGCCCTGTCCACAAAAGAAGTTCCAGCCCATGCAGGACCATGAAACCCTGCTCCAATACTTACCCCTGCACCAGTCATCCACGACCCGTGTCCTGAGGGTTCACCAGTCCTGAAGAGGTCCCCCAGGGGTGTCACCTCCAGGGTTCTGTGTCGACGCCTGCAGCTTCTTCACGACATCCCATTCCCCCAACCAGTATTTTAGAGTGTACACCCCATTTTTTCTAATGCAAAGTAACTTGCATGCTTCTACAAAACCAGTACACACTGTATCTTGAAAAGTTCTCTTGCACTGAAAGTATCACTTACCCGCTGTAAATCTTGGCTCTAGTAATAAAAATAATAAAGTAACAACTTTTTCTTGTGACATCATTTCTTGCCTGGGTGTGTACAACAACTGCTTAACACTACCCTCTGATAAGACGATTGCTCAACCACACTACCACAAAAGAGTACGGTATTATCTATTTCAGCCTCTACTATACCTCTGGGGATCCACTGGACTCTGTGCATACTATACCTTACTTTGGTATACTATATACAGGGACAATTTTTTACAGAACCCAAACAAAAGAACTTTGAATTGGTAATGTGTTCCTGCTATGACAAACTTGAGGTATTTATGGTGAGCAGGGTGCATGGGTATTTGAAAGTAAGCGGCTTTTAGGTCTTGTGTGGCCATAAAATCACTGTGTTGTAGAAGGGGAATGACATTCTGTAGAGTGACCATATGAAATTATTCTGACAGGATGTAGTAATGGAGAGGTCCGAGGTCCAAGATTTATCTTAGTGAGCCGTCCTTTTTTGGAATCAGAGAATATAAAGAATATACTCCTGTGCCCGGTTATTGATGAGGGACTGGTTCTATGATACGTTTGAGAAGAATGGCCTGAACCTCTTGTTTGAGAAGTATTCATTGATCCTGTGAACGCGAGGTGGGATGTCAGGTGGTGTGGTATTGAGCTCCAGACAGTAACCATGTTGGATAATGGCTAGTACCCATTGGTCTGTGATGATGGATTTCTAGACTGTGTGAAACAATTGTAGTCTTCTCTTGACAGGTGTTATGTGGCCAGAGAGAAGGGTTGGGCAGTCACTATTTTGCAGAGGAGGACACAGCGCATGGAGACGACCCTTCCTATATTGTTACCACCTCTAAAGGAGCCCTTGAAAATGCCCTTGGTGGAGGTGGATTGGCCCTGTTTTTTTTTGATAAGTAGAGGCATTTGCGTTGGTAGATTTATATCCACCCCTGTAACCGAAGCGTTGAAAGGCGCGTCTCTTTATTTTAGTTTGTAAGGCTCCCATTGTTTTAGCAGTATCTGTCCCCTTCTTAATTTTATCTAGGGTGATGTTCACCTGAGGGCCGAAAAATGTTCCTTATCAAAGGGCGTGTTCAGGGGGTGTGGCTAACCGCCGTACATGGCGACTGCCTGATCGCCGAGCTCCAGGCCAGGGGTCTCTATCGGCGCCTTGTACACGCATTCAGGAAACACCAGATCTTTCACAGAGCACTGGGGGGGCACGGTGGGGGACCCTACTATCCTGCCGCCAGTGCTAGATTCCTGCAGATCGCCTGGAAAGGCTTGATTCCTGAGATGCGACACGGCCGGATGCAGGGCAAGATGGCGGCTCTCGCTCTCCCTGTCTAAGAGGTGGCTGCTGGGGGAGTCGCAGGGTTGCAGGAGCTACTCGGTGTCCACCCCAGGCGATCCCTGGCTGCTTTGTGATGGTTTTCTCTGTTACTTACCCCGTGAATACCTGGGGAGGGCCGTCCTGTTGAGTGCAGTGAGCCGCGGTACCGGAGGCTGCAACGTGCTCCAGGGATCAGCTTAGGAGTAGTGCGGCCCAAGCCACTCGGCGGCTTTTCTCTCTGTTCGATACTGCCTGCGATGTGGCGCCCCCGTGGCCATCGGCCTCACCCGGATACATTGGTGCGGGCCTGTTCTGACTCGCGGGCTTACCGGCTGCTCCGCCCTTGGTGAGTTCGCTCCGCTTCCTGCCCCGGCACATGGGGGAGCTGGGCTCCCCTGCCCTCTATTCAGTGGCCTAACGATAATTGAGGGGCCCCCCAGCAAGGTACGTGGAGGGGCTCCCTCCGCATTATCAGGAGCTCCCCAGCCGATGTGCAGTGCTGAGGGGGCCCCCTGGAGTTTGCCCCCCCCCCGCACTGCGGGAGATGCAGGGGCCTGTGTTATGCCCCTGCCTCTATTGTTGATGGGGACGTGCATAGTGTGCCTCCGCCATTGTTGAATCAGGCCTGCGCTGACTCTGGAGGAGTGGACACTGCGGGAGACCCCCTGCTGACTGCCTTGGTGGGGGCCCCTCGTTCTACACGGCCGTCGTTGCAATCCTCCGACCAGTGTGGTGCATACATGGGGTCTTCGTGAAGCACTAGTTACTGCCTGGACAGCTACTAGGTGGAACCTCTTCTGGCCTTCAGGTCCCAGTAGGGCAGAGTGACTTGCGGCCACACTTACTCTTGGGTGCACCACAGACTTGTTGCTGTGTGGTGTGGTGTCCATCCTGATCTGGAGCTGGTGGGGGCGCCGGCCCTTTTCTGTGCCCTCTTCGACCGCACCTGATCCCAGCTCCTACACGGAGTCTACTCATCTGTCTGGCACTCCACTAGCGCTTCACAGACCCACTTGCTACTGATAAATGCGACAGCCGGTGGTCTGGGTTCACATACAGATACCCTTCTGGCATGGAATGGTCTAGCATTACACAGGCCTGGTCCTTTAATCACTTGCTCTGGGCGACGACTTACAATGGAGTGTCTTGCTCTCCCTCGGGGTTCACTTCCGGGACACCCATACTTGTTGCACCTGTGACTTGGGGGTTCGGAGTGCAAATTACCTGGGTGATGCTAACTACGTTTGTACTTGCTGTGGCGCTGCCTGGAGCTGCCTAGGACCGTCCCCTTTATAATCCTCTCGCTGACTGTTACTCTTCTTGTGATAAGATGGGGCGGACCCCAGTATTCGATCTCGGGGTTGGTGGTCTATCGCCCCCCAGGTAATGATGTCGCATTTAGGGAGGCTTTCCCTGACGCCGTCAGTGCTCTGGCAATTGGGTGCGCTAATTTCTCTATACTGGGAGATCTGAATCTCCATTTTGATAACCAGAGGACCCCGGCTATATGTAACTTTCTCGCGGATCTTGAGGCCCTTCAATTGTCTCAAAGAGTCTCCCAACTCCCAACCTACCCACTCAGAAGGGCATATATTGGACCCTTTTTTCACAAATTTAACGGAAGCCTCAATTCTCTCCGTGTCGCCCCTCGGATGGACGGACCATTTTCTAGTGGAAGACATTGGAGTAAGCTTAGGTTAGAGGATCTTCATCTTGCTCTAACTGCTGACCCGCTTGAACTTTCGAGTGATGTTGAATTGGGCTATGATCAGTTCTGTAATTGCATTACCAGGGCGCTGGACTTTTTGATTCCCATACGGACTAGTAAGTTCAGTCCTAGAAAGTCTAACCCCTGGTATGACAGTGCGCTACGTGCACTGAAAGGGAATTGCAGGCGTGCCGAGAGAGAATGGCGGAGATCTTACGATACGGCGAAGAAAGCGCTGTACTTGGCCTCTATTAAGATCTACCATCGTGCCATTTGTAGGGCTCGCGCAGCGTTCTACTCTCTGGAATTTCGTAATAGCCCCAATCCATCCAAGACTATTTTTAAAGCTCTTAAGGATCTGCTGTCTAAGCGCTCCACTTCTCCAGTTATGGCCTCTACCTCGCACTGTGAAGCCCTAGCATCTTTTTTTCTGGAAAAAGTGCAGGACATCTACCGTGCCTTTCCTGGTACTGGGCCCTCTCAGAAGACCGCGGTGGTTGCTCCTGCCTGTCCCATGCTGGCATCTCTTCCGCAACTCTTACCCGAGGCTTTTGATATTTTGGCTCAGAAGGTCAAATCTGGTTCGCCTCTGGATCCGGTCTGTCCTGCCCTGTTTAGGAACCAGTCTTTTGTGGGTCGCTCTACAGTTTGTTCCTTGATTAATACTTCATTGGCTACGGGCACGGTCCCAACCAAATGGAAGCGTGCTGTGGTTTCTCCTATTTTGAAGAAGCCAAACTTGGACGCTTTAAGACCGGAAAACTATCGGCCCATTTCCTTGCTCCCATGGCCGGCCAAGCTGATGGAAGCCCATGTTAATCAGGCACTTACTGACCATCTTACTCAAGCTAACATTCTGGACGTGACCCAGAACGGGTTCCGAGCTGGGCATAGCACGGAGACTGCCCTTCTCGCCATGGTTGAACATCTCCGGTCGGTGCTGGATCAGGGACAGACGGCGGCGCTAGTGTTGCTAGATCTGAGCGCCGCCTTCGATACGGTCTCGCACCGTATCCTTCTGCACCGCCTGGAAGAGATTGGCGTTACGGGGCTAGCCCTTCAGTGGTTCCGTTCCTTTCTCGATGACCGGTCCTTCTGCGTTGCTACACCTCCCTATCAGTCCAAATTCCATCCTCTGGACTTGGGAGTACCGCAAGGTTCCTCACTGAGTCCCACCTTATTCAATCTCTATGTGAGACCGCTGGCTGATGTCGTCAAGCAATGGGGCATGTATATGGTCTCATATGCGGACGACACTCAGCTGGCGGTTACCATCAGTGGGGATGCCGATGTGGATGCCCCCAAGTTCCAGAATGGGCTAAGGGAGGTGGCTAGCTGGATGACTGCCAACTGTCTCCAGCTTAACGCAAAGAAGACCGAGGTAATGATCGTCGGAAAGGGTAGGGATCTCTGGGGTGACAGATGGTGGCCGCCGGAACTTGGTGTGGCTCCAACTCCGGTTATGGAGTTGGGAAATTTGGGAGTGTGGCTGGATTCCACTCTCAGCTTTGTGGGGCACACCAAGAAAACCGCGGCGTGCTGCTTTGGAGTCCTTCGGAGCTTAAGGCCTGTCCTTAAGTTTTTCGATCCCTCTACCAGACAGATGGTAGTTCAGGCAACAGTTTTATCTCGCCTGGACTATGCCAGTTCGCTCCTGTTAGGGAGCAATCAGGCAGAAATTGTTCGGCTTCAACGCGTTCAAAATGCCGCTGCCAGAGCAATTGTCGGCTTGCCTAGGTCTTGCTCGGCCTCCAGCACTCTTCGAGCATTGCATTGGCTGCCGATCAAGTCGCGAATTTATTTTAAAGTTTTATGTTTGGCTTTCAAAATTTTGAAAGGATCTGCTCCCCAGATTCTTTCGAATCTTATGTCCGGTTATGTACCAACCCGTTCATTAAGATCTTCGGAGCAAGTGCTTGCAGTAGTCCCGAGGTTCAGGCTTTGCCGAGCTGGTGGGCGCTCTTTTCGGACGAAGGCTGCAGCGTTATGGAATTCGCTCCCGCTTCAGCTCCGTACAATTGAAGACCTTTTGTCATTCCGGAAATCCTTAAAAACTTTCTTGTTTTAATCTGTTCCCTTTACTCGTGGTCTTGTGTTGGTTGTGTTGTATCTTGTCGCGCGCCAGGACGCCCCTTAGCTGGGGCAGCTGTGCGCGTAATAAATGCTATTAACATAACATAACATAACAAAGGGCAGGAATCAGGACATGGAGGATTCTAGCCCTGCTTCAACCGCCACTTCCACGGAGATGGTTACGCCCATAGCGGGGGACGCTCAGCCAGACAAGCTGGATTTAATCCTCCAGGAAATTAGCCAATCTCGGGCGTTGATAGAGCAGCAACTGGAGACTCTGACAACGGACATCGCTCTCATTCGAGATGACCACAAGAAACTAGCAGAAAAGGTTTCCGCAAACAGGACGGTGGTACAGGACCTAATCCCAAAGCAAAAAGAACACTCAACTGCACTGGAACAGATACAACACCAGATAGTACAGCTTCAGGAAAGGATTGAGAACGCAGAGGGTAGAGCACGCCGCAACAACGTAAAGATTATTGGCTTGCCGGAGAACTTGAGGGCCAAAATGCTATGCTTTATATTGAAACTTGGCTCAAATCTCTTGTACTGCCGGGACGCTTGTCTGACACCTTTTGTATTGAAAGAGTTCACAGCGTTTCTGCACGCTGCAGAGTGCGGGATATGCCACCTCGCCCTGTGGTAGCCCGAATGCTAAATTACAGGGACCGTGATGAGATATTGCAGACCGCCAGAGAGAAAGCTCCGATACACAAAGACAATGTACGTATCTCCCTGTTCCCTAACTACACTCTCCAAGTACAAAAGCAGAGGGCGGAATATCAGGGGGTTAAACGCCATTTGCAGAACATCAATGTTAAGTAGGCACTCCTGTATCCAGCGAAACTTAAAATACTTCAATACCAAAAGTCACTTTTTTGATACCCTGACGGAAGCATGAGTGGATTGAACATACCTTCCCTGATTTGCCTATTGATTTGTCTAATCGACAATCTGGAGAATCCCAGCCCTGGAGGAGACAATCACAACGCCGACGTACCAAACCTAAGAGATACGAGGAAGATGCTACCACGACGCCGGCGCAGGTCCTGGAGGAACAGAGAAGGATGGTCGTCTCTGCTGCCACTTTTAGAGACACAAGGGCAATCACGGACCACAAATCCTCCATGGGAGATGCGGGTCAGTCGGAACCGGAGCGTAGCTCACCCCTACTTTCGTCATTGTCCTCCCATATGGAGAATACACTTCTCAACTGACAGCTGTGAGAAAGTGCCATCTTTCTTGCATGGTATGCCCCCACTTTTTGCTAAATTGCTGAATGTACTTCGATTGAGTGTACCCTGGGTTCCTGCCAATCAGGTGCCCAGGGCCCATGTTCCTTCCTTAAACCACACAAACTCCAAATTGGCAAACCCTAGCCACATGTCAGCCCCTAGTAAATGGTACCCTAGGTACCCAGGGCCTTGTGGCCAGGGAAGGCCTCTAAGGGCTGCAGCACTCATTGTGCCACCCTCAGAGGCCCTGTACCCTTACACACACACTGCCCTTGCAGGCTGAGTGTCTGGGTGCAGGACAAAACAAAGAGTCGACATGGCACACATCACTGTGTACCATGCCCATCACCTACACTGCCAAGGCATATGTTAGCCACCCCTCTAGCTGGGTGCATTACGCCTATGGTGTGGGCACAGGAGCAGGAGCACTGTGCCCCTACAGTACCCGGGTCCATTCCTGGGCACTGTAAGTGCAGTGCTGTCATTTAAGAGTACATGGTGCTGGGAGCTTGTCAAACACGAGCTCCACAGCACCATATTTGCAACACTAAAGCCTGGGAAGTTTGGTATCAAACTTCTCAGCACATTTATTTTATTTTATTTTACAGATTTGTAGAGCGCATGGCTGCCCATGGGCGTCCCAGCGCTGGTAGACAAGAACCAGGTGGGGGATGTTTTATGGGAACAGCCATGTTTTAAGTGCTCTACGGAATGAAAGAAGGTTAGGTTGGGCTCTGAGATTAGGGGGGAGCGAGTTCCACAGTTTGGCAGCGTTGAATGAGAACAGTCGGCCGCCTGAGCGGGCTTTTCTGATCCTTGGAACTGAGGCTAAATTGCAGTTGGAAGAGCGGAGAGTTCTAGAAGTGGTGTGGGGTGAGATAAGATTTTGGAGTATTGGAGGGGCCTTGCCATACATAATCTTGTGGGTCGTGCAGAGAGCCTTGAATTGAATTCTCTCGTGTATAGGGAGCCAGTGAAGGGCCTTCAAGGACGGTTTGGCTGAGCAGCGACGATGGGTACCTGTGAGGATGCGGGCTGCCGCGTTTTGGGCCGTTTGGAGTTTTGCTAAGACTTTTTTGGGGGCCCCCAGGTATAGGGCGTTGCCATAGTCTAAACGAGATAGTACAAGGCCGTGAATGAGGGTTTTGCGGGATTGAGTCAGAAGTAAGGGTAGAATTTTTCTTGCCGATCTTAGCAGACCGTGACAGGTTCCAGCGGTTTTCCGTGCTTGGGCTGAGAAGTTGAGTTTTTCGTCTAACCAGATACCCAGGCTCTTAATTTCTGGTTTGGACACAGGGGGGGGACCCATGGTTGACGGCCATATGGAGATGGAACTGTATAAAGATTTGTTGCCTAAAAACATGATCTCTGTTTTTTCGTTGTTTAATTTGAGATGGGAGCTACTCATCCATTTTGTTATCTCAATCAAGCAGGTATGCAGGTTGGGGATGGAGCGGTCTTGCTGATTAAGGGAGACCACAAGTTGGGTGTCGTCGGCGTATGTCAGGAGTTTGATGCCATAGGGGGCGACGACCTTCTCAAGGGGGGACATATAGACATTAAAAAGGGTTGGGCTCAGAGACGAGCCCTGTGGTACCCCGCAGTTGATGGCTGTGGGTCTGGACGTAAAGGTGCCGTCTCTCACCTGAAAGAGTCGGTTGTTAAGGAAAGATTCTAACCAGGCCAGAGCCGTTCCTGTGACTCCAATGTGTTTGAGTCTTTGGATCAGGGTAAAGTGGTTGACGGTGTCGAATGCGGCGCTCAGATCCAGGAGGATCACTGCCACTGATCCCCCTGAGTCTATGATCTTCCTTGCCTCTTCGACTACCGCCAATATTGCGGTCTCGGTGCTCTGGCCTGGCCTGAATCCCGTTTGGGAGGGTTTCAGTAGTTTGTTGGATTCGAGGAAGTGGGAGAGATTTTGGTTAACATGTTTCTCAGCTATTTTACTGGTACCAGGGAGTAAGGAAATTGGCCTATAGTTGCCGAGTTCTAGTGGGTCAAGGTGGGGTTTTTTGAGCAATGCTTCCACCATGGCTCTTTTCCAGCTGGGGGGGACAATACCTAGGGAGAGAGAGTCGTTAATAAGATTTGTCAGAGTAGGTAGAATAGTGGATCCGACTAGTTTCAGGATGTTCAGTGGAGCAGGGTCGGAGGGGCTGCCACTTTTAATAGAATTGAGAATGTGGTGAGTGGTATCGGTTGTGAGCGGAGTGAAGGCTGACAGCTGATTGTTGAGTGGGTTGACGTCAGGGGGGGGCATTGAGGACGTTCAAGGGGGAGGGGGGGAGTGAGTTAATAATTTTAGTGATTTTAGAGTTAAAAAATTCTGCAAGTTCATTGCAGCGGGTGACTGACGGTTCCACCAGAGGGGGGGAGGTCAGGAGTTTTGAGTAGTTTCCTTGCTATTTGGTAGGTTTGAACCCACACTGATGCCAGTGTAGGATTTAATGTACTAAGCACCCCAGAGGGCATCTTAGAGATGCCCCCTTACAGCTAACTCACAATCCACGTCTGCTCTGAGGCTGCCCAGGCTGCCACACAGCAGACACGTTGCTGGACCCCTGGGTGGGAGAGCCCCTGCTCTCCCGGGCCTGCAACAATGCACATCCTGGGTGAAGTGAGAAATCTCCTCCCCCAGGATGAGCAAAGGGAAGCTTCAAAGGCAGGCCGCCATTTGGAGTTTCCCCAGGCCACTGCAACCCCCAACTCTGGCGGGAAGCTTGGCCGGAAACCCCATACAAGGACAGGGGATGTGCCAGCCTGCCCACCCCACCCCTCAGGTGGGGGAGGCGAGGTGAAGCACATCTCCGGGCTCTCGCCATCTTGAAGATGGGAGGCCCTACCCTATCAGGATTAGGCTACTGCCCCCCTCCCACAGGAGAGAGGCAGGATAGGGGGTGTACCCACCCCAGGACAAGGACCCATTGGTCCCTGGCCTTCACCTACCTGTAACACCCCTAAATCTAGTATTTAGGGGCACCCTGAACCTTCTTTCCTGAGATTCCAGATAGAAAACTACAAGAAGAGCAAGAAGACCAAGGACCTGCCCTGCAGCTGCTAAAAAGAGAAGAAGACACCAACTGCTTTGGCCCCAGCCCTACCGGCCTGTCGACTCTCGAACCTGCACCAGCGCGGCATCTCCCGTGGCCAGCAACCTCACCAACCCCGGAGGACCTGGCTACTTTTTGGCTCTAAGCCCCTGGGACTCCCATGAGTAGAGGCTCTACTCGAGAAACCTATTCCTAACTCCTGGCAGCAGCCCGGAACCGCGGACCCAACACACTCTGCACCAGCCAAGCCTGGCCAGTGCCGGAGTGGACAAAGACCCTGAGGACGATCCCACGGCAACTGTGACCCCGAGTCCGGCACCCAAGGACCCCCCCTCGACATCCCGGACGAAGCCTGCAGCCTCAGAACCGAGTGCCACCCCAACCGCGATCAACCAGAGGGTAAGATTCCCGACGTCAAAAGGCACCCCTGCACCCGGCGCCCTGCGGCCCCCTGTGCCCAATCCCAGGGTACCCACCTAACCTACAACTACCCAACTTACCCCTCGAAGTGGTGGTGGCACCGGAAACATCCTCGTCCCCGAGCCTGCAGCCTTTTTCCAAACCGGAACATTCCCATTGATTTCCATTGAGCGCCCGAAGGCTCAAAAGCACCCTGCACCCAGCCGCCCGAGTGGCCCTGGCAGTGCACTCTCTACACTAACTTACTTCCCCACTTGCCCTGAGTAAGTGACCAGGAGCCCAGCTCCCACAGCCGCGTGGCTTGCCAGACAGCGGCCACCAACCCAGGCCCCCCTATCCCTCATAGGATAACATTGGGCCTAGCTCTCTCTGCACCCGGCCGTCCTGAAACCGCTGAGGGTGAACCAACTGTACCTACCTGACACTGGGGGACCCCTGAGTCTATGCCCGGAAGTTCAACTCTGCCAGTCGAGTACTTACCCTTAAACCGCTAACTTCATTTTCCTCATAGGGTAACATTGACTGGCTTTTTCTTCAAAAATCTTCTAAGTGTGAACTTTTCAAAACTGTAAAAATTCACCAAAAATCAGCCAAGTGACAAAAACGAATTTACTCACCTGTTCCTAGGTGAGCTCCCAGTGCTGGATCTTGGTGCCCAGCCCTGACCCTGAAAAGTACTCACAACTATACTTACCTCTAACTCATTTTTCTCCCATAGGAAACCATTGTCTGCTTTTCTGTGAAATTTCTTCTAAGTGTCTATTTTTGCAAATTTGAAATATTCTTTTAAAATCGTACCATTTCTGCAAATGAAATTACTTACCTGTGTTTGACAAGGACCCCAGTCCTGGGTCTAGGTACCCAGTCCTGGATTTCTAAAGTAACGATAAAGTACTCTACCTGCAATTTGAATTCCTTGCCATAGAGATCCATTGAATGTTTTCTTTGAAATATTTTCTAAGTGCTAACTTTTGAAATAGCTAAATATTATTTAAAAATCATTACAGTTATTAAGTCGACTTTCATCACTTGATTCTGAATACTGACCCCACGCTGGATCTAGGAGCCAGACCTGGAATTCCAAAAGTAATCTGAAAAGTAATTTATTACAAATAACCTGAATTTACCATTGAGCTCAATGCATTGTTATGTTTAGGAAATAGGATTGTTTATTGCAACCAACTGTGACTGTTTACACAAATGTATTGCTTAAGACAAAAGTATTTATATTCAACCTCTCATTCTGAGAAAGTATATTTTTACCCCCCTTTGTGGTTCTAAAAATAAAACAAGCATATATTTTATATATATAAACCATTGGCCTGGAGTTCAGTTATCGAGTGTGTGAAACCATTTGCTGACTGAGTGTGTACAATAAATGCTTTACACTGTCCTCTGGTACTGCCTTACTGCTCGACCAAGCTACCACTTTTGAGAGTAAGGTCATACCTAACTTTGGCCTCTAGCAGCCTCTGGGGGACTGTGGACTCTGTACACCCTGTACCTATTAGGGAACAGTATATACAGAGCCACTTTCTCACAACAGCCACGCAGAAGGATTCCTTGGAACGGAGTTGCTTCTATACACTTGAGTGGACTTCCATCGATGTACTTTGTAAATGATTGTGTTACCACTGTGCGGGGTGCAACAAAGTTCCCCCACTGAGAAGGTAGGACAATTGTGTGGACACATTATGCTTCCCAATTATGACAGATGTATGTATGGGGATACCCCCTCAGTGGAAGGTGGATACCAACGCTGTGCCTTATGTCTACCCTTATTGTAACTATAACATTATTATGTAGCGCCACGGTGGAGACACCGGGGGTGGGTGATACCCCTTCCCTATTTGGCTTAGGCGAGACCGTTCCTGCGGAGTGTGAACAGCTCCCAAAGTAATTTTTCTTAGCCATGTCCCCCAATGCAGTAGCAAATGTTCAATTTCTTTATCTCTTTGTGTGTTGTTATTTTACTTTGGTCGAACTTAGTTCTGTAGTTGGACCGTGTATTGGGGTGTTTCAACATGGGGCTGACACGCTGTTTCTCCCAGTAGTTGCCCTTTTTCCTAAGTCGCCTAGTTCGATGCACGCTAATGGCTGGTTCGAGTAGGATACAACCATACACTTGCATCACATGGAACATTAGGGGTATGGGTTCATCCCATAAACGCCACAGAGTACATGCCCAATTGATTCGGCGAAATGCACAGGTAGTTTTCTTACAAGAAACGCACCTCACAGCTCAGGAAACGACAAAATTAAAACGTAAATGGAGGGGGCAACTGTATTACGGGGGGGGGGGCGCTATCTGGTTGAGATCTGGGGTCCCGTTTGTAATGCAGGACCAACGCACAGATATGGAGGGTAGATTCGTCTTAATTTGGGGTAACCTAGATGGGAGTCCTATTGTCCTGGGTATCCTGTATGCACCTAATTCTGATCATGAAGCATTCTATGCCCGAGTTAATGCTGCTCTGGCCAATTGGTCTGGGGTCAAATGAGTGCTCGGTGGCCGCTTGAATCCGGTAGTAGACGTAATTATGGACCGATCCCTCCTTCCACTGGCCGGGGCACAGACATTCCGCCACTCGAAAGCATTACACAGGGGTGGAACCTGGCGGAGGTTTGAGTACTAATTTTGTTCGGCCACCCAGGACGATCCATGACCTGCACACACGGCTTGATTATATTTTATATAGCTTGTCGCTCGTTACCAGGACCACCCGAGCCGCCTTTGTGGGCAAAACAATCTGACAATAGTGCATTAGAGATTACATTTTCCTGGGGCCATGTTCCTACACCGGTGCCCACATGGTGCTTTAATCCCGGTCACTCGGGACCCCGCGGCCAAATCGGACCTCCAGCACGCACGCATTAAATATGCAGAATTGCTGGAGCAATTGCGTGTAATTGATTACCGCACATATCTACATAAAACACATGCAGAATCAGATAGACCAGGTACCCTGCTGGCACTGATCCTGAGGAATGCTCTTCCCCCTACTCCTATCACTGCGATTTGGTCATCATGACATGTTAGGGCTATTACACAAACGGACATTAATGCAGCTTTTCATGAATACTATAAAACGTTATATACTGCCCCACCACAGATTGCTCACTCAGAAGTCGCTTCCTTTTTAGATTCAATAGAACTACCACAGGTCTCGGACGAGAACAAGAAAATGTTGGCTGATCCTATTACGTTAATGGAGATAAAAGCTGCAATCAGGGTCCTCCCTAAGAACAAAACTCTGGGGTTGGATGGCTTACCTGTGGAATTTTACGTAACTTATATACAACAACTGGCCTCACAACTTCTTAAATTATATATGGATGCTTTCGAGACAGGCGCACTCCATCCTTCCACAACACAAGCATTAATTACCTCACTCCCTAAACCTGGGAGATACCACTCTCGGTTAGCTTCATACCGTCCTCTCTTGTTGCTGAACACGGAGAGATTTTTAGCAAAATCCTAGCCAACCGCCTACAACGCTTAATACCGAGACTGGTACATATTGACCAATGTGGCTTTGTTCCTGGGCGCAGTCCTTGAATATACGCAAACTCTGTAGTATTATGTTCTCATGTGCAGAGGAGACCGCCGAAGCAGGTTGTATTGTGTTGGACCTCACTCAAGCGTTTGATACACTGAGCTGGGATTATATGTTAACTACATTGTCGAAATTCGGGACCCCACAGGATTAAAGGCGTTTGGATCCAATTATTATATCACCTTCCAACAGCGAGGGTGCGCACAGGAGCACACATTTCGAAAACATACCAAATCCAACGTGGCACTAGACAAGGCTGCCCCCTCGATCCCATTCCGTTCGCCCTTGCTCTCAAACCACTTGCTCACAAACTCCGCGTCTCCTCTAGGGAATGGGGGATAGTCATTAATAATACTCATCATGCCCGGTCTCTTTACGCAGATGATATCATTTTGTACTCTAGGAACTTGCGGAATAATTTATTCCTTATAGCAAGCTTATTCACACAATTCGAAAGCATAGCCGGCCTAGCAATTAATTATGAAAAGTCCCAAACCTCCCCTTTGGCTCTAATACAGTTAACCAGACTATACCACTTGGGTATCGCGCGATAACTATTGCCCATTACACATTTAAATATTTGGGGATACAGGTTTATAGAACTAAAACGGATTTAATTGAAGGCAACCTACATAAGGCTATCTGGTTCCTAAGGGCACAAATTGCATTTTGGACCTCACTCCCCCTTTCGGTAGCTGGACGGTTGCCAATCTCTAAGATGGTCATGCTCCAGCGCCTTTTGTATTATTTGGTTAATATTCCAGTGGTTATCCCGAGAGCTGTATTCACAACCCTAAATACACTTCTGATCTCCTTAATTAGGGGTTCGGGCCAAAGGCGTCTAAGCCTAGCAAAGTTATTGCTTCCATCCGACGCCGGGTAAATGGGTGCTCCTGATTTCTATGCGTACTGCTTAGCCTCTCAGCTAAAATGGCTTTCCTATTTGCTAGTTGGGCGTAATTTACAGGCGATAGCATACTCGGAGTGCATGCTAGCTCAGGGCACATGACACAGGCTCCTCTCTCCGAGCGGCACTTACATCACACAGCGGGAACCCTTCTCAGAACAGCCATCACTTATTGGAAACAGGCATTGCGGTATACGAATACTTTTTCTGCATATTCACTGCATATTCCCCTACTGGGCATCCCAACTACTTTAGGAACACTTACCACTCGCCGGTTGGACCCATGGACGCAGGCTGGGGTGACAACAGTGGGGGACATGTTTGGTGATAAAATGCTACTTACACACACTGATTTCGTAAATGAGAGGGCTGTTACAGACTCACGGTTTCTGACTTGTGAGCCTGATACGGTATGTTAAAAAATATTGGGCACCTCATGGTGCAGAGTCCGATAATCATGAGTTGGTTCACCTAATGTACCGTATGGACAGGGCCAGTGGGAGGGGTTTTTCACTAAAATAAAAGGAAAGAATGTCTCTGATTAAATCTGGTCTATAAATAAAACTCCAGCAAAGGTAAATCAAAAGACATGAGTTAAATTATTTCCCAAATATATAGTGGCACCAAAATCAACGGGTCACCCTACGCATATGGTGACAATTTAAGGTCCAAAGTACCAAACTGAGAATTCCATTATCTTTTCTTCTTTGGTTCATTGGAGGGGCCACAAGGGAACCACCAAACTGTAAATTTAGCGCTCCATTGGTGCTCAGGACATAGTCAACTGTTCGCATGAACTAAAGTATTGGTACAGTACCTTTTTATCCCTAAACCAAGGTTGTGGGTGGTAATAAAATTTGTAAAGTTTTGGGCTGAAGTACTTACTCCCATGGGTAACATGTACAGGGCCTGTTTGCGGTAATTTCTTAATGGATACTGATGATCTGGAAAAATCATCTGGCTTGCTTTTGCAATAATGATCATCACCATGTGAACATGCATGGAGAGTGGGCCAATCGTATCCACAGACAGCATCCACTGATAGGGTAAGCCAAAGATGATCCGAACCATGTTTTCGTACGCAATCTGCAGTCATCATGGGGAGGGGAACTCCTGCTCAAATAGAAACAGCAGTCGGCATACACCCCCTCCCATCCCCCTACTTTCTCAATTTTATTATTTTGCCACATAATGGCACAGAGTAAAAAGGGATTTTGAAGAAAGAGGAAAGAAGGAATTTCTGTCAGATGGGGGCTGATCAAGGACTTTCTTCAAACCAGCCCAGTCGGAAAGAAGACATTAATAATAAACCAACCAGGGTGAATCTGAGGAGCACTCCCAAACTGAAGCAGCTATGAAATAGACATCCTAAAGCCAAGGAAAGTCCCTTTTTATTCCCTTTCAACCTATATAATGCAATCGCCTTCGATCTACGTGTCAACTGGTGGGCCTCATAAGTGTGATCTTCAATTTGACAGACATTTTGTTGTTTAAAATACTGTGTTTGTCTCAAGTTTCTATGTTTGGAGATGTCAGCATAAAGTAGAAACATTACATTGAGTCCCAGGTTGTAGGACTATATGCATCCCAGGTTATATGACTAATTTCCCATTACGGCCAGCACTACTGGGGAGTGGTTCAGTATACCCTTTGCTAAGAAACAGGCCTGTGTGATTAAGGTTACATCTGTCATACAAATTATGTCTGGAAAAAGTATTCGGACCACAGGAGAATCCTTATGCAACCTTCTATTTAGTACAGCTACTGCTCCATGTGTCCATAAGTACATTGGATTGTATGCATGTTTGTATGTATGTATGTATGTATGTATGTATGTAAGCCTAGGGTATGCCTATAGTACAAACCTATGCAAAAACAACAGTTGATGGACCGAATGCAGAACAATGTCATACAGAGATCTGGGCCTAAATCCATCGTTTTTTTGCTCACCATGCCATTCCATCTTGGACCCAGCCATATGCAAATCAGTCTTGACCCTGTGCCTCATGGGAACAGTCCAGCCCGAACTGCCAAGCCAGGTCCTCCCTGGACTGGAACCAAGCATCCTAGGACCGGTTTCAGGGTTTCACCCCTCTTCAGCCAGGATAGCTTGATTCCAGTGGCATGGAGAGCACGGGACTCACGTCTGAGCATACCCGTCCCACTCAGGGTGACAAATGCAAAAAGAACTATTGATGGACAGAATGCAGAACAATGTCATACATTCACCCCAGTACAGAGATCTGGGCCTTAATTCATTGTTTTTTTTGCTCCCCATGCCGTTCCAGTTTGCACCCAGCCATATGCAAATCTGTCAAGTGGTGCCTCAGTGGAGTTTGACCGCATACCTGTCAACGGCGAGCATACCGGTAGCTTTTCTTTCCTCAACGTCATACTTCTTGAAGTCGACTGGGAGCGTCTCCTCTTTTGGTGTTGTCTCTCTCTGGATCTCCCTTTATGAGTACTTGGAGCGAGAGAAGGGTGCTTTGGAAGAAGGCTGAGCTTCTCCAAACCTCTTGATGAGCCAGGTGACTATTTAGAGTTTATGACTATGGATGAGGATCCCCTGATAGAGAAAACTGTAACACTCAATCTTTGAAGACTGGTAGCGCCTACCACCATCACTTATATGAACACCTTAGGGGCACTGGTAAGGGGAGCACAGTAATAAAACATGCTTCTGGCCTCCCTAGAAAAGCAGGTAATGTTTGTGGGACTGCAGGACAGGTATATATGAAAATACGCATCCTGCAAGTCTAAAGCCAACATCCAGTCACCTGGATCCAAGGAAGACAGAACCTGGGTTATTGTGGCTATTTTGAATCTGTCCTTCGGTAGAAAGGCATGCAGAGGGCGAAGTTATAAAACATGGTGGAGCCTCGAGCCTTCTTCAGCACATAGAAATAGCAGGATCAACAATACAGTCATATTTCCGATGCATGTGCCCTCTTGGTGGTGCCTTTAGACAGTAGGACTTGCATGTCTTGCAAACAAGATGGATAGATGCCATGGTGGTATGGGCAGGAGCAGCTGTGTGTTAAAAAGAAATGAACGCCTAGCCCCACGGGACGATCCTTCTGTCAGATATGATGGACTGCCACCCTGAGAGGAAACATTGGATCCTGCCTCGCACAGGGTGGGTGTGTGCTGCTAATGGAAAACTAAAGCTGCTTGGAAGCTGAAAATGAAGGGGAGCGGGACTGGGAAGATCGGAGCCTCTGGTGACTTGCATGTTGGTTACCTGATCCTCCATCCCTGGCCATGAAAGGACTGAGGTGACTGCAGCAAGGGGGCTGTGGGGTTGGGGTGTCCTATATTCCAAATCTCAGGATTAGCCTGATAAGGGTGAACCCAACATGGAAACGGTCTGGCATGGATCAAGTGACCCAAAGAGCTTGCTCGAGCCCAGATTTCATTTAACAGTTCAAGGCTGTAATCTGCTTTCTTCCCAAAAATGCTGAATCCAGAGAGGCATAGCCGTAAAGGATGCCTGCACATCTCCCGAAAAGCCTCTATATTATATCCACTAGTGTAGACTGAGCACCACACTAGTGCTGAATGCTCACCCCAAACAAACTTGTAGTATCAGGCACGCTTCAGTCATGGACATGGCAGCAATCTTGAATGGTTTGAGCCAAGGCAAGGTTGGCCCTAAACTTTTTAGAGACTGCCGGCAAGATCTCGATGGCCACATCCCAGAGGGCACTTGTATAAAGGCCTAGTAGGCAACTCGGCTTAACTGGCCTTAAGGCTAGGCAAGTCGAAGAGAACAAATGTTTCCTAAATGCCTCAATTTCTTCGACTAACTGTTGGGTGTGGTTGTGGGGAACTAGTTACGACTCACCTTGCTTGTGGAAGCTTAGACCACCAAGCTCTCAGGAGTAGGATGCTGTTAAAGGTAATCGGGGTTGCAAGGCCCATATCTATGGCACCTGGTCACATGCCTGTTAGGTAAGAACAAACATTAGACTAAGTGCCCATAAGAGTATCAGTTGGGGCTTGATTGAATGGTAGTAAGGGCTCAGAAGAAGCCTGCCCAGAGTGGAGAACTTTAGCAAGCACATTTATTTCAACTTTAACAGAACAAAATTGTAGATCCAGGACCTCAGCAGCATGTCTGATGACTGCAGTACTCTTCACTCTGACACAAGGATGGAAATCAACCCTGTATCCAGGAGAAAGCCCTGCAAAACGTGAATCCTCAATGCTGCTGGTCATGTTGGGGCTCACAGTGGCAAAAAGAAATATAGCACAGGACTAGGGAGTGGGTGACCCAGCAGATATGGACTGGTGCATGCTGGCAGAGAAGCAAGTCTGTGAAGAAAGAGGATGCCCAAAAAAACAGGGAAAGCTTTGGAATCTCACCAACAATATAGAAACACGAATATGAGCCTATAACCTGAGGGGTGGGGGAGATAGGTGGAAGGGAAGACGTGAGGGCCTGTCAGAATTAGATAGTAAAAATATATGATTATAAGGAAGAAGTATAAACTGTCACATGTGGAGAGGAAGATAGCTAATTATGGTTTCTTTTTTGTAATAAAATTGAATTCAATTTTTTTGTTTGTTTTAAACAGCATCTAGGGATGTATCAAGTTCACGGTCTTCTTGTAAATCCTTGTGAGAATGCGTCGAAATGGGCTTGAGTCCTGCTTTGGCGTTTCATGCTTCTGCTTCGATTTGGACTTTGACTTACCAGATAACCTCAACAGCAAATAGTATATCCTCTTCACAGAATCAGCCCAGAGCGGGAACGGGTCCAAACATTCGGCCCTGAGTGGGAGAGGAACTTGCATGGCTTCAATGTTTGGTGATGTACAGCTTTGCGTCATTGTCGCGGATCGCTTTTGGGTGCATTGGTACATTCATCAAACGACTTGGAGTTGTGCTCTGAGCCTCAACACCAGAGGCACACTTTAAGTGGGTCCATCACCGACATTTGTTTACAGCAGTCACAGCATGGTTTTTACCGTGCAGTTTAAGGTGGAGGCATTGATCTCTTGAACACTGAAATTCAGTTTGAAATGTCAAACTGACAAAAAAGGAGCCTAGCTCTGGATTAAGGTTCGTAGGGCACAAAGAAAGTAATGGACATCGCCGCAGGTTGGTGCTAATATGAGGCTAAAAGCGAAGCTGCAGAGTACCACTTAGTGGGGTGCAGGAGCAGTAATGAGAACATTTCTGGGTTGGGGGGGGCTGGGGGATAGGGACTGGGGAGGGGAAGCGACGGGGTGGGGGAGAAGGGGGGAGGAAACTTTAAAGCGGAACGCAGACACCCTATTATGTTCATAGCAAAGGTACAGGTTGAACTATGATTCGGTACAATGGCCTACTTATCACCGCTGCCCGGCCTCCGGAATGTGGGCTAACAAGCTGTGTGCGAAAACCTAATGGCCACGCAAGGAATGGCACTGGCGGTGCAGGATCATTATGTATGTAAGCTGTTTATTATATTGTTCTGCAATAAAAACGGTTTAACAAAAAAAAAAAAAAAAATGAGAACATTTCTGGGTACAGTTTAGCGTCTAAGGATATTCAAAAGGTGACAAATATGCGCTTAAAACTAGGCAACGGAAAATATGGGGCATCAGGAAAAGCCTTACATTCTGCCAATATGGGGAACAAAAACATACAGGTGGACGACATGTGCACAAAAAGGAGGGGCACTAGGTCCCTTAGCAGGCCTATTAGAGAAACAGGATCTTTTCGAACAGCTTTTTATGATCCTCGCTACTGTACAGGCCTTTCCATCAAGCAGGTCAGGGAGCGATGAGAATGGTTGAGGTGTACTTGCTTTTAAAGTAACAAATAGACATTTGGAAACAGAAAGGATGCAACAGAAGACAGAACATTAAGAACAACCTAAGATGGAACCACATTTGCAACAAGATAGAACTATTAGGCAGGTGCTCTGGCACACCTTGAGGTGAACAACTTAAATCCCAATCTTCAATAGAACTTGTTGGGGAAGGGAACTTCAACAAACACTCGGACAGGCTAGCAGCTCTACAGCTCTAAAAAGTTAATTCTCATGATGAGAGAAAGAGCAGACAACCGACAAACGAATGAAGGCTCCGAGAAGATATGAAGAGAATATGTGTGTTTATTTTACACAACAATGGACAAGCCTGAATTCAGAGAAAAACAGTACCGGTCAAGAAGCTTCTGATGAGATTTAACTCAAAAGGTAGGAAAAGTGATGGAATTCAACACACTGACAAAGGAGAAGTATATAAGCTGTATTGAGGTGCACAGGATATCAATAAGAAAACTGTGTCCCGAGACAATTATTCTGCTTTTAAGTTGCAGATTGTTCCATACAAGCTCTAGGTTACCCCTCTTCTTCACGGTTTACATCAAAGAACTTTATTTCGATCAGTTTAGATCATAAAAGTGTTGACAAAACAACCAAAAATCACACATATACATAAAAACAGAATTATAAATAACAATAAATATATTTTTAAGAAGTGGAAAAGCACATTTATAATATGATTTAGGTCTCAAATAATGATGCTGGTTAAGAAAATTCCTTCAATGTAAAGGTGTCTTTTAGTGTTTTAAGTATATTCTTTCTTCAGCTTAACTGTGAAAAAATTAAAAGGACATTGTTTCTACAGCTTACCACTGGAATAGTTTGAGTCTTCATGTTACCTTTGCACCAGCACTCTAAGCTCTTCCCACTTGAACATTTCCTTTGTCTACTGACAGCTCGTATTTCAGTAAAGGAATGAATCACAGTCCACCACATTCACTGGTCAATGTATTTTGAATTCTCTTCCTTTATGAGGCAGAGTCTACACTCTTTGCCATAAACACATTTGCCGTAATGTTTAACATGAACAGTCAATGTTCTAAGTTCTCTTCAGCACCATTCTTACAGGGGCCTTCTTACTGCAGCTAGTCTAACTTTCTTCTCTTTTTTGGTTAATGAACCTATTACACAATACCTCTAATATGTCTGCCATGACCTTCAATTGTCACACTGCAATGTTTACGTTTCTAATGCATCTTACTTTTCTATCTAAAGATATACAGTCTGTGTCCCCTAATAAACACTGCAAAGTACTGCATCAACCTGTGAAGATTTCTTTCTTTTTCTTTTTTAAGCAGAAGCCAGCAAATCAATGCCCTCCTGTAGTCTGCGCTTACCTGAGAATACCACTCTGCAAGGTTTTCTTCTTTTGCAGCCTCCAGACCCAACCTTAAAAAGGGAAAAATAAAACAAAAAACCAATTCAGTTCAATGAAACAATTTGCAAATCTATTCAGATGAGACAGAAGGGCAAAGAAAAAAGCGCACATGAACTATTTCAAATTTGACCAAAGTCCTAAATGAAATATTTGGATATTTTTTTTTTCAATTCTTCAAGACAGTATTACATGACAAAATGATTTGCTTTCTCTATAATTCAGCTGAACCTATATCGAATCAGCAGCACTTTGTTTTCAAAACATAAATTTTTATTTTGTTTACACATTCATTTATTTAATTTATTAGCTGTTGTGTTCAGCAGATCGGCACGTTTTTCGTGCTTTGCTGTTCTGAGTTGCTCAAAGTTTTTGTCATTCTTGCCAAGATCATGAATGAATCATCTTAAATGATCATTAAAAAAGATCAAAACTTTCAACGGAATGTTGCTGTTGGGAGGGGGGTGCGCACCGTATCGCTCTGGGGAAATGTTGCAAACCGGCTGTTGAGGGTAGGATATCTACTCCTAATATGCTCCAAAAGAACTGGGCAGCACATCTGCTTATTGTAAATGATTGATGGTTTTGCTGATCCTGCGTATGCAATAGAGGGATGAATGCTGGGCAGCCGGTACCTCCCACACTTGCTATATGGTGGATCTATATCCACGGCTAATCCACCCGTCACATGATTAGTGTTTGGAATGCGGCCTCGAAGGCTGCTGGGTGGGCCGACCGTCTAACAGCGGCGACCCCATTGTGGCAGGGCACCAGACTTCCTCAGGTGACGGCCCTGCAGGGGTTTTCAGTCTGAATGTCATTGGCATTTCAACTTTGGGGGATGTGCTCCACAACGGGACGCACAAGACCTTCCAAAACCTGCATGACAAATAAGACATACAACACATGTAGTTCTTCTGGCATCTGCAGCTTCGCCATGACATGCCATGCCATGCCCTATCCTACAATCAGTGGAAGATATCCCCAAATTTTCTTCGCTGGAGGCCAAAATCTTCCTCACAAACCTCAAGGAGTATAAATTATCAGAAATATACAAAATGCTAATGTGCAAAATATCAGACCCTATATTGGGGGTACGGAGGGCATGGGAGGGGGGAACTGGACCAATTGGATGACTACGATTAGAGAGAAGCGACTGATGCCCCCCAGAGTGGCGGTTATAGATTCCCAATTTAGATTAATTCAGTTGAAGGTGCTTCGGCGAGTTTACTCCACCAGAGCCCGGCTTCATCGAGTGGGCCTGATCCCGATCCCCACAGGGAGACTTACCACACACTTTATTGCACTGCCCGGTATTGGCTCACTGTTGGGGCGGTGTGCTTGGGGGACTTGAGAGGGTGATGGGATGGGACATTCCTCAGGACCCCAAACTCATCCTTCACCATCTCTCAGATGATCTGGGGAGAACACTATCAGGAGGGTGCTACTTTGGTTTGGCCTGTCGCTAGAAGACATTGCTAGGGACTGTGGAAACATGGACCAAGGATCCTTGTATGGGATTGGAATGTCCGATAGACCTGTCACTGGGTTGCCCTAGAAAAACTTCAAGATCTGGAAGGATTGGGCGGAGTACAGGGGGATACAGTTAGAGCCCTGCACAGACAGGACATGGTCTAATGGTGGGGGCACAGGACACCGCAGTGTGGACATTCAATGAACAAACAGGAGGATCGGGCATGCCCTATAATAATATTGATTGTTGTTCTGGTGACTGGTATGATGTAGTAGTTCTATTGCTTTTTTACTGCACTACAATGTAGTATTGTAATTTACATTTGAACTATGCTCAGCGCGCTACTTCTTACCTGAGCTGTAAAATCCATTTAAAAAAATTGTTTAATATATGTCAAAACTCTTATATAAGCACAATAAGCAGCATCCTGAGCATGAAACACAACATTCAACGTAATGTGTACTGATTACAATGAATACATTTGAAAATTAAATCAAAACACAAAATCTTCTTGGAGAAGACCTGTTGACTGTGTTTGAGGTCTAAGTACAATGTTCTTATACATTATAGTGTGGCCATTGAAAAAATAGTATCCAAGAATTAAGTAAGAGTGCCAGTGAGTCCATCAAGCTTACGTTTCAATGTATTGATATATTAGACTGAAATTGCATTTTCCTAGTGCTTTCTACCTCCTCAATTGTACTATCTGTTTGCTATTTCGCATTGTGCAAATATTAACCAAGTCACTATTGCTCCAATTTTGGGAGGAAGTAGCAGATTCATTCTAATTAGCGTTGGAACTTCTCAGGACTGAGAAAACTGAATTCTTACCAAATGAAACATGTTGAAACTGCACAGGAACCAGGCACAAAACTCCCTGGTGACGATTACAGTTGCATTGATTGTTTTCAATTTCTAGTCTGCATATACGAGGACTAATAACAAGGGAAAACTATATTTGCACCCAATATGTATGCGTTAATGCCATATTTTATCACTTTGTGCTTTGTTACCACCAACCAAAAGTGGTCGCAAATATAAACACAAAAGCTAAGCGAGACCAATTTGTACAAAAGCAAAAGCATGAGCATTAGAGTAAAGTAATAAGACTACTGCGAGTTAGTAATGTTTTAGTGTTATCCCACATATCTTTGCCAATTCACAAAGGTACTTTTATGCAACTGTGATAATTCTGCCACTTTCACTGAGGGACTAATTCACTCAGTGTTTCAGAAGGAACTGAAGACAAGGCTGTTTCCATCTGCACAATATGATGTGCCAGTATAATTCCAAGACTTGGCTGTTCCATCCGCATAATACGATTTAACAGTTTGAGCATTCTTATTTAGTGAGGGGGGCAGCACTGGGAAACTGGACAAGGTAGCCATGTGCTTTACAAGTCACTTTAACAAACATACCATGAGAACAGGGGTTACATGTCTTCAATTATGAAACTGAAAAGAAGAGGCTCTAAAAACCCTCTTAGAAATTAAGGTCTACACACTCATTTGTTGAGAGGTGGATTGTCTGTCACATGTGGTATTTTAACTGAATCCAGTACTACCCAGCCAACGTCTAGCAACACCTTCGCAAGTGTAACTTCTGCTGTGTCAAGGACTTTTAAATAAAAAAAGAAAAGTGTCTTCTGACAAATCAATGTCAATATCAAAGTAGCTTTGTAAAATGGGAAGTTGACTGCTGACATGGTTAGTAAAATGGCCTAGTGCTGTTAACCACTCCACATGCCCCTCCGCAATTGTGGCCCGAGACACATTTTGTGTTATGACTCAGATTTTACATTCTCTAGTTCTTCATCAATGCCTGCTGCAAGGCCACCAGTTTATTAAAAGCCATTATATAATTGTATGTGCTTGTTCCAAAAATAGAAGGTCAGAAAGTAAGTATAACATTGAAGAGTGATACCTGCAACCACGTGTGTACAGACATGGCTCCAGACATAGGTATACACGGGAATGCTTCCCTAACTATTGGAGAAACCGACAGGTAGTCTGATCAGAAATTGTGCTGCAACACTGTCCAGAGCCTCAAACCCTTGATAAGGTCAGAAGCACCACCGGTGTCTAAATGGAGACTACATGTGTATTTGGTGAATAGGTGCATCGATTTACATTAAATGTTGTGCGTAAGGTTCGGAGGGGTGCTCCCAACATGTTGCAGTGAACTTGAGGCTTTAAGATTGATTCAGACAGTTATAAGAGACTGTGCTTCACTAGCAATACAATATTTCTATCAGATGCTACTCTATTTCTTGTGTACAGTTGGTAAAGTGTGGGGTTATAGAGGAAACTAAGTGGAATGAGTCTAGGAGTCCTGAAGAGATCTGAAGGGCTACTCTAAACGTGTTGCATTTGAATTCTAACTATGTTTAAACATGGAGTTGAATTCTAACTATGTTTAAACATGGAGTGAAACAAAGCTGTACAAGAGATAGTGTCACCTTTGTGCATACTTACCATGTTCCGGGGAATGTATAGAAAGCAATCTTGATGCATGTCTTTGGGATCTAAAGTATGGCTTTTTAGTCTGGACATAGTGTCAAGTGCTGGGTCTGTGTGAGGCTCTAAGGGGAGCTCCATCCTTCAGAAAACCACCCAAAAGAGTGCATATTTGCAAATTTACATCTCACTGTCTTATGATTAGGCTTTTCAGTTTCTATATGTTGTGAATTACGATGATGTGTTTTTCAATGTTTTCAAAACTTGTAAAACAAAAACAAAACAAAATCAGTAGATATTGATGTTTTCTCTTTTGTGCTCAGTACAAAGATCCAGATGCTGGTGCTTTTCCAGTATTTAAAGCACTATTATTTTATATTCTTTCTATAAAACATATGCGGAAGAATTGGCTCCTCACTTGATTGCTTTATATGAGTAGGCCCAAACTTCGGGTCTGTTACCACCGTCGATGCGGGAGGCAATCATTATCACCCTACTGAAGCCTGGGAAACCCGAGGATGAACTCGCCTCTTATAGACCACTTTCTTTAATAAATGTAGACGTTAAGATATTTGCAAAATTGGTTGCAAATCGTCTGCACCTCCCATTGATAGCTCGTCCAGATCAATCTGGCTTTATTCCTGGGCGCTCTACTGCCCATGACCTGCGGACCTTTTTTACTGTGGTCCAATATTTGCACCTTGATGCTACAAAAGCGTTTGATACGCTGGAGTGGTCATATCTCTTTGCCATTCTGAAAAGAATGGGGTTCAGCCCTCTATTCTTTAGCCTGGTGCGACTGCTTTATATGAGGCCCTCTGCGAGGATTCGTGTGAATGGCTTGCTGTCGGATCCATTCAATAGACCACGTGGTACAAGGCAGGGGTGCCCTCTGTCCCCCTTGCTTTTTGAGATACAACCATTGGCAGCACGGATCAGGCAACATCATACTGCTAGGGGACTAGGGTTTAGCACGCGGGACCTCCTTATTTCGCTTTACGCTGATGATGTGACATTATACATAAAGGACCCAGAGACAAATATGGCACCAATTCTTTGTGAATTTATAAAATTTGGAGGTATAGCAGGCGTCTCCATAAACTGAACTAAATCCACTATAGTCCCCTTGACTGATGCTACCACACCTTTCCAATCTGACTTTCCAATTAAATGGGCCATTGGTCCAGTGAAATATCTTGGCGTATGGCTCAGTAGAAATATGCAAGATATCTGGGATTTGAATTATGGGCTTACTGTCTCATGGCTGGAGGAAAAGGTTACCGCATGGTCTGGGCTCCCCTTGTCCCTGGCTGTGAGAATTGCAATCGCTAAGATGGTGGTTTTGCCGAAATTATCGCATCTTTTCGTGAATATTCCGATCCCCCTCAGACAGGCCTTCTTTAAATCTATCCACTCTTTATTCATTTCCCTGATCTGGGCGGGTTGGCAGGCACGGATCTCGTGGGGAACTTCTGACCCTTCCTTTGCACCAGGGTGGTCTGGGAGCCCCGGATATCCAACTGTATGCACTGAGTGCACAGGCTCAGTACTTGCATTTTTGGGTCCACCCAACCCCTTTTCAGCCACACACGGATGGACATTGAGTCACCTGTTCCGCTTCAGGTGGCCTTATATCAGGCCTATAAGCGCCCTCGTGACGGAATTGACACGGTTGAGACCCTGAGGTGGGCGTGGGATAAACTAAGGGAAAGAGCTCAGCATAAAATCTTATATGACCCATCCATTCCTTTGGCACACAATCCTATGCTGCCCGCATTGGGGAAGGGCGTAAGCAGAGCCTTACCACAGAAGATGGGTCTACGTACATTTACAGATCTATATCCTGGGTAGTTATTTAGGTCCCCTCCTAAACCAATAGTGGAGCGCACAGTACCATTTTCATAATTATATTTATATCACAAACTTCGAGCCACGTGTATAACTCTGCACAACACTTTCCCTAGCTCCCCCCCACGCTGCTTGCCCTAGAAATCATGCTCAAGTCTGATTATCTCTACAGACTCATTACATGTATTTATAATAACATGCAGAACTCAGCTCCCCTGTTGAAACCCAAGGCCCTCCAGCTGTGGAATGCTGAATTGCAGGCCCCAATCACGGAGGATCAGTGGGCCTATTGCTGTAATCAACTCACAGCTCAGTTCCCAAACTACAAGCTTCGCTTGATCCATTTTAAATATCTCCACAGGTTCTATAGAACCCCCTCCCAGCTACACCGCATGGGGATTAAGAAAGATGATAGTTGCTGGAGATGTGGCCTAGCCCCGGCGATGTTTATGCACATGGAGTGGAGCTGTCCACGATCGATATCATTCTGGTCCACCGTTTTCACCACAATACAGGATATAATGGGTGCGGCAGACGACCCGGACCCCTTGTTGGGTTTGCTGGGATATGTGAAGGACACACCAGTCGCAGCTCGCTAACTACATGCCATGCTTTTACCGCTTGCAAAGCGCCAGCTGGCCATGCACTGGGGTAAGAGGGGAGTCCCTTCCAAGAAAGAGTGGATCCAGGATGTGACGTTCGGACACACATAGCTGACCAATTTCTGGGAGCTGATGCCATCGGCATCCAGGCCTAGGGACATATGGGGACCATTCCTGGAGTGGGCACGCACATGTCAGGGTGAGGGGGTGAGCTCCCCAGGGATACCTGGTGAATCGTATGCATGAATTGGTAGATTCCAAGATGGGCGGTATACTGGACCAGGAGGAACATAATACAAAGTCCCACATGAATACAGGTAGGCAACAGAAGGCCATGCCTGGTGGGGTATTGTTGTTATAATGGAGTGTAAATCGCAATGCTGATGTCTCCAGCTGTACTGTATTGTGCTGCTTGCCATTCTGGTCACTCTTTAGTATGGGTGAAATGTACTCTGATTTCCAATTGTAAATGATCACTATGCATAAGTGGATGCTTCTTGTTTCGACTGTAAGCAACTGACTTTGTTGCTTGTTATGTTGTTGCTATATTTGAAAACCAATAAAGATATTTACACCAAAAAAAGAGAACATTTTCAGAGATCAGACAAATAAAGCCTTTATACTTATGACCCAAGATATATATTGTGGGATGCTCAGTTGTGTAACACTGCCCTGTTTTTGTCTTGAGTTACCAAGAAGTTATTATGGTCTGATCTGGGCTTTACCTGCTGTACCCTAGTCATGTGGGGAAGAATGTGGTGACCGGGGGCGGGCCAAGCACAGATCGAAGATGGCCGCGTAGTATGTTAGCTTCACCGATTGTCCTTGCCCCGCGTCTATCCTGAAGGCACATCCATGTCGCCCGACGAAAGCCCCTGATGTCGGAGTAGTGGCGGTTCCCAACCCCCTTACCCTGGCTCGCCGTGCAGGTTCGACGGGGGAGATACCATCCCCGGAGAGTTGCAGCCTGCTGTGAGACCAAAGGCCGGGACCCACAATGCCAAGGGGCGCCAGTAGAGAGCTCCGACTGTATCGCGCGGTGGCGCCACGATCCTACGGTGCCGCTGCGATTTCCCGGAGCGGCGCTGTGGGGGAGACCCACGGCAGCAGCGGTGATTGACACCCGAGTCCCTAATCCAGTGAGAAAAGAAGACACAAGTTGGCAGAGACGACATAGGGCGCACCCGCCGGGAGTTAGGTAATGGCAGCGGCACGCTCCTGACGGCGAGAGCTTTCCTGCTGCCTGCCCCATCGTGACTGCCACATGCCCGGACCGGGCTGATGTGAAGCCCGTTTTTGCGCATCACGGCACTGGAGCGTGTCCCCCCCCTCCCCACCCAGGGAGGCGTTAGGAGAGGCTCCTGTCGATCCGACCGCACCGCGCGGTGGCGCCGCATTTACAAGGTGCCGCCGCTATCTCCTGATACGGAGCATTGAGGAGGGATCTAAGACCCATGGCAGCGACGGTGATTGAACACCGAAGCCATTAATCCGGTGAGGCGGGAGGGCACAATTGGCAGAGAAGACAGAGCACGCCTGCCTTGAGTCAGTTAATGGCGGCGGTGCGCTCCTGAAGGCGGTAGTATTCCTGCTACCCACCCCATCGGCGCGGACATTAGCTACACACCCAGATCGGCAGCGGCCCTGAGGACCCCAGTTTTGACACTTCAGGGGGACTAGGAGAGAGCTGGTGGTCCTCTAATTTCGCCCGAGTTCAAGACAGCTTAATGCAGAGGGGGCTCCGGCAAATTTCCCAGGAGGTCAGTGAAGGACGCGTTACTGGTTAAATGAACAGTTACCATCTTTTGGGTCCAAGTCTAACTTAAAGGTTGGTCCCCGAGATCGCTGCAGCTGCCTAGAACCTGATTAAGGCGCCCATCTTACTGGGGAGAGAAGGAATTGGTGTTGGACTTCCGGGGGCCCGCACTTTTGATATTGGTGTCCTGACTTGTTGGCCCGCTGGTGGGCGCTGTGGGGGGTGGTGCTTCTGCCTACCTCGAATACCCCAGTCCAGTTGGGAGCTTACCTTGGACGCTATAATGCAGCGCGTCAAGGGTTCCGTGTCCAGTGGGGCGAAACAGGTCCAGACTAACAAACTGGACCGGTACACGGTTACCAAGGACATTCAGCGGCACCAGCTGTCTGGAGAGGCTACCCAGGGAAGCCCGGTGGAAGAGTAATAGGAGCGATCACTCAAGGATGTTATGGAGGCTATTACTGGAGTCAAAACTTCGCTGGGACATAAAATCGACACTATGGCAATTGACATTAATCTTATTAGGGCCAACCTGGGGAAGCTCAACGAAAAAGTCAAGCAGGTAGAAATAACGACCTCCAGTCTCGTTGGCGATGTCACGCAACTGCAAAGGGAGGTCCGCGAGCTCCAGGACTCTCGCAAATACGTAGATCTCAAGCTGGATGATTATGAAGGCCGACTATTAAATGCAACTGCAAATGACTAGAAACACGATGGCGCACCAACATAGACCCTACAGACTGAGCCACCTTCAAGTCAGCCCTCAACAAATACCACCAACGCCACAAGAACACGAAAAGAGACGTCTAGACAGATCGCATCGAAGGAAGCGCCAACCACAGCCAGGAACTCTTCAGCAACGTCAGAGAATTCTCCTACCCATCAGCCACTGAGAACACGATCCGCCCTACCCAGGAACTCTGCGACACACTGGTGAACTACTTTCACAACAGGATATCCACAATCTACAGCAACTTCGAACACCTACCCACCGACCTCGACAACCTCCTCACACCACCGGACACCACCCACAGCCTCCCGCTCACCGCATGGAATCTACTCACCATACAGAACACCATAGCGATCATGACCTCCATCCACTCCGGAGAAGCAGCAGTCCCCTGCCACTACCACCTCTTCAACATTGGAAACAAATAAATCAGCAGTGAGCTCACCTCTATTCTCAGCGCATTCATCACCAATGCCGCCTTCCCCAACAGATGTAAACACGCAGATTTCAGACTCCCCCTAAAGAAACCCTTCGTCTATTCCAGCAAACTCATTAACTGCTGCCCCATCTCACTGCTTCCGTTCTCTGCTAAAGTCCTTGAGAAGGCCAACAACCACCAGCTCACAAAACGCCTAGAAAGAAACAACCTGCTCAACGCCTTCCATTCTGGCTTCCGAGCGAAGCACAGCACCAAGACCACCCTGATCGCCGCCACCAACAACATAAGAACCCTCCTCGACCGGGGTGAAACAGTGGCCGTGATCCTCCTCGACCTCTCAGCTGCATTCAACACAGTATCCCACCACACCCTCAAATGACTCCGCCAAGCCGGCATCAGGGAAACGCCCTCAAATCCTTCAGCCAGAGATTTCACCTAACACCCTTCACCTTGGAGTCCAAGAGCATCATCTATAGTGTTCCCCAAGGCTCACCCCACAACCCCAACCTGCTCAACACCTACATGGCACGCCTGCCCAACATCGTCAGAGCCTATGGACCCAACATCATATCCATGGACCCAACATCATATCCTACGCGGACAACTCCAAGCTCATCCTAACCCTCATGGAAGACCCCTCCACCACCAGAAGAAATTCCACAACGCCATGACGAGTGTCACCAACTGGATGAGTATCAACTGCCTGAAGCTCGACACGGACAAGACAGAAGTGCCAATTTTCTGAAAAAACACCTCCCCGTGGGACAACACCTGGTGGCACCCCGAACTCAGGCCCACACCCATTCCAGACGACTACGCCCGCAACCTTGGCATCATCCTGGATAGCAAACTCACCATGAAGTGCCAGATCAACGCAGTCTCCGCCACCTGCCGCCACACCCGCAGCATGCTCTGAAAGATCTTCAGATGGATCCCCGTCAAAACCAGAAAAACTGTCACTCAAGTCCTTGTTACCAGCTGGCTGGACTACAGAAATGCACTGTACGTCAGAATCACCACCTAACTCCTCAAGAGACTCTAGACTAAACAGAAATCAGAGGCCAGACACATCCTTATCCTCCCCAAACAGGCCCATATCACCCCCCCACTTCAGGAACATTAACTACCTCCCTGTCCAGAAGAGATGCCAGTTCAAGATGCGGATACCAAGGACCAGCATAAATATACTGCTGCCTGAGCTTCCACCAACCCAACAGATACCTGCACTTCTGACTTCCACACCCATAACCCCATATTTGCCGAAGCTACAGTGTAGGTCATTCCTTCTTAAAACTCGCCGCCAAGTGCTGGAACGAACTACCCCCTTCATCTGTGAACTTGACCCTCTCTCGCAGAATTCAGAAAGGGATTCAAGACCTGGATACTCTTCGGGGTGAATAGCCGTGCTCAACAAATACTGACCGATTGACACGGTGCAGTAAATAAAGTAAAACAAAACCATTTCTGCTACAGTACAAAACAGTAATATTCAATCTACATTTCAATAACTGGCACAATCAGGATTGAAGTCGTAACTCTAATGTGTGGTCACATGGATGTCACTAAAAGTGGTAGAAGGTTAATCCCGTTTAATCAGAGATCATGATTTTAAGGACAATACTGGCCCCCTTGGCTCACCTTTCCATGGCCAGACTGGGAGGTAATGGGGTGCATTATATGGTCTGATTGTACAACCGCACTGTGTAATACACTCACCAACCCTTTTAGGACCCTTGGATTTCATTCAAACCTTCAGCTCAACCCGGTGTAGCTGTGGCTCTGAGCAGCGAGGCTTACAAAAATGAACAAATGTAAAGCAATTAAACGGCACCAAAACAATTGAATAAGAAATCGACAAGACACCAATTTTAATAAACAGACTGTATTTTTATGTATTTTAGACAATACAATGAAAACGTTACACCAGAGCGTTACAGAGATATAGATTTTACAAGGTATAGTAAATCAAAGCTTCTCACTCAACCCCGACTGGCAAATTCAATGAACTTGACACTTAGAAACTTTTCTCAAAAAAGTTTGGATTAATAATGTGGTCACTTGAAGTCACTTTAGGTGATCAACTCCAGTACCGAGTCAGTCAGGGGGACCAGCAAGGTTCCTCAGCAGGTGAAGACAGTTCCAGGCACCTTTCTCCTTTACAGGGTATTCCTATGGAAGCGGGCCCGATGCAAGGGTTATAGGATGCTGAAGATGCTCAAGGGTGCTGTTGATGTGATGCAGTCAACAGGGGTCTTGCTGTGACTACTCCTTGTTCAATGAAGGGAGTGAGGTAATCCTGGTCACAGGGTCAATGCCCCAAAAGTCCTCTCAGTGCTGGCAGAAGTCTAGTCGCCACTGGACTACCAGCCGCCCAGTATTGCGGTCACTGGTCAATCCTTCCTGGGTCAATAACTCGACCTGTGGTGGTCCCAGCTGCAGTCCAATAGCACTCTCGGTTTCAGCGAACTCAGGTGTAACTTTGTGCGTCAGGTCCAGGTCCCTGGTGCTGCACGGCGACGGTTGGTTGAATACTTTATGCTACTAACTTTCCCCAGCTGTTGTGTCCCTTTGCTGCAAACAGGAGGTTAGTCAGCTGGCCCTTGTAGTGTCTTGGCTTTGGCTGGGCTCTGGAGACACCTTCTCCTTGAGCAGGACATGGCAAGCACAGTTCCTCTCCTTTGGTAGACAGCAGGCGCGGTCCATGAAAGTGCAGCCTCTCTTTGCCGGTTCCACAGTGCAGCAGGGAAGTCCTTACTCGTTCCTACTTCCAGTCCAGTCGAGACCCAGAGTGGGGAGCTCCCTAGCCCAACCCAAAGGTGTAGCTAACCACCTCAAGAAAACTGGTTTGGTAAATGAATTCCCCTCTCCTCTCCCTAGTGGCAGCGGCATAGCGTGGGTTGCCAACACCAGGGGACAAGGCAATTTTCTTCAAAAATTCTGCGCCCCTAACAAAACCCTTGCGCCCTTAAGAATGCCCCTAAGAAATTTGCGCCCAGGGCAACGGCCCCTGTGGCCCTACCCATGCTACACCACTGCCTAGTGTTACAAAAAACAAATGATGGACGGAATGCTGACAATGCAGACATTCTCCCCCAGTCAAGAGATCTGGGTTAAATCCATAGTTCTTTTGCCCACTACGCCACCCCAGTTCAGACATGGCCATATGCAAATCAGTCTTGACCCTGTGCCTCATGGGAACAGTCCAGCCCGAACTGCCAAGCCATGTCTTCCCTGGACCGGAATCAAGCATCCTAGGACCGGTTTCTGGCTATCAGCCGTCATCAGCCAGGATAGCTTGACTCCAGTGGCGTAGTGAGCACGGGTCCCACGTCTGGGAATACCCATCCCACTTAGGGCCAGGGAAGACATGGCTTGGCAGTTCGGGCTGGACTGTTCCCATGAGGCACAGGGTCAAGACTGATTTGCATATGGCCATGTCTAAACTGGGGTGGCGTAGTGGGCAAAAGAACGATGGATTTAACCCAGATCTCTTGACTGGGGGAGAATGTCTGCATTGTCAGCATTCCGTCCATCATTTGTTTGTTGTAACGCTTTTCGCCCTAAGTGGGATGGGTATTCCCAGACGTGGGACCCGTGCTCACTACGCCACTGGAGTCGAGCTATCCTGGCTGATGACGGCTGATAGCCAGAAACCGGTCCTAGGATGCTTGATTCCGGTCCAGGGAAGACATGGCTTGGCAGTTCGGGCGGGACTGTTCCCATGAGGCACAGGGTCAAGACTGATTTGCATATGGCCATGTCTAAACTAGGGTGGCGTAGTGGGCAAAAGAACGATGGATTTAACCCAGATCTCTTGACTGGAGGAGAATGTCTGCATTGTCAGCATTCCGTCCATCATTTGTTTGTTGTAACGCTTTTCGCCCTAAGTGGGATGGGTATTCCCAGACGTGGGACCAGTGCTCACTACGCCACTGGAGTCAAGCTATCCTGGCTGATGACGGCTGATAGCCAGAAACCGGTCCTAGGATGCTTGATTCCGGTCCAGGGAAGACATGGCTTGGCAGTTCGGGCTGGACTGTTCCCATGAGGTACAGGGTCAAGACTGATTTGCATATGGCCAGGTCTAAACTGGGGTGGCGTAGTGGGCAAAAGAACGATGGATTTAACCCAGATCTCTTGACTGGGGGAGAATGTCTGCATGGTCAGCATTCCGTCCATCATTTGTTTGTTGTAACGCACACCACTGCCTAGTAGCAGCTTGTCTGACAAAACAATGGAGCGGCCTTTCTCACAAGTGTTACCCATTTGCCGTTTAAAGGCGGCTTCTCCGTTGAAGCTAGCCTCCTGGGCCAACACCCATTTGGCTTCCTGCAGGAGGGAGGTGATACCTCCTTGCAGAGCAGGCCCCTACTGTATCCTTTTTCTGGGAGTCATTAGTACGTCTCCGCAGGAACGCATAAAGATGTCTCGGGGACAGAACCCCATGTGTTTCCTTTAGTCCTCTGTGCCTATATCAATTGCAAATAGTAAATTTTGATAAAGCTGCACACTGTAACGGGTTAAATTAATTTCGACCTGAGGGTTAATTCAGGATTAATGTAATGAGTTGTTTGATACTTTTGGATGACCAACTTGGGTTGCACTGTCCCGTATCAGCACAGCTGAGGAGGCAGCGTGTAACTCTGTATTCGCCAATCGGGCAACCAACCCTTCCCAACATAAAAACAACAGTTTCGCATTTGTCAGAACATGTAAAACTGCCCGTGAGGTATGCTGCACTCTGCCGTTGGATTCGGTTGGCCTGCCACAGGGGTGACTTACACATTTACATGGGGTAAGTCTGGCTTTGCCATTACTTTGATGGCAAATCAGCCTCGTAGTTTACACTGCTCTTCAGCCTGCAATTAGGGGGCTGGGAGTTTCGCTTTACTCAGGTCACACTTAGGCTGGCACAACTAGTGCTGCAAGCTCTGTGGTAACCCTCTAACTTACATGCCCTGGGTACCGAAGGTCAGTGGTTCTTAACCTGTGGGCCAGGCATCCCTGGGGGTTCACAAAGCCTACTTACGGGGCCACGACTGCTTAGAAAATTCAATATTAACAGACTAATAAAATATAAATAAAGGAGCAAAATGAAAATTATAAAACATTACATAAATTTGAAACAGGAAGCTAATAATTAAGGTAGTATCTTCAGATTTATGTATGGAGCAGTGCAAGAGCATCAAGCATATTATAGAATAGACTGAGTGGCCTCATTTGACTTTCAAAAAGCTCCCACCTTCACACTTAGATTTTTTTTAAAATATAAAATATTCAAATCATTGGTATATTTGTTTGAGGCATGCTTGTTTCTGTATTTTTTCAGTATTGTTTTGCAGTTCAAATTATTGAAAATGCTTAATTTCTCAGTGTGGGTCCTCAGATTCCAACAATGATTCAGTGTGGGCCCCTGGGTTCCAGGAATAATTAAGTGCTAGTCCACAGAAGTCAAAAGGATAAGACCCACTGCCCAGGAAACTATTTACTAGGGATTTACAGGCAAGTTAGCTTAGCCAATTGGGTATGAGAAAATTCCACATGCCTGTTTAAGGGAAAGGTCACAGGCACGGAGGTCAGGCTAGCAAGCTTCAGTGCACTATCAGATTTGAAAAACCAGCAGCATAGTCCAAACAATTGGGGGGGGGGGTGACCATACAAATAGACGCATTTCTTTACAATGTGGGAAACTGGCACTCAGTAGTACTAATGGCAAAGAAATGTAATCTTCTGCCCGTGCCTCAAGTATACACACATTTCACCAGATCTGATTTCACTGCATTAGCTACCTATTTATAGTATCTCAGGTGTAAATCCCAACATATGTTCTATAGAGCTTATCCAATAAACAGTTTGTCATAATTATGTATCAATCTCGACTCTGTATTTAGTTGATTTCAACAAACCCCATCTGGGGTATAAAAAAAACACTAGAAGATGGCAAAAAAACAATCGCTCTTGAAGGCCAGACAGTAAAAAGGCCAGACTATAAGTGTCTGAACAATGTCTAAGAACCAGGACGTCAGACTTATATATGCAGTTAGAAAATGACCTGTAACTCTTGGGGAAGCATGGTGGCACAACAATGCACTCAATGGGGAACCTCACAAACAAAACATGCAATTTCACCCCCGGGAACAACTTGCAACAATCAAGAAAGGGCAGTAGAATTATTAGGGGTATAACTACTCAACTTTCAGTAATAACACAGAAAATCAAAGAAGACTGTAGCCACTTTAACATCTTTTCTAACCAATAATCACTTTAGGCTCGGCAGAGCCCGTTCCTCGCTAGATGCACGGGTTAGAGGTTGCAGTAGGTAAAATAGCCGGGGTCGCACCCGTGACAACGCTTGCGGGGGTGGAAGCATTGTTTGATTAGGACAAAGGTGTCCTTGCTAATGACCCTATTTGACTCCATCTCTGCAGTGTGGGACTACAGTGCTCATTACTAGTGAGATGGCAGTTGGTTTCCAGGACAATATTTCCAGAGATCCAGGATTGTTACCTTTCTTCAATGTTCTGTTTTATGTGCTTTTGTTCATGCTTACAGGTACCGGACCATTGGATCCATGGAATATGCAAGTCGGTGACTTGCACAAGTGTACTTTACATATCTCAATTTGCTCTATTATATCACAAATAGTGACCTACTGACACACGGACTGTAGGATAATGTCCCAATACTTAGGATTACAATGATCTGCCATAGAGAGGTCCTGAGGAAAGCCATTAGACCCACCCTGGGCCTAGGAGACTGAAACATTTAGACTGTTCTTGTTTGGACATGTAGGGGATCTATTTACATGCCCCCATTTTAGATTCCTTTTGCTTTTACCCTTACCCAACTACCCATAAACTAAATAAATTACATTTGGATATTTGAAATAATTTCACATTCACTATACAGATCCCACTGACAATTTCACCTAGAGGAGCTCCCTCCGCAGGGAGGCTGAGTCTAATCAGACATACTAGGTGTCTTGAATGAAGACCCGATAATGAAGCATGCCACTCATGAAATCTAGTGGGTGAGGGACTCTTTAAAAAATCCTAAGGTATTCCTGATTAGGAAAGCTGTTAGTGGCTTCATTCTCCTTTAATTGTCTAGAATGTATGCAAGGGAGTTTGCACACACTAATAACACTGGGTGCATTATATAAATAATTCCTCACCTGGTTTGCTTTTTAGGACCCTGTCCTTCTCCTGGGCCCCCAACAGAAGGCAAGATGTTGCTGTCTTCTTTTGGGGCTTGCTTCTTTTTGCTGTCGCCCTGCTTTTGCGGTTTACTCTGCTTTTCCGATTTGTTGTCTTTTTCCTTCTTCTTCTTGTCGGTGTCTTCCGTGCTGGCAGAAGCTACTGGCTTATATTCTGTGCCAGTCAAATGTTTGTACTCTGCCTTCAGCTCCAGAAGCTCCTTTACACAGGCATCCACTTTATCCTTTGATTATAAAACAAGCAGAAAACAACTTTCAGATTCAACTACATGTGCAACAACAAACTCGAAAACAAATAAGGAGGCTTACAAGCTGTAAAACTATCTTTGCAGGTTAAAACCGTGCATCATATGCAGAGTATAAATTGCCAAGTGGTATCTCACTCTTATGTAGGGAAGCATGTAGTTGCACACCCAGGTTTATTAATTTACTGTGCCCTACTGCTGCCTCTCATTTTGCCCGTATGGCTACACATTAATGGGTAATGAAGGGGTGCACAAAGAAACATGTTGCTGTTTGTAGGTGTTCTACTGGCCTCACTTCTGTCTTGTGAGCTTATGAGTTGCATAACTTAATACAATGAACTATCCAGGATGAAATACATGTTCTATGCAATATGAAGATATCAGGGCGAGTGTATGATACAAAGTTAATCAGATTTTCTAAACAACAGCACCCTATCAATATTATACATTAGGGTGTCTTAGTTTTAGTATGGGAATAGCTATGTCTGGTGCGGACTTTGATCACGAACGAACAGTGGTAACGCCATAGTCTGATTTACATAGAATACAGATATTACTTTGGGGATGAATATAGGATTTCTTGAACCAAACTCCTTGTTTATTTTTAGTAACCGTTCATTAATTTTTAAGGCCTGAAGTTTGCTCACCTTTAAAATTATGAATTTCGACTTTAAAAATATCTGCATGCGTGTTAAATGTGTCCATATCTACTAGTTCTTTGTTCCAAGCTATTGACATTTGTCTAGTGAACTTTATATTTACATTCCAAGCAGGGGGTGAAGTGAAAGGCAGACTGATAAAAAGCCCCCAGTGTCAACCCCACTACTTGTAGTTATGTATCAATTCACAGTAAACTCCCTTGTGAACTTCCTTTTCTTTTGAAAGTGAAGACTGCAATGTGTGCAGAACTATTACTGAGGTTACCGTGGTTATGACCACTACAGTAAATGTCTCTAAAAGTGACCTGGGTGAGGTTTGCCCGTCCAGCACCTTAAGTTCTGTTTTCCATATTATATCCACAGACTCATCATAGCACCCAGTACTCGGAGACCATGGACTGTTATACTTGTAAAGGTCTTGCGACTTTTTGAAAATGGTTCCAAGCAAGTAGTGTGTGCCAACAGGCCTACTAGTTTCATCAATGATCTCACTGACAAATACACAAATGCCAAAAAAATTGTAATTAAAATTAGACATGCATGTTCTAGACTATGGGAAAGGCTGAACAAGATAGTAGAGATCAATAAGCCTCAGTGCAAGAGGTGCCAACAGAAAAGAAGACAAAGAGAATTTGCAGGATGCCATAAAAAGTGTAAAATCTCTGACTTACTTTAGCTGCTTTCTCAGATTTTAGCTTCCGCACTTCTTCCCCTTTCTCTGCCACTTTGTTAAACAAAGCTTTCAATTCACCCGAGTTATTAATGGTCTCTTTACTCTGAGATAGATTGGCACTTTTCTCAGAGGTTGGCTGGCCCGGTTTGTACTCTTGCCCGGTACTTGCTTTGTATTCCAGTTTCAAGGAAAGTAGAAGTTTGACTGCTTCATCTACCTGATCCTGGACAAAAGCAAGAAAATAAGCTGCAACTGGTGACCAGGTAATGAGATAAAGCAAAACATACACAGGTAATAGCAATGAAACATAGGACGGCTTTAAAGCTTCATGAGAAAAGGTTTTCTGGAAACAAAAGAGGCAACATAGTATAATTACTCTTAACCCTATGAGAAAAATGTAATGTTGTCTGGTAGTCATGTTATGCAACTACATTTTGTAAGGTTTCATTCTGATGTCATGGCCCTCCTGGTAGTACTACCTTCTCAGGGCGGAATGGAAAAGCCTATGAGGAAGCATGCCATAAACGTGTGGGTCAGGCTTTTCTGTCCAATATCAACAATGTTGTCTTTGTGAGGCCTGCGAAGACATGAAAACTATCGGTTAATTTGTCACACTATCATTTTGTGCGTGGTTAGATATCCTCTGACCAATTTTGTGTCCAGTCTGGTGAACACGACTGAGATCCAATCACACTTCCCAACCAAAACTCGGCCTGTGTACACCACATGTTGGCATCAACTAGTGTTGGAGTAGTTCCCCGTGATTAGCAAGCATGTAGATGGCTATGATTGCCATTCTATTTAACCTTCTTCATGTGCAACTTGTGAGGTGGCACTTTCTGGTCAGATATCTGCCATCCTCACAGGCAAGAAATATCACAGTTTGCAGTCCTCTATTGCTCTACCCTACAAGCTGTCTTGGGATTTTTACCATGTTCCTTACTCCTCTCTACTTTGTCAAAATACCTCTACCTGATGGGGACTCGCTTTCCATCGGTCTGTAGTCACCCTAACAACTACAGGATCCTCCGAATTTCATCTAGGCGCCTGCTATGGGGTAGCTCAACGTTCTTTGGGTGTATATACCCTTGTGCACCTTCCTATACAGTCTAATATATCTAGCTAGAGCTTAATTCTTAACCTTGGTGTTTTAAAACTAAAATGCAGTTCAAACAAAGAAATCCACAGCCCCTTTATATCTTATATTTTTTTTAGAAGTATCTTTATCTTACAAGCTTTTTTTTTGCTTCAGTCTGCAGACCACTTGGTCAGTCACTTTATGTTAAACAATTGTACTGTATTGCAACATTTATACTGTGCCTATTTCCCCCTCTGTGGGTCGCTGCACTTGGCTAGAAGGGTATCATGCCACACCATCTAAGTTGTGCGGATGGAAGTGTGTTGTCTTTATTTTGATCCTATGTGGGAAGTGTTTCCATACATTACTTGATGACCAGAACGTAGCAGTCATCGATGAAAGACTGTGTGAGGTACACGGGTTATAGTTTCCAGTAAGCTGGCAGGTTTGAATAGGTCCGCAGGCCCTCCCTATGGTATTTCTTATGATCATAGTCCACTTTGCTGGCTACAGCACTGGGTTGTCCATTATAAGATATTTTGTTTATGGAAAAATGACAAGAACATGTAGTAGGCAGGGCTCCCAGGCTAGTACCAGAGCCAGCCACTTGTAGGTACTCAGATTTTAGGTTTTAAAGTACTTTCACTGCAAAATCTGTGCAATTCTGAACGAGGACTATCAAAAGCATAAAAGAGCAAAGGAAAAAATGCAGAAACCTGGCACAGATGTAGGAAAAGTGAAAAACATCCAAAAGAAAAGAAGGGAAGGAGCCCCGGTTTCAAATCAATAATCAAACACTAATGAGTCACAACAAGTTCCTTAAAGGAATTATAATTCGGAAAGCCAATCGAAAAAGGTTTGCCGAGGTTTCAACAGTAGGTTGCTGTTTAAAAAGCAAGGAAACGAAGGAGTTTGGGACGTCACCTACAAGATCATTTACAAGCAGGACCTAGCCAAGCAGAACTGAAAGGAACTAGATGGAAGGAGGTGTACGTGGCTAGTAAAGCTGGAGAATGGCAAGTGCATCTACCTTTTCATGATGAACCACCTTCCATAACTGCAGTCAGCAACTGGTAGCAGTATCCTGATCATGAGCAACAAAAGGTAGCAGCTGTGCAAGCTCCCTCAAACACGCAGATCAGTGAAAATGCAGTCAACAACTGTGCAAGGTACTGCGAGTGTATGTGTGAGAGAGATTCAGGTTTGTTTGTGGTGTGAGTGATGGTGCAAGCATGTGTGCATGTAGTTTTAATGGCGTAATTGTATGTGATCATGTCTATGTGCGGGCAAACTGTGTGCGTTGGTGTGCCAGTGCAATGGGAAGGTCTGTAAATGTGTAAGATGTGTACAAGTTGTGACTGTGTGAATGCACGTTTGTGGGATGTATGTTGACTGGTGTGCTAAAATTGTGTGCGTTGATTTGATACACCCCCACCTCCCCTCCTGTACTGGAGGAACCAGTACAAATATAGAAGACCATCCCAAAGTAAAAACACGTTTATAAAAATTGATGAAATAAAGAAGGGTAGCTACTTCAAATTTAAAAAATAAATAATTTAACTACATTAGCTGCTTCTGTCAAAAGCCCTATCTATTGATAGGAGTTACTCATTTACAGAAATGATTCCAAAGTAGCATCTTTAGAACCATTCCCACACTCTATGGATTAAGTTAAGGCAATTATGAGGGATGTAGGCTTAATGAATGGGATTTTTTTTTTCAAAAATGTTATCAACAGTCTAATAACAGAAAATAAAAGGAGCATATTTACATGGTCTAGAGCTTGTGTTATAGCATTCACTCTGCAACTAGAACTATGAAGTTCACATCATTTCATAAAGTAACATTACAAAATCAAACACACTAGAAAACCACACTTTGGTTCACTTCCTCGTAGTCCCACTCAGGCAAACGTTAGAATTTGAAAAAAATTCCACATGAGCTTTAAACAAGATTAGTATCAGACAAAACGTCTATCAGCAGCTCAACAGGTAACATTGGTATCAAGTCTATGCCCAAAGCAGACTTTGTTGTTCTCCATTTGGCAAAATTTAAATAGAAATGTTATAAAAAAAATATAATCTATGGCTCTGTAACATTAGGAGATCAAGACAAAATCTTAAGAAAAAATGTTTTCGATCTCAGACAAATGTTTACTACCTTTGAAGCCTTCTCTGCCTTAAGTCTGCGGACCACCTCTCCTTGATCAGCTACTTTATCATAAAGGATTTTACAGTCTTTGGAGTTAGCGTGAGTTGGAGCAGAAGAGGAAAGAACAGAAGATTTGCAGAAAAGTGAGGCAGCCGGAGGGTTCCCAGGCTTGTATTCTAAGCCTGTGACTTGTTTATATTCTAATTTTAGGCTTAATAGAGCTTTCACTGCCACATCTACCTGATCCTGAAGAAGAAAGAGACAAAGGAGAAAACGAATCAAAGAGACAGAAGCAGAATATGTAAAGGTCTATGGGATACGCAATGCCATGCACAGTACCAGGCATTGGGTTCCATCCATGCAACACAATTAGCATGCATAGTGAAGGTACAATTGTATCAACTGAAGAGTCTTCAGCAGCTCCCTTTGAAACCCTTGCCATCATGTCAGCCATCACACAGGTCTGCACTTGGCATGCGTTCTAGTTACATCATTGTTCAAGAATAAGCACTAAAGGCGTAAGCCCTTCAGTTGAGTTATGTATAGGATCTGGGGATTAAAACCTATGACATGGTCTCAGATGTATGAGGTGTTTGCTGAAGTCCACAAAACACATGACCTGGTGCGCTCTGAATTTTTGGGTTAACGCCACAGTGCTAGACTTGGAGAACAATCAAACTTTAAGTGCACAAACTGCTGTTACATTAGGAAAACGTTGGTACTAAACCTAAAGATATACATATTTCAACACACTTAGGCTATTAATACAACTAATCCAATTGTACTGAATACAGTTTTATTGGCTTGCAGCCTCTCAGGTATTACATATTTTACAGCCACACAACCTTCACACCTCAAGTGGCAAAATGTGTTCTTGCTAATACTGTGTAGATAAAAATCAGAGATTGAAAGCTCCACATGCAATGATCTCCAAGTTGTGTATCCGGTTATGGCCACATGCAGCTGAATACTTCCTGTGGCTTGACATGGCAACTAATTTTGTAAGTAAATAAAACACAGAAATGAATGCCATGCCAATGACTTGTATAAGAACCTGCACCCCCAACACGTCTCTTGCGTCATACTGCTGTTAGTAGCTATATTACACTTTTTGGCTGTAGGACACTATTGTGAAGAAAGAAAAAGAGGAGTCTTGGGGATGTGCAAATTAATTCATAAACACTGCTTGGGCTAAGTGGGGATTGGCACAGATGTTAAAAACTAACCTTTTCTAATTTGTATTGAGATTATTTACACAAATAGCCAAAGACTTGCAGGAAGAACAAGAAGTAGCACTGACAGGGTGTCCACATTGCAAGTCAGATCATTATTTAGTGACATCACAGCAGTAATTAAGTTGTACAGATGGTGAGTACCAACGCTTTTTCATCAGACTTTGACCGAAAAAAGAAACAAAAAGAAAAAAAGGGAGAGTAAACACATGGTGAAAGTGAGGATGGAAAAACTCTTAAGAGTGAGAGAAGGAGACAGGACGTTTAGAGTGGTGGAGGAAAGGGGAATAAGGTGGAATCTAGACTAGGCAGCCATAGTATCGGACAATACTGCCATTCCACAGATCCGACAGCAGACTCCTAGGAAATGTGGCCTCCTGCACTATGACGCTTGTGTTCACAACCATTTTAAAACCAGGCTGAAGTATCACCCTTATAGAAAGGCTGCATTACAACAATTAATCCAGCCAAATGGTTCTCTGGGTCCATGAAAATTCAATACTATCTTAGACAAAAACACTGAGGTGCTCGATGAGGAGTTCATTTTGTGCTTTCTGGTCTGAAGGTTATGCTGTAGCCATCAGGATAGAGTACTAGAATGGACATTAACATGACCCATTGCAGACCCAGAAGCAGTGACCATAAAGCAGATCTCTGTTGCAACAGATAGCCCTTGAGAAACCCAGAAACCCAATGCTTTTGAAGTTAGAGACCGCTTGAAATTCATCCTTGCGCAGTCCTAGAATTACACCCTCTGGAGGTGATGCAACGGTGGTGGCCATCTCAAAATTATACACTCTCGGGCACAACCGACTCAAGGGGAAGAAATGATAAGGGCAGAAAAGAGATTAGGCCAAGTATTTCAGTACCCAGATAATCGACCACTGATCACACTCCGGATTCTCCTGAAGAGGGAACACTGTCAACCTGTATATCAAAACCAGAAGCCGCTAACAAGCAGGGCCTTTAGAGGAAGCAAAGCTTTAACCTAGAAAGAAAAACAGAAGAATGTAGAACAAGCGATTGCTACTTGAGAAATTGATCCCGAGTGCTGAAGAAACGGAGGAGACAAAAGCTTCCCTAGAGGAAATGAGCAGTTTTTAAAGGTGTGCAACCCAACGCATCTTTAATTAGCACACTAAAATGGAAACACTTGACAACCTGAAGAACAGATATGTGTGCCGAGTCCCAGTTATTCTTCACAGAGATCTGCATATGACAATAAAACCAATGCTTAGAAAGATTGGGAGAACACAGGGAGAGGCAGAAATGATTTATTGTGATGCCCACCAAGTACTCTTTTTGCGAACACAAGCCCAGAAACACCAATAGGAAAAAGAGCCTTTTTAAAATGAAAGAGGCACTAAATGGCATAAACGTTGCTACAATTTTAGGCTATTCGTTAAAGCTCCAAGCAAACAGAAAAGGTAAAAAAAAAATCTCTTTGCCCTCCACCAATGGATCTCCAACTGCGCCGACATAATGGCACCCTTCAAGAAGGCTACTGGCAAGCAACACTCCAAGAAAGCCAGCTGGTCCACTCTCACCCTCCACGAGTCCAGACCCACCTGTAGACAGCTTGAGAAGAGATGAAGGAACAACAAAACCCCTGAAACACGTGATCTACAAAACCGCCGTCACCGCACACCACCTCTTCCTCAAAACCACAAAGAAAGCGGCCCTCCAATACAGAATCAATGCCAGCACCCACAACAGCCAAGAACTCTTCACCATAGTCAAGGAGCTTGCCAGACCCAACAGCGAGACCACAGACATCCCACCCTCCAAAGACTTCTGCAACAAACTCAGCACCTTCTTCCACCACAAGATCAAACAGATCTACAACAGATTCGACACCAAAGACCCTCCCACTACGCCAGACACATCTGCATCCAACCACACCGCACCCGAACAGATCCTGCTCAACTGGACCCAACTCACTACCAATGACACACACAAGACCATGAAAAACATCCACTCCGGAGTCCCCTTGGACCCTTGCCCACACCACATCTTCCATAGAGCTGCCAACTCCATAGCCCTGAGCTCTGCCACACTATCAACTGCTCCATCGAGACTGCCACCTTCCCTGAAGACTGGAACCATGCACAGATCAATCCCCAATTGAAGAAGCCATTCGTCGACCCGACAGACCTCAAGAACTTCAGATTCACCTCCCTGCTCTCCTTCCTAGCCAAGGTCATTGAGAAGGCCATAAACACCCAACTCTCCAAATTTATTGAAGCAAACGAGGTCTTCTTCACCTACCAATCCGGATTCCGAAGCAACCACAGCACCGAGACCGCACTCCTCACCACCACCGACATCTGCTCCCTCCTCAACCAGGCAAAACCACAGCACTCCTCCTTCTGGACCTCTCAGCCACCTTCGATACGGCTCCCACCACACCCTAATCATGAGACTCCACGACACTAGCATCCACGACAAGGCCCTGGACTGGATCCACTACTCCCTCACCGATTGAAAACAGCAAGTCAGACTAACTCTGTTCCTCTCAGAACCTACAGAGATCAGCTGCGGAGTGCCCCAGGCTCCTCTCTGAACCTCACCCTTTTCAACGTCTTGCAGCCATCTTCATGAACCACTGACACAACAGTCTCCTACGCCAACGACACCCAGCAGATCCTCTCTCTAACCAATGAACCAACAGCCACCAGAATCAAATTCCACTGCAGGATGAAGGCAGTTGCCACCTGGTTGAAAGACAGCTGCCTAAAGTTCAACTTGGACAAGACCGAAGTACTCATCTTGGGATCCACCTCCTCAGCTTGGAACAGGCCCATTTTGATATGGGTCAAAAAACACAAATGAATAGGATGCAATAGAGAAGATATGGAATAGAAGATAGAATTCACATCATTACAGTCTGAACTGTCTAGAAGGCCAAGGATTATTTAGTTGCAGCATAATACAACCCAGTTTCATGTTCCCATCAAACAGAGCTACAACGTTTGGAAAGACAAAATAAAGTCAAAGGAAATGGACACTCATTTTCTTGCCCATCTTGCAAACATTTGAAGAAAGACTAGGCTTTTACATGGAGCATGAGGTTACTTTGGCTGTGCTTTCAGAGATTCGGTCCTCATTACTGGGAGGCTATAGGAGGATTTCTAGTTTTTGGAGCATGCTCACACCAACTTATTTGTTCCACAATGTTACTAAATTGGTTCAGCAGCCGTGTGTTCTAGAGTACCAATGTTTTCTCCATTCAAGCAGATCAGGAGGATGTCAAAAGCTGGAAATTACACCTGCCAGCCAGATGTATGGCATGACGGATGGTGGTGCCAGTTACAACATGAGAGCAAAGCTAATTCCAAGGGCGATGCTGCTGACTTTAGTCCATAACCCTCAACAAGAGCACTCTGGGCTCATGGCCAAATTCTTTGATACCGACGGATAAATGATTTAATCACACTTTTTTTCTTGATGAATCTTCTTTGAAGAGGAATTTTGAAACAGTTATTAATTTGGCCTCTGTCATTTACCAATTTATAACAAAATACCCTCACAAGTCCCTTGCTGTGTTTTGGGTTTATCAGACTGCTCACAGTTGCAAGGATTCCCACTTTTCTACAGAAAATTTCATAAACCGACTCAAACTGTAAAGTAAGTATTTGCAATATAAAAAACTAAAACAAAGTATAACTAAATCAAGGCACGTCGGGGTTTCGAAAACTGATCTATATTCTTGGGGCGGGCAGAGTAGTTATGACCTGGAGAAGCATACAAAATACTAATAGTAGTAGTAGTAAATGTTCTCATTATGTGCTGAGTTCAAGGTTCCTCTAATGCAATGCCTTTCATGAAGCAGGAGTTGAGAAAACTGCAATTCGCGGAGGACATGTTAAAGACAATTGTATTAATGGTACATGTATTTCAATTATATTAATAAAACAAATACAAAACTATTGCATTAGCTATACACTGAATGAGGTGGGGTGGGGGGGGGGGGGGGGTGGGGAGGGACCGGACGACCTTTTATACCCAATAAGAACCTGGAGAGAATATAGAATCATGGTCAACTGTTCCTGGGATTTATCAGTAGGAAAATGTGTTCATTCTTGCACAGTCCAAACACTACATAAGTGCTGTTGATGATGCAAAGCCAATTTAACTAGCCATACAATCTTCAATAGTCACAAAAGAATGGGACCCAGGTCTCGGGACTATTAAAGATGGTATGACTATTAAAATCGGTTTTATATTATCAACAGCATTAGAGCAGGCATTAGAAGGTGCATGTGTTAAAGCATCTTCCTACAAGTGAAACGCAGGAACCACGGTTTATGGTTCTAGCAGCACATGGAAGACAAAAGTTAAATGACTTGGGTATTCCCATTCAACTTTACCTTTGATGCCTTCTCAGCTTTCAGCCTTCGGACCACCTCTCCTTGCTCAGTTACCTTTTCATAAAGAGCTTTGCAGTCTGTTTTGCTGGGGGAAGTTGAAGAAAGATCAGCAGTAGAAGACTTACTAACACCTGAAGCTGCAGGAGGGTTTCCCGGTTTGTATTCTACACCAGTCGCTTGCTTATATTCAGATTTTAGACTCAGAAGTGCTTTCACTGCAACATCTACCTGATCCTGAGGGAACAAAATATGAATTCAGAAAAGACTAAAAAATAGAGCAGTAGAGCATGCTCGGTACACTTAGAACTCTTTTCAACCCCACTGCTATCTTAGCCACGTCACAAACACACAAGGTACGTATTCTTGAACTGAATACAAATCTCCAGTAGTTCACCTTTGTTTCAGTAAGCCGGTGTTCTACCCAGCCCAAGGGCTTTGCACAGGTAATAAAATAATGCAAATCTTCCAAGGAGCAGGCTCACATTCCCCAAGTCTGTGATTTAGGCAGCCTATAGTAATATTCATGCAGGCACCCCGTCTGTAAATAATTCAAATTTAGCATCTTGTTACATTTGACTTTAGTGCCTCCTTTTGGATATTAGATCCAGGAATGTAAACTCATTACACAATATTCACCCTGCAGGGTGGTTGTCATGCTTGAATCTTTATTTAAACCACTAAACTGTGACCATGCTCCCATGGTGGCCTCCCCTCAAGTGTGTTGTAGACTCCCAGTGAAATGTTACATCATAACCTTTATATGTTGGCAATCCAGACAATCTGGATGACACAGAGTGCTCACAAAAGAAAGCCACATATTCTACAGCATACAGTTCGACTCAAGCGACCTTCTGACATACGCAATAATGGACTTAGATACACTTAGTGCTCTTGTTCTTTTTTTAAAACTGAGGCACCTCTACCCTCAAACAAGATTTGAATAATTTCATGCAGAAGTGTTGACAAAAATGTGGAAATACTTTGACATGCTTGGTCCAGTATAAGGTTTCAATCCTCTTCTGTACTCAATAAGAATCCAGAGAACATTTAGAAACTCCCCAAATTCCTGGTTCAGAAATTCTTGTACAATATCTCTGAGCCAAGGATCACCATCTTTGAGATCAGGCAGGCCTAGGCCTCACACATACCCTATCTCACCAACCGTACAGCAAGAATCTGGGAGGCATGGCTTTCTGTATATTCCTTCAGCTACTACCCACTCCAGTCCATCATAGACAACAGAAATAGTGTGAGGCCAGGAGGGCTACAGAGAATCTGCCAGACTGTGACTTGATCCAGTGCTGGTCTTTGCAGCCCCTAAGTTCCAGAGTATCCTGCCTCTTTGCCTGGGGAGCCCTTTATAGAGATCATTTTTGCCTACCTTCTAACAATACTGAAAGAGAGAGGGTTGTAGCTCGGCTCCACATGTCTGCATTCATGCAGGCAACTCAGATTCCTGCTACTTAGACATACCACACTTGCACTCGTTACCTTGTCATAAGCAGTCATTCCTTTACAATCACCAACTTAGCTTCCGCATAGGTCGCTGCTAAATCTAAACGTTCTCCATGCACCTTCTGGCTCTCCACTAGAACAATGCCTCGTGCAGTCAGAGACCAAAGACCTATCCTTCAGATTCACTGAAGATGTCCTTTTTAAGGTGCAATAAGGAGTTAAAGTTCTCAGTTGCCAGTAAGTGCAAATTATTTTGCCAACCAGAAATAATTCTTTCAATGGGAATTCCACTCCACATTTAGGTAGTGCTTTTTCCGCTTTAGATATTTTTAGCAATTGACATAAAGCCTCAGCTCAAACACACAGAGTTACCTTGCAAATGGAAGACATGTCGTAGCACATTTGTAATTTTAGTTTTGTACCAAGACTCATTTAGAAACACTACCTTTACTAAAAAACCAAACAGGTAGAAGGTCACCCTTGGCTCCACTGTGAATTGGGATATCTTGCCTATCCACATAAGGAGGGTAGGTGGGATTCATGCTATGCCTCACTGTCGAGGCCTAGTGAGGTCATAATCCCATGCAGTTTGGAATGGACTATTCCCTTGAGGAGCAGGGTCATTACTGGTTTACATAAAGCAGGCCTGTACATAGTGTTGCAGAGTAGGTGAAAAATGATGGATCTGGATTGCTACCCAGAGCAATTTGTGGTTTCGACTTTATGAATGATTTCCTCCCATAAACTTCTGGGCCACATTTAGTACCACTGTAAAGTACTTTTAAGGAGCTTTATAACAGTTGGTAGTTAGCCTTATGAATCAGTGTTAACATCGGTACCTGCAGGTCTCAATGCTATTGCGTGCCCTGTACTCGGGTATACAGGAGGAGCGACGTCTGGAATAGGAACACACACCGTAACGGATGCAGGAATCCTGATTTCGGGGACGTATTTGGATCCCTTGGTCTTTCCCTAAATATTAGTGAGGCGTCGCGAGCAACAGAACCCCCTTTTGTGGGTTGGAATTATCACCACGAAACAAAATCCTGTCAAGAAAGACATAGCCTTGATAAAGTCGCGGGAGACTGCCCCTTTAGCGATGAAACACGTGTCGGCTGTCGGAAGAACTTGACAATAAAAGTAAGAAAATCACGAAACTTTACTCAACTATGTTTAATCTTTGCTCAAAACGTGCAACTTTACTAGCTTAAATGACTGTTTAAGTGTGCCGGGGATAGTTTATCTCTTGTTTTCGTTGGCTATGGCGGATATCTTGGGGAGGGAAGGGGGGTGGGGGGGGGAGAGAAAATCAGTGCTGCTCCTCACCCTACAGCATCGTTACAAATAATAACGAAGCTTGCATACTTAGATGATAATCTCCTGAGTGGCGCCATCATTCCTATACCCAACCACTGCTTTGCAATTGTCAATGCAATGAGATAGCCAAGTTACTCCATTTAAGCATTTGAGTCTCTCAAAATAAGACGGGTGAGCAATAAAGTCTCACATTATGCTGGTTTGGGGGTTAGAACCTTAGATACAATATGACACACAGAATGACACTTAATAACATCAATGTATAGTCAGTGCTTTATCCTTTAAGAATGAACCCACTTATTAACATAGAAATCAATTAAAATCAGCTGGAACCAACCTTAGGCTAAGATAGGACATGGGGTGGGTGATTTATTATTATTTACTTTTAAATACGAGTTAAGCAGATGTGAATCTTCAGGCTATTTACCAGTTAATGCTCCTTTCACATCCACCTGCCATAGATTAAAAGGCGGTGCGTGATCATTGGCCACTGTGAAGAACAAGGAATACATATGTGGTTCAACACTGTCAGGGACTGCAATGTAATTATTGTAATAGTAAATTACATCACGTTGATTACAATGACAGTGCTTGAAAGCAACTGCACCAGCAGGAGAGCCAGCATGTGGAGCCTGACTGCTAGAGTGTTAAGGGTACGACAGGCAGATGCGAACAAAGGGTAAGTTGCTTTCAAAAGCATGGTCCGGGGCTTGGGCAGCATAATTACCTCAATGCTACAACTATTAAGGTAATTACATTGCGAGGCCCCTGACAGAGTTCCTATAAGGCACTGTTGTCATCAGGAAGGGAAGGTTTAGCATGGTATAGATAGGGGTCTGTATCTGTAGGAGCATCTATAATGTAATCATCTCATGGATCTGGTGATTTCAATAATTGTCATCTCTATCCCCTGTATCAGGATCTGTATGTGGAGAGCCCTGTGGTGGGATGTCTAGAGGGTCTGCTGTTGAAACAGTAGGTACGCAATCTAAATCTTTAGGACAGAGAAGGCCTCTTCTTCCTCCGCTGCCAACGCTTCTATTTGTTCCTTTTCAATAGCTTCTCTGAAGATATTGGGGGTCTCTTCAATGTTTTGTCACTGCTTTTCTTTCCGTCGAGCCCAGAGTTCTCGGAGGGTCTTTTTCGAGCGGAATGAGGGACTCGCCTCGCAGTTTGCTTCCTTGTGCACTGGAGGCACAAGTTACAGACTTTGTGAAGGTCGGTACGTGGATATTTGGAGTGGCACCGAGGACAGAATTAGAATGGCGTCCATTCCACCGGCAGATTTACTCGATATTGACCTCACAAGTGGAAGTGAAAGAACAGGGTAGGCTCGAAGGCTGCGGTTGGAGTTTAGTCGATCCATCTGTGATAGCTTTTCGATTTTTGACACGCGTAGGATGGGAAAACACGTTAGAAACAATACCGATGAGGGTACAGTGGGTTGCGAACCAAAAGGATTCTGACAAACAGCCTCGACCCGGAGCACAGCAAACCATGTCCGAACCCAATGGTGGAAAGAAAACAATCTAACAATGGGGGTCGATGCCCATGCGCGCTATCACCGAAAGGAGAAGACACCTTGCCTGTGACTGGAAAATACTTCAAAGAAAAGCAATCTGTAAACATCAGGACCTAACAGTATATGGCAGGAGCATGCAAAGCATGTGTATCGACAGCACACATGCTCCAAGCATGTGTATTTTTCTGTTTCCCTACCAAGCAAAATTTTAACCCATCCCTAGGTACAAATCCAAATATTGTAGTAGCTCCTTGGCTTTAGATGTAAGAATTTGCATACAGTTGGCATTAAAGGCCATGGTATGCTGTGTTGGTGCACGCAAGTCAACTCTGGGATTTTGGAAATGTTCAGTTTGCTTGTCGTTTGCAAGTTTTTTTCTGCAAAAAGAAGAAAATATTCAACTCTCTGGACCACAATATGGTGTTGGTCTAACTTGGTTATCACACTGACGAACTTGCATGGTTTGAACTCCAACTTTTAAGTTACTAACACTCAAGGAACTAAAACACGCACCACTAAAATTTTCTAGATGAAAACATTCAACAATGAAACAAAGACATCCCAATCCCTATTAAATGAATGGTGATGAAGTCACTGGTGACCATGGGTCAACTCACAAGTATATGGTCAGAAACAAAGTCCAAAGCCACTGGAGTCCCATAACCAATTTAGGACCCAACCAGTTGGAGTATTGTTTAATGACACAGACAACCCAGTGGGGCAAATTCTCACTTGGAGTCCCAATAGTGCCTCTGTCTCAAGACCTATCCTTTGTGGTCAATTTGTTTGGATTGCAGACGTACCCATTGCAGTCGTTCCCACCAGTCACAAATGGGAACTAGAAAGGTTAGACTACACATTTAAAATTCAACATGTTCAACACCGTATAGGCTTCAATTATGTTTTAAACAATTCCACAATAAGATCGAACCAATTACCCATATATGGCGTGTGAAAGTGGAATGCTCCCAGCTTCTTGAGCTACGAGGGGCGAACAAAACCACCGCAACCACACTGCAGGTGAGCAAGGGTGCAGGCTTATCCTCTTGTAACAGACACGGACAGGTAGGTTCAAGTAATGAACAAAGTTCAGATTGTTGAAAGAGAAAGTCTCAGTCACCAGATTGAACAGCCACTTGCCCGCAGTCCCACTGCCCTCTCCTTCCCATTTCTACCAGTCTTATCCTTCCACTCAAAAACTTTCCAATTAAAATACCACAAACGTCCCTCTTTCACACATTACCATAATGTAGAAATAAAAAACAAATGTTTAAGGGATATGAAAAATAAAGATTTGAAGAAAAGGGATGGAAACATGGGGAAACTAGAAGGAAGCATCTTGACTTAAATCAAATAAAATAGATATGAGGGGAGGAGCCTAGCGCTTGACCAAGATGGCCGCGTGAGCCCTGAGCTCCCGCGACCCTCGCGCCCTCCTGCAATTATCCTGTCCTAAATCCTGTTTTTCATGCACGGAATCCTGCAGATGAGTCACAGCTGGGGCGATTGACGTTGTCCGGGCTAAGATCGCCCACCGGGAACCGAAGTGGTGCATTGCGGAAGATTGCGGCCTACCTCCGAAGGATGCCAGGGGCTCGCGCTGGCAGGACGCCCGGCCACTAATTGAACAACAGCGGCCTTGGAAGGTGTGAACTGGCGGACGGGTGCCGCTGCACTTTCACTTTCGCTTTCTTGCCCTTTGCTTGCTCTGGCCCGGGAGTGCTTCATGCCGATCCCCTGATATCTGGAAGACCTGCACCCGACCCTGGCTGGCTGTTGAAGTTCTGGTTGACTCCGATTCCTCTGGCTGAGCGAGGGACGTCTTTTGTAACTGATCGCCCTGCTGCTCGAGATGTCGCCCAAATCGGAGGTAGACAAGCCGAAGTCTAAGGCTACCAGGCGGGGAGGCTATACCCAATCCAACAATATGGATCGCTATGCCCAGCAGAAGGGGTCGCCTGGTGGATCGGGACAGTCGCTGGAAGTACAGAAGGCCGATCCATCCCCAGCCTCGGAGTTATCATTGCAGGATATCATGGGGGCGATTGAGGGGATGCAATCATCGATTGGGCGACAGTTCGAGACCCTGGCGCACAAGGTGGACACGATTTTGGTCGATGTCAACTTGATTCGCGCGGACCTGGGTAAAACCAATGAGCGGGTCAAGTCCCTGGATCTCAAGACCACTGGCCTCGCGGATGATGTCTCGGAACTCCAGGTTGAGGTTCGTAAGTTACGGACCGCGAATAACCTCTCCGCCCGCCGGCTCGAAGACTTTGAAGGTCGGGCCCGGCGCAACAATGTGCGCCTTATTGGGGTCCCGGAAACTTCGGAGGAGTTCTCCGTGGATTTACTCGTCGAGGACTTGGTGGTGAACCATCTTGCGCCTAAGGGCCTCGGCAAGTTTTTTGCGGTTGAGCGGGCTCACCGAGTGCCTGGCGGAAGGCCTAAGGTGGGAGCCCCCCCGCGACCGATTGTCGCCCGGATCTTTCATTTTCGAGATCGAGACGCTATCCTGCAAGCATCGAGGGTGACAGGCCCGGTGCCTTTTCAGAATGCCTCTGTGAGCTTTTATCCTGACTTCACCCAGATGGTGCAGAAGCAAAGGCAGAGTTTCCTGGGGGTGAAGAGGCGGCTTAGGGAGATGGACCTGAAATATGCCATGCTTTTCCCCGCCAGGTTACGTGTGGTGTATGAGGATCGGACTTTCTTCTTCGAATCGCCGGACATGGCAGGGGACTGGTTGGATGCGCTCCCTCGGCGACAGCCCGGCGGGGACCGTGTGGTTGGAGCGGGAGGCGACCGAGATGGACAGGAGTGATACCTCCGGTGTTGGTCTGTTTTGACTCAGCCCCAGACAGTGACTAACACCCTACTGCAGTAATGGGAGGGCGGCGGGGGGAAGATGGGAGCTCTTTCTACTTTTTGTAGATTTGTTTTTGATAGGGCGACAGGCACACTGCAAGTTGGGGGGGCTTTGCAAGCTGACGCAGGGGTGCAGGGAGAGGGGGGGGATGTTGGGGTTGTTGTTGGGTTTTTTTTTCTTGCAAGGCGTAGTAATTGTTGTCAGTATTGTCCGGTTGTGGTTCTCCGGGGGGGGGGGGGGGGGGGTGGAGGTCTCTTTGTGTTTGGGGATGGGGGGTAGGGGCTTAAATATAATTAGCTGGAATGTTAATGGCTTAGGGGATCGCATTAAACGGGGGATAGTCCTACAATTCTTGAAACGGACCTCGCCAGATGTGGTCCTCTTGCAGGAGACCCACCTTATAGGGAATACGTGTTATGCACTTAATAGAAAGGGTTATAAATTCATTGCTCACTCGGGGTTCTCCTCGGGCTCCAGGGGTGCGGGCATACTTGTTAGAGCTTCCCTACCATTCGAGGTTGACTCCACCATTGCTGATGATAGGGGGCGCTTTGTGGCTGTGGCGGGGAGGTGGGACGGCAGAACGTTGGTATTGGTTTCTGTTTATGTCCCTCCTGCCCTGCAGGCCTCCACGTTTGCTGATCTGGGCAAGGCCTTGTTGGAACTCCCTGAGGGGATGCTGGTGGTGGGAGGAGACTTCAATGCGGTTGGATCTGGATTGTTCGATAAGTACCCGCCCAGGGACACCGGGGGGGCCCAGAAGTGGCTTCCCGACTTTATAGATACCTTTGGCCTGGTAGACTGTTGGAGGCTACGGCACCCCACTCAGAGACAATATACCTTTCACTCCGGGGCCCACGGTAGTCTCTCTCGGATTGATTACTTGCTCACTCTGGCTGCGCACGCCTCATTGGTATCTGAGGCTAGGCACATGGCACGGGGTATATCCGATCACTCGCCAGTGTGGGCCCGTCTGGATATTGGCCGGGTAGTGGGGGGCAGGGTGGCTCCCATTAACCCCTGGTACTTTCGTGACCCCAAGCTGCGCAGTGCGTTGCTGAAGGCAGTTGATCACTATTTTCAGGATAATCAGGGTTCAGTGGAATCTGCGGTGTCCTTGTGGGAAGCGTTTAAGACCGTATTGAGAGGAGAGGCCCTTTCCTTGGTAGTGGCCGCCAAGCGGCGGAGAGACGCCGAGGTGACACAAGTTGAGGACGAGATTGCGGCTTTAGACGTGGCCTTGGAGGAGGAGGTTGCAGCGGCCACACTGCATAATTTGAGCTTGAAGCAATTGGAATACAGGGATCTGGTGACGAACGCTGCCAAGACCCTCAGTAGGGAGCAGCAGGGTCGATTGTACGATGTTGGTGATAAGGCCGGGAAACTGCTGGCGTGGTTGGATAAAAAAGAGCGCGTTAATCGAGTGGTGCCGGAGTTGTCGATGGATGGGGGAGAGGTTGTAGCTGACCCCGACGGTATAGTCCAGTGTTTCTCGGACTATTTTCGTACGGTATACACCTCGGTTTCGGATAGGCCGACTGCGGACTCGTGCGACCTTCTGCGTGATATTGCTCTGCCCTGCCTTTCTGCCATAGATAGGGATGACCTCGATGGAGATATAACTGTTGACGAAGTAGCGTGTGCTATCCGTGCGTTGCGATAGGGTAAGGCCTCGGGCCCAAATGGTTTGCCGATTGAGTTGTATAAGCTTCGTCCGGATAAGTTTGCTCCTCACCTGCGCGCCATGTTCGTGGAGGCGCGGGTGAATGGGTTTCTTCCGCTCGATCAACGACTGGCGACGATTGTGGTAATACACAAAGACGGTAAGCCCCGGGATAAGTGTGGTTCCTATCGGCCGATATCACTTCTCAACGCCGAGCCGAAGATCCTTGCCAAGATCCTTGCTAACCGCCTGGTCCGGGTGCTTGGAGATTTGATCCACCCGGACCAGTCGGGCTTTATTCCACACCGTAACACTGCACTGAATCTTAGACGCCTTCATGGAGTGATTGCTAGGACGGGCACGATGCGAGAGCCGGCCATTGTGGCGGCCCTCGATGCCACGATGGCTTTCGATACGTTGGAGTGGGCGTACCTGTGGGCTGTGCTAGCAAGTTCGGCTTCGGGCCTGGCTTTGTAGGCTGGGTGAGGTTGCTTTATGAGGGGCCCCTTGCTAGCGTCGTGGTGAACGGGCGGGCGTCGACACCGTTCGAGCTTGGGAGGGGCACCCGGCAGGGCTGTCCCCTGTCGCCGTTGTTGTTCGCCCTTGCTCTCGAACCGCTGGCGGCGTGGATACGATGGCACCCGGATATACGTGGGATTCGATGGTCGCCTGACCACGAGGACCGTATTTCGCTTTACGCCGACGATATTCTGTTATACCTCACCTCGCCTAAGAAATCTCTCATAGTGGTTTGTGACGTCTTGACTTCTTTCTGTAGGAATTCTGGTCTTGTTATTAATTGGGGAAAGTCATACTTGTATGTCCTGTGTGGTGATGTCCCGCCCGTCCCGTGCAACTGCTCGATCCAGATCGCCCGGCAGGGCTTTTTGTATTTAGGGATCTATATTTCCACTGACCCCACTTTACGATACGAGAGAAACTTGCTCCCTCCCTTGGCACGGTTGCGGCGGGACGTGGCGGGCTGGCGGCGGTTGCCGCTTTCCCTCCTTGGCCGCGCCGCCCTGTTTAAAATGATGTCTCTTCCCCGTTTCCTCTATGCCTTGCAGAATACCCTTGACTTGGTCCCGGCCAGTTATTTCCGAGAGGTCGAAAGCCTCCAGCGCGCGCTATTGTGGGAAGGGCGACCGCGCATAGCGATTGCTAAGTTGACGCTTCCGTGGTATGACGGGGGTATCGCGCTTCCAGACATTCGACGTTATTATTGGGCCACTCAGTTGAGCGTGATTAACCATGATGTCTATGGTCCGGCGCTGAGCCCCGGCTACGCCATGGACCGTTGGTTGCTGCGTGGGGGTTATTACCACAGAGCGTTGTACTCGAAGTCGTTGGACTTAACCCTTACGGGGCCCACCAGGGTGGCCGTGCACGTGTGGAAGGTGGCGACGGACTCACTGGGCTGGAAGGGTAAGCTTACCCTTGCCACCCCGTTGTTTGACTCCGATAGTCTGGGCAAGCTTTGGCATAAAAAAGGGTTTGAGAAATGGGACCTGATCGGTATATCCAGGGTTGGAGACCTTTTCGTTAAGGGTAGGGTGAAGTCATTCGAGGAGCTGCAGAAGGAATATGAGCTGGGGAGCACGGAGTTTTTCCGATACGCTCAAGTGTGTCACGCCTTGCGGTCAGTCCTTGTAGAGGGGGAGACGGTGCCTGAGTCCTCTCCATTAGAGGACCGGATCCTGGATGGCCATATGCCAGAGAGTACGATCTCTCTCATTTATAAGAAACTAATTAATGTTCGGGCAGATCTTCTTCTAGGGTTGCGCGATCAATGGACTAGGGATGGCCTCGAATTAGATGATGAGGATTGGCAGTATGCAGTTTCTTCTCCCAAAGAGGTCGCGATCCCTGCGCGCCTGCGGCTGGTGCAGCTTAAAATACTCCATAGAGTTTACGTGACAGGGCCTAGGCTGGTCCATATGGGTTTCTCTGAGGAGGGCTTATGTAAGAGAGGCTGTGGTATGGTGGGCACCTTCCTACATATTATTTGGGAATGCGGTGCGATCATGGAGTTCTGGAAGCGAATCCACGATGTGATGGGGGAGGTGACGGGCATCGTCATGCAGCCGGAGGCGCGGTGTTGTCTCCTGAATGTTTGGGGTCCTACTGACCACGACGCGGCACAGACTCCGTGGGTGACCCTAGGGAACATGGTAGCTAAGCGCGACATTGCTCGCCTGTGGGGCTCTACTAGGCCTCCTACATTGACAGAGTGGATGGAAAACATGGATTGGAGCATGTTTAGGGAGAAGACAGTGTATTGTGCTCGAGGGCGCCCCCGGAAATGGCACACCGTATGGGGGCGATGGAACCAGTACAGAGGGGGCATATGCCTGCCCCCAGACCCGGACTCGCCTGAGGAGCAGCTCTCCCCTTAGCATTCTTTCCGGCTTTGTATTCTTTGCTGGTATGTGTTTGCCTTCTTGAGTCTCTGCCTTCCCCTCCTTTCTCTTACTATAGACCTGTGTCTGATGGACGAAATGGGGCTCGCTCCCCCGATGGGAACCCTTTTTGTGCTTTAAGTACTTATCGCCTTGCTTGTGTTTGGGTTTGGGTTTGTGTTTATTTAAAACAAAACCTTTTGATTCTCCTATCAGTGAAATGTGGACGTTCGCTTGTGTTGCGCTTCTAAAGCTGCCGTACCTCCGGGTTGTCGGCTGAATAGCTGTGTCCCTGACTTACATGAATAAAGGTTTTAAAAAAAATAAAAAAATAAAAAAATAAATAAATAGATATTACCACTATTACACTGACCATCGCCAAACAACGAAAATACCCCTTCCCCAACATTGCCTCGTATTATCCGCAATCAACTGAACTCGTGCCATAAACCTTTAGCTAAGATACTGGCATTAGCATACGCATAATTAACATCAGCCACTTAATCCATGTTATAGGTGTGAGAAAGTGGGTTTCTGTTGCAGTAACCCCCCCTTTTTTTGCCTAATAGCTGATGCACTTTCCCTTGTTGTGCCCTGGGCTCCTGCCAATCAGGTGCCCAGGGCCTATGTTCCTTCCTTAAAACACACAAACTCCCAATTGGCAAACCCTGGCCACATGTCAGCCCCTGGTAAATGGTACCCTAGGTACCCAGGGCCTTGTGACCAGGGAAGGCCTCTAAGGGCTGCAGCACTCATTGTGCCACCCTTAGAGGCCCTGTACCCTTACACACACACACTGCCTTTGCAGGCTGAGTGTCTGGGTGCAGGACAAAACAAAGAGTCGACATGGCACACATCTCTGTGTGCCATGCCCATTACCTATACTGCCAAGGCATATGTCAGCCACCCCTCTGGCTGGGTGCCTTATGCCTATGGTGTGGGCACAGGAGCAGGAGCCCTGTGCCCCTACAGTACCCAGGTCCATTCCTGGGCACTGTAAGTACAGTGCTGCCTTTTACAAGTACATGGTGCTGAGAGCTCGTCAAACACGAACTCCACAGCACCATAAGGGCAACACTGAAGACTGGGAAGTTTGGTATCAAACTTCTCAGCACATTAAACCCACACTGATGCCAGTGTGGGATTTAATGTACTAAGCACCCCAGAGGGCATCTTAGAGATGCCCCCTTACAGCTAACCTACAATCCACGTCTGCTCTGAGGCTGCCCAGGCTGCCACACAGCAGACACGTTGCTGGACCCCTGGGTGGGAGAGCCCCTGCTCTCCCGGGCCTGCAACAATGCACATCCTGAGTGAGGTGAGAAATCTCCTCCCCCAGGATGAGCAAAGGGAAGCTTCAAAGGCATGCCGCCAGTTGGAGTTTCCCCAGGCCACTGCAACCCCCCACTCTGGCAGGAAGCTTGGCCGGAAACCCCATACAAGGACAGGGGATGTGCCAGCCTGCCCACCCCACCCCTCAGGTGGGGGAGGCGAGGTGAAGCACATCTCCGGGCTCTCGCCATCTTGAAGATGGGAGGCCCTACCCTATCAGGATTAGGCTACTGCCCTCCTCCCACAGGAGAGAGGCAGGATAGGGGGTGTACCCACCCCAGGACAAGGACCCATTGGTCCCTGGCCTTCACCTACCTGTAACGCCCCTAAATCTAGTATTTAGGGGCCCCCTGAACCTTCCTTCCCCAGATTCCAGATAGAAACCTACAAGAAGAGCAAGAAGAAAAAAAGACCTGCCCTGCAGCTGCTAAAAAGAGGAAGACACCAACTGCTTTGGCCCCAGCCCTACCGGCCTGTCGACCCTCGAACCTGCTCCTGCTCCAGCGCGGCATCTCTTGTGGCCAGCAACCTCAAAAACCCCGGAGGACCTGGCTACCTTTGACCTCTGATTCCCTGGGACTCCCATGAGTAGAGGCTCTACTCGAGAAACCTATTCCTAACTCCTGGCAGCAGCCCGGAACCGCGGACCCAACACACTCTGCACCAGCCAAGCCTGGCCAGTGCCGGAGTGGACAAAGACCCTGAGGACGACCCCACGGCGACTGTGACCCCGAGTCCGGCACCCAAGGACCCCCCTCGACATCCTGGACGAAGCCTGCAGCCTCAGAACCGAGTGCCACCCCAGCCGCGATCAACCAGAGGGTAAGATTCCCGACGTCAAAAGGCACCCCTGCACCCGGCGCCCTGCGGCCCCCTGTGCCCAATCCCGGGGTACCCACCTAACCTACAACTACCCAACTTACCCCTCGAAGTGGTGGTGGCACCGGAAACATCCTCGTCCCCGAGCCTGCAGCCTTTTTCCAAACCGGAACATTCCCATTGACTTCCATTGAGCGCCCGAAGGCTCAAAAGCACCCTGCACCCAGCCGCCCGAGTGGCCCTGGCAGTGCACTCTCTACACTAACTTACTTCCCCACTTGCCCTGAGTAAGTGACCAGGAGCCCAGCTCCCACAGACGCGTGGCTTGCCAGACAGCAGCCACCAACCAAGGCCCCCCTATCCCTCATAGGATAACATTGGGCCTAACTCACTCTGCACCCGGCCGTCCTGAAACCGCTGAGGGTGAACCAACTGTACCTACCTGACACTGGGGGACCCCTGAGTCTATGCCCGGAATTTCCACTCTGCCAGTCGAGTACTTACCCTTAAACCGCTAACTTCATTTTCCTCATAGGGTAACATTGACTGGCTTTTTCTTGAAAAATCTTCTAAGTGTGAACTTTTCAAAACTGCAAATATTCACTAAAAATCAGCCAAGTGACAAAAACGAATTTACTCACCTGCTCTTAGGTGAGCTCCCAGTGCTGGATCTTGGTGCCCAGCCCTGACTCTGAAAAGTGTTCACAACTATACTTACTTCTAACTCATTTTTCTCCCATAGGAAACCATTGTCTGCTTTTCTGTGAAATTTCTTCTAAGTGTCTACTTTTGCAAATTTGAAATATTCTTTTAAAATCGTACCATTTCTGCAAACGAAATTACTTACCTGCTTTTGATAAGGACCCCAGTCCTGGGTCTAGGCACCCAGTCCTGGATTACTAAAGTAACGATAAAGTACTCTACCTGCAATTTGAATTTCTTGCCATAGAGATCCATTGAATGTTTTCTGTGAAATATTTTCTAAGTGCTAACTTTTGAAATAGCTAAATATTATTTAAAAATCATTACAGTTATTAAGTCGACTTTCATCACTTGATTCTGAATACTGACCCCAGGCTGGTTCTAGGATCCAGACCTGGAATTCCAAAAGTAATCTAAAAAGTAATTTATCACAAATAACCTGAATTTACCATTGAGCTCAATGCATTGTATGTTTAGGAAATAGGATTGTTTATTGCAACCAACTGTGACTGTTTACACAAATTTATTGCTTGAAACAAAAGTATTTATATTCAACCTCTCATTCTGAGAAAGTATATTTTTACCCCCTTTGTGGTTCTAAAAATAAAACAAGCATATATTTTATATATACAAATCATTGGCCTAGAGTTCAGTTATTGAGTGTGTGAAACCATTTGCTGACTGAGTGTGTACAATAAATGCTTTACACTGTCCTCTGGTACTGCCTTACTGCTCGACCAAGCTACCACTTTTTGAGAGTAAGGTCATACCTAACTTTGACCTCTATCAGCCTCTGGGGGACTGTGGACTCTGCACACCCTGTACCTATTAGGGAACAGTATATACAGAGCCACTTTCTCACATTGGTGGATCAGCGGTGGGATACAAACTTGCATTTGTTGGACTACTTGGTTACCATCTGATCACACGACAGAACTCTTAAAAATTGCCTTTAGAATTCTGATTGGTTTTTCCAAAATTACTAAAAGTCTTGCTAGGGCCTTGCTTAGGTCCCATTAGAATTTTAGAAAAATAAAAGTCACTATAGTCAGGGTAGAGGGTTAGAACTGTCAGGTTAGAATGTCTCAAACAAACCCAGCTATTAGTGATAATAATAACATGGACCTGGTGGAGGAGCTCGACCTCACACCTTACTTACACTTGTCTTTCAAGGAATTGAGGTCCTTATGTAAACTCAAAAATTTACAAATGGGTCAGCATCCAACCAAACAAGGGCTCCAGGAGCTCCTGGCTGAGTATGCTAAAGACCACCCATCTGAACATGGTGATGGCCAGTCAGATGAGGAAAGGGAAACAGGGGAGGAGGACAGCAACCTCCCCATACTATTCCCTAGGGAGGAGATGGCACCCATACCCTCCAACTCAAGACATAGCATCTGGGCACCTAGAGACCACACAGGTGGCTCTGGTCCCAGAGACAACACTGGGGGTCCCCCCAGTGAAGAGGACAGCCTTATGAGGCTGGCCAAAAGAATAGATCTAGAGTCCAGGCTCCTGGCTCTAGAAAAGGAAAGGAGAGAGATGGGTTTAGCACCCATCAATGGTGGCAGCAATAATACAAACAAGGATAGGGAGGAAACTTCTGACCTTAAAATCCCCAAAGGGATTGTCCCTAAATTTGAGGAAGGTGATGATATCACCAAATGGTTCACAGCCTTTGAGAGGGCTTGTGATATCAGGAAAGTAAAGAAACCTCTCTGGGGGGCACTCCTGTGGGAACTGTTCTCTGGTAACTGCAGGGACAGGCTTCTGACTCTCTCTGGGCCAGAAGCAGGATCCTATGACCTCATGAAGAAAGCTCTGATTGAGGGATTTGGATTCACCACTGAGGAGTATAGAATTAGATTCAGGGGGGCTCACAAAACCCAGACCCAGTCCTGGATTGATTTTGTAGATTTCTCAGTGAAGACACTGGATGGTTGGTTAGCTGGACATGGTGTGCAGGATTTTACTGGATTGTACAATTTATTCATGAAGGAACATATTTTGAGTAACTGCACAAATGAAAAGTTGCATCAGCATTTGGTAGACCTAGGTCTAAAATCCCCCCAAGAATTGGGAAAAAGAGCAGACCACTGGGTCAAGACTAGGGTGACTAGGACGTTCACTGGGAGGGACCAGAACCAAGGGGTCCCAAAACCTCCCCAGAAGAAAGAGAGTGAACCCCTTGGGGATAAAAGAAAGGAGTCCCAGGTAGCCCCCCAAAAACCTGACCAGGAGGGTGGGCCCAAAGACACCTCACAAACTAAACCAGGGTACCAAGGTAAGAATTGGGATCCCAACAGAATATGGTGTTTCAACTGTCAGAAGGCTGGACACCACACCCAGGACTCTAGCTGTCCTAAAAATAAGGTTCCTAGTACAGCTCCAGGGGTGACTAGTGTAGCCCCGGGGGTTGCCAGTGTAGCTTGGGAGGGAGGGTCCTCAGATGAGGAAGTCCTCCTAGCTTTCAACTGGGGAATGGGCCCAAGAAGCAAGCTGGAGATCCCAGAAGGAAGTAGACACTTCCACCACCTACTGGTGAATGGAATCCCAGCCACTGCCCTGAGAGATACCTGTGCCAGTCACACTGTGGTACATGACAGGTTGGTATTCCCACACCAATATGTCTCAGGGGAAACAAGAAGGGTAAGAACTATCCCAGGGGGAGTCACTGTTAGGCCTGTGGCTATCGTGCCCCTAGCCACAGCTGGGTCCCTTAGATGGAGGAAAGTGATAGTCAGTAAAAACCTCCCCCTTGATTGTCTCTTGGGGAATGATCACTTAGATGTGGAACTGAGCCAAAGAGAGGTGCTGGCCCAATGCCAGGCCTCGCCCAAAGAACCTGTGGGGGCTCAACCTGCAGTCAGTGCAGCTGAGTCCCAAAAGAGTGAGAAGAAACAGGGTAGGAAAGGTGGGCAACTGTTAGCCACAGTTCCAGAGAGCCAGGGAGATTCTATCCCAGTAAGGGAAAACTCCCACAATGGCACTGGTAAAGCCCCCCCTAGCCAACAGCAAGACCTGACTAGTCAGGCAACTGTCCAGCCTGAATTAGTGGCTCCTCAGGTGGCAGAACAAGGGGTAGAGGAGGGGTGTTCCCTACCAAGAGTAGGGACCCCCTATCCTCAAACAGACCAACAGCCAGGACCCAAAGAGAACTATAAAATAGCCCCCTCACTTGCCAGTCAGGAGCTAAAGGTATGGTACTGGGCACTGACAGCTGTCAGCAGCCTCTGCTGGGTGTTAGCCTTCATGGCAGCCCTATCCTTGGCATGGTGGCCTAACCCCCTGCCAAATAGCAAGTCAGGCCCCCTGACCTTATTGGTCATGGTGGGGTTGCTCAAGCTGTGGGTAGCCTCTGTGGGTAAGCTGGGCCTAGCCCTGGCTAGGTTAGAAACTACCGAGGTATACACCTCTAAACCCAAAATAGAAAGATGGGACCAGGACAGTAAAAGACAAGGAGAGGAGCCTTGGGAGTTAGGTCCTGAAACTAATAAGACAGGCCAGCTCCCCAAAGGGACTGACCTAGGCAGAAGGATGTAAGGCAGAGTAGGCCCTGCAACTTTCAAACCACTTCCCCAACTCTTCCTCGCCTGAAAGACTAGGTAGACTCTCCCAGCTTTGGCAGAAGTCTCCTGGCCTTTGGGCTGGGGGGGGCTTGTGTGAGAAAGTGGGTTTCTGTTGCAGTAACCCCCCCTTTTTTTGCCTAATAGCTGATGCACTTTCCTTTGTTGTGCCCTGGGCTCCTGCCAATCAGGTGCCCAGGGCCTATGTTCCTTCCTTAAAACACACAAACTCCCAATTGGCAAACCCTGGCCACATGTCAGCCCCTGGTAAATGGTACCCTAGGTACCCAGGGCCTTGTGACCAGGGAAGGCCTCTAAGGGCTGCAGCACTCATTGTGCCACCCTTAGAGGCCCTGTACCCTTACACACACACACTGCCTTTGCAGGCTGAGTGTCTGGGTGCAGGACAAAACAAAGAGTCGACATGGCACACATCTCTGTGTGCCATGCCCATTACCTATACTGCCAAGGCATATGTCAGCCACCCCTCTGGCTGGGTGCCTTATGCCTATGGTGTGGGCACAGGAGCAGGAGCCCTGTGCCCCTACAGTACCCAGGTCCATTCCTGGGCACTGTAAGTACAGTGCTGCCTTTTACAAGTACATGGTGCTGAGAGCTCGTCAAACACGAACTCCACAGCACCATAAGGGCAACACTGAAGACTGGGAAGTTTGGTATCAAACTTCTCAGCACATTAAACCCACACTGATGCCAGTGTGGGATTTAATGTACTAAGCACCCCAGAGGGCATCTTAGAGATGCCCCCTTACAGCTAACCTACAATCCACGTCTGCTCTGAGGCTGCCCAGGCTGCCACACAGCAGACACGTTGCTGGACCCCTGGGTGGGAGAGCCCCTGCTCTCCCGGGCCTGCAACAATGCACATCCTGAGTGAGGTGAGAAATCTCCTCCCCCAGGATGAGCAAAGGGAAGCTTCAAAGGCATGCCGCCAGTTGGAGTTTCCCCAGGCCACTGCAACCCCCCACTCTGGCAGGAAGCTTGGCCGGAAACCCCATACAAGGACAGGGGATGTGCCAGCCTGCCCACCCCACCCCTCAGGTGGGGGAGGCGAGGTGAAGCACATCTCCGGGCTCTCGCCATCTTGAAGATGGGAGGCCCTACCCTATCAGGATTAGGCTACTGCCCTCCTCCCACAGGAGAGAGGCAGGATAGGGGGTGTACCCACCCCAGGACAAGGACCCATTGGTCCCTGGCCTTCACCTACCTGTAACGCCCCTAAATCTAGTATTTAGGGGCCCCCTGAACCTTCCTTCCCCAGATTCCAGATAGAAACCTACAAGAAGAGCAAGAAGAAAAAAAGACCTGCCCTGCAGCTGCTAAAAAGAGGAAGACACCAACTGCTTTGGCCCCAGCCCTACCGGCCTGTCGACCCTCGAACCTGCTCCTGCTCCAGCGCGGCATCTCTTGTGGCCAGCAACCTCAAAAACCCCGGAGGACCTGGCTACCTTTGACCTCTGATTCCCTGGGACTCCCATGAGTAGAGGCTCTACTCGAGAAACCTATTCCTAACTCCTGGCAGCAGCCCGGAACCGCGGACCCAACACACTCTGCACCAGCCAAGCCTGGCCAGTGCCGGAGTGGACAAAGACCCTGAGGACGACCCCACGGCGACTGTGACCCCGAGTCCGGCACCCAAGGACCCCCCTCGACATCCTGGACGAAGCCTGCAGCCTCAGAACCGAGTGCCACCCCAGCCGCGATCAACCAGAGGGTAAGATTCCCGACGTCAAAAGGCACCCCTGCACCCGGCGCCCTGCGGCCCCCTGTGCCCAATCCCGGGGTACCCACCTAACCTACAACTACCCAACTTACCCCTCGAAGTGGTGGTGGCACCGGAAACATCCTCGTCCCCGAGCCTGCAGCCTTTTTCCAAACCGGAACATTCCCATTGACTTCCATTGAGCGCCCGAAGGCTCAAAAGCACCCTGCACCCAGCCGCCCGAGTGGCCCTGGCAGTGCACTCTCTACACTAACTTACTTCCCCACTTGCCCTGAGTAAGTGACCAGGAGCCCAGCTCCCACAGACGCGTGGCTTGCCAGACAGCAGCCACCAACCAAGGCCCCCCTATCCCTCATAGGATAACATTGGGCCTAACTCACTCTGCACCCGGCCGTCCTGAAACCGCTGAGGGTGAACCAACTGTACCTACCTGACACTGGGGGACCCCTGAGTCTATGCCCGGAATTTCCACTCTGCCAGTCGAGTACTTACCCTTAAACCGCTAACTTCATTTTCCTCATAGGGTAACATTGACTGGCTTTTTCTTGAAAAATCTTCTAAGTGTGAACTTTTCAAAACTGCAAATATTCACTAAAAATCAGCCAAGTGACAAAAACGAATTTACTCACCTGCTCTTAGGTGAGCTCCCAGTGCTGGATCTTGGTGCCCAGCCCTGACTCTGAAAAGTGTTCACAACTATACTTACTTCTAACTCATTTTTCTCCCATAGGAAACCATTGTCTGCTTTTCTGTGAAATTTCTTCTAAGTGTCTACTTTTGCAAATTTGAAATATTCTTTTAAAATCGTACCATTTCTGCAAACGAAATTACTTACCTGCTTTTGATAAGGACCCCAGTCCTGGGTCTAGGCACCCAGTCCTGGATTACTAAAGTAACGATAAAGTACTCTACCTGCAATTTGAATTTCTTGCCATAGAGATCCATTGAATGTTTTCTGTGAAATATTTTCTAAGTGCTAACTTTTGAAATAGCTAAATATTATTTAAAAATCATTACAGTTATTAAGTCGACTTTCATCACTTGATTCTGAATACTGACCCCAGGCTGGTTCTAGGATCCAGACCTGGAATTCCAAAAGTAATCTAAAAAGTAATTTATCACAAATAACCTGAATTTACCATTGAGCTCAATGCATTGTATGTTTAGGAAATAGGATTGTTTATTGCAACCAACTGTGACTGTTTACACAAATTTATTGCTTGAAACAAAAGTATTTATATTCAACCTCTCATTCTGAGAAAGTATATTTTTACCCCCTTTGTGGTTCTAAAAATAAAACAAGCATATATTTTATATATACAAATCATTGGCCTAGAGTTCAGTTATTGAGTGTGTGAAACCATTTGCTGACTGAGTGTGTACAATAAATGCTTTACACTGTCCTCTGGTACTGCCTTACTGCTCGACCAAGCTACCACTTTTTGAGAGTAAGGTCATACCTAACTTTGACCTCTATCAGCCTCTGGGGGACTGTGGACTCTGTACACCCTGTACCTATTAGGGAACAGTATATACAGAGCCACTTTCTCACAATAGGGGAATACACACAGGGATACAATGCAGTGGAGTCCTTGGAAATACAGAATTTTGTAATGCACGGCAACGGAATTAATAATTTGCCACATTAAGCAATATGGGATGGGGGACGTGAACTAAGCAATTTAAAATATTAAATATATGAAATCCTGAGTGTTTCGCCTATGCCTGCATACAGAAGCACATGCAAAAGCACTCCCTCACCTGCCAATACCCGGGGTAGGTACAACATTCTGATATGTATGTGTGACTATACACCAGGAAGATGTGTACATCTTGAACAGAAACATCTGCCAGACATTGAGAGATGTCAGAGTCAACAACAGTCTTGAAGAAACTACCACTGTCCAAAGTGGGCAGAAGAGCAATCACAAAGTTAATTGTGCCATCTTTTTGCTACTATCCCTTTGAAGATGACTAGGGGAATATTTAAGGTCATGAATAGTTTTTGTAGGTGGACTTGATTTTGAGCTTGGGGGCCTAGACAAAGACGTGCGCTGGGCAAGCTGCAGTTGCCAGACTACTCTGACATGAGACAGAGGAGTAAATGGTGCCAAATAAATGATAACCTCGTACCAGTTATCAGACCATATCAAGACTGTGGAATATAGCTACATATTGCTGGGCAAGACAGCTGATATGCACCAAAACTAAGGTGGCTTAATCACTGGCGGTACTGTTGTGTTTCTTACATGCAATGAATTAAGTATCAAAAAGGATGGATGTGCGGATCTGGGAACAGGAAGGAATTGTGTCACTAGGCAACAGTTTCAGTGATGGGAAACTACAAAGATCTGAGGACTTTATGTAGGTGACCCAGATACCTCCATGTCAATTTCAAACACATGGCTCTCAGCTTTGCACACTTCAGAAAAATAAACCAGAACATGCAGCACAAGCACACACTTGGGGAAGTAAAAGTGAAACTAAACATTGGGTGTGGTAGGAAGACCGTAACGAATATATAGGACTCTGCTTGCCACATTAAAACAACTCTACACACACTGAAAGCTATTTGTTCAGAGGAGCTAGAGGGACAACTGGCAGACTGGAAGAAAATAGTAGGTTATTCGAAAAAGGTTTCTAGAAATGCTAGGTTTAAACTTACAATTTAACATTCTACACCACATGCATCTTACTCCTAGTCAACTGCATAGAATGCTTCCAATAGTGTCAGAAAAGAGCCCGTGCTGCTTAGAAGATGACGTAGTACTACTACACATCTTCTTGATATGTCCTTCACTGATGCAGTTTTGCACTTAAGTACTGGAAAATGTAAAAGACATAACCAGAGTGGAAATACAAAGAGGCCACAAAGCCTGTCTGCTGGGTCTCCTACTTAGGTCTAAACAACACTTGATGGATAGCAGATTAGAAGATGCGGCCTTACTAATGGCAAACAGGTTGCTAGCAATAATGTTTGGACACATTAACAAGTGAGCTATGTTTCAAATGTGAAGGCACAAAAATATATGCTATGAGAATAGAATCATAGGAAAATGCAGACTCTCCACACCTTGCAGTGTAGAACTACTACAAGCAGTATCAGTACTAAAAGGCTGGAAAACTGGATTGGGAATAGATACATGAACTGGCTGCCTGAGGTATTACCACCGTTTGATCATATAGCAGTCCATGTAATAAAGTGTCTTCTGTGTCTTCTTCTAGAGGGGTTATGCTACCATGCAGAATGCTCAATGAAATATGGGTGCAGAGCAAGTTTAAATTCTGGTTTATTTAAAAATGCAACTGTTCTCCCGATTTCAAATTTCATGTTTGAAAGTACAGAAAAAAAAACACTTAAAAATAAAATATGAAGATCAACGAATGTAAAATAGTTCAAAGTTGCCGTCAGTGATGCAGCTTAATAAAAAGATTTATGGGAATATTCTGTACCAGGAAATCCCCTCACATAATCATGTACATCAGCAACATCTTCCCCTACTAGACACATGCTTTCGTCCCTGATCTTCCACTGTCACACTATTTTCGATACTAACATTATCCTTGCTCTAGATCGCATCTCTGTGGGCCACCTTCACAACTATTAAGATTTCAAATCCTACAATCCTCAGTTTTGATAGCATTGTGAAATAAATTGATCAAGTTCATGGGTTTTGAAAATTCTGAGATATATTGTCCAGTAATCTCAGATTCCCTATTCTCACAAGATCATCCAATTCAACCTTTGTGATCTAGATAGGATTCCTCTCGTCAAACTCCTGTCCTCCCTGCAAGTTTACTCTCTACCCTACTTCTCCAATCCACTTACTTCATCCTCCCCCATGCTAATCGACCTCTCATTGACCCAGTGTTAAACACATTATTGAATTCGGTATTCTGCTCCTGCATTTTTCAAGGGGTAGCCTTCTGGTCGGTGAATGTTGTGTCAACCTATACATTCCCTCCCTTCAACACTTGCACAGGCCCATGTGCATGGTCTTCCTAAAAACCTCAATAAATTCTTCAGCAATCTTGTTGCCTCCGCTTGAAACAGTGCACTTTCATAAGTTGTATTCATTTGTCCGCTAAAAGATCCACCCTTTCCTTAGACACCTACTTGACCACCATTATCGATTTCTTTCAGAAAATGTATAACATCGCGTCTATATTATTCACAACCGTCATCAGAAGACTGTAGAGGACCAACGGTGTCAAGGGCAATATCCTCACACGGTCCCTTCAGCAGTCTCCTTGCCACCAAGGGTTGAACTACATTTAATAGTTCTGTCACTTGCTACACACAACACATTCCCTTCTCAACCATAAGATCCATCCAATCCATCCAAGTCCACCAATATGCATCTCTCCGTGGCTTTCATTTCTTGGAGACCCAAATTCGCAGATAACCTAGGTACTTCACAAACCCTCTCAAGGGACCAAGCTTGTTCCTTGGAAACCTACCCTTCTTTTCGAGGAACTCATCTTCGACACCCTCCAGAATTTTTCTTTTTTTTTTTATATTACAATGCTAGCTGCACAACTCCTTTCCCACCTATCCTCCTTTTATCCTCTTCTAGAATTCTTGCTGAATTTCACCCATTTCACAGTGTCCGTCTTCATCACCTATTCGATGACATCACATGATATCCAAACATCTTGTACACATTCCTCTTCTTGGTGCCAATGATCACAGGAACGAAACACTGAAATATTGCCAAATACTGTTGCCTTTATGGCGTGCCAAAGTCCAGCTCAATTGCCCACACAAAGGTAGCTGCCAACCTCACATGGACCACATCTGACCTGCAGCATGACGTCATGAAAGCGGTGGAGACCAAGTTACTTACCTTCGGTAACGCCTTATCTGGTAAAGACAATCTAGATGCAGATTTCTAACATTAGAACGATCTCCAGGCATCAGACTGTATCCAGAAACGTTTTGGGACCAGTAACTCTGCGCCCTGGTATATGGCATTGTTCAGCTCAACATAGCATTGCTGGCGCCGGAAAGGACGTTCGCGATGCCTATATAGGGTGCCACCCAGGCGCGCTGACATCAGTTCATTTTCACGACTTCTATGCCAGAAGCATGTAGCCAGGAAGTACACTGACCACTGGTGTGGAAAACGAGGGCACTGAAAGTGGAAAGCCCCGTCCCTAGATATTTGCTCACAGAACAGAGAGGATTGGTGAGTCGACAAGGAATCTGTGGCTAGAGTCTCTATTAGATAAGGCATTACCGAAGGCAAGCAACTTGTCCGTGTGATAGAATCTTCTAGCCGCAGATTCCTCATCTTAGATTAGATACCCGAAGAATACCTCCCCAGAGCTGGGTCAGTGGACCAATTTCACATGAGGAAATTCGCCACGACCGATCGGGCAAAGTGCCCTCCCTACAGACCTGACTCTCTAGGCAGTAGCGCTTGGTAAAAGTGTGCAAGGAAGCCCATGTTGCTGCCTGGTGGATGTCCATGATCGGAGCTGCACAAGCTAACGCAATGGGGGTTGCTTCTTGGCCAATGCATAGCAGATTTTAATACAGAGTACAATGGTCCACTTCTGCATGTCCTTTCCAACCTTCACGCCAACATTCCCCACAAAGAGTTGGTCATCCAGCCGGAACTCTCATGTGCGGTCAAGGTAGAACGACAACACTCTTTTTGGGTCTAGACGGTGAAGTTGATCCTGTTTCTTAGAGGAATGAGACGGAGTGTAAAAAGTAGGCAGAGGGAAGATTTTACCTACATGAAATGGAGTTACCACTTTCAGAAGAAAGGAAGCTCTCGTACAAAGCACCAGTTTGTCTGGGTATATGTTAAGACCAGGAGGCTTGGATGACAAGGCCTGAAGCTCCCTGACTCTTCAGAAAGATGTTATAGCCAGGAGAAAGGCTGTCTTGATAGTAAGGAGCCTGACTGGACAATTGTGCAGAGGCTCAAAGGGAGCACACATAAGGAGAGCGAGGACAAAATTGAGGTCTCACTGGGGCGTAACGAAAGGAGTTTGAGGAAACATATGTTGCAAACCTTTCAAGAACCTATGTACAATAGGAGACTGGAAAAGGAACGTTTGGTTAGGCAACCTAAGGAAAGCAGAGATTTTAGAGCTATATCCCCAAACAGTGCCCAGAGCAGAACCCTGCTGGGCAAGGGAAAGAATGAATAGGAGAACATGAGAAAGGGGTGCAGAAACCGATTCAATGAGTCTTTCTGAACATGCCACAAATTATGCCTAACGACAGGCATAAATCATCTTGGTAGAGGGATGCCTGGCTGCCAAGTTAACGTTACGTTACAGAATTCAGGCGGAATGCCAAAAACTGTCAGGTCCGGGTCGTGAACTCTCCATACTGCTGTGACAGCAGGTCCTCATGAAAGGGCAGCCGGATCGGAGGACCAATGGCCATGCTCTACAGCTCGGGATACCAGACTCTCCATGCCCAAATCCGGTGCCATAAGGATGACTAGCAACAGGTCATTCGTGATCTTGAGTACTCTGGGCAGGAGAGGTATGGGCGGAAAGGCCTATGGGAGGCCTGGGCTCCACTCGAAATAAAAAGTGTCTCCGAGTGAAAGTCACCCTGGAAACGCCAGCATGCAGTACTACTGACATTGCAAGTTATTGTCGATAGCGCACCAAGGCTCTCCTCACGGTTGTAAGAGACCTGGCACCACTTCCGGATGGAGACGCCATTTGTGATCCGCTAGGCATCTTCAGATGAGTTTGTCTGCTCCTCTGGCGTTCAGAAAACCCACCAGATGTTGAACCAGCAGGGATATGGTCTGCTGTTCCAGCCATGTCCAGAGATGCAGGGTCTCTTGACAAAGGGTCCATGACCCCCACCCCACTTTTTGCAGTACCACATGGCGGTGTTGTTGTCTGTGAACACTTGCACTCGTCTGAGACCAGAGTTCCCTGGTCACCACCTTTCTCAGAAGGCCGCACGATCCCAGGAGTGACATGTAAGGAAGTGGGTTTCTGTTGCAGTAACCCAAAGCCCCCCCCCCCCCGCACACTCACACTTTTTGCCTGATACCTGATGCACTTTTCTTGGTGTGTCCTGGGTCCCTGCCAATCAGGTACCCAGGGCCTGTGTTCCTTCCCTAAAAACTGTACTAAAGCCTAAACCCAATTGGCATCTCAGGCCACATGTCAGCCCCTGGTAAATGGTACCCTAGGAACCCAGGGCAATGTGGCCAGAGAAGACTCCTAAGGGCTGCAGCACTTATTGTGCCACCCTTAGGGGCCCGTACCCTGACACACTCACTGCCCTTGCAGGCTGAGTGTCCTGGTACAGAACTAAACACAGAGTCGACATGGCACACATCCTTGTGTGCCATGCCCACAAAGCCACTGCCCTGGCATACATCAGCCACCCCTCTAGCTGGGTGCCCTATGCCAGTGGTGAGGACACGGGTGCATGAGCCCTGTGCCCCTACAGTGCCCAAGGCCATTCCTGGGCACTGTAAATGCAGTGATGCCATTAAGAGTATATGTGCTGGGAGGTTGTCATTACGAACTCCACAGCACCGTAATGGCTACACTGAAGACTGACAAGTTTGATATCAAACTTCTCAGCACATTAAGCCCACACTGATACCAGTGTGGGATTTAATGTAAAAATCACTACAGAGGGCATCTTAGAGATGGCCCCTGAAACCTAACCAACAATCCACGTCTTGTCTAACAGGCTGCCTAGGCTGCCACACAGCAGACATGTTGCTGGACCCTTGGGTGAAGAGCCCCCGCTCTCCTGGGCCTGCAACAATGCACATCCTGGGCGAGGTGCTAGGTCTCCTCCCCCAGGATGGGCAGGAGGAAGCTTCAAAGGCATGCCGCCTTTGTGAGCTTCTCCAGGCCACTTGCTGTACTCAGCAACTGGCCCCCACCGGTTCTGACCCCCCACTCTGGCGGGAAGACTGGCGGGAAACCCTACATGAGGAAAGGAGGTGTGCCAGCCTGTGCCAACTTCACCCCTCAGGTGGGAGAGGCGAGGTGAAGCACAACTCTGGGCTCCGGTCATCTTGAGGATGGGGAGCCCTGCCCAATCACAGCTAGGCTCTTACCCCCCTCCCACCGGATAGGGGGTGTACTCACCCCAGGACAGGGACCCATTGGTCCCTGCCCTCACCCTACCTGTAACACCCCTAAATTTAGTATTTAGGGGCACCCTGAACCTTCCTTCCTCAGATTCCGATTCGAAAACAAGCAAGAAGATCAAGAAACCAGAAGACCCGCCACGCAGCTGCTAACAAGAGGACGACACCAACTGACTTGGGCCCCAGCCCTACCGGCCTGTTGATACTTGAACCTGCTCCTGTGGAACTCCGGCGCCTTCAGTGGTCAGCAACCTTAAAAACCCCGGAGGACCGGACCACCTTGAGACTCTACCAAGACTGGGACTCCCACGAGCAGTGGTTCTGCGCAAACAGCAATTCCCCGAGGTGCCAGCCAGGAACCGCAAAACCAGCACACTCTGCACCCACCGAGCCCGGCCAGTGCCCGAGTGGAAAAAGACCCTGAGGACGTCCCCCCCGGCGATTGTGACATGGAATCCAGTGCCCAAGGACCCTCCTCGATGACCCAGACGATGCCTGCAGCCTCAGAACCAGGGACTCCTCCAACCGCGACCAGCAGGGGGTAAGATTTTCCGACGTTAAAAGACACCCCTGCACCTGGCGCCCCACAGCCCCCTGTGCCCAACTCCTGGATGCCTACCTATCCTCCAAGATCCCAACTTACCCCTCGAAGTGTTGGTCGCTCCTGAAGATCCTCCGTCCCAGAGCCTGCAACCTTTGTTCACTTCCCAAGATCTCCATTGAATACCATTGAGCGCCCGATGGCTCAAAATCACCCTGCACCCAGCCGCCCGAGTGCCCCTGGCAGTGCAACCTATGTCCTAATATACTTCCCCATTTGCCCTGAGCAAGTGACCAGGAGCCCAGCTCCCACAGCCGCGTGGCCTGCTCGCCAGCAGCCACCAACCAAAGGCCCCCTGCCTCTCATTGGTAACATTGGGCCTAACTACCTCTGCACCCGGCTGCCCCTGAGCCGCAGAGGGTGTACCAACTGTACCTACCTGACCCTGGGAGATCCCAGAGTCTATGCCCAGAACCTCAACTCTGCCAGTCGAGTACTTACCTAAAAGCCAATAACTCACGTTCCTTCCATAGGCTAACATTGACTGGTTTCACTTGAAAATTCTTCCAAGTGTGGAGTTTTGAAACTTTAAAATATTCATCTAAAATCAGCCGAACAACGAATTCCGATTTACTCGCCTGTTATCAGGAGAGACCTCAGTGCTGCATCTTATAGCTCAGTACTGACCCTGAAAAGTAATTTTAACCGTACTTACCAGTAACTTGAATTTTCTTCCATAGGAAACCATTGACTGTTTTTCGGTGAAATTTCTTCTGTCGTTTTTGCAAACTTACAAATATTCCTTAAAAATCGCCTGTATAACTTAAACGCAGTTTCTCAACTGCTTACAGGTGGTACACTAGTGCTGGATCCAGAATCCAACACTGACCTAGAAAAAGTAACCATAACCCCTCTTACCTGCTAAGTGAATTTCCTTCCATAGGATAACATTGGTAATTTGATCAGAAAAAGTTTTTAAGTGTCAACTTTTAAAATAGCAAAATATTGCTTAAAAATCACAACAGTAACTAAAACGTATTTACTCACTTGTTTCCAAAAACTGTCCCAGGACTGAATGTAGGATCCAGTCCTGGAGTTAGAAAAGTAATCCTGAAAGTTATCAATTGCATACAACTTAAAATTCCCATTGAGCTCAATGTATTATTGTGTTTGAAATTGTGTTGCCTATTGCAACAAACTGTAACTATTACCTACAAAAGTCAATTGCATATTGCAAATTATTTAACTAAAACATCTCATTCTGAGAAAGTATATTTTAATACCTATTGTTGGTTCTAAAATAAAACAACTCTATATTTTTATACAAACCCTTGGCCTAGAGTTCAGTTCTTGAGTGTGTGTGACCATTTGCTGACTGAGTGTGTACAACAACTGCTTTACACTGTCCTCTGATACTGCCTTACTGCTCGACCAAGCTACCCCTTTAGAGAGTAGGGTTATATCTAACTGTAGCCTCTGCCAAACCTCTAGGGACTGTGGACTCTATACACACTGTACCTATTTGGGAACAGTATATATAGAGCCACTTACTCACATGACACATCTGTCACTATTGTCAGATCTGCCTGGGGAAGGGAGGGGAGTCTGCTGCTGACCCACTCGTGGTTCGTAAGCCACCACTGCAGGTCCTGGATCTAGACCAGGTCAGAAAAACTCCCCTGATGCTGCGACTACCGGAACTTCAGATCCCACTGCAGAGCCCGCATATGCCACTGGGTATAGGACACAAGCAAGATGCAGGAGGTAATGAAGACCAGCAGCCTCAGAGTCAGCCTTACCGAAATCCAGGATAGAGGCTGAAACATCGGTATCATAATCTAAATATCCTGGACTCTCCGTTTCAGAGGATAGGCTCAAAATTGCACTGTGTTCAGAACAGCTCCGATAAAAGGGAGCGTCTAAGAGGGAGTCAGGTGTGACTTTGGCACGTTGATAGTGAAGCCCAGTGAATTCCGGAGGTTTGCCGTAGTCTGGAGGTGGGAGACAACAGCCTGGAATGAGCTCCACTTCAACAGCCAATCAGAGATAAGGGAAGCCTGGCAACCCTGATCTCCGCAGATGAGCTGCAACCACCACCTGAGGGGTGTTGGTAGTGCCAAAAAGAAATACAGTGAACTGAAAATGCTTACGGCCTACCATGAACCGCAGGTAACGCATATGGGCAGGCAGGACAGGAATATGAAAGTATGCATCTTGCAAGACCAACGCCACCATCCAGTCTACAGAGTCCAAGGCAGACAGAACCCGAGCAAGAGTGACCATCTTGAATTTACCCTTCTCGAGGAAGAAAGAGCACACGTCGAGGGTAGGCCTCCGACATTCTTGGGCACCAGAAAGTAGAGGGAATAGCAACCACAACCTACTTCTGGCATCAGCACACTCTATGGCTCCTCAGGGCAAAAGAGGCGTCACTTCCGAGCAGAGAAGAAAGGGTGGTCCTCCGTCAGCCTGTCATAAGTAGGTGGCATGCCAGAAACAGTAGTCTCGAAGGGGAGGGATTAGCCCCTGTGGACAATCTGCAAAAGCCACCAGTACGATGTTATTTACTGCAAGCAGGGGGGGTAATGGTGAAATTTCCCTCCCACTGGATTCCCATGAAGATAAACGGGCAGACTAGGAGGATTTAGAGGCTACGGCTGCTGGGAGGTTGGTGTACTAACCTGACCGCTGGCCACCCGACCCACGGGGCAGGTAGGGAGAAAGTTCACAGCCACGTAGAGGCTGGAAAGCCTGTGTGCTGCAGTGGGTGGGTAAAGACGCAGTTGTACGTCCCTTCCGTAACCACAAAAGGAACGAAAAGTGGATTAAGGGTGATGAGGGACCATAGAAAGGCCCAAGGACCTAGCTGTAGCCCTGCTATCCTTAAAGCGGTCCAGTGATGAATTCATCTGGTCTCCGAAGAGACGGAAGCCATCAAAGGGCATGTCCATGAGTGAGACCTAGCCATTCCCAGAAAAGCTGGTCATCCTCAACCAGGCGTGGCGTCGCAGGGCCACTGTTGACTAAATTGTTATGCCTTGTGTGTCAGTGGTGTCTAGCCCACAGAGGATGGTGAATTTAGCTGTATCCCTCCCATCGGCAACAGCCTGAGAGTGCACGGCGTGGGCCTCCTCCAGGACAGTTGGAAGCACCTGCACAACCTTATCCCACTGGCCGTGGGAATAGCAGCCCAAAAGGCAAGCGGTGTTCACAGACAATCTAACAAAGGAGTTGATGCCAATATGCTATATCACTGAGAGGAGTCACTCTACCTCGTGACTCGAAAGACTTCTTTGCACAACTCCGAATCCAAGACTAGATGGCATGAGTATGCAGAGCATGCGCATCTACAGCCACACATGCCATCGAACACAGTTATTTAGAAAAAATATAAAATTGTAGGGCAGCACAGCTTTTCCAGGCTAAGCCGAGAACATTTGTCACAACAACCTCTTGGACTAAGCTTTGATTGCTCAATCATGCTACCCTTGGAAAGAGTCAAGTTTACAACTGCAGTAACTTATCAGGCAGGAGTGTAATATTATTTTAGGCCTATTATCGTGAGAAACAGTATCACATTGCAGTTGCTGCCAAGTAACAACTGACTATCACAGGAGTCACAGATAAGTACTCAGAATAACACACTGGAATGGACCATTTGATGATGCAAGTTCATCTTCTGCATCGCTGTATGTGCTGCAGAGTCAACATGCCTCCTCCCTCCTGGCGGATAATCTCATTGAAATATAATCCTATATGGGACCTAGGCTCCAAACGTCCTCCCTTTGCAGCAGTCTTGCAGTGCCTATACACCCAACTCAGTGTCTCTGCCAAGGACTTATCATCCCTCATAGATAATCTTTCATACCGAGATGTAATGATTATAAAACGGTCACCCCCACACCTAGGCAAAATCAGTTCAAATCCGAGCTGGAAGTAACTCAGATTTTATGTTTAAATATTAGAAGCATAACTATACCCTAGACTGAATGCCTCACTGTTGCACCGACAGGAAGAGAGGTATGTATTGTGCTCACTTTTTTAGACTCCACAATGAACCCTGGCTTTCTGTTAACTTATGAATTGCAACCAAGTCCTGAAGGATGTGCTGCCCATATTCTACAAATATATTCAAACACACCTCATACAGATGATAGCATACAGAACACAGGGGTGCACTGAATGATAATTTACCCAACAGAAAACACCAAGGTCACGAAGCTCCAGTGACCAAACCTGTGTGGCTTAAAATGGTAATGAGGAATACAAACAAGTGGTGTATGGAATGTCTGGATTAATATTGGCCACTGGTAATTACTCAGACCGCATTCCAGTTCATAGTTTTTTTGCCCACTAAACCACCTCAGATTAGACCCAGCCATATGCAAAATCAGCCTTGGACCTGCTCCAATATAACAGTCAAGCTATAACTACCATGACAGATCAACTCTGAACCGAAACACAAGCAACCCAATAGATAAAATAGTACTGAAGTATAGGTACAACAGTAGAAGTTAGAGGAAAACAGTATGTTAAAGACTGCAAAAAATCATTTTAAAACATTGTACTATCAGATGCCTGGTGCTGCTCATTGACAGCCTTGACTTTCTGTGAAATGTTGTTTGATTTCATTTAGAAATGAAAACAAAGACCAAGCACAGCAATAAAAAAAAATCTGAGCTAATAAAGAGGGTCTCTGATCTACATAGGGAGTTCCTGAGTGTGGTAAAATCAAGGTTATATGTACAGAGGAAGGAACATGCAGTTTCCAGTTCTGTATCTAATATACCAACAGGCTGGGAATGAATGACAGCCCCGCAATAGACACATTATTTTATGGCCAATAACATACATTTCTTCTTACCTTGGGTGCTTTCTCTGCCTTCAGTTTGCGCACTACCTCTCCTTGCTGAGTCACTTTTTCATAGATGGTGTTACTGTCTCCGGCACTGGAAGGGGTAGGTTTGGGTTGAGCAACTTCGGCTGCCTTCACTGCTGGCGGATTTCCAGGTTTATAGTCTTGCCCAGTGACCTGCTTGTATTCTGCTTTTAGAGACAGAAGTTGTTTCACAGCTGCATCCACTTCAGTCTTTTCTGCTTTTTTAGCTTTCAAGTCACGAACTAAATCACCCTGAGCAGTGACTTGGTCATAAAGGGAAACTGGGTGGTGTACTTCTGTGGGAGATGGAAGTGGGGAGAGTAGAGGAGCAACGCTGACAGCCTCTACAGTGGACTTTCCTTTTGGCGCAGACGTAGTCTGTGAAAAAACACAATTTAACACAATATAAGAAACTACTTAAGCCTTTTTAAGTACCAACCAGCGTTTTCATTGCTGCTGATACTATTCATTTAGTGTCAAGTCTTTCAGCATTTCTTTTAGATTCGTAAACAGATTACATTTCCAAATAGACACTATAGCTGGGGTACACATCAGTTGTCTGTTCTTGGCAACATATTTTGTACAGTTAGTCGAGCATTTGTTCACAATGGGGCTGTAGTTCTTGTGTACATCAGGAGGCCTTAATAATAAACTGTAGTATGGTACTTGTCCTGGCCCAGACAGAAAGGCATTTCACAGTGAGGTATGTGAGAATTATTTATGCATGCAACAATTAACTCCAACATAGGCAAATCTGTTCTTCCTTTTTAAGAAGTTTAAAACGCTTTTTAATATACATACAAATGCAAAAATACTTTCAAATTGATCAAACAAACTTCAGCATTGCTCATGTAAGCATATGACAGTGGTTCCACGGGTCAGAAACTCCCCAGCTGACCCTTGTTAATAGAGGTTAAATCTTGGCTCTTCTTTGGACAAGGGTCTCCTTGTTTACCCCACTGCAAAGGGATCAGCTTAGTTTACCCTCTGGACAGAGATTTCCTTAGTGTTCCTTCTGCGCAGGGATGAACGTAATAAGCCTTCTGGACCCAACCCCCGCCCTTGATACCTCTTGTGAACAGGAATCCCCAAGGCACCTGCTTGGGATAATCACCAGACTGGGATGGAGGTGCTGCTCCCTTACACAGAGAACTCTTTGCAGTTATCACTGAACAGAGATTTATTGTGGTTTCCCGCTTGCTGTCCCCCTCTGGACGGGGACGTCTTGTGCGGTATAATTTGGATGGGGACCTCCTAGTCATTACCAGTGGCCAGAGATCTCTTTTCCATGTCAGGTTAACAGGGATAACATTGCAGATACCTTCACTTGAGAAGTGACCCCTATCGGGGTGGTCACTCCCAGATTGTGATTTTTTTGTGGAACTCATCTACTGGTAATCTTAAACTGGAACACTGCTGTCAATTGCCTAGTGTATGTGCCCTGACCTCCAAGACATGCCAACATTGGCTTAAAAGATGACTCGAACACTTAACTTGCCTCTAAAGAAATAGTATATGGAACAGCAATACACCCATGGCATGAGAAGTTAAATGGCACTTGTAGACTACAGCACCTATTGTGCCATCCACTAAAGTAGCATTAAAACAAGACTTCAGGCCTATGTAGCTTTACAGCAGCAGATTCAACCCCGCTAAATAGATCTGTCAAAACCACCCTTCTGAGAGGTAGGAAAACTATTTTAAATAGGTCATCCCTAAGCACACCTAATCCCCCAGTGACTAGTCCAAAAGCGACCTTGTCACTGTTCAGACTGTAACTGGTACATAGCAAAAGTAAAAGTATAGATTATACATTTTAATCTATAACTTTTGACTTGTACCAGCAACAGTTTCCATTCTAAATCATATTTTTATATAGAAGTTCAATCTAATGATGAATTCTGATTAAAAATATTAAAAATTCAACTTTTAGAAAGTGACACATGGGAAGGACCATTCCTATGTCCCCCTAGTTCGGGTGCACCCCCAGAACCAGTTCTGAGTGACCAGAGACCCTCATTACCCTGGCCACATCTCTGAGAGGCCACACAGGATCTCCACAAATGGAGAAGGGCTTCCCCGTGAGAGTGAGGGGCACTGTGGGATTGTCTGCAGTAGGGCAAATGAGAAGTACTGAAGAATGTGGTAGGGTTGCCACAGGACCTTCTAATTCATAGGTTATGGAGTGCCCAGGAGACACTCCTACCTTCTAGATGGTGTCAGGAAAAATGTGCAATCCACAGCACCTCCTCAGAACACATCCTGCAGCTGTGGATGATTAGAAGAGGACTGGACCTACTGTTTGTGGCCCGAGAGGAGCCATGAAAGATTGAACCTGCTTACTCAGGAGAAAGAAGTGGACTCCAAAGATCAGTTAGCTGACCTCCTGCGTGGTTGCAGGGACAACAAGAAGCCTACATTTTCCCTAAAGTGCTCAGCTGACCCAGTCTCCTTGTTATACAGTAGCCCCTCGGCACAACTCCGCCTGAACGGTACTCTGTCCAGACCATTTCAACTATATCGGGGGACTAGACAGGGTTGCCCCCTGTCCCCGCTATTATTCATTCTAGCTATGGACCCTCTAATCAGACATTTTCAAGAGCGCCACCTACATAGGGGGCTGCAGTTTCGCACGGGCCCTCTCCTAGCTTCCCTATGCGTGGATGACACCATCCTGTATGTCCGGGAACCACACCTCAACCGGTCGCCTCTTATCCGGGAAATCATCCGTTTCGGTAGATTCTCGGGCCTGGGTATCAATTGGCATAAATTCATCATATTCCCGCTAACAGAGAGCACAGTCAAATGGGACTGCGAAAACCCTCTTGAATGGTGCCAAGATTCGGTGAAATATCTTGGTATACATATTCACCTGGACACCACTCAAATTATACACTTAAATTATGGGCAGACTTTCCAAAAACTAGAAGAGCAGGTTGACAGATGGCGGAGGTTGCCCTTGTCGCTAGCGGGCAGGGTGGCCATATTGAAAATGGTGGTCCTTCCCAAATTTCTATATCTCTTTAATAATATTCCAATACCCCTATCAGACGGCTTCTTTCGCACTCTGCAAACACTCATGACCCGCCTGGTCTGGGGCGGAAAACAGCCACGCGTTCGCTGGTCCATATTGACCCTGCCGTATAACAGAGGCGGTTTCAACGTCCCGGACTTCCAACTGTACTATTTGGTAGGGCAATGCCACTACGTGTATGCCTGGTTTCACCCACACGCACGAATCCCGTTCCTACGGCCAGAGGCGGACCTGGTTCTCCCGGATAGGTTGAGCGAGGTACTAACAAGGGGTTTCCCACGGGACAGACGTGACATCCAGACGTTATTAACAGCCGCCTGGGAGTGGGGCAAGTTGAGAAACCGTACAGGTGCTGCACTTCTATACTCCTCCGCCCTGCCGGTACCCAACGCCAGATGGTTCCCAATCACTGGGGAAAGGATAGTACAGCGTACATTGTCTGCATTAGACATCGTGAAGATGGGCGATCTCTTCCCGGGGGTCACATTTTTTCCATAGACGAGGACACCAGGTTCACTGACTGCAGCTTCATGACCTGCTTCCTAATGAGCAGAGTGAAATCCGCGATACATGCTGCGCTCCCCACATACCCGGTTGAACCAGACTCGTTTCCCCCACTCACTTTGGTGTTAGAGAACCCAAGTGGCGCATGCCTCATTTCTAAAATGTACAAAGCCTTAGCCCGAATGCTTCCGGTGGACGACTCAAAACTCAGACAGGCCTGGGAGGCGGACACAGGAGGGTCTATATCAGACGAACAATGGGTAAAATGTTGTGAGGCCACTAAGGACATATCACTCCACAGCCGCCATAAGCTGCTACATTTTAAATTCCTCCGCCGCGCTTACCTTACACCAGCCATGGCGCATAAGATAGATGCCACTAGACCCCACACTTGTTTAACGTGCGCTTCCCCACATGCTGACTTTCTGCATCTGGCGTGGACCGGTCCCCGCTTGCAGACCTACTGGACAGCGGTACACGTGACACTAGGGAGGATAATTGGGCTTCCACTTGCTCCTCTTCCCAAAATTGCACTTTTAGGATACACAGTCCAGATACCCAAAAAAGTAAGAAGACTAGCGTCACTGGGGCTACTGCTGGCTAAAAGTGAAGTTGCCATCCACTGGGGCAGGAAAACCGCCCCCAAACTACAAGATTGGCTGGGAAGTCTGGTGTACTGCAATACCAACACAGAGATATATGCCAGTCTTATGCCACCAACATCACGTCCCAAAGACATATGAGGACCGCTGAGGGCACATTTGGACGCCGCCAAGCAGGCTTCCAACGCACAGGCAGACAATGGCATAGTGCCGGAGGGAGTGGGCTGATGGGAAATTCAAATGACATGGTTGCTCTGTACAGTACAGCAAGACCCTGGGGAAATGCAGTTGTTCAGCTCTACTAGCAATGCATTGTTAGCCTTAACGTATTACACCTTGGATTGGGACTGTGGGAGGGGGCGGGGGGGACATGTCGGGGACAGGTTGAAATGTTATACGTTACCACTTTAAAGGCTGGCATCATAACCACTATCGTACTGAACATGTCAGGCACAAATTGCTTTGATTGAAAAGCGCTATATGCAATGCACTGTGATTTCTCTCCTTTATTTGAAAAATGCAGGAGTTAAAAAAAAAAAAAGTGCCCAGCTGACCAGTGGCAATTGTTCCTGGACTGGACTTTGCGATTAGCCTCTGCCTGACTTCTTCAGAGTCACTAAGTGCACACCCCTGGGTGCCTTAGAAGTATACTACTGTGATTGCTTGGGCACCAGAAATTTTTGGGGGAAACTCTTGAAAACCTTTCCTCCAAAGCTCCAGAGGGACCAGCAGGAAAAACCGCACTGAATTTCAGCTGTGTCCCACTCAAGGCTACCAGCGCTTCAAAAATTTGACTAAGTCCCATTTTGCTTTGGGATTAAAATAAAATTCTGCAAGAAATCTCCAAAGCTCCAGGAAGACAACCTGCTTCAAGTTTCCAGTCTTCTGTACCACCATGGTAGCTGCAATTTCAGCTGCAGCCCGATGATGGAGGACTTTTCTTCTCAAAAAGAGACAACGTTTCTTTCTGAGTTGAGACTTCGAGAAATGTCAATGTTTTTCTTCCAAAAAAATGTCAAAGTCCCTTTCTCAAGTGGAAACTTTGACTTTCATACTTTCACTGAAACCAATCCGCTTGTATCCAATCAGAGCAGCATTCCAGTTGCACTCAAATCGTGCTTAGGTCCCAGACTTCCACTCTGTGCTGTTTGATTTTATCTTCACTTAAATCTTAAAGAATTTATATTTCCTGTTTAACTTATTGGATTTTTATTGTGTTTTCTTCTAGTCATAAAATTGTTCACTTCAATTTAAAATTGGTAGTGGAGTTTTATTGTGGGTACTGTGAATTCTACGCTGTACGCACTGCTCAAATATTTTACACATTGCCTTTGATTTAAGCTAGACTGCGTCATATCAGTTCATCAAGAACTGAGCACAGATTTATTTTATTTGTGTGCCATCTAGCATGCGGCAGGCTTATCCTTTGAGGTGGACACTTGCCCTCTCAAAATAATCCACTTGGTATCCCCTCTAAAAAGTGTCCCTCTGGTTGCCCCCATCAGAACTTAGTCATCCGGTTGCCCCACAACCAAAGGGAAGGGTTTTCCATCCTTTCACATATGCTCTCTACACAGGAGTGATTTGAAGCCATGTACTAGTATTTTTCAGGTCTCGTATTTGGCCGCTGTCAACTTCATGCTGCTGGAGAACACTTTTCCTTCAGGAATCCAGACGGTCTCTTATTTTTGGCAATCCCCCGACTTGCATAACCCAATGAAAAGACTAAAGCAGAATCTATCAGATCTCTAATGTTTATTAGGTTCATAGAATAGCATTCTGCCCTTCAATAGATCATTTTAAATAGGACTCTGAAACAACACACCCTACTACAGTATATGTAAAGGTACTTGCCTTTGTCAGATGCTTTCCTAATCCTCTTCTTACACCACAAAGTGAAACCTCTGAAGCAGATTCATAAATTTGATAAGTAAACAGGTCCTGGTTCTACAGAGTCCACGCACCAAGAAAAATCAAAATTCACTGATAAGCTGCAACAGAGTCTCAATAGTGCAGGAAGGCATAGGCAGATAATATTGTAGCTCACCCAAAGACGAAAGAGCTAAATTGAAACCTGAAACCGTAAAGCTGTCTATAGGTAGGCTAAAGAGTTTTAACATAACTCAATGCCCTTTCAGTAACTTCTGCACTTTGAGAGTGAGCCAGCTGCAGATCCGTTCAAATTGAAAATAAAGAACAGCAATACAGAAGAAATTTGGGTTAGGTCAATATTTGTATTTATGGTGCACACTGTACAGAAAATGTTTAAAGAATGTATGTCTGATAATTTCTCTGACGCCTATTCTATGTTCCCGAAAGTTCTCCACTTCTTTGAATATTTGCCAGTACCAGATTGATACAATCATATGCTTTTTTTGAAAAGACAAGGGATAGCAATTTACAACCGGAGGTAAACCAATGATCTCTGATGGCACAGAAGGCATCATTTGCATCCACAAGTGTTCAGCCTCCTGTGGCTTTAAAAACACAGCTCATGGAGAGAAGTATTCAGATAATAACTTGAGGCAGAGAGAGGAGAGGTAGGGAAGATCCATCAAAGATATTTAAGAAATACATACTTTTCTCGCTCGCAACCATCTCCAAAGACCTACAGTTCCTCTGTCTCTTCCCTTCAATCTTTCTGCTAGCTTATCAGTTGATGCAAGGTGTGTGGCCAAGGGCACACAAAGAGCCTATCTGTGGTTTTACTTCTACTGCACTGGTAATCTGGTAAATTAAACGATCTGGCTATACCCATGGGGGTCCAGCAAGCATTTTCAACTCACCAAGTATCTTTTGCACCAACATTACCTTTCACTTTGAGCAGCTTTATGGGTTGTCAGATGGCAAAGAGAAGGTCATAAGGCAGCCGTGTGGAAGTCAGCTTTTTTTGGCATGGGAGGGCTTTTGGTTGTGGAGCTAATAATGCAATGAATCATTTGAGTCAATTAAGCGTAAACCCATCTATGAACCTTGCTTAAAACGATGATGCAAGAATGCTTGTTCTTTTCAAATGCACGCATTAGTGTAAAGTAAGGGATACTGCATCTGTAGATCAATTATAGCAGTACTTACCTCCTTCTTGGCTGCTTCAGACTTGGTCTTTTCTTTGGAGCCAGATGTTGGCATTTCTTTTGTGTGTCCATCAGGAATGTAAATTAGGAGGCAGGGAGCTTCTTTGCAGCTGTGTGGACTAGAGAAAATAAAAGACATGTTTACAGAGCAGAATATTAAATCAAAGAAGGGTAAACAGTTAATTGGGCTATAGAAATCTATAGATTAAAGAAATCATTTACAAGCACTGGTTTCTTGGCTACATCTCTAGCCACTACTACAGTGAGTTTGTTAGATACTTAGCCTTTTTATTTACCAAGGTTGATTCAATCTCACCATCTAATTTAGGACGAAGGAATCAAATTGAATTAGTAGTCACATCTCAAAGTCAGAAGAAAACGTTAATTTAATTTGTTTTTGCACCTGCCCTAAATCAGTAGCTAAAGAAATTAAAAGAGGTCTGCAATCTTGATAAATTAGGCAATTCAATCAGGCAATTTCTATGAAAGGTAAACAAAAGAAGTGCGAGCAAAACCTAAGCACTAAGATGATGCACACCAATATTCAGAGAGTTGGGTTGCATTTTTGCTTGAGAAACCAATATATTTACACTAAAGATATGACGGGAAGCAGCCACTTTGCTAAATTATTGCATGCATTAAGTTATCAGTCTGCAAGTTCATCTCTTTTTTTAAACACTATGGTATTTGATGGTTGGTTCAGGAATATTCCCACTGAAATCCGTCATTTGTTTACTCCAGTAGCAAAATGCTTTTATTCACTAGACAGATGGAAAACCTTAATCATTTCTTCACTATCGGTGAATTTGAATGTCACTAGCACTTAAAGAGTCTACTTTGAGCTTTTTCTGAATTGCCTCAAACTTTATATTTCACAACTGTAAACTGATTTTACATCAATAAGAAGCCCTTTGACATCAGATGTAACCAACTAAACATCTAGAGCAATGTGATTGTGAATGACCATTTTCATAGGTCTAATACTGGTATTTACTTCACGTTACGTTGAGGGAGCTAGGCCACAGAGATGAAAAGATTTTTTGTCACTGGATCATGTTGGTCAAATAGCGAAGCCAGGGTTAGAACACAGATTACCAGAGACCAGAGTCACCAAGTCACACAAGCAGATCCTATGCCAAGAATTTTGCTTTCTGGTTTACAGGACTAACCTAACATTTTCTAAAAAGCCAATGCCACTGAAAGAATGCGAGTATTGTGGCAGAGCCACTTACAAATGTTTGGCGAACAAATGTCTAAATGTACCCCACTCCACACTATGGCCCTTTTTCTTTTGGTTCAGTCAGCTCTTGCCTAAAAACAAGAGAGCCGATCAACCACAACAGAAGATATAAATTTTGTGGGCATGCATCTGTTGTGTTGTTTAAAAATATGATCATTATTTCAGTCTTAGCATCAGATGGATATGAATACAACCACCTAAAATCATTTTTAGGCTGAAAAACAACTCAGTGTGGAGCATTCAACTCGTCGAACATTTAGTGCTAGGACTATCATTTACGCTGTGGAAGCCCCACAGCGTGGTTGCCAACTTCAAATTCTTTTATTCAGCTTTTATCTTTGGCAGGGACTTCCTTCATGTTAAGTTAATCTCCCTCAACAAATTTTGCTCTCGTTTTCTGCATGGGGTGAGAGGGTAGCATGTGAAAACAAAGTCTTAAATCTGGAAAAACTACTCCTATGGGTAAGTGACCATTTTGTTTTGCAGCATAAAGATTTCTGGATTTTCATGCTCTCTATAGATTAAACGTTACAATTAAACATCACTGTTCCATTATCCTGCAGAAAGTTGGGTGGAAAAAAGGTTGTATTTGTGAATAAGTATTTAAGAATGTTCTATCACAGCTGCATTTCCTTGTTACCTTCAATATTATCACAATAGTGTCTAATATACGTATGGACAGAGGGCCATGTTGTTGCTGTGTAGACGTCGCGGATCAAAACATTTGCTATAAAGGAGTATAAAGGAGTGTGTTGCTCCTTTCTTTCTTATGGAAAGGTGTGTGTGTAATTCAACCCCGTGGTACTGGACAGCTCTGTGGATAAGCTGGTTAATGCCCATGGTGTCCTCGGGGGGGGGGGGGGGGGGGGGGGGAGGAGGAGGCCTGTTATCGTCATCATCATCCACTGGAGTAGGGGATGGTGTAGGAGAAAGGGAAGGAGGAAGAGCAGGAGAAGGGATCCGTAGAGGAGAGGTGTCAATGTCCCTCTTTCTAGGTGGTGGAGCCGGTGCAGGCGTATCCAGTGGTCTATTCTTGGAGCTAAGTGTCAAGTGACCAGTTTTAAAAACCTTTATAAGAGTTTTTTGAGTTGGATCTGGTTGAAACAGTTCTTCTGTAGGAGGCAGATCCTTCAGCACCGGAGGTTTTTTCGGCGCCAGCTTAGTAGCGGTTCTGTGCTCTTTTGGTTTAGAACTGTGGGTTTTTACAGTTTCTATGGGCGGTGGAACCGGTTTCTTCGGTTCAGAGGCCTTTTTCAGCCCCGCAGCATGCGAGTCCTTTGAGGGCAGTTTTTTGCTCGACTCAGAGTGTGTTTTTGGTGTTGAGGAGCCGGTGCTTGTCTTCGGTGCTGAGTGCTTAGATGTGGAAGCAGCGGTCGGCGTGGATGAGGAGGGGGAAAGATTTTCTTGGTGCCGGTGAGTGTGTTTCGGCACCGAGGGTAGGCTGACTCGAGCACGAGTCGCCTGAAAGCTTAGTAGGCTTCTTTGCCGGGCCCAAGGGCGGGGTATGGGAAACAGTCTCTTTAGATGGTATAGAAGGGGGGGGTTGGGGGCGACGGCTCTACTTCCGACCCGCTGTGCCCAAGTGATGTCCTAGACGTCTGAGTCATCTGCTTCGGAGGCGCTGATGAGGCCTTCTTCGACCCGCTCCGGCTCTGGCACGTCGACACCCTCTTGGAAGATGTCGTCGGGGATGGATGCCGACAAGCGGGCCATGGTTCTTCGTGCTTGTCGGTCCCGAATGGTCTTCTTGGAGCTGAAAGTGGCGCAAGCTGGACAGTCTCTGGCCTCGTGCTCCGGTGACAGGCAGAGGTTGCACACCTCATGCAGATCGGTGTGGGGAAACTTCGACCCACATTAAGGACACTTCTTGAACGGTGTCCTTTCCATGAGCCAGAAGATAAGGCCCAGGTAGGCCCGAAGGCCTTCGTCGACGACCGGAATCGAAGACTTCGAAGCTGTTGAGACTCGTGTCGATTGGGAAACGCGATCGAGACAATACCATCGAAAAGGGTGAAGGATTGTGCGTCGAAAGTAGAATCGTTAACGGTTCCGAACTGGAGCGCGAGAAACACATCCGAGCCTAATGGCGGAAAAAAACAATCGGAGGATGGAGCCGATGCCCATGCGCACGATCGTCCTAAGGAGGAGTCACCTACCTCGTGACTTCCAAAGACTTTCCAGGACAAAAACAAGTGCAAACATCCGGGCCCAACACCAGATGGCGATCTATGCATAGTGTGTAATCTGCAGCTCATATGCCTCGAACACAGCAGTTTAGTCTAGCGTTGAAGGTCCTGAGGGGTGTGTATATACTCCCTCCTCTGGTGAATCGGTTTTGATGTCCTGTCAGCCTTCTTCGGATGTATCAGACTTCTTCGGAGGTCTCTTCTTTAAAAAAAATGACCGGCTGATAGGATCCTTTGTCAAGTTCCTTGCCTAAGAATTCTTCACCAGCAGTTCTAGTTCTTCAACCTCTGACGACTTTTAGTTAGACATCTTTTTGATGCTGAGCGCCTTCTGTTTTATGTCAATCGTCAAACTTTCTTTTTGGCATGAAAGGCTCCATTTGATGTACTACTCCACTCTCCTGGAACTCTAGACCACCCTTAAGGGTCGAGGCCAGTTCAGAAGCTTTGCTGTCTGCAGTATCCGAGGGTTTGAATCAGAGGGATTGTCTGGGCTTGCGTTTGCCCTCCATCTCAGATTCTGCGGTCAGTGTGATTTTGGGGTGCTTGAATTCCAAAGCCCTCGGCTCTGCCTGGTCGACTTTGGGATGTTACCTTTTGTTTGCAGCCTTTGGCGCCTCTAGACATTGACTTTTTCAACCACTTCTCCCTTTCGACGTTGGCACCTTTGTCATGAGAATCTTGCCTCTGCGCCATCTCAGTATCCTCTTGTGCCTCATCGTTGTGGTACGTCTCAGTCTCCTACCAGGGAGTCGGTTTCGGCAACTGTGCCTTGGCGCAGTGTTTTTCTCTAGCTTTGAATGTTTTAGACTGGAATTTCGTGCAGGCATTGCTGATCCTTCGCAGTTTGGTGATCCTTTGGTAGGCATAAGTTTTACAGCTGGTGGCTGTCTTTTTGAGCAAATGTTTTGGTGGCAGGTAGGGTATACCCTGAATGGAATATGCTCCATGCCGCAACAGCATTCTCTAGCTCACATATATAATGACAATGTGGGTAATATGGGTAGAAAACCCAGAGGTTTACAGTGGAAAACTGTAATTTCCCTTGACGTCCTTCGGTGTTTTATCCTCTGATCGAAAACTGGTGATTTTCCTTTAAATCAGGCTTATTTTTTCTGCTCATCCAGATGCTCCTTCCCCTGCATCCAGACACTTCTGCGGAATAAAGATTGTGAGGCTGACCACCACCCTATGGAGCTTCCGGGGCGTACACCTGACATCAGTAAAGGAGGGACATAGCACCAAATGGAAGACAACTAATGCTATTTATAAAAAAAAAAAAAAAAAAAAAAAAAGGGAGATGAAAAAATAGACAATTCTGGATCCAACCACTAGACGGCGGAATAATGCAAAGCATGTGAATCCAGAAAGATTCATGCTACAAAAAGTGTATCATAATATACTCACTGTATCCATAAGTCTCACTTATGTCCACTCCAAACTAAACAAGCAATAAGTTGCACCTATGAGAACTATTGACTTTGGCAATGTTTTGCAGTCATGCTGTACAGCAGCGTGTATGTGTTTCAGTGAGGCCAAAACTAGTTTAAGAACGCTCTGTGAAGCAGCGAGGGCTAATGCGCTGAGTTTTTAAAAAGTGCATAAGTGCTGAATGCATCATAGCACTTAAAATATTGAGTGTATATGTTGAATTCTCCGACGTTACATTCAACAAATCTAAATCAGTGATGTACCTGACTAAAGAGGAGGTGGGGGAACAGAGTTAACCATCAGGCTTGGCGGCAGAGATTGAGGGCTTTACATACTTGTGGATGCACAGATCAGGTGGCTAGAAGCTAGCAGGGGAACATTGCCCCTCTGCTACATACCCTGCTCAATAAGTTAACTTACCATCTTTGATGAGGCAAGTGGCAATAACTAAATTGATCTCTTTCACTGGGTTCATACAAACTGCATGATAACCCCTGTAAATCCCCTGTGATTTATTAATGCAACTTCATTTTTTGCGAATGGGCTTCTAGCAGGAGAACAGCATCCTCAGAGCAGGGATGAACAAGTGCATTAAATCCCAATTTGACAGCACCATGGGAATAGCAGATATATTGTCACCCACCCCACCGTCATAATACATTGAGGATAAAAACAAATTGTAGAGCTTTGGAAGACCAAACACATAAGCGGCATTAATTACGACCTGCACTGTGTTTATTATGTGAGGCTTCTTAGTACGTTATGAAGAACCATCTATGAAGAGACATAGTCATTTTTATTTCAGATAAATAACTCGCATTCCTTAAGGTAAAGAAATACATGGTGGCAACCAAGCACATGCAGGTGAATAACTATACTTCAAATGCCAGCAATTAATGAGACTACCAAAATTCATATGTTGTATTAATGCCATCTCTTTAAGTTCCTTCCAATTGCTGCATTTCAAAGTATGGAATCGTTCCACACAGCTTACCTTACTGGCTCATAGGGTTCATCACAAATGTAGAACCCTCTTCTTTGAAGCTGAATGATGTCTCCCTTTTTCAAATCTTTAAGGCAGGGATCTCCCAGCATCAGCTCCTCTTGCTAAAAAAAGAAAAGAAAAAAAAAAGTTGTAGGTCAGGTACAATGAAGAGACAAATAAATAGAATACAAGTAATAATCCCTAGGAAAATACCTACTCAGCAATTTATAATATCCTGTGCCTAAGAAAGGGTTGTGATTTGAGCCCAAGCAACAGGGAAACTATGTAAAGCCAAGACCATGACTTATACATTTATCAATTAATTATAACGCACTCCTCTTCAGAGAGACCAGGACACAACCTGAACACTGTACATTACAATGGACTGAATATATGAACAGGACAAAGAGATGGCAACGTTTTACAACCTCAAGCGATAAAGACTAATTAAGGCCCCAGAGTTTTAAACACAAAGTGTCCATTGTAATGCAGGCTTGATTGAAATTGCACAAAAGAATGAAAACAAATTATCATGCTCTCAAGTCCAAATACCCTGATCTGCAAACAAATCAACTTCAGAAGGAGGAAGATGATATTGGTAAAGAGAAACGTATGTGGGGTAGGATGGCCAGATGGATCAATGTCAAATAGCAACCCAAGGACAACAAACTGTGCTTCCTTTCAAACAAAGTCAATATGTTTATGGGACGTAGTATCTGCCAGCTGAGACACTGCTCTTTTTTGCTTTTCTCTTTGAACAATCAATAAAAACGTTATGTAAAAAAGTCAGTACGGAACCACTATATTTATGGGTTGGTACCTCATTTTGGCCAAAATAAAATTGCTCAGACAACTAGATGCACTCGAAAACCAACTCGTCAACCTCCAGCATGGTTTCTCACCACAGATTCAAAGGTCTTCATAATTCCACCCAGAAATATTAGAGTACTATATAACCATGGAGGACAAAACTTAAAAAAGCAAGGGTTGCAGAAGTAGCATCACATACCATTTGACCACCAAAGGCAGAACAGGGTTGACTCCTTGACTTACCCATCGTATCTGAATATGCTCTTTTTGCATCTTAAATACTTGAGGGTGCAGTGAGGAGGAGCAGTACAAGGGGGGAGAAAAGTAGAAAATAAACCATGTTCTGAATATCTATTGTTCCTGTTGGTGTCTTCATGACCCTCAACACGAAGGGATAAAAAAAGGGCAGTGCCACGGGTTCTGGAAGCCGAAACAGGGGGAACAGTGGATAACACTACGGGACATCCACAAACAGACTCCAATTTGCATTGCCCCTTACAAGTATGCAGAAGACCGTCTTAATCTCTTCACTTTCATTTAGGCATTAGAAGCTGCCTGATAGGGGAGGGATGCTTATGAATCTGCGAAGGGTAACAATGCTGAAGAACAAGTGCTACAAGCAACTTTTTTATTCTGCATAATACCATTACTGATGGATAGGCTTTCAATATTCATACCAAGACACAAATAGTTTCATTTTAAATACTTTATTCGATTTCATTTATTCATTAAAATCATTAAAAAAAGAATAAATCACAACATCCTAAAATATTTATGCAGGTAAATAAAACCAAATCAGGTTAAAAAATAAACAATAAGAAAATTTTTGCACAAATTTGGAATTCCTTTCTGACAATGATCGCTATCCAAGCCATGAGAACAATACTGTACATGTTCTTTCTGTCATTAAAGGTAGCTTGACATAGTGCAACATATAGCCATTTTAGCAAAGTTTGTAGAAAGAGATATGTAGCTCGACAAAATCAAGAGATCTTGATACTGGAATGATATAACGCATCCTCGGGTTGGTATACATTTTACAGAAAAGCACTACTACATGCACAGCACTCAGAGTTGACACATGATCACATGGGCAGTTTGCTAAAGTCTTGGACCAGTCCTTCATTATGGGGAAGCTAATTAGCCGATGCCATTTTAAGACTAATAAGCGCAAACCGATGTCTATAATCCAGTACAAATTTGAGGTAGAGCTGCATATCATACGTAGTAAACATGGACTTTTTTTAATTTTTTTTTTTTTTTAATCACAGTAGGCTTCAACAGTTCGGTTGACAGTGAGTTTCTCAAGGTATGCCAAGCATTCCATTTTCAAGTCTTTTCTGTAAATAACTTCCATGGATTCAGGCTGCTCAAAGAATTCTGGGTGCCCCAAGTCTAATTAAAGTTTTTTGCTATGGGACAGTCATGGTATACACAAGGAAGAGCTCAGATTAACACAATTCCTGATGAAAGCACGATTTAAACCAGTGAATTCTGATGTCCAAATTTTAGGCTATAATTAAATGGGCTGTGACAATCAAATTTACTAGAAACGGTACCCCCAATTCCGTGTGAGAAACAGTCGAAGAGGTCTTGGGAACAGCGAGGAGATGCTTCAGAAACTCATTTTCCACCGTTGGCAGCACCGTACAAGTAGAGTGTACCTACACTCCCACCACATATGTAGCAATGGCACACATTTGGCTTTGTAGATCTTTATCATTTCATTAAGGGGGGAGGGGGGGTCGTACCTGGTCTCCTTGCAAAATTCAACACAGCTATAGTCGATTTCCTGAACCGTTACTTCCTAGTGTTGATTGAATGGGCTCATGAATCCTATTTGTCAAAAAGTATGCCTAGATATGAGAAGGTCTCATTTTTATATCATGGCACTTTGCTGACCTTCCCTCACATTTCATAATAAATGTTTTGGATTGGTTAACTAAAAGTCCTAGGCCCTGCATGTAGGTAGCAAAGTTGGTGAGAAGGCTCTGAAGGCCCAGGTGATTTCGAGCCATGAATAAAGCGTCATCTGCATAGAGGAGGGCTGCGATGGTACTGTGCCTAATTTGTGGGAGAACCTTACACTTGTTAACTAACTCCCTAAACTATTTATGTAAAGTGAAAATCAAAAAGGGAGAGAAAACACAATCCTGCCATACCCCTCTCTTTATGCTGAAGAATTGCGTACACTCACCCCTGGCACCATAGCAAACCCTGGCCCTGCTTCAAGAGTATTGCTCCTTTAAGAAGTGGATAATGAAAATCTCCACCACAATGTCTGGCAAGATATCTGACAGCTTCTCCTTACTGAAAGTCAAACGCGGACGACAAGTCTACAAATGCCAAGTACATATTCCCTTTTTAATCTAAGTGTACTTCCCAATTAAGATGCTTAAATTCAATCCCTGCTCACTGGTTTCTATGCCACAGCGAAATCTGTCTTGTAAGTCGGAAAGAATTTTGTTGGATTCTGCCCAGTACTGTAGTCTATTCAATATCATGCGACCAACTATCTTCACTAGTGAATCAAGTAAAGAAATCGGCTTATGTCACACAGGATTAAGGAGATCATCCTTTTTATAACAGGGGACAATGATTGACTCGGCCCACGTTGATAAAAATCCTATCCTACAGCATGCATTTATTACCAAGGTCAATAGACGGCCCGCAGTGAAATGTTGGCCTTAAAACAAGTGAACTGGAAGGCCATCTGGGCCTTATGCCCCCCCCAAACCCCCTGCTTGCATTTATTGTTTTGATAACCTCCTCTAAGCTAGGAGAGAGACCAACTGGGCTATGAAGTATGGAACCGGAAACAGAGGAGTTTCCTGGCCTACTGCAAACAGCTCATTAGTATCTATAGAAATGGTCAATTCACTCTACTTCCAAGATTGCAATCTCCATCCTGGGGCGTTCCTCTTCTTTCAATTGTGGAGAGTTATTTATCAGCCAGAACGCAATATTATCATTGTTAAGACTTGACTCCGACAAAGATTCCCAGACCTTATCTTTCAGACATATCTTTCTCGGTTTCACAGCTATATTATAACCACTTCTACGAGCTTGTACCATTAGACTGCATCTGGGGGTTCTGTGTAAGGCCTCCTTTAATCTCAGTGGGCTTTAGAGCACACAAAATCGAACTATCCCTTTCTCTGCTCAAAAAGACCTCTGGCAACAGAAAGGCAGTCCATGATCCTTCTCGGCACCCACATATTCAAAGAGTTGATCGTCCACCCGGAAATCTTTTGTGCAGTCGAGATAGAAAGACAGCACACGTTTTGGGTCCAGACGGTGGAGACTCCCCTCCTCCTTGAAGGGGTGGGGAGGTGGAAAGAAGGTGGGCAAAGTGATGGTCTGTCCTATATGGAAACAGGTAACCACATTGGGAAGAAAAGATGGCCTTGTGCGAAGGACTTTGTCCGGATGAACAGCAAGAAAAGGAGGTTTGGAAAACAAAGCCTGAAGCTCACTCACTCTGCAAGTAGAAGTGATGGCAATTAGAAAAGCTGTCTTCAGAGTGAGGAGCCCGAGAGGACAGTTGTGAAGAGGCTCGAAGGGAACGCACATAAAATAGGTTAAGACCAGGTTCAAGTCCCACTGAGGCATTATGAGCAGAGGAGGAAAGAGGCGAGTAATGCCCTTTAGAAACCTATTTACAATAGGGGACTTGAAAAGAGAAGGCTGATCAGGAAGGCGAAGAAAGGCAGATCTGGCCGAAAGGTAGCCTTTAAGAGTGCCCAGAGCAGAGCCTTGCTGGGCCAAAGAAAGAGTATACAAGAGAACCCCGAAACAGGGGCAGAAAGGGGATCTACAGCCTTTGCTGTGCACCATGCCACAAACTTGCTTCATCTGCAGGTGGAGGGATGCCTGGCTGCCAAGATGACATTACAGACTTCGGGAGGAAGGTCAAAAGCTGTCAACTGTCACCGCTCAATCTCCAGGCATGGAGGTGGTGGCTGGGCAGGTTCGGGTGGAGGACCATACCCTGCTGCTGTGACAGAAGATCCTCCCAAAGAGACAGACGGATCGGGGGATCGATTGCCATGCTGAGTAGGTCGGGATACCAGTATCTTCATGCCCAATCCGGAGCCACAAGGATGACTTGGGCCTGGACGCGCCGAATCTTCTTCCGCACTCTGGGCAGAAGTGGTATAGGCGGAAAGGCGTACAATAGACCGCAACTCTACTCGCGACGAAAAGCGTCAGCTAGCAAGTGCCGCCTTAGAAAATTCTAAAGCGCAGAACTGAAGACATTGCACGTTCTCTTCGGTGGCTAATAGACCTAAACAAGGCTCTCCCCACTGCTGAAAGAGACCATGCGCCACGCCATTCGTGATCCATCAAGCACCAGCGGCTGAGTTTGTCCGCCCTGGCATTCAGAGAACCTGCCAGGTGTTGAACCATCAAGGTAATGCCTTGATGTACCAGCCAGGTCTAGAGGCACAGAGCCTCCTGACATAGGGTCCAGGACCCCAGCCCGCCCTGTTTATTGCAATACCACATGGCGGTGGTGTTGTCCGTGAACACCTGCACTACCTGTCCCCGGACAGAGGGAAGGAATGCCTTCAGTGCAAGACGGATCGCCCGAAGCCCAACAGATTGATATGGAGCCGGGACACTGCCGGAGACCAGAGGCCTCTGATCTCCGCCTCTCCCAAGTGCCTTCCCCATCCCACGAGGGACGCATCCGTCACTACTGTGTGCTCCGGTTGGGGGAAGGGAGAGGGACCTGCCATTGACCCAATCGCGATTCGTGAGCCACTACTGCAATTGCCGTGCAGTGCCCTCCGAGATCCGAACATGATCGGACAGGTTGCCCCTGATGCTGTGCCCACTGGAACTTCAGGTCCCACTGCAGAGCCCGCATATGCCATCTGGCATGTGTCACCAGCAGGATGCAGGAGGCCATCAGGCCCAGAAGCCGGAGGGTCTTCCGGACTGAAACCCGGGACAGAGGCTGAAAGATCAGAATCATAGCCTGAATATCCAAGACTCGCTGCTCGGGAGGATAAACCCGAAACAGCGTTGAATCCAGAACTGCTCTGATGAAAGGGAGCTTCTGTGAGGGACTCAGGTGCGACTTCAGCACGTTGATGGAGAAACCCAGCAAACGCAGGAGGTCGGCCGTAGTCTGGAGGTGGTTGACTACTGCCTGGGGCGAGCCCGCCTTCAACAACCAGTCGTCGAGGTAGGGAAAGACTGACACCCCTGACCTGCGCAGATGAGCTGCGACCACCGCCATCCCTTTTGTGAACACCCGAGGGGCGCTGGTAAGGCCAAAGGGGAGCACGGTAAACTTAAAATGCTCCTGACCTACCGTGAACTGCAGGTAACGCCGGTGGGCCGGCAGGACGGGGATGTGAAAATATGCGTCCTGCAAGTCCAACGCTACCATCCAGTCTCCAGGGTCAAGGGCAGCCAGGACCTGAGCCAGAGTCAGCAATTTGAACTTCTCCTTCCGGAGGAAGCGATTGACGTTCCGGAGGTCCAAGATGGGGCGCAAGCCCTCTTTGTCCTTCTTGGGGACCAGAAAGTAGTGGGAATAGCAACCACTCCCTACTTACAGCCCAGGACCGCACTCAACGGCCCCTTTGGCCAAGAGGGCCGTAACTTCCTGCTGGAGAAGTACCAAGTAATCCCCCGACATGCGGTGGCACCGAGGTGGCATGGCTGGAGGAGAGGACTGAAAGGGAAGGGAGTAACCCCTGCGGATGATCTGCAACACCCACTTGTCCAATGTGATATCGCGCCGGTGGGGGAGATGGTGGTGGATCCTGCCACCCACCGGCGTGGGGTGCTCCACAAAGGTCGGATTAGGAAGGTTTGGAGGTAGAAGCAGCGGGGGCAGAGGTGGACTGACCCCCACGCTGAATCCTAGAGCCACCCCTGCGGAACCCGCGTCCGCGCTGGAGGCTGGTTCTGCACAAGCTTGCTGAAGGAACGTGCCTGGGCGCCTCTACCATGGCCACAAAAGGAACGAAAACCAGAAGTGGCCGGGCTTTTTGCGGAAAGACCCAAGGACTTGGCCGTGGCCCGCAAATCCTTAAAACGCTCCAGTGCACGGTCGGCCTTATCGCCAAACAAGAGAGTGCCATCAAAGGGCATGTCCATGAGCGAGCTTTGGACATCTGGCGAGAACCCGGTAGATCTCAACCAGGCGTGGCGACGAAGCGCCACAGTCGTAGAAATTGCCCTGCCCAATGAGTCCGCGGTGTCCAAACCACACTGAATGGCGAACTTAGCTGCATCCTTACCCTCCGCAACAACTTGTGACAGCACAGCGTGGGTCTCCTCAGGACACTGAGGCAACACCTGTGCAACTGTATCCCACACCGCGTGGGAATAGCGGCCCAATAAGCAGGGGGTGTTCACTGACCGCAGCCCCAAGCTAGCCGAAGAGAACAACCGTTTACCCAACTTCTCCAGCTTCTTAGAGTCCTTATCCGACAGAGCCGTAGGAAAGGCACTCTGTGACGTTGAGGCTTGGATGACCAGGCTCTCAGGCGTAGGATGAGTGGTCAGAAACGCAGGGTCACCAGGCGCCAGACGATGACGCCTGGCGACATTCTTATTCACAGGGGCCCCTGTGGCTGGTCGCGACCAAGTGTCCAACAAGACCTCAGTGAGGGCGTCGTTAAAGGGGAGCAGGGGCTCTGACGAAGTGGACGCCGTCTGGAGCACCTCAGTGAGGAGATTAGTTTTGAGGGCCACCGTAGGAAGTTCAAGGTGGAGGACCTCAGCCGCCCGACGGAGCACCATCGTGTAGGAGGCGCCCTCCTCGATGGTAGGCGGGGGAGAGGCAAATCCCAGGTCAGAAGAGACATCAAGGTCGCCGGCGTCCTCCAAGTCGTCCACCCAGTCCTGCTCGGAGTCACACTGATGGGCAAGAGGGTCCTCCGACCCCTCCCAGTCGTCGTCCACCTCGGTCACATGGGGAACAGACCGTGGCGGCAGAGCTGGAGCCGGAGAAGGAACATACGGCGCCGGAAACGGCACCCGGGAACGGCGCCGGCCGGGGCCAAGCCGGCGCCGTGTCCCAATTTTAAAAATGTAAAGAAAACAGAGCCAATATTTCCCAGGTAGGTACAAAATGGTCCTAGAACCGGGGCAAGGGCGGGACAAATGGCACCCACTGCGGCGCCGGAGCAGAGGGTGGCGCTGGGGCCAGAGCAGGCAGTGCTGGCCCTTATGGTGCCGGGGCCAGAGCCAACGGCGCAGGATCCTGTGGCGCTGAAGCTGGATCCGCCGGTGGCCCAACAGGATCCGGACACTGGACCGTGGGGCCTGAAGGCGCGCCGGCGGGAGCCCGAGGCCTAAAAAGGCGGTCCATGGTAGCAAGAAATTCTTGCTGCGGCCCTGTGAGTTTCCTGGGAACGGTCCCTGGACCTGGAACAGCGCTGGGCCGAGTGCCGGACCTCCAGCAGCTTCCGGCGCCGCTCCCTCAAGGCCTTCGGAGCCATTGCCCGACAGTCCCGGCAGGACCGGGAGTCATGGTCTGTCTCCAGGCAGTAGAGGCAAACATCATGGGGTCCGTCAGCTACATATTGCGACGGCAGGCCCCTCAAGACTTAAAGCCAGGCATCCCTACGTGCACCAAGGAGAAAAGGAGACAAAAGTCTCAAAAAGGCTAGTCAAAAAGTGACTAATGTACGTACTCTAACCAGATCTGCGCTTGCTGGCGCGGAAAAAGAAAGAACTGACGTCAGCGCGTATGGGTGGCGCCTTAGTAGTCTCTGTGACATCATCTCCGCGCCTACGACGGATGCGGAGCCGCACAACGCCACCTACTGAGGTGCAGGGGTACTGCTAGCAACCTTTCCGGATCCAGTCTGACGCCTGGGGACATTTTAAGGTAAGGAATCTATCACTAACGTGTCTCTTTCAGATCCGTCAAATTTAAGTGGTGTCAAGAATACCAACTAAACACTAAGTTAGGGGCAATACGGGGAATGACCGGTAGTACCTAATGGGCTACTTTCCTTTAGGGTGCCTACACCCTCTATAGGACCACTTACTATGGGAAGTGGGCATAACCCTGACCCAGAGAGCCTATATTCGTCAAAACTAAAATAGTGGATTTCTAAAAATCATGTTCATTACAGAAAGCCCACCTTAGGGATTGTACTAGCCAGACTGGGGAACACACCTCCTGACAAGCTAATTTTCCCACCTGTCCTGGTGCCAAATGGTCCCAGGGCAGGGAGTGGTATTTCCCATGTCTGGGGAAGCCTAGGGTTGCATATCAAAGGCCGCAGAAGCCTTTGAAACCACCTGCCATTAAATGCTGATTACTCCTGCTTGGAAGAGTTGACAACACCACTGGCCGGAGCAGGCATTGTTTCTGCCCTCAGAGTGTGGGATCTCAGCTGCAGGGGGTTAGAAACCGGTCTGTGGTGGCAGGCTCCTTGCTTCAGTCAGCCAGTACACAGGTAGCCGGTAGGTTTCAGGGAGCACCTTTAAGGTGCCCTCTGGGTGCATGCATTAATAAATCCATTACTAGAATCAGTGTGGGCTTATTAATATATGTTTGATACCAACCATGTCTTGTTTCAGTGAAGCTATCATGTAGCTGGGTAACTTGTAAACACCAGTGTCCAGCACACATACTCAAAATGGCTTTCCTGTCCATTTTGCAATATCTAAGATTTGACATGGACATCACAGGGGCATATCTGCTCATGCAGATATGTCCACACATGTAGTATAGTGCACTCTTCCTTAGGACTGAAAGGCCTGCTGTAAGGGTGACCTACCTATACTGCATGCAGTGTCTGCAGGCATGGCACACAGGAGGTGTGCCATGTCGGGTCTTCACTTTTCTCTGCTCCATGGCACGCAGCCTGCAATGGTAGTCTGCATGCTGGTTGCCGAGGGGTCTCTTAGGGTGGCACAATGCATGGTGCAGCCCTCAGAGACACTCTTTAACCTCCGTGTCCTAGGCACCAGGGATATCATTTATGAGGGACTTGCAAAGGGGTGCTAAAGGTATTGGCAATTGGGGAGACAATTGTACAGTTTCAGGGAAAGAGATCTGGCACTGGGGACCGGATAGCAGGAACCCAGTGCACTTCTGTCAAAATTGCATCAGATACTCTAGCCAAAAAGTGGGAGAGACCAAGTCAAAAAAGGGCACTTTCCTACAGTTGGCAATATGTTGGCGATGGTTGGCAAATTGAGCTGCCACCCTTTTACCAGAGGTCTCAATGAGTTTGCTTTCCTTGTCAACAGATGATGCATCACTGGCAGCTTGGGAAGTAGCTCGCTTGCAAGCGTTGGTAACTACAAGGAAGTCAGGAGGAATCTGTTCCCCGATTTAGATAGGGTCGCATGGAGAGGCTTTAGCTTTTTTATCCATCATGGGAGTGATGATTCTGGCTCTAGCAGGGTCTTTAAAGAGGTCATCTGTATGATGTAGCATACCCTAAAGCACAGGGAGGTATTGGGTGGCCCTATGTGTAGAAGAAAGTGTTTAAAAAATAAAGTCCTGTTCCAGAAGTTCCTTGTGTGCCTCTACCTCATGAAAAAAGTAGCGGTACTACCAATGAGCTCCTGGTACAATGTGAAATCATCAGTAGGAGATGGACGAGTGGGGTATAGGTCTGGATCATTGTCCCCTGGAAGGTCTACATCATATGCGGTCCAGGGGTTGGTTTGAGGTGGTGGTGAACCATAAGTGTTATCTCCTGCTAAAAGTCCACCTGTGTAAGAGTGTGGAGACCCTTGATGCGTTATGTCCAAGGGACCTCCATCAGAGTGTTTTGGAGAAGGTGACTGGTGGAGGTGGTGGTGGACCTTGGCTGTGGGAGTGGTAAAGGAACGGTGAACTTGTCCACCTTCTTCTGTGTGGCAGGTATCGGTGTATCAATAGCCTCTTCAAAGGAGAGTTGTCTTTGATGGCTGTGGAGCCGGAACCGAAAGTTTTGCAAGAACGCTCCCTGTGTGGTGCTGGATGTGTATTTGCTTTTGAAGAGCATCCAGTTTCTCTTGTAATTTGTGGAGAAAAGGTTCAAAGGCTTGCCAGGATCAGATTTCAGAGCAGGTTTCGGAACAGAGGTGCGTTTGTGTTTTTTGGCACCAAAGATCGTCTCGGATCCAAAGATGGGCTGGTCGGCTCGGTATTGTCAAAATTGACGGTTTTCGGTGTTTTGGTGGTAAGCCCAAAGACAGCCTCCGAATCAGTCTTTCGGTGCCGACCATGGCCCGTAGGCAGTGGAGGTCCAAGGGCCTTTTGTTCAGAAGGGACAGAATGTCTCTTAGGTTGTGTTAGTCAGGACTGAAAGAAAGGGTACTGTATGTGAGAAGTTGGCCTGATGTATGATGTCACTAGTTCTAGTGTACACCTTATATCAGTCCAAACAACCCTTATGGTGATGGGTTGTAAAGTCAACCTTATAGACCAGCTATCCTAGTGGTAGCATGGACAAGAGCAGTCTTAGGCTAAACTCTGAATGGCATGTGAAGCCAGCTGTGATACCATATATAATCCCTTGAATACCAAATGAAAGGACACCACAACAGATATATATATATATATATATATATATAAAAAATAAAGTGTATTTATTCTAGTCAAACCCTCAGCACTCTTTAGGAGATTAGAGGCAAGTACAACACAGTCTTATTTATGCATACATTAAGTCACACAGGTAAGTAATACAGTTAGGCCCTAGGGGCCACGCAAACCATATACTAAAGAAGTGGTATAAGGACCACTGTCACGGAAATAGGATAGGCCTAGGGCATCGATGGGGCTACACTACACTAGCAACAGTTAGGAAGTGGGAGGCCCACGGGATTCAGGTGCAGAGTGGAAACACTCACGCGTAATGCGTAAAAGTCGATAGAATTACTAGCAGTTAGAATTTAACAGTTTAAGGACACTTCTGAAGCAGCTAGAGAGTCGAGACTCGGAAACTAGACCCTAGGATAGTCACTACCCTTGTGAGCACCGAAGTACCCAAGTTACCTAGCCCACGGGCTGCGGGTGCATAGGTGTGAACTTGCGTCGGGTTTCGTCGTGGACTTCTATGGATGCCTGAAGGAAAGTTGCTGACAGGCAGTCAGTGAAGAGTGTCCGGTGGATCCCAAGGCTGGGATCAAGAAGAGGGGATACCTGCAAGCAGAAGGGACAGAGTCAAGGTCACTAGCCAGTGACCACGTGGAACCAGGAAGGAACCAGGCGAGGTCGTGAAGATTGCAGGTGAAAGGTGAAGCTTGTCGCTGCAGCCATGGGTACCAGGAGACGTCGAGGACGACCAGGACCAGGAGGCGAGCTGTCCCACGAAGGCTCTTGCTGTCGGCGGCATCGAAGTCGAACTCACCAAGCCTTGGCAAGCGGAACCCACGAAGAACGGAGGACTTGCTTCTGGTGCAGACCAGGAAGGTCTGGGGTGCTTCTCTTTTGCAAAGAAGCGGGAACCAGTCTGGAGGAGCCAAACCAGCAGTGAAGATTTCAAGGTGTGTCGTCACAAAGGCCGCTAGCCAACGGGCAAGCAACCGGACAGACGCGGCAAGCAGGAAAATGCAGAAGGGCCCCACGCAGGACTCGTGGAGTGTGGGGGGCTGATCTTCGGTGCAGATGGTGCTTGGGGTTGGGGCTTCTCAATCCCCAGTGCACAACTTCGAGGGTGCCTCAGAAGCTGCGCTGGAAGATACTCGCCACTTTTCCCAGGTAGCCGGTCCCACGTCTCTCGTCGCCTCCACGGATCTCAGCTCGGCTGTGGATGTGGATCAGGGTCGGAGAAGTCTGGAAGTCAAGGCTCTGGTCGGGCTCTGCAGTCGGTCCCTCGTAGAACTTCAGCAAAGCAAAGGGTAGTCTCTTGATGGTGCCTGTTTGCACAGGGTAGCCACTCCTTGGCCACAAGGGAGATTCTTCAGTCTTCTTCTTTCGTCGAATGTCGAAGGCCCAGAGTTTGTTCAAGTTGCAGGTTCAGGATAATCTAATCTCCTGGGGCCCAGCTACCACTTTTATACTAATCTGGGGGGCTGGGTTGCCTGCTAGGTCACGCCTTATGGGTGGGACCTGGGAGGGGGTGGTTACACCCCCTTCCCTTTGTCCAGTTTCGCGCCAATACTGGGGCTGGTGTGCCCCAGAACCGGTTTGAACTGGACTATGCATGGGACACCTTGTGTGCCCCAGGCATGTCTCATTCCTTTCAGCCCTCCCTGCCCCAATACACTAAAGTCTGTCTGGGGGGGTGCTAGCACCTCCCCAAGCAGGAAACCTATTGTCCAAGCCTCCCTTGCCGGGATCCCTCCCAGCAGCAGGAGGTCAGACTCGTGTCTGTGGCAGCAGCATCCATTTTGTGATGCTGAGGCTTTGGTTAGAGTTAAACAGCAAAGTAGGATTTTAACATGTCTCTCCCTCTAGAAGGGAGGAATAATATCCTCATCACCAGAAATGGTATGGGGGTATTATTCCAAAGTGTTAGACACCTTACACGACATATTTTGATAAAGCCAAACCATAGTTACCATAACCGTTTAAGATTATAAGGCACTTTAAGAGTATATGGTAGGCTATATCATAGAACAGCTATAAGGACATGCTTCCGAAAGCTGCAGACAGGCTCAGCTCATGCTAGAGCACCATCTCACATGTTACCAAGCACTCTGCCTCCAGGATTGTTAAGGCCTGCCATAGGAGTGGCTGATAGGTACACATGTGTCTATATATAAGGGTAGATATAGGTATACTATATCTAAGCAAGGGGTGATTACACGACCTTGCCCCAGCTGAGTGATCAGCCAGTTGTGTCCGATTGGAAGGCCAGACCAGGGGTGGCATAATACATGCTGCAGCCCCTGGGAGGCCTAGGGTACACCTTTGCCCTGGGTACCTAGGGTACACTGTACAGGGTCCAATAAGGTGATCCTTACCAATTGTGTATGTACCTAGGGTACATGGAGTCCATTTTAAAGAGGGAGCAGACAGCCTGAGACCCTGAATGGCAGGATCTCAGGCCAACTAAGTCGAAAAACCAGCTAGACACTATGCAAAAAGTTGGGGGTAACCATAGTCAGATATCCACCTTCCTACACTGTACTCACGAATTGTTGAGCCAGTGAAATGTCCTGTATCTCAATTTTGACCTCTAGGTCGGAGCAGTAACAGACCTCTACGGAGAACGCCTCCTCTGTCGTGTAGTTCCTAAAGTACCCATGCAGGACCTGCACGTTTGGATAACAAACTGTAAGACTGGTGGCAGACTAACTCTGAGCACCCCACCGCGTATGTTAGCCTGTTTGCATATATGCTAGCTCACAGTGCCACTAGGGTCTCCTCTTATCGGGGAGAGATTAATTTCTGGCAGCCTCAGAACATGACAACCCTGATCCCTCAAGATCGTGGAAACAATATACTACTTTTCGCCCAGTCACTCGTGCTCGATTAGTTTAGTTTATCTCACAGGTACACAGAATAAACAGTCTGGGCGTTTCAATAAAAGGTTTATTTAACAGTGTGATTATGTTTAGAACTGAATGTTCAAGTCATGATGTAATGGAGCCATGGTCAAGTCAAAGTTCTAATTTGAACCAGTATTTAGTGTAATGCTGGAGGTTGTTGTCTGAAGATTTATCTCAATAAAGATCCTGTTCCTGACTTTGGATTTGGACTAATTTACTACAAACAGTTATTCTCATGTAGAAATATGAGCTGTAACAACCATTAGACAGTAGCAGAGAAATATGATTAGCAGTACTATGAATATAAACGGATAGTACAGATCTATAATTGTGCAATTAGCATGAATAAATACATGAATATAAAATGCATGATAAAAGTGTGCGTACTCCTACGATGCCTATCTAGATGTACCCAAGTGTACCTAGCATGTAGGCAGGTGTAAAAGCCAAGAATCCCTCTAGGATCTAGTCAAACCCCATTACCTGACGTATGAGAAATGTCGGAGCCCTTCTTGGTCTCAACTTGGACACCCCGCAAGGGATGTTCAGCCCACTGTCAGCTGGAGCGTCTGCATGCAGGAGCCTCAGCGTCTCTGGTCAGTGTGTTGGCCTGGAAGTCTCGGTTCCCACGGCCTTATCTTGGTAAGATGTGATGTATTTATACCCAAAAGTATGTTTTGTATGGGTCAATGTTGGACTGAGGAAGACATAAGGGATGAACCTTGTACATAGATATTATGCAGGTGATATAGTTTCTGCTTTGTTTCCAAGAACCCTCATGAATGCTCATCCATAATTTATGAGCCCATCGGAGATGTTATAGGAGGCCTTTGTTCAGGAAAAAACCCTCCTTCCCCAGAACTGAAACTAGATAAGGATCAATCCTCAGAGTTCGTTATTGTGTAGTGTAGGGAACTAATGTAGGTGAAAGATCATGCCTATATAAGGGCATCTAAAATCATGCCTATATTAGGACATCTAGAGTCATGCCTATGTTAGGGCCTCTATATAAGACCTAACACCTCTTCCACCACGGATGCTCTGGGGAGTTCTTCCTCCCCGACATCTTGAAGTCTGAAGATGTCAGAGGTGTCTTTAACCCCTTGCATGCACCGGACGGCCCCCGGCCGTCTGACGTCACGGTGGGCGTGTGCGGACGGCTGGGGGCCGTTCGATTTGCGCACGCGTGGAAATTGCCCGCACAGCGGGGAAATTCCAGCCGCGCCCAAAGGGTTCATATGGCTTCGCTGCATTTCACATCGATGTGCCCAACGGTCTTTAAAGTCTTTTTGAAACAGAAAGATAGGCAGGCCTAGCAACCCTCCTCCTTGTGTTTCAGTGACAAACACATGTTGCAAACCAGATGGAGGTCAGTCCAGGGGTATTTTGCGTGGCAGTTCGAGATGAAACTGAAATGCACCTGTTCCATCAACAGCAGAGCATTCTCTGGTGAACCTGATGTGGATTGAAATATAGGTCAGAGGAGCGAGGTCCTCTTGGCCACGGTTGAAGCACGTCGATCCCATGAGCGATACATTTTTCTATATCTCGATACAAGATAGACTATGTGATCAGAAGCAATACCACCTAGGGTGAGCATGAACCGAACAGAGACCCCAACAGTCTCGACGCAGGCACACATGTCCAAACCCAACAGTGGAAAGAAAACTATCTAACAATAGAGTTGATGCCCATGTGCATCATCACCAAGAGGAGGAGTCACTCTACCTCGTGACTCGAAAGATTTCTTTGAAGGAAAACAACTTGCACACATTCAGACCCAACACTAGATGGCAGGAGTATACAAAGCATGTGTAACTAGATTCATACATGCCTCGAACAAGCGGTTACAGCACTACACAATAATTAGCGGTCAATGAACTTGATAACTTGCCACTCCTGTACCTTTGAACAATAGGATTTTTTAATTATTGGTCAAGTACAACAAAGCACGCAACAATAGGAGTCACAAAGAGAGCCATAAAGATATGGCACATTCTGGGACTAACATATGATGCCAAACATTTTATCAATGTTTATACCCTGCATTTTCTACAGCATTCGACCTACAGCCAAAGCCCTCAAATGAAGCTGTACTCAGGTCGACCCTGGGCACTTAGGATTTCCCAGTTTTCTGCTACTTTCAGTCAATGGGACAAATTTGTGAGGCAAAACTTATAAAACATAGCAAACCTGTTAGGTTACTTCAAATCCATGGTATTAGTGCTGTTGGCCTGCAAGATGGGACAAATGTGTGCGCTAAAGCAATAGCAGCTGAAGTTTTCCAGGCTAATGAGCTATTAAATGTCTACTGGCAGTGTCCTCAAGCGTACTGATGTTCATCACTAGTGTACCAGAGCAACAAAAATAGAGCACTCCAATAGGTTACTTTCTTTAGGCATTTGACTATTGAAGGTCGCAATGGCAAGCAGTCAGGGCTTCATCTGGAGTGCCGAAAGGGTTAGAGATAACTATGAATATTAATACAGCACTAGGCACTAGATTTCTCAAAACACTACCAATATGGTCCTGTACTTAGTTTCTTAAGCAGTTATGTCTACATACACAAGATGTTTTGTGCTCATCGTATCCTCTCCAAAGAGAGCACTGAACTCATATTGTGTTATTAGAGAAGAAGTATGAAATGCAGTCATACCATCTTAAATTACCACAATTTCTACCAGACAGCTGTGGCCATGGTCATTTACAGGGCTAGGTGTGCATTTTCTCATTTTTTCTGCTTCGAGAAACACACCTTTCAAGTTCCTTTCCCATTGGGAAGGATGAAGCAGTAGGCCCTTTTCCTTTGCCTAGTAGTTCAATAATTACAACGGACTGCACAAGGATTTAACTGTTGCAAGACAGGTTTTGATATACTATTTGTGGCAAGCTAGGTTTCAGTTATAACCAGTGCAGGGGGAAAAGGGGGAAGGGAACACAGTTCCACATTGTGCTCCATAGCACTTCTAACTAAGCAGACATCAACAGAGAAGGAGCAGTTAGAGTAACAACCCTAGCACCTTAACCCCAGACTTCAATGCCAACAATAGTGTAGATTTGGCATCTCAACCAATTAGTAAAAGAACAAGATAGATAGGATATGGATGGCTAAAGCTATGAACTAGAGTACTAAACTATAAAGCAGATGACATGTACAATGATATGAGTCCCAGTTCTGAAGTTCATGGGAATAAGAGAGATAGACGACTCCTACAGATTCTAGTACAAGCAGAATGGAGCTTGACTGTGAGACAAGATTCTGATGGGATTAACTTCTATCAAGCACTCTTTGTATTCACAGGAGGCTTTCGTACTACGCTGTGCAATGTGATACAATCTCAATCTATACAAGACCCTGGGGCTCTTAACCTCTTAGGGAACATGTAGAGAGAAAATGAAGATACAGGGCTTAATGACAGTTTGAGGCACACTCTAACCCAGTACTTTAAGGGAAGATGAATACTACAGTGATCAACTGCATTTTTATTATGCTTCCATGGCCTCTAAAGGGAGATGAAGCATCATTAAGAGGATTCTGCTCAACCAGACCGTGAGGTACCATGATCTATCACCATCAAGGGTTTGGAAAATGGCTCTTCCGCCTCAAAAGATCAGCACCTCTCTCAGAACAGAAAAGAAATTATTTGCAGAAAATCAGTCACCTAGTACAGCAAGAATAAAAGTCGTGCAACCGGATGATGCCTCTCCTGAGAAAGTATTCTTACCAGCACAGGCGTGCAGGTCTTTGACTCCTGCAGCATTGTGCCCCTGTAGGAGACTGGTCATATTTTGCCAGTGACAAAATTATTTGTTTACTAAAGAATATGCTTTTCTACTGATGGGCACATGCATTGAATTTCAATGCAAAAAGAACACAAAACTCACTGGAGAGCCCGTTGCCCACAAGGTGACACATAGGCAACGCAGGTCAGTTTCAGGAAATATAAAACACATAACTAGCACCAAAACATTTAATCATGTGGAGAGAGGGAAAACTCTTCAGTATGAAAAATTCATACAGAACCTAAGGGAGAGTGCCAGTTAGGATGAAGAGAAATGAGAAACCAGAATATTCTAGTCATCACAAGTAACCAGAAAGCAGACTGACTTGTAGGATAATGCAGGAGGGTGCAGCTTCAGCCGCTCCTAATAACGAATATGTGCAGTTTAAGACATGAAAGCATGTACAGCAATACGTTCTCTTTAGCGATCAATTACTGTAACAAATAATTTTCCCAAAAAATAGTCATGTAAAAAACATGGTTATGCAAGAGGCATAAAACATATCTTAATCCACAACACTTGAAACATCTATATTTAACATGATGTTCTGTATTCTCTTATAATCAGTTACATTAATATACATGTATGTAAAATACCATTATAACATGGTTTACTAATTAAAAATTAAGCGATATTTGCAAGTCAGAAATGTGAGCTGAAAGTAAGAGTGCACTGTTTATCATTACCTTGCTGTTTCTATTGATGTACTGCTTAAAATCTTCCTCTTTGCCAAGTACTGGTTTGGTAATCAGGTGATCATAGTTAACACACACTGTGGGGATGGGAAGTGCACGGGACGTCTCCGCTAGCCAAGTTATCTTTGTAGTTTTCTTAAAATCTTTATTTTCCAGATTTAATTTTGCATCAAGAGATTTAATCTTCCCATTGGAGTTCCTAGAACAAAAAAACACAATACTTGCATAAAATCCCATGAATGCCTTCTAGAATATTATATTGGATTTAGTGACGATTGCGATGGATATTTTTTATGCTTATAGATGTTGTACCAGTTTAATTATATTTGTCTTAGCAATAACTGAGAATGTGGGGAATACTTTTTTATATTTTATAGATCTTGAAGGAAATCCATTTTTCAACTTGCTTCCCTTGGGTTCTTGTTTCTTTTTTTTGGGACTATCTAAATGTTACTCTGGCCTTGCCAAAAAGGGCCTGGTTGCATTGCTGTTACTTAAAAAAGGAAATCCTTTTAACTATTTAACAGGCAAATTTGATATTTTTATGATGCGCCCAAATAGTGCCAGCTACTTATACGTCAGATTCCTATTTTAGCCTGCAGCACAGCTTTCTAAACTTACACCTGGAGCAAACCCAGTGATGGGCAGCAAAAGAGCGGTGTCCGGGGGGCGTGATCTCGCCGGGAATGGAGTAGGACACAGGTCGTGGCCGCTCCGGACCGCCGCTGTTATCAACTGCCACTTACAGCGGTGTGACGGCGACACTCGGACCGGGGGCACAGCCCGGGGAGAGCGGAACCCTGGGGGCACCAGTCTAGGCGGTCGGCGGTGGCTGCTGAGGCAGACTCACACCACACGGACGAGGAGCCGGGTCCTGGCCGGGCAGGCCGCCATTTTCTTTTCACCCGATCTGCGCGCCCGGAGCTGGGCGAGTTCGGAGCAGAGGAGGCGTCGCGCTGGTGGCTGCTGCAGACTCCTTGCCGGAGAGCGCCGATAGCAGAGGACCCCGGACTGCGTGAGCTGTGGGAGTGACGACTTCGAGGCCCGAGCGGAGGCGGTGATCTCTGGCGTCAGAACCTGGTAGGCCGGGACACTCCCGGGTGCGCTGGGGGCTCGCTGCGGGCCCGGCGGAGGCTGCCGACGGCGCTGGGTGAACGGAGCGACCTGAACTTGAGGAGGGAGAGTGGCGGCTTCCTGGGGGGGGGGGGGGGGGGACGCCTGGCTGGCTGATGTGACTGGGGGCGCAGTGCGGTGGCTGAAGAGCGCCCGCCGCCATTTTGTCTGCTACGTGGATGCGGCCTGGCGGAGAGGTTGGCATACGAGGCGGCCTGGTGTGGATGGCGGCTGGGGGAAAGCACCGCCCCTGGTGAGCCGGGCTCCGGTGAACTATCGCTGGCTGTCTGCTGGGCCCCTACCCTGGGAGTGTCCGGTGCCCTACCTCACTGCACCCCGGTTGGCGCCTGCTGCACTGCGCCCTGGAGACCTGCGATTACCGGTGCTCGGGAGAGAGCTGAGACGCGAGAGCCGGCTGCTGGAGAGGGATCACGGAGCCCCGCACTGCCGCGCTGACCCTGGGGGTTGCTCTGGGACCCCCGACCGGCTCGACTTGAGGCCTAAGTGAGGACGGCGAGAGTACGCCTCTGCCTGGGGCGCGGTGGCCTGGATCTGCTTGGAGCCTGCCCGGGCTGTCGGGGACGAGGAGAGAGGCTAGCTTCCGCACGAAGGCGCCCCCCGGGCCCGGCTGATGGACTGATCGAGGGCCCACCTGGTGGACCGGGACTGGAGCGGCGAGCCGTCGGGTGCTGCGGCGCCCCCACTGCACCTCCCCCGTTCGACTGAGTTGGTGGGACCTCTCTTGGGGGGCAAGTTGACTGTCCGACAGCCATGCACCACGCAGTGGCTTGAGAACCCGACGCTCCCCTTTCCCGGCTGCGCAGCATCTGGAGGGCCATTTGGAACGGAGCCCCACTGCCATTAATGGACTGCGTAGCCCAGTGGCCTGCGCTTTACGCTGAGTGTGCGTTCAGGGGTTCCGGGGTCCCTGCTCCTCCCCGTTGGGACGCTGCCCTCTGACACTCTTGCAGCATGACACGCACGAAGCCAGGGAAGGAGCCGCCCGCGGCCCCCAAGGACGCCTCGGTCAGGGACTTGTGGAGTAAGCCGAATGCGCAGTCGACGAATGCAGCATTGTCGGACCCTGGGGCCTCGGCAGCACCAGTCACACAATCCTACATGGCGTCGTTCATGCAGGAGCTCAAAATGGAAATTGGGTCACTTCGCACGGAGGTCCAGGCCTGTGTCAAAGAGCTGCGGAGAGATGTGGGGGAACTCGGTGGCCGGGTCGATGACTTGGAGAAAACCTTGGACGCACGTACGGAAGACCAAGAACGCCTATGGCAGCGGCTCGCCACTCTCGAAGAACAACATGTCGAGCTACAAATCAAGCAAGAAGATTTGGAAAATAGGGGGCGCCGAAACAACATACGCATACGGGGGGGTGCCAACTGGAGCAGAAGGAGCGGACATCGTGTCATTTGTGGCGGACCTGCTCCAGGATATTCGAGGTGACGATGACACTTCGCCGCCCACCTTAGACCGTGCGCATAGGGTCTCCGGACCGTCTGGACGCCCAGGACTCATCCCTGACATCTTGACACGGGTCCACTTCTTCGTCGAGAAAGAAGCCATTCTCAAAGCGGCTAGAAGCAAACCTGAAATCCTCTGTGGGGGGCAAGCCCATCCAGCTGTTTCAAGACCTGGCCCCTACTACCCTCCGGCGCCAGCAGGACTTTCGGCCCATTACGGACGAGCTGAGGGAGCTCAACATTCGATATCAATGGGCCCATCCCTTTGCCCTCATGTTCCAGTGGGAATCTAAGCGTCGTGTGCTGCGTTCCTATAGAGAGGCGGCCCAGCTGCTTCAGATCCCAGACTCCCCGCCGGCTAGCCCCTCGCGTCGACCTGCTGGCCTCCGCGTCCCTCTGAAGCCGCAGTGGTCCACGGTGCGCCGCCCTAGGCACCCCTCCTCGCCGGATGGCAGCCGATCCTCCCGGGACAAACAAGACATCATAGAGCACATCAAATCCCTGGAGGGCGGCCCGTCCCCATCTGGATCGCAAGCGCTCGCCTCCAAATGAATGATTTCTTGGTGGAACCTCCTCTCTGGTGGCAGCTTGGGCACTGAGATGGCTGTGGGCATGGACTACTTGTGGCGGCCCTGGTCCTACCTCTCACGACGCCCGGGAAGTCCCCCTGGGGGGCGCACACCTGCCTAGTCTCTGGCGTGACACCTGTACGGCTGCGGCGGTGGTCCGGAGCAGACCCTCGACATTATGGATCTACAGATAAGCGATGATTAACCCCCACTCCTATTTCTGGGAGAGTGACATCTCTGGGACAGCCTGTGCCATTGTGCCTGGCTACTCCCTAGACTGGAATAGGTCTTGCTGGCTCTGTTGGCCGATTAAGTGTTCTGGTTGTTTTTCTTGCCATGTTCCCCTTCTCTCCTCTCCCTCTCCTTCCGTATCCTTTTGGTGGGGGGGACTCACGACTGAGGGGAACGGCAGCATGAAAGAGGCCTTGCTAGTGGTTCTGCGTCAATGACTGACTCGCCTTCTTGGAAGATTGTCTCCCTCAATGTGAAAGGGCTTAATTCACCCAATAAGAGACGCCAAAAATGGCGCTATTTACTCCTGCAGAGCCCTGACGTCATTTTCCTCCAAGAAACCCACCTTCTCAAATCGGATGTGGTGCGAATGGCGCACCCCCGCTTCCCCCACCAGTTCTGGTCCTCGGCCAACACTAAGTCAGCGGGAGTAGCCATCCTTTACAGGGCGGGGTTCCTCCGGGGAGACGCTAGGGTCAGCAGAGATGCCGAGGGTCGGTTTTTGCGGGTGGAGCTCCGGAGAGGTAATCACCCACTCACTTTGTGCAATATCTATTCCCCCAACCAGGGCCAAGATGCCTTTCTACGCGGGATCATTAGGGAACACCTTGAGCCAGTAGACACCGACCTCATAGTTGGAGGTGACTTCAAATTGGCGTGGGACGCGGAGATGGATCGCTGTGGGGGGGCGTTCCACGGGACGGGGGCTATGTCTGCGGCGGTGAAGAGCTCCCTCAGTCCCTTAAACTTGGTGGACACCTGGCGGTACTACTCTCCGGGACTGCGGGACTACACCTTCTACTCCCATGTACACCGCTCATACTCTCGCATGGACCTTCTCTTTGCATCGCACTCCTTGCTTAAAGACATCATATCGGTATCCCACTCCAACATTTCGATCTCCGATCACGCTCACGTGGAATTGCTTATACGGGAGTGTTCCACTCGCCCGACGCGATTGAGCCGCTGGAGATTCCCGGACCACGTCCTTCGCGACCCGGTGGATAGGGAGGAGGTCCAGACGGCCATCCTGGCGTATTTCGCGGATAACGACGTGCTGGGGACTCCCCTCCCTCTCCTCTGGGATGCCTTTAAGGCTACGATACGGGGTACCCTTACGGCAATAGCCGCCGCCAGGGCGCGTGAAGCCCGGCTCTATGAAACCAAAATCGAGCGTGAAGTTAAGACATTAGAGAAGCTGGACCAAGAGCGCCCGATGGCTTCGCGTAAGAGACGCTTGGCCGTCCTACGCGGGCAGCTCCGCGCGCACCGGACCAACAAGGCTGAGCGCGCCCTGCTTTCACTCAAGCAGCGGTACTACGAGGGCGGAGATAAGGTGGGTGCTGTCTTGGCGCAGCGCCTGCGAACACGAGCGGCTCGAGCCCATATTGCCAAGCTGCAAAAGACGGACGGGTCATGGGCCATTGCAGAACCGGCAAAGCTCCAAACGTTCCGCGACTACTACGCGGCTCTCTATGCGAGTGACCCGCCGGCGACGGATTTGATATCGGAAACCGTTGACGCCTGTGGATGGGAGCCGCTGAGCAAGCGTCAATCTGAGACCCTGGAGGACTCTATCACCCGGACGGAAATGGCAGAAGCCCTGATGGATCTTCCGCTCGGCAAAACGCCAGGCCCGGATGGGCTGCCGGTGTCTTTCTATCGGGCCTTTTTGCCGCAATTGCAGCCGTATCTCCTGCGCCTCTTCAACTCGTTTGCGGAATCAGTGGGACCCTCGTCTGACATGGCAATGGCTGAAATAGCCCTCATTCCGAAGCCCGGGAAGGATCATACCCTTTGCTCCTCTTACCGGCCTATTGCACTATTAAACACAGACTTGAAATTGTACACCAAAATCCTGGCTAAACGGCTTAGTGCCCACCTCCCGAACCTCATCGAGCCCGACCAGGTGAGGTTTATCCACCAACGCCAGGGGGCAGACAATGTGCGCCGCATAGCGCACATAGTGGTGAAGGCCAAACACTGGAAGATCCCAGCATGCTTACTATCACTCGATGCGGAAAAGGCCTTCGACCGAGTGGACTGGAATTTCCTCAGGGCGGTCCTGCGGAAGGTGGGGTTGGGCCCTAAGATGGTGGCACGTATCATGGCCCCCTATATCTCACCAATGGCCAGAGTGCGGGTCAACGGCCAACTCACGCAGCCTTTCCCCATTTGCAGAGGTACTCGACAGGGTTGCCCCATGTCGCCCCTGCTGTTCGCCCTTGTGGTGGAACCCCTGGCCATTAGGATACGCCAGTCGCCAGATATAGGTGGCATATCTCTTCGGGGGGTTGAGCACAAAATCGCTCTATTTGCGGACGACCTCCTTCTTACTCTCTCTGACCCCCCGCACTCGCTGCCAGCGGTCCACTCTTTACTCCGAACCTTTGAAAGTGCCTCTGGGCTGAAAATCAATCACACGAAGTCCTGGGCCCTTAACCTTACGATTCCGGACGGGGAACTTGCGGCGATCCAGGCCTCTGTTCCGTACCAATGGGCGAGCACATCGGTACGGTACCTGGGTCTTAACCTAACTTTACCTGGATACTTGGACGCAGGCCAACTGGCAGGAATACAAGCTCTCAGTCTTGGCCGACCTCCGAACATGGAAGGCCTTGCCCCTCTCCTGGCTTGGCAGGCTGAACACGGTTAAAATGTCTATCTTGCCGAAGATACTATACCTCTTCCAAACCTTGCCGACTCCTATTCCGGAACACCACATCCAGGGGCTGCAGCGCGACCTCACCACATTCATATGGGGGGGGGGGGGGGGGGGGAAGAAGCCCCGCTTTTCCAATCGGATCCTGAAACTCCCTCGGGATCGGGGAGGGCTGGCTTGCCCCAACCTTTTAGATTACTACTGGGCGTCCCACCTCCGCTATGTATTGGAATGGGGAGCGTGGGAGAGTGAAAAGGTGTGGTTCCACATGGATCGGGCAGTCACCTGTCGTCCACTCTGGAACATGCCTGGTTACCCCGGGAGGCTCGTCACCGTAGTGCTTACATGGCGGTTCCTACCAAAACGGTCCTTGAAATCTGGGACAAGGTGGCGGTTCGTCGGGGCCTGACCACTTTCCCGTCTCCCCACACCCCGATAGCCCGTAATCCGCAGTTCCCGCCGGCGGATCGCCCTCCTTATTTCACGAATTGGACGGAAACCGGCTGCAGGACGATCCGTGACCTATTCGTTGGGGACTGTCTCAAAACCTTCGCTCAATGCAAGCTGGAGTTTGGGCTTACGGAGAGGGACAAATTCCAGTATATACAATTACGCCATTGGATACAGGTCTTTTCCTAGGCGCAGGCGGCCACGCGGCCCTACACCCCGTTCGAGCGGTTGGCGCGTACTTTCGGCACCTACAAGGGGCTGATTTCCCGCATATACAAGGTGCTTCAACACGCACAGCGACCGGATCCCCATCCCTACCAGGTGAGATGGCACAACGTCACTGGCTCAGGTGTTACCCCTTCCCAATGGTCTCGGCTCTGGAGCGACATTCCCAAGATCCTACGTAGCATTCCCCAACAGGAATCGGCCTACAAGGTGATGACCCAATGGTATTACACTCCCGCTAGGCTCCAAAGAATGTTCCCTACGACATCCCCCCTATGCTGGCGCTGCACTCAGGCGACGGGAGATTTCATCCACATTTGGTGGACATGCCCTCTCCTGATCACCTTTTGGAAGGAAGTCCTCAGCCACATAAAAAAGGTTTTAGGGTATCCTCTCCCGGAGGACCCGCTGGTGGTACTCTTGGGCCTTCGGCCGACGACTCTACGGGCTATGACGGGCCGTGACCGACACCTTAGCTTCCACATGCTGGGTGCTGCGAAACAAACAGTGGCTCTCTATTGGAAGAAACCTGACACACCCTCAATCAATGTATGGTTTACCCGCCTGTGGCATGTGGTGGCGATGGAGTTCCTCACGGCACGTCTTCAACTCCGCGATACCAAGTATCGCCAGCGATGGCAGCCCTTGATCGACCATTTGGGGAGACTAGAACATACGAGACTGCAGCCTCCACGGCTCCGAGCCCTGAAGCTCTTCGATGATGTAGTGGACCCTACCGAGCCAGGGAATTTATGGAGATAGGCAAACAATTCGGGGTCTCCGACTCTTCCAGACACCCCCGGGTTCGGGGGGAACCCGCCCCTGGGTGGCCTTGACCTCCGGCCTATGCCCTGTGGTACTGGTGGGACCCGCACTCCCCCACCCCCCCCCCCATGCTGAGCCCCCTCCCCTAGACTCCACACCCCCTCCTTCTTACCCCTTTGTTCTGTCTCCCTTCCCCATTAGTTGGTTGGTCGCCTCTTTTCTATCTAATTGATGCAGGTGCGGTGGTGGATAGCTTTAGCACGAACACAGCACGGGGAAGACGGAGTGGTTCCTAATCTGTTGTTATTGTGCCATGACTTGCATGCTGGTTGCTGCCCTATGCAATACCCGATACGACCCTGTTGGACACTAGCGAGCCTATGCCACACAGAGCTTGGCGGTTGCCAGCCCTCTCATGCTATACTCACTGCAGGCTATAAATGGGGAATCATGGAGGACATGATGGAGGGTATCCCTACACGCTGTACGTTCGACGGGCGCGATACGTAAAGATGCACTGCTTGCCGTGACCAAACTGTATAATATACGAGACAAGCTGCATGTGAATACAGATGCGCTCACAGGGAAATGCATGGCAACGGTGCCAAGTGAAGTCTCTAGAATGACAGGACCATTGCCCCTAAGGGCGAGCTTGCTGTCGTTCGACTAGGTTGCCTTAGCTTGGCGAATATTGTAATGTTATACACTCTCTTGTCTGATGGAGGGCTCGCGCAGGGTATAGGGCCTCTACAGGGAATCCTGGCTAGGGACCGCCTGCTCATAGACCTACCTCCGGGGCATCATTGGGTCCCCCAGGCTCCCTGACTCTGAAATTGCTTTCTGCTGTGTGTAAGCTGTTCGCTGCCGGCCTATAAGGTTGTAGGCGCATAAGCTGTGTATTGCTTCTTGCTCGACCTGTTAAAAATTAATAAACGTTTGATAACAAAAAATGTAAAAAAAATAAAATAAAAAAAAGAGCTGTGTCCCACTGCAGCTTAAACCTATATATTTAAAAACAGTTCTTACATTTTAAGTGCTAAATACAGCAATATAAAAATCAACTCCAACTATCAATGTTATACACAACTTGTTAGAAATGGGATTTCTGGCTGGCTAATGCGTGTGCCTAAGCCAGACCGGAACCACCACTCTGGCCTGTATCTTCCTTGCCCTGACTAAAGATAACCCCTGCTCACCCCCTTGGTAGCTTGGCACGAGCAGTCAGGCTTATCCCGGAGACAATGTGTAAAGCATTTGCGCACGCACACAGCAACAACATCCCAGGAAGAATAGCCTTTGTATTATCATAACACATTAGAATGGTAATCACACAATATACACTGTGCCAACTGGCACTGGGCAATATTTACAAGAGATTATGTACACATGACAGGGCCACATGGACCACTGTCAGAACCATCACAAAGTGAACTTAGTAAATGTAAAATTTTGCATAAACATCGAACACAACCAGTACTACTGGTAATCAAGGCACTTAGCATCAGCCTGTAACATCAACTACATTAGGCTTAGTCTCATATTAGGCACCAACGCATTGTACGCCCGCTTCAGCATAACCACATTACACAATTCTCTCACAACTCTAAACACATTAAACTCTAACCTCCTAAGCATAACTCATCTTAGGGAATAACTCTCACTAGCATAACCCATTATATGCAAACCAACCTCATAATCATAACGCACATTTAGAGGTATCAACACCGGGTGCGTAGCCATGCTACATACATTACCTTTCCTAGCACCACATCATATTTAGCATAAAAGTCACATTAGAAGTCTAACGCATTGGACACCAACGTCCTAATCATAACTTACAGTAGGCATAGTCACATGAACATAAATCACATTAGGGCCTGGCGCCCTATAAATCTAACCCCCCCCCCGGCCAACTCAACCAGGGCTCAACATGCCCTAGGTCCCAAGAGTCAGGGTTGCTGCCTAGGCAATGAAAGTCCAGGATGCGCCACTGCGCCAACCTAAACGTGGCAGCTGCCCACTACTTGCTGGGCAGCTGGAAAAGTGTGGGGCAAAGGAGCGCATCCGACTCCTGACTTCACAAAACCCCAAGAGAACGGTGCGCCTAAACGATGCAGCTGCCCACTACTTGCTGGGCAGCTGTAAATACTCAAATGCGGTATGGGCTTTCAGTAGCCCTCGAAATCAATGTGCCCAATGTGGGAGCCACACGGGGCCCTGTACAGAAATATTGCACCGGTTGGAGCCACACTGGGCTCTAAAAATGCTTATGCCAGTGTTGGAGCCACACGGGGCTCTGCAAACAAGTAATGCCCCCAAGAACGTGGTGTGCACTGGCGCTGTAAATAATTATGTGCATGGTGGAGCCACGCACAGGCTCTGAAAAATGAACATGTCCCCTTTGTTGGAGAGAACACGGGCCCTCCTAGCCCCCACGGGGCTTGGAAATAACTTGCCCCATTGTTGGAGCCCGCAGGCTCTGACAATAACTATGCCCTCGTTGGTCGGCGCGGCCCTCTGGCAGGTGGGGCCGCCCAGGAAGGAAGCACTAGCACCCAACAACATGCCCAGGTTGTAGCGGCCCGCAACAGCGCGTCCGCTCACGGAAACCGACACAGTGCCCTCACTGGCACCACCCCGCCCTTCTTATTCCACTCACCGGGACTTCACCTGGAGTCGGCGAGGCTCTGGACGGCTGGGCTGCACGCGGGGCCCTCTTTAGACTTCACCTGGGCCCTCCTGGGACCCAGGACTTCGGCCTCTTCCCGCCGTGCTGCTCCAGTCTCCACAGAGCTGGACTAGGACCGGCAGCACTTCTCCTTCCGCCGCGGGGCTCCCTCAACTCCTGGGAGCCCCGCGAGGCACGCACAGACTTCCGCACTGCCTTCTTTTCTTCTGGACTACTCTGTGGGCGCGGGGCTTCCCTTGGAAGGCGAAAGTCCCGCCCCACGACGCTGCCTGACTTCCGGTTTTGCGGTGCGGCTCCACCGGTGAATACGATGGGTAGGCTCCATCCCAAGTTTAAATCGAGAGCGGGGTGGGCACCCGCTTTAGTCACGGGCGAAGTCGCGGGGTGGGCACCCGCGTACAAAAATAATGAAATAAGCGGGGTGGGCACCCGCATGTAGATACCACGATAAGCGGGGTAGGCTCCCGCAATTAGGCATACCAGCGGGGTGGGCACCTGCTCGGTTTTGGGAAAAGCGCGAGGGACTCCCAATGTTGGGATTCCCTCAGAACAGGTGGCAGCTTCGCGCTGCGACGCCCACGCTCTCGTCCGGCTGGCAAATCATTAAAAGATAGCGCTCCCAGGGCGCCTAAAGTGTAGGCAAAGTCTCTGTAGGGTCCTGGAAATAAAAAGGGGCAAAGCATAAAGGTCCCAGGAAGAAGTCCTCCAGGCATCCAGGGGCAGGGCAGGGACCACGGAGGCAAACCTTCCCCTGGGCCTCAGCAGCAGCATGCCCCTGGTAGTTTCAAGTCAAGAACAAGAACCTTTTCTTGGGGTCACAGCCCCTTCTTTTATACACACATTTCCCTTTGTGACATAGCACAGGCAAGGGGGGAACAAGATACAACTGGTTCAGGAGCACTTGAGCACTTTGTTTTGCTCAGCCCCTCTCTTCTATTCACAGGACAGGCCAGGGACTTCAGACGCACCACAGGGGGTGGAGCCAGCATTGTGGAGGGAAGGCCCAGCCCTATTCAGGTCCCAGGTGCAACTCCTCCCTCCCATCTACATGCAGATCTCTCCATTCACCACCGGGCAGACTCACTCTGGCTACTGGAATTCCCCAGCCCTGTCACTCAAACTCCAGACAGGCAATTCACATCATACAGCACACAGACATGCCACCCTCTAGAATTGGCACTTCTCTTATAGTTATAATAAATCCGCGCACATCCTTGCGTAGCATTTTTTCTCACGAGTTCGCACATACCAAACTCGCCCCTGCACTCCTCTCACATCAGGCACTACCATGGACACACATATCCCCATGCATTCCTATGGGACGGCAGGCCAGTCTCACTACATGTAACACAGAGCGCACGCACTTTACACTGGGACACAGTGCTAAAGTGCCTAGAGGCCTAAAACTACTAACACTACATAGGGAAAAAGGCCAGGACAATTTCAAAAAGTTTAGGGGTGAACCTGCGAAAAGGGCCAGGTCCAACACAACTGCATAGTGTTTAAGTCCAACATGTATGCTGTGCCTACTCTAATATTTAAACACGCATTGGCAAAGCCAATAGGTCTGGCCTTTTATTTCAGAAAGTGCTTTGTAAGAGATAGCAAAAGTCTGTATTTTTGTTTATCTGAGAATGGATGGATGGGTGAGCAACTTAATTCAGGGAGTATGTGGGTGTGTGAAGGCTAGTTGTTGAATTGATGAATGGGAGAGTGGCAGGATAATGGATAGACGGATGAATAGTAAGTGCATGGACGATAGATCAGAGTTGGAAGGGGTGTAGAATAGCCCCCTGTCACCAACATGACTACCATCCATGCATTCACTCATCTTCTTACTCATACATCCTGGATGGCAAGGCAATGAACTGACCTTGTTAGGGTCAAAAGTAAACAGAGCCAAATGTTCACAATCATGAACAAGGGAAATACATCTATTTATTTTTGTCACTAAAGGTTTGGAAACCATTCTGTGAGGCATTAAAATACAACACACACATTGAAAGTAGGAGAGTTGGACTATGCAAATTCCATATATTTGGGTCTACCTGCAACTTCTTTACACAAATCACTCAAAATACAGTAGTGAAAATAATCTGTACATTGCACAGACATGTGCATCTGTCCTGCCTTAATAAAGCTTCACTGGCTTCCCGTCAAACAGAGAGCCCTTATAAAAGGGCATGAACTATTTACAAATCCATTAATGACTAGACTCCAGTCTTTGTAGAAAGCAGAATAAAGTAGTATTTTCCTCCTCGACCTCCCAAATCTTCTCAGGAGGCAGACGCGTCTGTCACAAAACAGAATACAACACAACACATAACTTAACAAGACAACACAATACATAAAGCAGAAAACCAAAAATAACACCATGGAACCTACAAAAGGTGAAGAATAATTTAGTTATTCTAATAACAGTTGTAAATGCAGACTGGGAAGTCAAGAATAGGTCGTCTTTTTTACACTCCTCTCACTGAAGGTGCGAAGGTTGGGAGATGGAAGGCTTTTTGTTCAACCAGTAATGAATGAATGAATGAATGTATATATATATATATATATATATATATATATATATATATATATATATATATATATATATATATATAAATAAAACACCAAACGACTTCCAATATGAAATCACACAGACACCCAACCAGTAATGAATGAATGAATGTATATATATATATATATATATATATATATATATAAATAAAACACCAAACGACTTCCAATATGAAATCACACAGACAACCAGGAGATTTGCAGTTCAGATTGATTTATTAACTGCAAACACAACGAGTTTCAGCTTTCGCCTTGTTCACGCTCATGGCGAAGTTTTTTTGAGTAAAGTTAAATACACTTCAAAGTCTTTAAACACAAAAGACAGACTGCTTACTTCAGCAGTATTGAAACTTCTTACGATAGTGGCGGCCATTTTAACAGTGTCAAGGTGATAAATGAACCAACTGTATAGAATAAGCATGATGTCATTTAAAGCTCGTCAAAAAGAAACTTATTCTTGACATAAATCAAATCTTAAGCAGATAAAATACTATAATGCCCAAGTGGGCAAAATAACAAAGATAAATGCTAGAGCTTAAGAAGGCTTAACCACATGATTCAAAATATCTATAATGTGAGGACTTATAGACATATATTGGCAATCAATATCAACAGGAGGTGTATAATCCCAACTCTAAAAAATCATGAACATATGCCATATTGTGAGTCAAGCGGGGGCTGAGAAAAAAGGGGGGTCCCAAAGCACGTTTTTCCCATGCATTTTCCCATAGGACCTTTAGTCGAAGGTACAGCCCGAACTGCTGAACAGAATTACTTGAAATTTGGCAAAGAGGTAGTCGTCAGGTCAGGCATGTGCCTTTTGCATATATGGTGGCAATCTGTTCAGTAATTCCTGAGAAAATTGCATTTAAAAGCACATAAATATCTATATGCGCGCACCGTGCGCGCACGAGCGTAATTCTGATTGGTGGTTACATGTCAGTCAACATTCGAATCGGTCGAAATCAGGAAGTGTCGGCCTCCATTTTGAGTGTGAATGTGAAAAAGAAAGGTGGAGAACGTGAAAAGGGGGCAGGGTACAGAGTTCCTGACCCCCTAGCTTTTGTCAGGGGGTCCCTGAAGGACCATGAAGGGTGAAAAAAACTTTTTTTTTTTTTTTTAAATCGCGGGGTGCGCGCACGGCGGAAAAAAATTATTAAAAATCAAATTTAAGTGTTTAGATGTTAGGTGGTTCTAAAAAGAGCCGTTGTGTTAATTGAGAAACAGAGGAACAGAAAAATGACAAAAATTATAGGGTGCCGCACGTGTGCTGCTGTATCTTGCTCTCTATTTGGGGAATGCTGGTGTCCCCATAAGAGAGAAGAGCATTGCACGCATTGCACCGTATATGCACCCTCTTAAACAGAGGGTGAATATCCAGAGGAACAGAAGCAGGTGAAGATGCCGCCGCAGATGAAGTGCTCGGCTGAGCTGCCGATGATGTGCTCGGCTGAGCTGCTGGAGGGTTTTCTCTAGCAGCTCGAGCATAAGCCACAGGATGGACATCTCTAACGTGCCTGATCATAGTGAAGATACTAAAAGAGTATTTCTTTTTAGGATCGCCTCTTGATAAGACACCATTACAAATAGTGCAGGTGACTTTTGTGAGCATTCACCTTCTTCTGCCCCTCTGGAAAAGTGAAAAATTGCCATATAAAAGAGTTTTTCTGTTTCCTCTGTCTCTGTGGCACAAGGGTCTCCTGCTCACTCCCAGAAGATGACTGCTGCTCTGCCATTCTCAAGTAATGGAGTACTGGAAAAGCTGCTCAGCTCCTTCTCCCAGGGAATCAGAAGTAATAATGAGGGGAGTGGGTGTGGTGTTGGAAGTTTCTGGAACTGAAACTACTATAAACCAATGAAAAGTGTTGTTTCTTAATCACATGACTTGCCGTGCGCGCACGGAGCACACGCGCATGCGCGTACGGCGCACGCACGCATGCGCGTACGGAGCACGCGCGTACGGAGCACGCACGACGTACGCATGAGCACATTGAGCACGTACGCATGCGCACACAGAGCACGTACGCATGCGTGCATCGTGCCGCACGGTCAAAAACACTTTAAAAAAAAAATAAAAATTTAAAGTGTTTATAAGTTTATAGAAGATAATAACTATGCTGTTCAACTCTATACAAAATAAAAAAAAAAAAAACTGAGCCATTCCATATTACAGGATAAAGTTAAACTATATATATATATATATGTAGCTTATTGTAAAATAAATATTAAAAAAATATAATACATTCATAAATTAGCATTTAAAAAACCTTGCAAATTCACTGAAAAAACCATAGGTTTCACACATGTTATAGTTCGCTGGACATTTCACTCGTAAAAAACCAATGAAATTCCCCAGTTATAGTTAGTTCAGCCCACTATAACTCGCGCGCCCGCAATCCACTGCTGACGACGTCACATATTACATCACTCCTGACATGGTCAGTGACATCACTCATGACATCACTGATGACATCACTGATGTCATCCATGTGATAAATTACCACATCTTCTCACACCCTAATATAACCTTTGAAACACCGACTCAAAATTTAAGAGTTCCATTCTCAAAACCATACATACTGCAATACCAATAACTACATACCCACTTATTAACTCTTAGGTCTACATACACCTCCACTCATTCACCTGTACAGTCACTCATACTTACAGTCACTCCATACAAAACTATCATAAGCATTTATATACCTATATAGACACTCGCACACTACCAATCATCCATAGAGGTACTCTCACACCTACTCAGTCATGCAAATAATCACACTCCCATTTACTCACCTATGCGGTTATACACACTCAAGTTCACTTACTCATAAAAATAGTATCACATTCTTACGCTCTTATAGAATCATTGATACAAGCACACACTCATCCATACAGTCACTCTCACAATCACACACTCTCACATCTACCCTTTTATAGACTCTTACACGCATATATACTGCCTTTCACATATGTAGTTAGTCACAAATGTACCACTGAGATATACATTCAATCCCTAACACACCCATACATACACTCACTCAACCATACAGTCCATCACAGATGCACTCTTAAAACCATGCACCCATAGAATCACCCACTCACACATCTATGCATAGAGTCACACACACCCTACCCACACAAACACTCAGGAACCCATACAGATACTGAGACAAGCAATCAATAACTCATATAGACACGTATATAGGTATTCACAAAACCATGCCGCCACTTTTACAGCAACATACAGACACATACAAACATTTACACAGTTTAGTCACTAGTCTGCAGTAAGATACATTTAATGACTCACTTATAGAGTCAGTTACCCACCACAGAAAATCATCCATTTACACACTTGTACATCCACTCATTCTTCAACAGGCCTTTCCCTATATATATTAACCATATTAAAATTGTTCAGAAACACATACTCAATGGATGATGTCATCAGTGATGTCATGAGTGATGTCACGGACCATGTCATGAGTGATGTAATATGTGACGTCATCAGCAGTGGATTGCGGGCGCGCGAGTTATAGTTAGCTGAACTAACTATAACGGGGGAATTTCATTGGTTTTTTACGAGTGAAATGTCCAGCTAACTAGAACGTGTGTGAAACCTATCGTTTTTTAGTGAATTTGCAAGGTTTGTTAAATGCCAATTCCTAACTATAACGTGTGTGAAACCTATGGTTTTTTTTTGGGAATTTGCTAGGTTTTTTAAATACCAATTCCTAACTATAACATGTGTGAAACCTATGGTTTTTTTAGTGAATATATATATATATATATATATATATATATGATTAAACAGGGTGCCTCGGATCTTAGAGATGCACTCCTCGAGGTAGCAGGTATCCAACCTTCTTTATTAGGAGAACTGCGCACCACAGCTGTTAAGTTGAAAGTCCCGACGCGTTTCGAAGCTCCCGCTTCTTCCTCATGGGACAGCAATGAGAAAAGTGACGAAAGCCTGCAACCATTATTTATCATGCGCTCCCTGGTGAGAAGCATGCTGGTAGTTGCAGTAATTCATTCTCCTTCAGTGGAGTCCGTACACTTTAATTAAGTTTTTTGTTGCCTTTGAATTGTTCACAGCCCTCCGGTGGGCTCCAGGCGTGGTGTGCAGCTCTAGTCTAGCGGGTCTACATGGCTGCCATCAGACAGCCTGCTTGTAGCGTGAGGGAGCCGCAGACTAGAGCTGCACACCACGCCTGGAGCCCACCGGAGGGCTGTGAACAATTCAAAGGCAACAAAAAACTTAATTAAAGTGTACGGACTCCACTGAAGGAGAATGAATTACTGCAACTACCAGCATGCTTCTCACCAGGGAGCGCATGCGCTATGGATAAATAATGGTTGCAGGCTTTCGTCACTTTTCTCATTGCTGTCCCATGAGGAAGAAGCGGGAGCTTCGAAACGCGTCGGGACTTTCAACTTAACAGCTGTGGTGCGCAGTTCTCCTAATAAAGAAGGTTGGATACCTGCTACCTCGAGGAGTGCATCTCTAAGATCCGAGGCACCCTGTTTAATCATATATATCTATATATCTATATATATATATATATATATATATATATATATATATATATATATATATATATCTATATATCTATATATCTATATATATATATATATATTATTTTTAGACAAATTGTATTTGTCAAGTTGCACATATAATGCAGGGCTCTGCACCCCAAAGACAACTGCACAATTCAACCATACTGTGATAATGACTGACTTTTGCATGTGATAACCAAACACATAGTAACAAATCCCCCCAACTCCACCCCCCCACACCCCTGATCACACCAATTCCACCTAAACCTGTCCACCACTTAATATCACAACAGGAGATGCTAGCCCCTTCGATCCTTCCCACAACCCGCCCCCATAGTCCAAGAGGGTGCGTGCAAATTATTCCGGCAAGCATGCCTATACTAACGGTGGCGGGTCCACCAACAGAGCCCGATAATCTACCCACCTCTTCCATATTTTATAGTGTTTGCGCGGGCACCCCCTAGCAATGAAAATGGGTTGTTCTAGCCCCATGCAAAAGTCCAGCCCCGATGGGGTCCTAGGTGCCTTCCAAGCCCTGGCAATATCACTTTTTGCCAGTGTAAAGCCCAGTTGTAAGAGGCGTCGTTTATAGAGGTTACCCCCCCACCACCTCCATGACATGCAATAGGGCCAACTGCGGCGTGCGGGGGAGCTCCCATCCCAGATCTTCCGAGAGGCAGGAATATGCCCACTCCAAAAGTGACTCAGACGGACAGCTCCAGACCATATGAATAAATGTGCCCTCCTCCAGATTACAGTGAAGGCACATGGAGGAGGCAATCAGTCCTGTCTTCAACAGACGCACTCTGGTGAAGTAGACCCAATGTAGGTACTTGAACTGCACCAACCGGAGGCGCATCGCTATTGCCGCCCCCTGCGGGCCTGCTAAGACCTCAGTCCAATCCTCCTCCTCAAATGCGCCCACATCTTCCTCCCAAGCACTCCGAAGCCTCTGTAGCGTGGAGGAGCAGCGAGTGACCAGGGACTGGTAAATTCAAGAGATCTCCGCTCAGTGAGATCACCCATGAAGACCTTCGCCTCTATGGGGCTAAATTCCGGTAGCGACTCCAGGCCCTCTAAGCTAGGGGATAGGGCATGCCTAAATTGCAGGTAACGGTAAAACTGGGATCGCGGCATCGAATACTCCTTCTGCAGGTCCTGAAAGGATTTGAGCGTCTGGCCCCTCATGACACCAAGAACTGAGATGCCTATTGCATCCCATCCACGGAAGCCCCGTAGGGCCGCTAACTGAGGCAGACGCCAGTTATCCCAGAGGGGGGTCTCACGGGTCAAAGTGTTCCACCAACCCATGCGGCGCAGAGCTTGCCTCCAAATCAGAAATACACCTGCGTGAACGGTAGCAGCGAACCCCGCAGCGGCGCTGAGTATAATATCGTATGCAGTGAATGACGTCTCATAATCTGCCGGTCAACTGCATATGCCGGGTCTCCCCTGTCACCGTGCCACCACTCATTAAGTACCAGTGTTGGACCCGGCCTCGTAGAATGGCCCTCCGTGCCCCCGCACCACCGAAACCTGGTACCTACGGCCCAAGCACGCGGCCCAGCCGAGCCTCCCCACCAGGACACACGCACCGACCCGGACATCCCCGTCCCTGGCCTCTCTCCTTTCGGCCACCCCGGGCCCGCGTGCCCACTTCATGCACCAAGATGGCCGCCCGGCCCCAGCGCGACCCGGGCCTAGAGGCGCCACTCCGGCTGGAGGACATCATGCTTCCAGGGGATGAGAGAGGGAGGAGCAGTTTCTATCGCACCTCTGAGCTCCCCCGGGACGATGGGTTTCGATCGGCCCTCCGGCCTCCCTGAGGGCTGGCTCCATGCCTGCTGGGTGTCTGGGACTCCTCCCGACCCGGCCCTGAAAGGATCAAAAGACAATAGCAGGAAATCCCGACAAGCGACCCCCAGGTGACAAGACCCCTGCCTGCACAGACTCCGGACATCAAAGAGGGGTCGACCTATAACAAGGGGTGCTCTGGGTCTGTCCGGCAGATTCGACGCTGGAACAACGAGAGCCTGCCGACGTGGTCGCGGCTCCTGGAACTTGAACCCACCTGAGCCCTGCTGAGTGACTCGCGGCTCCCTGAAGATCGTAAGACCTCCGAACTTGTACCTGAGCCCTGCTGAGTGACTCGCGGCTCCCTGAAGATCGTAAGACCTCCGAACTTGTACCTGAGCCCTGCTGAGTGACTCGCGGCTCCCTGAAGATCGTAAGACCTCCGAACTTGTACCTGAGCCCTGCTGAGTGACTCGCCGCTCCCTGAAGATCGTAAGCCCTCCGAACCTGTACCTGAGCCCGCTGAGTGACTCGCGGCTCCAACCGACTCTCACGGTCCCGCCGGACCCCGACTACAACCTCGTATCCCCCAGCTCGAGGATTGTGAGCTGTGCGCCGGATGCGTCCCTGCTTGAACCTTTACCAGAGACTGTCCCGCTACCCCCTACCCCTTCCGAGACTCTTGAGCCCGTGCTCACCCTGTACATATTTGCAGTGATAACCTACTTGATAAAGATTGTTTCTCAGAATACCCGGTGTGTTCACTCTGTGTCGGGTGGTGCCAGAAGTACGATCCTAGATACGAGATTCCTCCCCCTGGGGAGTCTCCCGCCCGTGCCCGGCTACGATACCTTGAGGGTGGGACTCAGGGTAGTCAGGACCCCTTCCAGGCTCCTCTGAGGTCGCCGTCTAACAACCAGCAAGTGTGAAGCTTGATAGTACGAGAGGACATCCGAGGATGCCAGCGCCCCACAGTAGGTGGATAGGAAACATGTGCGCAAGGCCACCCGCACCTTTACCCCCTGCCACAGGAACTGACCCAGCGCTGCGTTCACTTGCCTAAACCATCGGGGTGAGATCTGGTATGGATGATTCTGCAATTGGTAGAGGAGCCGGGGAAGCGCCACCGTCTTAAAGATTGCAGATCTGCCGTATAGGGACAGAGGCATGCGGGACCATGACTTAAGATCTTCCCGCACTGGGACCAGATTATGTTCCCACGAAACTGCCGGTGTACCTGATAGAAAAACGCCCAGGTATTTCAGCCCCCCCACCGCCAGCTGGAAATTGACCCCACGTTGACAGTCGGATAATGATCGATAGCTTCACTCATACGCTCCCTATAATCATCCTTCTGCAGGTGCCACACAGACATATGCCACCTAAACGGCTGTCGCCCTCGACCCATCTGAAGCGTAAGGGCCACTGGTGAGTGGTCCGACAGGCCCCAGGGCAGAATGTCAGCCGACACCACCCTGCTCACCATTACCCAAGGGACAAAGAGATAGTCAATTGTGGCGAACGAGTCACGTACTGCGGACAGGTAAGTGAATTCCCGACTATCCCCATGGAGGCGCCTCCAGACATCCACCCAATCAAGCCCCGTCACTAGGGAGTGCAATTTTGTGGGATGACCGCTCTCCAGTCGGCCCCCACCCCTCCATCTGTCGAGGCCCAGTTCCATGACATCATTCCAGTCCCCACCGACCACCGAGAGCGCCTCTGGCATATCCGCCCAGATGTTCATGAGCCGTTCCACCAGATTCCATTGCAGAGGAGGGGGAGTGTAGACACTACCCAATATCAGAAGATCATCCCCAACCTTGCCCCGAAGGAAGATATATCGCACCTGTGTGTCTGACCAGTGTTTTTCGTGCGTATAGGGGACCCTGCGGTGTATCAATATCGCCACCCCCCATGAAACCCTCCTAAAGCCAGAGTGAAAGTCGTGTTGGAACCCGTATCTCTGCAGACAGAGGGCCTTGGTGCCCATTAAGTGGGTTTCCTGTAACAGGAGCACGTTGGCCCCAGCCCGTTTAACTTGTTGAAGTATGGCCCCGCGGTTAATCTGGTCTAGAGACCCGCGGACATTCCAGCTAACAATGCGGAGGCTACCAGGGGTCACCCGCATCTCAAGCGATGTATTGGCCATCCGGACAAACAGTCATCACCAAGACGGGTAAGGGAACTCTTCGGTGTATGTGCGAAAATGTATGGACCCTCAGTGGACGCGCAACCGAGAAACACCCCCCACCCCATACCTCAAAAACACTGAAGTATCTGTTGCGGCCAGGCAGGAACCCAATTCCTACCAGGGGGACAGGAGTCGCTCTGGCCAATGGATCCCCAACTCACTGTCCATACCCCTCGGGCACCTCTCCGGCCAGCAACAGTCTGGCATAAGGACCAGCTCAAGTTCAAGCCTATCCGACAGTTATCCCACAGTCTGGAGCCCCACAGCACCCCGCGGACCCCAAAAATCAATCCGCTGATGTCTGTCACTCAGAGGCAGAGCCCCCCCCGAGAAGGGGCATTACATGATTGGGAGCGACGCCTGGATCACAACCTCCTGTTGCCCTTCAGCTGGCCCCGGGGGCCTCTCCGGGCCATTTTGCTAGACGATGAATCGGATTCTCTACCAGGTGGCGTATGGACTCTCACCCGCACTGTCTCATCAGTCCATTTGAAAACGTCCTCCGGGGTATCGAAGAAGTGCGTGCGGGAGCGGTATACTATCCGCAGGCGGGCAGGAAACAACAGGGCATAGGGGAGCGTAAGGTCTCTTAGGTGGGGCTTCGCCGCAAGAAACGATTGTTGCTGCTGCAGCACCTGTCGGGTGTAATCCGGGAATATAAGGATGTGTGCATTGTTGTAGGCAAGAGGTTCCTTGGCTCGGGCCTGCTTCAAGATAGCGTCACGGTCTAAGTAATTTAAGAGTTTTGCTATAACTGGCCGCGGGTGAGTCCCCGGTAGAGGCTTCTGCATGAGCGCCCTGTGGGCCCGTTCCACAACAAAGCAGCTGGAGAGAACCTCCGGGGAAAGCCAGCCCTCCTGCCACTGTGTAAGGAAACGGTCGATGTTGTCCCCCTCTGGAAATCCAACGAAGCGGAGGTTGTTACGCCGGGCTCGCCCTTCAGCATCCTCCACCCGCAGCACCAGTCCCTTCTGAACTGTCTCCATGGCAGCGACCTTCTTCAATATAGTGACATCTTCTACTCCGGAGATGCGGGTTTCAGCCTCCGTGATGAGCGACACTGCATTATGCAAGTCCTGTCTCAATAGCATGACGTCCGAGCCAACCGCACCGATTTTGACATCAAGCATATCTCTGGACTGGGTGATGGCCGCCAAGAGTCGTGTTGTCCGGCACCGCCCCCTACTGTCCCGATGTCCAAGCCACCACTCCAGCACCGGTAATGAATATGCTACTTACCAGTATGCATCTGTTCTTGGCATGTAGGGCTGCTGACATTCATATCTGTGCATAGATCGCCACCTAGTGTTGGGTCCGGATGTTTGCACGTTGTTGTCCTGGAAGAGTTTTTGAAGTATCACGAGATAGGTGACTCCTCCCCTGGACCACAGTGCGCATGGGCATCCTCTCCATCCTTAGATTGTTTTTCGCCATTGTGGCAGTGATGGAGTAGATACAGTAAGTGATGACCATGCTATACAGTAATTCTGAGAGCTGCAGCCGCAACAGGCGCCGGGGAGGAGGGTGGGCGATATGAATGTCAGCAGCCCTACATGCCAAGAACAGATGCATACTGGTAAGTAGCATATTCAGTTCGAGGCATGTGGGCTGCTGAATTCATATCTGTGCATAGAATACATAGCAGTTCCTCCATTAGCGGCGGCTACCCGTGCCGGCTGCAGCAGTCTGAAAAAGAGTTTTGAGAACAGCCTGTCCTACAGCTGCCTGCTGTTTTGAGTGTACATCTACACAGTAGTGTTTGGTAAATGTATGTATAGTGGACCATGTGGCTGCTCTACATATTTCCTGTAAAGGAATGTTTCCTAGGAAAGCCATGGACGCCCCTAACTTTCGTGTTGAGTGGGCTCGTGGGGGAATCGTTAATGTGCGTTTAGCTTTTTGATAGCAAATTTGAATACATTTAACGATCCATCTGGCTATCCCTGCTTTGGAAATGGCGTTGCCCTTGTGTTGTGGAGAAAAGGCAACGAAAAGTTGTTTTGTTTTCCTAAAGTCCTTAGTTCTGTCTAGATAGTACATGAGGGCCCTCTTCACATCTAGTGTATGGAGCATTCTCTCTGCAAAATTTTGTGGATTTTGAAAGAAAACAGGCAGTTCAATAGTTTGATTCATGTGGAACTGAGATATCACTTTGGGCATGAATTTGGGGTTGGTACGTAGTACCACCCTGTTTGCGTGAACCTGTTTGAATGGCTCTTGAATGGTTAGTGCCTGGAGTTCACCAACTCTTCTTAATGAAGTGATTGCCACTAAGAAAGCTACTTTCCAGGTGAGGAATTGAATCTCACATGAATGGAGAGGTTCAAAGGGTGGACCCATTAATCTGGTGAGGACCAGATTGAGGTTCCACACCGGTGCCGGTGGGTGTCTTGGGGGAATTACTCGTTTGAGTCCCTCCAAGAAGGCTTTGATGGCAGGCACTTTGAATAAAGAGAGGTGCTGCCTGTTTTGGAGATAGGCTGCTATCGCGGTTAAATGGATACGTATTGAGTTGTATGCCAGATTGCATTGGTATAGGTGTAGGAGGTAACAGATGATGTTCTGAATGGATGCGTCCAGCGGGTCAATGTCATTGTTGTTGCAGTAAATGACAAACTTTTTCTTGCGAAACGTTCGAGGCCGGGCCGGAAGGCGGGGCCGAAGAACCGCTAGATTGAAGGCGATCCCTCGACCTGAGCCTCATGACGACTTATTTTGTCGGCCTCTGTATCGACGGGTGGGCCTAGCTCCTCGCTGGAGCTATCTTCCTCGGCCCCAAAGGCCTCATCGTAGTCTCCTACCTCGTCGATGACTTCTTCTCTCTGAAAGATCACCTCATCGTCCTCTTCCGATTGGGAAACGTGTTCGGAAGCGGGGCTGGAGTCTACTTCTTCCACGCTCTCGGCGTCCTCGTCTTCGGTGCTAAAGATGTTGGCCGGGGCAGGCGCCGATTGCTGCGCCTCCAATCTCGCTGCCCGTCGATTCCGGAGAGTCTTCTTCGATCGGAATCGGGCACAGGCCATACATTTGGACTCATCGTGATCCGGTGAGAGACATTTGTTGCATACCGGGTGGACGTCGATGTGTGGGTATTTTGCGTGGCATAGAGAACACCTTTTGAACGGAGTCCTCGATTCCATCGTCGAGCGAAGTTCGATGTTCGGACCAAGCAGATCCGAAAAGCTGGAAGAAGGTGCTAAAGCACTAAAGAAACTATTTGATACCGAACGGGAACAGTACCGACGATAACTAAAGGCCTTTTGGCCTTAAACAGAAATTTCCTAACTTGAGCTAAGATAAGCACATCCGAACCCAATGGCGGAAAAAAACAATCTAAGGATGGAGAGGATGCCCATGCGCACTGTGGTCCAGGGGAGGAGTCACCTATCTCGTGATACTTCGAAGACTCTTCCAGGACAACAACGTGCAAACATCCGGACCCAACACTAGGCGGCGATCTATGCACAGATATGAATTCAGCAGCCCACATGCCTCGAACATTTATCAATGGGGCCCTGCTTGGTCTGGCCCCCACCGCCCTCGTCTCGCATCATGGCTGCTTACAAGGCTCTCCGCGCAGGCACCAGAGGGCAGCAGATAAAACACCCACAAACAGGCAACTGCGGTCCGATCCCACCGCCACGAGGCTCACCCCCAAGAAAGCCTTCCTCCCCCCTGCGGCCCGACACGACCGCTGAACCCCCAGCCAGCACCAGCCCCAACAAAGAAAGGGGGGGGGGGAGGCGGAGAGAGGAAAGTAGTCAGACACCCCCCACCTGCGTGCCAACCCACACTGGCCCCTCGTCAGCTCCAAGATCCAGCAGAGCCCTCGGCACCACAGAGACCCTCACTCACGTCAAGGATCCAGCAGGTACACCTCCGGCACCGCAGCAGTGTCCCAATATGGCGGCCAGCACCCACAGCAATGCCTCACATCCAAGTCCTGCAGCCGCTCACCGGCCGATGCCGCACAGGGGGGGAAGGCGCCGGGAACAAGCCTAGTACCAGGACAGGTCCCTAGCACAGCGGCGCCCCCGCCAACCAGCTCCAAGGATCCTGTCCCTGTCAAAACGGACACTCCGTTGCACCACCACACCGGGTCTCCCCCACCGAGGCCCGACACGACCACCGTAATCCCCGCTTGTACACCACACAGTTGAGCAGAGGATGGCGGGAGTGACAGCCACAACGGGGCACACACCTGACAATGCACTGGGCCCAGGTGTCACAGTGGGCTCCCCTCACACTAGAGAGCCAGCGCAGCCGCCTCCAAGACACTCAATATGGCTGCCAGCCCATCGCATCGCCCACTCCAGCCGTCTCTTACCTCCGTGGCCCGAGCTGGCCACCGAAGCACACCGCAGCCCCTCCGGTCTCCCTCCAAGCAAGGGACTCCAGGCCTCCACACGCGAGCTCCGCTCCGCCGACCCTCAGCCAAAGTCGCAGGGGGCCCACAGCCAGCCCGCCATCCACTCCACTACCAGAGCTATGCCTCAGTCCGGCCAGTGCAGGAAACTCCCTGGCTTCTCTCGGGGCACCTACCCTACAGGCCGCAGCTCCTCTCGCCGACTGCAACTCCGCTGCCGAACCTCCCACAGCATCAAAACCAGCCTGGGGGAATGCCACCGTGCTACGACTGCGGTAGAGCCTCTCAGCAACCGACACAGAGTCGGATAGGCAGGATAAATGTTCAGGATAATGCGGGGCTGGATGGAGCACGCTCAAGACACGACCGCCATCGTGGATGGCCAAGCCACGCCCCCGAATACTCCTATTTTTTATTCCAGAGCAGCAGTGGGGAAAGTAAAATGTTTCCCTAACAGAGAAAAAACTGCTGATGTGGAAAATTGTGCATGTGTTTATTGGAAAAGGAAACGGTGTCAAAAACGTCACGTATTCGATCTGTGGAGAAAACTGGTCTGACAGAGGAGTTTGGACAAGTTGAATAACTGTGTACTAAATTTCCCACGTTTTATCCAAGCTGAAATTAACATGCCCTAAGAAGGAAAATGCTACTTACCAGTATGCATCTGTTCTTGGCATGTGGAGCTGTATACTTTAACATAGATCGCCATCTGGTGTTGGGCTCGGATGTTTGCACCTTGTTTTTGTCAAAGTCTTTGTAGTCACGGGATAGGTGACTCCTCCTTATGGTGATAGTGCGCATGGGTATAGACTACATCTTCAGATTGTTTTTCGCCATAAAGGGTGATGATGGAGTTAGTAAGAGAATAGAAGAGGAGGTCTATGTGATTTATCTAAATAAGATAATACTGCAAGAAATAAAGGTGGTGGGTGGGCGTATACAACTCTACATGTCAAGAACAGATGCATACTGGTAAGTAGCATTTTCCGTTCAAGGCATATGAGCTGTAGATTGTATACTTTCGCATAGACTGTAAAGCAGTAGTTTCCCCTTTAGCGGTGGCAACCTGTATCTGTTGCAGTAGTTTGAAAAAGTGTTCTTAATACAGCCTGGCCCACAGTAGCTTACTGCTTTGCTTGCACATCTACACAATAGTGTTTAGTGAAAGTATGCGGTGTAGACCAAGATGCTGCTTTGCAGATGTCATCTAGGGGAATGTTCCCAAAGAATGCCATAGAAGCCCCTAGTTTGCGTGTGGAATGAGCTCTGGGGGGGGGGGATAGTTAATGTGCATAATGAAATAGCATATTTAGATGCATTTAACAATCCACCTTGCAATACCGGTTTTTGAAAAGGGATTGCCTTTGCGAGGTGGGGAGAAAGCTACAAAAAGTGGTTTTGCTTTTCTAAAACTTTTAGTTATTTCGCTGTAGTAGAGTATCGCTCTTTTAACGTCTAGCGCGTGGAGAGCGCGTTCGGCTACTGAGTCTAGTTGAGGGAAAAATACTGGAAGTTCAACCGACTGATTAAGGTGAAAGGCAGCTACTACTTTAGGTAGAAATTTTGGATTAGGCCTAACTATAGTGTATTTGTAAAATGGTTCTTGTATGGTTAATGCCTGGTGTTCACTCACTCTCCTAAGTGATGTGATAGCTACTAGGAAGGCTACTTTCCAAGGAACTGTAACTCACGTTTGTGTAGAGGTTCAAATGGGGGACCCATGAGTCTGGCTGGTGAGTACTATATTGAGGTTCCATACAGGAGAAGGTGGAATTATCCTTTTAAGTCCTTCCATAAAAGCTTTAATAGCAGGCACTCGAAACAATGATAATCGTTGTCTGTTTTAGAGGTAAGCAGCAATTGCAGCAAGATGTAGGCATATAGATGTATATGTTAGGTTACATTGTTGTAGATGCACAAGATAACAGATCATATTTTGGATTGAAACATCTAGTGGATCGATTTTGTTATTTGTACAATAAATGACAAATCGCTTCCACTTTGCTGCATATCATGCTCTAGTAGTAGGACGTCTAGCCTCTTTAATGACGTTCATGCAGTCTGGCAGGAGCTTGAGATAGCCATACTCTAGGACTTCAGGAGCCCGATCGCGAGATTGAGTTGATTGGGTTCTGGGTGTCTTATCTCTCCATGGTTCTGAGTGATGAATTTGGGGGGGGGGGGGGGAGGGGGGGGGGAGGTGTAGCTTTCGATGAGGCAATACTGAAAGTTCCAACAGGGTTGTGAACCATGGTTGGCGTGCCCATGTTGGAGCAACTAGGATCATTGTGAGGGAGTGTTGTTTGAGCTTCCGAACCAGTTAGAGAATGAGCGGGAGAGGTGAAAAGCGTATGCAAATCTACCCGACTAGTTCAACCATAGCGCATTGCCTTTGGACAATGAGTGTGGATATCTGGAGGCGAAGCATGGGCATTTTGGTGTGTGGCGAACAGATCTATGTCTGGATGACCCCACATTAGAAAGAATGGAAGAACTTGAGGATGAAGTTCCCATTCGTGGATCTGCTGTGTTTGACAACTGAGCAGATCCGCAATCCGAATGTGTACTCCTGGTAGATGTTCTGCGAGGAGGTAAATGTTTTGAGGAATGGCCCATCTCCATATGCTTTGCGCTAGTTGTGAAAGCTGAAGTGTCCCTCCCTGCTTTTGTATGTAGTACATTGCTGTCATGTTGCCTGTACGGATTAAGACAGCTTTGCCTTTTAGCAAGAGTTGGGAAAACTAGTAACTGGATTGGATTGTTCTGTGTGTATTGTGTACACAGTGTGTGTATGTGTGACTTGGCTTTTATGAGCTAGTCGTCGAGATAAGGAAACACGTGAATGTATTGTCTGTGCAAATGAGCTGCGACTACTGCGAGACATTTTGTGAAGACTCGGGGTGCTGTAGTCACTCCTAATGGGAGGACTTTGAATTGATAGTGCTGTCCGTCCACTACAAACCGTAGTTATTTTCAGTGAGCGGGGTGAATGGGAATATGAAAGTAGGCGTCCTTGAGGTTTAGAGTGGCAAGGAAATCGCCCTGTTGGAGCAGTGGGAGAACCTGTTGGAAAGTGATCATGTGAAAGTGGTCCGACTATATGCAGAGATTTAATGGTCAGAGATCCAGTATAGACCTGAGAGTACCGTCCTTCTTTGGGATTAGAAAGTAAAGGGAGAAAACCCCTCTTCCTTGATGAGGTAAGGGGACCGGTTCTATTGTGTGTTTTTATGACAAGGAGAGAACCTCTTGTTTAAACAGTGTCAGATGTTCTGTGGACATTGAACGTTGTTTGGGGAGTATGAATGGGGGAGTTGAAGTGAGTTCCAGGCAGTAACCATACTGGATAATTTGTCTTACCCACTTGTCTGTGGTGATGGAATTTCAGACGGGTAGGAACTGTGATAGTCTTTCCCCGACTGGAGTGGAATGATCGGGGGGGGGGGGGGGGTGGAGGGAAGTCACTGTTTTGTAGTAGGAGAGGTGCGGGTGTCATTACCGAGGTCTCTACCTTTGTTGTTTTTGCCTCTATAGCCTCCTCTGAAATAGCCTCTGCTAGGGGAGGTTTGAGTAGGGTTTTTGTAGGAGGATGAGGTGTTGTCCGTCCCAATAGTTTTAGAGGCGCCCCTTTAAAAGGAGCAACGAAAAGAACCTCAAGAGGTTGTTGCCTGCAGGGCTCCCATGGACTTAGCAGTTTGAGTCCTTCTTTTTCACCAAGGATGTGTCTACAGTGGGTCCAAATAAGTATTCTTGATCAAAAGGTGGATTAAGAAGTGGACTGCACATCCCGTTTACACCCAGATTTGCGTACCCATGCGTGTCTGCGTAGTAAATCGCTTGTGTTAACCACACAAGATGTTGTGTCGGCTGCATCAAGAGCACACTTTATAGAAGTGTTTGTAATTAATTTTCCCTCTTGTATGAGGTCATTGGCTTTGGTCTTATACTGATCGGGAAGATGCTGTATGAGCTTTTCAAGCTTATTGTAATGAGCTTTATCATACCTGGCCAGCAAAGCTTGGGTGTTGGCAATGCGCCAGTGATTGTTGCTTTTGAGGCAATGTGTTTGCCAGATGCATCTAGTAATTTAGACTCCTTATTTGGAGGTGGGGCATCCCCTGATGATTGGGAATTTGCTTGTTTACGTGCATTTGACACAACCGAGGATTCTAAAGGGAGCGGTGCTTTAATGTAAGCTGGATCGTTGGGAGCTTGCTTATATTTTTCTCAATCCTGGGGTTCAGAACTTTAGCTCTGACGGGATCTTTAAAAATGTCATGTGCATGTTAGATGATACCTTTTAAGATAGGTAGAATGCTTGTTGATTTTTGTGACTGTGTGAAAGCTTCTAACAAAACATCTTCCTACTGTGGGCCAGAGTGTAATTCCACCCCATGATATTGTGCAGCTCTATTTATGAGCTGTGCAAAACCTAATGTTGTTGTCTCGGAAGGATGGCCTAGATGGGTAGGAGTCTGGATATGGGAGATCTGGGACATCTAGTCGATTATGGTAATCCTTCCAAGGATCAGGTGGTGGGAGGGTAGTGTCATCATCATTATCCTCATGTGGGTTGTTATCCCCACCCCCAAGGTGATCATCATCATCATCATCATCATCTTGTGGTGTAGTTGAATATGGAGGCATTGGAGAGTGTACTGGAGAAAGTGGTGTTGTGAGGATATTTGGAGGAGAGAAGGGTCTGGCTGGAGAGGTTGCCATGTCTCTCTTTAAGGGTACCTTGAGGTCTTCTGGGGAGTCCAAAGGTCTCTTAAGATAGAATTGTCTTGATATGACCAGTTTTAGGGTCAATGTGAAGAGTTTTTTGTTTAGGATCCACTGGATCTGGTTGAAAAAGGTCTTTTAATTCAGAATCTTGGTTCGGTACCGATGATTTTGGTTGTGGTTCCGAAGCTTTAGGAGGGGCTTTAGTGTCATTTTGCTTTGGAAGAACTGTGGAGTCCGAGGACTTTTTCAGCTCCAAGGATTTATGGTCTTTTTTCGTCTGAGGATTTTTTTGGTTCCGAAGATTTGCTGTCCATTTTCGGCTCCGAGGGTTTATCCTGCTGGTGTTTCGGTGCCGAATGTTTAGGTTTCGGTACCGGGGATGGTAGTTCGGTACCGATGCGTGGTTGGCTCGGTCACGAGCCGCCTGAAGGCTTGTCTTTGGACTTCGGTGGGGCATCATAAGCTTTGTCACAGTGTCAACCTGAGACAGAAGGCGAAGGTGTTACTGGAGCCTTATGTTTTTGAGAGGAGGCAGGGGTGTCGATGTCGCTACTCACAGTTCGCTGACCTGGAGTAATCGTCTGCTCTTCGGCCTCTGATTCTTCGGCTCAGAGAAGATGATGTCTTCATTGTCCGGTTCTTGTTCCTCGGGAGCATCGGGGCCTGCATCGAAGATGTCGTCCGGCACCGTGGTAGTGGATCGAGTCATTACGTGACGTCGAGCCCGGCGATCACATATGGTTTCCTTCGATCGAAATGAAGCACAGGCCGGGCAATCTTTGTCCTCGTGTTCTGGATAGAGGCAAAGGTTACAGACCTCGTGGAGATCAGTGTGTGGGAATTTGGCACCACAGAACGGGCATTTTTTGAATGGCAAGGATAGGCCCAAAAGACCGCTTTGATTACCGAAATCGAAGGTGAGATTTATGGATCCGCGTCGAGGAGCAAGATCGGAAACAATATCATCGAGCGGTGAAAGACTGCATGTCGAAGGGGAATCAAATACGATACCGACCCGGAGTGCAGCCGTTTACATCCGAACCCGATGGCGGAAAAAAATAATCTGAAGATGGAGTCGATGCCCATTCTCCATGCGCAAAATCACCATGAGGAGGAGTCACCTATCGCGTGACTACAAAGACTTCTTCGACAAAAACAAGGTGCAAACATCTGAGCCCAACACCAGATGGCGATCTATGCTAAAGTATACAATCTACAGCTCATATGCCTCGAACATTAGGTTATGTGCATTTGAAGGGTGATATAAATAAACACAAGGTGAACCCGACAGAATGAATGCTCTCCTGGCAGTTAAATTGTCTTGATTTAAATTAGTCTAGTAGAATGGAACCGTCCTATGACGGAAAAGCACTGGGTCTTCATGGACTAAACAGTCGCGGGCTCACATTTGGAGGGAGGCCTGGCTTCCACGAGCTCACAGATCCTGGGGCCTCTACTCATTGCCGGTCATGAACACAAAAGTCAAAGTCTAGGACAAGATGGGGCAATCCGCGGGTTACTCGTCTTTCCCTTCGCAGATGACCCCACTATTCGCCAATCCGGAATTCCCACCACGGTCATCGCCTCAGGTAGCTAAACGCTGGTTGGCCGATGGGTGTAAAAGGATGGGTTGTCTCTTTGAGTACACTCTCCTCATTCCTTTCGACAAGCTCAAATCACAGGTCTCATTGTCGGAGCAAGACAGGTTCACGCACACTCAACTCACCCACTGGGTACTTGGCCCCTATTTTTTTTTTTTGGTTTAAATCGGTTTTTATTGAGTTTACATATTCATGAAATGCAACATGTTTTTGAGAGCCATCTATACACTGGATCACCTGCCGATGTTTGAAACACTCCTGTTGCGTGAAGGTTAAGCATTTCATGCATACATATGGTATCCTTTGTTCAGGAGCAGGTTTGACTCTAATGTTCAGTTCACTTCACAAATGGTAGAGGTTACAGTTCAATAATAGCATGGTTCCATGAGTCCGCTGTATAAAGTCCTTTCAGATCATTCAGTATGGGCTTCTGAACAGATGTTATGTATAACGAACAATCAAAACCAACAACCACAACATTGACCGGTATTAACGTGAATATCTCCCACATTAACAACCCCCCCCCCGGCCCGGTTCCCCCACCTTCTCACTGCGTATCGTCAACCTGACAATTGCCCCCATTCATTGGCCTCGGCTATGCCCACCCTTAGTGTCAAGTCTTATATGTGCATACATAGAACATTACAGTTGTCCACTGACGGGGCACACGGCACCCACTACGGGTTCGTATCCCTCCCCCTCTGGCTGTCCTCCAGGATCCACCTCCTCTGTTTGCTGTAAGGTGTGAAGCAGTCCCTCCCACTGGGTTGCTATGTGCTCCTTCCGCAGTCCCAGTGTTTCTTCTGACTGAATGACAATCCCCTCTGCTTTGGCCCATGCGGAGAGTGAGTGCCTCCACGCTCGTGTGCGAGGCGGTTCCTGTGCCTTCCACCACTTGGTTAGTAACCGCTTGGCAACCACTAGTCCTAGGTCAAGGAACCAGGATGTTACTTTTGTGGCCGGAGTTCTACGAAAGTGGTGTAGTAAGTAAACGGTCCATTCAAAGGGCATGTCGCGGACAGTGCATGTGCGTAATACTGGGTACTTGGCCCATATGTACACCACAACACAGGTATGCCCATGACCCCTTTTGAGAATTGGTTGTACCTAAAATCAGGCAACAAGAAACTCATTTCTAAAATTGATCGCTTTCTAACGAAAACGCCACACACACACACACACACACACACAAGACGCCTGGTCAACGACAGTGGGATGCGGAACTTGGACGCAACCTCTCCGATAAACGAGTGGGGAGACATTCTATAGGGCCCACCACACAACATTTAACACGGCGGCACACTGAAACAGACTATAAATGTACCTCTTATTATTATTATACCCCAACACATATGCAAAAGTGGAATGCACTCTGATGGTCATGCTGGAGAGGATGTGGAAACCCCGGGTCACTATACACCTACTGTGGAATTGCCCCAAGCTTACGAGATTCTGGGAGTAAATGTTAGACTACATAGACGATGCCTTCCAGACCGAGCTCCCACGCTTCCCGGTGTACATACTCCAGGGACTTCCAAACTCTCTCACTTACCCACTCCGCTACATCGGGGGCGTCAGATAGCCATGGCCCTTAATGCCGCCCATAGGAGCCTCTTGGCAAACTGGGACTCAGTGTTGTTTTCCCGTAGCATGATGGTTTCCCTAGCTTCCACACATATCCAGCCGGGTATTTTCGGAAGGAGAGAGGGTAGGGTTTCTTGTTTAATTCGGTTAGTCACTTTCTGCTAATTTGTTTTCATTCATTTGAGCAAAGACGATGTCTCTACTGCACCCAGCAAATCGATGGCATGACAGTTAATATTCCCCACTGAGTGCATTTAATAGCCATAGCCAGTTTCACCCTTAGAAGTATCCCCTTATGACCTAATCTGGGTTGTAGGCGACATGCTGTGTAACTTTCCTCACCCAGAGGTCTCCCAGGTAACGCTTCAAGGACAGTTCGATACTATGCATTAGATTTCTGCAGCCGGCCCAGATGGGGTTGTAGGCGTTTTGCTGTGTATATTACTTGCTCTATGCTATATTAATAGGCTTTCCTGTTTTCAGTTTCTATTTTTGGTAAATTCTGGTGGTGTTTTTTCAGTGTTTTCCAGTGATTTCCATACCTTAAAAAAACAGTGCTTTTCAGTGGTTACTCATTTTCGCGCCAAAAAAATCAACTGAAACAGTGTTTTACCGGTGTTTATGTGACGCTTCGCTCTTATTATTGCTTTTTCCATTTTCTTCAGAAATTGTATACTGCTCTACATTTCAGAAGTTAATACAGTCATGAAGTACTTTCCATTGACCTTTGATTCTGCAGCACAGATTTAACAAGCATTTGCAATGCAATAGGTCTCATTTATGCGAGTTTAAGCTATTTAAGCTATTGGCATTGTAAATGACAAAGCCTTTTATTTATGTTTTAAAAACGAAAACAAAAATAAAAGGCATTGTTATTTGCAATGTCAACAGCTCAAACTCGCGTAAATGCGAGACCTATTGCATTGCAAATGCTTGTTTTAAATGAAACCGTGAATTGGTCACTCAGTGTTTGTCAATAAATATACATAGAGAATTTTTTTTAATGCTAAGATGAAATTGCAGTGTGGCCGAAGGGGCATATGCAAGTCAAAAAAATGGGGTTAAGAAAATGACTTCCTCTAGCAAAACAAAATAATAAGTATTTGGGCCTTTGTTATTGCACTTGATTTTTTTTGCGTAGGCGAGACCTAACAAGACTTCAGTGCACTGATATAATCTGATGTACTAAAGTGAAACAGTTCTGAAATACACTTTACTTTTGAAGAGACCATTTTTACACTTTTGCTGCAAGATGGCTGTAAAAATGTGGATGTTCCTAAAGTTGAGCGGTGCTAATTCCTTTCTTAAACTTCAAATAACCTCCAAAAAATGCTTACCTATCTAATCAACATCTTTTTAATGTTAGAGCTGAATCTAATAAAAAGCAGCCCAGCGCAGCTGTAGACCAGGGCCCCGCATGTAAAAGGTAGGAGGGCCACATGCAGTCCTCGGGCCGTGCTTTGAGTATCACTAGCCTAGGATCACACAATGTGGTCAACTGGGGGGAAGCAGGCATGGACCCCAGGTTTTATGGTTCCACATTGGGCAATTCAATTCAGCAATTAGATTTACATGCTTTGCTTCCCCTACACCCACCTTACAGCCCCACTGCCCCAGCCTACCCCCCCCTGCAGGCATCAGTGCGGCCCTCTGGTACACCAGAGAGCAAAGCTGTGTGCCCTCCGAAAAGATATGGGTTGAGGAGCAATGTAACGTTTGCATTTTGTGACTGCCGGAAAGAGTGGAAAACTTCGCTGGAAAGAAGGATTTAGCTCATGTGTTTTTCCTGTAAGTGATTCACTATCAAAAGTTGGGCTTTGCGAAGACTTTTCCCCCGGAATAACAGTTTTACAAAATTATTCCTGAACTTTAAACTTTTAACCGTTGCAAGTTTCCCCAGTGTGCGAATAGCACAGAATTTTTCAACATGAAAGCCGAAGGTTGAAATACTGGTGTAGTGTGTGCATGGTGCACAGATCTGTAAACTGCAGACTAAACAGGATACATGTTGGCCTAGTGTGCACGGTGTGGAGAGCGATGGAACCTGCGAGCCACAGGTTGAAATACTGTCCCAGGGTGCCATGTTGCACAAATCTGTGTAACCCTCACACCAAAGGGTGAAATGCTGGCCTAGTGTGTATGGTGCACAGATCTGTAATCCTCACACCATTCTAGCCCAGTGTGCATGTTGGAGATCAGTTCGATCCACAGGCCAAAGACTGGGCTGCTTGCCTGGTGAGCATGTTGAATAGACACCCCCCCCCACCCACCCATGGAACAGACGTTTGAAATGGCGACCAGGCTCGATAAAATGCAACCCAAGGGACAACCACAAAGTTGAGTTGAGGTCGGAGTAATTTAAGGCCAATAAGAGATAGTTGTGTGCTCGTAAAATGATCTCCTAGTCTTATCTAAAATCAGTGTGCGCCTCACCCAGCCACCCCCACCCCCTCTAACCAATCCTACAGGGCTCTGATGGGGACTTAAACTGAATAATAGCCTGCTTAGATGGGTGATTATGCAGTCGAGCGCCCACTGAGCTCTACAATAGACCTAACAAATGTGCCCCCCCCCCCTCATAAAAACCTGCTCTGTGGAAGCACATACTCGCTTCAGTAGAAAAGGGGGCCCTCCCAGCCAGCAGGCGTCCTCATCCTATTGGCTACTGCCAAAACACAAGACAGCTGAAGGTGTCATCACCTGTCAGGAGTTTCAGCCAAGACCTGCGGACTGGCCCCCCAAAACCAGGGAGATCTTGAAAGGAAGAGTGTAGTGAAGAGCGAGAGCAGCACCCAGCCCCCCTCCTCCCCACTAGCACCGAGCGCTATCCAAGGGCCACTAGCCCCAAAACTGAAGACAGTGCTTGGAATCCCACACAGTAGTTCAGGCCTGGTCAGACCGCAGGGTGTGCAAAAGAAATACAGCTGCTCGCCCATTTAGTCAGCCACCCATCCATGGCACGTGGGTCCGGTACTGCGGCTGAGTTGCCAAGGTGGTCAAAGCTAGATTGGGGGATGGGGGGGGGGAGGGTGAACAGTAAAGAGGCGTCCTCGGACAGCACCCCTTCATACCCTAAGCCACGGCTTCGAGGAGCATTAATTTAGCCACCACTTTACCACGATTGCAAGGTACATGCACTTGAAAGCATCTCCAACGTCATCATACGTATTTTTTGTGGATATATAGCTCAGTGGGTGGTTGCTTTTGTCGCAGAGAACCCTTTTGGGATAGCAGTTCATGAGGCAATCTGTAAAAGAGGTAATTGGTGGGGGCACCAAAAACATTATCGCGACAGGCATTACCAGCGCTAAAGCCGGCCTTGCTTGTAGCTGGGAGCGTTATCTGCGCTATCAGCACTTAATCTGCTGGTGAAAGTTCTAACTAAGCAGTGGCTTTTGGCTTTTGCAAGCAGGCGTGAAGATCACAAGAATTAATTTCACAGCACACACTTTCTAAGTCACCTTCAGGCGAAAAAAACATGAGAACCCTCGGTGTACTGGTGCTGCAACTACTGCAGAGGTCTGTGGGCGATTTGAAAGTCCAATATTTCACTCAACATATCATCTTTTTAAAAGTGAATTCGTTTGTCATAACACGTTTTCTGAGCGCCGAGAAACAAGGCACTTGGTAGAGTGCGCTATATAAATGTTGTTGCTTTGACCAAGGTATAATACGCGCTTTATGCAACTTTAAAGTGAGTGACACCCCATGAAATGCGTGGCAAATGTTTGCCACCACCCACTCATTATGGGTCTCTATAGCTTAACTTGACAATAAGTTTCATTTCAAACGCCTCCAACAATATCTAGGCACTGCTCTTATTATTTCCCCACTGAATAACGCGCTTTTATATTGCACTTCATACAGTGTCTACTCAACTTAAATAATAGTTGTAAGCAATGAATAATGTTTTTACGTAGCGCTTCGTAGCATTTGTAAGAGGTAACACTAACAGATGCTATCCCGCTTAATGATTACAACGCACCAATCTGAGACGAACGAAAGCCTGCGTTGCCCTTGGCTGGAGTAGAACCTGTGACTGGCAGATGAGACCACCGTCTAACTCACTGAGCCATCCTGCCGCCACTATAACAGAGCGAGCACTGTGCAGAGACGGAATGGCAAAACACAAGCGAGAGAGAGAGCGCGCGTCAGGAGAGAGAGGTTATAAAGCTGCAGGCGAGGAAAAAGCTGAGCCAGAGGAGACGAGTGAGAGACCAGATATGACTAGCCCGCGAGTGGTGCAAGAAACGTAAGCATGCCGCCTCTTTCCCCGGTGCCCACCCCCGTCGCCCACTCCTTTGTTAACAACAGCAAAGCCTTGTTAAGTAAATGGTCTTTTTAAAGACCTGTGAAGTACTCGGGTGCGGCCGGCCACAGTAAGGCAGCAGAGCACAACAGCTCCTCTCCCCCCATGTGAGCCAGGCAGGGGGCCTGGTGTTGCCCTTGGGCCATTCAAACCATAGCTCCCCGTGTGCCTGACCGGCCCAGATGCACTGTTTTCCCCTGACACCTCCGCGCCAGGCACCACAGTTTATAATGCTTTGGCTCCATCAAGTGGCCAAGTGGTGTAACAGCAACGAAAATCAGTGACACTCGGTTTAAACAGAGTCCGCTGATTTTCGTCCGGTAGTGTACTGTCGGTCAGATTCGGTTAAAACCGAATTCCGGACAGCCTATATATTAATAAAAAGATGTAATCCCTGTGTGAAAGCGTCTACCCGCTTTCACACAGGGAAGCTGCTTCTCGACCTGTGTTTCATCAGAAGAGCACAGGACAGAGGATGAGCCATCATTGGCAGTGTTTAATGAGAATAAAAGAAGAAGGCAAGGGATGCTAAACAACAAAGGAAAGGACAAGTGAGTCAAAAGGTAAGGGAGACGGGGAAAAGTGACGGCTGGAGAAAGAATTAATTGGTAAGTACATAGCTCAGTATGCCCATATCAGTAGCTGCCTCATAGCGCGCTGCTCGCTCCCATTTTGTTTCTGGATATTTGGAGGGAGTGTAGGAAGCTGGCTCTGTATATAATAGCGCCACCAGGTGGTAATACCTTGCACAGAGTCCAGGGATTCCCCAAAAAGTGTACAGGCCTCATTGTAACACTCAAAGTGCTCCATTAGCGGTTATGTGGGCGATCAGCCTTATGCCGAACACAGAGGAGTGTAAGACATTTATAGCACAACAGTGATCAATGATGGACACACGGCTCAAGGAGATACAGACCAATGTAAGAAAAATTTACTTTGTATTTTAAGATCAAGGTCTTCATAATAAGGTAAGTACATTTTTTAATAAAAAATAAATTTCACTTTGAAAAATCGACACTTAGAAACCTTTCAATGTCATCGTACGGATAAAACAGGTAAGTGCTGCACTTACAGAGTATTCGGAGCCAAAAGTCAGCAAGGGCCAGGGGTCAGGTAAGGACCAAAATTGCACCATCAGTAGCACAGAGGCAGTCGGGTGCAGAGGTCAAAATTGGAGCTCGGCCCAATGCTTTCCAATGGAGATAGGGGGGTGCCTGTAGCCACACTGCTTGCAGGTAAGTGGATCGGTTGCAGGGGCCAAGCTTTGGGGGTTAGGTTACGCACAGGGGCCACAAAGCAGCACCAAACATACACCACCAGCAGCACTGGGGCGGTCGGGTGCAGGGTGCAATTTTCATATAAGAGGCTGCAGGCATGGCACCGGTGATTGCAGGAGGAAGACCAATGACCGCAGAGTTAAGTAGAGATGCAGGGGGTCATACGGCCACCGTCTATTCATCTCACCAAATCCCAGGGGCTTCGGGTGCATGGGTGCCTTTGGACGTTGGAGTCTTCTTACCTGGGCCGATCGGCCAGGGGGAGCTTCTGAAATCACACTTCAGGCACCGTTGTGGAGGATGGAGAGGTCAGCTAATGCTGGACACAAGGTCAGGACTGCTGGGTAGAGGCTCGGGCCGTGGGCATCGGGTATAGAGTGGGCATGAGACACATATCCGCCGGGATCTGGAGTCCTTGGAGTAGGTTTCTTCAGGACAGGCCCGCTGTCCACAGGAGATTGGAGTTTTTTTGTTTTTTTCCCGAAAGCAGCAGTCCTCCCAGGTGTTTCAGAGGTTGCTGGTGGCAAGACAGGTCGCAGGTTCGCAGAAGCTGGAGACTGGCCCGTAGGGTTGAGGCCTAGGCAGAGGTCTTGGGGAGCCACCTAAATGCTACATTTAGGAGGCATTTTAGGGGAGTAGCAGTTAGGGTCAATGGGCACCGCACCTGAGGTGAATACATCCTCTATTATGCCATTCGCCTGGAGGAGGGGGGCTAGACCTAGCCCTAAATGGAGGGGGTCGCTTCATCCTCAAGATGGCGGGGACTGAAAAGTGTGCTTCACCTCGCTTCCCCCCCACCTGAAGGGTGGGGTTGGCAGAGGTGGGCACACCACCTATTCTTTTGAATTCTTCCCCTCCAAAGTGGGGGCGAGTAAACAAGGGGCTGCAATCTGCTTCAAGCAGCAGAGGCTGGGGTCGCATTACAAAGGTGGCAGGCCTTTGAACCTTCCCTTTTCGAGAACTGGCCTATCCTGGGGGAGGAGGTGCGACATCTCTGCCCAGGATGTACTTTGTTTCTGGTCCCAGAGAGCAGGGCTCTCTACCCAGGGATCGAGAAACATGTGGTGATGGCTGGCTGCCCATAACCAGTCAGAGGCCACACCAGGATTGGTAGGTTTTTCAGGGGGCCCCTCTGTGGTGCCCCCTGAGTACATGGTACAATAAATCCCACACTGGTATCTTTGCATTTCGACACTGACATCTGGCCAAAAGTGTGACAAAGTTGCTTCTCAGCCCACTTCTGAGGGTGTTGCTACTCCATGTTTTTATGTTTTTTGCAAAAAGTATTGAAGAGGCCCATATGGGGTATTCTGATAGTATGCAACATCCACAGTTCATGCATGCGTATGGCACACTTGGAATAAAAAACAAAATACGGCAACCATTTACCCCACTTTAGAAAAAAGGATAGTGAGGGATTGCTGTCAATCCTTTACTGAGCAGAGGCCAAAACGTTATACAGGTACTCAAAAAACTAAATTTAGAGGAGCAATAAAAAAACATGAATTTCCTACATACATGTTAGTAGGTTTTCATAAGTGTGCTTAACTTCCAATGCAATTTACACTTACAGATTTACGAGTGAAGACATAATGCATCACTAGTGACTTCAACAACACTAATACCTTTAGTTACGAAGCTTAATTACAATGCAACACAGTCAATTGTGCGAAGCATTTTGATTTAACACAATGGCTCTGGGATAAATGACTGTCCCGAAAGTGCAGAAGACGCTCATGAAGAAGCCAAGCAGGTATTTTCATAAACACACAAGAAGCACAACTTAAGACGTTCACAGTCAACACTTCAAACAAAGCACCAAAAGGATGCAGACTGCTCATTTACCTGTTTATTTTGGTGATGTTAATATTTCCCCAGTTTATAAACGTGACCATCTCTCCTTCAGATAAGGTCTCTGCATCTGCACCCTCAATAAGAACTCTGGGCCCATACCACACTGGTTTGGTACCAACATCTTCATTCTGAAAACAAAAAAGCAAAAATAAAGGGGGCGGGAAGGAGAGGAAAAAAAACTGACACTTAAACTATGCCCTCCAAGTAAATGTCACATTATCCCTATACTACTGAAGGCTCACAGCACATCTTTCATTCAAACAGGATTACATCATATCATCATATTGGAAAATGAAACTTTTCATAAAATGTTGAAGTATGGGAATGTGTCCTTAAAGTGAATAAATGTTAATCAAAACGTAGTCACCTCCTTACTTGGGGTATTCCAATTTCATAAACTCACGTGGGAAATAGCAGCCATGCTTAGTGTGTCAAAGACTGACCCAATCGTGGTTACAATGGAACCAGGGAAAACTTGCTAATTCCTCCCTTATGCCATAACACCGTGCCTAAAGGCATTAACCACTGGATTAGTCACTACCACCAATCAGTAGAGGCATGGTAAGTCTGACAAGTGACTACATAGATCTATGGTGCACTTTGTTGACTCAAAATGGCAGGTGATTAATCTTTCACAATCTATTACCAATAGTTCAAAACATAACCAAGGAAATAGAAAAACAATCTTAAACCACTGTGGCATAAGGGTTAATGTTTGCTTAATGCAGTCTTTATTTAAAATTGAAAACATCTGCCACATTTCTAAGCCTGTAAATCAGGTTGCCTTGCAGAGTTCTGATACTAAAATACTAATTAGTAAGTTAATGATTTGGTTTTAAGAAGTCAATGATTGGTTTTCCAGACAAAAAGTGTGTTTGGTAGAAAGCAGAAGACTACCCAAGCGACAGTAGAAGAATGCCTACCCAGAATTCAAAAACCACAAAGTTAACTCACTCATCCACCCATGTACACATATGCATATTCTAGTACACCACGATCATTTTACCTAGCTAAGAGAAATGTCACCCCTCTTCTATATTGTTATTCGAGTCCTCTCAAGCATATCATCTTCTAAACTTGATGATGCCCATCTTTGAAGGGAGCAGTATCACTATCTAATTTTGTAAGGTACAGAAGGTTATCACATATTTCATGACAATGCTAATCTGGTCAAATCAAAATATGCTGAAGAGCATTTGACATCTGATTTATGAGACTGTTCTGAACCATCTAAGACTGTAATGTACTGTAAAATATAATTTAATCTATACAAGTAAGCAATTATATCATTTTAATGGTTTGCTACTGCACAAGCAAACTCTTCTTTATTCCACAAGAGATGCGCATCTGGTTTCCCAACAGAGCTGAAATATACTAGACCTTTGGATGCTTGGCCACTTCCTTCATCTCCTCTTGAGCTTCGGGGATGTTCACAACAATGACATCATCTTGCAGTAAAGCAGTGTACCGCGGTGCCACAGGGTCTATCACCTGAGAGAAGCAAACACAAAAGGCGCATCCACAAGTGCCAAATGAGAAAGAGGGAAACAAACCTTCATACATCAACCACAATGGAAAAATGTGTTTAAGTAGTAATCAGTGTTTTTTACGTTGCTGCATTTGCCACGTGGGAAGTTGTGGTGAAGGTCACAAGTTTGCATTCCAGCAGGGCCAACTTTTAATCCCAATAGGGCCAACTAAACGATGATCCTTCAGAGATTAGCTGGGTGGCTCCCATTAACACCTGTTAATTGCAGTGCTTAAAATGGCAAAAGAGAAGTGTGAAACACTTTATAGAATTCAAGATACCATCATACAGAAAGGGTGCAGCATTTAGCAAACCTACCCTGCACTCGGACTCTAGCAATTGAAAGAATAATTCTGCCTTGGAAACACAGACTCCGGCATTAGCCAAGAGTTAGTAAAAATGTCATAAATGGAATGCAAATAATCGCATATTTTCAATGAGGTGTAATACTAGGCCCCTGGTAAACTGATACAAAATGTGATCCAGTGTTATTTTTTTAGGATAGATATGGTTTTAAATGAGCTGACCTATCTATTGCTATTCTCTGTTTTGAAACTTGGATAATATTTATTTAATTTGCCCTATTCTTCCAATTGGATTGGACACTATTTACATGCGACTATGAAAGGCATACTGCCTGGTGGTAAATCTGCACAGAATGTAGCTCAGGATCCTATTATACACGGAAGCCCCAAGTGTCATCATGCTGTGTGCTATCATGTACATGGGAAGTCTAGCAGTCAATGGGTGTGAAGAGGTAACCTGTGCTGAGCCGAACCAGAAAGTGCATTGCTGAATTCTCTAAAATCTACTAAACTTTAATATGGACTGCGAGAGTGAGGTTTCTTCCCAAACGTTGCTCTCACTAATCTTTTCATTTGAAATAACTACTAAGCAGTTAAGTATAGAAATAAATGTCATGAACCTTCGTGAGATGCAATTACCTAAACTTTAAGTAGGGTAGCGGAACACAGAAAGGACCGGTAAGTATGCAGACCGATTACAGAGACCACTGAAATGAGATGCAGCAAAAAAAAAACAGAATTGTTGGTTACCAGTGCCATATAGGGAAAGAGAACAGCACACAGTAAACCCCATGTGTTGCCTTTTTGACCAGCAAACGCTATGACAAGGGCTTTGTTGAGCAAAATCCCCAACTATTTGGTAAGAACGTCGACTGGCCCTTTAATTTTGTAAATGCCAAGATGTAGTAAGCTAAGACATTTTCATGTGAGGGCTCATGTCTGTGTCTGCCAAAGAAGGAGAACTAATTAGAACTTCAGTTTGCATGATCTTTTCTTGGGCATCACTCATACAAGGGTTTAGATAACGTAGCACAGAAAGTAAAACTGCATAGAGCACTATCATCTGCTGATCGCGTGGGACACAAGAGCGATATGAATCACTTTTTAACACAGCTCTGTCAAAATAGACTCCTGTTGTACACATCTACTGTCTATCCACTGAGTTTGTACTGGCTCATCCCTTCTTAATGCAGTTTAGCCATGTGCTAATGTCAGAAGGTGGTTCTTAATGGTGTGAACCTGCAACCAAGCTCCTGGAGGGACTGAACAGTAATAGGGAGTGTAGGTGAGAATAAGCATACCCAATTAGATACTGAAACTACAATGAGATGAAAACACTTGAATGGCAGTCTACGCGGTGAGCAGGTTTCACTGATATCATACAAAGTAATCATAGATAGTTGTTCCTGAGATGTAAAGGTACTAAGAAACTACCCTCAAATAGTGCAAAAGTAAAGAGCATCTGTACAGGGTTCATCCGATAAAAGGCAGGGAGGAGGAGTAAACACTTTACTACATTTTTATAAACTATAGTGCACTTCCTTGCCATTCATCTTTTTTCGTTGATGTTATTGTGTCCTTGAAAAGACAAGGACTTCCCTCTGAGAAAATGCCTTCCAGGATTGCCAGGCTCTATGTAAAAGGCACTCAATAAAGAAATGAAATAAAAAAAACTAAAAGACGACTGTATGCCCAAGACCCATTAACCCCAGGAAAGATGCGCATTAAAAGATTCCTCAAACACGAATGTTTAGATGGACACAGAAAAACCATGGACAAAAGAGGGTCTGCGATTTTTAGATACCAGACAATTTCCGGTTGGGTTAATTTATCTCCGATAAGAAGGCATATACTGGATTTACACTGAATCAATGCATTTTACTAGGGTAATATAAGGAATAAGACACACAAATGACAGCCCCTATTGAACATCTCACACTGAAAAACAAGGAACCTCAATGCAGCAACGTAAAGAATCACTAACCGTATTTAACACACTTAACAACAAAGTACACAAGATGCATGCCAGACAAGCAGCTACCACTAAACATGGATCGTTCTAGGACTGGGCGTTTGCAACAAGCAGGAAACCAAAGGCAGGGCAATTGCAAGACACAATCACAATACTAATCGTCAGCACCCGGAAAGAGAACTTGTTCCGTGGAGATGCTGTCCTTAAGCAACTAACTACGTCAATATGCAGTATTCCTGATTTGACATTTGTGTAAGGAACATTAAACATGTCTAAATGGGAGACAAAGGGAACAAAGGACTTGAAAAGCAGGAATACTATCAGTAGCAGGTTTGTGGGCAGCAGGAAATAAATGTCCTATCACCAGACATGGGTATGACGGTCTACTTTGGCTGCTAGGTACGGGATCTCCAGTTTACATCACTGTACCCCCAAAACTAGAACAGAATGGTGCAGCATTTTCTTGTCTCTAAAGAGGAATAATGCATTTTCAATAAGTCTTGTTGATCAAGCAAATAAGACTGCGATACAAAGCTGCAAAATTGATGGTGTAAGCTACAAAAAGTAGGCTTACGTAACTTAGACCTATGTGCTAAGGCAAAAATAAAAAAACGAATATTAAGTAATACCTTTTTACAGATAGCTCGCAGCTTGAAAGCAGAAAAATGAAATGCAGAGTTTTCATATCAAATTTACAGCAGACAAATATATTTTCCACAAATTGTCATTTTTCCATCGGGCAAATCAATTAAAATTAGTAACCAGTCACATTACAAAAATGCTCATTCCAATTTCCTGAAAATATGCCAAATGATGCAATATTCTGCCATGGCTATTTCAAACCACAAGCACTGAAGTACTAGCAACATACACATGTCCATACGAATCGCACCCAAAGAACACAGCAGCCACGGAAAGAGCCATGTACCTTCTTGTTAAATGACCAGATCTTATCCCATTCCATGTTGACAACAGATCGGGAAGAGCCCTGCAAGACAAAGGAGATTTGTGAAAGACAATAAAAGTAATGTAGATGTGCATAGAAATGGCCACTTTCTTGGACATTACTTACAGAGCTACCCCTCTTTCCAACAAATTAAGGGTCAAGGTTGAGCACTATGATAATACAATACGGTAAACTGGGGAAGCCAGGACCAAAACACTTGCCTTATTGATCCACAGCGGACAATTAAACTACTAGTCTGCATCTTTTTCATTATCGGAATATAAAATAAGAGCTTCAGGGGTGTGCTACGGGATTGGCATTTCAATAGTTTGAACAGAATATGAATTCTTTGGGGGGAAAGGTATGCTTTACGTACCAGACAAGCAAGATTTGAAAAGGGGCACTGGATATTTGAATGGCTTGGAGTGAAATTAAATTCACATGAAACACTGACCAACTGAAGTGATGAGAAACTTAAAGTGAACTGAATTGTTAATATGTCTTGTTGCCAAGCAAAGTGCATTGGTTAGAAATTACCACTTTGCACATTTAGCTACAATGGATTACTGAAGTGAACATGAAAAATGTAAAAGATGTCGGACTGCGTTTTGAGGTAAAAACATTTACACAAAATGCTGCAGGTGTTTAAGACATCACCTGAAATAATATAGTCCATAATGCTCCCTTCTGCAGTATGCAGCAAGGGGATTATATTTCAATGTTGTACAAAAGAACAATGATCAGAAGTTCGTCCTACTCAGCCCTTTGTTGTGGTCTTATCAGTATGACTCCAGATTTGTTTAAAGATCTTAACGGGGAGGGGTTGTATTTGTTCTGTGTAGTTTTTTTTCTCCTTTTTATTGAATATAAAAATCATATTTTTGTTCTCGTATTGTGCCTTAGGCTACCTGTTTTAATCAGTTTACCATAATTGCACACTGCAATTTAGGGTCAATTTCCTTATTTCCGGTCAGATCCACTACTCACTTTTGTGAAGGGAGCGTGCCCTTGTTAGCAGATATTTTTTCTATTGGTTGACATCTAGAGCCGCCATTTTTTCAGTTTTCTGTGCGCCCTAGTTTACCTGTTCCCCCTCTTTGGCCTACATAAAGTAAGCCGCGGCATGGACGACCGACCCAGTCTAAGGTTTGTCCTACAAGGCCCTTTCTTGCAGTCTTTTATTCGCATTACTCCGGAACTGTTTAAAGATCTTCACATGGGATGGAGTGCATTTGTTTTGGATAGTTCTTCCTCGTTTATTGTATAAAAGTACCATATTTTTAGCTCTTAAATTGTGCCTTCAGCTACCGGTTTTAGTACCTCTACTACACTGGCACATTACACCTTAGGGTTAGTTTCCTTATCTAACTGCAGAAGCACTCAGGTCCAGTAGCCGCTTCTATGGAGAGAGAGTGCACTTGTTGGTGGCTATTTTCCCTCTTGGTCGACAATTAGAGGCAGCATTTCGAGTTGGCTGCGAGCTCCAATTGTTCGTTGGCTCTTCTCCCTCCAAGATCAACTTAAAGCAAGTTATAGCACGGATGCAGATCGCTAGCGTGCCAAAGGTAAGCCCATCTGTGCCTGTCCGTGTCCGTTTAGTAGCCAGTGTCAGCCATAATTGCCAGTCCAGTCTAAGACTTGTTTGATAGAGATCTATATGCTCGAGAGGTGAGTAACTCCAGATGAGGCCCTAGTTGTTTGAGCTTGTCTGATCAATTTGCATTCTTGGCCAAAACAAGCGCTGCATATCTCGCAACTCCTGCTGGACTATGATTTGGATGCCGTGTTTCTGACAGAAACATGGCTGCATTTTGTCTCTGTTATCTATCAGGGGTTCCCTCAGGGTTTGTTAGTTACAGCACAAGATAAGCCAAGCAAATGAGATTGCGGGTGTTGCACTTATTCTACCAAGCAATTCAATGGAGGACTTTTCAGCTCAATAATGCATAAGGAGCAGAAACCCTGCGATTTTGCATTTCCCTTCCCTCAACTACCTCCTTTTCAAGAGTCTTGATATATTTTCCCCACCTACCGCCAACAGAGAAGGCCTTTGAATGGTTAGCTTCCTGGGGCGAATCAATTTACCCTCCAGTTTTAAGATACTCTAACTTGACTGTGCTAGGTGATTTCAACTTGCACCTACATGTAGCCACTGATTACATGATTCAACCAGATCAAAGCCAGGTTATGTCTTAAACATGCAACAATTCATCATTCACGCCACTTATCATGCAGGGCATATTTAAGACATAATTTTTTCCAATCTTCGTCTTCTTTTTAAGGAGAAGACTCCTCTTCCGTAGTAAGACAGCCAACTTGTTCCCTTTACTTGCAATGGTAGGCACTTGAGGAGCAAACCAGCCGTAAACAATATGGCGATGGCTAGGGTATGAAATGAAATTAATTCTGCAGAGTTCAAACTTTGGAGGGTTCTAAACCAGCCTTTGCTGGCAATATTGATAATGATATTGAGCTGTTAAACACTTGGCTGCATGAGAGCTTTTCCACTCTGCCACTTTTGAAAAAGATTATTCTCAAGGAAAGTAGCCATTCTGCCTTTAGTTTATCCCCCAAACCTACAGCTCTTAAGAAATACTATACACATTTTAGAGCAGAAATGGAGTTCAGACTATAATCCCGCAGATGAGGAACCCTATAAAGTAGTGCTGAAAAGCCTATCATAAGGCACCTACAAATAGCTCTGTGCACCTTTTACTCTTCAAGTATCTCAAAGGCAGATAACTCTTCTAGAGTGAACTTTAAAATTGCTACGCTTTATCTGACCCCCAAAGTCTGCACTCCTTTAATTCCAGCATCTGAGTATTTCTGTGAAAAACTACCCACTTATTTTTTTTAGGATAAAATTCTTACGCTTCATGCAGGGTTACTTTCCTTTTTGAGCATTCATGTCTCCCCAATAATAGGTGTGGAGCAGGCCTATTATTGTTCTCTGAACAAATCTGATCCACGCCATGTGAGTGCAAATCCAGGTCACTGAGTGACCAGTGACCTTCCTTACTCCTTAGACCTTAGCCCCTATCCTCAATCAACTTTTTAATACCTTGCTTTTGTCAGCTGTAGTTCCCTATGCTGGAAAAGTCACACCTCTTTTTAAAAAATAAAACAAAATCCATCAGCCCTTTAGCTTTGCATAACCTCTCTCTTCTCCTTACTCCCTACTTCACCCGAAATGCTGGAGAAGTTGTCAAAAGCAAGCTAGCCACTTTTTTGGAAGAGCACAATCTGCTGCATCATAATCAGTCAGGCTTCTACCCACAGCATATTACCAAAACAACATTTCTTGAGATGGCAGAAATTATTACATTTGCCCAGGATGAGGGCAAAAGTGCTGCCTTGATTCTGTTGGATAAGTCAGCAGCATTCATGCAGTCTTGCACCAGCGTATGTCTGAATTAGGCATCCGAGGCAAGGCTTGGGGGTGGTTCAAATATTTTTGGAGGGTAGACATCAAGAAAACTGGCTTGCCCCCTATAGTTCTTCCAGCAAGCAGCTAGCTTTTAGGGTGCCACAGGGCTCTTTCCTGAACCCCATGTTATTTAATATTTACATGCCTTTCTTAGTTAAACTCATTGAATCTTACGGATCGGTGACCATCTCTTATATAGACAATACCCAGAGGTTCCTCACTTCGGATTCCACCTCCGCAGCTCCAGCTGGAAACTTAAACTCATGTCTGTTGGATGTCTTGCATTGGTTGCGAATAAGCCCTCAGCAATGCAATGGTGACAAAACAGAGTGTGCTGTTTGGGCAAGTGAGAGACCACTGGTTTTTCTCTGCCTTGCCGTCAGATCTCCCTTCTCTCCTGCACCTACTTTTGTCATCTGGAATCTTGGAATTAGACTTGAAAACGCACTTTCCTTTCAATCCTGTCTTTTACGGGATCTTGTTTCGCATTGTTCCTCAATTTGCTCCACAAGAAAGCAAGTAGGCCAGTAGCCCATGCCTTGATCTAGATTATACTATGCCAACATCATCTACTTCGGTCTCCCAGAGAGATGGTTTAGGCAGCTTCCAGTGGTTCAGAATTCTGCTGCACGTCTCTTCTTGGTATTCCCAAAACAGAGGAAGCAGCTCATCATCTGCGCACTCTCCACTGGCTACCTTTCGGGAAGAGGATTCTTTTCAAAAACCTTATACTTCTGCAGAGCGTTCTACAAGCACAGCCTGAAAGACCATTACGTTAGACTGGCATATGTGGTCACTGCTCTGCAGGTTTAACCCTGGGACACTCCGTGGAGTAGTTGCACGCTTTATAAACTGTTTATTCATTCATTACATATTAGATAGCGGTGGGCAAAGTGAGACTTTTTCGCTCAGCAGGCATAATTCTCGTGCTCAGTGATTTTTGGGCATTGTACGTTCAGGATGGCGTCTGGGTGAAATTCTACATTTTTGGAACTAATTTATTAAGTGGCTGAATGGTAGAAGAGGGAACACCTGATCATCATAGATGTGACCCCTGATTTGATACACAAGACAAAATGCTTAAAATTCACTCCTGCAACGTAAACAGTCTTAGTAACAAAATAAAGAAAAAAGAAGTCATTCACGTGATTCAGTGACAAAAGATGGGCATATGTTACTATAACAGGGACACCTTACTGTTGGACAGGGGGCATTATGTCTCGATGGCTCAGGCGGATTCATCCACCAGGTGGGATGGAAAACTGTTCTGTTCACTATAGTAAAACATGGGTGAATCTTCTGGGATATTATGCTTACAAGGTAGGGAATTACTGCCAAAGCAATGGGACTGATAGATGCCTTGAGAGCAAAACTGTTGCACAGAGGACCGTACTCCACTTCTGGTGATCAAGATACCTGCTCAAGGCTAGAAGAGGGAATGTTACGAAGAGAAGGGTGAAACTGATTATCTTGCAAGAAGAGTGTTTTATGACTCCTCACTCTGGAAAGTATTAAAGACACTGAAGGGAATAGAGAACAGCTGGTAGGAACTTAAACTGCCGGAAAGTGAAAGATCCCAAAATAGTACAGAGTGTACTGGAAATTACTGATAATTGTTATGTGGAAAATCTGTGGTCCATCCACTTAGAGGCTTTGCTTTAGGAGTCATATAAATCACCTATCAGGGCAATGCTATGTCAAGCATAGCTGGGGAAAGAAGGGAAGTTGTTGGGGGTCAGAGAGATGGAGTGGGAAAGCTATTAAGAGTGAAAAGTAACCATATGTTAAACCAAAAAATGGGTCACTTTGGGAAATTTCATCAATCAGGCCCTAAAAGAGATCCTCAGAACACTGAGAGACATGGAGGTATGGCAGAGTTCTCTGTGTACATAGTAAGGGTTGTAGGTGGCAATTAACAAGGCTGGAAAATGGATAGGCTCACCAAGAAAGAGGAGAGAGACAGACAGATCAGTTAAAAGAGCAACAGCAGGAAACAGGGAGGTGACCCACTCCTTTTCAGTCTAATTTCAAACGCTTACACTGCTATGCCGAAGCTGCCTAATAGTGAAATGTGTGTAGCTCCAATATCTTTGCTCAACATGAACATAAATATTCTGGCAAAGATCAGAACTACCAGATTGGGGATGGTGATTGAATAGATGGTGAACATAGACCAGTCTGAGTTCATGCCTAATTGATGTACCAGATTAAATCTTCGAAGACAATATGGGTGCTGGTTGGGACCCAACTATGGTACTCTCACATGATGTTGAGAAGGAACTGGACTCAATTGAGAGGCCTTTTATATGTAGAGCTCTTGATAAAATGGATCTTGTGTTGTCATCCGTCATCCTGTCATGGGTTAGACAGCTTTGTGGGAGTCTGGTGGCTAAAGTGAAAGGGGTACTATTGAAATCCTTTGAGCTGGGAAGGCGCACAAGACGGGGCATCCCCTGTTGCCACTGCAGTTTGCCATGGTCTCGGACCTCTTTGGAATGCCCAGTCAGAAATGAGGAATTAGTCAGGTGTGTTTGTTGGGATAGTGCATGGGATGGCAGAGTCTCATTCTATGCAAATGACATTCTGCTTTACACTGCAAACACTTAACAGTCTATAAAAAGATTGCTGTAAGAATGTAGGGTGTCAGGCATACAGTCTGGATCTGGAATTAAGGGGACATGGGGCTCTTAGTTCATTTTCCAACACTAAAGAATAAATCCAGGATGAACATCCCGATCCTCTGTCGTCTGCTTTGGATGCCAGTGATGGAGAATGCCATGCTAAGGATCATGTATACAATCTTCAAAGCTAATTGAAGGGCTGGGCAAAATCTACTTACAAGACATTTCCACAGTGTTCTTGGAACTAGATGCTGACCAAATCAGGAGAGAAGGTCACACAAAGAGACCCTGCATCTGCTATAAAAGGAATATAACATTGGACACTGAAACTTCAAAGACATTCTTCCATTTTTTTTTTCTATTTTGCGTTTTGACCGTCCTCATCTGACCTAGGACTCCTGCCATGAGAACACAGCAGTATTAACCTGTACTCATAGCTCTAGTTTCAAGTGCTTTGATTCAGAATAGAGGCCTCACATTAATGACTGCCACTGTGGAAAAGAGAAATACACTAACACTTTAGATCACCCTCAAAGGTCCATAATAAAACAAGCATTGGCATAGCCAATAGGTCTCGCCTTTGGGACCTTATAAGTGTTTAGCCATGCAACAGTTGCATAACGAAATACTTATAAGGTCCCAAAAGCGAGACCTATTGGCTATGCCATGCGGCCGTGAAAGTAATCGCGGCCCGCGCACATGCACTTTAGCTCTAAGCTAGCCTGGTAGCACTTTTTGTAGCCCTCTCAATAAGTCTCGCCAGACCAGCGCATGCGCTGGGTCAGGCGAGACCTAAACACACATGCGATTGCAAGAAATTAGAAAGCACACTATCAAAATAGGATAGAAAAAAGAGATTTCAGAGGTCAACTCTCTGACATATCGCAAGCTCTAAATTTCTCAATTTTAAAAGGCAAATAAGCAATAATAATAAAAATAATCTGGTTAAATGACTTCGTGCACATGCATGGATGGGCAAAAAATAAATAAAACCAACCTGAGCAGCAATGAACTGCTTTAATCCTTCTACAGTCATACCTCTTCTCAGTACTCCACGTACAGTTGGGAATCTCGGATCATCCCTGTCAGAAAGATTTACAAATGGAGCACTCTATTTAGAATTAGAGGTAATATGAACAAGCTTTCAAGCAACTTATTTGCCACCCAGTGCCCATCCATATAAAATTCTGCGATATTTTGCTTTTCACACGGTTAGGTTCATTGATATCTTTATGATATATTAGAAATGAGATAAGCAAGTATCGTTATTTGTATTGTCATAGTCAGCTACTCAAGTCATAAAAGTATTGTTCTGCAGGACTTATTTTTGGCCACGGTTTATCTCCTCATTCCCAATTACTTCCATTACTTTGTGACTGCTGCACTCATCTGGTCACTGTATAATCTACTTCTCGTTCCTTCTCTAATAAGCCAGATGAACTTGTGTTAGCTTATAAATCAGCTAATTGCTAACAAGCTATTTAATAATCGTAATCGTTCACTGTCTATCAGATTGCCATCACTTTTCCCTATTAATCAGTCTGATTTCAAGTTGCTATCAACATCTATCACCTGTTTCCAGATTATGATCTAGTCAGGGGGGCTAGAGGGGAGTTGGGAGGAAAAGGGGAAAATCGACCATCTACTGGATCTACCGGTGGGATCTGTTAATATGGATAAAAATCAATGCCAATGTTTATAATGATAGACTCGCACATAAGAACGAAATTGGATCGCTATGATCAAATTCGGCAGTCATGAACTTTCCCTCAACCCGAAATACGTTGTCAGCAAGCTCTACGACCTAGGCCAGAGGTTACTGATTGACAATTCACAGGTGGCCAGCAGACAAACACAAAAACTGGAAACTCAGGTCAATCCCCATGATAAGTGGAGCAATACCACAAGGGTCCAGGGAGATTGGACCCAATAAAGCACACATGGCCAGAAGGGTACATGATTTCCCAAAACACCATAAAGTCAGATGCCACATGAAGTTAGGAACACACAGCCATCAGGACACAGCACACACAGTACTCGCAGTGATTATGTGCCCTCATGCTGGACATCTGGACACGTTACCCACTGGCCACCACTTTGTGCACGCAAGGTCAAGGTCCACCTGCATTTGTTATCAGGGGCTTATTTTTGAGTCCATAGACAAGGTCCGCATTCTTTTACCAAAAAAAGAGGATCGATGGAAGTACTTTACGGTACCCAAAGAAATATATAAAACCCTGTTCAGATTGATAGTACTTTGAGACAGTCCTCAGACCCCCTTCTGTAACTGTGCTCCCAGCCGAAAAGTTTAATTAATCAACTGTTCCTGTTTTGCCAAATGTCTCGTCTTTTGTTTTTTCAAGGTAAATCATATTCGAGCAACAGATCTAACCCTTATTTATCAAACTGTACATTATTATTTTCTATTAAACTCTTCTCTTCAAACTTGGTGTATTTTCAACTAGTATTTGCCCATATCCTACCCACTATTATGTAATAGGGATACTTCACAGAATTTCTAATAGTCTGGCTGAGATGTTCTTCTACAGTGAGGTCCTATAAAACTCTGTGTAATCCCGCCCAATTGATGTGGGGTGAGAATACCTTCGTATTTAATGCTATACTTTCAGCGTCTGTCCATTCTTTTACCCATTATGTCCACTGATTATGCAGTGGTGCTGTGAGGGATTTCCAGGACATCACTATTGCCCTCTTAAGTAGGAGGAGGGCTAGAGTTTTAGAAGTGTGCTACCACCGTTTTTGTGGTAGATTATGATATTAAAAATAGTTGAAGTAGGAATCCACCCATTGTGAAAATTCCTACTGTTTTTAGCAACTCTCCATTTTCTTTGTTATTTCCTTCCAGAACCCTTTGATTATTCGAAAATCCAAAGTGAAAAATCCCACTTTTTCTCATTGACATCTGGGGCATTGAGAGATAACTGTTTTATAAATCTTTTTAATCTCTACCGGGGTTAAATTCTTTTATGAAACATGTCTATCTGTACAAACATCTCCCATATAGTCTCTTTACCCACCTGAGCCCAGTCATTCACCTGGGTTGGCAAGTGTAAAAGCCTTTATCTATTTGCCTTCCAACAAGTCTTTGGCGCAACAATTAATTATTAAGCTTACTTTCCTATAGTTGGGTCTTGGTTAGACCAGTCTCGGGTAGGAAACTTCCTTTCAACCACTCTGTTATTAAATGGAGTTGGGCTAATAGATAATACATTTCAAAGTCTAAAACACCCAGACAGGTCTCTTTGACCCGTTTTGAGTTTTAATTAGCTGAAATCTACTTGGTCTTTGCACTCCTAATGTAAACTAAGCAAGGAGCTTATCTAGTTCTTCAAAGAAGGACCTGGGGATCCAAACTATTAAGTGTGAAAAGTGACCGAATAATCTCAGCAGAATGAACATTTTAGTCAGTGCTATTCAGTCTGGGCAGTCAAGGGCAGCTTTTTCCAGAGTTCCATGCATAATTTAATGGAAGCATTAATTCTACCCAAGTTACATTCAAGTAACTCTGTTTCTTTGTGTACATTTTTAGATAATGAACGGTCCTGGGTCCCCGTATTAGACGCCTACCTAAAACCTCAGAGGAATCCCACACTAATTTCTGGGTTAACTGAGAAGGCACAGGATTTCACTCAGTAAGCATGCAGACCACAAAGTCACACAAATGATTGGCCTGTTTGTACAGAGTCCTTCTGTCCACTCTGGCCATAATTTATAAAGAGCAAAAAGTAATTGGCATATACGGATATGGCATGCACATCCTCTCACACTAGGATCCCTCTGTTCCTACCCTCATTTCTCATTACTGCTACTAAGGGTACTGTTGCTAATGCAGATAGCAAGGGCCAAAAGAGGGCACTCCTGTCATGTGCCTCTGCCTGTTTGTATGAGACTAGATATGACACTTCTTGTGTGGACTCTCGTAGTTAGATCTGGGTGCAACAATGCTGTGTATGTAGTGAATCCCCTTCCAAAACAATAGCGTTTTAACACTTAACAAGTTGGCTCATCTCAGGAGTCAAACGCCTATTCTAGTTCTAAGATAATACCAACTACCTTTTCAACATCTTGGACGTCTCCACTAGTACTCTGTATGGTCACCTTACATTTACGATGAGTTGCGGAAGAGGATAAACCCGTTTGATCAGGTTTATTCATAGATAGGAAGACGGGCTGCAGCCTAAGTACTAGTGTTTGCTTAAGATTTTAGAACTGGAGTTTAACAAACATGGTTTGATACATAATGATGCAAAAGGCATCCAACATAGATCCAATATGATAAGCAGTAGATATGTATACCATCTCAAATGGATAACGATCAACTCGGTCCCGTGACTGCACACGAAAGAGAAAAATATCCTCATTTGACAACTTTATATTACTTTTCTTCTCCCAACACACACCTGCACAGAGTAATTAGGAATATTCATTTTTGACATCAAACATTTACAAAACTGACTACTATATGAGCAAAAACAAGATGCCAGTAATTGGGCAAATATCTGTGTTAAAATTAATAAGCTTCAAATACACTTCTAGATAATTCCGTGTTCACTAAATGAAATGCGAACAACATTAGTAACGTACCAGCCATCCACCAGCCCTTCATTGACAAACCAGGTAAGCTTCCTTTTGGAGAGTAAAGTGTTGTTCAGGTTGAGCCGGCTGTACTCCCAAATGTAAGGTTTCCTTATGCCCAAAGCTTCAATGATCCAGTAGAACTGCTCGTCACGGTCGTGGTACTCTGTCGTTCTGAGGGCATGAGTGACTCCTTCTATACTATCCACAATTGGGCATGCAAAGTCATACGTGGGGTACACACTGAAAAAGAAAAACACTTATTTTGAACCCATTAGCCATAAGTACAACTGAAACATTCTTGTTGGCTTGTCCAAAAATTAAGGCCAGAACTTAACACTTTTAGCAAAATAATGTTTAGGAGTGCTTATAACTTGGGAAGAAATGAAACATGAATGGCAGTTGACAAAATAACAGGAACCAATACCTCTGAATTTATTTATTAACAATGCACATATACAAACCAAATGATCTCAATGACAACAGATTCTGCAATATAAACCATTACTGTAGCCCAATCGAAGTAACTAGTTGAACGGGAAGGTCTTCAGTTCTATCTAAAACTATTTACAGTCACAAGAACATAAACTGGAAAGGATATTAGTCCAACAATATAGAACACGGAGCCACAAATACCCCTAACCATAGTAGACAACTTTGTTGAAAACTATGATGAAGCCATCCAATTCAAAGCTGTAAATGTCGAACAATGACTGAAAGTAAATGCAAGGTGGCCCATGAATCCAGTCTATTGACCTCCATGAAGGAGGTTGAAATGCATAACGCCGCCATAAATCAATTACACAACAGTATACTCAATATCCTGTAATGCTAACGTTGGTAGACAGGCATGCATAGACTAAGCTTGCGGGGGATGGCTGGAATGAAAAAACATGTTTTAAATCTGTGAAATTTAAATTTAAAAAAGCAACTCTTTAAAACCGCACCGATCTGGTAATCAGAAGGAAGTTGATCATACACAACAACCTCCTTTCACCTAGTTCACAAACACCAGAGGATGTTGAATAGGGAGACAGTACCTGCTCGTATTAAAAGGCAGCTGCAGAGACCTAGGAGAAACTAACAAGAGCACAGTGTTTCAACAGTGATTTCTTACCAACCCTTTCACTAAACCAATCTGCCACCATCAAAAGGCCACACCACTCCATACTTACCCCATGTGCAGCTGATAGGCAGATGAAATGAAGTGTTAGCTGCATAAGAGTGAAGTAACGGCTGAGACACAAGGAAGGCATTCTTTAGTGTGGCTTTCAGTAGTTATGAAAGAGGAGGGCTCAGAGTGGGGAGGGTAAGAAGGGAACAAACCTGCTGCCACCTCAGTTCTAAAAGCTCATTTTGTGCAAGTCAGGTTTAGTTCCAACTTAATGGCAGTTTGAGGTGAGTAATATAAGCATAGGAGTGCTTGTGCAAGAGATTTATACACCACCAAATTAAAATTGCCTACACACATACAGTGATCCTGGTTAATAGCACGAGGACAGCCATGAACCTCTTAGTCAGCATACCGCCCTGGCTGCAGCTTGCTCTTTGCTTTTATAGTACTTTTCTAAGGATGGCTGTCTTCACTATAATCTCTAAAACTCCATGCCCAATTTTTTTCAAATTGTACAAGTATAAAAAGTTAGAATCTAAAACTCCTGCCTCCTCCTGAATTGGGTGGGATGGAAGAATAGATTAATTACACAAACCAAGATGTCTTCGCACATTATAGCACAGATCCATGCACGAGCCTTAATCAATGCCAACTGAAAACAGTGGGGTTAAATAACACATTTTGGAACTTTGAATTGATGTTAGCAGCGAGCAGAAAGTCTGTGCTTGTATTGCAAACACCAACATCTTCCAAAGTGAATTTTAATTTAAACATCTAATATTTTACATTAAAATCAGAAAATGCAAAATTGTCCACTTACTACACACTTTAGGAAATATTTTCAGTGGGTCTAATTGGAATGGACTTTATTACTGGAACTGCTGATCGACATTCCTGCTCCACAAGGTGTACAATGCTCCATGAAACGTTGCTATGTCACTAACTGTTCATATGACCGTTCCACCGGCTGAGACCAGGGGCTAAGCAGAATGGAGACGGAGAGGGCGGAGCCAGTGAGTGGCCAGGACGTGTGGGCGAGGAGAGAGGCGCGCGCACGCTTGGGAGAGCAGTCTGCTCATTTTCAAGCACTGCACTTGTGCTTGTGGCGCGCCCCTGCTCACTCCCGCAAGGTGGATGCCTCCACAAGCACGAGTGTGTGCTTGGAAATGAGCGGAGCGACGGCTAAAGGCCCTCCTATGCAACGCATGCATGCTGCGTAGACGAGACCTAAAAATGAATATGTCCTTATGTAACGTAACTGGTGCTTATGTAAAGCACTCTGATACTGGATACCTTTGGGTCAAGTTCGGGACAGTGGGTTTCTGTGAACCTGGGCTGAGGGGCTCGAATGCAGAGATGTTTTGGCTGGCAGGTCCCTGCACTTAGGAGGCTCTCACTTGGCTTTGATTACCTGGAGAGGGAGAGAAAGCAGGACAGCAGGAGCACTCTCGATGTTGGCCTGGGTGATCCCGAAGTCCCCCGTCGGCAGGTCAGCTTTGGTGGTGTCACCGACAATCAAATTGAACATATGGCTCCAACTCTAACCTAGCTAAAAAGCATATGTGCTCAAAAAGCTTCAAGTAGAGTCAGGGGCAAACAAGCTAACCTTTTCACCATGCTGTGGTCCATGAGAAACCAAAAAGTTCCTGGTAGTCTTGCATATCTTAATGTTACAGAACTAGTTTGTGCCATTAAGGGAAAGGTTGGAAAAAAGTGAAGCCACAGTAACTGCTGGTGTAGCACGCTCATGCAGTGTACAATGGACATTTGCGCACTGGAACAGCATGTGTAGTTTAACTTTGGTTCAAGTCTTTAACACGTCATTGACTGTCCCCTGACAAAACATCTCTAATAGCAAGAGCTCAATTAATCAATCTTGCCAATTCCCAGTTTTCTGATATAATTTCACAAAGGCTGCTTCTAAACAAGTATTGATTTGGTTCTATAAATCAACACCCAATGAAACATCAAAAATTATAGTTTTCCAGTGTTCATGGCATGCAACTGCCTCACTGAGCGTACACATGAGAAAATACCTTTATCAGTACAGCTGGATTCTAGGATTATTAAGGTGAAGAAATCGATCTGCTGGATTTAATGACTTCTACTAAAATGCTAACAGAGCGTTCTATATCAAAAATTATACACTGCTAAGAAAGATTTTATTAACCACCTGAACAATTTGTCAATTAATGTTTTGAATTAACCATTTCACAGGATTCTACCATTAACACAATTTGGGGTTCTGTTAAGGCTATGGCGATTCGACCATTAAAACAATTTGAGGTTCTGTTAAGGCTGTAGTATGAAGTTCTATAAATAACTGTTTGAATGAAAAAAAGCGCATATAACTCGAAAACATTTTGGATTACTAGATGGGTACAGTTAACAAGTCATCTTTGTATTGAATTGAAGGAAATGAACTCAAGAATTTAACTGGAAAATGAAATAGTCAAAAGGACCAAAAATAATACCTGTAGAACTTAATACAATGAACTACAAACAAACAAAAAAATACCCCAGTGAACAACTGTCTGTTAAAACTGCTGCTGTATCCTCTTTTAATGCGATAAGACAGTATGGAAAAATGTGACAACTAGCCTCAGTAGGACTTACCAAACAAGTAAGAACGCAAAGATAGGTATGCTGATCAACAAAATTTAAAAAAGCATAATACAACTTACTTGTATTTGCTTCCTGTCCGTGGATGTGGTTGTGTTTTACAGCGGAATAGAGTTGGGTCCCTCATGCATCCGTTATTACTATTCATATCTATTTTGGCACGCAGGCAACAGGTCTGGCCACATTCAGTTCCTTTTTTCATTTCTTCCCACATCTCAGTATTCTTCTCAACAGCTTTGTAGGAAAAGGCCACACTGGATTAAAGTACTATACAGGAAACTACTGAGAAAACTGATCAACTAATGGACACATTTTTTCATCATAGTCACAAATGGGAAAATACTTGCATTTATATATAAAGCTTTTCTGTTCTGTACTGTTTTTCAAGATTTAATTCTTCAGTTTAAAAATATGTTCAATGTCAAATAATTTCTGTAGTTGTGAATATCAACAATGGTACTGCCTTTAACGAGATGCTCAGAACCTTGATGACCGTGAAACCACCAACACCCACAATTCTGCAACATCTCAGGATTGTTTTTGTACCTGTGCTCTGGATGGATACTATCTACCTTTAACCCCTGGGCAGACTTGGCAGGTTGTACAGAAGTCAAACAATTAATTGTTCTATTCAAGTAACATGTATTTTGTGTAGCAATAACTAGTTAGAAATTTAGTAGCTGTGCAGAACGTTATCACTTCACAATGGACATTGGCCAGAAGCTGCAGCAGTCACCAACTCTTTCTATTTTTTTAATTAGTTTAATTTAGCATTTAAAAAATATAACAGGCCATAATCCTGGCCTATTTGCATGCACATTTTATATCGCCCCACTCATTGAGGGCATGGATGGATCTCCTCCTATGAGGAAAGCTGAACATAAGCTCACTCCGTTACTGTGCATTCCATGATGGGAGAACACTGTTCAACAAAAGATTAGAGAGCAGCCACAGTATACCAGACAAAAGGTAGTATAAATCGGCATGCATGGGGTTGAACTTTGGGGCATAATAAAGCCGGGACTTTTGGTAGTTGTGAAAAATGATTTTGTAAGCAAAATAACCTGTCATCTCCATTCAATCCTGTTGCTTCCTCTAAGAAAAAGACCTGGGTGTTGTGAGTTTGGACCAGACTGCAGAGCTTAAACCTAAAGTCAAAACTTTTCAAGAGGAAATGAAGAATGTGAGGACCTAAATAATGCACTCACATGATCTTTATAATTTTATTGATGATTCTTCCTGGCAAACCTCAGTTTAGGTATTGATATAAGCACAATAGAACAAGCAGATCTTTAGGAAGTGAAATATACTCTTCAATCAGTATACCAATGTGAAGGAATCCGACCAAATGAATGTTAAGCAGGGAGTGTTATATTGCCAGAATAAAATACTATCTTCCCATGACTAGGTAAACCCACAAAGTTTAAGTCAAATATTCTTGAAGATTCGCCTTTGTATTTTAGCTCAGAATAATTTTACCACGAAATGGAGACCAAAGTATGATTTAGTGAGTGTGTGTGTGTAACACATATAGTTTTAGATAAAACTCACATTTTAGTTATATTTCAAATGTATACAGATTTATACAGATCTGAACAAAAAAAGTGATCCAGACGTTAAAAGATGGTGGGGTAGAAGGGAAAGAATAGGGAGAGATACGTCCCAAACTGTTCCAGTGTTGCTAATGTCTTACAGAAAATTGGTTCCAACACCACTGACGTTTCCGGTCAGGCAAAATAATTAACTGTTAAAAGCTTGAGGGGATTAACCGCACTCCCCACATTATCGATTCTGCAAAATCCCTCGGAACCACACTAGATAAGCACTTGAACATGCAGATTCATATCAGCAATGTAAGCAAGGGTGCTAAACACCAGATGAACATACTAAGGGGACCTCAAACCATTCCTTCCACAGGAGGACTTCAAGATGGCGGTACAAGCTCTGGTACTGCCTAGGCTAGATTATGGTAGCTCCTTGCTATGTGGACTTCCCAAATATAACTTGGCCCCACTAAGAGCATCCATTAATGCCACAGCTAGACTGATCACAGGTACAAAAAGAAACTACCACATCTCACCAGCCCTCAAATCCCTAAACTGGCTGCCATATGAAGCAAGAATACAGCTAAAGATAGATAGCATACATGACCCACAAAGCCATACATCTCAACAATCCCATTTATCTGGCTCAAAAATTAGAACTATCTTGAGGTTGCAGACAGTTAAGAAGTGCAAGCGGATTGCTCCTGACACCTCAGTTCTTCCACAAAACAAGACAGAGCCTTCTCCGGTGCTGCCCCGCAGATTTGGAGCTCTTTCACCGGAATGTTTTCCGCTGCTTCCTTCAAAAAGGAAGTAAAAAAAAATCCTAATGACCAAGTTCTTGCCTTAAATGGCCCGGGCCCCATTGCTTATTGACTGCCTATTGATTGACTACTTGTGCACCTTTGATTCGCAGCACTCACCTGCTATGCTCATTTATGTATTGAATGTTCGTCTCCATGTACCGTATCCATCCAACCCTAATTGTAATGCACTCCTATCTTGTTCGTTTTATGTATACTCAAGTTATGCTTGTCCTTACCACTACAAGCCCTGCCTATCCTAACTGTAAAGCGCTCGGATACCCGTCTGGGTCACGCTATATAAAACTTTCTAAATAAATAAAACATTCATGAAAGTTGATCTTCTATTTGTTTGTTAAAAAAATGATTGATATTTTCTATGTAATGATGTTATGGCATAATTTCCTAATTAGATCAAACAACAGTGGACAGTGTAAAGACAATAGGTGATGTGAAGGCTTGCAATACACCTAACCACTAAATCTCTCAAGCAGCATTCCAAGCCATCGTTGTTTTGCCCACTATGCCTTATGCACAAAACCAACGGAAAATAAAGTAGTAGCAAATTATGTCAGAGAGAGGGACAATACAGATGATAAAAAAGAAGCATAGTAACCAAAGAGAGGAAGGAAAAAGAATCAAGGGTGATCAAACCTCAACTTCCCTTAAGTCTGGGTTCCATTGAGTAGTAAGTTGGACTATACATCTCGAACCTTAATTTTCATGCTTGCAGCATGTTGAAATATTTCTCCCATGGCAACCAAGTAGTTGCTAGTGATACAACAGGTGGCCATCTGTTTTTTTTCAAGCCATATTTGCCTTATAAGTGATTAAAACCCAGGTCAAAAGGTATGCACTAACTATTGTTCATTGAGAATGATTGTATGATTAGATTGTGACAGTTTATCTGAGTGCACAATAGGGGGTATGCCCAGCCCTAAATAATGACAGTTCTGTACACTGATAAATCACTTTTTGGACACTACAAATATCATAAGATGAAATGTTTCTTGTATAGCGGTAAGAGGTTTGCCCGACTGCATACGACTAAAGAGGCAATAAGGATTTCTGCCACTACAGCATAGTGAGTAAACCCAACTAGCATACTCACACACACGTTCTTCAGGTACACAGTAGCAGTTTGAGGAGTGGCATGTGACAATCAGTAAAGAAGACTCATATAGCCACTATAAATAGTGTGTGCAGCGTATAACCTATGAATTCACAAATAATATTATGTCAACTTAGGAACGCATTCTGTGTCCCCATTTCCACAGATTGAACCGAACGCTGGATAATATCCGAACCCCTGAAGCCCTATGCTCCCAGAGTACAGGGAGGTGTAATCAACAAGTGTGCGCATCAAATGAAACTTGCTTGATCTTGGGATTGCTTGTCATAGAATATTCAGTGGCCTAGAGTTTTTGGTTTATTAGAGTTTCACTTCCGAAAATTCGTCTCTCAGCATCAGGTATTTAGAGAATTTCCTTCACCTTCATGTTAATAAAGAATAGTGCTCAGCTGTATAATATGGTGCCCAGCTACTTCGCTGACTGTTTCCATGGCATAAAAGGATTTACATTTTTGCCTCCAAAGAATTCTCAGATTGAGGCGTAGACAAAGCTGAAACTGAGTTTTTTTTCATCAAATTATCAAAAAATCTTTCATTTTCATATGAACTGAATCAAGTGCAGATACCAAAAAAGGCATACATTAACCAGACCATCAATGCTAATTCTTTCTCTTTCTTCCTGGTGTGTATTGCATTCAAGTCCAATGGCAGAAAAAAATAACCTAAAGATGATGCCCATGAATGAGGAGTTACGACGCTCTGGTCAAAAGCATACTTGATTCTCATTACAGACCCCATCAATATTGACCGACCTAAAAAAAAATCTTTACAGGAAATTAGTTATACTTTTCAAAGCCAAACAATAGATGGCAGGATGTGAAACAGCATGTTGTGCAGCGAAACTGGAGCTGCAGATCATTCTCCTGCACTGCATATTTTCTAAGTGACTGCCAAGAATACAACAGTATTTCTGCACTATACGAGTACAATTCATTTTAACTGTACATTTTTTGTAGCTGCCCAGCCACTACTAGATATTAAGGAGTCATTTTAGTAGTAAGATGATATATGCAATCCCTAAAAATTGTCTATCTTGCTAGACAAGCAGAAGGTGCTTGGACAGACAGCATCAATAATTACATCAATTGTTCTTTTTCTACCCACTCAGTTGCACTTATAAAACCGCTGGCCAAACCTCAGTAATGCAAGGCTAATGCAATGCTTACAGTCAAACAAGACCATCCTTTTCTGGCACAGTAGCAAACATGACAGAAGAATTGAATTCTTGGGACAAACAATGCTTTGGACCTTAACATCCCTTAGACCCATGGTACAATAATGAACTACACAAAGAAACTGTAGAATATCTGGAACGACTATGGCCTACTCCATACTGCTATTAGCCAGACAGAACTTTAAAGATGAATTACAGAAAAACAACCAGCTTGTTAGAACAATTAGTGAAAACTAATATCATAAGAAGATTATTAATTCTGCAAACTGCACCAAGGAGATGTTGCTATTTATCAATCCCTTGCATATCTGGACTTTTTGGCTGCCCGTCATCTTCATCCTGCTAATTTTTAGGTCTCGCCTAGTGCAGTGTGCATGCGCTGCCCTAAGCAGAGGGCCTCTTGGAATCACTCCAGCTTCCAAGAGACTTCTCCGTGTGGGTCGGCCTTCTCCCACATTCCATTGGCCTTTGCGTGTGGCTTTCAAAAATTGAAAGCCCATCTGAACCTGCGAATGCAGGACTGAGCGACACTGGGGATGACGATCGTAAAACGGAACATAGCCCGAAACTGGGGTTCGGGGGTGCTCCCAACGTGCTCCCAACGTACCTACAATGGAGAAATGACATGGATGGTGTGATGGTGGCAGAAAGAGCGGTGTATGCACACAGAGGATGCCCTAAGAAATGGTCTAGGATATGGGGTAAATGGAATGCGTTCAGGGGAAATATATGTGAACCCCCACAGGTAGAGTCAACCTCGGATGCCAGTTCATAAGGGATACCTTGACTACTGTAGCTCTGTTTGGCCATGTTGCAATGTGCTAAGATGGAAATGAAATTGACTCAAATGTTTTTATGTATATGTATGAGCAACAAATATGGATATTGTACTGTATAAAAAGAAACACATATGACTTAAGTAATGCTGTAACCATAAAACATGTGGACTATGTTCAATTTTGATTCAAAAACGCAATAAAGAAATATTATTTAAAAAAAATTGAAAGCTCGCAATTGGTCAAAGGCGGGATTATGACCAGCCTTCTCTCTAAATGTTGACTCCCATGCCCTAGGGTTCTCGGGAGCAAGCAGCAGCGCGGCCGGGTGCCAGCTGCATACTTAACATTCCCTTCAGTGTGCACGCACCACACGCGGTCTTGTTTTTTTAAAGTAGTTAATCACTTCCTGCTTTGTTTAATTAGCTTTTATCTTGTTTGTACTGCGGTTTATAGCGCTGGCCCCCGGCCTGGCCCCTCCGCTGTTGGAAACCCTTCTGGAAAGTTAATGCGAGTTAAGCCTCTCTACTGTGATATAAAGCACACGTAGAAATAAGACAGTTTACATTGTCAGCAGAAATTACAACGTAAAAATACATGAAGGAGAGGTATTCAGAGTGCCCGTGTTATTTAGTTAGCGCCAGATGATGCTACGTAGTCACATATATTTTTTTTTTTTATAGTTGTAATGTAGTGGCCGTTTCATATAGCGCCACCAGAAATTGAATGTCTTCTAGGCACTTGAATGATCTAGATTTTTAAACAACTTAAACGCACACCTTATATTAGTCTCAGACTGGGAACATACTAGGGAAGGCCCTTCAGTGATTTGAACATGCGATCGGATGGTTGTTTAGAGAGTTCCACAGCAGGAACAACAACCCACTGAGTTACATATCCAGCTCACTACGTGAGCTAGAAAAGGCAAGACTAGTTATACTTTACGCAATCTGGAAAACAAATGTAAAAAAAAGCCTCAAGTTTACTTTGGATGCTTGCTCCCTTCAGTATTGTGTAATGTTTTCAAGTTAAGAACGTTCCAAACATGGAGTTGTTCCCAGACTTAAAAGAGGAGTCTATGTGGCAGTGAATTTACCTTAATTTTTTTTTTAAAAGAGGAGTTCAGCTCTCGCTTATCATTGTACGTACTATGTCAGCACAAAAAATATGAACTAAGGGGGCTGACAAGGAAGACACGCCTTTCATCTCTTCTGTCAACGCAAGGCAGATGTTTGAAATGCGTGCACAAGATGTTAAGTTCATGTCCTACCCAGGAGCACGCGGGCAGTGAGCTCTGGCAGTGGACGTGCACGCCATGCTCTGCCTGCAGGGAAGGGGAAGGGGAGGGGGGGGGGGGGGGGGTTGAGAGTCTCGGCACAATCAATCAGGGCTCTTTCAAGTGGAGACCACTTGACCTAAACTGCAGACGCAGCATTTCTTCATGCACCCGCCATTACCTCCAGAAGCACCTCCCACTTCTTAGGGGAAACCATTTCTTTGCATAGAGTCATAAACGCATCAGCCTTATATCCTTCACTTTCTTCTTCATACACGACCACGTTGTTTGGCCTTTATAAACCCAGTTTAACCAAAGAACCTGTTCTATGAGCACCAGGACACCTTAGGGTAATCATGCGCTATACAAACTTAATACCATAACCTAATAGAGAGGCCCTGTGAGAGTGACTAGTCAAAGAAAGATTCACTGCCAAAAAGGATTGCTCTTGGAACTGGGAGGGGGCAAGGACTGGCTCCTAATATGTGAAGCATTTAAAAAACACATTATAATACATCTTATGTTCAACAATGGAGCATTTTCATCACATTCTTATAATACTATGAGGCTCATATACATACCATGAGCTTTAAAAAAAATAGGTCCAGAGCTGCAGTATCAACATACGATATCAGCAAAAAGGGGCATGTTAAAGTAGACAAACATAATGTAATAAATAGCCTTCCAATCAACACGTCCCATGAACACAATACACGAGTCATCCCCACCAGTTATATTTTCAACCGCTCTCTTCTATGCTATTCATTGTTCCTCTAGGATGATGCACTTGGTGACAGTGGACCCAAGATCTCTTGAATTCAGTGCGTGGTAAGTCACTTGGGAATATGTCAGTCTGCTCGCTGCACAGGGAGAGCTCTCGCAGCCTAGAATGTAGTTTAGATGGTAGTCCTCTGGACTAATACATAGTGACTCTGCGCTTTTACTTACACCACAGTGAACGTTTAGCTTTCTAAAGATAAATCCGAAACATATTCCAATATCACAAATATTAGCATAAAGGGAAGCTCGGACTGAATCATGGCTCCTAGGAGAGCAAACTCAGCCCCCAGTAGTCGAATACCACCAGGCAAAGCCATGCAATGTGTGAGAAAAAGTTCTGCACCTCTCCAGAGTATCTTCAGTGCTAAATTTACAAAATGAGTGCCACAGTATAGTACAGCCTGTGCAAAAGTCCGAACTGGAGTACTTTGTATGCTATTTAAGGAACTCTTTCTAATTTAACCAGCAATAGGCCCAGTACTAAAACATGCTGTCCCATATCTATTTCCCCAATGACCCTGAACATTTTTGAATAAAAGAAGGATACCAATTTCCTCGGCTCACCTGATGTTATTGACAAGGCACTGAAAAGTGGTGTTAGGTCTGTAGTTTCTGTCACAGACTAAGGCAGAGTAGAATTACAAGCTTTGCATTGCCTCCCTTACCTTGAATGGTTGTAGCACTATGAATCTGCTATCCAACAAGAAATCACACAATACATCTAGTGTCAGGTTAGCAAGAATCTGCTTTGCTCTATCCTCCAATGTGAGAAGAATTCTGGGATTATCCGCGAACTGTAATAAGGGAAGTACACATAGTGCAGTCCAACACAGTTTCATTAAGTTTTTAACATGCCTGTCCCCATATCCTGGGCTCATTGACCCAATACTTCTAAAACACATGTGGTACAACCTAGAATATCACAACATTTGCTCATGCTACCAGAGAGTAAAGCGGGTGGTCTGGAACAGCCAGTCCTGCCTGCTTGAATTAGTAAATTTCAGCTAATTTGTGCTCTTTATTTGCCCAGACAAGTCAAAGTTATATTGCTGATATATATATATATATATATATATATATATATATATTTTTTTTTTTTTATAAAAAGGCTGTAGGTAACAGTCAGTACATTCAAAAGACTTAAGAATTTGGAAAGCACCATTCTGCCATACATTGACAGCAGCAACGTGTATTTCGAACTTATCCAGTGCCACTCGATAGTACCTATCTTCATACCAAGATTTTTCATAGAATCTGTGCACCACAATAATGGTTAGCAAAAGGGATAGCTCCGCTGTGACTCCAGTCAACAGCAAGACCTCAGGTATATATCAGTTAATACAGAGGGCAGAGAAGCCATAAAATGTAGTTACTTGTGGTATTATCTGGCATAAATTGTTCTATAATTATAGGTTTAATATCAGCAGATCATCCGCACACAAAGAAGCAATAATAGGAAGCCCCATTTTGTATATTCCTTAATAGGTGTGATAATCATAAAGCACAGGAGCAAGGGGTATTGTAGTAACCACAGGGACAGTGGTTGTATTTTAAGTCCTTTATTTCTCAAGATGATCAGTACACATCCATAGAGTAACCTCCAGCTTCATCAACTGGCAGCATTCACAGAGTCTCTCAGTGATGTCACTCTAATGACATCACTGAGTTCTACAGCATTGAATAGAAACTCCACACATCTCCCCCCTTACAAAGAGTTTACAATAAAACAATCCAAAAACAACAACAACTGTACAGGTTAGCATTCATAGGAATAACAAAACACTCATTAATCCTAAGAGATACAGAAATATAATCATTCAAAAGAATTTGGGACATCAATCTTGCACAAGTTCCCCATGCTCCATATTTTCCCATCAGCAAGAGTTACCACATAATTCATTACCTTTACCACTTTTTGAGGTTTGGAAAACTTACTTTCCCCTTTTTTAACCAAGCCCATTCTTTTAGTGATCACCCAGTCACCAACTGCAATTTTTATATCCTTCACTCCTTTTCTCTTATTATAATCATCTTTATTTCTTTCTTGAGACTCTCTAACTCTTTCTGCAATTCTTTCTCGATCTACCCACACCTGATTTTTCTTTTGTAACCATACAGGTGACTCTTTCGTTGCTGGTTCTCTCCCTTTTAAAGCCACAAAAGGGGATACACCTGTGACAGAATGTGGAGTTACTCTGTGTGCCCACACCATTTTATTTAACTCTTCTCTCCATCTCAATCCATTACTTAATGACAATTGGATATTGTCCATTATAATACGATTCACTCGCTCAACCAACCCGTTAGCTTGAGGCCTGAATACTGCCACCCTTTCATGTTTGATACCAAGATTAGAAAGAAACCTTGCCATTATCGTGGAAACAAGTTGCACTCCATTGTCTGTAACTAAGCATTTAGGTATTCCCTCTTCCAAAAATGCACTCTTTAAAAAATCAATGACCACCTCAGATGTAATATGTTCTACAGGCTTTATCATAAACCACTTGCTATGGTAATCAACTAGAACTATTAAGAATCTACTTCTCCTACCCAGCCTGTTAATAGGACCCAAAAAATCCATTGCCACTTTCTCCCATGGCCGATCCGGAACGTCAAGGGAGCCCAGAGGAGGCTGACGAATTACTCTGCATTTATCACTATTGCAACATGGCTGACATTCTTTTACAATTGCTTCCACACCTCTGTCCATTTCAGGCCACCAAAAACTCTGCCTCAACCTTCTTTTACACATGCTTCTACCTAGGTGACCTTCGTGTACCAATTTAAGTAACTTTCCTCTCAACATCTTAGGAGGAACCACTCGGTTGCATCTCAAAACTCTGTTCTTTTGAATGCTTAACTGGTCCTTAACTTTTAAATACTTTTTCAACTCTTCATTTATATCAACTTCACTGTTCCAACCATCACGTATGACTTTTTTAAGCACCATGTACTCTTCATCCTTGTCTAAAGCTTCATTCCATTCTTCCTGTTTTAATGCTAAACTCAAATCATTAATGTCGCACATAGATTCGACTTCATATACCAAGAATGAATCTTCCTCCTGTCCCTCAACTGGCATACGCGACAAACAATCAGCAATGATATTTTTTTTACCTCTTACAAACTCAATCGAGAAATTATAATCTAATATTGATAAAAGCCACCGGGATATCCTTGGAGTCACACCACCTTCAAGCCCCTTTCCACCTTTAAAAATGTGTACCAATGGTTTGTGATCCGTTTTTAGAACAAATGGTAAACCCCACAAATAAAATTTAAAATGGTTTATTGCCCAACAACAACCCAACGCTTCCTTCTCAATGGCGGAGTAGGATTTCTCTGCTCCCTGCAAACGTCTCGATGCAAACCCAATCACACTTTCACCCTCCATTGATTTTTGAGTTAATACAGCACCCAATCCTATATTACTTGCATCAGTTGTCAGAATTGTTTTCTTAGTCACATCAAAATGGGCTAGAGTAGGAGCACTAACCAATGACGATTTAATCTTTTCAAACGCCTCTTCGCATGAAACATTCCAATTAAATAATACTCCTTTTTTTAACAACATCCTCATAGGTTCCACAATCTCTGAAAACCCTGATATAAATTTTGAGCAATACTCCGCTAACCCAAGGAATGATTTCAATAAATCTTTATCAGTTGGTTGTGGAGCATCTACAATTGCCTTTATTATGCTTCTCTTAGGTTTAATCCCCTCAGCAGATATCTCATGCCCTAAATAATCCACTTTTTCCTTTCTTATCTGACACTTTTCTTTCTTGATGGTCAACCCATGACTAGCAATCTTTTTCAAAACATTATTTAACAATTCATCATGGTCCATAAAAGATCTTCCCACCACCATGATGTCATCCTGAAAGCACAACACACCATCCATCCCCTTTAAAATATCTTGCATGATCCTTTGGAACACGGCAGATGCCGAAGCTAGACCGAAAGGCATGCGTCGATAGCGGAAAGCCCCCAGCGGTGTAACAAAAGAGGTTAGGGCTCGTGACTCAGGATGCAGATTTATCTGGTGGTAAGCAGCTGACATGTCTAAGACACTAAATACTTTTCCACCACCCATAACACTTAGCATTTCTGTTATATTTGGCAATGGTTGTCGATCCACCCATATATTTTGATTTAAATCTCTTAAATCAATACAGAGACGAATTTTGTTTCCATCCTTCGGTGCGACAACGATTGGAGAAAGCCACTCCGATGACTCAATGGGTTCAATAATTTTACATTCCAAAAGTTTGTCAAGTTCCTTCTGTAAAGGTTCCCTCATTAGTAAAGGTATGGATCTGACCTTATGTACCACTGGGCGAGCATTCTTCTTTAAAATAATCCGGTGACTAAAATTCTTGAGCATACCCAAATCATCAGAAAAAACCTGCGGAAATGACAACATTAATTTTCTTCCCCACTCAGAATTACCATCAGAAATAGGCAAACTACATTCATGAGCAGGTTCAACTATCATGACTGGTTCCTTGGCATTGGGATCCAGAATTATATTGAGATCTTTTTGGTGTCGCCACCCTAAAAGATTCGATCCATCTTCAGTTATGTATATTCGACCATGAACGCTGTTACCTTTAAAAAAGATATCCATCCACAACATCCCTATGATGTTTATTCTCTTTCCACCATACCCCACAGCAATTTTGTAATTCAGCCAAATTTTTCTTTAACTCATTTAAGTAAACTTCCCTTGAAATTAGTGTAAACAAACTACCTGAATCTGCTAACACTTTGACTTCCGTCTTTTCTAAAATAATGTCACAATGGGGTTTTTCTAATTTCTCAGTACTTTCCATTTTTATATTATTGTTACTAACCACACTAATACTTTCTTTACGTTCTGATAGATCACATTCATCTATGGAAAGCATTAATTCCTCTCTTACTTCCCCCAAATTTTCCACCATTTTTACACTGGAAGTTTGACCTCTAGTTCTACACATTTTCGCTAAATGACCTTTTCTTCCACACAACCTACACGTTACGCTCCTAGCACCACATGCTAGGCTAGACGCAATGTGTCCAGGACACCCACACCTGTAACATGTAATTCTTTTTCTAACAGTTCCACTCGATGCATTAGAGGTATTGAGCATATTAGTACTTTTTTCATTTTTAAAATTAGATGAATGAGAATGTGAAACTTCTGGTTTAGTTACTTTTTTCAGACCTACTTCTTCTACATCAAGATTAACTACTTCCTTTTCTGAAGATTTCATATTTAATTTCCCAATGTCAATTTCTTTCATCCACACATCAGTGTGTTCTAAGCTTCTAGCAATCTGTACTGCTTCATCTAAGGTAGGATCTAGAGCTAGAAGTCTTTCTTTTATTTTTCTATTGTTGGTGCACCTCACAATCTGGTCGCGAATCAAAGATTCCGTCAGCATTTGAAATTCGCATGTTACAGCTAGTCCGCGTAATGATGCCACATAAGTCATTATATCCTCATCATGTGCTTGCACACGACAAAAGAATTTATGTCTTTCAAACACTACACTGAGTTTTGGGGTAAAATGTTTCTCCAGCATCTGTATTGACATCTCATAAACATTTATAGGTTGGCCATTACCTACACCTAAAGAAATTCCGGGAAGATCGTCATATATTCTCCTTCCCTCTGTCCCTAGATGATGTAATAAAATAGCTTGTCTTCTTAATGGTCCATATTTATCACCACCAATGGCTAAAATATAAGTTAAAAAAATGTTTTTCCACCGTTTCCATGGAATTGTAGGTTCACCAGGTATCGGTAAGAACGAAGGTGGAGCAGACATACCTTGATCAGACATTCCTGCAATTCAAAAGACAAATAACAAGCTAACAAAATTAATTAAAAAAATAAACTATAAAAATAGACTAAAATAATTATCTAAAATAATTATCTAAAATAACAATCTAAAATAACAATCTAAAATAATTACATTCCTGCATATATTTCTGTATATAAGTTGTAGATATAAGTCTTTCTTTTCTTTCCACAACTAAAAGTACTTTAGAATAAGTCCTTCTTTCCTTTCACCTATTTCAGGGAGTCACATCAGACGACATGGATTACTTTGCAGAGCTCCAAAAATAATTAATTTCGGTAAGAGTCAGTGTTGTGAATAATTTGTTGAAGAAGGATCAGTTATTATGATAAGCTTTCTACACGCTTGCTTGCACACGCTTCGTATTTTGAAAGGTTAAGTGCTTCAGAATTGTTTAAATCTTCACAGTTTTCAGACAAAACGTTTGATTTGAAGTTCAATAAATTAAATCTTCACCAGCTTTGTGTCACTTAACTCTTTTTTACGTTTGGCCACAATTTAACAGCAAGTTTAATTAAATTATCTTCACCATTGGCTGTAAATATGAATATTGAAACTCCACAATTATTCCATATGTTGAAGTTTCCCATTATGTATAAATTTGGTAAAATCCATTAAATATACAGCTTCTTTTGCTTGTTGCTTCACGTATAAACAAGCATTGACAAACTCAATGTGAAGATGAAATATTTCTTTTACTCACAGTTCATCAGCAGTACTTCCAATGTCAACCTGCTTTTCCAGGGGTGGAGGTCACTCAATTATCTGCCCCCTGCGCAGTTTTCTTCTCGTCGCCATAAAAATGTAGTAACCACAGGGACAGTGGTTGTAGTTTAAGTCCTTTATTTCTCAAGATGATCAGTACACATCCATAGAGTAACCTCCAGCTTCATCAACTGGCAGCATTCACAGAGTCTCTCAGTGATGTCACTCTAATGACATCACTGAGTTCTACAGCATTGAATAGAAACTCCACAGGGATCTACTGTCATGGCAAAGAATAAAGGTGACAGTGGGTACTCCTGTCACTCCCCCAGAGACAGGCATCATCCCAGTAATGAGCTTGGTTAATTTGAGAAAAAAATAAGTGCCTGGGTTCTCGTCAGAAGGCAACTTGCACCAGCCTACTGCTCTTATTAGCGCCGCCTATAACAGAACTTACTACTTTCCATGCAACCCTATAAGTGGGAAAGAATGTGGCATAACAGCCAGAATTGTCGACTTTGGAGCTGGGGAACCAGGATAGAGTCTCGGCGCAGGCTCAACATCCTGCGATTCTCGGCACATCACTTAATCTACCTGTGCCTACAAAAAATGAATGTGTCCTTAACTGGTGCTCATGAAAAGTGCTCCAACACTTTTGGGTTGAGTTTGTGGTATAAGCGCCGGTGTTGACGATTAAGTGCCGGTGCCGAGCACCAGAAACCACTGGCTCAAATTAAGCACCAACACATTAACCCTCACCTGTGTTGTCAAATAGAGCAGTAGGAGCCATTTCCTGAAGCTCACCAACTCAACAATGACTAAGCATTCTAACAAAGTCCCACTTCAATTAAGTGCCACTGCCGGCACACAGACTCAACATGATGCAGCAGAGCAATCAGAATACATAAATAATATATTGTCAATCAACCAAGAACAAACCATGATTGATTCGACAGAATCAGAGCTATCTTAAGGGCATTAGTCTATTGCTTAATATTTTAGTCAGGAATGTATTGTCTGCATTGAGGGCAGTGGCTAGAACGATAAACATCGACCAGAGTTCTCTTTCCGACCTTAAATATTTTAATCAATGCCCCCTGAGCAGTGGGCTCCTCATATTTCAAACATGTTTGGCACTAGTACGTCTAGAACTTCTTTGTAGAATTCAGTCAGAAGAACATCCATCCAGGGTCCTCCCCACACGCCAAAGACACAGCAGTGGTTTTCACTTCAGCTACTGTAAACGGCATATTATTCTTTCCCCTCCATACAGCCCATCACAATTTACCTTCAGTACTAGGATATCTGTTATTCTATCATCTGAACTCTGGCCAAGTATAAGCGTGTATAATAATGCACAACGCACTGGAGTATGGACTCATTGTCAAAAATGCATCTTCTGTACAAAGCACTTGTGTGTAAAATCGCTGTTTGACCTTTATTAAGCAGCCATAACACAGTGAGAACCGGTGAGTGGACCTCTCTATACTGGCTGGCCTGCACATCCTTTTAAAGGCTATTTGGCTCCGTTAATTCTCTGCTATCTCGCAAAATTGCTCTAGCTTCTTTCGCAATGTACCCGGTCCATTCCGATTACGTGTAAAAGTTTAAGACTTCTCCAAATTATACAGTTCAGCCTCCGAGTGTACTCAGCTGCCCGCCCGTGTGACTTAAACCAACCACTTCAAAAATGCATATGCCTCTATTATATGTATTTTGACTACTTCCCAGATTGGGCTCCTTTTAAGCACCAAGCTTATCAGATAAAAAAAAAAAAAACACGGCAGCTTTGAGATCTCACAGTGATTTCACTGTGAACATCGCATCTGAAGGTGCAGCTGAGCAGAAGCATCGTAATTGTGCTCGGTTGTTTGCGTATCCAGCAAAAGGTAATGGGAGGGTGGTCGAATACAGTCCTAGTTAATAAGTCCACTCTGCAAATCCACCTAGACCATCCATGAGTTATCAACCAAGAGTCAATTTGAGAGCTGGAGTCATGCAGAGATGAATAACATTGTTGACTGCTTGCCCGCCAAGCTGAGCACATTGGCATACATCCGCCACAGCCTGCATCTCCATGAACTATAGGATACTTTTTATTACCACTGTGAGGTGCAGCACTTAACTGATCTACCTCTCCACCAGTAAATCTCAGTGTTAAGTCTACCCTCAAATAGCCTACACTTCTTCAATATAGCATCATAAATAGCAGGCTTATCTAAGTACATGCTATCAACATGTGAAAGTCAACATTATGTCACAGTTTACCATGTACTATGACATATCCTTCAGTATTAGCATAGGACTGAAATACCCTAAATCCCAATATTACCACTCCCTAGAATATGGGGTACGGGAGGAAAAAAACAACGCAGGCTGCATGTAGTCACAAAGTATTGATGAGCAGAAGGGTGTAAATTTGTATCTTGCAGCATTGCCACATTTACCTTAATCATGTCCAACTACACAAGAACCTGTTCAGCTTTTCTAGATTTAGAGCTCTCCTATTCTGTGCTCAGCACTAATTTTTTGCCTGTAGTACGTTGGAATTTACGGACAATAAACCAACCATAAACTGGGTGTAAGCCAACCTTCACATACATCACCCTCCACCTACCACACCAGCTTTAGCACCGAGTGTGTTATTTACAGTGTCATTCTTTATTTAGTGTCCAACAGCTAACACCTCTTAGAGTCAACCTTACCTGCTCTACTTATTTACTCCTAAAGATTCAGGTACCAAAAGGAAATAACTTGGTTATTAAACTGGAGTGCACTAATATTGGTAGATTTCTGACACCCCTGCTAAACATTACAACCGTACAGTCAGCATCCTGCCCAATAACATGCCCAGGAGCCCAAGAAAAAACTGATTTTTGAAAAAAAGCACTAATTAAAAGAATAGGAAACAACAATAATAATACATAGCCATGCTTCATGACTATTGTGTGTCAATTATGTTATACTGTATGCTGAAAAATCAATTTTGCTTGTGTGGTAGCCATAGCGTTTGCTGACCTCGTGGATTGGGTTTTAAAAAATAAAAATAAACTTACAACTAAGTACTAGTGTTTTCATGTATTTAACTTTTCAGCTTTTTGCAGCAACACAATTACGTTCAGTGGCACATTTATGAGAGAGACTAAAGTAAAAAACTTCAGTCTCATAAATGTGCCACTAAACATAATTCTAGGTCAGGACCGGAGGCAAGGATTATGCTTTTCTTTCTCCATTTCATTTTCACAGTAGCCTTGTTAAATATAATCAAACTACAAATCCCATGAACACTTGCTGAAAAAAGGTTCATCACAGTTCATCCAATCAGCTTGCACATATCCCCTTTACAGTCCTCTATTTGTGTTGCCTCCTCCTCTTTCTTCGTTGCTCCTCCCAGCCAACAGTTAAGCGAAGGGCCAGTGGGCCGCAATGGCGTAACAAAAATTGAGGGGGGCCCCCCTGCAAGATACAAGGAGGGCCCCCCTCCAGACTCAATCAGGAGTTCTCTGGCCCGAGTACTGCGCTGAGTGGGCCCCCGCACTGCGGGGGCCTGTGTTAAGCCGCTGGTGGGCCATACTTTTCTCTTATATGGTGCTTTTTATGAAATTAGGTTTTTCATTGCTATTACTGCCTTTAGATAATTTGTAGATTACCGCGTAAGTGCCCATCCGTTTCAATAAGGGGAATTGTAAGCGTGCTACTCACCCGTAAGGGTCTCAAGACGTGGGAGGGGGTGTACGCATGGTCTTCAGTGTCTTCCTGAAGATGTTCAGGGTGGGGGAGCTTCTGATGTCGATCGGGAGCATATTCCATGTCTTGGCCGCGATGTAGGAGAACGCCCTTCCTCCTGTCCTGGCTTTACGTATGAGCGGGGTTTCGGCGAGGTTGGTGGATCGGAGGTTTCTCTTGGGTACGTGGAAGGAGATCTTCTCGTTGAGGTATTTGGGTCCAGTGTTGTGGAGGCATTTGTAGGCATGAGTATCTTGAAGGGGACTCTTTTCTCTATGGGGAGCCAGTGGAGGCTGCGCAGGTGTTGGGTGATGTGTTTGTGTCGAGGAATGCCGACGACGAGTCTGGCAGCGGTGTTCTATATGGTCTGCAGTTTGTGGAGCAGAGACATGTTGATCCCGGAGTGGAGGGCGTTTCCGTAGTCCAGTCTTCTGGTTACGAGTGCTTGTGTGACTGTTTTCCTTGATTATGGGGGGGATCCATTTGAAGGTCTTTCGGAGGATGCAGAGAGTGTGGAAGCAGCTGGAGTGGACGGCATTGATCTGTCGGGCCATGGAGAGGGAGGAGTCGAATACGAGGACGAGATTTCAGGTGTGGTCCGTGGGGGTTGGAGGGTTGCCGAGGGAGGTGGGCCACCAGGTGTTGTCCCATGCGGTGGGGGGAGGGTCCGAGGAGGAGATGTCCTTCATTCCTTCCTGGAAGTTGAGTTTGGTGGTGACGGGGTCCTTAGTGAGGGTGAGGATGAGCTTGGTGTCGTCGGACTAGGATACTATGCGGAGTTTGTACTGTCCAACGATAGCATGGGACCATGTAGATGTTGAAGAGCGTGGGGCTCAGCGACGATCCTTGGGGCACTCCGCAGTTGATTTCCGTGGGTTCAGAGAGGAAGGATGGCAGTCTGATTCTTTGTGTTCTGCCAGTGAGGAAGGAACGGATCCATTCAAGGGCGGTTCCCTGTATGCCGGCGTCGCGGAGTCGGGCGATGAGTGTGCGGTGGGAGACCGTGTTGTATGCTGCAGAGAGGTAGAGTAGGATCAGGGCCACGGTGTGTCCCTGGTCGAGGAGGGAGCGGATGTCGTCTGACTGCGAGTAAGGCAGTCTCAGTGCTGTGATTGCTTTGGAATCTGGATTGGGAGGGGTAGAGGATGGAGTTTTCTTCGATGAATGTAGTTAGTTGGGCATTGATGATCTTTTGGGTGACTTTTGCCGCGTAGGGGAGGAGGGAGATGGGTCGGTAGTTCTTCAGGTCCGTGGGGTCTGCTGACAGCTTCTTGGGCAGGGGTCTGACTCTGCGTGTTTCCAGTCGTCGGGAAAGGTGCCAGTCTTGAAGGTGGTGTTGATGGTGCGTCGAAGTTCGGGCGCGGTGACGGCTCTGTGGAAGATGTGCGGTGAGCAGGGGTACGTGGGGGTTCCTGAGTGGATGCCTTTCATGGTCGAGGTGGTGTCCTCGGTGGTGACTGGGGTCCAGGAGGGGATGGTAGGCCGGCTGGTGTCGCTGGAGAGGGAGGTGGTATCATCATCAGGTGCCTGGTTGAAGTTTTTGAAGTGGTCGTAGAGGCCCTTGATTTTCAGATGGTAGTAGGATCAGAGTTTATCGCCGAGGTCCTGGGAGGGAGTGATGTCTGTGGTTTCGCTGGGGGGCTTGGTGAACTCCCGGATGACGCTGAAGAGTTCCTTGGAGTTAGCGATGATCTTGTTTCGGATGAAGTTCCTTTTGGCGATTATGACGTGATGGTGGTATTTAGTCATGGCGTTCTTGTATGTGGTGCGATCTTTTGGTGTTTTGCTGTTTCTCCAGTTCTTCTCGAGATGTCTGCAGGTGCGTCTGGATTCCTGGAGGTCGATGGTGAACCAGGTGGCTTTCCTGGAGCGCTGTCTGTCTGAGTTACGTAGGGGTGCAAGTTCATCTGCGCAGTTGGAGATCCATCTGTGGAGTTCTTTGGCTACGAGATTGGCGTCGGTCGAGGTGGTGGGGGTGTCGCGGTTGAGGGTGTGGTTGAGCTGTTGAGGGTGTGGTTGAGCTGTTCCTCTGTGATTTTGCGCCATTTTGGGGGCGGTGGGTTTGTTGATGTCGAAATGTATGCAGTAGTTTGTCCATCCAGGGGGGTTGCGTGGTGTGGCTGAAAAGGATGTGGTTACCTCCTGCGAAGATGGGGTCGAGGGTGTGTCCTGCCTTGTGGGTGGGCGTGGTGACTAGTTGTTTCAGGCCGATGTTGGCGGTGTTGTCCAGGAGGGTGCTGGAATTGTGGTTGCTGGGGTTTTCGAGGTGGAAGTTCAGGTCTCGATGAGCATGTAGTCCATGGAGGCGATGGCTTGGGTTGCTATGAGGTCGGCAATGGTTGTGGTGAACGAGGCGCGGGGTACGGGGGGGGTTGTAGGAAAGTGGCTCTGTATATACTGTTCCCAAATAGGTACAGTGTGTAGAGTCCACAGTCCCCAGAGGTTTGACAGAGGCTAAAGTTATACTGCTTTACTGCTCGACCAAGCTACCACTTTAGAGAGTAAGGTTATATATAAGAGGACAGTGTAAAGCATGTTGTACACACTCAGTCAGCAAATGGTCTCACACACTCAAGAACTGAACTCTAGGCCAATGGTTTTTGTATAAAAATATGTAGTTTTATTTTAGAACCAATAATAGGTATCAAAAGATACTTTCTCAGATTGAGAGGCTTTAGATAAATACTTTGCAATAGGCAATAGACTTTGGATGCAATAGGTACAGTTGTTGCAATAGGCAACACAATTTCAAACACAATTATACATTGAGCTCAATGGGAATTTCTAGAAAAATGCAATGGATTAATTTTTGGATTACTTTTCTTACCACAAGACTGGATCCTAGATTCAGTCCTGGGACAGTTCCTGTAAACAGTTGAGTAAAAGTGTTTTGGGTACAGTAGTGATTTTTAAGGAATATTATTGTATTTTAAAAGTTGACACTTGGAAACTTTTTCAGCAAAAATCACCAATGTTATCCTATGGGAGGAAATTCACATAGCAGGTAAGTGGGGTTATAGTTACTTTTTCTAACTCAGTGTTGGATCCTGGACCCAGCACTGGGACACCTCCTGTAAACAGTTGAAAGAATGCGTTTGTTATACAGGCCATTTTTAACGAATATTTGTAAGTTTGCAAAATCAACACTTGGAAACTTTTTCAGCAAAAATCAGGCAATGTTATCCTATGGAAGGAAATTCAAGTTACCGGTAAAGTAGGTTCTTGTTACTTTTGTAATCCAGTGCTGAGCTCCTAGGTTCAGCACTGGGACATCTATCTAAAACAGGTAAGTAATTACGTTTTCACAGTTGGTGTGATTTTTAAAGAATATTTGTAGTTTGCAAATATCAACACTTAGAAGAAATTTCACAGAAAAACAGTCAATGGTTTCCTATGGAAGAAAATTGGGTTAGCGGTAAGTATGGTTGTAATTAAAACAGGCCAGGCATGGCAGGTGCAGAGTGTGCAGGGTTCGCGGTTCCTGGCTGATGCCAGGGGTCAGTTACTTGCTTTGAGAAGTACCACTGCTCGTGGGAGTGCCAGTTGCTTGGAGTCACAGAGTAGCCAGGTCCTCCGGGGTTTTGGGAGGTTGTAGACCACTGGAGATGCCGGGGTTTCGCAGCAGCAGGTTTGAGGGTCGACAGGCCGGTAAGGCTGGGGCCAAAGCAGTTGGTGTCTTCCTCTTGTTAGCAGCTGCACGGCGGGTCTTCTTGTCTCTTGATCTTCTTTGCTGTTTCGGAATCTGGATCTAAGGAAGGAAGGTTCAGAGTGCCCCTAAATACTAAATTTAGGGGTGTTACAGGTAGGTAGAGGGCAGGGACCACTGGGTCGCTGCCCTGTGGTGGCAACACCCCCTATCCTGCCATTCTCCTGTGGGAAGGGGCAGCAGCCTAGTCTTGATTGGGCAGGGCTTCCCACCTTCAAGATTGCGAGAGCCCGGAGATGTGCTCCACCTCGCCTCCCCCACCTGAGGGGTAGTGTTGGCAGAGGCTGGCAGACACCCTTCCCTTCCTTGGGGTTTCCGGCCAGTCTTCCCGCCAGAGTGGGGGTCAGAACCGGTAGGGGCCAGTTGTTGGGTACAGCAAGTGGTCTGGAGAAGCTCACAAAGGAAGCATGCCTTTGAAGCTTCCCCTGCCCATCCTGGGGGAGGAGACCTAGCACCTCGCCCAGGATGTGCACTGTTGCAGGCCCAGGAGAGCGGGGGGCTCTCTACCCAGGGGTCCAGCAACAGGTCTGCTGTGTGGCAGTCTAGGCAGCCTCTCAGACAAGACTTGGATTGTAGGTTAGGTTCAGGGGGCATCTCTAAGATGCCCTCTGTCGTGCATTGTACATTAAATCCCACACTGGCATCAGTGTGGGTTTAATGTGCTGAGAAGTTGGATACCAACCTTCTCAGTCTTCAGTGTTGCCATCAAGGTGCTGTGGAGTTCGTGTTGACGATCTCCCAGCACCATATACTCTTAAATGGCAGCACTGTACTTACAGTGCCCAGGAATGGACCTGGGTATTGTAGGGGCACAGGGCACATGCACCTGTACCCACACCACTGGCATAGGGCACCCAGCTAGAGGGGTGGCTGATGTGTGCCAGGGCAGTGTGTGTTGTGGGCAAGGCACACAGGGAGGTGTGCCATGTCGACTCTCTGTTTAGTTCTGCACCCAGACACTGAGCCAGGAGGGGAGGGGGGTGAGTGAGTGAGTGAGTGAGTGAGTGAGTGAGTGAGTGAGTGAGTGAGTGAGTGAGTGAGTGAGTGAGTGAGTGAGTGAGTGAGTGAGTGAGTGAGTGAGTGAGTGAGTGAGTGAGTGAGTGAGTGAGTGAGTGAGTGAGTGTGTGTGTGTGTGTGTATGTATGTATGTATGTATGTATGTACAGGGCCTCTAAGGGTGGCACAATAAGTGCTGCAGCCCTTAGGGGCCTTCTCTAGTCACAGTGCCCTGGGTACCTATGGTACCATTTACCAGGGGCGGACCTGTGGCCAGAGATGCCAATTGGGTTTAGGCTGTCATGCAGTTTTAGGGAAGGAACACAGGCCCTGGGTACCTGATTGGCAGGAGCCCAGGGCACACTCAGTCAAAGTACATCAGCAATTCAGCAAAAGAAATGTGGGGGCATACCATGCCAGAAAGATGGCACTTTCTCACAGGGGTCTGTAGGCGTGGGTGCCACGAATGGTGGTTCTAGGGCTGTCCTGTATCTGGAAGTGAAGGAGTTTAGGTGGCGAGGGAGTCATTTGTGGTGGAGGGGGAAGAGTCGAAGGGAGCTTGTGTGCGATGGAGACGTCCTCCTCCTGGGCATTTGGGGCAGTCTTTCCTCTGGATCTTGTATCTGTCTGGGAGGGTCACAGCGATGTCAGGGACGGAGGAGGCGTTGGCCCAGGTTTCGGTAAAGAAGGCAACTTCGGGTGAGAGGGTGTCGAGGAGGTCCCAGATCTCAACGGTGTGTCTGTGCAGGGAGCGCACGTTGAGGAGGATGCACTTCAGGGTTTCGGAGGTGTTGGTATTGGGTGCAGGAGTGGTGGTCGTGGGGTTGCTGGTGGTGTGGAAGGTCAGCGGCAGTGGTGGCAGGAGAACTGTCCATGGGTGGTGCTTGGGGTGGACAGCTGGCAGTTGTTGTTCCTCCTGGGGTGGAGTGTGAGGATGGTAGCGGCGTCGTAGCGGTGGATGGTTGGAGAAACAGGGTTCCTGGCGCTTTTCGGGTCGCGGATGGGCTTACCTTGGGCGCGCCGAAGCAGCGCGGCCGTCATTAAATAAGGAAGAGGAAGGGAAGCACAGATGGGAGGAGTGAGGGAAGCACAGATGGGAGGTGGGCGGGAACCAAACAGGGAGGGGCCGCGGGGAAGCAGCAGCTGGAAAGGGCGTCGAGCAGGCACGGAGAACATAATTTACAACAACAAGGGCACAACAATGGCACAAGATGAAGTAACAGGCACAAATATGGAAAAATAAAGGCAGTAAAGAAACTACAATACAGGAATACTAACAAGGCACAATATCATAAATGAGCACAATCATGGAGACTGACAGACATAGGAGGACGCCCACTTACTTGGCCCCAGCCCTACCGGCATGTCCCCACCTTGAACCTGCCGAAGCAAAATACCGGTGTGTCCTGCAGCCAGCAACCTCAAGAACTCAGAGGACCTGCCCTGCCTTCCACAGAAAAGACTCCCATGAGCACCGGATTTGTTCATTCACAGACTCTGGCTCCGGCCAAATTCGGGAGTCTGCACCAGACGCCCGCGGACGGAGTTCGAATGGTCCAACACCACGAGGTCGTCTCCCCAGCAATTCGGTTCGGAGATCTGGTGATCTCGGACCTGCCTCGAATCTCCTAGCGAAGCCTGCAACCTCTTTCTAGAGGATCCCCCAGACCGCGACCGGAGCTGGCAAGGAAAACCAGACACCTAAAGACACCCCGGCACCCAAAGTCCCACGGCCTTGGGTGGCCCAACCGACAGTGTCCCAGCATCCCAACTTACCACTCCAACCGGTGGTCACCTCCAGAAGATCTCCATCTCAGAGCCTGCAGTCTTTGTTGAAACCGGAGAATTCCCCTTGAAATCAACAGGGCACCCGACACCAAACCAGCCACCTGCACCCAGCCGCCCCTGCAGGTGTACTTTGGGTGCTAAAACGGATTCCCCCTTTGCCCTGAGCTAAACCCCAGGAGCTTTGCTCCCACAACATTGTGGCCTGCTCGTGAGCAGCCACCAACAGGAGGCCCCCTATCCCCCACTGGATAACATTGGACCTCAGCACTCTGCACCCGGCCGCCCTAGTACCGCTGAGGGTGTTTTGAGTGTGGATCCTTGACCAGAGCAGAACCCTGGTTCTAACCCCAGAATACCAACTCCCACAACAAAGTACTTACCTGTTAATCGATAACTTCATTTCTCTCCATAGGAATACTTTGACAGTTTTTCCTTGAAAAATGTTTTAAGTGTGGAGTTGGTTTTGTATTGAACTTTGAAAAACTGCAAAGAACTAAAAATTGCTTACTTACCTTTTCTCTAGGAAATATCCCAGTGTGATCTCTAAATGCATCACACGGAGTAGAAAATGTAATCCAGAAAGTAATCTGCAAAGTAATTCAAAGTAATCCAACAGTCATTTCCACTGTACTGAAAGCATTTACAAACCTGTAACAGTCATTTTTATTCAGCTTGCTTGTATTGTTCAACTTGCCTTGAAAATTATCAAATACAATTACCTGTGCCAGGCTTGCTTGGTTCTAAGAAATGAATATAACTAAATAATATTTTTATACAAATCAAATAGGTCTGAGTACAGTCTTTGAGTGTGTGAGATCATTTGCTGATTGAGTGTGTACAACAAATCCTTAACACTACCCTCTGATAAAGCCTTACTGCTCGCCCACACTACTACAAATAGAGAGTAAGGTGCCATCTACTTTTATTTCTGCCTACCTTTGGGATTCCACCGAACTCAGTGCACACTATACCTCATTTTGGTACAGTATATGCAGTGTCAGCTTCCTACACCCCCACAGGGGCAGTTGACTTTCGGAGGCATGGCAGGGTTCTATGGCATGGTTTTCCTACCGCTAAGGGTGCCCGCACGCCTCTTCTAATACTTCTTTCTTGGGGTTTATGCGCCTATCGAGCTGCTTCGATACATCTGGAGACAGCGATCGAATCAGTGCAACCAGCCAGCCGCCTCTTTTCTGCCCCAAGTGCCTGGAGTGAGACGCCCCTAAATAGCATCTGTTTTAACTTTCGGGCTGCTTTTTCTCCCTTGCACCACTGTGTGTGTTGACACCGTTCAGGTGTCTGTTTGAGAGGCCAGCTAGCTGTGCTAATTATAATGTGTGTCGAGCGCTCCACTTGAATACACGCCAGCTGCCCTAGAGGGTGCTAGGACAGCGCCCCCAGGCAAATATATACCATCCAAACTGGATTTTAGAGTATACAAACTGTACACTACCAAATTTAATATTTAGCTCAGTGAATATAAGGTTATTGTTCCTTCACAGGCTCCCTTGATTTAACTGGTTCACCCAATATTAAGTGCCCTTAACATGCAGGAAATGCACGATTCCTACATGGAGGAAAAGTCGGTTAATTACCTGCTGATCAATGATTATTTTTGTGAGGTCATAGATGCCTCCAAACAGAAGGCGGTCTCGGACGCTAAGGCACCACTGGGGCAAACCTCCTCAGACTAGTAGCATGGTGCCTAAGACCCCTGGATCCGAAGGAAAAACTCAAAGGGTCATCCACCCTTTGCACCTAGGGGCCAGCCATAGATGCCCCCGACCTCTAAAAAAAATAAAAGAAGCATGCCCACGACCCAGAGGTCGACTTGGATGCCTTCAACTGGTTGGAGCACAGCTTCCTAGGCCATAGTGTCATCTCTGAACCAGTGGGTATTTCCCTCCCATCCCCACCCTCTGTACTCCAAGAACCCGCAGCATCTCTTACCTCCTCCACACCGGATAGCGATGACTCCCCCCACCTCGAAAGGGGGTACGGAGCCAGAAAGGCACCCTTTTAACGAACCTAAGCAAGCCAACAGCAGCAAAACCACCACCTGGGTTACATTTGGAAATGCTTGACCCCAAGGATCTCCTAAATCCCCAGTCACCTGATTGGGCCAGGGCAGAGCAGGTGGCCACGCATGTGGCAGAGAGACTGAAGAAATCTCTTGATAAGGAGGTCCGCAACTGCTTCAAGGCAGAGTGACCCGGCCAATTTCTGGCAAGTAAAGTAGTCCTTACCCCAGAATAGACCCCCGCATGGCGACTTTCCTCGCCAAGTACATTTGTGGCCCCAAGAAGGGCATAGACTGCTCTTGGCAGTCCCGGCAGGACAATCTCCTTTTTACTGCCGGACCCCTTACCAAAATATTAAATATGACAGAGGATGCAGAGCCCTCCGGATCCCTCATTTCACCAGAAGTCCTCCTACGCTGGGCACAGACGGCTATTATATTTCTTGACAATGCCAACTGTTGACCAGGCCCTTTTTTGCAGGGTTATTCCCAAAACATTTGCCTTCTTTCTCTTAATTTTCTGACCCTGTTTTTGTTGGCTTCAGGACTCTGAACACTTTACCACTACCTAATCAGTGCTAAAGTGCATGTGCTCTCTCCTTTAAACATGGTGTGATTGGTTTACACCAATTTGGCATATTAAATTTACTTTTAAGTTCCATGTACAGTGGTATCCTATATACTCAGGCCCTGTAAATTAAATGTTATGAGTGAGCCTGCAGCACTGCTTGGGCCTTCCACAGCAGTAGCCTTTCAAACTCATCTCGGACCTGCCACTGCAAGTCCTGCAGGCGCAGTTTACTGCCACATTGACTTGGCATTTAAAACTACTTACGAAGCCGTAAACACCCATTTTGCTACAGGTAGGCACCAGGTAGCCCTATGGGCAGGATGCTTTGTAAGTAAAAGGTAGGACATGTGCCTTTATTGTGTGGCATGTCCTGGTAGTGACAAACAGCCTATTTGGTTCCTCACTATTGTGAGGCCTACTCCGTTCATAGGCTAGGATTGGGAATTCCCTTCTATACAATTAAGTGGTAATTCCAGAGCTGAAAGGACTTATGTTACCATGTTTGGTATGTTTAGAATGGTAGTGAAAAATCCTGCTTACCGGTGTAGTTGGATTTCTTATTACTATTTTAGTAATGAGACTTTTAGAAAGTGGGCATTTCTCTGGGCTATTGACTCTTTGTGCTATGCACCCAGACTCCAACCCATATCTGGGCCTGGTTGACAGCTACAATCTGTGCATTCTTTCCAGACAGCCATCACACAGGAAGGGCTGGGTGTGACAAGGTTACATCTGCACATCGATACTCATCCTGGGCTGGGAGAGAGGAAAGCGGAGCACACTTTGTTTGTATAGGCTTTGTCCTGCCCTTTTACAAAGGACTGATGTACCCCCTACTGATGTTTTGAGCCAGGGCTGGGGTTGAGAGGGAGTGTTGTGAACTTCTAAGGTTTTCTTTTAAGTGCCCCCTTCAACAAAGACAATTTTGAGGTGTAAGTGCAGGGGTTCAGACCCCATGTTTTTAGACACTGTGTGGGACTTGTAACCAGATGCTGCTGGCTCTACATTCTGCACACTGCTAGAAGGAACTAATGTGCTTTGCTGCGTTGGAGGGACTGCCACTCTGCGAACTGATTCTTTGTGCCGGCCTGCTGCTTTGCTGTTTTTGTGCCCTCCCACCCACCCTGCGCTTGTGGGCTTACCTTCCATTGGGGCCTTCCGTGCGCCTCCTGTGACTCGCACTGCGCTAAGTCTCAGAGCATGCCACAACCATGCTGCCCTGGTAACATGAGGCATGTTAACCTCCCCCAGGGAACAGGACTCCACACTGTGTGGCCACAAACAAAGGAAGACTCTGCAACCAAGGATTACCGCGCCACTCTCAGGGCGGCGAAGGAATCACTCCCCACCTGCTGACAGATTGCCCTGTTCAGATAGCTGGAGACTTGGTGCTCCTTCCCTCTCCACGAGCGCTCACTTTTGCAACCATATTTACTTTACAGCGAGTGCTGCCCTCTACACAAGAAGTGCCACGATCTTTCTTCCAGCAGCACTGGATCCCCAACCAGTGCGGCCCTAGCTCTGACGCGAGAGGATTGCTGGACCCGTAGCCTCTGTTCTCAGTCTTGCCGGCGAGACACCCGTGTGCCGCCAAGATTGGCACAAATCGATCACTGACTGCAGCCTCGAATCGCCAGGTAAAGCCACAGTGGGGCAGTGCAATTATTACTGCTGTCCCACAAGCTCGTGGGGAGCGCTTTTAAGACCCCAGATGGACCTAGAGCTCCAGAGGATAAACCCAGCTGTTTTTCCAGCTCGGAAACATTATTTGCGTTGTTCCGATGTGAGAAGCACTACCTTAAAGCTTTTAAAAGAAGGCTAAGTTAATTAAGCATTGCTTTGAATTTGTATACTTGCACAAAGCACATCTCTTGGCCTAGTTACTGTATTTTCATCGTTTTAAGCTAGTTCTGCCCAAGGATAATGAGGTTATCCTGATTAAAAAATACTAAGGTGATTTATGTCGTTTTTGCATAGTTTTCAATCAGGACAAAGCATTAAATATTTTTTTAACACTGATAACTTGCAAAGGTGCATATGATATTTATGTCATGATGGTACTCAGTATTGATGATTCATGTGTCTTTATTTTACAAACTGATGCATTTCATGCCCAGATGTTATTATGTAGGACTCTTGCCTTGTCCGAATAATGGGAACTGACTCAGGATTTGGATGGTATGCACAGTATCTACGATTCATGTCGTTTTGGTCTATGTTTTATGTACAATATACAATCTATATTTTACATAATTCTGTGTGGAGTCTCTTATGTGGTGAATTTATTGTGTTACTGGTGTGAGTGTGTTTCGCAAAAGTTTTACACATTGCCCCTGGGGAGAAGCGTTGGCGTGTAACTAACTTACTTGCCCTGACTAAAGGGGTGGGTTCTGCCTGGCTTAGGTGCATACCCTAGCCAGCTAGAAATGCCATTTCAACTGTGCCTTGTCAACTGAGCGGGGGAGAACCCTGCTCATTAAAATCGATCTTAAGTTGGGTGATCCAGCCATCTCAGAGGCTGGCCCAGTGGCACACTGAGGCCTGTTCAGCAATCCCTTTATTACAGAGTTAAGTAAGGTCTTCGCCACATTCAACTCATTGGACAGAACTCAGTCCTCCATTAAAAAGATGGTTCACCCCAGGGTTTTCACCGGGGTCAGCTGCGGGTGCTCGACCGGCCACGTGCAGCACCAGGCCTCAGTTCGGGGCCAAAGATCTAGGCGTGGTCAACGATAGGATCAATCCAGGTTCGGCAGGGTTCTACCCCCACCCATGTATATCCTTGACACAGGGACTCCAGAGGAGGAGCCAGAGGTGGCCATCAGTGGGCCGCCTCTCAGAGAGAGTGTGATCTTTTTTCCCCACTTAAGGTTGGGGGCAGGTTGGCAGATTTTGTCCGCAATTGGAAATCGGACTGCTTGGGTCCTGCAGACCATCGAGGGGTTCCAGATAAGAGTTTTACGACTCCCCTTTCCGCCCTCCTTGCAATTCTCCAAAGAGGAGATCTCCCTGGTCAACTCCGAGGTCAAAGACATCCTTTCCAAAGACAAATCCCCACCTATACGGGTTTATCCGCAATTTGTTTGTAGTGGACAAATGCGACAGCGGGAAGAGACCCTTATAAATTGCAATCAATTCAACAAGTGGTTCGTCTTCCATCACTTCAAAATGAAAGGCATCCATCTGCTCAGAGACGTTCTTCCCAACGGCTGGTTAGCACAACTCTATTTCAATTAAGTATACTAAACGGTCCCTATCTTCCTGCTGTAGGACTCCTCTCCTCCTCCATTCAGGCCATTTGTCCCAGGCCACTACACTACAGGGCCCTTTAATGGCTCAAGGTCCCACACCTCCATAATGGTCTCCCATACGGTCCTTGCATACCGATGATGGAAGATGCAAAAGCGGAACTCCACTGGTGGCTAGCCAACATGGAAGGGTGGAACGGATGCGCCATTTTCGGATCACAGCCAGACCGGATAATAGAATCAGATGCCAGTGGCATTGGTTGTAGGGCACAATGTGGAAAATTCTCCACTGGAGACAAATGGTTAGAATAAGAGAGCGCTCTACATATCAATTATCTGCAACCGATGGCCAGCTCCTTTGCGATCAAGTGTTGGACGAAAGAGAGGGTCAATGCGGTGTCCTACTCAAGATGGACAATGTGGCGGCGGTTCCATACATCAACCCTCTGGGGGAAGAAGTTCCCAACCTCTATCAGACTTGGCCAGGAGCTTTTAGAAATACTGTCTTGAGAACCAGATCTTGGTCACGGCAGAACACCTACCAGGCTCGGCCACTCAAGTGGCGGATTGGCAATCAAGGTACCTTTGGGACCTAAGCCTCTGGAAACTAGAACTGTCCGTGTTCTTGATGGCAGAATCCAGATGGAGTCCCTACTTGGTGGGCCCGTCTCTGTACCGATTGGACCACCAAGTGTCCGAATACTACAGATGGAGTCTGGATCCCTCAGACCTACGTGAAAGATGCCTTCCAGCAAAATTGGGAGGTGGAGAAAGGTTAAGATTTCCCACCAATCTCCATGATGATGCGACTCTCCACCCAAGTCAGGAGACAACAGGCGACCGTAGTGGTAATAACCGCCTTCTGGAGGTCTCAAGTGTGGTTTCCAATTCTGTAAGAACTTTCTTGAGATTCTTCAATCAGTCTACCCCTGTTCCCAGCTCTCCTCAAGGATCCCTCAGGGAATACCAGCCATCTTGTTCTGGAGGGTTCACTGCAGCATATGATGTGGACGATTACCAGGGATGATAGTATGTCCAGGGACTTTTGCTCCAGGATGCAAACCTACTCTCCAAGACATGGGCAAGTAGCACAATTACGAGCTATCGATCGGCTTGGTTCAGATGGATGGGTTGGAATTGTCAAAGACACTTGGATCCTGTGGGGACGGGAATTGTCAGTATCATGATTTTTTTAGCCGCACTGGTGACCAAGGGTTTGGCTTATAAAACAGTGAATACTTTCCGTTCAGCGATCTCGGCAGGGCACCCCCCGATTGAGGGCCTTTGGTGGGAGAACACTCTTTGGTCTGGAAATTACTCAGGGGTATAAGTTTATCCCTTCCTCCTAAACCGAGATACTCAGTCCTGTGGGATGTTAATGTGGTTCTCAATTTGTTTATTTACTGGCCACGGGATAAGTATCTTTCTAGGAAGTAATTGTCAGCCAAATTAACCTCTCCTACTAGGCTTGATTTCTTGTAGACTAGTATCTGATGTCAGGGCGTTGGACATCACCGGACTAGTGTTCAGTCCAGAAGGAATTACCTTCCACACTTTTAGAAGAACAAAGACCAACTCCCGGGTGGGCTCCTATACAGCCTTCTCAGACTCTCCGAAACTGTCCGTAGTGAGATACATTTAGGCTTATGAAGCCATGACGGAAGATCTCCGTCCCCATGAGGAACGACAACTCCTTATTGCTCTTGGGAAGTCACACCAAGATGTGTCCTCCCCTACCATCGCTAGATGGGTTAGATGGGCCATGCAGAAAGCAGGCATCAATACGTAAATGTTTGGGACACGTTCTAAAATAGGAGCGGTGGCCTCTAAGGCATCCTCCCTGGGAGCACACTTGGAAGAATCATGAGAACAGCAAATTAGTCATTGGACTCAATGTTCAAGTGCTTCTATTTTAAGCCACTTCCTAATGTGGCAGCCCTGGTGGTGGATAAGCTTTGAACTAGCATAATTCTTGCCTCCGGTCTTGATATAACATTTCCTAGCTTTCGTAATGGGAAGTTTCAATTCTATTAAGGACACAAAGGCGAGAATTATCCCGCCCAGGGTAGAGGACCGACCAAGTTCCCTCTTTCCCCCGGTCTCCACCCCCATTGTTGTTAATAATGTATGTACTTGGTGTAAGTAACATCTTTAAGACCAGTGGCGGCTCCCCCATTAGGGCGTGGGGGCGTCGCCCCACTGCTTTCTCGCGGTGCGAGAAGGCAGAAACAAACGGTAAAAACAACCATTTTATGTTTCTGCCTTCTCGCATTGCGAGAAAGCAGAAGTGCCTCTGTGCTTGGTTGGGGGGCGGGAGGGTGGGCGGTCCTGCAGGGGGGGGGAAGTGGCTTACCCACTGTTGTGGGTACTGACTGTTTGGCCGTCGGCCCTGAGCCGAACAAACAGTCAATACCCACAATAGTGGGTAAGCCACTCCCCCCTGCCCTCGAGCAGGACCGCCCACACTCCTTTTTTCTCCATGCAGAGAAAAGGTCCCGGCCGGGGCGCTGGCCTGCTGCGCCTACCAGCGTTTACATTGGTGCGCGTAGTGCGTCCGTTGCGTAGGGGAGGGAAGCAGGAAGCTGCCTGCTTCCTGCAGCAGGAACATGAGGACTCAACAGTGACCGGCCTGGAGCGGAGGCGGTGCGGTACCCCGGCACTCACTCAGGTAGGTAGGTTTAATGTTTGATTTTATTGTTAGTTTATTCCCCCCGCAACCCCCCTCTCTTCCCTCGAGCATGCCGGCCGCCGCTGAGGGACAGCCATGACCGGGAAGAGGCCAGCTGAACGGGTGCCTGGTGCTGCCAGTAAGCGGGCGAGGGGGCATCACCTACCCTAGGATGATAATAGAGCATTCAGATTGTTTGCTCCATATATCTAAACGTGTGTCTTTATTGATTACTATCTATTGCTGATTTCATGTATCAATCAATTTCTCTCCCTTTCAGCTACTCATTCATTTCGGCTTGTTTTATCCATCCATTTATTAATGAGTGCATGCATTCATGGCTTCATCCATCCACCAACGCATTTATCTGTCCGTCCATGCACTAATACCTTTGTGCTTTTTTGCCTCCACTCACCCGTCACGTCAGTCTGTTTAATATTCCGTTTATCCATCCACCATACACTGATTCTTCCATGCATTCATGTTTTCAATCAATCAATCAAGAAATTTGTATCGCGCACTACTCACCCGGAAGGGTCTCAAGGCGCTTGGGAGAGGGGGGCTGCTACTGCTCGAACAGCCAGGTCTTGAGCTGCCTCCTGAAGGCGAGGTGGTCCCGGGTCAGTCGCAGGTGGACGGGCAGGGAGTTCCATGTCTTAGCCGCCAGGTAGGAGAAGGATCTTCCTCCGGCGGTGGTGGTTCTCTGGATGCGAGGGACAACGGCGAGGGCGAGGTTCGCGGATCGTAGCTGGCGGGTGGGTGTGTAGAAGGTCAGTCGGTCGTTGAGGTATCTTGGGCCCAGGTCGTGGAGGGATTTGTGTGCGTGGGTGAGGAGTCTGAACGTGATCCTCTTGTTGACAGGGAGCCAGTGCAGGTCTCTTAGGTGGCTCGAGATGTGGCAGTGTCGGGGGACGTCCAGGATGAGTCGGGCGGAGGCGTTCTGGATACGTTGAAGTCGTTTCTGAAGCTTGGCTGTTGTACCGGCGTAGAGGGTGTTTCCGTAGTCTAGTCTGCTGGTGACGAGGGCCTGGGTGACCGTCTTCTTGGTCTCGATCGGGATCCATCGGAAGATCTTGCGAAGCATGCGAAGGTTGTGGAAGCAAGCTGAGGAGATGGCGTTGACTTGTCTGGTCATCGATAGGGAGGAGTCCAGGATGACGCCCAAGTTGCGTGCGTGGTCCGTTGGTGTGGGTGCGGTGCCTAGTGCCGGGGGCCACCAGGAGTCGTCCCATGCGGCGGGCGATGGTCCCAGGATGAGGACTTCTGTCTTGTCCGTGTTCAGCTTCAGGCGGCTGATGTTCATCCATTCGGCGACGTCTTTCATTCCTTCGTGTAGGCAGACTTTGGCGGTGTCGGGGTCTCTGGTGAGGGAGAGAATCAGTTGGGTGTCGGCGTAGGAAATGATGTTGAGGTTGTGTTGGCGTGCGATGGCAGCGAGGGGTTTCATGTAGACGTTGAAGAGGGTGGGGCTGAGCGATGATCCTTGCGGGACGCCGCAGATGACTTCGGTGGCTTCAGAGCGGAATGGAGGGAGGCGTACTCTCTGTGTTCTGCCGGAGAGGTAGGAGATGATCCATTTCAGGGCATTTCCTTGGATGCCAGTGTCGTTAAGGCGTTGGACTAGGGTGCGGTGGCAGACGGTGTCAAATGCTGCGGAGAGGTCTAGGAGGATGAGTGCCGCTGTTTCGCCGTTGTCGAGCAGGGCTCGGATGTCGTCGGTGGCTGAGATGAGGGCGGTCTCGGTGCTGTGGTTCGCTCTGAATCCGGACTGCGATGGGTCGAGGGATCCGTTCGTCTCGAGGAAGGCGGCTAGTTGCTTGTTGACGATCTTCTCGATGACCTTGGCGGGGAAGGGAAGGAGCGAGATGGGGCGGAAGTTCTTGAGGTCGGTCGGGTCCGCTGTTGGTTTCTTCAGCAGTGCCCTGATCTCGGCGTGCTTCCAGCTCTCCGGGAAGGTGGCTGTGTCGAAGGAGGTGTTGATGATGTCTCGGAGGTGGGGTGCGATGGTAGAGGCGGCCTTGTTGAAGACATGGTGGGGGCACGGGTCGGTCGGCGATCCGGAGTGGATGGTGTTCATCATGCTTGCCGTGTCTTCGGGGGTCACCCTGGTCCATGTCTGGAGGGTGGCAGCAAGGTGTGTTGGTTCGACCGATGGGTGCGGGGGTGGAGCGCCGAAGCTGATGTGGATGTCGGCGATCTTGCGGTGGAAGTACGAGGCGAGGGAGTCGCAGAGGTCCTGCGAGGGAGTGATGTCGTTGTTGCCGGTGCTGGGGTTGGAGAACTCTTTGACGATGTTGAAGAGCTCCTTGCTGTCATGGGCGTTCTTGTCCAGTCGCTCCTTCAGGGATGTCTTCTTGGTGGTGCGGATGAGCTGGTGGTGTCTCCGGGTGGAGAGTTTGAGGGCGGTCATGTTGTCGGCTGTTTTGTCGATGAGCCAGGCCTTCTCGAGGGTGCGGCAGGCCTTCTTAGAGTCCTTGAGTTCGTCGGTGAACCAGGGGGCCTTCTTGCTTCTGGGTCTGGTGGGTGGGTTCTTCATCGGGGCGAGGTCATCGGCACAGGAGGTCAGCCACTGCGTGAGGTCGAGGGCAGCTGTGTTAGAGTCCGTTGTTCTGCCTGGTGGGTTCTGGCTGAGGGAGGTGGTGAGCTGGTCGACTGTGATCTTGCTCCAGTTTCTGTGGGGAACCTGCTTCGGGTGGTGGTGGTGGATCGTGTTCTTTTGGAAGCTGAAGTGGACGCAGCTGTGGTCAGTCCAGTGAAGTCCGGTGGAGTGGCTGAAGGTGACGTGCTTGCTGGATGAGAAGAGGGGGTCGAGCGTGTGGCCGGCGTAGTGGGTGGGGGTGTTGACCAGTTGCTGGAGTCCGAGGTTGGCGAGGTTGTCCAGCAGGGCGGTGGTGTTGCGGTCGTTGTTGTTCTCCAGGTGGAAGTTGAGGTCTCCTAGGAGGATGTAGTCGGCGGAGGGGAGGGCGTGAGGGCTGATGAAGTCCGTGATGTCTTCGCAGAACTGTGTGCGCGGTCCAGGGGGTCTGTAGATGAGGGTGCCTCTGAGGGTGGTCTTGGGGTCAGTGTGAATCTGGAAGTGCAGGTATTCGGCGGCGTTGAATGTGTCGATGGAGTCAGTCGAGATGCGGATGGTACTTTTGTGAACGATGGCGATGCCCCCTCAGGTCTGGTTGACGCGATCCTTCCTGATGATCTTGTAGCCGTCCGGGATGGCTATAGCGATGTCGGGGGCTGAGGAGGCGTACATCCAGGTTTCCGTGAGGAAGGCGATGTCTGGAGATGCGGTGTCGAGGAGGTTCCAGAGTTCCACGGCGTGTCTGTGGACGGAGCGGGTGTTGAGCAGGATGCACTTCAGGTGGTTGCTGTTGTCCGTCTTGGTGGGTGCGGTGCCGGTGCGGAGGCAGGAGAATTTGCAGGATCGGCAGGCGAAGGGTCCATGGGTGTGTCGCGGGGATGCTTGGTGGCACCCGGGGGTTCGGGCGGTGTTGAGTGCGAGGAGTGTGGCGGCATCGTAGGTCCTGCGGGGCGGGTGGCGGACGCGGGGGCCAGCGGGTCTGGCGCTGGGCGCGGTCCAGGCGCGGACGGGCGCAGACGGGCTTACCTTTGGCGCACCTTCGGCGCTCAGTCGGCGCTCCCGCTGCGCGGTCGCTGAGGGGGCGTCATAAGTAGGAGCCGGTAGGGAGGGTCAGGCGGGAGGCGGGATGACCAATGGGCGAGGAGGGGAGGCGGGGCTCCGGGGCAGCGGCGGGAAAGCAAGGAAGTGACCGGGGCAGCGGGGCCGGTGAGAAGTGAGGAGCGGGAAGGCGGAAGAAGCGGAAGGCGGACTGTGGGCAGAAGCGGAGGGCTGCGGAGAAGAAGAGGTCAGCGGTAACCGTCAGCGGTCTGGCAGCAGGTGAGGCAGCAGGCAGGCGAGCGGCAGAGCAGCGAGGAAGGAGCGACCGCCTGTGAGGTCACAGGGGTCACAGTAAGTGTCCCGACAGGGACCCCTTAAGTAGGAGCCGGTAGGGAGGGTCAGGCGGGAGGCGGGATGACCAATGGGCTCCGGGGCAGCGGCGGGGCTCCGGGGCAGCGGCGGGAAAGCAAGGAAGTGACCGGGGCAGTGGGGCCGGTGAGAAGTGAGGAGCGGGAAGGCGGAAGAAGCGGACTGTTTTGCATCCATCCATCCCTTTGCGTGTTCGTTTATTCCCTTGTGGATTCTGTGGTCGACCTATTCACTAGTGCACATGAAGTTTAGCGTTGCTCCCCATTACTTTATACTGGTGCTGCCGTGCAACTTCACATTAGAATGTGGCAGTAGGCCTGAGGCTTCACATTTCGAAAGAGTTCCACATGGCTGCCCCTCCAAGAGAAAAGCCACCCCTTCATGTGTGAGCGACTGAGTAGTGAAGTCTATCTCTTCTGGGGAATTTAGCTGCAGGATGGGTAATCATTTACACTAATCCCCAGACACTGGACATGACTGGTGATATCACGCCCTCTTCTTCGATGGTTACATTTATTACGCTACCTCGAGGGGAGGAGGGTTGTGGTATTAAAAGTGTGATTCTTTAGCAGACACGAATCATGTCTGTTTATTTGTAAATGCAGAGGCTGGCATTTTATAGACACCTTCACTGCCATGAAAAGAGCACGAAACAACTTGAACACTTGCATGCAGGATCCGTGTTTTACACAGTGCGCAAACTGATGCAGGTCCTGCACTTCACATATGAGACACAGCGTGTGAGCTTGCTGACTTGGGACCCATGGCCGTTGGGGGGGGCTTTACGTCTCCTGGCTGCTTCTGACCAGCACTGACTTCGGTGATTGCCGCTTGGGACTCCCCGGATATCTGTTTGGGGTGCAGCTGACTGCAACTGTAGAGTCCGGCTACCAACCAGGCTACATGATTCCAAGGAATAGAGCCTCGCAGGTCCTCTAAAAATGCTTTCCTTGGCCCCTAGGATGATACCAAGGGAAACCCTTGCCAATGAAAGTAGCAGGTATCCCTTGCGTCTTCGGAAAAGGACGGGCCCTGCCTCAGAATCCTCTTCATGCAGTAAGACCGCTCGTTGGGTTAATGCATTTGCTGCAGTTACCTGCAGAGAACCGGTAAGATTTCATGCTCGGAATGGCTGTCTCAGTCTTTCTTTATCGGTGGTGGATAAAATGAGTGCCACTAATTTGTGGGAAAAAAAACGCCGATTTTTATGGAGCAGAGAAGATTTTATCACCCCTCTAATGTATTTTAGTTAGGGACACCTTATTGATGCGCAGCTCCATGGTCCATGTGCTGCCTCCATAATCCTGGTAGTCAAATAAGAGGTATTGTTTATTTCTTCTGGCCACTTGCCCTATTACTTTGAGGAATCCTAGTTTTAGAAATTCATGTTACACCTGCGATGGCTCAGATGAGGGTTTTGTTGTAAAGGTGTTATGAAGGAATGGTGAGGATCACGCAGGGGGTATGACTATGGGTGTAGACTGGCAGGTCCATTGACCCGTTTCCCCGATGCCCAGTGTACTTAAGGTCTCTAGCCTTTTTTACAACTCAAATTTGAGTGTTGGAGTGCTTTGCATGGGTGCTTGAAATGCACCTTTTTCCCATTTAAAAAAAAAAAAGAAAAAAATCCCACCTCGGACCTACCTTATGGCAGTTAGGCTTGCTCGCTATGCTCACTCGTCACAGGCCACTCATCTCAAACTTTTACGCCTCACCACTTTCAAATCTCAGCAGCCACCACTGTTTAAGACTACATGCCCTTATAATACAATGGATATGAGCTTTACTGAAACATGATATCGGTACACAGCTATCAAGTTATGTGGTAGTGCATGATCTTCCAGAACATTAAAGGAGGTGTTCTCAAATTTGTTTTCTCGTTCATAGAGAATAATTCAAATAAGCAGGATTAAAGGATGACTGTACGACGGATTGACGCATGAAGACAGAAGAGGCAACACGAATAGAGTATAAATGGGAGATGTGCACCTGGATTGTTCATGGAATTTCTAGTTTGATAATATTTAACATGGCTGCTGTGAAAATAAAAGCAGAAAAGCATAATTCTCGACTCTGTGTCCTTAATAGAATTGAAACTTTCCGCTATGAAAAGTAGGACATTTTATATTCTATTGCTGAAAAATGTGTTGTGGTTAGTTCTTTTTATTAACATGGCCATTAAACGTACTGAATAAAAATATTTAAAATAGTGCCATGCACAAACCAAAAGAAATGTTTTCTCTACTCACTTCAAGACACACATCTTATGAGACATAGTAATATTTAATCATGCCATCACTATAAATGCAGTATTAAACTACACTATTTAAGTAAAGTTTTCTACAGAAATCTAATTGTTCAATTACATGGCAATATCATAACTACCTTGCTTGTTTATTTCTATTTAGTCTTCTTCACAGTTTAGAACCAGCCAGGCACTTATTGGAACAGTGCAACATACATTTATAGAAAGCATATATATATTTGCTTTCTATAAATGTATGTTGCACTGTTCCAATAAGTGCCTCATATATATATAAAAACATACTGCCATAAAATAAAGAAACATCTTACAGTTATTCCTGTGCTTGGATTCTGTTCTTTGCTCGCGTTCCATCTTCATCTGTTCTGCAGGTGTATTGTCCACATAAGCCTTGCCCTCCTGAATGAGCTTTTCTGCGTATTTCATTATTGTTTCAAAATGGTCTGAAGTGTAGGTGAATTGATCTGGCTTGATGTGAAGCAAGGAAACATCCTCCAAGATAACCTGCAATGCATCATTGTATAAACGTGGCTTATCGACACAGCCAGATGTTGTCAAAGCACTGAGTGCACATTCAAATAATGATTTATAGTGGTCCAAAGACCTGCCAAATATCATGATTAGTATAAAGCTTTTAAAGTAAGGTAGACGCTAGTAACTGGCAGCAAGAGGATCCTTATTTGTACTACCTATGTGAAGAAGGCAAAAAACTTACAACAACCTCCTTTAAGGCATTGAGAATTTAGACAAGTCTTCCATTTCCTTTCACTTTCAAGTGGAGAATAAAACCAGATGCAACAAGGCTGCCACATATGGCGTATATGGCTTGGTAGACAATTATCTGATCAAATCCTAGCCAACTTCGACAGACCTAGTCTGCAAGTAAATAGCCTTAAACTTTTAAGATATCAGAAACAATTATTAAGTTTGTAAAATATAAATAGATTAATCCAGTAGAATGTGCATGCACAGAAAAAAAATGAAAGTAACAAAGAAATAAAATTTTAAAAAAACTGAATAGTCGAATTAAAGTTAAAAATCTAAATATAAATCTAGCCTAAATGGAAAGATGTACCTACAACACAAACAAATAAGAGAGAAATGCAGGGAAGGGCATTTGGAAAACAAAACTGAGGAATTGCGTGTGAGGCATAGATCAGATAGTAGGAAGTGCACAGTACAGGAAGGAAGAGATAAAAGCTCAGTAAGAGTGTAGCCGTAAACAAGCTTTAGGAAAGAGTAAACACAGGACAACGTGTGGAAAGCATGTAAAGAAGAGGCATAAAGAGCCAAAGGAATAGTAGTACAGGTGAGAGGCAAGAAAAGAACAGGATTAAGGAGATCATGCTGAGCAGGTAAACTAGAAGTGGGAACACTGCGCACAGGATGACGCATACCAGTAGTTTGCTAATTACCTGGTGAATATTACCGCACAAGTATGAGTATTTCCATCAAGCAGTTGAAATGACTTCTATAATCGATGCTGAGTCACCCATTATGGTGCTTTTACACATGACCATTTTGTCAGGGTTTTCCCATGCCAAATGTGGGAGGTAAAAAAATTAAAAGAAAAATCAAATGTGTGGTGTACCTGCTATGCAATCCCAATTCATCCATTGTCTCCTACTTCCATCTGACAATATCGGCTTAGGGAAGAATAGTAAGACAAAAATATATAACTCCTAAACCAAGATAAAAGTCTGTGCAAGGGTTTTTGGGGTGTCAGACAACAAGCTTGCTTTAGTTATGGCAACCAGTTTTAACTGGAAAGTTTGGTATTTTGAAAGTATGTTCCTTCAATCCCAAGAATCTACCTTCAAATTAATAATCCGGTTTGTTTTTCCCTGGTGGATGGGTGTCCGAGGTAGTTTTTTTTGGATATGTTCCTTAAATGGCCTCTCACTTAGAGCCTACAGGAGCTCAATTTTGCAGGAATTGTGATCTCCACCAGAAGTACTAATTTACTGCTAATAGGTAACACTTCGGCCAAACTTCCCCTTCAGATTTAATGACTTCTCAGGGACTTGCGCTACTTTGGAGGATTTACCAGGGCCCTTCACATTCTCCTTCAAAAGTTGACTCAGTAGCTTCTGCAATCTCAGAGTATTTCTCCACAAAGAGCATTCCATAGCTGGCAAGACTTTTCAGTATCAGTATCTGAAGCCTTCAACAAATCTTGCAGTTTTTCACTAAATGAGCCCTTATAAACTTAGTGCTAGCATATTGCCTGTCTATTCAAATAATCTTTTCGTTACAAAAAGAAATCGTAATATGGCTTATTTTTTGGGGCACAGGTACATTTTAGAACTTGGATCTCCACATTCAGCCAAATTATATAGCATGGCCTCATTTATATAGTCAGAACTCTGATGACTGACCAATTTTCAAGCAGTCATACAAATCTGAAGAGGACGCCGGATATGAGTCACTTATAGGGATTCTCCAGTCAACATTCATCTTCACTTTAAAACCTTTTCCAAGAAAGATAACTAAAAAAGTGCTGATCAATGGCAAGACAATCAATGGAGTTTGAAACTATGCTGGATTCAAGCAATACTCATCGTTGGAGCAATAAGAAAGAGTAAAGCTAGTTATGTACTAGAGCCTTTCTTCTCAAAAAGAAAATGGATGTAAACTGGAGGTTCAGCCTCAAAGAACTCCCACTAGTCGAGTGTCAACAATTCAGAGAATTAAGGAAGGCAGTGGTTCAAACATCTTCTCCATTGGGAAGGAGAAGGAAGTGGAAAGGAAATCTTTAGTATTACCATTCTTGAGCTCAAGTCTGTGTAACACTATCCCTTTTCTAAACGATTTTTGTTCAGGGCAGAATCAGTAGAATTGTTTTAAAGATTGTATAGATTGAAATCCTTCTGCACATCTTACAGCCAGACAGCACCCATTTTCACAACTACTACATATGTTCCACTTATTCTATAACTACTCGAGCTACAGCATTAACTGGGAAAATTCCCTTTTATATCCTTTAATGCAGTGGCAATGAAATTTGACCCAGACTACGAAGATTGCTTTGTCACTAACAGGTTTTAAATACCTTGGAATCTATTTACAAGGGGATCTGGCAGATTTCTAGTGGAGAATCTACCAGATACTCCAACAATTGGAAAATTATATCCATCACTGGAGGACTTTTCTCGTCACTATTGGTACGAGCAGCACTATATGAAATGATTACACTACCTAAACTCCTATATGTCCTTCAGAACAAACCATAGAAAAGTGGGATAACATTTTTATCTGGACAAATAGGAGAAGGCTGGGTGGCTGGCATTTTGTGGGTCTCAGTGGTTTTCTGAAGTTTACGTCACAGAAATTGAAGGGAAATGAGCAATTCTAGTTTCAGAAAGACTTAGGCACTTATTCTGGTGTGGGAGCAAGGCGTGATTTAGGGAAAAACAAAAGGTGTGGAGTCAGATCAAGCAGACATCACACTGTGCACCCACCCCAGAAAGGGTGCATCAGTCTTTCTGCACCCCTCTACACCTGGGGGCAGATCGAAGGTGAACATCTCCAATCTGCCCTCCCCCATTTTCAGGGTGGGTGGGGGAGGAGTAAGACAAAGGCTTTTGGGCTTGGGAGGGAGGGAGGGAGGGGGGGGGGAGCACTAGTCCATTGAGAGGGTAGCACTCCTTTCCTCAAAATCCAATCCATGGTTGTCTAGTGGGCTTTCTGCTCCACACTAGGGGGCAGATAGGACAAAAACACATCCAATATGCCCTGGATGGGGGCAGAAAGACTACTGGGAGTCATTTGGGAGGGGTGGGGGCTGGGTAGGCAGCACCCACCAATTAATGCCCCTAATAAAATCCCTGACGTCTAGTGGGCTTTCTTACTCCCTCCCCCCACCCAAGGAACGGGACAGAAAGACTTTAGAGGCCTGGAGGAGCACTAGTTGCGAGGAGACTGCTCCCCCATCAAAATTCACTCCCTGGTGGTCTCTTGGGCTTTCTTCCTCCTGCTGGAGGGGGCAGGGGGTATAGATTGGGGGGGGGGTGGATTGCTGGAATTCACCTCCAATCAGAAATAGACGTGGGCAAAAAGACTGCTGGGGGATATTTCAAAGGGGTGGGGGCTGAGCCAGATGCCAGAGTTAGCCACCCCACCCATTTGTGCCCCTATTAAAATTCCTAGTTTGTCTAGTGGGCTTTCTGCCTCAGGGGAGGGGAGCAGGGGCAGAAACATTTTTGGGCCGGGGGGCATTAGCCCATTGCGAGGGGGCAACCACCCCCTCAAAAATAGCTCTCGGTGGTCTAGTGGGTGGATCCCTGCTTGGGAGAGGCACCATATGAAAGGGGAGATTCTACCCTTTCCAACGATATCTCTCCCTTCTGCATCGGTGCTCAGGGGGCTGAGATAAGCTCCCGAGTACCGAAGGAGTGAAAGTGAAATTACCCAATTGGCTCTCACTTTCAACTGTAATGACGTCAGCGGGCCATGCACGCCAATGGTCATTACAGAAAAAATGCCTTAGGTTGCTGGGGAAGCTCTTCCCCAGCATCCCAAGGTAAAATTTCAAATAATAAAATCCCTCTGGTGTGCACCAGAGGGATTTCCAGTCACAGGTGCTAGGACGTGCTGGAGCCATCCATAGCACCCAAGTGGTAAATTTATTACTTTACAATGGGGTTTCAGACACATTTTGCCCTAGATTTTCAAGTGAGGTTTTATTTCCAATGGGAAAATTGGTGCAGTTTAATGAGTGAATGTACCATCAGCTTGGACACCCTTGACCAGATTTTTTTGATAATCAAATTTTTATTTTCTTGTAGAAGAACAAACTTAAGAAGCACATACAACAGACCAATTGAACTGGCATCAAAATGACATATCATGGACTCAATGACAAGCAGTAGCAAAATCCTCCATTCCCTCCCTTGGCCTCCCGCACCCCTCACCCGTGCTCCCCCCCCCCCCTAGAATAAGCCCCCTAACCATTTCCCCCATACTCTGCGAAAGTTTTTGGGGCATGCCCGTGCAACATATAATGTCCGTTCTTGTGCGGCACACCAGTCCACGCCCCTTCTCCATTTAGCACAATTGGGTGGATCGACCTGCTTCCAGGCGGCAGCAATATCTCTTTTAGCCACTACCAGAGCAGTAGTTAGGAAATATTTTTCATTGCGGGATCCGTCAAAACCATCCGTTATCCCCAGCAAAGCCATTTTGGGGTCATGGGGGACCTCCCACCCCAGGACCTCCGTTAACTCAAGCTCAATCTCCCCCCAGTAGCTCCCCAAGCGCGGGCAATTCCAAACCATGTGGAAGAAGTCCGCCGGGCCTACCCCACAGCGGGCGCATGAAGCCTCCGGGGAAAGGCCTGCACGGTAGAGGCGCTCCGGGGTCAGATATGCGGCATGCAGATAATAAAACTGGATGAGCCTCAATCTAGCCGAAGTGGTTATCGTCCTGGGGGCCATAAGGGCGTCTCTCCAATCAGCTTCATCCAATGGACCCACCCAGGTCTCCCAGCGCTGCTTCAGCCCTTCCCAGTCAACCGGAGTGTTATTAACCAGGGAACGATAAATACGGGAAATTCCTCCCCTGCCAAGGCACCCCAGCATCACCTGGGCCTCGGGCGGGCTGTGGTCAGGAATCCGTGATTCCAGAGGGATGTGAGTTTGGACCGCGTGGCGCAGCTGGAGGTATTTATAGAATTGCGAAGGGTGCAATGAAAATCGGCCCTGAAGCTCCTGAAAGGAACACATGCGGCCCCCCCCCGCCACAGGGCACCTAAGCGAGAGATCCCCAGAAGGCCCCATGCTCGAAACCCCGCTACCTCCCGCAGCCAAATCCCATGCCAAAGTGGTGTGACCAGGGTCAGTGTCCTTGTCCAGCGGGTATGCCGTAGAGCAGCACACCATGCCAAGAAGGGGGCCCGCGTAACGTCCGAGAGCGACAGGGGGATCGCCGCCCCGTAGAGCATGTTTTGAATGGAGGAGAACCCCACGCGCTGTACCTCTAGCCTATAGGCTGGATCATCCCACCCGCCCAAGAACCAATCATGGACCACCAGAAGCCGAGTTGCAAGATAATACAAATAGAGGTTAGTCATGCTCAGGCCTCCATCGTATGAAGGAATCCGACAACGGTCCAGGGCTAGGCGGGGCCTACCACCACCCCAGAGAAACTTAGTCGCTACCTTGTCCATCTCCCGGAACCAGGAGCGGGAGAAGGAGCAGGGCGTATTCTGTAGCATGTATAGGAACTTAGGGAGGATCATCATCTTGTAGAGTGCAATCCTCCCCAATGGATTCAATGGGAGCGGCTGCCACTTCATCATGTCAGATCTGGTCTTGTTTACCACAGGGCCACGTTGAGGGCCCAGCAGAGCTCCGGAAGAAGGGTGATCCAGATCCCCAAATATTTAAAGGAGAGTCTCCGGAGGGGAATATCCGACTGCCAATCGAAGCACTCCCTAGACGGGTGCAACGGTACCAGGAGAGATTTTTTGGGGTTTAGGCGGAGATCCGATGCCTGTCCGAAACGGCGAAGAATCTGGCGAACACGAGGGCCCGAAACAGCCGGGTCTGAGAGATAGAGAAGGACGTCGTCCGCGTATAGGGCAATCTTATCAGGGACCATACCCGGCCAGTCCCATCCGCGGAGAACCGGGTCCGACCAGAGCGGCCAGGGGCTCCATCGCCAGGGCGAAGAGGAGGGGTGAGAGCAGGCAGCCCTGTCGCGTTCCCCGCCCTATGGAAAACATGTGAGAGAGAGCTCCATTCACCAGCACTCGGGCTCGTAGATCCGCATACAGGACCAGGACCATAGCACGAAACTGGGTGCCAAAACCCATGTGCTCCAAGACCTCTCCGAGGTAGACCCACCCCACCGAGTCAAAGGCCTTTTCAAAGTCAACCAGTAGTAGGGCCAGATAAGGAGATAGGCGCTCCCGGTGGGACAGGGCCAGATGCAGGCGCCGCAAGCAGTGCCTAGTCCCTCGAGCCGGCATAAATCCACGCTGGTCCGGGTGGATCAGTGAGACAAGATGCGGGCGAAGCCGTTGCGCCAGGATGGTAGCGTATATCTTAAGCTCGGTGTTAATGAGAGATATAGGCCGATAATCCAAACAAGACTGTGATGGCGGTTGTGTTTTTGGAAGGACTACTATCGTAGCCGTGTCCGTCTCAGGTGGGAATGAGCCCTTCTCCACCACTTCAGCATAGAGATCTAGAAGCCTCGGGGCAAGGGTTTCACGGTAGTGGGCATAATATTCCTGCGGGAAGCCGTCCGGCCCTGGGGTCTTCTCGGAAGCCAAGTGACTGATTGATTGCTTCTTCGATTTCCTGGAGCGTGATGGGCAGATCTAATGTCTCACTAGCCTCCCCGGCGCCCGAGCCCGGTATAGTTAGGAATAATAATCTGCAAAGGTCTATGCCACTGCGACAGATTGTGTCACGCCAGTGGAATCCACAATGGCAGGAATAATCCGGTTTGCGCGAGGGTAAATGGCCAGCCGGTGGAGGAGCGTACCGTTATTATCCCCCCATCCGTACACCCGGGCCACCGAGGAGCGCCAAAGAGTCTTGGCCGCCTCCATAGAGTGCATATGTATCTCCTCCCACAGAAAGGCCAGCCGCCGCGGCATCACTCAATGCCTCTTGGTCCCGTACAAGTTCCAAGGCTTGTGCCTCGCAGGCCGTGAGTCGCTGGAGCTGTGTCCGGCGTTGCTGCTGTATGTGCCCCCGGGCAGCCCCCCCCCCCCTAATAGTCGCCTTGCCGGCCTCCCAAAGGATGGCCGACGAGGAGACAGAGCCAACATTATGACGATAATAAATCGATAAGCTCGTCTCCCACTGTTTTCCGAAAATCTTTGTCCTGGAGGAACCAGGCATTCAGGCGCCACATCGGGCGGGCGGAAAAGGGAGGCGGGCCGAGAGCGAGAAGCAATGGCGAGTGGTCTGAAAGGCCCCTCGGAAGAATGCGGGCGTCCTGCACACCCGCACATTCCGTAGACGGGACAAAAATTAAGTCAATCCGGGAGTGTGAATGATGTGCCGCCGAGGTGTGAGTGTATGGACGAGCGTGTGGGTGCCAAACCCTCCAGACGTCGCATAGGCCCTGGGCTTAAGCCCAACTCGACAACTGCCTCGCACGAGCGGCTCTGGCGAGTGAGATCGGATCCGTCAAATCCATATGGGGCGTGTAGACAGCATTGAAATCCACCCCCCCCTAAAATGAGCGAGCCCGCCGGGAGCGTTGGCAGCAAATCTGCGGTGTAGGAAAGGGCAGCCTGCAAAAGGGACGGTGCCGCATATAGGGACATCAAGGTGAGTGATCGTCCCTCGAGAGTGCCACAAACTGCAACCGCCAAACCCTGGGGGTCTAAATGCACTTGGGCCAGTACAAAGGGAAAGGACCGTCTGATAAGGATAGCCACCCCCGGGATCCCCTAGCAAAGCCGGAGTGCCAAACCCTGTCATATCCGTAGCGGGCGAGAAAGGGACATTTATTGCCGAGGAGGTGGGTCTCCTGAAGGAGAAGCACGTCGATCTCCATACGCTGCGCATTTTTGAGGACAGCCATGCGTTTGAAACGGTCCAAAAGACCATTTACGTTCCAGGACAGTATGCGCATGGCGGCCCTAGGAAGGGTTGTGTCAGCCATAAGTATAGTCGGGGGCATGCCTAAACAGAGTTCTCGTCTTCCGGAGTAAAGGGAGCGTATCCCTCAGACCGTGGGGAACTCCATAAGTTAAGGGGAGCGAGCCTGGAGCAGGGAGCAGAGTACGACGCCATCTCTGCGTTTGTTGGGGACGGGTGCCTTTGTAAGAAGCGCGTCCCTTGTGGGGAACGGATGACCCCGGAGTCAATTGCAAGGAGGGCCGGGGAGCGCGCAGAAAGGGGCCACCCGTAGGGCACGGCAACCACACCAAAACTGAAGGGGGCGCAGGCGCATGGTCTCCCCGGAGGGAGAGACATCGGGAGAGCGGACAGGGGATCAGGTCAACAGTGGCTGGATGCCATAGGACCACAACAATGAGGAATTCATCCCCCACCAACGAAAGCCCCCCTAGGAGGAAGAAACACCCCCAAACCAACCCCAACCCCCCAACCTATACTTCGAAAACAGAAGCACCTGTTGCCCCAACGGTATGCAACAACAACCAAGCTAAAACGCTCGGGCTTGAGCATCTAGTGGACCCCTCAGTAGATCAGTAGATCGGAATAAGGCAAAATCTCCTGCCCTGGCCGAGAGCTGCAATTGTAGTGAAACACTGAAGCCCAGTCCCTCGCATCGCCAGCCTGGAAAAGCAAATCCCTTCCCCCTTCCACAAGTCCACCTACATTAAAGGAAATCAAATGACCGGACTGCGGGAAAGATCCGTAAGGTCCATTTGTGCATCTGGCTGGGCTGCAGAGCCCACCCGCGGGGGGGACTCAGTGTGTCGTCCAGTAGCAGCGGGACTTGTAGGTGCAGCCGAAGAGGCAAAAGAGGCCCCAGACTCCCGGCGTGTCCGGCCCACGGAGCGCATGACGACCGCCTCTCCTGCTGCGCGCCTCCGGGGCAGTGTTCGTCGCCGTCGACGGGTTCTGGACGGCCGGGGCACCTCCTGTCCCCGACGTCCAGCCGCCGGTGATCCCTGTCAAGATCGGTGCAAAGGACGCTCCTCCGTCAGCCAGGTCCAGGCTGCTCGCGGCGTGTCAAAAATATTGCTTTGTGCTGCAAAATGCCCCGGAGGCGGGCCGGGAACTGAAGCTGGTACTGGAGGCCCATGGCCCGCATCTTCTGCTTCACCTCCGTGTAGGATCGCCTGAGCTCCTGGACCTCCCGGGTGTAGTCTGGGAAGATCATTATAGTGTGGTTTTGAGAGTCTCTTTGCGCCTGGCCTCAAGGAGAATCGCGTCCCCGTCTCTGAAAATGAGGATCTTTAAGATGAAAGGGCGGGGGGGGCGCAACTGGAGGCCTGGGAGCCAGCCGGCGGTGCAGTTCCTTAGAGTGGGTGGTCAGCTCTCGCACTTGGTCCTGTAACTGACGGATGTCGTCCTCGGCTGTCGATATTCTTGATTCAGTTTCGGAGATGCGGGCGGCGGCGTTACGCAGGTCCTGCCGGAGGAGGGCAACGTCGACCTTGATCTCCCCGACCATACCCTCCAGGGAGGAGCGGGAGGCGTTGATAGCCTGCAAAGTGGCTGTTGGGTCCGTGTTGGGGGCTGAAGTCACCGCCTCGGTCGAGCCCGCCCCCCTCTCGGATGTCGTGTACTGATCAATCCTGGTTTGAGTGGCTGCGGGTGGCGGCCTGGAAGCCCTGTCCTTACCCATGATGGCCGCCCCACAGTCAACAGGGGATGTCACGGCCGGACAGTGAACAACACGGATACCGTCCGGAGACCCCACACGGACCAGGGCGGCGGATGGCAGGAGGGGAGGATGCACAGCCGGGGCACCTCACCCATCCGGCAGGCCGATTGCCACCAGCAATGCCGATCACGTCCCTGCGCGCCGCCCAAAAAGGCAGCCGAATAGCGCTCTAGGCCGCCGACTAGAAACTCCAGACTCGAGGCCCGCCAGTACCCAGGGCAGCGAGCCGCCTCCTACCGGACAACACAGCCCCCAGCGAAGTCACAGGACCCGAGCAGTCCGTGCAGACGTCCAAGCCCTTCAAGGTGGTCCTCGGTGAACAGGCGGGACGGTCCGCCCTCGTTCAAGGCACCTCGCGGTGGATCCCCAACCACCGATGCCAGCACTCAGTTCAGGTGCCCCCCCCCCCCCCCCCCCCGGATCTTGACCCCTTCACAGCCGATGGCGTAAAACCTGCAGCCAGTGGGGGGGGGTTTGGAGGATGCCGCACTCACCGACCGCCGGCTTGCGGCCCGATCAGCTAAGGCGCCATTCAACGGCCCCCGCAGATCGTGAGGGACCAGGTCCAAGTGCAGCGGCGGACGCAGGGGGGGGGGGGGGCGGGGTGAGCCGGACCCCGACCGTCGACACCCGGCACGAAGGGGGGCCCCCCCACTACTCCCCGATCACCTCGACAGCCAGGGCAGCCCCACTCACACGCCTTCCTCAGCGACGCACTCGCCGGCCGCCGGCCGCCGTCCACCAAAGTGCGGCCCCCTGGGGCCCGCTCCGCACCCCCACACTCACCGCTGGCAGTCCTGGGGCGGGAACACCTCTCTTCTCGCGGGGGGGGGGGGGGGGGGGGGGGCCAGCTGCGGCAGTTGAAGTGTCTCCACAAGGCCGCCGATGTCTCAAGAAGGCTGGGCCTAGACACCATGCGGGAGCCGCGGGCTCGATTAGCAGCCCGCCCGGGTCCCAGCACCAGGATTGCCACCGTCATCCGCCGGCCCGCCTCCAGTTCGCAAATGGTTGCGTAAGCCAGGCCGAATCCCGTTAATTTCGGGCTCAGGCCCGCGGGTCAGGTCCGCGCTCCCTTGCGCCCCGAATGAGCCGGCCAGGGCAGCTCGCCACGAATTTAGGAGGATTTGCGGGGTTAGGCGTCCGGAGCCTCACCGCCGAGCGGCCATGTTGGACCGGCGCCACCTAGCGCTCTCACCCTTGACCAGATTTACTTGACAAAAGAGCACTACGTTTGTTTGAATTGAGCTAAAAATTTCGATTTTGTGTGTAAGTGAACAAAAGAGAAACACCAGGCAGTACAAAGGAATATGCTACTTACCAGTATGCATCTGTTCTTGGCATGTAGAGCTGCAGAGCCACACACTAAGGATAAGATCGCCATCTGGTGTTGGGCTCGGATGATTGCAGGTTGTCGTCTTCGGAAGAAGTCTTTGGTCACGAGATTGGTGACTCCTCCCCTGGACAACAGTGCGCATGGGCATCCACTCCATCCTCAGATTGTTTTTCGCCATGATGGGAAATGATGGAGTGTCTAAGAAGTAAAGAGAAAGGATGTCCATGTGTAGTGTCTAATTAAGACAATGCTGGAACAGATACAGGTCCCGGGGAGGCGGGTGGGCGTGTGTGGCTCTGCAGCTCTACATGCCAAGAACAGATGCATACTGGTAAGTAGCATATTCCGTTCGAGGCATATGAGCTGCAGATCACACACTAAGGATAGACTATATAGCAGTGTCTCCCCTAGCGGTGGTCACCTGTATCAGTTGCAGCAGTTTGGAATAGAGTTTTTAGGACAGCTTGGCCTACTGAAGCTTGTTGTTTGGATTGCACATCAACACAGTAATGCTTAGTGAAGGTGTGTGTAGTAGACCATGTGGCTGCTTTGCAAATGTCTTCTAAGGGGATGTTCCCTAAGAATGCCATAGAGGCCCCTATTTTACGCGTGGAGTGCGCCCTAGGGGGAACGGTAAGAGTACGTTTAGCTTTTTGGTAACATATTTGGATACATTTGACTATCCATCTGGCGATACCCGATTTGGAAATGGGGTTGCCTTTGTGTGGTGGAGTGAAAGCAACAAACAGTTGCTTGGTTTTCCGAAAAGGTTTGGTTCTGTCGATGTAATAGAGCAAGGCTCTTTTAACATCTAAGGTATGAAGTGCCCTCTCGGCTACTGAGTCTGGATTAGGGAAGAAGACTGGCAGTTCCACAGACTGGTTTAGATGGAAAGGGGAAATGACTTTAAGGAGGAATTTTGGATTCGTCCTAAGAACCACTTTGTTCCGATGTAGTTGTAGGAAGGGTTCTTCGAGAGTTAAGGCTTGTATTTCACTTACTCTTCGCAGGGATGTGATTGCGATGAGGAAAGCCACTTTCCATGTTTGGAACTGCAGTTCGCATTTGTGCATTGGTTCAAATGGTGGACCCATGAGCCTTGTTAGAACAATATTAAGGTTCCACACCGGGGAAGGCGGTAACCTTGGAGGAATGATTCTTTTAAGACCCTCCATAAATGCTTTAATAGCTGGTAACTTAAAGAGGGACAGGTGTTGTCTATTTTGCAAATAGGCTGCTAATGCCGCTAGATGTAGACGTATAGAGGAATACGCTAAACTGCATCTTTGCAAGTGCAATAAATAGCAAATGATGTTCTGGATGGAAGCATCCAGTGGTTGTATGTCATTGTTAGCGCAGTAAATGGCAAATCGTTTCCATTTTGCAGCATAGCAAGCCCTAGTAGTAGGTCTCCTGGCTTCTTTAATGATATTCATACAGTCTGGAGGAAGGTTGAGGTACCCGAACTCTAAGACTTCAGGAGCCAGATTGCCAAGTTCAGTGTTTGAGGATCTGGGTGTCTGATTTCTCCATGGTTCTGGGTTAATAGATCCGGGGAGAGATGCAGTTTTTGATGTGGAACCAAGGATAGTTCCAAAAGTGTGGTGAACCAGGGTTGACGTGCCCAAGTGGGAGCCACTAGGATGAGTGTCAGCGACTGTTGTTTCAGTTTGCGTACCACAAATGGAATGAGAGGGAGAGGCGGAAAAGCGTAAGCAAATCTGCCTCACCAGTTCATCCATATTGCATTGCCCTTTGATCGCGGGTGTGGGTACCTGGCGGCGAAGGTTGGGCATTTTGCGTTTTCTGGTGTGGCGAACAGGTCTATGTCTGGTTGTCCCCACTTTTGGAAGAATGGAAGTAAGACTTTTGGGTGTAGTTCCCATTCGTGTATCTGCTGTGTGTGGCGACTTAAGAGGTCGGCCACCTGGTTCTGAACCCCTGGGAGGTGTTCTGCTAGCAGGTAGATGTTCCGGGGAATAGCCCATCTCCAAATTTGTTGCGCCAGTTGGGACAGTTGTAGAGAATGTGTCCCTCCTTGTTTCTGTATGTAATACATTGTGGTCATGTTGTCCGTGCGGATGAGGACAGTTTTGTTTTGGAGATGCACTTGGAAGGATTTCAGTGCTAGGAACACCGTTAGAAGTTCTAGGTGATTGATGTGGAACTGTTTTTGTTGAGTTGTCCACCGTCCCCGAGTGGTGTGTTAAAGAAATGGGCTCCCCACCCTGTGAGAGATGCGTCGGTGGTCAGCACAACTTGTAGAAGGGGCTCCAAGAACGGCCGCCCTTTGGACAGGTTGATGGTGTTCCACCACTTCAGTGAGCGAAGTGAGCGGCTGTCCACCAACACCAGATCGGTAAGTTGTCCATGGGCCTGATTCCACTGTTGTGCTAGACATTCCTGTAAGGGACGCATTTGAAGGCGTGCGTAGGGTACTATGGAGATGCATGACGCCATCATGCCTAAGAGCTGCATGAACACTCTTGCGGGGAGAGAGTGTTGTGTTTGAAATGTCTTGATCAGACTTTGTATGTTGGCTATCCTGGCTATGCTGGGATAAGCTACGGCTTTGGCTGTGTCTATGGTGGTTCCCAGGTATTGTTGTACTTGGGAGGGTTGTAGTTGAGATTTGGGATAGTTGATGGTAAATCCCAAGTTGTGCAGGGTTTGAATAGTGCGGTGGGTGTGGTGAACGCATTTGTCTAGAGTATTGGCTTTTATGAGCCAGTCGTCCAGATAGGGGAAGACATGGATTTGTTATCTCCCGAGATATGCTGCCACAACTGCCAAGCACTTGGTGAAGACCCTTGGTGCAGTTGTTACTCCGAATGGGAGAACTGTAAACTGATAGTGCTGACCGTCTACCACGAATCGTAGATACTTCCTGTGAGCGGGATGCATAGGGATGTGAAAATATGCGTCCTTGAGGTCTAATGTAGCAAGGAAGTCTCCTTGTTGAAGTAATGGAAGGACCTGTTGGAGAGTGATCATGTGGAAATTATCTGATTGTATGTACTGGTTCAGTAGTCTGAGCTCCAGTATGGGTCTTGAGTTTTGTCCTTTTTGGGAATGAGGAAGTATAGAGAATATACTCCTGTGCCCTGATGTTGTAGTGGAACAGGTTCTATTGCGTTTTTCTGAAGCAAAGACTGTATTTCCTGTTTGAGGAGCGTGAGGTGGAGAGACGTCATGGGACGGTGTCTGGGTGGTATGTTTTGGGGCGGGTTTATGAGTTTGAGGCAGTAGCCATAGTGGATAATTTGTCTTACCCACCTGTCTGTAGAGATGGTATTCCAGACAGGTAGGAACTGTTGAAGCCTGCCCCCGACCGGAGTGGAATGGTCTGGGGGGAGAGGTGGCAAGTCACTGTTTGGTGGCTGTAGAGGAGCGGGTGTTGTTGTTGTTGCCCCGTCCCCGGCCTTCATTATTGTTTCCCCGATACCCTCCTCTAAAATATCCTTTGTTAGGAGATGCTTGACCTGATGCTTTGAAGGTGGAAGAGTTGTCTGTTCCCACATTTTTGGAAGCTCCTCTATAAAAGGAGCGACGAAAGGAGCCTCTGGGTTGAGTAGACTGCAATGCTCCCATAGATTTTGCAGTTTAATTATCTTTCTTAATTTTTTCTAGGGCAGTGTCTACTGCCGGGCCGAATAGTTGCTCCGGATTAAAAGGTTGAGCAAGAATGGAGGTTTGTACTTCCGGCTTGAAGCCGGAGATGCGCAGCCATGCGTGGCGTCTAAGCAATACGCTTGTGTTGACTGCCCTAGAGGCGGTGTCCGCTGCGTCTAATGCACATTTAATGGAGGCATTGGATATTAGTTTGCCTTCTTGTATGAGGTCAGTGGCCTGTGCTTTGAAAGGTTCAGGCAGGTGTTGCAAGAGATCCTCCAGTTGATCATAATGGGCTCTACCATAACGAGCCAATAGGGCTTGTGTATTTGCGATACGCCAGTGGTTAGCCGCTTGAGCAGCAACCCTTTTGCCGGAAGCCTCCAGGAGTTTAGACTCTTTGTCTGGGGGCGGTGTGTCTCCGGTTGTTTGGGAGTTTGCCCTTTTTCTGGCATTGGAGACGACTAGTGAGTCTAGGGGGGAGTTGCGCCTTGATGTACGCAGGATCTTGTGGCGCTGGTCTGTATTTTTTTTCTATTCTGGGGTTGAGAACCCTGGCCCTGACAGGGTCTTTAAAACCTCAGTGGCATGCTTTATCACTCCCTTAATCATGGGTAGAATGTGGACTGTTTTCTGGGACTGCTCAAAAGTGTAGAGTAGAAAGTCCTCCTCAGGAGTGTCGGTGTGCATGGTGACACCATGAAACGATGCTGCTCTGTTAATAAGCTGACCGAACCCTAAATGGTCATCAGGAGGGGAGGGTTTTGAGTGGTATGGAGCGGGGTCAGGCACATCAGACATAGGGTAAGTCCAGTCATCTACTGGTGCTGTGTCCAGGAGTGTAAAGGGATCAGTAGGATCAGTGGGATAAGTAAAGAAATCTGGGTCTCCCCCTCCCTCAAAATTATCATCATCCTGTGGAGGTGGTGTATGAGAAGGCGATGGTAGAGGTGCAGGTGGTGGGGGTTGGGGGGGATGGAATAGGAGGTAATGTAGGAGAGGAAGGACGTATGGGTGAAGTGGCACAGTCCTTCTTTGGAGGTGCTGGAAGAGGTGGTGAGTCCAGCTTCCTTTTCTTGTAGGGCACCGCTGTGACATGTCCAGTTTTCGGATTTATGTAAATCCGTTTTTGCTTAGGATCAGGTCGAAAGAGTTCGTCAGTGTCCGAAGGCGGCTGTGGCGCAGACGTTTTCGGGTCTTTATGGACGTGTTTTGGCACCGAAGAGGTTTTGGGTGCCGAAGAACTTTTCGGTGCCGGTGGAGATGTTGGGACCGAGTGACGTTTCGGGCCCGATGGAGATTTCGGTCCCGAAGCCTGCTTTGGTGCCGAAGGTATTATAGGCACAATGACATGAGGTTTGCTCGAGCCCGAGCCACCTGTAGGCTTACTTTTCTTCGGAGCCGGGCCCGAGGGCGGGGCTTCAGAAGATGTTTTTGGATCGCGACTGGGCCCAGTTGGCAGAGTCTTGACCAATGTCTTTTTGGGTGGTGTTGGGGTAGGGGGGCTGGTACTCACAGGCTGCCCCGGATCTGAATCGTCGGCCTCGGACACGATTTGGAGATCTTCGGAGTCATCGTCAGGGACGTCCTGTGCAAAGATGTCTTCTGGTTCCGGAACCGGCTTGGCCATGATATGGCGTCGAGATCTTCGATCCCGGATGGTTTTCTTCGAACCGAATGCAGCGCAGGCTGGACAGCTGGATTTGTTGTGGTCTGGTGAAAGGCACAAATTACAGACCTCGTGGTGATCGCTATGAGGGAACTTTGCTCCACATTGGGGGCATTTTTTAAAAGGTGTCCTTTCCATCAGCCGCGTCCGGAGTCGGTCCGATATGGTTTTCGACGTCGAGTTTTGAAGTTATGAGAGTTGTAGTGATTGCTATAAGTTTTCTGCTGGAGCGGAAAAAAGTTCATCCGAACCCAATTGGGAAAAAAAACAATCTGAGGATGGAGTGGATGCCCATGCGCACTGTTGTCCAGGGGAGGAGTCACCAATCTCGTGACCAAAGACTTCTTCCGAAGACAACAACAACCTGCAATCATCCGAGCCCAACACCAGATGGCGATCTTATCCTTAGTGTGTGATCTGCAGCTCATATGCCTCGAACACATAGTTGTCCTGGTCACATCAGAGTAAAGTTGTGGAAGAAGGCAGCACACTCATCTCAGGGACAAACAGCTAACTTGAAGGTGTGCAGACTACTTTCATTGACAGCATATTTGGGCAGTTGCAATATCACATGTACAGCTCTATGATAAAACAAACCACTACAGTAAGTAGCGCCCACACTGAAGTCAAAGTAAATTTAAAACAGTGTGTGCCATATACAAGCATAACTGTGATAAGGGTCGAGATAATGTAGTGACTGCCCCAATACACACCAAAAGCTGCCTCCAGTCAAACTGTTCCTTGGTCGTATGACAGTATAAACTTGCATGGAAAAAACAAGGAGGCAGGTTCTCTGTAGGTATCTGACCAAGGGACACGCTTTATCTGTAACTGAATCTTAAAATGTACAAACTACTCTCAGATAGATTAAAAACTGTTCATTGGGCAAGCATTCGGACATGTACAATTCATGAGACTGGTCACATCACAGCTTACAACCTAAAGTTATGTGCCCTAACCTTTATGAGCAACACAACATCTTTGCTTTCAACATTCAGTACTATTATTCTTCAGCCCACAGGAAAACCATACATTGATTAATGTAACAGCATCTATCAAAGTCTATTAACAATAAATTAAGCAGTACTGACATTTCCATCATTTCAACCACCTGCAGTGCTATCTGACAGGCCCACACAATTCACATGATATAAAAGCAGTCTGAAGTAAAAGCAAAATGACAAGTTAATATGCTGGAAATAATTTACTGTATAATTACATAAAAGGCTCATTCACATAGTTGATTAAGGTAATGAATATGCTACTTACCAGTATGCATCTGTTCTTGGCATGTAGGGCTGCTGACATTCATATCTGTGCATAGATCGCCGCCTAGTGTTGGGTCCAGATGTTTGCACGTTGTTGTCCTGGAAGAGTCTTCGAAGTATCCTGGGATAGGTGACTCCTCCCCTGGACTACAGCGCGCATGGGCATCCTCTCCATCCTCAGATTGTTTTTCGCCATTGTGGCAGTGATGGAGTAGATACAGAAAAAGATGACCATGCTTACAGTAATTCTGAGAGCTGCAGCTGCTACAGGCGCCGGGGAGGGCGATATGAATGTCAGCAGCCCTACATGCCAAGAACAGATGCATACTGGTAAGTAGCATATTCAGTTCGAGGCATGTGGGCTGCTGAATTCATATCTGTGCATAGAATATATAGCAGTGCCCTCTCATTAGCGGCGGCTACCAGTGCCAGCTGCAGCGGTCTGAAAAAGAGTTTTGAGAACAGCCTGTCCTACAGCTGCCTGCTGTTTTGATTGCACATCTACACAATAGTGTTTTGTAAATGTGTGTGTAGTGGACCAGGTGGCTGCTCTACATATATCATGCAGGGGAATGTTTCCTAGAAAAGCCATGGAGGCCCCTAACTTGCGTGTTGAGTGGGCTCTCGGGGGAATCGTTAAAGTGCGTTTAGCCTTTTGATAGCAAATTTGAATACATTTAACGATCCATCTGGCTATACCTGCTTTGGAGATAGCGTTACCTTTGTGGTGTGGGGCAAAGGCAACGAAAAGTTATTTTGTCTTCCTAAAGGCTTTAGTCCTGTCGATGTAGTACATTATGGCCCTCTTTACATCTAGTGTATGGAGTGCTCTTTCTGCGACAGTGTGTGGGTTTTGGAAGAAAACAGGCAGTTCAATAGTTTGATTCATGTGGAACTGCGATATTACCTTGGGCATGAATTTTGGGTTGGTACGTAGTACGACCCTATTGGCGTGAACCTGTATAAATGGCTCTTGAACGGTTAGTGCCTGGAGTTCACTAACTCTTCTTAAAGAAGTGATTGCTACTAGGAAAGCTACTTTCCAGGTAAGGAATTGAAGCTCGCATGAGTGTAGAGGTTCAAAGGGTGGACCCATCAGGCGTGTGAGGACCAAGTTGAGGTTCCACATTGGAGCCGGTGGGTGGCTTGGAGGAATGACTCGTTTGAGTCCTTCCAAGAATGCTTTGATGGCAGGCACTCTGAATAGAGAGAGGTGCTGCCTGGTCTGCAGATAGGCTGATATGGCGGTCAAATGAACACGTATAGAGGTGTACGCCAGATTGCATCGGTATAGGTGTAAGAGATAACAAATTATGTTTTGTATGGATGCGTCTAGCGGGTTAATGTCATTATTATTGCAATAAATGACGAACCTCTTCCATTTGGCTGCATAGCAAGCTCTGGTAGTGGGTCTCCTGGCCTCCTTAATGATGTCCATGCAGTCAGGTGGCAGGTTTAGGTAGCCAAACTCTAGGACTTCAGGAGCCAGATTGCCAGGTTCAGCTGTTGCGGATCTGGGTGCTGAATGTCTCCATGGGTCTGCGTCAAGTGCGCGGGTTTGATCCGCAGCCTTTGATGCGGCACCACGGAAAGTTCGAGAAAGGTGGTGTACCACAGCTGGCGTGCCCACGTTGGAGCAACCAGGACGAGTGTCAGTGAGTGTTGTCTGAGTTTGCGTGCCACCAGCGGTATCAGTGGTGCTGGGGGAAAAGCGTACGCAAATCTGTCGGACCAGTTCATCCATATCGCATTGCCCTGCGACTGCGGATGTGGGAACCTGGCGGCAAAGCTTTGGCATTTTGCGTTTTCGTTTGTGGCGAATAGGTCTATCTCTGGATGACCCCACTGCTGGAAGTACGGCTGGAGTACTGATGGGTGTAACTCCCACTCGTGCATTTGATGGCTGTGTCTGCTGAGCAGATCCGCCATCTGGTTGTCCTTGCCGGGGAGGTGTTCTGCCATGAGGAACATGTTCCTCTGAATGGCCCACTTCCACATGCTCTGAGCCAGATGAGACAACTGTGGAGTGTGTTCCTCCCTACTTCTGTATGTAGTACATTGCGGTCATGTTGTCCGTTCGGATCAACACGACCTTGAATGCTTTCATAGCTAGGAAGATTGCCATCAGTTCCAGAAGGTTGATGTGCATCTTTTTCTGTTGTGTTGTCCATAGTCCCTGCACTGTGTAGTGGAGTACATGAGCTCCCCATCCCTGGAGAGACGCGTCCGCTGTCAGTATTATCTGTGGAACAGGCTCTTGGAACGGTCGGCCCTTGCAAAGGTTTTGTGGATTCCACCAATGCAGAGAGTTGTATGCCCGACCGCTCACCAACACTAGGTCTTTAAACTGTCCGTGAGCCTGATTCCACTGACGTGCTAAGCACTCCTGAAGCGGGCGCATATGTAATCTCGCGTGCGGGACTATGAAAATGCAGGAGGCCATCATGCCTATCAACTGCATGAACACTCGCGCAGGAAGGGAGTGTTGGTGTTTGAACTTGGAAATCAGCATTTGCATGCTGTTGATCCTCACTAAAGTTGGCTGAGCTGTGGCCGCCAGAGTGTCTATAGTCGCACCTAGGTACTGTTGTACGTGTGCGGGCTGGAGATGGGATTTTGGGTAATTTAGGGAGAATCCCAGACTGTGAAGGAGGTGAATGGTGCGGGACATGTGGCTGGCACATTGCTGGGCTGACTTCGCTTGAACGAGCCAGTCGTCCAGGTAGGGGTAGACGTGAAGGTGTTGCCTTCGTAGATGTGCAGCCACGGTAGCTAGGCACTTTGTGAAAACCCTGGGTGCTGTTGTCACGCCGAAAGGGAGGACTTTGAATTGGTAGTGCTGCCCTTGGACAGTGAACCTGAGGTATTTTTTGTGTGAGGGGTGAATGGGTATGTGGAAATACGCATCTTTGAGGTCCAGTGTGGCCAGGAAGTCTCCCTGCTTGAGAAGCGGAAGGACTTGCTGTAGAGTGAGCATGTGAAAATGCTCGGAAAGAATGTATCTGTTCAGGGGTCTCAGGTCTAATATAGGTCTGAGAGACCCGTCCTTTTTTGGTATTAAAAAGTACAGGGAGTACACCCCCTGTACCTTGCTCGTGGACGGGTACGACCTCTATTGCGCCTTTTAGAAGCATACTTTGCACCTCCTGCTGTAAGAGCGTTAAGTGCTCTGAGGACATAGGACGGTTTTTTGGAGGTATTGTGGGTGGAGTGGAGGTTAGTTCTAGACAGTTCTAACAATATCTTTGACCCACCTGTCCGTGGTGATGGAGTTCCACGTGGACAGGAACCTTTGTAGCCTTCCCCCGACAGGTGTTAGGTGGTCGGGAGGAAGGGAGAGGGCGTCACTGTTTGTTCTTGGGGGAGGACCTGGTGTTGCCGTAGCCGCGTCCTCTGCCCTTTGTACTGGAGCCACGATATCCACCCCGTGTGTTTTTATCGTAGGTGGTTTGTGTATTGCCTTTGTTGTATGTTTGCTGTGACCCCTGTCCTCTACCAGCTCCTCTATTTCCGGGGCGACGAAAGGAGCCGCTCCGAAAGGACTGAGTCTGGAGAGCCCCCATGGACTTTGCAGTGTCCGTGTCCTTTTTTTATTTTCTCAAGGGTGGTGTCAACCTCCGGGCCGAATAAATAGTCGGGGTTGACAGGCTGGTTGAGTATGTTATTTTGCACCTCTGGTTTGAATCCGGAGATTCGCAACCAGGCATGTCGTCGCAGCATGACGCTAGTGTTTATGGCCCTGGCAGCTGTGTCTGCGGCATCCAGCGCACACTTGATGGATGCGTTTGTGAGGAGCTGTCCTTCCCTGTTAAGGATCTCTGCACCTTCCTTGTATTGGTCAGGGAGATGTTGGAATAGTTGCTCTAATGTGTCGTAGTGTGCTCTATCGTAGCGAGCGAGGTGCGCTTGAGTATTGGCTATACGCCATATGTTAGCTGCCTGGGCGGCAACCCGTTTGCCAGAGGTCTCTAACACCTTGGACTCTTTGTCCGGGGGAGGAGCGTCACCTGTCGTTTGCGAGTGTGCCCTCTTGCGAGCATTTGCAACGACAATGGAGTCTAGAGGTAATTGGCCTCTGATGTAAGTAGGGTCCCCAGGTGCTGATCTGTATTTTTTGTCGATCCTGGGGTTTATCACCCTTGCCCTGGTGGGTTCCTTGAAGATGTCCTTGGCTGGTTTGAGGACCCCTTTCAACATGGGCAGAGTCTTTACATGCCTTTCTGAGGATGCGAAAGTGTCCATAAGAAAGTCGTCCTCGACGGTGTCAGAGTGAAGCTGCACCCCATGATTGGCCGCAGCCCGTTCAATTAGAGCGTTGAACGCTGCAGTGTCCTCTGTGGGAGATGTTTTTGCTCCATAGAGTTGCGGGTCCTGTGCATCTAGAGGTGCACCTGGGTCCACAGGGTCATCCCAAGCTTGATCAGGGTCCTGTTGGTCGACAGGGTCCATGTCTCTGTGGTAGGGGACTTGGTCACCCATGTAGTCCTCCAACGCATCCGTGTCGGACTGTGTGGGAGAGAAGGATTGTGGATCCTGGTAGGGTGAGTGGAAAGGTTCGTAAAGAACAGGTTCTGAAACCACAGGCAGCTTTCTTTTTAGTGGGATCCGGAAGGAGTCCAAAGCTGGCTCCGAAGTTATCCTCCGTTTGTGGATAATCATCCTGCCGGTGTCGGCGTCGATGAGATGTGATGGAGACGTCTCATCAGAGCGGTCTGCAGGTGTGACCGTGGTGTGGGTGACCCGTGTCCTGATTTGGAACAGTTTCGGGGCCGTGGATGGTGGCAGGCCAAAAGTAATGTTGGCTGGCGCCGAAGAGGCTGCTGGAGCTTTTATGGGCTCGGAGCCTGACGTGTCCTGGAGGACTGTTTTTGTTTTGTTGCTTTGCGCCGCAACGGGTCGCATCTGGAGCGCCCTCGAGTCTTTAGCGCCGACCGGTTCTGTAGAGGCGGCCGTGGATTTTTTCGGCGCCGGCGGGTCATCGAGTCGAGGGGCGGGAATGGCCGTCGACGTCTTCGATGCATGAGGCTGTGGTGTTGCCGTCGAAGCGATGTGAGACGCAGCAGGCAGTTTGACCTTTGGGGTCGGAGTAGATTGCGTCGGTGCCGGGAGCCGAGCAGGTTTGGTGGCACCGAAGGTTTTCTTTCCTATGCCGACTCCGACGTCGGCCGCTTCGAGTTCGGCACCGAAGTCTCGCTTGGTGCGCTCGGTGCCGACGCGTTTCAATGGCGTCGAAGGTGTGGAAGGCCTCGATCCGACCAGCGCCACTTTCGGTTTCAATTGAACCTGAACAGCGTTTGGTTTCGGTTTCGAAGAAGGGAAACCAGCCGGTTTGGGTATTAATGGCTGCCGCTGAATGTCCGAGGCCGGGCCCGAGGGCGGGGCCGAAGAACTGCGGGGTAGGTCTCGGGTAAGGCCCGAAGGCGATCCCTCGACCGGAGCCATAGACTGTTGCACTGGGCTCTCTTCAGTATGAACGGGTAGGCCTTGCTCGTCACCGGAGCTACTCTCTTCGGCCCCTAAGGCCTCATTGTAGTCTCCTACCTCGGCGTCGTCTTCATCTCTGCGAAAGAGTGTTTCGTCGACGTCTTCCGATCCGGAGTCATGTTCGGAAGCGGGACTGGAGGGTAGGTTCTCTAATTCTTCGACATCTTCGGTCTCGGCGTTGAAGATGTCGGCCGGGGCCGGTGCCGCGTGCTGTGCCTCGAGCCTCGCCGCTCGTCGATTCCGTAGAGTCTTCTTGGATCGGAACCGGGCACAGGCCATGCATGTAGATTCGTCGTGATCCGGCGAGAGGCATTTGTTGCACACCGGATGGACGTCGATGTGTGGATATTTCGCATTGCATACCGGACACCTCTTGAATGGTGTCCTCGATTCCATCGTCGATGTCGGGTCGATGGTCAGGTAAGATGCGAAAAGTTGGTTCTGGAAGTTAGTAAACTAACAAAAGATACTATCGATACCGATCGAGAAACAGTACCGACGCGAACTAAAGGCCTTTTGGCCTCGAAAAAATATTTTCCTAACTTGAGTCAAGATAGCACATCCGAACCCAATGGCGGAAAAAAACAATCTGAGGATGGAGACGATGCCCATGCGCACTGTAGTCCAGGGGAGGAGTCACCTATCCCAGGATACTTCGAAGACTCTTCCAGGACAACAACGTGCAAACATCCGGACCCAACACTAGGCGGCGATCTATGCACAGATATGAATTCAGCAGCCCACATGCCTCGAACATACTGTTAAGTGATTCTTTTAGATATCCACTAACAAAGATAACAAAAAATACTAACACTCCACAAAGGAAATAGATAGAGGACAAAATTCCTTGCGGAGTATAGTCTCACACCAGTTCGTCTCTCAGAAAACGAACACATTTTTCCTTTACAAGGAACATGCACTGTGACAAACAGGATCGAGATTAGAGTGTGCCCTTTCAGGTACCTTTCTTCTCTGCTGCGAGACTCAAGTTAATGAATGTGTTAGTTTTCAAACCATGCGCATAACATGTGGGTAACCCACCTTTTCAAAGTCTTCCTTTTCTTTCTCGGGATTGGTGTCGTCAAACCTCATGATCAGCTTTCCTTTGAAGTTCACCTGGTAGTGTTGGTTTAGGAGAGCAGCCTTTGCATGGCCAATATGCAGGTAACTTTACAGAAAAAAAAAGATAAGACCATTTAGGAGTGAACACATCTATAGGTCCATCAGGATAAAAAGATCATTTTATCTCCAAAAGCCATTGTTTAGTCACAGTAAGGTGCCAGCAAATAAAAATCAAAGAATTTATCATAAGCAGATTTCTATTGCACAAGCATACAAAAGCATTCTTTTAAATAAAAATACGCACACTTGTTTCTGTATAAATTTTCAATATTGAACTCAAAGAGCTTCTCCTTTAACACTGGTCACATGTGCAAATCATCTCCCATTCTGAGCACCAATTACATTCTAGTGGTTTCTCAAAAGCAGTTTTAGCCTTTTTTGTGAATGCTGTCCCATACATCCCATGTAGTTTTGGGGAATGGGGAAAAGAGGGGAATTAGAAGTGGTGACATAAATACCATTGTGAGACTCTTCAAACACGAGGCATCTTCCAAACATGCATATATTTAAGTACTTACAGCATTTCTAACAAAAGCGCTGCACAGAGTAAAAATGGTTTAGAGGACCATTGGGCATGGAAATGTAGTGCCATGGGTCACACAAAAAGTCCAAGTCTTAAGGTGGGGATGATTGCTAGGGAATCAAGTGCCGGTTCAAGATAAGGCATGGGAGGTAGAAAAGTGGAGTACGAGTACAACCGCAAGTTGCAGTCTACCTCAACTAACAAAAAGTGAATAGAACAGGAGAGGGAGGGGTGAGGTGCAGCAGAAGGTGTGAGTTTTGGGATGTTCGTGACTCATATGGTGGGGTTTATGACTTTTCTCAAATAGGAGAATGAGTAGTAGTGTAGAACAACCAAGAGGCTCTATTCAAGTCTCATACCCATTTTGTTCAGATCTCAGCTGTGTGGTAGAGTACATGGGCAGAGTCTTTTTTATATACGTTCAACAACTGGTACTGGGGGGTAGAGACAAGTGGCTAATATAAAGCAGGAATCAAAGGACATGCTGAGATTTGGCGCTGGGGGAAATTGAGTTACTGTCAGTTGGGAAGAAGGGGGAGGGTCAAAGATAGAACTAAAATCTTTCTGGTATCTTGCGAATAGCAAATAAAGTTAGCACCAAGAAGTAATCGACCTTGTAACATACATTACAGCACTTGTGAAAAATCTGGATATGCCATTGCCAACAACTGACGTAATGTAATTTAGCACATCTGACTGACCAATCTCTAACGCATTAAGAGTGCAGATTTAGGATTGAAGAGTGTCATGTGGTTGAGCTTGTAGCGATAGTAATCAGAAAAAAAGGCAGTTCAAAAGACATTAACAGTTGGGAGAGAGGGCTTACTTAGTAGTTGAAAACTTGTCAGCAGTTGTTTTTAGAACAGTAGACCGACAATAGTAAGTAGCGTGGGTTGTAACAGATACGGACGTGATGAAGAGATGGCCACAATAAAAACAGTTTTGAAGGTTAACAAAAACAACTGACAGCAGTTGTGGCGTTCAAGCAAAGGCTCCATTACAAGTTAAGACCAAATTCAGATCACACTTTGGCATTACAAAGGGTAAAGAGGGAAACACATACATAAACACCTTCAAAACAAGCAGGGACTTGAACAAGGATGGTTGGTAAGGAAGTCAAAAGAAAGAGGAAAGGACAACAATAGAACCTTGAACAGTGATCACTGCACAACCTTGTTGAGCTAAAGAAAGGGAAAACTGCACACATCAGACAGGTGTTCTTCCAAAGGGTCTACATTTTGCTCTGCACACCATGGCATGAAATGGTTCCACAGCCCTGAATAGAGTGGTTTTGTGAAGGGGTGATGAGCTGACATTATTTCAACCACTACCCCCCGCTGCAGGTGAAATAAGCTTGATCTCCAGGCTTGGAGGCTCTGGAGACTGGGATGCAGAACCTGATCGTCCCATTGGGAGAGGAGATGCACGCTGAGAGGTCAGAGTGGCAGACACAGGATTGCAGGAGGTCTGTGGACCAAAGCCTTCTAACCCAGTCCAGGACAATCAAAACGAATTGGGCCAGCCCTGGCAAGGCTTCCTTAATAACCAAAAAATTAGCTATGTTAAGGGACGGAGAGGGGAGATGGGAATTTGCATTGATGCAGGAAATTGCACATCAACTGAAAAGCATCCTCACACACTCCCTGCAACAGGAACTGGATGGTTTACAACTGAGGGAAGTGTGCATTCCTAGGAGTTGTGAAGAGGTCTACCTGAGGAGTGCCCCATAACATGAAGATGTCTTGAAGCACCTTTGGGTGGAAATGCCAATTGTGGACGGCAAGTTGACATTGAATCAGGCAGTCTGCTTGGGTGTAGAGTCTGCCAGATGGTAGACGACAAGCAAGAACCCATTAGCCCTAGCCCAATGTCTTAGCACTTCTAATTTGAGAAGGTAAGAACCCCTTCCACCCTCACTTCCTTAATTGTTGATGTACTACAACACTGTCATTTCGTCAGTCAAGATCTGGACAGATCAGGAGGTCTTCCAGGGCCATGCAAATTTCCCGCAGCTCGAGCAGGGTGATGTGCTGAACCTGCTCTCCTGGAAACCAGAGGTCCCCGATCTTCAGTTCCTCCAGATGCATAACACCACAAAGTAGATAGGTCCACCACTGCCACTGATGGTGCAGGGCAAAAGGAGAACCTTTGCCTCCGGTTCTTTCCTACCAGACTTCAGAATAGTCAGCGAGTATTAGTGAGCAACAGCAGAAAACTCAGACAGAGAGAAGGGTTTATTAGAAACATCAGGATAGTGAAGACCCACTGATCTGAGGTTATTTCTGCTCAACGTGGTAGAATCATCCCTGCAGTCTTCCCAGACATGTCGTGGGCGTGCGAGTTACTGTTGGAGGCAATGCCCTTTCCTCTTCTCTTCAAGCTGTTACTTCCCCTCGAATAGCATACCAGAGGGGTTTGCGGGGTCTGTTGTCTTTGAAAAGAGAAAGTAGCTTTGGGAGAGGTGGCCTTGGCACTTCCGCAGTACTTACACCTGTGAAAGGACCCACAGTTTGAAGTTGTTTAAAAGCGCCGAAATGGCGTTCACGGTATCAGAACCTTCTTATTTTTTCCAGCATCTGGTCAGCCTGTGGACTGAAAAGGTGCTCCCCATCAAAAGGCAGTGCGAGTAGATGTTGCTCTATGTAAGGGTACAAGACCGAAACACACAGCTAGGCGTGACAGCAGATCAGGAAACTTGAATTAATGCCTCGCTATGTGGCGTCCGCAGCATCGAGGGCGCACCCAATGGTGGTGTTTAATATTATTTTGCCCTCTGTAACAAGGAATTGGCCTCTTTTCCAGTACTGCTCTGGGAGATGCTGGAGAAGCTCCTCCATTTCGGACCATTGCGCCCGGCCATACCTTGAGAGCAAGCCAACAGAGTTAGCCATGTGACAGTGAGCCAATTGAGCAGAAATCCGCTTAGCAGCCACATCTATCTTTTTGCTCTCTTTGTCAGGTCGTGGTGTCCCTCTTGTGCCTTGAGCATTGGTGCACTTGAGGGCAGTGCTCGGCCTCCTCAAGGAAGATGAAGGAGAGTGAGATGGTGTATGCACTACCAGTAAATCTGGTGAAAGATTACCCCTAATGTTTGCAGGGTCCGAGGGTGATGCTTTGTATTTCTGGTCCACCTTCGGGGTGATCATCCTGGCTTTAACCAACTCCTTGAAGACCTCAAAAGCATCCTCTTTAGCATCCCCTTTAACACTGGGAGAAATTAAGTGGAGTGCTGGGTAGAGGATAGCCTCACCCTCCACAAGAAAATCTTCCTCCTCCTGTGTTTTGTGCTTCTCCACCTTGAGGTAAGTGGCTGCTCTTCTGGTGGGGATGGCTTTGCTGGAAACAGATCGGGATCAGGGTATCCAGGGAGGTCTATATCAATCATCCTGTAGGTCGACTGGTGTGTCGTAAAGGTCTTGGAGTATCTCTCCCCTGCCACCCACAAGCCCAGAATGTGGGGAGTTGCTGTGGTGAGTCTCACAAAGGAGCGGTAGGTAGCAGTGGTGGTGGAGACAGGGAGGAGGTGGAGGGGAAGGCACGGGGAACAAAAGGGTAGGCAGTAATGACAAAGGACTGGTGCATCGGTCCTTTCACCTCTCAACTTTGGCTGGTGGTTCAGGTGCTAAATTGAGGGCTACCTCAAAAGCCAACTTCCTTTTATGCGGCAGTTTGTCTTGAGGCTTTGGAAGCGGCAGTCAAGTTCCTGCCAGTTTGTGTATGGATCATGATACACTTCTGCCTGTCATCAATCTTCTCTTGGAGCAATTGCAGGTTCAGCCAGCCTTGGTCATCGGAGGCCGTGGATGATGGAGCTGTGGATGCCGGGCACTGAAGAAGGTTTTTGCGCCCCCGACACAGATCGATTTACACATGGAGACGTTTTTGGTGGCGCTAGCACCAAGGTGGATTTTGGTGCAGAAGAATGCTTTGGACCGGAAGATGGCCTGGAGGGCGTTTTAGACACGTATGCGTAAGGCGGTGTCTGTGCCAAGAGAAGAGGCTTCCAGATATGGTTCAGTGCCGGAAGGTGGCTAGTTGCCGGATCCAGAGAGTGCTTTAGGTGCCAACCATGACTCTCAGGCATGCCGTACTTGAAGCCTGGTGCTGGACTTCACGGCTCGATGCTTGACCCTCTTGAGGGCAGAGCTCGGCCTCCACAAGGGAGATGAGTGAGGTGGTGTAATCAAAGCTGATGTCTTCTCTATCTGGAACTGCACAGACTGAAGGGCATCAGCTTCAGATTCCGAGCAGGAACTTGCCTTGGGAGTGAAGTTCAGTGGTTCTATCTCAACATCCCAGTTGCCGAGTAGATCGGCGGTGTCGTCTCTTTGCGTTTTATTTGACTGGAATGCAAGGCAGGCGGAGCAGCAAGCCACATTGTGATCCAGAAAGAGACAAGATTACACACCTGGTGATGGTCCACCTAGGGGTATTTGGGTCTATACTGATGGCAGTATTGAAACAGAGTCCTTTCCATCATGGATGTGACATTTTCTGCGCTGAACACGATGGAGTAGGCCCGAACGAGATATCCGAGAGTTGTCAGTCATCAAAACAAATGGGTAGCATGCAGACAGACAGCAAATGTTGTGGCGAATGTAGAGGAAACGAGGAGGCCCGAAATCTATGACAAAGAGTGATCAACCCAGAGCTCAGTAGAACATACCCAAACCACACAGCAGGATAAAACAAAATTAACATAAGAACCGAAGTCCATGCACATTACCAGCAATAGGTGAAGTCACTATACCTCATGACTCAGACTTCTTAAAAGGGAAAAACAAGTTGCACAAATTCAAGCCCAACACTAGATGGTAGGAGTATGCACAGCATGTGTATCTACAACAACACATACCACAATCAGAATTTTCCCCACTCTGTATTCCTCCTCCTTTAACCAGAATTCGGAATCAAACTTTTCCCTTTTTAGAGAACACATCTTTTTTTCGGAGGGCTTTAATGGTGATGGCTTTACCTGTAGCTACCCAATGTGAAGGTATCCCAAACAACTGTGTGGACACATAACTCTACTCTGATTGATACTAAAATAGTTATTTATATGGTCTCTCATCTCCATTTCATGGAGCGTGTCCTTAAGGATAACTTTATCAAATTTCCAGGATCTTCCCCACCTGTATGTTTTGCCCCATATAAAATCCCAAACTACGGCCGCATGGTCTGACAATATGATCAGACCTATCTCCATTTTAAACATCTGGGCTAGTAATGTATTTGATCCCCATATTTAATGGATTTGAGAGAAGGCAACCGAGAAAAAGGTGGATTTGTTGTCCGCAGGGTGACCTTCACAGATCAAGAAGCTCTTCATCAACAAATTTGTCCTGTAAGGATCTTGACATCCCATCGCCAATCTATCTGTCCAGCGGGTGGTTGTCTTGTATTAAGTCCATGTCTTGGACAGAGTCATGGGCTATGTTGAAGTCTCCAGCCCACAGAATTTCACCCTTCATCTTCTCTTGAATGATGTCCAGGATCCTTAATACGTGCGCTTTTTGGCCCGTCTTGGGGACATACAACTACCAGTGAGATTTTTCTTCCTTTAAGACTGCTTATCAGTGATCATACATCTCCCCCTATTGACTTCCATAATCTCCAGTGGTAGACGTTTATGTAAGGAAGCATCACCACCCTTGGTTTTTAGGTCTCGCCTAGGCAGTACTTGCGCTGTCTCTTCAAGCCATGCTCTATTCATGATATGCAAAGCAAACACAAGGAAATGATGGACGGAGCGCTGAAACTTTTCAGACACTCACCCCTAGTCACAGATCTGGGTTGAATCAATCATCAATCTTTAGCTCACTTCGCCACCTCAGTTCAAACCCAACTATATGGCAGTTAGGGCTGGTCTGTTCCCATGAGGCACAGGGTCAAGCCTGAATTGCACTAAACCCTGTTGGCCATGGCCACACCCCATCAAGCAAACACTTAATCAAATAGTTTGCCCAACAATATTTATCAAACTTTCCTGCCAATATAAACACCTTTTTTATGCCCATAGGGTAAGGTAACCACCTACGCCTGCACATATTTTACTTTCTAGGGCAGACGGGGTTGCAGATTAAAACTTTAAATATATAATTCATGGAGAATAATCCAACCAGCGTTGCACTTTTTTCTTTTTTTTTTTGTTAAGGCCAGCACAATCTTGAGCATATATATATTCACTGAAAAAACCATAGGTTTCACACATGTTATAGTTAGCTGTACATTTCACTCGTAAAAAACCAATGAAATTCCCCCGTTATAGTTAGTGCAGGCAACTATAACTCACGCGACCGCAATCCTCTGCTGATGCTAATACTGTATTTAGACACTTATTTGCCCATGTCTTCTTCCATTAAATTTTAGCTATACATATATTACAAATATTTTTTTTTCATAAAGACACATATGTCATCAGCAGAAGATTGCGGTCGCGTGAGTTATAGTTGCCTGCACTAACTATAACAGGGGAATTTCATTGGTTTTTTACAAGTGAAATGTACAGCTAACTATAACGTGTGAAAACTATGGTTTTTTCAGTGAATTTGCAAGGTTTTTTAAATGCCAATTCCTAACTATAACGTGTGTGAAACCTATGGTTTTTTCAGTGAATTTGTACGTTTTTTTAAATGCTAAGTTACTTTACGCCATTCGTGGCGTGCGCGCCCAGTTAACGCAGTTCGTTCCGTGCGCGCACGGTGCGCTTCGCGCACCGCGCGCCCACTTTACGCAGTTAGTGCCGTGCACGCACGGTGGTCACGCGGTGCGCTGCGCGCACCGCGTGCCCACGTTATGCGGGATGGGCCATGTACGCACGATGCGCTTCGGGCACCGTGCGCACATGGGGGACATATTATGCGCATCGTTGTGAAATGTATTCTTTATTATTTTCATATGTTAGATATGCCATGCGCAAATGGTGCCCGTCGGGCACCATTTGCACACGGGGTGGGGAGAGTGTGGATCATTTTTTTTTTTTTTTTTTTTAATTTTTACCGTACGCGTACGGTAAGCGTAATCGGCGATTTTTCGAAGAAAAAAAAAAATTTTTTGGGGGCCTTGGGGGTTGTTTGGGGACCCGTATAGCACTGCTGGGTAGTTATGATCTCAATATACTGCCCCTTTAGACATTTTTTGGCTTAATTTATGCTGCCCCACTCAGAGTGCGAGAGAGAAAATGGCGGCCGCCGCTTCCTGGTTTCGGCCGATTCGAATGTTTACTAAGATCTAAGAGCCAATCAGAATCGCGCTCGCGCACGTCACTGTACGCGTACGGTAAGCGCACGGTAAGCGCACGGTAAGCGCACCGTAAGCTGGCTCAGATATATATATTGATTTAAAGGCTATTTTCTCAGAATCTACTGAACAGATTTACACCAAACCTACAAAAGGCACTTCCTTGACCTGAGGACTACCTCTCTGCCAAATTTCATTTAATTCTGTTCAGCCGTTCGGGCTGTAGCTCTGTCTAAAGGTCCTATGGAAAAATGCATGGGAAAAACGCGTTTTGGGACCCCCCTTTTATCTCAGCCCCCGCTTGACGAATCCCCCCCGAGACTTTCAGGGTAGGAGCGGAGCTCAACGCCCCACCTATTTTGAAACTTTCGCGAGGATTCGTCGACCGGCGCCAAAGTTATTCAAAATAGAATGTTGCGGATTTCCTATGGTAAGAGGGTCCTAACTATAACTACCTACTGGCGACCGCCAGTAGGTAATATATATATATATATATATATATATATATATATATTGAATATGCTACTTACCAGTATGCATCTGTTCTTGGCATGTAGGGCTGCTGACATTCAGATCTGTGCATAGATCGCCGCCTAGTGTTGGGTCCGGATGTTTGCACGTTGTTGTCCTGGAAGAGTCTTCGAAGTATCCTGGGATAGGTGACTCCTCCCCTGGACTACAGTGCGCATGGGCATCCTCTCCATCCTCAGATTGTTTTTCGCCATTGTGGCAGTGATGGAGTAGATACAGAAAGTGATGACCATGCTTACAGTAATTCTGAGAGCTGCAGCTGCTACAGGCGCCGGGGAGGAGGGAGGGCGATATGAATGTCAGCAGCCCTACATGCCAAGAACAGATGCATACTGGTAAGTAGCATATTCAGTTCGAGGCATGTGGGCTGCTGAATTCATATCTGTGCATAGAATACATAGCAGTACCTCCTATTAGCGGCGGCTACCAGTGCCAACTGCAGCGGTCTTAAAAAGAGTTTTGAGAACAGCCTGTCCTACGCCTGCCTGCTGTTTTGATTGCACATCTACACAATAGTGTTTGGTAAATTTGTGTGTAGTGGACCAGGTGGCTGCTCTACATATATCATGCAAAGGGATGTTTCCCAGGAAAGCCATGGAGGCCCCTAACTTACGTGTTGAATGGGCTCGTGGGGGAATCGTTAATGTGCGTTTAGACTTTTGATAGCAGATTTGAATACATTTAACGATCCATCTGGCTATACCTGCTTTGGAGATAGCGTTACCTTTGTGGTGTGGGGCAAAGGCAACGAAAAGTTGTTTAGTCTTCCTAAAGATCTTAGTCCTGTCGATATAGTACATGAGGGCTCTCTTCACATCTAGTGTATGGAGTGCTCTTTCTGCGACAGTTTGTGGGTTTTGAAAGAAAACAGGCAGTTCAATAGTTTGATTCATGTGGAACTGCGATATCACCTTGGGCATGAATTTGGGGTTGGTACGTAGTACGACCCTGTTGGCGTGAACCTATATAAATGGCTCTTGAACGGTTAGTGCCTGGAGTTCACTAACTCTTCTTAAAGAAGTGATTGCTACTAGGAAAGCTACTTTCCAGGTAAGGAATTGAATCTCGCATGAGTGTAGAGGTTCAAAGGGTGGACCCATCAGGCGTGTGAGGACCAAGTTGAGGTTCCACATTGGTGCCGGTGGGTGGCTTGGAGGAATTACTCGTTTGAGTCCTTCCAAGAATGCTTTGATGGCAGGCACTCTGAATAAAGAGAGGTGCTGCCTGTTCTGGAGATAGGCTGATATTGCGGTCAAATGGACACGTATAGAGGTGTACGCCAGATTGCATCGGTATAGGTGTAAGAGGTAACAAATTATGTTTTGGATGGATGCGTCCAGCGGGTTAATGTCATTATTATTGCAATAAATGACGAACCTTTTCCATTTGGCTGCATAGCAAGCTCTGGTAGTGGGTCTTCTAGCTTCCTTAATGATGTCCATACAGTCAGGTGGCAAGTTTAGGTAGCCAAACTCTAGGACTTCAGGAGCCAGATTGCCAGGTTCAGCTGTTGCGGATCTGGGTGCTGAATCTCTCCATGGTTCTGCGTCAAATGCGCGGGTTTGATCCGCAGCCTTTGATGCGGCACCACGGAAAGTTCGAGAAAAGTGGTGTACCATGGCTGGCGTGCCCACGTTGGAGCAACCAGGACGAGTGTCAGTGAGTGTTGTCTGAGTTTGCGAGCTACCAGCGGTATCAGCGGCGCTGGAGGAAAAGCGTACGCAAATCTGCCGGACCAGTTCATCCATATCGCATTGCCCTGCGACTGTGGATGTGGGAACCTGGCGGCAAAGCTTTGGCATTTTGCGTTTTCGCTTGTGGCGAATAGGTCTATCTCTGGATGACCCCATTGCTGGAAGTACGGTTGGAGTACTGATGGGTGTAACTCCCACTCGTGCATCTGGTGGCTGTGTCTGCTGAGCAGATCCGCCATCTGGTTGTCCTTGCCGGGGAGGTGTTCTGCCATGAGGAACATGTTCCTCTGAATGGCCCACTTCCACATGCTTTGAGCCAGATGAGACAACTGTGGAGTGTGTGTTCCTCCCTGCTTCTGTATGTAGTACATGGCGGTCATGTTGTCCGTCCGGATCAACACGACTTTGTTGCACAAGTGTACCTTGAAGGCTTTCATTGCCAGGAAGATTGCCATCAGTTCCAGAAGGTTGATGTGCATCTTCTTTTGTTGTGTTGTCCATAGTCCCTGCACTGTGTAGTTGAGTACATGAGCTCCCCATCCCTGGAGAGACGCGTCCGCTGTCAGTATTATCTGTGGAACAGGCTCTTGGAACGGTCGGCCCTTGCAAAGGTTTTGTGGATTCCACCAATGCAGAGAGTTGTATGCCCGACCGCTCACCAACACTAGGTCTTTTAGTTGTCCGTGAGCCTGATTCCATTGACGTGCTAAGCACTCCTGAAGCGGGCGCATATGTAGTCTCGCGTGTGGGACTATGAAAATGCAGGAGGCCATCATGCCTATCAACTGCATGAACACTCGCGCGGGAAGTGAGTGTTGGGGTTTGAACTTGGAAATCAGCATTTGCATGCTGTTGATTCTCACTAAATTTGGCTGAGCTGTGGCCGCCAGAGTGTCTATGGTTGCACCTAGGTACTGTTGTACGTGTTCGGGTTGGAGATGGGATTTTGGGTAATTTAGTGAGAACCCCAGACTGTGAAGAAGGTGAATGGTGCGGGACATGTGGCTGGCACATTGCTGGGCTGACTTTGCTTGAACAAGCCAGTCGTCCAGGTAAGGGTAGACGTGTATGTGCTGCCTCCGTAGATGTGCAGCCACAGTAGCTAGGCACCTTGTGAAAACTCTGGGTGCTGTTGTCACGCCGAAGGGAAGGACTTTGAATTGGTAGTGCTGCCCCTGAACAGTGAACAGTGTGTGAGGGGTGAATGGGTATGTGGAAATACGCATCTTTGAGATCCAGTGTGGCCAGGAAGTCTCCCTGCTTGAGCAGCGGGAGGACTTGTTGTAGGGTGAGCATGTGGAAATGCTCGGAGAGAATGTAGCGGTTGAGGGGTCTCAGGTCTAGTATAGGTCTGAGTGACCCGTCCTTTTTCGGTATTAAAAAGTACAGGGAGTACACCCCCGTACCTTGCTCGTGGACGGGTACGACCTCTATTGCGCCTTTTAGTAGCATGCTGAGCACTTCCTGCTGTAAGAGCGTTAAGTGCTCTGAGGACATAGGACGGTGTTTTGGAGGTATTGTGGGTGGAGTTGAGGTTAATTCTAGGCAGTAACCGTGTTTGACAATATCTTTGACCCACCTGTCCGTGGTGATGGAGTTCCACGTGGACAGGAACCTTTGTAGCCTTCCCCCGACATGTGTTATGTGGTCGGGAGGAAGGGAGAGGGCGTCACTGTTTGTTCTTGGGGGAGGACCTGGTGTTGCCGAATCCGCGTCCTCTGCCCTTTGTGCTTGAGCCACGATATGTTTTTGTCGTAGGAACTTTGTGTGTTTCCCTTGTTGTAGGTTTGCTGTGACCCCTGTCCTCTACCTGCTCCTCTATTTCCGGGGCGACGAAAGGAGCCGCTCCGAAAGGACTGCGTTTGGAGAGCCCCCATGGACTTTGCAGTGTCTGTGTCCTTTTTTATTTTCTCTAGGGTGGTGTCAACCTCTGGCCCGAATAAGTAGTCGGGGTTGACAGGCTGGTTGAGGATGTTATTTTGTACCTCAGGTTTGAATCCGGAGATTCGTAACCAGGCGTGTCGTCGCAACATGACGCTAGTGTTTATGGCTCTCGCAGCTGTATCCGCGGCATCCAGTGCACACTTAATGGATGCGTTTGTGAGGAGTTGTCCCTCCCTAATGAGGATCTCTGCTCCCTCTTTGAAGTGGTCAGGTAGATGTTGGAGTAATGTTTCTAATGTGTCGTAGTGTGCTCGATCGTAGCGAGCGAGTAGCGCCTGAGTATTGGCAATACGCCATATGTTAGCTGCTTGGGCCGCAACCCGTTTGCCGGAGGTCTCTAGCACCTTGGACTCTTTGTCCGGGGGAGGAGCATCCCCTATCGTTTGCGAGTGTGCCCGTTTGCGAGCGTTCGCAACTACTATGGAATCCAGAGGTAACTGGCCTTTAATGTAGGTAGGGTCCCCAGGCGCCGACCTGTACTTCTTGTCGATCCTGGGGTTTATTACTCTTGCCCTAGTGGGTTCTTTGAAGATGTCCTTTGCTGGTTTGAGGACACCTTTCAACATGGGTAGAGTTTTTATATGCCTTTCTGAGGATGCGAAAGTATCCATGAGAAAGTCGTCCTCGATGGTGTCAGAGTGGAGTTGCACACTATGATTGGCCGCAGCACGTTCAATTAGGGCGTTGAATGCGGCAGTGTCCTCTGTGGGAGACGTTTTCGCTCCATATAGTTGCGGGTCCTGTGTATCCATAGGTGCACCCATGTCTACAGGGTCATCCCAAGCTTGGTCAGGGTCCTGTTGGCCTTCAGGGTCCATCTCTCCGGGGTAGGGGGCGTGGTCACTTGTGTATTCCTCCAAAACGTCTGTCGGAGTGTGTGGGAGAGAAGGACTGTGGATCATGGTAAGAGGAATGGAGAGGTTCGTAAAGAACTGGTTCCGAAGCCACTGGCAGCTTTTTCTTAAGCGGGATCCGGTAGGAGTCCAAAGCTGGCTCGGAAGTTATTCTCCTCTTGTGGAGCATCATCCTGCCGGTGTCGGCGTCGATGATGTGTGATGGTGACGTCTCTGCAGGAGAGCGTTCGGCAGGCGTGATCGTGGTGTGGGTGACACGTGTTCTGATTTGGAACAGTTTTGGGGCCGTGGATGGCGGCAGGCCAAAAGTGATGTTGGCTGGTGCCGGAGAGGCTGTTGGAGCTTTTATCGGCTCGGAGCCGGACGTGTCCCGGAGGACTGCCTTGTGTTTGATGCGTTGCAAGGACGCAGCAACTGGTCGCACCTGGAACGCCATCGGTTCTTCGGCGCCGACCGGTTCTGTAGAGGCGGGCGTGGACTTCTTCGGCGCCACTGGGTCATCGAGTCGAGGAGCGGTAGTAGCCGTCGACGTCGATGATTGTGCCTTTGGTGGTGCTGTTGAAGCGGTGTGAGACGCAGCAGCCAGTTTGACCTTTGTGGCCGGAGCCGATTGTTTCGGTGCCGGGAGCCGAGTAGGTTTGGCGGCACCGAAGGTCTTTTTCCGTGTGTCGGCGCCGACGTCGGCTGCTGCAAGCTCGGCACCGAAGTCTCGTTTGGTGCGGTCGGTGCCGACGGGTTTGGCTGGCGTCGAAGGTGTGGTGGGCTTCGATCCGACCAGCGTCACTTTTGGTTTCGGATGAACCAATACAGCTTTCGGTTTCGAAGAAGGGAAACCAGCCGTTTTGGGTAGCAATGGCTGCCGCTGAATGTCCGAGGCCGGGCCAGAGGGCGGGGCCGAGGAACTACGGGATAGGTCTTGGGTAAGGCCCGCAGGCGATCCCTCGACCGGAGCCATAGACTGGCGCACTGAAATATCCTCAGTCTGTACGGGTAGGCCTTGCTCGTCACCGGAGCTACTCTCTTCGGCCCCTAAGGCCTCATTGTAGTCTCCTACCTCGGTGTCGGCTTCATCTCTGTGAAAGAGTCGTTCTTCGATGTCTTCCGATCCGGAGTCGTGTTCGGAAGCGGGGCTGGAGGGTAGGTTCTCCATGTCTTCGACATCTTCGTCCTCGGCGCTGAAGATGTTGGTCGGGGCCGGTGCCGCTTGCTGCGCTTCGAGTCTCGCTGCTCGTCGATTCCGGAGAGTCTTCTTGGATCTGAATCGGGCACAGGCAATACATGTGGACTCGTTGTGATCCGGTGAAAGGCATTTGTTGCACACCGGGTGGACGTCGACATGGGGATATTTCGCATTGCATACAGGACACCGCTTGAATGGTGTCCTCGATTCCATCGTCGATGTCGTGTCGATGGTCGGGTAAGATGCGAAAAAAGTCGTTTTTGAAGTTAGTAAACTAACAAAGATACTATCGATACCGATCGGGAACAGTACCGACGCGAACTAAAGGCCTTTTGGCCTGAAAATAGTTTTTCCTAACTTGAGTCAAGATAAGCACATCCGAACCCAATGGCGGAAAAAACAATCTGAGGATGGAGAGGATGCCCATGCGCACTGTAGTCCAGGGGAGGAGTCACCTATCCCAGGATACTTCGAAGACTCTTCCAGGACAACAACGTGCAAACATCCGGACCCAACACTAGGCGGCGATCTATGCACAGATATGAATTCAGCAGCCCACATGCCTCGAACATATATATATATATATATGTATACACACACACACACACACACACACACACCCCTCATAATAGTCCTTTTTCAATAATACAACTGCAGACAAAGCATGCATGTGGGTTAGTCTTAATTGGCCAAGTTTAAGTTGAGCGCATAACTTTACATGGCATTAAGCAGATAGCCTACCAACTTGTTATAAATAACATTAGTGCTTTTCCCCAGATGGACCTTGTGACTGGGCGGGCTCACTGCGCGAGCCCGAATGGTGGTCTGCAGTGCCTCCGTCTCTCCCTCTTGTGTCCTCGCAGCAGGATGACTGGCCGCAATCCACAGCTTTATTGACACCCACGGAGACAGAACCTGGAGTCGGTTCCTTTAACTGGGGCTTTCGCTATGATGAGACTCCGCCTCCGGCCGACATCAGCGCGTTTCCAACAATAAGAACAGGGGAATCCCGGAAGACCGTGTGTATCACCACCGGAGAGGAGGAAGCAGAGTCGGGAATAGGAGCGCTTTTAGTGTGTCGTGAAAGAGCCGACGAAGACGAAGGAGAGCGAGGAACAAGCCCATCAGCCGCTGAGGAGAAGCCAGGAGGCCAACGTCCCCACGTGTCACCGGGCCACGCTCCCGGAGGAGCGTGGCTGGCACAGGTACGAGACAAGTTCTCGGGGTGGGTTGGGGTCAGCAGACCGCCTAAGCCGGGAGCCCTATAATCCCTGTTTTTAACCTCCCGCCACACTTGTCCCACACCAGAGCACTTGGCCCTTGTATCCCGTTGTTCACCTGTTTGCTTCACAACGTGTACAGAGTGTGTGGTCTCTCCTTCACTCCCGGTCCCTCTCGTCGGTGAAATACACCGGACAACATCCTGACACCTTTTTCCCTTTTGCTTTCTTCTGCAAACCATTCCTCGCTTGACGGATCCAGACGGAGCAGAGAGATTGGTCCCTGAAAGCAGGAAGACGAGACGGAAACCCCTCAGAGAAGGCGAGAGACAGCCAGCAAGACGGATCCCGCCCAATTTGCCACAGAAAGACTAACAAGTCGGCATAAGCGTGTCTTCGGTAAAATAAAACCTTATCTGAACAGACCTGGCTCACGACTTGTTAATCCTACCCCGCCACAGACCTAAACTTATACTTCAATCACTGCCATAGAACAGCATTGCATGAAGCATCCAAGTACCAATTATGTGTTACTCTGGTTTGTCTTAATATTCACTAGGACTTTAACAATACAATTTTAAGAAAGGCAGCTTAAAAACTCAAACAGAAAAAATATTTTGTCAACTTCACACTTTATTTTAAAAATGTTGCCTTACCCACTAGCTTCTGGAGGAAACCTCACAACGACTTTCCCCATCTCCGCACCTGGAAGTTCAACAAATTTGCCAACATCTGCTTTCTTTTCAGATGCCTTTAGAAGAGAAAGGACCATGTGAAGGCAGACATAAAAACACAACATTGATCATAAAACAACTAGGCAGATACATGTTCTGCCTGAACTAAACAATTCAGGCTAGACAGAGCTTCTGTTTTAGTGTGCTTTGCTATAAAAATCAGTAAATGTATGGCACTGGATTGCTGCTGCAATTTACTATATGTAGCCATGTCTAAATATTCTCTGCACAAAGCCCAAACTGTTCCAAATATGGCAGCAAGAGTTATGCTGAATTTACCACAAATAGCATATGTTGGTCGGCATCTCGACCAAGTATATAGGTTGGCAATTCAGAAGAAGATCAATCTCAAAGCACTTACTATCTGTCAGACAGTAATTTTTAAATCTTGTCCTAAGTTTGTGCAGAACATGATTGAGATTCGTAAATCAGTTTTGAAGTTGTTAAGTTGTTTTCTTCCTCTCCCTATAATATGGGTCAGGCAAGGAGGTTGCTCTCTCACGTATGCACCAACTAGGTTGAGGAATGCACTCCCATTCCAGTTACGCACCATAAATAACAACCAAGTCTTTAGAAGATTACTAAAGATCCTTTTCTGTAAATAAATGGTTAACCAAAATAAAGGCAGACCTAGCACCACAACTTAGCTGTAAAAGCGAGCTTATAAAATAAGCACAGGGATGTATATACATTAGGCAAGTGCTGATGTAGATCTAGATCAACAACCCTATGGAAGCAACATGTTCTTATCCACTTCTAAATGATTTATGTGTGGGTTGAGAGTTAAAACACTTCCAGTGTGACTGGTTTTGAGTTTTTTGGTACCACTGGGGGGAGAAAATGGGGGGGGGGGGAAGAGATAAATCGACCGGGATAACGGGAGCCGGGATAAGTCAACAGGTATACAAGACTCTTTAAAAGGATTTTCCACAAAAAGAATGGAAACAGAAGAAAAGAAAAAAAAAATCAGTAAACCCACTAAAACTGAAACAGTGGTTCACTAACATCTCAAATATTACGTTCACAGTGAAGGTCAATTCACATACTCTTGGAGTTCAGTTAAGAGGCCAAGTGAAGTCCAGCAACAAGTGATGGGCTTCAAGGTCACGGGTAGAGATAAAGAGGAGGCTGAAAGCGCCTTAAGTTTCCATAAGAAGATATCTATACACACATGCACACATTCATACACAATAACCATCACAACGCACTACCATGACAATGCATATACCTTTGCCACGCATGTATCGAGTTCTAGTGAAGGGGCTGGGGGACTTCAAGTAGATATATTCAGAAAACAAGGCTCAATATCGGGAGGGATTTCAACACAGTGATATGATAAAGGTCAGCGCAGCAAAGGGACCAGGAGTGTATAGGATAGTTCCTCAGCCAAATTGAGAGAGATTAAGCCATTAAGTACTCTGAGATGTGCAAATTGGAATCAGCCGCTTCTAGACAACCAGTCAACCATTTTGCAATAAAGAGACGACAGGGAAGAGGGAAGAGCACGAGGGAGGTCAATTTGACACATCCATCTATGGGCATGGAAGTGTTTTAGTAGCATAACTAGTAGACTGCTGCAATAATCAGGATATAAGAATGAAAGCACGACTTTGCAGTGTTAAAAGAGAGGAGTGGGCAAATGTTTCTGATATTTGATAACGGAGACCTTCCGAAGTAGCCACTTTGCAGCCTAACAGCGTCTGCAGGTTGAAAAATATGCTGAGGTTTCAGACTGGAGTCAAGCTATCCTGGCTGAAGAGGGCTGAAAGCCTAAAACCGGTCCTAGGATGCTGGTTTCCAGTCCAGGGAGGACCTGGCCTGGCAGTTCGGGCTGATCTGTTCCCATGAGGCACAGGGTCAAGACTGATTTGCATATGGCTGGGTCCAAACTGGAATGGCATGGGGAGCAAAAAAAGGATGGATTTAGGCCCAGATCTCTGTACTGGGGTGAATGTATGACATTGTTCCGCATTCTGTCCATCAATTGTTCTTTTTGCACAAGAAAAAATAGAATGTTAGGGGATGGGAACAAGAATTTGCTACGCTGTTGCAGGTGCGCTTGAGGAGATGGTAATTTCTGTTTTAGAACAGCTGAGAATAAGGAAGCATTAGACCTCACAGTGTTTTGAGAACAATGAGGAATAAAAAGCTGAAGAGGGATACAACCGAATAAAGCACTGTGAGGAACAGCAAAAAAACAAAAACGTCGAAATTAACCTATGGGAGAGGGTGACGGAGGATTGCAATTGGGACCAAGAACCTGAGAGCTAATGGTTGGATAGGTAATAAGAGTCATCCATGAGCGAGACAAATTCATGCAGGCTCAGAGTTTCTTAATCAGGCTTCAGTGGTCCACGGGCTGCCAAATCAGAAAGTATTTAAGTGGCGCCTGGGTGGTTGTTTTGAACTGAAGTAATAAAACTAGAGGTAAGCGCAATCAGTTGCTGGCGCTCTTGGCCTTTTGCTTGCAGCTTCACCACTGCATCTAACAATTTGACAGTGTTGCTTGTGGTCACGTGCCTCTTAAGGGAATAGAGGTGTTTTGAACAGCTTGTGACTCTTACCAAGGGCGAGTGACAAGGTCTTGAGAGAGGATCAGGTTTATTATAAGAGCACATAGAAAAGTAATCCGATTGCATGAACAGTTTAATGTTAAACGACTCTACTTTAGTAGAAAGATCACTTTTGCCTTGATTAATATGGCTCAGACTGAATTATACACTCCATGGTGGCATGATGCAAAGTACTTTTTTGGGGGGGTTGGGGGGGACCGGGCATGGTGGGGTGGATGGATCCAGGACTCAGAAGTGTATACAAGTTGGTGGGCTGAGGTGTTGATACATAGATGGTCTATTATTCGGGAAATTCCCGAAGAGACCATCAATCTGATGAATGAAACAAGGTGTTAAATTACTGCATATTTCAGGTGAGTATTAGGAAGTGTGCAGAGGTCGGTGGAATAGAAGAACACCTAAAAACGTATTCCTGAGGCTGCTGATTTGTATTTTTAGAAAGCAAGATTTGGCTCTAATCAAAGTAACTTTCTACAATGTGAAGGTACCTTTCTACTAAAGGGGGATAATTATGATGCTGCTAGAAGCCAAAGATGCAACAATTTGAGCTACCAATTCAGTTAATGATTTGTCTTGTAAGTGGCAAAAGGAAGGTTATTATCAGTCTCAATTTAATGTACATTTTATGGCATTCATCCAATAAATCCAAGACAGAAAACACTACAGGTCGGCAGAAAACTGCAAAAGATTCAAGAGGAGCCTTGGCATTTTTCTTTCTGTGACTGAGCTGTTATTTGGAGGTTATGAAAACAGAAGTTTGTAGTACAGAAATGTTTAGAATGTTTAAACAGAACTAATTCATAGCAATGCTACCTGGTATAATCTTCAAAATCCTGTGTGGCCCAACTAAAGATACTTAGTCCAATCCCTATGTTAAAACATCAAATCTTGTCTTGAGAGCTATTAAATTAATTTTGTACTGCTCTCTTTTGAGTTCCTCACTTCCCTGCACTCAAATAGAAAAGCAGAACCCCACAAACATAACCTGAAAAAATCTACTTCATTCTCTGCCTACATTCCTTTTAATTTCAGAATCAAACTCTTTACTTTTTCATGCAGTTATAGTACAGGGATACAAGTACTGCAAGGTGGGCCACTGAAGGTGGCCAAGTGTGCAAATACAATAAATTCACCTGCGGATAAAAGTTAAAATCATTATCTAAACAGCTTCTGCTTAACTGTCATTTTTTTTTAATCTGTATTTTTTATTTTCAATAATTAACAGCAAATATTTCACATATATTAGCATCCTCTTTCTAGGTTCACAGTGTACATGCACAAATGCCATCAATCAGTAGTATTTTCCAGTGGGGCTTTTCAGCTTCCGTTCTTTATCTGGTCTCTTCTCAGCAATCCTTTTACTGGGTGCAGACTAGAATATATTCTTTTGACATGTCCTGGCTGTTCACAAAGTATTTCTTTTTTAAATATCAGTTACTCAACACCAAGGTCTCCCATGTCCTTTCACAAAAGCAAGCCATGCTCTTAACAGATGTTTTCTATGAGAAAACTTACATTTTTCACCATACCATATGCAGACACTTCCACTCAAGGGGGTTGGCTGTCAAAGGGGAGGCGCAGTCTGAGAGAATAAGAGCTTTTTGTATCATGGTCTTCCATTCTGCCAATGGGTTTATGGTTTCTATTTCAAACATGCGCAACCCATACCAGAAACAAGACCAGCTTGTGCAACTTAATCGAAAGCAGTGGGTACAAAGCACCTAAATATGCTTTTCTAATTGTGTTTCTAATTTATGTAAGTATATTTGGACATATAAGGGAATAGAACAAATTTTGTAGCCTAGAATTCCATACTTATCTACTTACCACTTTCTTCTGAGGGGCGCTAACAGCCCACTTGGCAACCACAGACTGAAAGTTGGCCTGTGCTTCCAGAAAGCCATACCAGCGTTTAGCATGAGCTGGAGCCTTGTTTTGTTGCAACTGCTTCTGCCATGCATTGCTACCTACAGAAAAACCGAACACAGGTAGAGAATGATGGGAGGATTGCAGCACATACCACCTTGTATCAATACTTTAAACAGGTTCATTTACCAGCAGGGTGGGGAACACTTCTGACACACACTGTGAGAAATGTCACATTTCAACTTGACCAAGTTTCCTGTACATAACAGGAATGTGGAACAGCAGCAACTACCTGGCAATGCTGCAACTTCTTAACAAAGCTGCCATCGCTAGAGTTCTTGTGTAATAAAAAAAAACAGTTTTGCAGGAAAGCTCTCTTTAATAACCAGCTAGATTCAACTCTTATACCAGACTTTAACTTCGTTATTTTTTTTTTTTTTTTAATTTCTTTATTTTTTTTACGATGTACAGTCATCATCTTCCTACGTAATTAAACCGGTTCAATGCCCACATTTCTCCCAGTATGATAGTCTTCAAAGCTCCGCAACAGATCTACTTTGAATCTACTTTTTACAAATCAGCAGCTTGCTCACCTCTTATCTATGTGCACTACGAGGATTGGACGCTACAAGAGAGATAATCAGCTTTTCCCCACCGTCAAAGGCCTTAACAAAAGTGTACCCTTGTCTTGCTCTTCCGCCCAACCTATTAACATTTACGAACTATTTTTTATAATGCATTCCTCATAAACTGTGTGAGTGTTTGAAACCTTAGCAACAATAACTTTAAGAGACAAAAGATTAACAAAAGGGAGTTTCCCAGTTAGTAACTGCTGTGGGTGATATTGCAAAACCCATTCAAGGGGAAACCACGTTGACCGAAATGACACCTTAACAACCCACCTTTCAGTGTGGCCCAGACGCACAGGTCAGCGAGGCTCAGAAAGTGTCCAACTAAGTAGGTGCGGAGAGAGAGGCTGTGGTTCAGATCTTGTAGGGCAGCCTGGAACGTAGAAGCGCTCTGTAATCTTGTGGCACTGAACTCCAGCCAATGGTCAACCTGCAGGAGGACCAAAAAGGAGTGTTGGAATAATTAACCCACCAATACCATGGTCAATACACACATAAGCATAGAACAACAGGAAACTGACATCCAAATAGCACCCGCTCATTAAACAGTGATAAGAAAAGAAACAATGAACAAGCATTGGAAATGCAATAGGTCTCGCATTTGCTTAATTTAGAGCTTTTGGCGTAGTAAATGGCGTTGTAAATGACAATGTCTTTTACCCCTTGTTGACCCCCGCAAAGGTCATCAGCATGTGCCAGTCATAAAAAGGAATATCTGACAATCGCATCTTAAACATTTTGCAACAATTCTATAGTTTCAGCGCGGTTGTAAATTAAATTGTAAAATAAAGTTTATATTCTCATTGACACAACCTTAAAACTGGGGCCCTGCAAATGGTGTGCAATGTCTTATCTGAATCGGATTGTCTTTTAAACGTTGGGTATCGTATGGTACTATATTTAAATAAATCAATGTCACAGTGTCTGCTGTCATGAGCAGGCAAGTCCAACCCGGACTGATCATTTCCATTGCGACATACATAATGTGCGGAGGTGGGTGTGTAGCAGCTGCTTCTCAAGTGCAAGTTGAAGCATAAAATAATGACCATCTGAAGTTGTATAGTGTCAACTAAAATATTTACATTTTAGCACATTAAAACAAAGTCAGTAAACTTCTGTTTGGATATTTGACAGCTGCACTGCACCACTGCTCCCTGGTTCTCTGTTGTGTTGTCTTCAACTTAAGCACCAACTGAGAATTTTGGAGTTGCATGTGTGCCTTTGCGCAATGTCCTACTAGCAGGCGCCACGCTCTGCACCTGTGCGCCCAAACAAGTATGTTTTAATAGGTTGTTAAGTGGTAGTATACTTATCCTCACTCTGAATGTGTACTTTATGGAACACATGAGGAAGAGATCAACCTAAATGCAAAGCTCATGGTCAGGTCCCTAGCAATTTTAAGACGGCCACTCCAACCACATTTGACAGTAATTGAGGTCTGCTTTGTAACTACAATTAGAACATTGAATTATTTGGAGCTCCTTTGAAGACAATTGAGTTGCCGAGGGCAAACAATGGCTGACATAAATAATCTGCTCCACCAAAAGAAACATTGCTCAGCTCTGGGAAGCCGTGCAGGCACCAAAGGTTAACGACTGGAAGGCTGATCTTGACTGGTGCATGCTCAGAGAAAAGACAGTCTATGCTGCGAGAGGATGCCCCAGAAAGTGGGCAAAGGTCTGGTCACCCTGGAACGCATACCGTGGTTACATATGTACCCCGCCAGAGGAGCCTGAAAGGGACAATCCCCCCTCACCATGACTTCCTCATTTTCTCCTCATTCTAAAATGTGACTTGTTTTGTTGTGCTCTCTGTAATGTGATTTGATGGAACTGTGCTCAGGCTGTATGTTTTCCATAACTTTAATAAAAAGAATTGTTAATAAAAAAAATAAAAAATCTGCTCCAACCTCCCAATGCTGGGCTGCTTGTTTCCTTCCCTTTAAAGTGAGTGGATTGTTCTAATATTATTGTTGCCATTTTGCCTCGGGCTGTGGTGGTCTCTCAAGGCCCTCTCCCTCATTCCAGGCTCGCGCACGCTTCTATATCGCTGGTAGAGGGCCTTTGACGACAGTAGCCTCTGCAGCCGGCTATTAAGATAGTGTGTGTCGTTACATCCCTTCCAGATCACTTCGGTCGGCTGGGCTATCTCAATTGGTAGTGCCTCGTACAAGATTAGCCAGATGGGGAGCGAGAGCTTTTTCTGTAGTCGCCCCCAAGCTCTGGAATTCTCTTCCAATTGAGGTTAAAACCCTTCCCTCAATTGACTTGTTTAAAAAGGCTCTGAAGACGTGGTTTTTTACTATGGCTTATCAATGAGATTCTGCTGGTTCTGATCTGCGAGCTGTATTATTTTGATTTAGGCGCCTTGACGCCCACTGGGCTAAGTTGCGCGTGATAAAATCTATTTCATTCATTCATTCATTCAGTTGAAAATACTGCATCGTACATACTATACCCGAACTCTCCTATACAAACTCAAGCAGACGGACTCACCATTATGTCTTCGACAGTGTGGACAGGAGGGAACTCTCTTTCACACCTTATGGACGTGTCCCATAGTGACCCAATACTGGAGGGCGGTAATGCGTACACTTTCTCAGGTAACAAAAACCACGACGCTCCCAGAACCCAGGAGGTGTCTCCTCAACGTATGGGATCCCACGGACCTTAACCGCTCAATGCAAACGTGGGTAACAATAGGCATGATGGTGGCAAAACGAAATATAGCGCAGAGGTGGGGATCCAGACAGACCCCTACCCTCCCCCAGTGGTGTGGAGACATGGATTCCATCATGATTGCGGAGAAGGCAGTGTATATCCACAGAGGGTGCCCCAAGAAATGGACACAGATATGGGGGAAATGGAACAGTTATCGAGGGGATATATGCGAACCCCCTAGGGAGAACTCAGACCCAGAACTCAGTGAATAGGCGGGTTGGGGGATTATCTGGGAGACGGGTGGGCAATGCTGAAGTCCTGGACAGAGCACTGACTCGGAGAACCGAGATAATGTATTTGAGAATTATTGTAATGCTGTTTTTGATGTGGAATGAAACTGCAGGTACTTGTGGATTGATCCTCACTGTATGCAATGTCACAGATGGTTATAGATGTTATGGAAAAACCAATAAAAAGTTATTTAAAAAAAGATAGTGTGTGTCTACCAGTGCAAACATTAAGCAGCCTAGACAATCTCTGTCTGGGTGTGTCAAAGACAGTGGCCAGAGTTTCATACGCACTGTGGAATATAAACACACACATTTCCAGCACATCATTTTTCAGCTGATTAGAAAATGTATGGAAAGGCCATGACTTGCGCATAATGTGGATCCGATTCTCCAATTCATTTGCTGCTAGATGAAGCATTTAAGAAATGAATTATTTTCAATTACAGTTTGAGCTCGTGTGTACTCTGCTGGATCACAGAGACTTAAGACAGCAGTACAGATAACACAAACATGGCGACACGGACGTGGCAGCTGCTAGCTGCATCCATTTAAAGCGTGGCTGTAAACAAAAAGAAAATAAGCAACAAAAAAAAAGGAGGCACTGGGCTCTGAAAAGCAGCACTCCTTGACGAAGTCAATTAATTAGCGCACTCTGACAGTCAGCTCCACTTGGTTAAACCTTTCAATTTTTCAATGTGTACCTAGCCCCTTCAAACGGCTACGATAATAATAAATGTTTTTAAAATTAAAGCGCTCGAATCGGAGGCAAAACGCGCCAAAGAAAATGCAAAACAAGTCAAACCGCATGACAAAAGCGGATGGGAATTTCAAGTAGCAGTAAAGAATAGGGCTGCTGTGCCACCGCCGCAATGTTGTCTTTAAATACCACCCATCGGCCCAAGCCCCTATAATTTAAGCTCAGTGGTCCTTTCAGTGGGAGATGGTAGATGTTGTGCTTTGAATGGAATGCTACAACTTCTAAACAACAATGCACACCTTGTGAAAGACAATTCTCTCCTGATTACAGATGACTGGGAACGAATGGCTTAGTCTATTGGACAAGAATTTGGTTTAACCCTCCCCGAGGTCTGGAGACAGCGGAGCCGCCATTTCCTAATCCAGGCTCCCTTTATCTGGATTTCTCAGGCAAGATGGATCTCCCTTGCCCGGTGGATTAGGGATAACATCACAAGCAAGAAATATAATATCTGCACTCGAAGGAAGACACACCATTTCCCAGCAGAAAATAATGGTTTGTGCCAAGTGGGGTTTGCAAGCGATCCGGCTTTCATATTCACTTCAATATGTTACGCATATTACTATAGCCTGAAGATGCCAGTGTAGAGTACACCTTGTGTATCTGAAGAATGGTCTGTCCTTTCAAGCGACTTGTCGAGCAAAAGGACTGGACAGAGCTGAGAGGGGCGGGTGCAGCCAACGGTGGCTTTACAAGGGGTGTCCCACGCTGAGGGATGGACAGAATTGACAAAAACCTCACAGAATTTTCCACGCCGTTCCCGCAACTGCAATAAATGATTTCACTGTTTCTCGCATATTTGTAGGTGCAGAAAAAGAAGGCAGAGTACTAAATTCAGCAGAATACACGCCATTCCGTTTCCAGACGGGACATTTTGTCAGCATTTAACCACGCTCACTACCCCTGCCTGAGGAGATATGTGGTGCGTACTCTGAACAGAGCCAGTAAGTACAGTAGCATTCTTGTTTAGCGCACACTGAAAAGTAGAAAGTCTCTAGGCGCTTATTTACGGAAGGAGTTCAGTGCACGTGAAAGGTGACAGAATTAAATTATTTCACAGTTTCTCGCATATTTGTAGATGCAGAAAAGGAAGGCGGAGTACTAAATTCAGCAGGATCCGCGCCATTCCGTTTCCAGACGGGACATTTTGTCAGCATTTAACCGCCCACGCTGCCCCCCGCCTGGGGAGATATGTGGTGCGTACTCTGAACTGAGCCAGTAAGTACAGTAGCATTCTTGTTTAGCGCACACTGAAAAGTGGAAAGTCTCTAGGCGCTGATTTACGGAGGGAGTTCAGTTTTTTTGTTTTTTTAGGTATACGAACACAAAAGTTAGTTAAAGCACATTAGGAACACTGGAGAGAAAAGAAAACTCATGGCCCCTGCACGCACCTCACGAACAAAAGTGAAAGCTCATTTAAAACAAGCGATGAACTAATTGGAAACAGATGGCCCCCCTAAAGATGAGAAAGTGCTTCACGACAGCCGCGAAGCAGACGACCCAGTCCAAAAAGGAGAAAGGGCAATGGCCCAAAAGCATCCTTTTCAATGGGAAGCCAGCATTTAGCATAAACACTGACGCGACCCAATGAAAATGATGGGTGGGGATTCAAGTCCCCTTCTGAAATCTCGTATCACACTTTAGGTCTCGCCGAGCGAGCAACGCATGCGCTGCAACGCTAGGCGAGACCTAAAAAAGGAACTCGGTAAAGGCAGTACATAATGAGCAACATATTCCTGGGTTCTAGACAACTTTTAAGTAGTTTCTCTGGTAAATGCCTACAACCGGAATGGGAATAAGCTGATTAGGACAGATTTATATTCAAGGTTTTCTAACAATTGAATTGTTTACGTTATACAGCAATGTTTATTACTTTAATTATTCATAAAAGTCACTAGAACAAATGGTGTGCAGCTTTATTTTCCTTTTTCCAATATAATATTTTTCTAACAATGTACCAAAGTCTTTGTGTTTGAGACACAAGGGCACATATACACTGTACACTTCATGCTGTAAGATTAGTGGAATAGATCAAAAAACAGAAATAAAACATATTTCGTAAATAAATTTGACAATAAAGACTGCCTGCCAAAAATCTCAAGCTTCTATGCATATCATAGCTCCAGGCATGCACCTAATCCCACATTCAAACACCACAAAATTATGCAATCACTGGAGTTGGAAAGCAAATGAAATAGAGCTAGAGATTTTTAGAGATCATTCTGTAAGGCAGAGATTTTGGAGTGTAAAATGAATGTTTTTGCAAAATAGGTTCTTGCTTTTTTTTTTGTTTAACACATGGAAGCTAGAACGGCGGGGCCGGCATCGGCCACGCCACAAGGTATGGCGGTCGAGCCGGCCCCCTCCGCGACGGTGGTGGGGGGGGGGGGGGGGGGGGGACGTGTCTTTGCGCGTGCGTTTGTGACGCGGCGGCCGCCCCCCTCTCCCCCATTGGTCTCGGACATTGGGCGTCACCCGGAAGCGATACGAATCGCTTCCGGGTAGCGATACGGGCGAACAGCATCACAGGGGTATAAAGAGCTGGGGAGCCCAGGAAGCCTCCTCTTGGTTCCTGGCTCCCCAGCTTGCCCCCCCCCCCCCCCACGCCTCGCTAGGAGGCGGTAATATTTGTGTTCTCTGCTATGTGTTTTTAAAATTAATTTTTAATGTTTATTAATTTTGTATAATGGGGCGTGGCTTGGACGGCGTTGGTAATGGCCGCCTAGCCTGTTCTCTGCCGCACAGGAGAGCGATTCCGTCGAGTTTCAGGGGCAGAAAAACACCCCCTCACACGAATGCACCGCGGGGCTGGACTTCGGAACCCCTAAGGCACACTCGGTGCGAAGCTTGGCTCTCTACATCGGCCGGACGCTCCTTTCTGCCGGTATGCTGCCACGACGATGATCGCAGGGCGAAGCGGAGCGCGAAGCGCGATCAGCCTGCATGTCTCCTAGCGGGAAACGGCGGACCTCCGGGACGCGCGCACGAAGAGAAGGTGAGCCCTGAGCCCTGAGGGAGACGCCGGACATTGCACGCTCACGGATTTAAAACTGGTGAGCTTAACGGCGTGGTTGGGCTGACCAGTGAACCCGTGTGGACCCATGTGCCCGACTGCCTGGCCCTAAGATGGCCGCCCGCCAGCTACATTACGAACAATAGCAGCGCTCATACAGCGGCTAAAGACCTGTGGAAAGTCCCAATGCCACGGTGCCTCTGCCCCACGCCCCTCTGAGGGGTGCCCTTGGTAGCGAGACCGCAATTTCAGCGGCGATCCAGCCGAAACTTAGGGAGAACCTTCCTGCACTGGTGCCTGACCCCAAGATGGCGACTCTGTTCAAATCTTCCACCGTTTTTCGGCGCGTAAATGAGGAAAGAGGCGCAATGATAGTGCTCTGTGCACTCTAAACAAATGGAAAGTTCACTCATCCAGCCCTGCAGGCCCAAGGTGGCATAATCTAATGTCATGCTCTCTTTTGGAACTGTAGCCACAAATGTTAGTACAGCCACAAGCGGAGAGTGGCATACGGTCACTGGCCAGCACCGACACCATCTACTAGATCTCGGAACCGGAGGTTCACATTATTGAGAGCTCTGGTGGACGACGTGAATCGACCAGCGCATTGACGTCCTTCAGACCACCCTGTCCTTTTCCGCAAACTGGAGGGCCGTCGCAATAGCGTCCTCCACACACATCCCGCCTGCAAAATGTCGGACAGGGATGAGAAGAAGAACAACAAAAAGGTAAAACCGGAACCCTCATTATCAGACTCGCCTATTAAATCGAGGGCGGACATCAATAGCACCCTAGAGGTAATCCTGAAAAAACTGGCTGAGGTACACGACCTAGCAAAATCAACCAAATCCAACACAGACTCTATGCAGCTGGAACTTACTGCAATTCGAGCCGACATGAGCTCTGTACACAAAAGCATAGATGAAGCGGAACAGAGAATTAGTGACTTAGAAGACAAATCCAATGTTGCATCCACTTCTATACAGCAACTGCAGGGATCAACGGTCCACCTTAGACGCCAAGTGGCGGAATTGGAGGACAGGAACAGAAGGGGCAACGTGCGCATTTTTGGAATTCCAGAGAATGCGGAGAAAGATGCGAATTCCTGCGTGGACTTTAGAAGCTTGGATTCCGAAGATAACAGGGATTTCATTCCACTATGAGTTTGAACTTGATAGAGCCCACAGAGTCCCTAGCTACATCCCTCATGGATATAGAGGCCCGCGGCCACTGATTTGCAAACCACTGAGGTACCAGCATACAGAAGCTATACTTCAATTTGCAAGACGCAATCACAAAATTACCTGGGAAGGCCATACTATAACTTTCACCCAGGACTACTCAAAGGACACACTCGAAGTCCGGAAAGGTTTCCTGGCCCTGAGAGAAAAACTTAGATCAAAAGGCATTCTATATTCCTTTGTTGGCCCGGCGAAATTCAGGATCACCATACAGGGCAAACTGAAATTCTTCACGGACCCCAATGCATTGGCGCAATTCATCGGCGACTCTCCACCGCAGAACATGGACCTGTCCAGTGGCTCTTCAAACAAACGGAAGACCAACTCACAAGAAAATGTAAACTCGAGCTCTGGTCATGGGTGACTCTAACGGAACAATCTCAATCCTCTAATTTGAAGTGCATAATGTTCTCATTGCTTAGTATCTCCTATGATAATCAGTTAGTTGCAATAACCTTCACCCCGGAGCAGTCGAACTTTCTGCTGGCTCTTCTGTTTTCAGTTTTTCAGTTTATGTTGATGCTTTGATGTACACCGACTCCGTCAGGTAAGACTGCCAAGTACTCATACCGTGGTCATCTGTACTTCTATGAAGTTCCTTAATGAGCGTTCTAGAATAGACCTTGCTGGTTGCTCTCTACTCCGAAATCGGAGCATATGCTCTGTTCCTCACTCTCTACACCATGATCATACCGGGGACCCAGCTGTTCCTCAGGGACTTCCTCTATATGTATCTGCAGGTCATCCCCTCCTGTCATCTTGTCTTCAAGTTGGGCATACCTTTTGTTTAGACATGTCTCCCATGCATGTATGCATGCGGTGTGCGGGGCTAAAACGGCCATTACTCTTCTTGAATATGTTCTTAAACTTCACTGGTTGGTTAAGTTTTATGTTTAATGTTTACAAAATCATCAGTGTATCACACACTACTCTATACTGCTTACTACCTACAACTATCGTACATAGTTAATCACCTGTTCCCTATTACATCCATCAGCCTAATTCCTTCCTGTGCTGCAGTTGGATGGCAATGCCGTCGCAGTTCCCAAGTTCTGTTGAGAAGGGAGGGGGGAGGGGGGAGGGGAGCAGAGAGAGGGAGGGAGGAGGGAGGGGGGGGAGGGAAGGGGGGGGGAAGGGGGAGGAAAAATCTGGTTTGTTTCAGCATGCTTTTTCTGTTTGAGGCTAATGCTCTTTTTTAATTATATGTCAGCAAAAGGACTGCTTTCCGATGTGCCATGGAGGCACTCGCAGCATACATACGGTGACCTAACTCCTTGTGCTAATAGTCTATTTACGGCAGTGGCCTCCAGTACCATGCTCACTTCATTCCAGAAGTGTGTCTGTTTTAACGCCACCATTGTATTAGCGCTACACGCGAGAAAGTACAGATCCAATTACGCAGCTTACTCATTCATACTCATCACACACATGCCACCCTTTAATGTACTCTCCAAAAACAATACACCAGAACTAGAGCGATACCATAGTATCCAATGACTCGGACCGCATCCATTTCGGAGGGCCTTAACATTGTTTCCCTCAATGTCAAAGGGCTCAATCATCCGGTCAAGAGGAGAAAAGTTCTAGATTATCTAGCAAAATCCAAGGGCGACATTCTACTCCTGCAGGAGACTAAACTATCAAAGGATGACGCTGTCTATATAAACCAACACTGGATTTCTCACAACCTTTGCTCCCCAGCAGTTGGAAAAAAAAGGGGGGTTCTCACACTTATAGCTAAGAAATCCAACATCTCCGTAGTCTCACACACTCACGATGATAACGGCCGTTTCATCATGACACACCTCCAGAGAAACGAAGATCAGATCCATGTCCTAAACATATATGACCCCAACACTGACGATCCGGAGTTTTGGGATTCACTAGCCCCGACCCTAGATTGCATTCCCCAGGGAGAACTACTAATTGTGGGAGGCGACTTTAACCTGCCATTTGACCCAATCACCGATCGTCATTCGAATTGCGCCTATCACCCCACACGCTCACATACTAGCTTACAACGCCTATGTTCCAGATTCAACTTACACGACTCATGGCGTCTCCAACACCCTGATGGCCGTGATTACACTTTCTACTCGCATCCTCATAATTCCTACTCGAGGATAGATTATATCCTCATTAATAGCCCCTTCACCCACCTCATCGAAGAAACCAGTATTGCCCCTAAATTGATTTCCGACCACTCCAGCATTCAGACCAAACTAGTAGGCTCTAGTTCCATTCTCCCCCCTAAAAGATGGAGATTCAATGACGAAATATTCTCCGAGCCAGAAAACAAACGAAAAATCGAGGAGGCCATCCTAGATTACCTCACACATAATGACACCCCCGATTCAGACATAGCGAGTGTTTGGGAGGCACTCAAGGCCACTTTGAGAGGAGTAATAATAGGCATCCGAGCCCATACTAACAAAAAACTAAACAAAGACCTATCCACTCTGGAAGACAACATCAAAAAACTGGAAACCGCCCATGTAGCAGATCTCCTAAACTCGAACATTTTAAATGACCTCACCAAACTCAAATATGAATACAACTCGATACTCAGCAGAAGGGCAGGGGTCTGGATTAATAAGTTTAAGGCTCTAAGAACATGCGAGGGCAATAAAGCTGGGAGGATCTTAGCATCATATCTACAACATAAACGTAAGCAATTCAACATTGCCTCAGTAAAAGATAGAGACAATGTCATCCAAACAAAGCAGAATCTCATTCTTAACTCGTTCAAATCATTTTACCAAGACTTGTACAAAAACAACCTAGACTTTGACGTGGAAAATTGTGACAGGTACCTAACCTCACTGGGTCTCCCTAAACTAAATGGTTCGGATAAGGACACACTGAACTCTCCGATTACCCTTCAGGAAGTATCAGCATCCATTAAGACGCTTAAAAGTAAGAAAGCACCGGGTCCTGATGGGTTTTCAGCAGGCTTCTATAAAGAACTTACAAACTCCCTGAGCCCAACTCTCCTAAAATTATTCCAATCCTTTAGTGTAACAAAAAGTATTACCAATTCCATGAGTGAAGCTACCATCATAGTCATACCTAAAGATGGTAAAGACACCCTGCTAACCAAAAATTACAGACCAATCTCCCTAATTAACTTAGACTGCAAAATTTATGCTAAAATCCTCGCCACACGTCTAAATCTACAACTCCCGAAGCTAATCAGCACATCACAAGTAGGCTTCATGAAGCAGCGGATGTCTAACGATAATACGAGGATCCTTTGTCACGTCATTGAAAAAGCCAAAATGATCGCAGCCCCGGCCGTAGCCATCACCCTCGACGCAGAAAAGGCGTTTGACAGAGTCTCCTGGTCTTTTCTCAAGAGCTGCATGTCCGCCTTTAATCTGGGAGAAACTTTCACTGATCTGGTTATGGCCCTCTACCGGGCACCTTCCGCTCGCATTGCTATAAATGGTTCATTGTCGGACGCCTTTTCCTTAGAACAAGGGACTAGACAGGGATGCCCCCTCTCCCCTTCACTTTTCCTCTTGGCAATGGAGCCCCTAATTGCACATATTAAAAAAAATGATATCAAAGGGGTGGTTTTCGGGGATAAATGCGTCAAACTCGCCGCCTATGCGGACGATATACTGATTATAACTGAATCACCAGAATCTTCAATCTCTGCACTAATGTCCACCATAGACAGTTACTCTTCCCATTCTGGATACAAACTTAACCGGGATAAATCCGAGGTCAAACCACTCAATATTTTAACCACCAAAGAGGTGCTGGGAGTCTCAGGGTTATGCTGGCAACCTGAGTTCGTGAAGTACCTAGGTATCGAGTTTGGTGACTCCCTCATGGAGACCCTCCATCGAAATGAAAAAATCACTTTAAATAAAATCAAGACGCAACTAGAGGGATGGTCCCCCCGTTTCATCACTTGGTGGGGTAGGGTGGAAACCATCAAGATGATGATTTCGCCTCTGGTTAATTACCTCATATCTATGCTCCCACTAACCCTTACACCAGACTTTTATCACAAATTGGACACGGCCATCTCTAACTTCCTTTGGAAAGGGAAGAGAGCAAGAATCAGCATAAAAAAGCTTCGCTTAGACAAATCCGCGGGAGGGGTTAATTTGCCAGACTTTAAGAGATATGAGACCGCTTTCCTAGCCAGACAAGGAGCCCACTGGCTCGCTCCCTCTCCTGACTATACCCCAGTATGGCTCGAAATTGAGGAGGAAATTCTCAACGGTATTTCCCCTTGCGCGGCCCTTTCATCCAACCTGAACCAGCTGACCCATTCTAAATCAATATTTCATAACACGAAATCTGCTCTCCTAAAGTTCGATAGAATCCTAGAATTCAATATCAGAGGCTCACGTTGGGAATCCCTCTGGGACAACCGTACCATTCTGTACAAGGGTAAGCCCATGCACAACGAGGCATGGATCAAAAAAGGCATACTGTTTCCACACCAGCTGTACGCGGGGGAATACCCTATTCCCTTCAGAGAGCTACAAATCAAATATGATCTTGCACCAATTGAATTTTATAACTTCCTCAATGTAAAAACAGCTTTATCCAAACTCAAACTCTCCCCGACGCCGCCCTCGCTCCCACCATACCTTGCCAGACTTAACAGACTAGGACACCAGGTTTCCTTTCTCTATAAACTCAGCCGTCCCCAACAATCGGGCCTCACTGCCCCAATCACACAATTCTGGAACAACCTCTCGTCTAGGCCAATCACAGACTCGGATTGGACCAATGCATGGACATCCTGCACGCGACACAAAATTAGCCCTACACTATCACAGACAAAATACTGGCTCCTGCACAAAGCCTTCTGGACCCCTGCACGTTTATTCGCACGCAACCTCTCCCAAGATGCCTTTTGCTGGAATTGCAAACGCGCGGAAGGTGACTTAGCACACATCATCCTAGACTGCGACTGCGTGGCGCAGTTCTGGGAGAATATATTCGACTTGATCTCAAAACTATTCCACATCTCGCCGGTGAAAGAGCTCCCCTATCTAGTTTTCGGTTTCACCCAGAACCCAGCCCTGGATGCAGATGATAAGGCATTACTTGACCTTCTCCTTTCGGCTGCAGTTAAGACAGTCCTCAGCAACTGGAAAGACACCAGCAAGGCTAACTATGCTGGGTGGTTGAATTGGATTATTAATTTACGTGGAGCAGATAATATTACACTCCGTCAGACACCGTGGCGACCTGCCACGAGAAAACTATGGTCGACTCTCGATAACTACTTCACGACACATAAGCCACCTTAGATGGGCTCATACACAGCACACGACTCACCAACACAGGCTGCCCGACTTCTTTCATTACACTCATAGCCATCATAAATACTTGCCTTCAAATGAATGAGGAAAATGCTGTTGAAATACAATGTCTGTTACTGATTTGTCGTGAGTATGGTATACGTACTCTACTGTTGTACTTTTGTACTGTCATTTACTATGATGTACCGTAGCATACAGTAATTTTGACCCGTAAATCTATGACCCATGTTACATTACTGGACTTGCTTTATATATGTTTATGCTGTAACAACCAATAAAAAACTTTTGAAATAAAAAAAAAAAAAAAAAAAAATTAATTTTGTATAATAAATACGGCCAGGGGGTGTCACGCCCCCTGCCTCCAAAGACTTCTTCCCCGTCACGGGTTTTTCATTGTGGGGAGGAGGGGGTGTAGGGAGTACCTGGCCATATTAATTGTCTAGTTCCTTCAAAGCCTTTGGTAACTCAGTCATGGAAAGACAGTAACTACTTTCCAGCAGTCACATTTCAAAGCGCACCCAAGATTCTCAAGTCCAATCTTACCATCACACCCAAAGCCTAACACATTGGTGAGAATGGGACTTTTTTTTTGTGAATTATCCTTACTGTGGACTTCATAGTACAAGTAAAATGCTACTTAAATGTCCAATCCTTAAATGTGATAGTTTCAGCTCCATCCTCTCAAAGAGCAGTCTAGTGCATGAGAAACAAGGCCCTAGCCACACTGCAGGTGAAGGTTTGGTCTGTTCCACCGAAACAAAATCTAAAGCTTAGCGAGATGTTTGATCATCCACTATGAAATGGACTCATGGTTGCACCAAACACAAAGTGCAATGTAAAAGGGAGAGCGGGGTAAAAAAACATTTTTACTTTACATTCTGAAACAATGAAAAGAAAGTGCTATAAACCCTGATGAGAAATTACTTCTCACCACACGTTCTGCGCTTATTTAGTGCCCAATGCAAGAAGTAATAGAGTCTGCTGATTCTAGAGGCGGGTGTATTCATTGGCACCAGAAATGTTATCACAAGCACAGTGTTTAGAAGTTGAAGACTCGTCAGCTATGCATTAAATATGGATTCTTTAGAGTAAGGTGTCAGGGAGAGTCATCATGAACAGCTCGAGAGCTTGATGCGATTGGTCATCAAACAGAAGGTGCAGAGGTGACATGACCGCTTCATATACACAGAGAGAAGTTCATACCAAGACTGAAATTACTTCCAGGTCACCAGTAGCATAAAATGAACTTCCTTTTCCACTGTCTCCCTGGAAGGTGGCCCCCATTGAACCTGTGCTGTGCATTAACCAACAATGTACTCGTGCAGGCCGTTCTTTAGTAAGGTTACTTTGAGAACCGGGTGAGATGGGTGGCGTCCAGCGATCGGAGGTCATCCATCGTGGATTCCTCACTCCCTGCGCATGAGCACTTCTGGGCTTCGAAAAGGCATAATAAGCGCTAGAGTCAGGGCTTTAAGTGGGCCGGGTCTCACCTGGTCTGAGAACCGGCAGTTTTTTAAAGGGGGCCTCGAAACAGATCTCTGTCGGGCTCTGTTTTGTGCCTGCTGTCACTTCAGTCCGTTTTTTTCCGGACTGCGGTGACAGCAGGCACATGATGTGCGCGTGCTCACACTGCTCACTTCTCACTAGTGGAGAGAAGTTACGACATGATGTCATGCCAGGGGAGCGGTGTAGGGGAAGGGAAATCCTTTAAAGAGAGTCACTCTCTCTCTGGATTTCCCTTCTCTTTTTGAAACTCAGGAGCAGCAACATTGTCGTTGTGTCACCAGGGCTTTAAGTGGAAGCTTTTTCAATATTAATATACAAGCCATAGTTGCTGCTTATTTATCTTATGCAACTAAAAGCCATTGACAAAGCCAATAGTCCTGATTTGTTGCAGGTATGATGTTACTTGTATCATATATCAAGATGCAATGACAAACAGCAAAATACAAGTCGGGCGGCACACTATACTATGCACAGATTTTTAGCTTACGTGTGTTAAGCCCCGCCCTTACATTGGTCACGCCCCTTTAAGAGACCCTCCATTTTTTTCATCCCACTTAAAGCCCTGGCTAGAGTACAGTATGATCTCTTTCTTGAATAACGCCGAACCCCAAATTCTCTTTGTTTCACCAATGACTATTTTTTCAGGAAGGATCTTTAGGGGTCGTATGGGGGGGGGGGGGGGAGGGGGGGGGTTGTTTGGGGGAGGGTATTAACACCTTATTGCCTGATTAGCTCACAGCAGTAACCACCGTCCCCTTTTGCTGCTGTGCTGAATAGAGTCCTGTTTGAGGGGTGAAAAGTGCAGCATTGCCTGCATATGGGCAACGTAGTTAATTGCCCCAACTAGATTAGATATTCGTATATTAGCCTCTAACCCGAACGGTGTTTAAGATTTTACAGAAAAGCTCCGGCCTCACTCCACGCACAGCTACGGACACCTGCCCTCTTCCAACAACTGCGGGGGCGTGGCCGGCAGCGCTTCCAAAATAGCTCCCGCGGCTCCAGGGTTTTAACAAACTTCGGTGCTGGGCCAACAGCCGCTTGTCCTTTTCTCTTCCAGTTTCGGGAGAGGGCTGTGGGAGGCGCTCAACTACGTGCTTGCTCCCAGCTCTGTAGATGGACCCGGCCTGTCTCAGCAGACGTGAAGGGCGCGCACACGGGCAGTGTGGAGCACGGCCATGCAATATCTGCTCCCTCCAGCCCTTCCGAGATCCCAGCTTCAGGCCTTCTGTAAAGTACTACACTCGACGCTGTGAATGAAGTTATGCAGTTCTTTATTCGTAATCGAGAAAGGAAAGTGCCGCACGCGCCCGGCGTATATAGAGCACGTAAGTTTCAAGCTCTGCCCAGCCCTCCATAGTTCCCAGCTCCAGGCCGGTCGGGCGCGTCACACGGACAGCGGCTGTTAACAGAGAGCAGCACCTCCAGTCTCGGGAGTAGGCTGTGGGAAGCGCCCAACCACTTGCTTGCTCCCAGCTCTGTAGATGGACCCGGCCTGTCTGACCGGACGTGAAGGGCGCGACGCACGGGCAGTGTGAACAGAGAGAAGCACCTCCAGTGTCGCCCCCCCCCCCCCCCATCGTTCCCTTAGCTTACTATCGCCTCAAAAAGGAGGCATTAAATGCTAGCGAGGGGATGGTGAAATAAATTGCAAATAAACAACTCTTCTACGCCAACATAACGGTGCCGAAATCAAAGGCAATGCAGAATAAACGGACAAGACTTACTGACTCTGCTTGGAGATAATTCATTCCTCAAGATTACAGGCAAAACATAACAGAGTTCAACAGCACACTTGATTAAACATAAAACATCACCAAAAGGTGAACACTCGCATCTAATCACACAAATTTCCACATTGGATGCACACACATATTGCTTCTGGTGTGCCACAAACAATATGTAAGCTCACATGTAAAACGCAGCTCCAAGCTCACATTTACAATGTAAATAACCAAGTACAAATTCACACTCAATTACAGTTCTTCAAATTTGGGAAAGCAGAGCAAACCAATGAGAGACATCAATGCACACATTTGGATTGAAAATAGCAGGATGCTGGATGAGGCTAGGTTTTGGCTCTGAAAATAGTTCTTTGGTAATCAATATCTCGAATAGGAATCTACAGTAATTGGGACATCAGCCAAAAAAACAGGCCTGTTAGAACACTGAACCTGAACAGCATTTCAAAATTGTATAGCAGAAGGGTAAACCCAAAATATTTTAAGATAAAGACAAACATGTTCCTGTGCTGCATTCCTTTGCCACATGCAAGGTCTGTTCAATATTAGCGAAATACAGATATTTGAGAAATCAATGCAATGAGGAGGATGCATGATTCCCCAAGCCCAACACATATGTATTATAATTAGTTTCCAGGAAACAGAAGCGAAAACAAGCTGGTGGGGGACTCACTGGCTGGTAATCTTCACCTCTAGCAGTCCCAGTCAACATCAGACGCTCCCCCACCCTGTGCACCTTCAGGAAGAGCCTCAAGGCCTGGCTTTTCGGCTGACCCAGAGCTGCACCTCCCCCTTTGTAGCGCCTTGGGACCCTCACGGCTGAGTAGCGCGCTTTACAAACCCCGATTGATTGATTGACTGAGACACCGATATCCAGTGCATGTGCTCAGAGCCCCAAAACATGTTAAAACTGCCTTAAACATGACTGGCAAATTTAACTTTTCTATAAGGCCATGGTATATGGTGCAGAAATAGACAATACCACGGAAAGGTAAATGCCACTTGTGGATTGCAGCACCTATTGCGCCATCTACTATAGTGGCATTGAAAATATGGCTTAAGGTCAACCCTGTGTGGCCCGACTGCAGCAACATGGCCCCTTCAGCACAGAGCTGTCGATTCACACGTCTGACAAGTGCCCACAAGGTATGGCATAATATTTAGGAGAGAAACGTGTGTTGCATTGGAAATGACATGTTTACACAGTGATTAGGCCTAAAATGACATTGTTGCAGGTCAGGCTGTAATGGGTACATAGGAGAAATCAAAGTATAGATTACGCAATTTAATCCACAACTTTTGACCATGACCATCTACAGGCTGCATTCAAAGCCTTATTTTTATATTTAATAAAAAATCCAATCCAATAATAAAGACACATTTTTATTAAATATATAGGAAATTTAGCTTTTTAAAAGTTACTTTTACCCTGCCTGAAGCTGCTGAGTGCTTATTTACATTGGTTCTCCAGAAACTGCCCAGCCTGTGCCACCGAAATGAGGTGTAAAAGATGTGTGAAAACTGCAGCCGAGTTGCAGGGACAATGGCCTCAGAGTGGGGAGGTGTTTTCTTCCCCTGGCAGAAAGACTAGTCAGTGTCGGTGCAGGAACTTAATTTACTTCAAAAGGGCATTCCCTGTTACAAGTAATTGTTTGGAAAGGCTTTAGTCCCCATAGTCAGGCTGGCACCAACCCAATGGGAAGAAAGCTAGCTTCCAGAATCAGTTTTCAGTGACCATAGAGGAAGGGACTTGCCCATTATCCTGGCCATACCCAAGGGTGGGCACACAGACTCTGCACAAGGGGAGAAGCGTTTCCAATCCTGGATTTTGGGAATAGGGTGCACTGTGGGATTGTTTGCAGTAAGGCAAACCGAAACTAAAGACAACATAGGTAAGGCTAGGGCCTTGAAACATTTACTCCATTGGTCGGAGAGGTGTCTCCACCCAAAAGCTGGTGAACCCTTCCAAGCTGGACCCTCACCTAGCCTTCCTCAGCATACCTTCTGGATCTGCGGAAGAAGAGAAGAGGACTGAAGAAACCTTCTGCTGACCCAGCAGAACAAAAGAACTAATGGTCCATCTCCCTGCTCTGCTTTCCAGCGAAGGTTCTCAAGAAGGCAATCAACCAACAACTCATCGAACACCTGGAACACAATGACCTTCTGGACCCCTCTCAATCCAGATTCAGAGCCAAACAGCACCGAGACAGCTTTGATCGCAGCGACCAACAACATCAAGGCTCTCCTGGACTGCGGTGAAACAGCAGCTCTCATCCTCGTCGACCTGTCAGCCACCTTAGACACTGTCTCCCAACACATCTCGATCAACAGACTCCATCACATCGGAATGCAGGAAGACACCCCTCAAACTGACTGCCTCATACTTCACTGGAGGAACCCAGAGAATCCATCTCCCACCGTTCACCACATCGAAATCCAGAGATGCCCTTAAATGGATAACCTCATACCTCACCAGAAGGACCCAGAGAATCTGTCTCCCATCGTTCACCTCGGAACCCAAGAAAAATCACCTGCCTGCTTCTAAAACCCTACGCATACTCCGCAAGATCTTCAGATGGCTCCCAGTCAACACTAGAAGGACCATCAAGCAGACCTTGGTCACCAGGAGGCTGGACTATGGGAACACACTACATTGTAATCCCCTCACGCCTCCTGAAGAGAATAAAGCCAATACAAGACTCAGTGGCAAGACTCATCCTCGACCTCCCCAGACCGAGGAGCATCACACCGCACCTCAAGAAGCTACACTAGCTCCCAATCCAGAAGAGATGCCAGTTCAAGATGTTGACAGACGCATACAAAGCCCTGCACACTGAAGGACCAGCATACATCAACCAACGCATGACCTTCCACCAACCGATCAGACACCTATGATTCGCCTCCCTCTTCCTCACAGACAACCCTCGGAGCAGCACGAGAAACAGCTGAGTACATTCCTTCTCACACCTGGCAGCCAAAGCTTTGAACGACCTTCCCCGTCAACTCAAGACCACCCCTGCACTCCAGGAATTCCTAAAATATTTCTGAAGACCAAGCTGTTCGAATGAATAACCACCTCGAACCAGCGAGCTACTCCAGGGGCTTGAGGCCCTCACGGTTGATTTGCCACGCTCTATAATTCACTGATTGATTTGACTGGACCTACTGTCTGTGACCTATGAGGAGAACTGAAGGACCAGACCTACTCCCCCTTGTACCCAGGACAAAGAAGTGGACTCCCAAGAGTCAGATGAGTGACCTCCTGTGTGGCTACAGGGACACAAAAGGCTGCAAGGCGCCTTTTACCTATAATTCCCAGCTGACCAGTGGCAATTTCAACATGGACTGCACTTTGCCGTTGGCCTCATCCTGGTATATGCAGAGTCTCTATGTGCATTCCCTGATGTCCTGGGGCTGGGCAGGGCTTAGAAGTTTATTCCTGTAGTTGCTTGGGCACCAAGAAAACGTTTGGCAACTTATGAAAATTTTGTTCCTAAGCCAAGCGGACCTACTGCCCAACCAAAAGTTGCACGGCATCGCAATTTCAGTTCAGTCTCTCTCGAAGGCTCCAGCATTTCTGCAAAGACTACGAAGTCCCTTTCTGTTTTGGGACTTTTTCCAAGCAAAAACTTTAAAAGCTCCTAAGCCTTGGCAAGTCTTAATCTGCCGCAGTTATCTGTGGCAGTTCCAATTTCAAATTTGTCCCTCCAGGAGACAACGTTTTCTTCAAAGAAATGACAAAGTCCATTTTTGGATTAGGACTTTAGAACGTTTTTGAACTTTTTGATTTCCAGACTTTCACCAGGACCAGTCCACTTGTATCTGACCAGGGCTTTACCACAATTGTCCTCAAATCACACATAGGTCCTGGTCCACCACGTCTGCTTCCATAGTCTATCTTTGACGCTTTGTGGTGCTATTTTCACTGAAATCCTAATTCCTGTATCCCATATTGGATTTTTGGTGTTTGACTTATTTTACTCATAACATTTGTTATGTTTTGTGTGACTTGGTCTACTGTATATTTGCAGTTTAAATACTTTACACATTGCCTTTGATTTAATCCGAACTGCTTTGTGTCAAGGTACCAGGGATTGGGCACAGGCTTATTTTATTTAATTTGTGTGACATCTTGCAGGTTGTGACCTTGACTATGAGGACACATTGTCCACACCAACTAATCAATTTTCCTATAGATATCAATTATGACAGCTAAGTGAGGGGCAGTCTTTTTGGGACATCATGCTGCACGGCTGGTGAATTAAGCCATTCCTTTATTCAGCACAGAGGATACAGATTATATTTTGGGTAGTAGAGAAAGCAAGTTGAGGCTACATTGCATAGCTTCTCACATAGTTGTCAATGTTACACATTCATTCAGTACTTAATACGTTACTTAAGGAAGGCAAATGGAACTAAAAACACTTCTTACTGCTCCTTACCTCAGTGCGCTCAAGCAGGTTTGAACCATATAACCCAGACGATGTAGCTGTTCGGGCAAGATAGCGAACGATTGAATTCACATCACTAAAGCTGACATTGCTTAAAGGAAACAAATACATATTGGTTATATTTCAACATTGGTCTCTACAACATTCTATTTCTGAATAAATAGGTGGACATGCCGAACTACCGTGCACGACACGAGTTAGCATAGCTGCCCAGACCAATTAGCCTGCTGCTCTCAGCTCTGCATCACCTACAGACCATACTTCGTCTCTAGATAAACCAATGGATCTGATCCAACTCACTTTGCCATTTTTTTTAAAATAGCTCTTTACTGCAGTTTTAAGATAATCATCTTTGCATCACTAATTTCTGTTCATCACAATGACGCAATGTGCATTAATCAGCCGAGCATTTTATGCAGTATTAACTAATTCAAAAAAACAACATCGCTGACACCTCCCCCACAGGTTCACATGCAAGTCTTGGAACACTTAGTTCACAGTTATTTTATTTTATTTGTGTGTCTGGCTTGTCGGATGCACTTACTAAATCGCCTGGGCATCCTACATGTAACTCACATTGCTATTTTAAACAATTCATCTTCCAAAAGGTCTTTTTCATGGCCTCCTACTTTGCTTCTAATTTACCTGAGGTACCAATCATGCACATTTTGTTTTCTGACACATTGGCAAGTTGTTAAGCGCAAGTAGTGTGTCATACCCTAGGCTCTCATCTCACTCCGGGCCCACTAGATTCTCCCAAAAGTGAACAACTGACTACCAAACAAGACCTTGGTGGTTTTCTGCCCAATACCACAGCTGTGGCTGTGGTGAAGGCAAATGCCTACCCTGAGGGGAAAAAAGAAAAGATAACCGACGGTCCAACCAATGTCTCCCTACAAGCTTAAATCCTCCAGCTCCCATAAAATAAGAAGAAATAGTAGCCCTCGACCCCACTCCTGCTCCAGCATGCTGTACCACTCTTACTGACATCACCGGTCTCTGATTTGGAGGGAGGTATGTTTTAAGCAAAGAAATGAGCCTTACACAATCGAATTGTTCAGGCCGGTACTTAATGCAAAATAACTGCCTTAAAATAAAAAATCTTCATAAGGAGAGGGTCATCAAACGCCCCTATGATAAAATTATCAAACCGGAGTCCAGATGAAGGTTTGATAGCAATTCGAGCACAAAACAATAGTAATCACTGATAAGCAAATACAAGCCACACACAAGTGAATAATTCCCTCCACAGGCTGCAGCTTCCCAGTCCTTCGCACCATCAGATCTGAAAAGTGTACATTTTGAACCACTTTTTTTGTGCAGTGCCATTATAAACTGCGGACATACAGAATCGGACTTCTTTTTCAGATGTGGTTGTTAGATACTGGCAGGAAGAAGTAAGTCACTGTGTACATGTCCAATGCACCCTCCTAAAAACTACAATATGTATTTAGCAGTTCACAGTACAAGCACTACTGACACAAAGGCCAGAATCTGAAGACTCAGCACCCCAGTGCTCTGATGCAGAACAAGCACAAAACGTGTTCACCCCATATACAGTATACATTATATTTCACTTCAGCTATATAAGATGACCTGCAGCCATTATCTTAGCTACCATTTAGCAACAAAGATTGCCTTACCTAGCGGCACTCAAGCAGGCATTCAGCCTAGGGAGATCACAAATCCATTCAAGGGGTTACCCTGTGCTCCTCAGAACTTGGGCTCTTTGCAGTACATAAAAATACACGTGGTTCTGTCGGATCAACTCTTATTAGTTGATACTTGAGGAAAGGCTAGCAACATAATCCTGGATGTCATTAGTCTGCTAGAAGACCACCCATTTTTACCACAGTCAGCTGTTGGTCACTATGGACCTAACCTCACTGTATACAAACATTCCTCAAGAGGAGGCATTAAAAGGTGATGAAGTCTACATTGGAAACTAGAGAGAAATCCCAGAAGGTGCCCATGGAGCTCTTAGTATGACTACTTAACACAGCTACAATCATTTTTTTTGTTTTTCAGAAAGACTCAAATTTTCAACCCATGGGAGTAACTATGGTGGCGGGATTTGTACAAGATTTAGCAAACAGCTTTAGGGATAATTACGTACAAGTGCATATATACTTGCAGGCAAATCCCTTCCCCATAAATATTATTCCCCGGAGAAGATATATACACAATGTCCTGATGATTTGTTAAGGAGATGTTACCACGTAGGAAGCATTCTTGAGCTGGTTAAATGGCAGATCAAATGACACTCACTTCACTATGATACACAGTAATGTTGAAATCCATTTCCAACATATTACAACCAAAGTAATGGGACGAGAAGCTGTATACGACAATGCACCGAAAATCCGCTGGGCAAAACAAATTGCTCAGGCATTTGAGCCGCCATCCAAGAAGGTGGAGGAATAATCTGCCCTGTGGCCAATTCCAAAGGATCAGGAGAAATTGTGCCCATATGGTGTGTTACTTCAATGAATCTGACTTTCTAACTGGCAATCTGCATGTCCAGGCATATAACAGGGGATTGCTGAAGTGTGCCAGAAATAGGGTGTTGTGTTGTAACAGGGACATCCCAATGAACTGAGAAATAAAAAACAATAAAACAGCACTGCACTACTTTTTGTACACGCAGCAATATCATCAAGAAAGTCAAAAATTGGCACTGGGAATTGATACGGGGTGAAGTGGGAAATGAATGACAGGTCTCCATTTGCCTCCACACAAAGGCAAGAACATTGGGGACCTTGTAGTCAGTTCACTAGTGCCAGTACCTGACCATGTGGAACTGCGCACACACCCCTCAATCTACCACTGGTGGTCTGTCATTACAAATGTGGTAGAGGTAAGGTTTGCGATCTGTCAGAAGACTAAATAATTTGTACATACCAACAAAAAACTTACCTAAAAAGGATTCACAAACTATAACAGTATGGATATAATTTATATGGTGAGGTGTCCCCGTACTTTGGAATATGTGGGCCAAACTGGACAGAAGGTTAAAACCAGGATCCTCCAGCACTGCAGTCATACACGTGAAACACGTTAGTAGAACATTTTAAAACTATAAAACACGCCATAGGTGACATCAGTTGGTTGGTCCTCAAAAAAGTTACACAAGAGCCCCCTAGAGAAAAGATATGAACTCAGACCTCGACTGGAGGGAATGCAAATGGATTCACCTTTTAGATACAGTAAAGAATTGGTCAATGATTTTGAAGAAATCCGCAAATAGGTGGCCTACTTCAATAGGTGATAAACACTACACTGAACTCTGTAACCAAATATAACCTGGACAATTAAGTATATTTGATTATGGACTGTATCTACTAACAACTCTTACCTATGGAGCACAATGCATTATGCATCATAGACCATCATTTGTTTGTATTAACGATTATTTAAGTTTAGAATTGCAGAAGAGGTTTGGTATGTTACAAGGTTGCACCTCAAGAATAAATCCCCCCTTTTCTTGGGAACTATGGGGGTCTAGAAAAAAATATCTAAGAACTGTAATCTGCGGAGAAAACGGTCTATAAGGGTCGAGGTTGCCCCACAAAATGGGACCACAAATGGGGAAGGTGGAATAAATATCGGGGGGGACATCTGCATTTCTCCCACGGTAGAACTCCGACGAGAGAGACAGGCCCTACTTGACGACTTAGGTGTGGGTGGGTTGTCCGGAGCTCCTGGAGAAACCTAATCATACACTATGTGGGTTGGAGCCTCCCGGGCCCTAATCTGTTCAGAGAATCGCCTGTACACGGTTTTATACTTGGTTTGTCTCGGTGCTAAATACCCTTGATGTGATGCTTGTCGTCTCTGATGCCCTTACATGCACCCTGTATAAATAAGTACTGCTTAAGTATCCAACTGCTGTAACTGCTGCGGATTTTACTGTTAATAAAATGTTATTTTAAAAAAAGAACTGTAATCTGCCATTGCACTCTTATAACATTTGGCTTCATGTTGCGTTTCGCTGCCTGAGGAATGTCAGATTTGTAGTTTTGTTTTACATACTTGTACACAACCTGGTGGGCTTATTAATACATTTTTCGCACACAGAGGCATTCTAGTTATTAGAAACACACAGGCAGGTGCCACTTTGTAGTAAATACCAACATCTCCTTAACCAGCGGCCATCTTGGGTGAAGAAGATACAGTGTAGCTTCCCCACACCATGAGCACACCAACGTGTCTGGTTTTATCTTGTCTGAACACAATCTCCAACGTGCGACTGAGCCCAGGTAAGATGTGAGTGAACTGGCGTGCGAGTAGCCACTCTGAATGGATTCCCATGAGTGCTATTACTTTTATCGCAGTCCTACAGACTGTTTGCTCGCTCTCATTTATAGAATTCATGGATGGATGTCAGAAGTCGGATTCAAGTTTAAACTCTCCAAGCACCATCAACCTGCTGATTCTTCATACACCACCACTACTCTCAGATTATTTCTTATCTTGAAAGCAGACCAAGTGGGAATTGTAGACCCCTCATTTTAAATCAGTCACTCGCTACCTTTTTTTAGAATCTTAGTTACAAACGCCCTAAGTCAAGTATGAAAATAATCACACTCTGCACACCTCTGATTTTTTCAAGAATATTGGTGTTATTGCATACCCAGCGTGACCCACATTTTGTCAGCTACTATTTTGTATTTTCCAGTGAGTGACCAAATCCCAATGTGTTTTGTATCTAGAAGGAGGTGCCACTGGAATTGTGCGATTGTGCCACCGCAGCTTTTTTCAAATAATTATACACTTGCTGCATTTGCCAAATAATCCATCATCTACTGCATAATCAGTAGATTAACAAAACAAAAATGTGTGTCTAGCTCAAAAAGTTCAAAGGCTTCTAAAAACGCAGTGGCAAATGTTGCAACGTGGTGGAAGGGCCTTTGTAAAGCTTGACTGGACATCTTGCTGTTGCTTATTGCTATATTTGGGTGTTAAACTGGTTGTAATGAGGTGCAACCAATGCACCTACAGTGTTAACAAGAGTATAAAAAAGACAAAATAAATAATACTATCACAAAATGTAACGTATTACTTTGCATCACTTGCCTTTTCTTGTCGCATAATTTACTCAACCATCCTGCATAATTTGGCCCTCCCCTGCCACATAATTCCAGTGGCCCTGCTAGTAAGGGAATTACTCCTAGCCTATAGAACTATTCCCAACTAATACAAGGAGCCATTTATGAAATACTCCCAGAGGAGAGGCGAGTTTGAGAGTCTGGCTGTATATTGTAAATGAATGCTCCAGTAACACATGCACATAGGTTGATGCATTATTTATTGTACCATACAGGGTGTCCCCCACTTTTATGCTGTCCTGTAGATGCCCCGAATTGCAGATTGAGTATTACACAGACACAGGTCGATAGAAATACTTTACATACTATGTGACTGTGACGGGTAAACCATTGGATTTTTTTATCTACCTAGCTGAAGCACATATTGATGTTAATTAGCCAGGTGGAAAAAATGTGTCGGGTTAATTTTTTTAAGTACAATTATATATGTTCAGACACATTCACTTTTTGCACTTTAATGCGCACAGAAAAGCAACCTCTTGCAATGATATTGCTTATATACTGAAGTGAACTATTATAAGACACTACATCTCCGTTCATTGGAATAGAGTGTGTGTGTGTGTGTGTGTGCGCGTGTGTCTGTCTGTCTGTCTGTCTCCTGGTATAATTAATTTACATAGGAGAGTATAATGTTGGCAGACTTCCCCTAGTATCAAAGTAAGAAGAGATGACCCGACAGAGCCACATGTATTTTTGTGTACTGCCTGGAGATAACGCAGGGCCCGAGTGACAAACTCATCTGACAAGTCTATGTCTTGTAGTTTACTGTTGCAACACAGTGTAATTCGAAAGTTATGATACAATCACGGTGTAATTTTTTCAAAAAAAAGCTGCAGCATAAAACAAAAAGAAAAAATAAGATGGAACAGCATAAGACAAGTATACAAAAAAATGGAAAGAGGATTCACCACTTTCTGTGACTAGTGATGTCATGAGACTGCATTCACACCTTGTTGTCTTGCACGAAAAAAAAACAGGAAAAAAAACCAGTGGACATTTTTTCTGAAAATGCAGGAAGCTTTCCAACAGAATTAAGCTATGGCATTATCTTCTGCCACTGAGCACCACCTCTTGCTTGCTTTCTTCTACCCATACACTTTCACCAAATGAAACAAAATCATACAGTGCGTTGAACGAAAACAATATAAAAGTATTGAGCACCGTGTGTGGTTCGCTTATGAATGCACACAAAGCCAAAAGAAAGAGCTAAACTATTTCTGATAGTGCACAAACAGTTCTGAAAAAAGCCAACTGTCAACGTGCACACCCTGTGGTACAACTGATCCAAGCCTTAAACTAAATTAACCAAAAGGTACTGCCTATAAAACATCAGCCCGCACATTACCTGGCCTGTGACATTTGTCAGTTCACCCACACACGTGACACTAGTAACAATTTAAAACACGTAATCGGTTCCTTTGTGTGACATGAGCCATTGCTTTAAACAAGTCTTGAACATTAAGCCAGTTCACGTTCTTCAGGAGGGCATCACACACATTAAACGATAACTTACATTTACTACAAAAACAAAAGGAATGATGGGAACAATAAAATCAATCTCAACTAATAGAACCAAGGAAATAAGTATATTGATAATCCAAAAGTATTTAAAGAAAGGTAAGTTTAAATAGATGTTTTAAGCACTTTTGATATAATCCAAAAATATGGGTAAAGTATACTTGAGAGGAAACAGTATTCCAGTATCGACAGCATCACAAGAAAACACATGAAGAAAAAAAATCCGATTAAAAAAAATTGAAACCCATTTATTCCAGTGTCGAAATTCATTATAGAGGTGCTTGATGAGTGACCACATCTGAACAAAAGTCGATGGAATGCACCAACGGGCAAACTAAAAACTTAACAGGTGAGCTGTAACTCCAACTTTCAAAGAGCCTCCTCATGACGTCAGCAGATATTACCAGGACAGTAAGGGTGTGTCCTACTATGAACAACATCTTTGCCTTAGCAATTAGCTCTTCAAGATTAGTGTCTCTCAGAGTTGTATTCATGGTGTAGACTCAGAACTCCAGAGAAGATCAAACTGTTGCAAAATAGAAGCTCTGATTAAAAGGACACTTACTCTGGCACCCGAAGAATATTCTCTTTGCCTTCTTCAACGGAAAGCTTGACATTGTCTTTAACATGCTCTGCTGTCAACAAGGCTCCTACAAGAAAATATATGTGTAAGTGGGAATATTAATTGGAGAGAAATGAATAAAAGATTACATAGTCTGCATGCTTTACACAAGGCAACATAAATTGACATGGACATATTCTGTTTAGGTGACTCTCAGGATCACACTTTGGTACACCTTGCAACTCGCCACAAACAGAACTTTGTAAAAGCATCATAAAAAAAAAATGGTAGAAAGGAAATGCTCCCCAAGTTAAGTTACTGATGTTCAGAAAAATGGGGCAAATAGGTATCAAGAACTCACTCAGTGACATGCGGCACTGTAAACAGATCAGGAGGAGACCAATGAAAGCTCCAACCAGGCTTAAACTCCGTTCCAATAGGGGACTATCGAATTAATACATTTGTTGAGGATATGTGCACCCAAAGAGACCTTGATGCTAGGTCAAAATGAAGGACTGCGTATGCAGGTCAAGGAGTATGTGAAGCTAACAGAATATGAAAGTCTTAAATGACTTACGGAAAACAAAAAGCTCGGAAATCTGCCACAAAGACGAAGGGAGGTAGTTTGACAGTTTTGAGGCTAGCACAGAAATGGCTCGATCCCAGAGACAAGCCATTCTGCATAAGCAAAAACAACAGTTGATGGGCAGAATGCAGAACAACGTCATACATTCACCCCAGTACAGAGATCTGGGCCGAAATCCATCGTTTTTATGCTCACCATGCCATTCCAGTTTGAACCCAGCCATATGCAAATCAGTCTTGACCCTGTGCCTCATGGGAACAGTCCAGCCCTAACTGCCAAGCCAGGTCCTCCCTGGACTGGAACCAAGCATCCTAGGACCGGTTTCGGGGTTTCACCCCTCTTCAGCCAGGATAGCTTGATTCCAGTGGCATGGAGAGCACTATTCACGTCTGAGCATACCCGTCCCACTCGAGGTGACAAATGCAAAAACAACAGTTGATGGACAGAATGCAGAACAATGTCATACATTCACCCCAGTACAGAGATCTAGGCCTAAATCCATCCATCGTTTTTATGCCCAGATGTGGGTCCCGGGCTTACTGTGCCACTGGATTCAAGCTATCCTGGCTGAAGAGGGGTCCAAGGATGCTTGTTTCCGGTCCAGGGAGGACCTGGCTTGGCAGTTCGGGCTGGACTGTTCCCATGAGGCACAGGGCCAAGACTGATTTGCATATGGCCATTTCTGAACTGGGGTGGCATGGTGAGCAAAAGAATGATGGATTTAACCCACATCACTTGACTGGGGGTGAATGTTTTGATTGGTTCTGCATTCCGTCCATCAATTGTGTGTCTTTTGCCTTCTGCATAAGCAGCGTTCACCAGTTTAAGATAGGAAGATATGAGACTAGAGCCTGGTTGATACAGACAGAGACCATACCCATGGAGGACTGGATACACCAGACAAAGCCTTAAATTCAATTCAGCAAGCAACCAGCAGCTTGTGCAATCTCCACCAACCCTTGGATAAATGGTCATGTTTCTAAAGGTCATGTCAGCTATCAGTCTAACAGCCATTGCAGCTGCTGGGAATGGGCTAAACACTAATCTGCAAGTATTTGTTTATTTTATTTTGAAGGTTTTGTATAGCGTGAACAAGACCCTTGCGGGTATCAGAGCGCTTTACAGGCAGACATGAGTAATAGGAATATGCATAGCAAAATCGTTTAGACTAGTACAGTAATATAAACTAATATACATTGGCAAATATATACAAGGGTACACAAATTGTTCAGGTGAATTTGGCTTTTACTTATTTTTTGAAAAATGCCGTTGAAGGGATCCGTCTAGTTTATGGTGGCAGGGCATTCCAAATCCTGGGAGCCATTCCTTAGAAGGTCCGGTTGTAAGTTTTCTTCTTGGCAAATCGTTGTGGTTTAAGTAGCAGGTTGTTTGAGCTCCTGGTGGATCCGATGCCACAAGAGAGCACCAACTTGTCAGCTAGGTACCTCGGTGTTCTGTGGTGTAATGCTTTGTGTGTCATACAAGCAAATTTCAAATGAATTCTCGCCTCGAAAGGTAGCCGGGTGAGGGCACGAAGGTCAGGGGAGATGTGACAGTTTCTTTTGGAGCCTGTGATGAGTGGCAGCTGAATTGATTGAGGCTCTTAAAGGGACCGTCGTCGATCTAAGAAGGCCACACAGAGCGACACTCCCATAATCCACTCTGGGCATTACTAGCGCTTGAACTGCCTGTTTGAAGTCATTTGCGGGCAGGAAAGGTTTAAGTTTTCTCAAAGTGTTCATCTGAAAACTTGCTCCTTTTGTGGAGACGCTGATGTGTTTCTGCATATTTAGCTTACTGTCCAGAGTTACTCCCAGCGATTTCGCCGAGTCGATAATGAGAGGTTGACCGTTGAGTGTTAGGTGTTTCATCCACTCAAGTATGGTGGTCGATTGGTTGGAGGGAGCGATTAAGAGGAATTCTTTTTTTAGGGTATTTAGTTTCAGATGGTTTTGGCCAGCCAGTTCTGCGTTTTTGGAGCGTTGTATTGAGAGACTTTATGTCCTCAAGTGAGTGGACCTTTATGTAAAGTTGTGTGTCGTCTGCATACAAGTAATAGTGGACATTTGAGGACCTGAGAAGATCGGTAAGTGGTTCCATGACTAGGTTGAAAAGTGTAGGTGAGAGGGATGATCCCTGCGGTACTCCTAAGGTGACTGGGGAGGGCTTGGATAAGGATTGGTTGGTCTTGAATATTTGTATTCTATCTTGAAGGAAGGAGGAGAACCAGTTAAGATCACAACCAGATAGACCCATTCTGTATTTCAGGAGGTCTAATAAGTTGTCATGTTTGAAGGTGTCGAAGGCAGAGGATAGGTCAAGTAAGATTAGTAGACAGGCTTCGTTTCGGTCCAGGATTTTTAATGCATCATCTATTATGTGGGTCATGGCTGATTCAGTACTGTGTCCTGCACGGAACCCAGATTGGTATTGGTCGAGCAGGCTGTATTGTTCCATGTGGTTGCCAAGCTGTGTGTGAACACATTTTTCTAGCAGTTTGGCCAGGGTGGGGCTGTTGGATAGTGGGCGATAGTTATTCAGGTCTGAAGGGTCTGCCGATGTCTTCTTTAGGATTGGGCATACCTGTCCTGCTGTAAGGATTTCAGGGATGGTTCCTTGAAGGAGAGGCGTTTATGATCTTACATCAGATTAAAGGGGTCCACTTCTCACATGCACGTAATGAAGGTATGCATTTTCAGTACACAATGCACCCACTGGTCCTGGGACAGTTGCTGTATTCAGTAGTTCAAGCCAGAGCTAACAGGACACAGTTAAAAGGTGAAACCCCTAGAACCTATTGAGCTTGTTTAAGGGGCAACAGAGGGATCCCAGAAGTGCATGTCAACAGAAAAAGCAGGCCCATCGACAGTCACAGTCCTTGGATGGACCCCTCTTCAAACCTAGTGTGAGAGTGAGGATGAGGTCACAAGAAACTTCTACAGTTTAGGTCATGTGTACTGGGCTGAATGGAGCATGTGGATCCACCTAGGGTCTTCCACTTAACTCCTCCTTCATGGAGGCCTTTGTTTAGTTTGGCTTGGATCTTGCTTGCATGGCAAATCATCTTCTCTCCCCAGCACAGCTCCAATATTTTTAGCAGGTGACCAGCAACAGGGCTTTTCCAAATCCTAATCCAAGCCTGACCCTGGCGGGAAGCCTTTTCTACAGCGCTAGAGATACTTCCAAGTATAAAATGTAATATCAGGGACTAGGTTTATAGCAAAGATTAGATGAGGCAAACTGATAATTAGTCTGACATGCCTTGGACATGATCTCCCTCGTTACTGCAACTTGAGATTTGAGGCGATTTGGCACTTCGGAGATACAAAAAGAGGAATATTAATTTGGCTTGGATGGTAGCAAAGCGTAACACTGCACTCCTGTGGGGCAGCAACAGGATACCTGCAATCTCCGAATAGGGTCACGGCTAAAGTTGGTGCATCGAGGAAGTAAAAGCACTATATGAAAGTAGAGGAAGTTCAGGAAAATGCTACAAAAGTGTGGGATTCATGGGATAGTCATGATCCAAACTTTTTGTAGAGACAATATATGTATTACAGTCCAAAGACATGCGAAGGGAAATATAAGATAGCTGGTTCTCAATGTAAGAGTAACGGGCACCAAGGTGAAAAATAGACACTTCATGGAGCTGCATCTAGGACATATCAGTGGTGGAACCAATGTAAGGATATAATGGATCTGTACTCTCTTATACTGCAAAAATGTTACAATGTAACAAGATTTTCTTTCATTATTAACCAGCGAGAGGCACAAGTATCCAAAAAATCTCAGGTTGATGAAAAAAGAGCAGAGACCAAATGGTCAAAAGAATGTTCCAGAAGGGGTGCCAGACAGCACTATGTGGAGGTTACAAATATGTGCTGGGTCTTGACATCCCAAGCCAGTGGTGTAATAAACCTTGGGGGGGGCTGCCAAAGTGCATGGAGGGGACCTCTCTAGATTCAGTCAAGAGTTAACAGGCCAAGGGACTGTGCTGAGGGGGCCCCTTGGAGTTCAGACCCTCACCCCCTCCCCCCCTGCAACGCAGGGGCTGTGGTGGCCTCTGTGAAGCCCCTGACCCACACAGGGGGGATACCTACAATGAGCAAATTTGAGGACATAGAGCCTGAGAAGTCATACAAATCTAGGCAGGTCTCTTGAGCTAAAAGGTGTATTGCAGACAAACAAGGGTGATACTCCTATATGGTCTATGAAACGCAGGCCCCAAGTGTTGTGCTCACCACAGAAAAAAACAGAATGGCATTAATCCTGTATAATGAAGCCACCATTTTGTACTACATGCAAAGTGACTTCATGACAGACATCAACCATAATACACATGGTCCTCCACGCACACTACAAAGTAAGCACTACAACAAGCAGAGTGAAGGGTCTCAGATTTACAGAGTATACCAGAAAACATCATCAGGGGTACAGGTAAAAAGGCCTTGGGCACTATGTATTGGCTGCCAATAACCATCAGTTCCCCCATAGCCTCATGAGGGAAGACAAGGATGCTGCACTACAATTTGTTGTACACTGTGGCTGTGCCCAAATCCACAAAACATAAAGGGCAACAAAAATATTGAGTTCTTAACAGTATTCCTAGGACCAATCACAAAGTATTAAACAAAGACTGGGTGTCACAATTTTGTTGCTATATTGCATAATGGAAAAGCTTCCTCCTAAATTAGGGTAAAAATGTGCGCGCGCGCACACTCTCTTCCATGTCTGTGTAGAAGCTGAAATCAATTTGCCCTTGTGCAGAATTTAGTATGTTTTGGAATCAGCACAAGATTAACTGCACTAACTAAAAAGCAAGAACCTATTTTCTGTGTATTTTTTTTCATTAAGGGAAACTCCAGTCGCATATTTTCCTGCAGATAAAAAGGTCAAGACAATTACCACTAGTATCTTTGTTACTCTTCAAAATGCATTTTAAAGAAGACATACATTACAGGTTATGAATAATTAAAACACTTCCTTGAACTAAACCATGCAAGAAGAATATTTTTATTGTAGCAGGTTGTGAGCATTATGATACGAGGGGGTCTGTTAGAGATTAGATTATAAACATCAGGATGCTATGTAACATTAGCTGTATGAGCACATTGTACAATTAGATTTTTAAATTACACATAACTACAATTTCAGACACATGTCAATGAAGCAATAGCCCAGAAGCCCGCGTTTATGTTTTTTAATTTCCAAAATGAGATTAGAACCTAGGTATCGAAGACTCTAATTAGAATCCATTTGTCGTTTTTCTAGATCAAGATATTAGCCTCTGGAATATCCCCCAATTACCTTAAATACTGTCATTTCCAGTTATGTCGTACGCTGTGATTTTATGATCAATTATGAGCGAGTCCTGAACATTGTAGCATGCCGCTTTAGCATGTTTGAGTAGGTACGTTTGGCTACTAGGTGCAACTGGTAAGTTAGAACTGAGTACTTCTATATTTCCTAGGAAACTGTTTTCTGCTTTTCACAAACAAATTTTCTTTATTCCCCCTAGGGACAAGGTACGGACCGAAAGTGGGACCTTTGTTGAAATTCAGCAAAGTTCACCAGTGTAGGTCCCAACAAGCTACATATTATGACTGCTTCTTGACATCTCATAATGACAATCATATAGGAGATTATATTAACACAGTCCACCTCAGCAGATCTCTCCATCACTTCTCTATCCAACCTATGCTAGCTCAGGACCTTAAACTTTAAACAAATATCTCAGAATGGGCAACCGTGTGAAGTAATCAGCTAAGTAAACTATGATCACAAAAAACACCATTAAGGGGTCTGCAGAGCGGGTTATAATTACTAGTTTAAAGAAAGAAAACCATATATTGCATTCCTCTCTCTCACACTTCTTCATCCATCAGAAACAATAACTGCTGCGTCCTATAATACAATACATGCACCACGGTAATCATCATGCACGACATGGAAACACTTTCCACATAGGATTATAACAAACACAACACACGTCCAACCGCAGACCTTAAACATAGTAGCATGTTACCCATGTAGGCAAGCATCTCAGCCCCCAACATGGGGGTAGTAAATGCTATATAAATCTTGCAGTACATTACAATTTAAAAAAAAGAGGCATATTCAGGTCATGAAAAGAAGTTTTGGGGCAGTAAGCAAAAACGCAGAAAGAAATAAGTGGCAACGCAAAACAGGGAAAGGGGTGGGAGCATATTTTTAGCATTTACTCGTCTGTGCTGGCAAGTTAAACTGGAAGGAACAGGTGTTCTGTTCATTCAGAAAGTGAATGAGCAATAAAGACACCTTTAAATCTTGTTTTTGTCTTGACACATTGTCTGACTGTTCTAAGACAGAGTTAAAATGTCAGTTTGTCTTTTTACTAAGTGTTTCTTATCTGTTCCTGGAACAACCATGGACCACGCACACAACCTCTGCATCATACTGGATTCCTCGCTCATTATTAGCTGCCAGAGCAACGCTGTCTCCTCGTCATGTTTCAACACGCTCGGCCTGCTCCGAAAGACCTTCAGATGGATCCCACCGGAACCAAGAAGACCACCACCCAGGCCCTCATCAGCAGCAGACTTGACTGTGACAACGCACTCTATGCCAGTATCACCAAGAAACTCCCCCAGAAGCTCCAGAACGTGCAAAACACGCATCCAGACTGGTCCTAAACATCCTCTCCCGCAGCTACATCGCACAACACCTGTTTTAACTCCACTGGCTCCCAGTCGACAAAAGAATAACCTTCAAGCTCCTCACCCACGCGTATTAGGCCCTCCACAGCGGTGGACCAGCATACCTGAATAACCGCCTCTCGTTCCACGCACCCAACAGAACCCTCCGCTCTGCACAACTGTCACTGGCCACCGTCCCACGGATCTACAGGACCAGAACAAGAGGAAGATCCATTTCCTACCTCGCCGTCAAGACCTGGAACACCATGCCCCTCTGCCTCAGGGAATCCCCATCACTGTCCCAATTCAGGAATGACCTCAAGACCTGGCTCTTCGAATGGGGTGTAGAGTAGCACTGACCTCCAGGTTGATTTAGCTCTCCCGTTTCAGAACTCTATCGCCTCTAGACCCTAGTGGCTCTGGCTCCCCCGGCTTCGCTAGATGCGACAGCAAGTCTTAAGCGACTCTGGTTTCCCTTCCTTGACTTATGTTGTCCTCATTTTGTTGTACCCTATGTCCCCAGTTGAATTCGAACTGCACTATATTTGGCCCGTTTGCATGCCACCCGCTAGTGAGACTCGTCAGCACTCACCCACCCTGTCTAGGGGTATTGACTCATGACTTCATGTGATCGACGCGAACTACTCGCCTGTTTCTCCTTTTGCTATTAAGTACTACTGCACATTATGCTGTTGCCAATCACTTTTCTTTCTCTCCTTTTGCTGCATGAGCACTGCTCTAATTGTATGTTTTAAAAATGTGCAAAAATGTTTAAAAAAAAAAAAAAGAACAAAAAAAAAACCTGGCTCTTCTACAGTCAACCCCCCTCCCCCCCAGCTCCCCGAGACCCTCGCGGGTGAGTAGCCGCACTTTACAGGCACCTGATTGATTGATTAATTGAGCCTGGGATGCGTCCTCCTAATTGTCTAATAAGATAAAACCATACATGGAAGTGGGTGCGATCTATTTGTAACTACTTTACAAGCTTTTCTTTTTGTGTTATTACAGTAGTTCCCAGCATTTTTGCCCAAAAATAGTTTCCTAAACGGCTAATGTTGATATTCCTAGTTGCCCATGAGTTGCATCAGGATAAAAAAAAAGAGTAGGAGGTGGTCCCTTCACTTTGAAAGAAGCGGAGAGGCGCACACCCAAAGAAGAAAGCTGCCTTCTCTCCAATTGCCTGCTATCCAAAATAAATGTAAATGGGTGCAATTGGGTAATCAGCACATCTAAATACGGTCTAAAAGTTAATACGTTTTAATTAATGGACTTGGGAAACTTGGTACAGCTGGGAACCTGTGTGTAACCGTAGCTAGGTACACGCACATGTTTATTTTGAACAAGGAGAGATGGGGGCAAGATGAAATTATGGAAGAGAAGGTATGCACAGGGCTTTAAGTGGGCCGGGTCCTGCAGGTGCAAAGGCAGTAATAATTTTTTTTTAAAAACAGGTGGTCAGACGAGTCACTATCGGGCTCTTCATTTTTGCCCTCACCCTGGGTATGAACAGCAATTTACACTCAGAGGCACAACCAGCCAGCACCAGCCTTTGATGTAACCTTGGAGAGACTCTTGATATGTATGCTGCCACGAAGGAGCTAAATCAGAAGATACGATCACCTGCTAGTGATCTGAAAGTGCGCACCGTGGGGATCCGTACGGCGCAGGAGCAGGGTGAATGGCATAGCTCAGGCTCTAATTTTAACAGGTCTGCAGTGATAAAACTGCTGACAGGTATTAAAGCGCCTAGACATTTATTCAAGCACATAAATAAAAGTATTTTATAAATAAAGTAGATAATCTGAGATTGTTTTAAGTGCATTCCAGTTGTACTATCTGCATACAATAACAGAAAAAGGGAGCAAAACACCAGTCAGGCAGCAGAGATTTTTAGCCTTACATGTTGTGCTACGCCATTTATTACATAGGTTACGCCCCTTTGAGAGACCTCCCTCCCTTAGTTTTTTCGAACTCACTTGAAGCCCTGGGTTACTGGTATGCATGTTTGCACGTGGCAGCGTGTACAGAAAGATGACCACTAACGTGCTTGACGTTACATCCTGTATAGAGTAAGGGCGAGACCATCACATAGGCAGGCCAGCAATGCCCTGGACCTGCCTGGTGTCCATCTGGCTGTGCGCGAGCATCAGACAGTGACAGCGTGCTCTCAGCTGCTGCATGATGCAATGCCAGCTCAAGACTGCACGCGGGGCGCAGACGCCTCGCTGCTGCCTCTCCCTGCCCCCGGCGGCTTCTTACCCAGGGGGGGCTGCTGCGGGTTGATGGTCAGTGTGAGCGCCATTCTTTGCTCCAGGAGAATCGCTCGGCTGCTGCTCTCTGTTCTTGTGGCTCCTGCGCCGGCTTCTTCTGCCACGGGTTTCCTCCAGCGCTGCGTGCAGCCGTATCACTTCCGATTGCCGCTGCCACTTAGAATTAACTCCCCTGGCCGGGTCTAACGTCACTTCCGCTCTGAAAACGAAAGCACGAGATCTAGGCGACTGATACGCACGAGAAGCAGCATATGGTACTCTCGCGACCAAAGCATCACATGGAAAAAGTTACTCAAGGAATCCACACGTTATGAATACGGAGGTTGTGGCAGAAAGAGGAGGAAGTCACTGCTCTCTGTCTATATTTTTCGTTTTGCAGAGCATATGTACTAATGCACATTATACACTTCTATTTGAAGTGTGATTTTCATGTTAAATTTGACCCTAGTTAGTGATTCTCACGTTATAGTAAAATGAGGTTGGGTTGAACGAGTGGGTAGTTATGTGTAATGTTGTAGGGTGCCAGGCAATATGTACTTTCCCCCACAGACACTCTGGAGACGTTCTAATTGGTAATTGCGCCTTTATTACACTTAGTATGCACCTGTGGAGAGAGCGCCGGGCAACACGCTCCGATCGCGTCTCTCGTTCGCGCCGTTGTCCCTCGCGCATGCGCTGTAGCGTCCGACGTCCGCTACGCGCCTCTGCGTCACTACGTAGTGCGCGCGTCCACTAGACCGCGACACTACATATCTCCCCCTTTTCACACCACTCACACAAAGTCCCCGACCCGGAGGTCAGTCCATTTCAAAGTCTCTGAACTTGGATGGTCTCACCACTGCTCTTCCCCCCCGTGTGTGCCTTACCGGAGTGGAATGTCCTTCTCGGCTTCCCTCTGTGACCAGGCCTCCATCTGTACCTTTCGGAGAGCCCTGACTCTCTTTCTCTTTTACCTCGCCATCTTCTCTCGTGGTCTCTCCCCCAGGTCTTCTCCCTGGGTTGTCTCTCTCTCTCTCTTGCTCACCGCCCATGTCCTCCCCGGGGCCTCCTTCGGATGAGTCTGTGTCCTTTATCACCCCCTCTGCCGGGTTTTCTCCTTCCGTGCACTCTCGGGGCCACTGTAAGATCTTATTGCATTTGGCCATGCGCTCGTGTGACCACACGTTACCGTCACTGAGCAGTGCTGCCCTGTCATACACCTCTTCTACTCGGAGGGGTGGGGAGTATTTGCTTTCTCCTTTCCGCTTAAGGATCGCCAGCTTCACTCTGACCCACTCCCCTTTTTCCAACGCAGCATCTTTTGTCTTCTTGTGGCGGTTGTAGTGCTCCGTGTAGATGCGTTGTGCCTTCTGCAGGTTGTGCTGCACCACTGCCGGAGACCATTTGCTAGTGATGGTCTTCTCCTGCCATGCCACATTGTCTTTGGTAAAGGGTTGCCGTCCCCGTAAGATCTGGAAGGGACTGTACCCCGTCCCAGTGGGGGTGATGCGGTATGCCCATATCGTGCTGAGCACCTCCTTTTCCCAGTCTTTACCTCTTGTGATGGCCGCCTGTATGGAGCCCATCAGCACCCTGTTGAACCTCTCTACTTGTCCATTGCTGGATGGGTGGTAAATCGAAGTGTGTTTGAGTACTATGCCATTCCTGTTCGCGAACGTGACCCACTTGTCGGAGATGAACTGGGGGCCATTGTCACTGATGATGCTCCTGGGTATGCCTTCCCGAAGAAACATCGCCTTGAGGAAGCGTAGGATCTCGTCCGTGTCCATGACCTCGTTGATGTGCACTTCTGGCCATTTCGAGTATTTATCCACCAGTACACATAGATATTTGGGGATGCCTTGGTCGTCCAGTATTGGTCCCAGGATGTCCACTGCTACCTCTTCCCACGGGTTGCTGGGGTTAGTAAATTTCCCTAGGGGTGGTCTCATCGGTTTGAGAGTCTTGTCTGCCCCTTGGCATTGCGCGCAGTCCTTCACGTGCCTCTCAACGTGCGTGTCCATTCCTGGCCACCAGTAAGTTTGTTTTGTTCTGGCCTTTGTCTTCACTATTCCCAGGTGGCCTTCGTGAAGTATGGCTAGCAGGGTAGGTACGATGTTCTCCGGCGGCACCACCCTGTCACCCCTGTAGACGAATACTCCATCGTTGCCCACCGACAGCTCTTCTCTGACTTCGTAAAACTGCCTGATTTTTGGACCTTGTCGCCTCCTGTCCGGCCATCCCCGCACAATGCACGCCTTGATTTCCTCCATGTCGGCATCCACTTCATATGCATCCTTCCAGTCCTGCCTGCTGATGGCCTTTTCCGGATCGTCCGTCAGAGCCACCATCTCATCGTCGTCTTCCCTGTCGTTGGACGCGCTGTCCATCGCAGATGCCCTGCTGAGGTAGTCCGCTATTTTGTTCCTGGAGCCCGGGATGTATTCCACGTCGTATCTGTACTCCAGGAGTTTCAGTGTCATTTTCGCTATCCGGGGTGTGGCGCTGGCATGGCCATCGGATGTCAGTACTTTCACGAGAGGCTTGTGGTCTGTCTTCACCTGGAATCGGGTCCCCCACAGGAACTGCCGGTACTTCGCCATGGCCCACACTACCGCTAGCATCTCTTTCTCTATCACGCTGAACTTTTGTTCCGATGCTGTCAGCGTCCGGGACGCGAAGCTGATCGTTTCCGTGCCGCCTTCTGGTCTTTCTTGCATGAGCACGGCTCCCAGCCCCTTTTCACTCGCGTCCGTCATCAATATCGACCGCCCCTGGGGGTCGAATCCTTGCAGCGGGACTGCTCCGCCAATCTCCCGTTTCACGGTGTCGAACTCTTCTTGCGTCTCCTCCGTCCATCTGAACGCCGTCTTGTCCCTCGTGAGCTGCCTCATGTGGTGGGTTTTCGTGGCAAAGTGGTGGACGAATTTACTGTAGTACTCTGCCATCCCTAGAAACGACCGCACTTCCTCCTTGGATGTGGGTGGCGGTGCTTCGCAGATGGCCTTTACGTTCCCTCTCTTCGGCGTTATTCCTTGTGCCCCTACCTCGTGTCCCAGGTAGGTGACAGATGGCATCCCAAAATGGCACTTCTCCCACTCTGCTGTGAGGCCCTTCTCCTCCAGGATCTTCAATACTGCCGACAGTTTCTTGTCGTGGTCCTCCTGCTCCGTCCCCATCACTAAGATGTCGTCCTGGAAGTATTGCACTCCCTCAATGTCCTTGAATAGGCGGGCCATCAGCTTCTGGAACACCGCCGCTGCCGAGGCGAGACCGAAGGGCATGCGGCAGAATTGGTAGCAGCCGAACGGCGTGATGAACGATGTCAACTTTTTGCTCGTCGGATGTAGTGCTACTTGATGGTACGCCGATTGCAAGTCTATGGTGGAGAACCATTTCACTCCTTTCGTGCGGGCCAACATTTCCTCAATGCGTGGCAAGGGGAACCTCTCCACCACTATGCACTTGTTCAACTCCCTGAGGTCCACACAGAGGCGCACTTTGCCTGACGGTTTCATGGCCACCACCAAGGGGGCCAACCACTCCGCGCTGTCAATGGGCTCAATGATTCCTCCTTCTTCCAGTCGGAGGAGCTCCTGTTGCACCGCTTCCCTAACGGCAATCGGGATGTTCCGTACCTTGTGCGCGACTGGCCGGGCGTTGTCTTTGAGGACGATTTGTGGGAGAACTTCTCCAGCCTCCCTATCTTCCCGCCGAAGACCTTCGGGTGCCCACTCCGCCATTTTCCTGCCGTCGACTCCTCTCCGTCCAGTGTCGCCAGCACTTGGGTGTCCCCTCCTGCGTTCAGCTGTATACCCAACACTCCTTGGTCCATCCAGCCCAGGACTGACGGTCCTTTCTCTGCGACGTACAGCTTGCAGGTCGCGCTCCTCTCCTTGAATTGGAACTTCATTGTCTTGAACCCTACCATCGGGATCGGGTCCCCTGTGTAGGTGACAGGTCGGATGTCGGGGGGTTCCAGGTGTGTGCCCCACGTGGGTCTGAACTTCTCGCTCCATACTGAACGTTGGATTATCGTGTAAGGAGATCCAGAGTCCGCCACGATGGTGATGGGTATGCCTCCTACTATCATGTCGCATTGGGGCTTGCGCGATCTTCTCTCCTCTATGCCCAGTACCTGGTCTTCAATACACAGGACTTCCTCGTCGTCTTCACGGCCTTCTGCTTCTTCCCCCTCGTCCTGTGCCACGAATTTCACCGCCTGCTGTCTTCCTTTCCTGCGGCAAACCTTTTCGTAATGGCCGACTAGGCCGCAGAACGCGCACTTGGCTCTGAACGCGGGACACCGTTTGTCGTGCGCTGCATGATTCGAGCTGCCGCACCTGTAGCATTTCATGGCCTCGCCTTTGCCCTGTTTCCATGTCGGTCCTGGTCTTGGTTTCCCTGTGGCCGCTCCTCTGTACTCCCCCGTCGTTTGTTTCCCCCGCGTCTGGTGGTCCGCGTCGTCTACTTTGTTGACTGTGAGTCTGGGGGCCTGTTCTCTTTTGGCTGCATCCGCACAGCGTTTCGTTAGCTCCGCCCTCTTCACTATGGCGATCACTTCATTCAGCGTTGCATCTCCATTCGCCCATAGTTTGTCCTGTACTGACTTGCTTGTCGTGTGCATGACGATCTGGTCCTTGATGAATTCGTCCTGCAGTCCGCCATACCTGCACGTCATCGCCAGCTTCCGCAGTGCCGCCACATAGTCATCCACGGATTCTCCCGCTTCTTGCTTCCTCTGCTGGAAGTTATAGCGGTCGATGGAGGTGCACACTGCCGGTCGGTAGTGGTTGTTTAAATCTTCTATGGCGTGGGTGAACACGTCTGTGTCTCCTGCTGGTCTGGTGATCGGTGTGAGATTTTGGAACACCCGTATTCCTTCTGGTCCTAGGTTGTGTAGGAGTATCCTCTTCCTCCTGGCGCTAGAGAACGCCTCCTCGTTCTCATCTTCTAGCGCTTCCAGGTAGTTCCTGAAGTACTCCCTCCAGTCTTCCCACTTCATTATGGGTTCTCCCGGGCGTGGTAGGAACGGTATCGGCGTCGTCAGGGTCGCTGACTGTGCACTCATTTTGGCGTCCACTGGCTTCCTTGGGCTACCTGGTGCGTCCGTCCCCACACCCCTACTTCGGGTACCTGGGACTGCGTTCGAGCCGGCTGCTCCGTCGTCCCCTGACTCCGCCAGGATCTCTTCTGCGGCTCCGCCGTCCGTCCGCGATATCCCCTACCACGTGGCTGGCTCTTCGTTGCCTACGTGCCACTCTCCGGCTTCTTTCTGCCTCTGCCGCGCTCTCCCGGTGTGTAGGCGTCTGCTGTTTCGTCTCTCCGGTCTCTCACCGTGTGTGGTGGTGTCTCTCCTGGCTGGCTTCTCTGTGCTGCAGGTTAGGGGGGCACCTTCCGCCTGTTGCACCTGGGGTTCTTCTTGTCCCAGTCTCGTCGCCACTGTAATGTTGTAGGGTGCCAGGCAATATGTACTTTCCCCCACAGACACTCTGGAGACGTTCTAATTGGTAATTGCGCCTTTATTACACTTAGTATGCACCTGTGGAGAGAGCGCCGGGCAACACGCTCCGATCGCGTCTCTCGTTCGCACCGTTGTCCCTCGCGCATGCGCTGTAGCGTCCGACGTCCGCTACGCGCCTCTGCGTCACTACGTAGTGCGCGCGTCCACTAGACCGCGACACTACATTATGTGGCATCGTTAAAGACTTGCACGAACGTGCGAATTAGGTGAACTGTCTGATTCCTTGGTAAGAAATGAATTGGTAAGATGCACCAACAGCACCAGGGTGCAAGAGAAACTGTTGTCTAACAATCCGTTGTTGGCTGATGCTATAGCCATTGTTGAAGGGGTTGAGAATACTTAAACTTGGGTAAAAGAAATGAGGAAGAATCTTGAGGACAAGAAGGAAGTCCAAGGCGACGTGCATGCTTTTCCAGACACTGACAATCCTTGACCACTTCTTGAATCATGTGATCCATACCAGGCCACCAATATCTCCCTTACACGAGCTTTAGTGAGACTTCTGCCAAGATGCCCCTCATGAGCAAGATTAACAAGTTTGTCCCTTAAATCAGAAGGTGGAACAACTCTATCGTCAGCTCGCCGTCCATCCACAGAATGAATGATCCATGACATTCCCATGAGATCATTCCATTCCATGCCTCGAGCTGACATTCTAAATGTACCCATGATCCAGTTGATTACAACAGTGATCCAGTTAGGGTAGTCCGAGTTGATGAGTTTCCTGCACCTGTGCTTGACAGGGCCCGACCGCAATCTACCATCCTTTACAAGATATCTCCTGATGCTCATGCAGCTGTGACCTTTCTTTGTGGGATGACTGGGAAGAAGAGGGAAGCCTCCGTATCGAGATATGCTGGATTTTGATTGGTCCCCACCTCTTGAGAACTAAAGGGAGTTGTTGCTCACTATGGAAATTGTATGTTTAATTGTGCATTGCTGAGCTCATTAGATTCAGATATGCTTTCCCACTTGCTTGAAAAGAGATACCCCTTACCCTGCTCTTTAAACTTGCCTTTGCCCTTGCTTATATAATTTGAACTCTTGAACAAATCCTTACTCATTTACTCAATTGAACCTTCATTTGGTTCTGCCTTTAGAGGTTTTACTTACTGACACCTGCTGATTAAGTTTTCCCGATCTCATTTGAATTCTCAGCTTAGCATTACGGAATTTCCCTTTAGCGGAAACTGAATCTTATTTGATTTGTATATAACAATGTTTAAATAACTTGCCTTTGTAGTTGCTATTTACACCAAAGATTTGCAAGAACTAAACACCATCCTGCGCTGCTACAATCATGGCAGCTGCTCATCAACAGCCAACCTATGCATTATTATTTTTAATTTTTTAATTTTATTTTACAAATTATCACAAAAGTAATTGTGAGATGAAACAAGTGTTAGTAAAGGCATTCCAATTTAATGAATTAGTCAAAAATAGATGGAATTTTAAGAAAGATCAGTGCGTAAGATCATCTGCTTTGAATATGTATATTGCAGGGTGTAATGGTAAGATATCTCTGTTAGTTAAGGTACTTAATCAAGACATCTGTGTGGTAATCTCTGGTAATAGGTTTAAATCATTATTTAGCTAAATGAGTGCATCTGTTGCATAGAATTACACGTAACTTACAGGTCACAGGTTTCTATTTCATATAAGATAATTCCGGTGTATTTCATGTTGGTATAGTGAAGTGAGACCATTGATATCCTATTTCATGCTAGAACTCTAAAAATGTTGTGGGGGGGGGGGGGTATATGGTCCAGTCTGATGGGAGGGGCTGCATTTGGCTCAGTTGGTCAGGTGTTGCCTTCCATATTTTAGAGTCAGTGGTAATGCCTAGAACTCGCTTGACAAGTGTTGCAAAATAAAAAGTGGATCCTCTTTGAGTTTTGCATTTACCCAAGCTTTGCTGAATGGTTATTTAATGAGCCACTATTTCAGAAAGATTGTCATTTGCAGAGGAGCAAAGATCCCATGTGAAACATTTGTGGTGGTGCTACTGCTGCCTGCAGGGAGAAATCAGGATCCATTTTTCCAGCATCCTGAGAAAACAAGCCAGTAATCGGTATAATCAGGGCTCCTGGAATTCTGCTGCTGCGGTGTTTTTCATATAACAATGGATATGAAGGGGGTGTGGCCTGGAAACATGGCCGACAGGACGTGTACTCACAGCTAGCCACGAGAAAGAATCTGGTTAAATCCTGATCCGGCAACATTGGACATCACGTCTCTACACTTGGGAGGCAATGACTGACCCCCGCCAGTTCCAGAGGCTGTGGGGACCCTGTGACACTGAATATGGGACTGCGGGGCAGGGCAGAGGAGGGGCGGCCTAAGTCTCCTGGAGCCGATTGCACAGCAATACATCTGGGTCTGCAGCGGTGCTTGACTACCCATTGACGAGCCAATGGTCGCCGTACCCCCCAGCACCCTCGTCAACCGCTCCTGGTGTCCGGACTTCTGGAGCCTCATCATACCCTGGGCTGAACGAGTCCCTGTAACAATGCCACTGCCGGACGACCCCTCATGATACACACCCTGGGTGCGGTGCTGCGGGCACCTGAGACATCAAAGCTGGCATGGTTGCTCAGTATGTGTCGCAGCCCCCTCGGAAGCCACTTACACACGATTTTGGTGACCTGCCTTGGTTGAGGGCCTCCTGTAAGAAGTAAATAATTGGAGTCGTGCCGGCGACCCTACCTTCGAGATGGCGGAATTGGTGCAGAGCTTGCTGTAAGTAGCTGCTTCCTTCGATGCTATCTCCTCCACAGTGCTGCCGTGTGACACCACTGGCAGCCACTGCAGGGCATGGCTTGATAGCCGAACATGGCGGACGTGTGAGCCCTGAGCTCCGCATCAGCCTGTAATTTCTCTTGAATATCCTGGTGTCCCGAACGAGCCGAAAAGAAAAAAACAGGCCCCAGCAACGGTGAAGAACTCGGGAACCCAGAGGGTGAATCTCTGGCTGACACGGTCCCCAGTGTAGGCGAAGACTCAATGGCCTGGACGCGACGCTGAACCCCGCAGGGGAAGGAGGCCGGGAGACGTGGCGACTGCCAGGTTCCAATGAGCTGGAGAGCCCAGGGATTGGTGACAGAGCTGGTGACTGGCCCGCGGTGAGGTCACCCACCTCTCGTGCAGCACCGGGAGGCCCCGATTGGCTCAGGAGGACTCTGGCCCTGGATTGAGTCTGGAGGCCTACATGGACGGGAGCGGCGTGTGCAGCCCCGGCAGGCCTGAAGGCTGAGTGAAGAGCAACACCTCGCGGCACAGTGAGTAAGCCTCCCAGGAAGAGCGGTGAAACTGTGGAGGGCTGGGGAGCTGCTGGGGGCCTCTTGGAGCTTTGAACGCTGCCCGGTGGAGGAGGGCGCGGCCCGCCAGGAACAACACACCAGGTCTTTGCATGGAGGGGTGGGGAGTGCCCGCTGATTGGCGAAAACCACGATGGGGATGGATCCAATTGAAGCAAGCGCTGGAGGTCCCTGAAGCGGGGGTGGCTATCGCGTTGCCCTAAGTGGCAAAACTGTGGGAAGAGAACTTGGCAGGCCCAGATGCGACAGACGGGAGAGGACCCCCCTTGGCAATACCCTGCAACAGAAAGAATAGCTAGCCCCCTGGACGGCACAAGCAGCCTTCCCCAGCTGGCACGACGGAGTGGCAAGTGCCCAGCACCCACTTTCGACCTGAAAGGGAGTGAAGAGCAGGGGCCCCAGTTAAAGAATAGAAGGCCGGGCACGTGGCTTGGGGTGCGCCTTTTGCTTTCCCTTCCCCTGAGGGTATATAGCTGGGAAGTGGCAGCCGCAAACATATTATGCTTGTGGGGATGAAGAACACATTGCAAGGAGATACTTAGGAGGACGACCGAACACCTGCGCCATTTGAAAAATTGCAAAGACGACCCCCGCACCCACGAGGAGGCAGGGGGCCTCCAAGAGATAACAGGGCACCTGTGGAAACTGGTTGGGAGTGCCCTTCTTCCAACCTAGCGACCTGCTTGTACAGAAGCACACACACAATTTTTGAGCTGCAGGAACGCCTGGTGAGAAGCCAAGTGTGAACATGGGCAAGGTCAGAACAAAGTCGGTGGGAGCTCCCCTGGCGCAAGAAGATGACCCTGCGGCCCCCCAACAACTGAACACGTCGCCTCAACAACCAATAGACCCGGTACAGCAGCAACTAGCCAAAATCCTGGAAGCCATAGCGGACACTAAAGCCACGCTGTATCAGGACATTAGTACGAGTCATGGCTCCAAACAGTGGTCGTGCCGGAGGGACTGTTCCACTACAAAGATAGGGACTTGCTCCTGCAGAGGGCGTGGTCAGATAGCCCGTTCACAGTGAACAGCAGCAAGGTCTCCATATTCTCTGACTATTCACTGGAGGTCCAAACAAGGAGGGCATTGTATCTGGAGGTGAAAAACGTCCTGCGTTACGAGGGTCTCCAATATTCGCTAATGTTTCCTGTCCGTCTTTGCATCATTCTAGATGGCCAATCCCACTTCTGCAACGACCCCAAAATGGCATGGGACTGGATAGAGGCGTACAAAACTGGTAATCCAATGGGTCAAGAAAGTAAACCCTAGAGGCGACGTGACAGAGCCAACAGGAAAGGACCCAGGAGAAGACCCAGACGGGAACAGTCGGAAAAACCCAGCCCCTCGCAGACTGAGAAGGAGAGGGCCACAGCACTGTGGGCAGTGGCCGAGATCATGCAAAGTGCTGGATCTTCCTCAGAATTAGGCTCGGGCTCGGCTAAGGGAACGGAGGGCTCGGAGTCCAAGGCCTCTGGGGTCAGCAGCATGGTTTTCCCAAAGGTTACCCCTGGAACTGCAGATAACATCATCTGATTAATGACTTGAGCAACGCCAGGCCACACCTGGAAGCGATGGAGGACCATACCCCTATGGAATCTGTGGAAGCTGTTACGGCTCAGTCTATGTGCTTTGGCCTGATGTAACAGGGTGAATTGTTAACTTTGTTCTACAGGCTGCACCCCCTTGACGGGCAGGTACCAGGATGGTCCCTGCCTTACATTGGTGGTTAGTGACTTGGGTAAGTTTTGGGCAGCCGACCGTTGTCGAGCCACTCTGGGATAAGGGAATTGTAAGCTATGGGAAGTTGTGTTTCTATGTGCTGTTGTTTTTTCTGCTGAACAGGGGTTGTCATTGAGGCACAGGTGTTGTCTGGGGGGTGTTGAGGGGAGCTGTGCAATTTCACATCACCATTGACCATGGCAGTCACACCAGGTATTATTAGATTCCTCACCTGCAATGTAAGGAGGCTGGGGTCAATGAGCAAGAGGCACAATGTGTATATTTACCTGAGGAGAAGGGAGTTGAGATCGCCCTATTCCAAGAAATACACTTCATACAGAGCAAGCTTAAGAAATTGCATAGAAGGTGGAGAGGGCAGATATATGCAACAAGTTATTCGGCCTTCACTAGAGATGTCCTGGTATGGGTACGGCCAGCGGTCCCCTTAGACGCCATCAACTCTAAGATTGACAATGAAGCAAGGTATGTACTGCTTACTGGGAACCTGTGCGGCAGAGACATTACCATTGGTAGCATCTATGCCCCAAATCATGACCAGCTGGCATTCCTGCGAGGGCTTTCAGCCCAATTAGCCGACCAGATAACGGGAGCCTCAATAATAGGGGGAGACTTTAACTGTGTGACGGACCTAGCACTAGATCGCTCACACACCCCTCTCCCTGGAACACAGCCACACCGCACATCAAAGGGTTTCCAGGAGTGAAGCAATCACAGGGAATTGGTTGACACTCGGAGGGTACAACATGCCATGGATAGGGAATACTCCTTTTCCCCCATACACCAGGTGCATACTAGGCTAGATGCATTTCTCTGTTCTGCAGACATCAATGAGACTGACACACACACCGAGTATCTGGGAAGCACCTGCTCGGACCATAGTCCGCTGCTACTGTTCCACCGACCCTCGAGGACTTAACCCACGATCCTTCTGTGGACGTTCAGACCCATGATGCTGGAAGACGGCCCCTTTAAAGAGTCACTAGTCTCTTACATTGATACTTACTTTGCCTCAAACAAACACTCTGCCTCCACGGAATTGATGGATTTTAAAATGGTGATCCAGGGGCACTGTGTGAGCCAGTCAGTTGGAGTGCGGAGAACCCTATGCAGGGAGCTGGATGAACTTGAGAAGGGCCCACGTACACTAAACAACATTCAGGGAACAGATGCAACACCGTCAGTGGCTCTTTTAGATGTCAGATGCCTATACAATGAAGGTTTGACTAGAAAGGTTGCCTGGCAAGAGTGCATGATGAAGAAGATAAATGAGGTCACTTATTAGCACGGCTGATTAAACCGGAAACACGAGGTTCCCAAATCACACATATTAGCAACACTAGTGGCACGATTATGCATGAGCCAGAAGAGGTTAATGCCACTTCCAGGAATATTACGAAACACTATATGCTGCCCCACGTTCAGGATCCCAGGACTCAAAGAATTTTTGGCACCCTTGCAGCTAGTCAGCTTAAACAGACAGTACCAGGAATTATTGGGAGGACCGGTGACACTCTCAGAGAAACGGCAAGCCATAACCTCAATGGCCAAAGGGACAAGATGGTCTTCCTGTCAAATTTTATTCTGTTTTTGCCTCCAACTGGCGCCCCGCTTGGAGACCCTGTATACCACATTGCTAAAATTGTTACGGCTCTCAGACTCCACGCAAAGTGCCATAGAGATCCCGCTTTCTAAGTCAACAACCCCAGAGACCAGTGTAGAAGACTACAGACCATTATCTATGCTTAACATGGATTTCAAAATCTTAAGCAAGGTACTGAGACTGCTTCCGCACATGCCCAAACTAATCCACACAGACCAGAATGGGTTCATCCCTTCACAAAACACCTCATATACAACCTGAGGAGATTCTACTCAATATTATACGATCCGAGGCAAAAATACACAAGCAAGCCGCAATACTATCAATAGACCTTGAAAAGGCTTTTGATACAGTTAGCTGGCACTAATCATTTGAATGCTTGGAGAGAATGGGTCTGGGAAAGGGTTGTATTAAATGGGTTAAACTATTATTTGGCCACCCAACTGCGAGAGTCAAAACGGGCGGGACAGTTTCACCCTAATATGGGATCTTCCGTAGAAAGCGTCAGGGGTGCCCATTGTCCCCATTATTGTTTGTTCTGGCGTTGGAGCCGCTTGTGGCACTGTTCCGCCAAGGGGGGGCTGGGATGGGGTTGACCCTCGATGGGCGGCAACACATTATTTCCCTAAACGCCGATGATCTTTTGGTTTATCAGGACTACGAGTTAATAAGGCCAAGACCTATCTCTTCCTGGTGCCGGGGCCACTTATGTGCCCCCAGACAACACTCCCAGAGGATCTTAATTGGGCCCAAGCCACATTCAAGTACCTAGGTATCCATATCGATCACTCCCTGGCTGATATGCGCGAGTGCAACTTGGATAGAGCGCTCAAATCCTATGTAACATTCTGGAACTCACTGAAGCTACCTGTAATGGCACGTATACCATTGACCAAAATGGTCGTGTTGCCTAGACTACTGTTTTATTTCGTCAACCTCCCGCTGTTTTTACCCAGAAGCTGGTTCACCCCCCTGTACTCGTTAGTACGAGACTTAATTTGGGGTGAGGTCTGAGGGAGAATCTCACTGGCGATACCGCAGCGCCCGATGCGAAATGGAGGATTGGGGGTACCCCACTTCGAATTCTATTACCTAGCCTCCCAGATACAATGGTTGGCGCAGTGGTTGGAGGGCGCTAATGTAGAGGGAGCGTTCCTGGGTGGATTAGGTGGTCATACCGCACTCCTACTGGCTAAGATTCTGGACCATAAGGTGGTGACCCCTTATAGATCAATAAGATAAAACATGGCACTACAGCGCTGGGGGAGGAGTATGTCCAGGATGCCTGGCGCCCCCAAATACACACCACGTCTCCTCTTGGTGGGCCTTCCACACGGAACTCCACACCAGATATTCACCCCTGAGCAGCTAACGGAATGGTCAGAGACTGGCTTAAAGACAGTGGGAGATTGCTATCAAGAAAAGACACTGATTCCCTTCGAGGAGCTAGTGGAACAATATGGATTACTAGTGGGCCAGTTTTTGAAGTACGAAGCTCTGGTCTGCACATTTGGAGATCTATGGGGTGGAGGCAGGGAAGAACCAGATACACACCCCTTACTGCATGCATTGCTCTCCCTGGGAGACGCTAAGCACCAGGTGAAGTGGTTCTACATGGCTCATTGGTAAGATTACCCAAAACCAGAGACCGCTGGGAACATGCCCTAAATAGGCGACTCCATCACCGGGAATGGGAGAGACTTCCCATAGTCAATATCCTGTAGTACACGACTGAAATACATTCAGTTTAATTACATACATATGACCTATTTGACTCCACACAGGCTCCGAATTATACATGGAGGGGAGATGCGCGAGTGTCCGAGTTGTGACCAACAAGATATAGACTTCATCCACATGGTCTGGAATTGCCCAATACTGACTCCCTTCTGGGCTAAAGTAGTGTACTTGACAGGGGCGACCCAGTGGAGGGAACTAGTGCGGTCCCGGGAAAGCCTGGTACTAGAAAACAATGATTCTGACAAAGAGGGAACCACAAGAACACTAGTCAGAGCACCTGAAACTACATAAGGAGTGGAGAAAACAAACAATCAAAACAGTAAACAAACCCTAGGCAGGAGGAAACATACAGTAATTAGTGCACCACTGACCAAACCCTACATGGTTGCCTTGATAGATAAAAGAAGCTACCCTTCACCTACCATGGACACTACACACCCACCTCGTGACCCCAAAAAATGTATTAACAAACAAATGATGGACGGAATGCTGACAATGCAGATATTCTCCCCCAGTCAAGAGATCTGGGTTAAATTCATCGTTCTTTTGCCCACTACACCACCCCAGTTTAGACATGGCCATATGCAAATCAGTCTTGACCCTGTGCCTCATGGGAACAGTCCTGCCCGAACTGCCAAGCCATGTCTTCCCTGGACCGGAATCAAGCATCCTAGGACCGGTTTCTGGCTATCAGCCGTCATCAGCCAGGATAGCTTGACTCCAGTGGCGTAGTGAGCACGGGTCCCACGTCTGGGAATACCCATCCCACTTAGGGCGAAAAGCGTTATAACAAACAAATGATGGACGGAATGCTGACAATGCAGACATTCTCCCCCAGTCAAGAGATCTGGGTTAAATCCATCGTTCTTTTGCCCACTACACCACCCCAGTTTAGACATGGCCATATGCAAATCAGTCTTGACCCTGTGCCTCATGGGAACAGTCCTCCCCGAACTGCCAAGCCATGTCTTCCCTGGACCGGAATCAAGCATCCTAGGACCGGTTTCTGGCTATCAGCCGTCATCAGCCAGGATAGCTTGACTCCAGTGGCGTAGTGAGCACGGGTCCCACGTCTGGGAATACCCATCCCACTTAGGGCGAAAAGCGTTATAACAAACAAATGATGGACGGAATGCTGACAATGCAGACATTCTCCCCCAGTCAAGAGATCTGGGTTAAATCCATCGTTCTTTTGCCCACTACACCACCCCAGTTTAGACATGGCCATATGCAAATCAGTCTTGACCCTGTGCCTCATGGGAACAGTCCTGCCCGAACTGCCAAGCCATGTCTTCCCTGGACCGGAATCAAGCATCCTAGGACCGGTTTCTGGCTATCAGCCGTCATCAGCCAGGATAGCTTGACTCCAGTGGCGTAGTGAGCACGGGTCCCACGTCTGGGAATACCCATCCCACTTAGGGCGAAAAGCGTTATAACAAACAAAAGATGGGCGGAATGCTGACAATGCAGACATTCTCCCCCAGTCAAGAGATCTGGGTTAAATCCATCGTTCTTTTGCCCACTACACCACCCCAGTTTAGACATGGCCATATGCAAATCAGTCTTGACCCTGTGCCTCATGGGAACAGTCCTGCCCGAACTGCCAAGCCATGTCTTCCCTGGACCGGAATCAAGCATCCTAGGACCGGTCCGGTCAAAGGGCAAGCCTGAGGGACCTGCACTGTCTCCTTTGCCTGCACTGGCAGAACTTCATTCTCTCCTGAGGGCTCAGGGGTTTCACGACACTTGGATGGCCATGCAGCCTGCCCATCACCAATCACTGCATGTGCCTGCCAGACTCTGAAAGTTGCCCCGCTCATCACAGTCTGAAGGGTTGCATGAATGCACATATTCTTATCGGACGCATGATTGCTCCCGGGGTGCTTCCTCCCTACCCCCATGCAGGGTCCCGCTAAGGCACCCACTCTATAACCGGTGCGCATAGACCAAAACTGTGGCCTGTTTGGGAATAGCCCTGCTTTGCTGATGGGTCTCACACTGACAGGGAGACCATGTTCTCAGCTAACTCCAATCCGCAGGACGAGGCGTTTGCTGATACTCTCCACCTGGTGCGGTGGCACTCAACTCTGCAGTGCACAAGAAGTCGTACCTATTATTTTTGCTTCGGCCTTACCAGTGCGCTCTCTGCTTAGCAATCTTGAACACACGGACTGTCTTGTATTTTGGTGCTTCACCTTCGCCACCATGTCTGTTGGCTGGAACACATTCATCATTATGGGTAAGGACAAATCTGCCTGCACTTTAACGGCCAACACCATAACACAATATACCACCCTGTGCCACTCCGTTCAGAGGATAACACGGCAAATAGGCGCATGTGACGCTGAGAATCTGTCTGGTGATGATGTTATATTTAGGAAATTAAATTTGAAAAATCATAGAAATTCACTTAAAAAGCCAAAGGTTACAGGGACTTTATAGTTCAGCTCAGATTTCACTCATACAAAACCATCGAAATTCAGCAGTTATAGTTAGTTAGGTACCTGAGCCAACTATAATTTACGCCCCGTAATGCACTGCTTATGACATCACCTATTACATCACTCATGGTGTGAGTGGTTCTGTGGATGATGTCATCAGTGATGTCTTTGGAGATGTCATCAGTGATGTCACTGACCATGTCATGAGTGATGTAATAGGTGAGGTCAAAAGTAATGCATTGCTGGGGCGTAAGTTATAGTTAGCTCAGGTAATTATAACTGATGAATTTCTCTGGTTTTGTACAAGTGAAATCTGAGCCTAACTATAACGTCCCTATAACCTTTGTTTTTCCAAGTGTGTGCGTATGTATATATATATATATATATATATATATACATATATATATGCCGAACACTTCGTCGAACACCATCCATGTAGCAGGAACAGACGAATACGGACCGAAAAGTAGGTGCAACATTTTTATTAGATCCCCTGCACCGCCGCCATTATGCGTTTCGGCCTGCAAGATCACATTAAATGAGATATATATTTTAAAACTATTGTCAGTTGCCAGTAAGTAGTTCGAGTAAGGACCTAGTTTCCATAGGAAAAGTGTTTCTTTTTTTCTCTTTTTTTTGTGAAAATGTGTTTTTATTTTCAACAAATAACAATCGGTGCTAGTCATACAACCACAGTTTGGCAGCATTTTGTTACATAGGTGTATTCAAATATAGCAGTTCTGGAATTAATTGGCTCCATGTATAGTACTACAGAGACACAAGTCATATACAGTGAGTGGACTATATACTAGGTACACAGTTCCCCCGCCTTCTCATTAATTTAGTCACTAACATCAGAGCTTGTGTCTACTTGTGGGGGTTCGCATATGTTACCGCGGTAAGCGTTCCATTTTCCCCAAATGCGGTCCCATTTTTTAGGGCAGCCCCTGTGAACATACACAGCTTGTTCAGTCACCATTGATATGGCCATATCTTGGCACCATTTTCATAAAGTCGGGGTCTGCCGGGATCCCCAGTGAAGCGCTATATTCCTTTTGGCCAGGGCCAGACCAAGGGTTACCCAGTCCTGATCTGAATGAGTGAAGTCTGTCGGCTCCCAAATGTTAAGTAGGCATCATTTTGGTTCTGGGTGAACTTCTATCCCTGTGACTTGTGACATGGTGGTCATAATTGATGCCCAATAGGACTGAATGTATGGGCACTCCAAGACAGTGTGTAGAAACGTACCCGGGAGGCCACATTGCCTCAAACAAAGTGGGGTGTCAGCGGTTCCCAGTTTATGCAATAAAGTGCGTTAGTAGTATATTCTGTGCAGGATATTCAGTTGCAATAGACGGAGACTCAAGGGTATTGCTACCTCCCTTGGTGATGCAGGCGCCCCCTGCCAGGCCACCTCATCCATGGGTCATAGGTCCGCCTCCCACCGTTTCTTAAGGGCTATTGTGGGATCTGGCTGGTTGTTTACTAATTTTCGATATACCAAGGATATGGCTTTTTTGTGTAGGTGATCAGTGAGAAGTCTATCCTCTAATGGCGAGCCTTCTGGTAATGTCGGGTCGCGTGACAATGCAGTTTTCAATGCGTGTTTCACCTGTAGCTATCTAAAACTTTCCGTGGGTGCTAGGCCGTATGTGCTTTGTAATTGGTCAAAGTGAATGACATCCCCCCTTTTCCAAAGATCCCATATCTTCGCTATCCCAATTAGATCCCATTGACGTAACCCTTTTGTATTGCTCAGTTTGCCCAGCCTGTGTGTGTCCCATATAGGTGTTGCCTGCGTGAGCACCCCTTCCCAACCCAGCGCTCGCTGTGCTTCAAACCAGATCTTGACCGTGTGGGCTGTTGGGCCTGTAAGCGTGGACCGACATTTCTTATTGTACAATGTTCCCATGATACCTTCCTGGTCACGTAAATGCCTGTCCATGCGGAATGCTGGCTCATCCTGCGGACCATGTAACCATTGATTTATGTAAAATATGTGGGTGCTACGGGGAATGGTGTATTTTGGAGGGCGTATAAAAATCGGGGGAGCGCCATCAATTTAAAAAGGGCTGCCCGTCCAAGTAAAGTTAACGGTAGTGAGCGCCAGTGTTTGACGTCATTTTGGAGTTTCACAAGCGGTGTTGTGAGGTTTTATGTTAGAAAGCGTTGATGTATGTGGATGATATGAATACCAAGGTATTTGAATTCCTCAGTTGCGACCTGAATGTTGCAGTGTCTTGGGAGCTTCAGCACAGGACCACTCAGCACGTATAGAAGGGATTTTGTCCAATTAATCGTGTAGCCCGAGGCACGTCCATAGGCCGCACAAATATCAAGTAGGCAGTTTATGGATCACGCCGGGGAGGGCAAATAGAGAAGAATGTCGTCTGCGTATAGTGAGATACGATCTTCCCACCCCATTGCCCACTGCAGCCCCCGGATGACCAGGTCCTGTCGAATCCACGCTGCCAGGGGCTCCAGCACCATCGCAAAAAGCAACGGCGATAAGGGACAGCCTTGTCTCGTCCCTCTTCCCAACGGGAATTCTGCAGAGATTCGACCATTTACTACCACTTGGCCCACAGGTTTCATGTATAGGAGTTCTATCCAAGCACAAAATTTCGGGCCAAATTCCATGTGCCAAAGCACCGCAAAAAGGAATGGCCATTCGAATGCCATGCGGGCATCCAATGATAATATCACCGCGTCTTCTGCAATCGTATCTTTACGTGCCATAACACCGTTTAATCTGCGCAGGTTTAGTGTTGTATTTCGGTTAGGCATGAAACCCGATTGATCCGGGTGTATTAAAACCGGGAGGTAGGCCTGGAGTCGTGTAGCTAGTGCTTTGGCCAATATTTTCGCCTCCGCGTTTATAAGGGAGATCGGTCTGTAGGAGACACAATCCTCTGGGGGCTTTCCCGGTTTAGGGATTGCTACTATGGTAGCCAGACGCTGATCCTTTGGTAATGCCCCCAGTTGGAGACTATGTGTAAACATACGGAGCATGTGGGGCATGAGCTGTGTTGCGGTCTTTTTATAAAGTTCCACTGGCAGTCCATTGGGCCCCAGTGCCTTCCCTGAGTGCAAAGCTCCCACTGCACGCAAGAGTTCCTCACTAGTAAGGTCTACTTCTAGCTGCCGGGCGTCTTCCGGCGTAAGTATTGGCATTTGAATATCTTTGAGGAATGCTACGTGTTCCTCAACCGTGCCTGTTGCAAGGGGTGTGTATACGTGCTGGAAATGTGCTGCCAGTGCCTCAACTATTTCCTGTGGGTCTGTAGTGAGTTCACCCGTCTGAGTCTTGATCGCCGCTACCCAGCTACCCGCCCGTTCCTTTTTATCAAGCCATGCCAGTAGTTTTCCAGTCTTGTCTCGCATCTCATATATAGTGTTTTGAGTGATAACATTTTTAGCCTTTGCTTCTTCCCATGCGCATGTTCGGTATGCTTGTTGGGCTAGTTGCATCCTGTGTGATGCAGGTGCTTCCGTCTCCCCGACACATTCGGCTTCTACTCGCGACACTTCCTGTTCCAGGGATTCAATCTGGTGTCGTTTCTCACGTTTTTGATTAGCAATCAGTGATATGGCCTGCCCCCTTATGACCGTCTTGTAGGCTTCCCATAGGGTCACCGGCGATGACACTGTGTGTTCGTTTTCACTAAAATATTGGTTTGTGGCCTTGATCAGTCCTTTGCTGCCGATTTTCCGGTTTATCAAATAGCCCGGATGTAGTGGGAAGGTGCGCCGTCTACCCTGGGAGTGCGAGAGGAATGCGAGTAAAATAGGTGAGTGATCAAAGATGCCTCTTGGAAGGTGTGTAATCTCCCCCACCCTTTCCACCCCAGTTGCCAGGGTAAATATGTAGTCAATTCTCGAAAGACTGCCGTGTGCCCCTGAAAGATACGTGTATTCTCTCACTGCCAGATGTATGGTTCTCCACATATCTATGAGGCCAGTCGCCTCAGTGAAGTCCGACAGTCTGTAACTTGGCCTCTCAGCAACCCTGGGGGGCCGTCTATCTACCGATGTGTCCATCGTGGCGTTGAAATGCCCTCCCAAGATCAGTTCTCCATCTGGAAGTGAAAGGAGAAATTTTCCCAGGGGTGGTAGGGCCGTGTGGTACAGGGCTGGGGGGATATATACCGACACCAAGTTGTAGGCGCGACCTTCCCATTGGAAGGTCGCAGTCGCAAAACGTCCCTGGTCGTCTGTCCAGGAACCCCGTAGTATTTTGGGAAACGTTTACTGCATACAATATCTATTCCCCACGACCCTGAGGTAAAATCAGAGTGAACCACCATGTTGTAGCCCCATTTATCTAACGCCTTGCAAGCGGAACCCACCAGATGCGTTTCTTGTATAAGAGCTATCGCTGGTCCTTTACGTTTTATATATTGCAGGACCAGACCTCTCTTTATTTTGGCCCCCAGCCCATTTACATTTCATGAGATTACAGAAAAGGGCGTGTGCGGTGTGTGTAGTGTTGGGTCACCCGAGTTCGAGTCTGACACCGGTGTTGTAGTCGTAGGGTGTGCCGTCATGGTCATGGGCCTAGGCGTGTGGCATCTATGAGCGTAGTGGTCTGTACACATGTATGCTTAGTGTATAGGCGTTCAGCACCGTTGCAACTTAAAACAAACAACATTCTTGCAAAACATCCCTGTATCCCCCTCCCCCTCCCTGTCTCCCCCTCCCCGCCTTCCTGCCCGGCGGAACCCCAACTACCCGCCACCCCAACTGAGCAGAGTGCTTGTTCCCCATAACTTGTACTTGCGTAAGGGGGAGAGTCCGTCAGCAGTCCTCGGGAGCCCCCCCCCCTTCCCAAGAGCATGTCTTCTTCTGCGGTTCCCAACCTTCCAGAAGGTCCATATTTTGGAATTTAACTTGTGTTTCTACATATAGTATAGTCGCGGTCCGTGTTGTCTGACGTATTGTTATACCACTCCCTATCCAAAGACAGTGAAGCTGCAGCTCGGGTCATAGGCGGCATAGGTCTACTATATCAAGTCAGTGTCAATCAGTCCCCTTTTTCGCTGGTTGTGGGAGATCTTGATCTTTGGGACTCGTGGAGTCGGTTCTGTTGTTGCGTTCTCCGATTGCCGGATCTCGACGCTGGGCGCCAGCCCTCCAGCCAGTCTTGGGCTTCCCCGGACGTGGTAAAGAACCACGTTTTCCCTTCTGCTTCGACGCGGAGTTTCGCCGGGAAGAGCATAGGGTATTTAAGTTCTCTGGTTCGAAGCTCATTCTTGACATCTAGGAAGCTACGCCTTTGCTTGGTTACTGATGCTGTATAGTCTGGGAAGAACGTAATGGTGCTGTTATCTAGTCGGAGTGGTGGGGCCACCCTTGCTGCCTGTAGGATGGCGCCCCGATCTCGAAAATTGAAAATGCGCACCAGTATTGGCCAGGGGGGGGGGGGGGGGCACCTGGTCGTGGTCTACCCCCAGGTACACAATGAGCTCTTTCTACGGAAAAGAAACTAGACAGGACCCGTGGCTGTAGTTGGTTCTTAACTAGGTCCTCCACAAAGAGGTCCAAGGCTGGTCCCCCTGCTGTCTCAGGCACACCAATGATACGGACATTATTGCGTCTGGAGCGGCCTTCATTTGGCCGAAATGAGTTTATTGTCGGCTTCCAGGCTGCGGACTTGTCGCTGTAGTGCGGTCGCATCTGTGGCGAGGGTCGACGTCGTGGACTCAACTGCAGTGAGTCGGTGCGACAGTTTAGAGAAACCCGCCCTTATTAGTGAAATGTCTGTGGATATAGTGCCAATGGAGGATTGCACTTGTTGTAGGGCAGTTATGAGATCTACCATCGTGATTGCATTGGGATCCTTAGATGCCGGGGCCTCTGCTTGAGCCGCTTCGGTGTGGACCTTTTCGCCCTGGTCCTTGCTGTACATAAATTTATCCAGTCTGCCAGCCGGCGCACCCCTCGGTCCACGGCCCCCCATTTCACACCACTCAGCCCAGGGTGATGCACTAGGGTCGCTGGGGGAGGGCAGTAGTCACCGCTGCCTGCCACGTGCAGTGTTGTTTCGTGCGGCCTTTCGGGTTTCTCACCCTCCTTACCTGCGGTGCCGGCCGGTGCAATTACGCTGTATTGTGTGCTCTTGCGCACACCGGTGGCCAAGGGGGTGAGGCTAATGCCAGTCGCAGACGTTTAGTGCACTGTGGGAGGTGCGGGCTCCAGCCCTGTATATACTGGGGAGATGCTATTTAAGCACTAGGTGCAGCCGGTCCGGCGCGTGCCCTCCAACCACCCGAGGTGGGCCCTATTACAGTCATGCACAGCGATGTAGGGGGCGCCTGGCCATATCTCCCCCCGTGGCAATCAGTCTCTGTCATAGGGCGTGCGCAGGCTTGTCTGCCCTATATTTCCACCTGCGGTGCCTCTGCTGCGTCACGCCGGGCACCTGGGCACGCCCGCCCTGCACCGTCCTCCTCACCGTTACTGACAGGTGGGCAATGCGGCCGTCGCAGCCCAGTGATCGCAGAGCACTCCGTCGTCAATGGCAGTGTTTTCCTATAGGCACGTTATGGCCCCCAGTGCATTGTGCGCGCCACGGTGCCGCGGACTCGTCTACCTCCCTGGCTGCTCCTCATCGCGGGCGGTGGCCGATTGCCGGTTGAAATGTGAGGCCCTATGCCGGAACCAGACGCCGCACCTCTCTGTCCGCCGCGATTGTTGTTGCTGCCGTAGGTCCGGCGTTTCGGTCCGGCTGCTTCTTACGATGTTACTCTCGGCGCCTTCTGCTCAGCTTCAGTCGCAGGTCGGGGACGCACGCGAGCCCCCGGCTTCAGGTCTTTGAGATAGGCCGCTGTGCGTCACTCTGTGTATCTCGGGATCAGCCGGTCCCGCAGACTCCAGGAAGGTCTCAATCCGGTGCAGAGACACTCCGGTCTCAGCACCTCTTGGGGTCGGGTGTCAGATCTCTGGATTATTAAACGGATTTTGCTGGGAAGGCTCCCTCGGTGACGGAGCTCGTTCAGGCCGCGACCATATTACTCGGCTGCTCAGTACTTCCTAGGAAAAGTGTTTCTTGTTTTGCCAATAACTTTGGCGCCATATGACGAATGCTCGCGAAAGTTTCAAAACTATTTTGCCGCTCACTTCAGCTGCTGTGTGAAAAGTTTCGACATGATCCATCAAGTGGGGGCCGAGAAAAAGCTGGGGAGCCTCAAAATGCATTTTCCCCAGTGCAATTTTCCATAAGGATTTTGAACACGACTACAGCCTGAACCACACGATGGAATTACACCACATTTGGCAGAAAGCTAGCTCTCGGTCCAGAAAGTGTGCTTTTGTGATTTGGTATAAATCCATTCTGTAGTGTTAGAGCTATTAAAAGAAAACCAAATTTGTATATCTAGGGACGCAGACCTAGCACAAATCTTGCCAATCTCATGCAGAGATTTGACCGGCTGCCAACACTTCAACCAGGAACTGTTGGTAGCCACCTTGGGACCCAGACGAGCCCCTCCCAAAGAAAAAAAAGAAAAGGTGGTAGGGTAGGAATACACTGCCCCCTAGATCTGGTGGTTGGGTCCCCGCCCTGGGTTTAAAACATTTTTGTTTCCAATTTTGCTGCAAATTCATTGGTGGATCCGCAAATTTGCAGGGGGGGGGGGGACAAGCGCTTGTTTGTATTTCAGCCCCCAGGTGGGCCAGGTCCCGGGGGAATATTTTAACATTAGTTGAAGCAATGTATGGACAAGATCCCCTATTTGCGTGTTGCTTGGGATCTGTGGTTTAAGTTGCATCACTACCGCTATGGAATTAAACAAGATGGCGGACAGCATGGACCTAGAGAGTATGACATCCGTTCACCCGCAGAATTTCCTTTTTGGTAAGATATTTTTTGCATGCCTCCCCGAAGATGCTGTCCCTTCACCATTGTGATTCGATCCACGTATCGCTCATCCTCTTGCAGTGGCTACTCGTTTGCTATTGCCTCCATGTCAAAACCACACGGCGTCTCCAATCTTCCCGACTTGAATAACATTTTAATTGTACGGTGTGGTGATTATCACATATTTTATTTTTGTCCATTCAGCGGGTAGGCTTTTTGTAGCTCTGCTTGGCACATGCCTTTTCATGCTGTTGCCAAAAGAAAAGAATGGATACTTCTGCTTAAATCATTGCATTAAGAAACCAGGTTAAACAAGGATCCTTCCTGCCCGAAGCGGACAAGGCCACCACCGTCGTTCTTCCCAAGACAAATCCACCCTCCCTTGACTGTGCCGACAATCGCCCGATCTCGCTCATCAATACTGAGATCAAAATCTTCGCCACTGTGGTGGCTCAACGGCTCCGGCCCCACCTACAGGACCTGGTTCACTTAGACCAGTGTGGATTTATGCCTGGCCGGGGGACCCGGCATTGTATACGCCGTCTCCACCTTGCCCTTGTTCACCGTCATCGCCTTACCCCCTACCTGGCACTACTTTTTATAGACTTCGAAAAGGCGTTTGACACAGTGGATTGGGGTTACCTTGGCGAGGTGCTGGAGAGGCTTGGTTTCGGCCCCTTCTTCCGACGCCTTGTCCGGGTTCTTTATTCCCAACCCAGGGCGCGGGTCCTTATTAACGGCGTACTCTCCGAGTCCTTTTCCATCCAAAGGGGCACCCGTCAGGGTTGTCTGCTTTCTCCACTACTATTTGCTTTGGCGATGGAACCGCTGGCGGCCATCATTCGTCAGGACTCTCTCATCAGCGGCTGGACCTGGGACCGGAGCCACGCAGATAAAATAGTCTTATACGCTGATGTCCTTCTGTACCTAGCAGACCCTGAACATTCTGGTCCGCACTGTCTGAGCGTCCTTTCGGCATTCGAGCGGGTCTCTGGCCTTCGACTCAACCCAGCGAAGTCTACCTTAGTCCCTCTGCACCCATCCTGGTCATGCTTTGACTGGCAAATGAGTATTCCCTTACGTAAACAGTCCTTTAAATATTTGGGTGTGTGGATCGCCCTCCTTCCGGAGCTTGAATGGGCCCTGAACATTGCGCCCATGGTCTCCAGGGTCAGGGCGTGTCTTAAGCAATGGCAGTCCCTCCCTCTCAACCCCTTAGGCCGTAGTGCCCTTTTTAAAATGATGATCCTTCCCCGTTTTCTGTATATTCTACAGAACACAGCCGCCTACCTCCCGAGCAGCTGGTTCCGGGAGATGGATGGTATTCTCGTTCGTTTTCTGTGGGCTAACGGGAGGTCACGATTGTCCCTAGCACATTGTCGTATCCCTCCCTACGACGGGGGCATGGGGGTTACTAACCTGCACCTTTACTACCTTGCCACTCGCCTTATTGTGATCTACGATTGGTTCACCGGTGGATGGTCAGATCCAGCATACCAAGTTGAACTTGGAGTCCTGAACTTTCCACGGATCCAGGACTATCTGTATGGCCGCCCAATACCGCGGGATCTTCCTCCCATCACTCAGTCGGGGCTCCTGGCCTGGCGCACAGCTTTGCGTTACGGCTGGTGGGACCGGAGGCTCACCAGGCAGATGCCCTTGTGGAGTGGAGCATGTTTGAACGAGGTCTCCTCCCTTCGAGACTTCCGGCACTGGGACCTCGTGGGGATCTCGCTTCTGGGGGGACGTCTGGGTGAGGGATCACATTAGATCTTTTGCAGACCTGCAACAGCGTCACTCACTCCTTCCCTCACAGTTCTACAAATACCTCCAACTTTGCCACGCTATACTGGTGCACATTCCCAGTCCTACTACCCTTCCAGAGTTCAGTACCTTGGAGGCGGCCCAGGTGTTGATGGGTGACCTTGGTAGAGGAGGGGTGTCGCGAATTTATAAGTCCTTAGTTAATAATAGTCCTGCGTCTCTCGCTCGACTGCGCACCCGGTGGGAGGAATGCCTGGGTCCCCTGGAAGAGGCGGACTGGAGGGATGCCCTTATGGCACCCAAGACCCTGACAACCTCCTCCAAACTTCATCTTACCCAACTTTATTTCCTACATATGGCTTACCTCACGCCGGTGCGGTTGTATAAAGCTAATCTGCGGTCCTCCTCCGCTTGCGCGCGCAGCTCCCACACCGCTGCGGACTTCTTTCATGTGGTCTGGCAGTGCCCCGCTATTGAACCGTTCTGGAGGGAAGTGGAAGGGGAGCTCACGGGCGCCCTGGGTTGGGTGGTTCCCCATGATCCGCTGCGCCTGCTGCTCGGGGTGTTGGAGGGCTTGGATGGATCCAGAGCAGATAAACACCTGCTGGGAGCGGCGGTGGCGGTGGCGAAACGGGACATTGCCGCCTTGTGGTCCCATACCAGGCTACCCACTGTCGGGCGCTAGAGGCGGGGAGTGGATTGGTGTGGAGCTCAGGAGGAGCCCCTTTTTGCGGCCAGAGGCTGTCCTGAGATGTTTGGCCGAATATGGGGTAAATGGTTCAATCTCCTTCCCCCGTGAGTGTTTGAGTGCGTGGGAGATACCGTTCGTCCTCATACAACGGTATATCTATTCCTTTTGATGTGCATCACTCTGAAACTTGTGTAAACCTGTACCAAACTAATGTGTGGCTCTGCTACCGATGTAAGTTTGTGTTAAATCTAAATGCAATAAAGTTTGCTATCAAAAAAAAAAAGAAACCAGGTTAATATGAGATGTTTCCACATTTATCCTCACTTTAATTTGGAATGGCTTCCAGGAATGAGTATGCTCCAGCTGTTCCTTAACAAATGAGCAGTTGGAAAGTTGTTGTGTTAAATGAGGATGGGTCAGTGTCTGATTGTTTAAGTAGCGATTGCTCGGTTTCTATTAGTGCACCTTCACCAAAATTCACCTAGACCGCACATCGCATCAGTTTCCTTTTTTGTTTTCCTAAACACCTCCAGGGGCTGATGCTTTAGCATCTTTTGATGTGCAGCCCAAATAATTGTCATTACTAGTTTAACTTTCCTATTGTTAAAAGGCACTGAAGTCTCTGAATTGTACTAACACCTTTTTTTAATGGATTGTCCTGCCTTTTAAATATACCTATACTTCTATATGTTAACATATTTTCATAGGTTTTCTTGATGTCCTTTGATTTATGACAACTTTTCAAGCTTTGGCATTTAAAAATAACACTGTGGGTGCTAAGAACCTGGCTATATTAATAACATAGTGTTAGTGGAGGAAAAATAGCTTGATAAGGCTCTTCAAGGTGGATGATGAACTGGGTTTGGCAGATAACACCACCCGGACTGCTTGACATGGTCCAGTGGGTGGGATTTAGCTATGGGTTTAAGGGAAATCACACTTATTCCTGACATCAGCTAGTAAAAATGACTAACATCCATGCAGTAATTTATGTCAAATATATGGTTGAAATCTTTTGTGCATTTGTAAAGAGCACTCTCACCCGCAAGAGTATCCTGGTGTTGAGCAGAGGTACCTAGCCCTTACCAGGGAAGGTTGGCCAATTGAAAATCTAGGTCTTTAGCTTTTCATGGAATTCAAGGAGGGTGAGGCTCTGATGTGAAGTGGGAGATTGTTTCAGGAGTGATTTAATAAAAATGTCCATTCTCCTCATCTGGTTTTGTTGATGCATGGGATGTGTGCGAGTAGTAGTCGAGCGAAGTTGTCGGAGTTGGTAGTGGAAGGAGATGTGACTGTTCAGGTAGGTGGGGCCTATATTGTGTAGTACATTGAATGTGTGTGAGGAGTTTGAAATGAATGTGTTTGTGTATTGGGGCAGTGGAGCTCCTTAGGGTGTGATGTGAGTTGTGTGGGAGGTTAGGGTGAGTCTGGCAGCTGAGTTCTGGGTGGCTTGTAGTTTTCTGGTGAGTTGCTTGGTGTTCCCTGCACAAAGGGTGTTTTCGTAGTCCAACTTGCTGGTGATTGTCTTGTGACAGTGTTTCTTGTGTTGCTTCGGAGTCATTTGAAGATTTACCTCAGCATAGTCAGAGAGTGGAAGCAAGATGCGACTACATTGATGTGTGCCGTCATGCCCAGTTGGCTGAAGACTTTGGCCAGGTGTGGTAGGAGGGAGATTGGTCTGTAGTTGGAGAGTGTGACTGGATCAGCTGATGGTTTCTTGGGCAGTGATGTGTGTGTGACAGTTGCGTGTTTGTGTGTGTCGTGGTGCTGTGGTCTGGTGTTAGTGCTTCATTGATAGGTAGGTGTTGTTTGGTGAAGGTGTGGTGGGCCATAGGTGTCTTGCTTTTTTCTTCAGAACACCCAAGCAAGACATCAAAATACCAGGACACAAGGACACTCTTCAAAATAGGACTTTACACACTTTAGAATACCAAAATACAACATAAACAAAGCTCAACACTCAATTGCCAAGTAAAGAGGAATAGTTATTGCAGCAAGTTCCCATATATCAACTAGCAATAATATACATGTAGAATAAATTAATATAGTGAATGTGTATACACAAGAATAAATGCATAGAAACATAACTGCAGGTACACAAGAATAAGTAATTTGAATTTGGAATACTTCACCGGCTGTCTGCTTAGCATCATCCTTGCCAGCACGACTGAGGAACCCGTTGACAGTCTCAGGCAGGAGGTCTCAGCCGGGCACAAAAGCCCTGGGCAGTGAATCCGCTCCCAGGAGAGTTAATCTCAAAGTATCAAGAGGCCTCCGTCTTTTTACTCTTTACTAATGCGGAGAGAGACTTCTATAAGCTCCCCCTCCCTTCAAAACTCTCTGAAGAATCCACAGAGAATCGTGAATTTTGCTGCGTCTCTACCACCTGCCACGGCTTGGGGCAGAATGGCCCAGGCCTCCTCCGGCCACTGAGGCAGCAACTGTGCCACCGTATCTCAGATTGTATGGGAGTATCGGCCCAAGAGGCACATGGTATTCACGCACTGCAGTGCCACGCTGAACTAAGAACATGCGCTACTCAAGATGATCCAGCTTCTTGGATTCCCTGTCTGGAGGAGCATAAGGGAATGCACCCTTGGATGAAGAAGCTTGGACCACCAAACTCTTGAGGGAAGGTTGTTGGGTGAGAAAAATGGGATCACCCGGAGCCGGGCGGTGGTGGCGTGCAATCGTCTGTTTCACAGGAGCCCCTGTGATGGGCTTGGACCAAGTACCCAGAAGGACGTCCATGAGGGCTTCACTAAAGGGCAAGACGGGGTTCTTAGAAAGCTGCCGCAGGTTGAAGCACCTCCGCTTAGAGATTAGTCATGACTGCCACTGTAGGGAGCTCCAGGCCTACGCGCCACCACAGCATAGGACGCTCCCTCCTCCGTAGCCAAGGTTGTAATGCCCTCAGGAATTCCTCGGAATCCAAGCGATGCTCAAGGGGTCCACCTCTTGACATCCCCAACTCTGACCCACAAAGCACAGAGTATTGAGGTGATCAACCGAGGGAAAGTAATTAGGGTAGGAACATCATGGGAATGGGACACCTGTAAACATAAAACACAGAGATTAGTACAGGTCTCCTTCTCTTACTACTCTCACAAGCCTCACTAATTCAGTTAGTACCTGTAATTCAAGTTCACCCTGCCGTAGTGTTCCTCTCTCTCTACCCAGTGGATACAGCTCACAAACTGGAGGAGAATATATCTATAACAAGAAAGCACACTGGTTAACTCACATTCACCACACCGCATTAACAGTATGAACTCTCCTTTCCCATACATACCCTTTTTGTAGCATTCCCAATCAGTGCTTCCCAACAATAAATAAAGGAAAAGAAACCATAAGAAGTAAGGGAAGAGTTTCTTCACTCGTGAATGGTCTGAGGAGCAATAAAGGCAGTCTCTATAATCCTTGCTCCGATAGGGAAATCATAATGCAATATGTCTGGATTACTTTAAACAGTGAACTCTTAGAAATGCCTCCATGGAAACGTTGTTGAAGATTAAAAGACACTTCAATTTAAGTCATCTGGAAAACCAATAGACTCCTTGGTTAACCCAAATTAAATGCAACACCACGAAGTCTTGAATCAAACCCCGTATTTCCAAACCCCTAGGCAATCTGCATATAAGCGACCGCAAACAGAAAATACCTCCACGGGTCGCTTCATAAGACGGTATCTCCTTTCCGACAGATTCTTCCTCAAAGAACAAACCACTCGAGCCCGAGCAGCTGCCAAGTTCTCCTTATATTAATTTTATTAGCAAGCCACCGAAACCCAAAGATGCCTCTTACCACAAGGAAGTGTCCTTTATCGGCCGCCGCCGAGATTTCTACGAACTCCGATTCGAATACTAGCCGCGAGTCGGGACTTGATTGCAATGACTCTTCCTGGGAGTCACAGCCGGAAACCGCTTACTTCCTCGGCTTCTCTCAAGCTGTTCTGCACTTCCACACGGAGACAAACAGCACGATGCAGCCGCACCATGCAACGGTCCTTTATTACTAGAATTACGCACGCCGACTGACGTGCGAGTGTGCTCCAATCCCTCTGGAAGCTTCCTGGGAATTGTAGTTCAGGCAGCAATCCTCATGTTTTGCGCATGTACGGTAGGCGCAAATGGGTGTCAGACCCTGACAAAGGTAGAGGGAGAAAGCATGCCAAGGTCTGGGGAAGTGTCTAGACCACTGGTGTCATTCAATTCCTCTTTCCAGTCTGGTTCTTCCAGCTAGTCTGCCAAAGGGTCCAGCACCCTCTACCGGTCCTCATCACCACCTTCAGGGTGATAGGGAACACCTGGGATAAACAAGGGAACAAAAGTACCCTCTGGCGTCTGGTCTGTCATCGGCACACGTTGGTCCGGCTCTGAACCCATCTCGGGGATGAGGATGGTGGACAGCGTCGACCGGGGCATGCCCGATGACGTGGGCATTGTCGGCAGGATTGGCGCCGGGGAAGCTCGAGTCGGGTAGACTGGCGACGTTCTGGATCCAGGCCTGGATCCACGGGGGCCCTCTAGCACCGGGACTGGAGCCACCGGTATCGAAGTCCCTGGGCCCCCGGCCGGTTCTTCAGGGCCCAAAGGCACACCAGCGGAGTTGGGCTGTCCAAAGATACAGTGGAGGGCTTCGAAGAACGTACGAAGCTGGGCAGGGGATGCCACCGCTCCCAGAAACGAGGGGAGGCGTGGAGTCGTCCCTGAATCAGGTACCGGAGATGGAACCTTACAGCAACGACGCTCTGGATCCTGCGTCGCGTCAGCTGACCAACGGGGAGAAGGTGAAGAGCGACGGTGCTTCTTCGCCTTCTACTTGTGCTTCGACTTACCCGAGGAGTGCAAAGACTTGGTGTGGTGGCTCCGCGAATGGTGTCAAGACCTTCCCCTCGAGCGAGACCGGGAGCGACTCAGAGCCGACTGCCGAGCCTCCAAGAGCTTTCGGGACCGCTCCCGCAACGACTTCGGATTCATTGCCCGGCAGTCGGAGCATGTCTTTGGTCGTGGTCGCGCCTCCAGACACCAAAGGCACACAAGGTGCAGGCCCGTCACAGACTTCAGTTTCTGACAGACCTTGCTAGCCTTGAAGCCGGTCCGACGATGGTTCATGCCTCGGGCACCAGGAGTCGATGACTCGAAAAAAGAAGTTGACAAAAGTTGAAAAAAGCGTAGTCAAAAAGTGACTAAAGGGGTAAGCTATCTCTGGATCTGCGCTAGGCTGGCGCAGAAAAAGAAAGAACGGATGTCAGCGCGCAGGGGCGGCATCTAAGTAAACACCGCAATGTCATCCTGGCGACCACAATGTCGACAGACGCCACCTACCAACGCGCAGGGGTACTGCTAAGAGAAAACATTCTCCAGATCCAGTCCGACGTCTGGGGGTAATTCTAAGGTAAGGAATCTATAACTGTCTCTTGAGATCAAATGTCTGCAACAGAGATATTGAATGTTATGATAAGAGTCATATTTTTCCACAGATTTCCTGTTATCTCAGAGCAAAACCTACAATATTCATATAATGAGAGGTGGGTTCTGACATTGCTGTCCTCCACCTGATCTTTCTCTTCATCAGCATTAGTAGTATTAAAGATGTGAAACAGAACATCAACAGGAGTAGGTATGGCAACTAAACAGGTGGAGATAACATCAAGGGTGCTCTTAATGTTCGCATACAGAAATGGGCTAAGTTGAGCACATTCTGCACCAATTAAGTCCACATGTTCTGCAGCTTCTGATTTAATGTTTTCATTTGATACTAGCAGTCGAGTCCCTTGGCCATTTGCATCTTAGGACCCTTGGCCATGCCCAAATACACTCCAAACAGGACATAAATGTGCCATGCTGTGATCTAGAGAACAAGCAAGTATTATCATTCTCGCCAATAACACTTATCAGCAGACACATGTTCCCATTTCTCCTCTCCAGGTCTCATTAAACTAGGATGTTATCTTTTCTTGTAACTATGATTTCAGCAGGTTCAGGAGGGTTGTTGGGGGATTCGATCCATACGTTGGCTCCTGGGTTCTTATCAGTGGAGCCGAACCCTCCTTTACCTCGTACAGTAAGAAGTGCTGAGGCAGTCCCCTTCCTAACAATTCCTCCACAGACTGGCATGTTGATAATCTGAGCAACTAGATTTCCAGTTGCACTATTAAATCCATGTCTCCACTGTTCAACAGTATCACGTTTATCTCTCCTTGGTAATCAGAATCTATTACCGATCCCAGAATTTACATACCTTTTAAGGAAAGCTCGAAGCGAGGAGCAATCAATCCAAGTAAAGGTATATCTCTGGGTTTCAATCTGTGCATCTGTAAAGCATGTAAATCAAGACCTGCAGCCTCTGGGATCGCTCAATATGGAACTATGGCTCCGGGAGTTGTTTCCCATCACAAGATAGTGTTAGAGGCCACGTGAGGCCGAATCTGTAAAGCTGGTGTCAAGCTTCGCATTACCAGAGTTTCTGCATTTGTCAAAATTAACAGTGCATCATGCAAGTTCTCTCCAACCTTTTAATGACCCATCTGACAATTTTTTCAGCTGAGCGTTCAATGATCCATGGATTCTCTCAATCAGGCCCGCAGCTTGTGGGTAGTAAGGGATGTATATCTATCCACTCTATGTTTTGCTGTGCTCAATAATCCTACACCAATTTGCCTTTGAAAAGAGAAGCATTGCCATTGTGGATCTGCAATGAAATACTATAATACAAAATAAGTAGTTTCAGTGTTTTCAAAGGATGCTGCTGAGTGGCATGTTTACACGGAAAGGCTATCGAGTAGCCAGAATAAGTATCCACCTCTGCACATGAATGCTGACAACCCTGACTAATTGGGACTGTCCCAATGTAGTAGATCTGTCGCTCACCACCTGTGGGACTGGTCTGTGGTGTGTATGCTGACAAATGGGACATTGCATAATCACAGATTTGATCAAATCTAGGGGAATATTTATCCCTCTGCCCACCTATTAGTGGCTTTCTCTCTCAGGTGTCTACATTTTTGGTGTGCCCACTTAACCATTCCCACCAAATCAGAATCTTGTTTCACCACCCCAGCCTCCAATATATTGGCTTTTCATCTGCAAGGGAATTACACCCCGTTCTAATGAGTCAGTTGGGCAGTGGGTATCTACAGGATATACAGTAACTGTGCTTTGAGGTAACATTTTCCAGATCTCTTGCCACAACTCTTTCCCCCACACCGCTTTTGAATATATCATCCAGTTATAGGCATGCCATGTGGGAAGCAAGGTAGCTAACCCATTGGCAGTAGACCACGAATCTGTGGAAATGTAACACTTTCCAGTTAATTCTAGTTTCAAAGCTTGATACACAGTTTACAGTTCTGCAAACTGGCTATTCTTTACCTCTCTGGTAGTAGTTAACAATTTCTTGGTCACAGGATTGTATGACACCGCTTTCCAATGCCTTTTAGGCCCCACATAGTCAATCAGTTAGGGGACTTATAAGCGCAAGCTACTCACCCGGAACGGGTCTCAAGGCGCTGAGGGAAAGTGGGCGGGAGTTCCGCAGATCTTGGTGGTTCACTGAGTTCCATCAAAGAGCCAGGTCTGAAGGTCCCTTAGGAACTTAGGGAACAATGCAGTCTGTCGGAGGAGGAGAGGTAGGGAGTTCCATGCCTTGGCCACGAGGAGGGAGAAGGAGCGCCCTCCTGTTCTGCTTTTCTTGATCCGAGGAACTGTTGCGAGGGAGAGCTGGGCCGAGCGGAGATAGCGCTGGGTAGCGTGAAACGCGAGGCGGTGGTTCAAGTTGGCGGGTCCGTTGTTGTGGAGGGCCTTGTGTGCATGGGTCAGAAGCTTGAAGGTGATTCTCTTCTCGACGGGGAGCCACTGTAGGATCTGTAGGTGTTGGCTGAGGTGGCTGTGGCGTGGTAGGTTGCGGACAAGTCTGGCAGCAACATTCTGGAGTTTGCGGGCGAGGTTCTTGTTGATCCCGGCGTAGAGTGTGTTGCTGTAGTCCAGTCTGCTACTGATGAGGGCGTGTGTGACAGTTTTCCTGTGTTTGGGGGAGATTCCCTTGCAGATCTTATGGAGGAGGCAGAGGATGTGGTAGCAGGAGAAGGTGATGGCGTTAATCTGGCGGTCCACTTCGAGTTCGGAGTCCAGGATGATTCTGATACGAATTCCAGGGCCCCCACACTTTGCTCCACTTCCCAGGACACCCTCTAGCCACATATACTGATTTTTCCCGAAACATGCACCAGTCCAAATTGTCCTTCCATTTTTCTAGCATTGGCGCTTGGTGTGCCCCCCAATTCTGTGCTGTTTCTCTTTGCCACCATGAGTGCCAGGGTCGCCCATTGTTTCGCATAAGAGGTTAGGTCTGTCGGTTCCCAAATATTTAAAAGGCACCTACGGGCTTCTGGCTGCAGGTCTACTATAAACACTTCACCTAGAGTTTGATGTAAACCCCGCCAATATGACTGTATATGCACACATTCCCATAGTATGTAGATAAAGTTACCCAACTCCCTGCAACCACGCCTGCACTCTCCACTATCTGTTCTGCCCATCCGGACCAAGCCCGGCCCAGTGATGTAAACACTGTGTAGAATCTTTAGTTGCACCAGACGTAGCCTTGCTTGGACTGCCACTTCCCTAGGGGAGGAGACTGCTGCCTGCCAGTCATAGAAGGAGGCAGTCTTGAAGGAACGGTTGATACCTGGCTGAGCCATCAGTAAACCATATAGGTCTCTTGTCTTCTGGAGACAATGCTGCAAACGGCACACCCCACTTCACAGGAGACTCCGGTATCTTAGTAATATCCTGTAACACATCTGTAACTTCCACTGGGGCCTGCGCCACCTGCTCATGCAACACTGTAGTACCTTTTGGGGCCTGCTCTTGTATGTACGACTTCCACTTGATTATGCTGGCTTCTTGTGCACGCCCTATTTAAGAGTCTTGGGGGAACTCATCACCCATTGCATTATAGGAATCTCAGGTCTCAAAATCACATTGTGCCCCAGGGTCTATTGTTTAGTTTCCACCAGGGACCAATAACATGCAAGCAACTGCTTTTCAAATGGTATACCGATCTCCAGTATCTGGTACTTCTTAACCCAAAATCCTAATGGCACCCTCTTCTTTCCTTGTTTCTGCCACAAACTCCAATTGGCATACTGTCACATTCAGCTCAACATCCCCCTCTTGCAATGGTCACAGATCCAAGGCACGCTGTATAGCCTCCTTTGCCAATTCAAATGCATTTTGTTGCTGCTCTCCCCACTCAAACTCATGTTTGTTTCACGTAACCTTGTGCAAATGGGCCAAAATTTGACTTTAATGAGGGATATGCTGACTCCACAAACCAAACAATCCAATAAACCTCTGAGCTATCTTCCTATTTTGCAGCACAGCAAATTCTTTAATCTTTTGTCTTACTTGCGGCACCAGCTCTCCGTGTCCCTGATGCCATCGGATACCCAAAAATGTCACATTTTGAGAGGGTCCCTGTTCCTTTGAGGGGTTTATTTCCCACCCTTTACTCTGCAAGTTCTCCACAATCCTGTCCAGTTGGATCTGCACTTGTTCTTGTTTCTCTCCCTGTATCATCACATCATCAATGTAATAGCAAAGCTGCACCCCGGGAATGACTAATATCTCATCCAAGTGCTCCGCCACCAGCCAGTGACAGATGGTAGGAGTTAGACCTGGCACCATTGACGTGGGTCTCCTTTCCATCTTTCGCTTTTGTCTCCTCTGTGTTTGCTGGTGTTAGATGCCCTGGGCGCTGTGCCACTGCCATTCAGTGCCACAGCGCTAATGCTCCCTATTGTAAAGTGACTGTATGAATTGGTATTCCCTATAACCCTAGCTGACCCAAGGAACATGTTTGGAAAGTCGAATTTAGTATGCCTGAGCTCAGAATATTGGAATACATCTTTTAGTGAGAATTATTTTTGTATTCGGTGCTTGAAAGTAGCACTTGTAGAAAGGAGGTATTTTCTTGCCTAAGTCTTCCAGTGTGCTCTGCTGTTATGTGTATTGGCTGTCTGGTTTTGGAGGGACAGGGCAGGCTGAGCCTGACCTGGATTGAATAGAGAGATCTGCAGTTGGAGGGTGGGGAGGGGGGAACCTTTGATTTGAGCAGGGCTGTGCCTGGCAAGGTGAATGATGGCTCCACCTCCCACTGTGCGTCTGATAGTAGACCCCCTCTTCCTGAAAGGCAGGATGCCGCCTTGTAAATAAAGTGCTCCAGGACCACACCAAACTGGTTCTGGCTGGGTTCAGTGACTTGTGACTTTTGAGAACAAAGACTTTTGGGGTATTAATATCTGTGCTAAAACCCCTACAGCGTGTGTTACTTCGGGATGTCAAGACGAACCTCTGTCTGTGTAACTAGAGGGGAAAGGACTTTGAAACTTTCATCCATCTGGCTGAAGCAACTACCCAAGGGCCTGATCGGAGCTTGCCTCCTGATGAAGTCTCAGGGACATTAGACTTCACCCATCAGCCTTCTGAATTCCTACTGAGGGGGATTCTACTCACAGGTGAGGCTTCTGTCGAGAATTCCAGAGCCTCTAGGTCTACTGCGGAGAACACGGGCTGAAAATCATCTCTATCGCTATTGTGGGCCTCTGCAGCTGAGGAGCTGTTGCTGCTGAGAGCCCGCATCTGTCTGTGCTACGAAACTCATCGCTATCGCTATTGTGGGCCGCTGCGGCTGAAGAGCTGTTGCCGCTGAGAGCCCGCATCTGCCTGTGCTACGAGAATCATCGCTATCGCTATTTTGGGCCGCTGCAGCTGAGGAGCTGTTGCCGCTGAGAGCCCGCATTTGCCTGTGCTACGAGAATCATCGCTATCGCTATTGTGGGCCGCTGCAGCTGAGGAGCTGCTGTCGCTGAGAGCCCGCATTTGCCTGTACTACGAGGATGATAGCTATCGCTACTGTGGGCTACTACAGCTGAGGAGCTGTACCGCTGAGTGCCCGCCTTTAATCACGTCTCAGGATCATCGTGAGTGCACGCCGCGGACCGCGGTAGCTGGGAGCTGTGGCCGCTGCGAGTCCACCTGTCATCATCACGGCTCCCTCACAAAGCTGCGTGCCGTGCCCCTTTAAACCTCAGGTACATTGTGCATCACCGGGTCACGTAGACCCCGGCCTCGAACTAAGTTCGTTTCCCACGCTTTTGATTGCTTTTTAAGTGCATCTATATTTAAGTGCACTGTGGCTTATTGATCGCTTTTGAGCCTTGTGTTAAGCTTATATAAAGATACTCATTTTTAGGTCTCGCCTTGCTATTGCGTAAGCGATCGCAAGGCGAGACTATTGAAAGCGGGTTTGAAAAGTGCTCCCAAAAAGCGGATTGCATTGCTAGCACGCGCACAATCACGCGCATCGTGCCGCCATGCAATCCGCTTTTTGGGAGCGCTTCAAAGGGTCCGCTCCCCCGCCTGGAATGCGCTCCCCCGCCCCCAAGCGCGCGCGCGCCACGCTCCGACGGGCTTGTCTTGTTTTTCTGTAGGCAACGCGGCAGCTTGCTCCTCATTGGCTGCAATACGTCGCTGTAGTGCTCGTAGCGGTGGATCTCACTCCCCTCTGCTCCCACCTGGTTTTAATTAGCTTGGCCTTTCACTTTCACGGCCGCGCTAGTTATCGCTTTTTACTTCCTGGATGTCCACGGTCCCCTAGTTCTCTTCGCTGCTCAAATTCGCAATAATACACCCATACAAGGGTATTCTCCAACATTAAACGCTACATAAAAACGGGATATTCACGTTTACGTTACAGTTAACCTCTCTTCGTCATTATTTCTAGAATGACCCCTCTCTCCTGACTCGATGCTTCATTATGGCGTTTGACTGTCCACTATTCACTTCTTTATTTCTGACTTCTCCAGCAGTCTCCCTAAACCCATTTATCGGTTGGACGCAGACAGCGTTACCTGTCTGCAGATAACACGAGAAAAACCCAAACAAACCTATAGAGAGCGCTATGGGTCAGCCGTCCTTTCGACATATTGGTTAGTTTCAGACAGCCCCCTTCTTTCAGCGCCTTTATGGAGGGCCAGCCACATTTTCCTTGACTCCTTATCTTCCTCAGTGCTGTTTTGTTCCGTTGCCTCTCATTTTCTTCAGTGCAGTGCTACACTCTAACCACCATGTAGTTCTCTTCACAGCGCAGAGCAGAAGCTAAGAAAAGCGCACAGCAACATCTGTATTTTCGCCCCCAGCATTACTCAAACATGAGTCAGCATGACGCGCCCCTTCATGTAGGGATCGCGCAATAATAAGACGTACACAATTAGCTTACTTAAGGGAGGCAATACAAGCACTGTCCACAAAGATCAGAAAAAGGCAATTACTGGTTGTGTCAGTAGAGCTTCCCTAGCGCACATTATTTTGCAACCTACGGAAGGTGGAACTTGCACAATTCAAACTAGCTTGAAGGAAAGCTCCCAGTCACGCTGGAAGAATGGAACACACACGTCTCCACAGCAGATAAATCAAAACCTACCCACGTGACTCGCCACCACATCACCCCTAAAGTTTACGCGGCTCGACCATGAGAGCAAACGCCGCTACTTCTTTGTCTTTGCTCTTGTTAGACTTTGACAACTCTAGCTGTACTTGGAGAACCTCAAATTTTCTTCATTTATGTTACCCAATTACACTCGTGTTGCCTTCCGGCCTCTTTCTAGCGCTCACACCGGCAGGTGGTGCATGGGGAGGCAGTCTCTCTCAATGAACAATCATCTAGTTCAGTCAGATGTCACGCACCTGGGGTGAGGAGGCAGAAGGGGTCTCGGGCTCTGTATTCTATTCTGCTTCTTGCTAGCCTTTCCCTTCATGCAGCGAGATTTAAATTTTCAGGAAGCTACATATACATCTTTACAAGAAAGAAAACGCAAGCCAGAAACCTAATAGACAGCAGCAGTGGTAAGGTGCCAGTCCAGGGAGACTGGCAAACTTTGAAACCATCACTCCTACTCCAAGTGTAATAAATAATGCATATTTATTTATATTAGGATTTTAATTTAATTAGAAAAAAGCTGACACATCAAATAGTTATTCTACATTACATGTATGTAAAAGGGAACCCTATTCTTAATAGATAAGGCATAAATATAATATTAAAATAAGAGAAGCCTATCACAACTTTAAAATGATAAATTATATAAACATGAACCACCTAATATAAATTAAATTACAATATTCATAATTCTAACACAAGCAGAATAATTAATTATGTAAACAATAAATTAAGATAAAAAAGTAACCCGTAAATCTAATAAATGCTGAAGATGTATGTTTCTAATTAAATTCCAGAGAATTAAACTTGGAACCACAGCACTAACAAATGTTTCATACTGAAGTATAGAAAAAGTAATCAAGTAATGTGATGTCAGTCAGAGTAGTGGTACAGGTTGAAGGTATTGCAGAAATAACGTTAGACCGAATTAATGCAGTTCAAACAATGGTGGGGCAACCTCTGCTTGCGACACAGAAAAGATCTCATGCCGCCCTCACGCCGAGGCAAATCATTATTTCATGGCTAGTGTCTTGGTGCACATTATTAGGCTCACAACCCTCATCCCCTGAACAGAAGGGGTCTTCGGCAATTTGTCATTTGTTTATTTTTGCTTCTTGTTATTAGGCAACCAGAGAAATGCTAACATGAGGGTGCGAAGGTATATATGTAATGTTTTAAGTAGGCTAAGCCCTGGCAGAGCCAATTCTATTAGAGGTGGGGTGGCAGCCTCTTAATACATACCCAGTTGCTTGACTGGTGGTAAAACTGCATAGTCAAAAATGCTATGAACTTATAATGTACACCCAGAAATGTGAGCAAAATTGGAAAACGTTACCATCAAGTGTGATTGTATATTTACAGGACTTAATTCAGACATTAAATCACCCTGCTATCGTTACAAAGTCAGGACATGGCGTGCCATTTGTTATAAATTTATAAAGAGACAGGGAAGAACTGTAAAACTGCATAAAGCGCTGCACCTATGTACACCATAACACTAGTGTTTTCTACCCGCGTCCATACAACACCCAAGCAGCCACTTCGCATTGTCCTTTAATTGGGAATAGGATGTGAAAAAGAGAGACAGAAAGTCTGGTACAGTGTGAAGTGTCAGCTTGTTTGCGCCAGCTGAGAAACGAAACCGGGACAAGATAATTAAGAGCTTTAAGATCGGCAGTAAAGATTGCAATCTGTTTGTTCCCAGCATCAGTGAGATGCAAATGAACAAACAGCGTGACGCCAAAGGTCTTATTTTTTTAAAACCAAACCAGGTCACTGCTAAAGTGAAAGGAACAACAAGCATTTGCAATGCAATAGGTCTCGCATTTACGCGAGTTTAAGCTATTGGCATTGTAAATGACGATGCCTTTTATTTATGTTTGAAAAACGAAAACGCAAATAAAAGGCATTGTTATTTGCAATGTGAATAGCTCAAACTCGCGTAAATGCGAGACCTATTGCATTGTAAATGCTTGTTCTAGAACTACTTGTGTGGTGTCCCTTTCTAGTGTCTTCACTGCGTTATTGTGTATGGTCCTAAATGCTTCACACACTGCCTCTGAAATAGGCCTGTCTGTTCGTGCTACGTTACCACAGGGTTGAGCAGGGGTTATCAAAGGGTGTAGCCCCCTTACACTGACTTAGGAAGAAGGGTCCCTATTAGGACACTGGTGCCAGCCTCTGCCAACTAGAGATCCCCATTTCTGACAGTAGGACTATGTAAATACCCTGAGGAAGTCATTGAAATGTAAATTGCCTACTGTTCCACTTTCCTAATCTAAATTCGCCGTGCGCACCTTCGCCCATGTCAAATCCGGATAAACTCTCAGATAATCTTCAGGCAACTCCTCATCTAAGCCCCCACTGCTGCTACTGTCCTCATCTACTAAGTCATAACCCATATCTCTCCCCACCCCTGTCAGAGCTCTCTTTCCATGCGGGGTTCTCTCTCTTTCTCTCCTCTTCTCTTTCATCCTTCATCTCCGATTCCACCTGTTTAAAGATTAACCTGTTTATTATCCTTCTTATTCACTGTTCTACTTCCTTTTTATCAAGCCCTTGCCTCTGATACATACTCTTGGTATAAATGCCATCAATTTCTTCCCTCAACACCCAGTCTTTCAACAATGCCATAAACATGCCTCTCCTTGACACTCTATTATTTTCAGTATGAGTTTCAGACCTGGAGGACCTCTCATTCTTGTTCCACTCCCCCAAATCCCCCAATTCATGTTGCCTTAAGCACCTGAGACAAGGGATTGCTTGTCTGATTAATCAACAATGGCCTTTTAACGTGTTTCTAGGCTGGGGGAGCTAAACAAATTATCTTTTTTGCACCGATGTATTTAGCAATCCATTCATCAAATCATGAGGAGCAGCCATAAGAATTGCAATCTTCATTACATCCTCTTTCATTCTCTGCATTGCGTTCCTTAGTGTAAAACAGGGCTGATCAGTTGGCTGCCAATCTGACTCAGTTGGGTATTTGTGTGAATAGCCTTCTGCCACCAACCGCAGTAAAGTGATCTGCAAATTTCACTGAAAATTCCTAAACTCATCTTGCACAACAGGATCACTGCTTAATATACAAAACTTTGCCGCATCTCCATGATCTAAATGCACTCCGTGTGCCCCTAAATCAAACAAGCGCACCATATATACAATCAATGTTTCATCGGTCTATGATATTACTAATTTCCTGCTGTATGAAAGCCTCCAAGGAGTTCAGCACAACCCTCTGTGGATTTTGTGGATGTTGCTGTAACGTTTGCCAATATATTGGATGTGCTCAGATGGTTTTCTGACCCTCAGTCTCATCATGACTAATATCCCGAAATCTGACGAAAACCCTGATGAATCCAATAGGTTACCATCCCACTCCTCTGGATTCCAGTCTAAATCAGTCTTAGCAATAGCCAAATGCACCTTTCTCTTGTTAACAATTTCACTCTACTTTTCCACCTATATTGTGTACATGTACCGCTGCCCTTTCAGCCACAAGCTGATAAGTTTCCAATTTATCTTGCAACAATGTATTCTGACATGACGGCATTACAGAAGTATTCTAACTGTTTTTCCATTGCTTCCCACTCCTTTTCTAACTGAATACATTTTTCATGTATTTTCCTAAAAGTATCGCTCACTCAGTGATGTCACTGACCATGTCATGAATGATGTAATATGTGAGGTCATAAGCAGTGCATTGCGGGGGGTAAGTTATAGTTAGCTCAGGTTACTATAACTGCTGAATTTCTATGGTTTGTACGAGTAAAATCTGACCTCAACTATAACGTCCCTGTACCTTTGTTTTTTCAGTGAAAAAAAAATATTATATTATGTAAAGAGAAGAAAAATCTGTAAATTTTACAAAGATTGACAGTGCTGGAGGGGCAATAAAGGGCAAGGCAGTCTGCAAAAAATATGTTGCACACTCCGCAACAAGCTCCAATGATAGAGCATGTTTGTGTACTGAATTAGGTTATTGGCAATAATGAATGGTCTATGATTGGCGATGCTGCGTACAAAATGAGAAGAAATAATGTTGGTCAACACATCTTACTGTATATGGGAACAAGTGACATACGTTTTTATGACATTATGTATTCTTCCTTGTATTAAATCTACACCCGAACTGTGTAGGTTAGCGCCTAGTGTACATGCATGTGTGTTTTGTTGTTCAAGAAGAATTTTTTTTTAATAAAAAGGACAGTATTCAGCTTACCCAGTGTGTATAACCACTTATAAAATTTGGTATGATAGATTAGAAACATAAGATATCATGTTATTTGAAACTAAAAGTGAACAATTTATTATTTACTGACGTTGCTGACAATAGTATTTGGCTTTTTCTTTCGTGTTCTATTTTATTTCACTTTTGACATTGTTACATATTACATACTGATTTTATACATATACAATGCCATACATATGCGAAAAGATTATGATGACTGTTTATTTAAATTATTACTGTAGAACTGTATCCTTTTAAGAATCAGAGTAAAAACATTTTATAGAAAATAAAATAAAAAGCAGATGATCAGCATTCCATGGTGTCAACACGAAAAAGTAAGAAATGGCAGTTACTAGCTATTCATTCCATTAAAATCAGGCGAACAGGGGTTGTTACAAATCAGGACTATTATAGGAATAATTTAAAATAAATGATTGTTTAATCATTAAAAAGAAATATTATATAGAGTTGGTTGCCATTTTATGTCCACCATTAAATGAACACATGGTAGACATGGAATGAGGCAGTGCAGGGCATGTCTTAACTATACAATTGTGTATAAAACAAAAATTTACTTACTAAACAAAACTTACTGCCACCAAAATATAGAACTGTTCTAAATTGAGATTTTATATAAAAGTACGAAGAAAATCCATCATCAAGTACATTTTATGAAAAAATACAGTTGCTATATTAGAGATCGTGTTTCTCTAAACATAATTTTTATTGACATTATTTCATTATTGTTTTCCAGCCACTAAAGAGGGTATATGCTTTATGGCACGAGGGCTTCTTGGACAGCTTCAGGGACCAATTTTAGATAATATCCATGGTTTCTCAACGTTGCAAGGACTCCCGCTGAATTCATGTGCTTCACCTCCTTGTGGTATTGAAAGGCATTTCCGTGGATATCGGTTAACTTTCCTGAAAGAGATATGCCAATTAACAAGCAAGTAGATCTAGTGTATGCAAAAAATATAAACTATATTTTTAGTAATTAGAATGAAATACTTCTAGAACTAAAATTCCAACTGCATATATAATATGAAAGCTACAGAGAAATAGAAAAAACACTAATACAATGTCAAAGTGGTATCAAGAATAACATTTCTCTAACAAAACGTCATATTGCGCAACGTTCAGAAGGCACTCTTGAAGGAAGCATCCAATGGGTGAAAAGGGATGAATGAGCTTGAAGCCCCCTATTCCAGGAGGAAGTTGGGCTTTGAATTTTTTCCATTCTTCTGAAATAGTGGGTCATTACTATCCCCTAATGTATAGCGAATAAAAAAATAAAATAAAAAGTCACTTGAATGGGGTAAAAGTACAAAACATGAAATGGCGCCTGATCACACCCAAGCCATTTTGGTAGCATCCTGAAAATTCTGCACAAAACTCCATGACTACATTTTAGCATCTCAGTAATGGGTACTTTCCAGCTAATTCCCAAACAAAATATCCCTAACTATTCCACTTTCAAACTAAACATTCTTCCCAAGCCTAATGGGTACATTCTGAGGGCGGGAAAACATGATGAATGCCTATTTCAGAATGGCAATTCCAAGGGTACAGCAGATGAAGGAAGAAAAGGCAATGGGTCTGTATTTAACAATTTTATTTCTCATTAGGCATGGGACTATCACATCAGATGGCATCAGCAAAGTACACTATGATTTGAAAAACAACAAATAAACCATTGAGTCCCAATGTGAAACTAGTGTGGTACAAAATCCACATTGAAGATACTTGAAAAAAATTGCCATATTAAGTGTGAGATACCAACAGTCGTTGGACTGTGGGTAGGTGGAGCATTACTTTTATTGATTTGGAACAGGAGGAAGAACTGGCATGACACACATAGTCAAACTTTGCGTTGGGTTCTTAGATGCACAAGCATCTACCCATGTATCTCAGCCATTCATCTTTTGAAGGGGCTATGTCTGCTCCCAAGTATTTCACATTATCTCTTTTAGCAAGTAAACAACCCATATCCACCAAGAATCTCTCTCCCCTGGACCCACCCAATTCTGCCAGTATTCCCAGGAGCATGAGCTTCGGTGAGGTCTATGGGTGGCTTGGGGGGGCCACTAGCTTTGGTGTCAGGCTCATTGTCTTAAGCAGAATGTGATCAATAACTGGGACCTGGAGAAAGCATCAATGTACATACTTATTTAAAAAAAGTATATTTTTATTACATCTTCTCTGATCCTGAATATAATAACATTGCAGCATTGCACAGTAGGAACATCCATATACATTGTCATTTGCGCACAGTTTGTTGGGGTGGGCAACGGGAGGGACAAGCAGCATGGGGGGTTGGAGAAACAGATCCAGACCTCTGACCTCCTGGTCAGGGAACTCTGCTCTCCCCTCGCAAAGCTCCGTCGTTGCACCGCTGCCCCCAGCACCTCTCTGTTCTCAGGTTAGGTGTTCGAGACCCTCCTCCACCCGCAGGCTCCTGCCTGCGCCTCATCCCTGGTGGTCCAGTGGCCAGCCTTCTCAGTTTTCTGTTTCAGTCTGTCTTTTCTGTCTGTCTGGTTGTTTATTGTTTATTCTGTTTTTTGTGCCTGTTCTCCATCTGTTGTTTTTTAATCTTTTTATGTCTCGCAGACCTGCATTGCAGCGCATGCGCTGCTCGCTCTGCAAGGCTTTTGTAATCAAGGAGATTTCAGAAGTGGGCTTAAAGCCCCGCCCCCTATTTTTCATTGGCTGGCGTCATCCTTTATGTTAAACGCTGGCCTCCGATTGAAAATGAGGCTTCGTTGTTACCGCCCTGTCTCCTTTTGGGATAGCCCATCCGGACTGGAGGTTTTGCTTGCGGCGTTAGACTGTCTCCTTAATTAGTCAGTAGGCACTATTTTTGTTTAACAATTTTGTTTACGGACCCCACGCGGTGCCGGGCCCTCCTGTCACCATCTGACATCCTTCTTACCTTTGCTCCCGCCCCCTCCCCCGTCCATCCTCTCTCCCTTTCAGCATGCTCCGGGGTGTGCCATTATTTGCACTTCTAGTCACGCGAGCCCCTCGCGTTTGCACTCAATGGCTCAGAACTATTCCCCAAGAGTCCTGTCTGGGCCCCCAAACTTAAGCACAGCTGTGAACACACAGGGAAAGGAGATACCGTGACGCGGCATCCTGGGGCGATGATTATGACGCAGTCATCAAAAGCAAAGCCGGAAGCGCACTCCATTGTTTCTGTTTGTTTCAGATTACCGTCCATGTTTTGCTGCTTCTCACGAGTAGGGTAAGGAAAGACCTTGGGCAGGAAGCTCAGTGTGCGAGTGCACCTACTGCTGAGAGATGCGGCAGACTCAGCCAGCCGCTCATCAATCTGTAGTAAAAAAACACGGAAAGAGTGCCACGGAGCTGGGACGCGCCTCGCACAGAACACTATTGCAGGCGTCTAAATCCGAAAGTATGGGAATTTCCACAACCAGGCTGCCGACTGACAAACCTACAAAATATGCTTACGTTGAAACAGTAACTTTTGAAAGAAACAGCATGACCGCCATCAGATGCATATCGCAGTCTGCCCTTAAGGCGAGGCTGAGCTCCCGGACAGTCCTTTCATTTTCACGATCTCAGAGAAATCAGAAAAATGTGCAAAGCGCCCTTTGGAAGGCACTCGTCTGTAATGCAACTGTTGCTCATGTAGCGCCCTGATACCTTCAGGTCGAGTTCGCACTATTTAAAACTGCAAAAAAAAGTTGAGATATTTTCAGTGATGAAGAGGTAGATGGAAAGAGTTCTATAACGTCGTAGTCCTCTTAAAAAATATATGCTACTGCTTCCTGTATATTTTTGTGCAGTTTGCTTCTTGTGCACATGTGTATCCTTAATGGAAATCTATAATGTAAACTTATGCAAAGCATCATCACCTTGGTCCCTTTTTGACAAGAAAATCTGCGTTTCCCATATTTCTTTGTTGACTACAACATAAAAGAAAAAACGTGCAAAGTCTTCTTTGAAAGACAATCGCCTGTAACACACAATTTCTGCTTGTTGAAACATGCTGATAGCCGGCTTGGCTAAGGGTCGCACTGTGCTGGTGGTAAGGTTCGATCTGTCTATACCGTTGGATAACGTGGACAACCCAATCCATACTATATCGATTGAGGAAGGTGACTAGAGCATCTAAACAAACCGTCAACTGGTGGTTCTGGTTTCTAAAGGACAGGTTGACTCTTCATCGATACCAACCCGTGGGAAGCTACTTAGTTCTCCATTGTCATCTGTTTGGTAGTTAGGGAAAATATACGTGGATACCTTATCGCAGGGGTGTTGTGTGTATGACAGAAAGCCACACCTGCAAAACTTTCAGGTTACCCACTGAATAACTAAACTAGTTTTATTTAGATTAAATGTATATACCTTTGTCGTGTCTAAATCTAGAAAACCTGTTACAGGGAAGTCTTCCTGGTACTAAGTTAGCAACCCCTGCCTTATTGGGTCAATACTATGCAGAATGACTGTATAGCTGCCAAATAGCCTGCTCTGAATGTGTACACATTGAATTATGGGCCCCTAAATGAGTCTTAGCTAGCTTACCCCTCAATAGGTCTCGCATTTACGCAAGTTTGAGCTATTAGTATTGCAAATAACAATGCTTTTTATTTTTGAAACATAAATAAAAGGCATTGTCATTGACAATGCCAAAAGCTTAACCCCTTGTATGCCCATGACTAGCTGGACTCGTCATGGAGCACAGTCGCGCTGTGCCCATAACGAGTCCAGCTCGTCATGAGGCATTCCCTGGGGAATCCCTCTGGTGCGGGCACCAGAAGGATTCCCTTTCATGCAAAATAGCCCCCCCCCCTTTCACTGTAATGATGATCGGCGCGCACGTCGCACCGACGTCATTACAGTGAAAGTGAAACTGAAATGAGCCAAGAGGCTCATTTCAGTTTCACTTTCTACGTGCTCAGGGGGCTATCTCAGCCCCCTGAGCACGTAGAAAGACGGGAGAGGTATTGTTGGAAAGGGGAGAATCTCCCCTTTCCAATGGTACCCAGTGGATCCCTGCTTGGGGATCGCCACAGGAGGGCGATCCCCAAGCAGGGATCCACCCACTAGACATCAGGGTGGGGGGAGCGGCCCCTTGGGCAAGGGCCTTTGCTCCCCCCAAATTATTTGGGCATTATTTAGTCTTTTTGCCCCCCCCTGGGGGGCAGATGGGGGCAGTAGCCCCCAATCTGCCCCGGGAATTTCATAAAAAATAACGATAGGGGTGGGGCTGCCCAAAACGGGCAGGCCCATGCCCCCACCCCACCCCCCAATAATCACAGTCTTTCTGCCCACACCGGGGGGCAGATGGGGCATTGACCCCTAATCTGCCCCTTCGGGGGGCAGAAAGCCCACTATACACCAGGGATTTCTTTTCAGTTTTTTTTAGGGTGGGGGCTGCCCGAAACGGGCACGCCAATGCCCCCACCCACCCACCCACCACCATTACAGCCTTTCTGCCCCCCCCGGGGGGGCAAAAAGACCACTAGACACCAGGGAATTGTAAAAAAAACAAAAAAACAAATAGGGGTTGGGGCTGCCCAAAACGGGCAGGCCCATGCCTCCACCGCACCCCCAATTATCACAGTCTTTCTGCCCCCCCCCCGGGGGGCAGATGGGGCATTGGCCCCTAATCTGCCCCTTCGGGGGGGGCAGAAAGCCCACTATACACCAGGGATTTGTTTTCAGTTTTTTTTTAAGGTGGGGGCTGCCCGAAACGGGCACGCCAATGCCCCCACCCACCCGCCACCATTACAGCCTTTCTGCCCCCCCTGGGGGGCAGATGGGGCATTGGCCCCAAATCTGCCCCCCCCCGGGGGCCAAAAAGACCACTAGACACCAGGGAATACAAAATAAATAAAAAATAGGGGTGGGGGCTGACCAAAACGGGCAGGCCCATGCCCCCACCCCACAATTATTACAGTCTTTCTGCCCCCCCCTAGGGGGGCAGATGGGGCATTGGCCCCTAATCGGCCCCTTCGGGGGGGGGGGGGGCAGCAAGCCCACTAAACACCAGGGATAAGTTTTGCGCAATTGTTTTTAGGGTGTGGGCTGCCCGAAACTGCACGCCAATGCCCCCACCCTCCCCCCCACAAAAATGACAGTCTTTCTGCCCCCCAGGAGGCAGATGGGAGCTGTAGCCCCCAATCTGGCCCCCCCTGGGGGCGCAGAATGCCCACTAGAAACCATGGATTTTTTTGTTTTATTAGTGTAGGGATTGGGGCTCCCCAAAATGGGCATGACAATACCCAACCCCACCCCCAGAGAAATTCCAGTCTTTCTGCCCCCCCCCGGGAGGGCAGATGGTGGCAGTGGCCCCTGATCTGCCCCCTGGGGGAGCAGAAAGCCCACTAGGCGCCAGCGAGTACGCAGGTTTTTTTTATGCGTGGGGGCTGCCCAAAATGTCATACCAATGCCCCCACCCCCACAAAAAATAGCCACAGTCTTTCTGCCCCTTTAGGGGCATATCAGGATGAAACCCCCTTCCCCGATTCCCCCCCAGGGCGGCAGAAAGCCCACTGGGCTCCGATTTTTTTTTAGCAATGTGCATACCTGTGGGTTTTGGGCCCTAGCGCAGTTGGCACGTAGGCAAACCTAGAAAACCTGTACATTTTTTAAAACTAGACACCGATGGGGAATCCTGGATGGGGTGACTTCACTGGCTCTCACCAGGTTCTGTTACCCAGAATCCATTGCAAACCTAAAAATGTGTCCAAATTAACACATTTTCCTCACATTTCTGTGGTGGAAAGTTCTGGAATCTGCGTGGGTCCACAAAATTCCACCCACCCTGCGTTCCCCAAAGTCTTCAGAGAAAAATGGTACCTCACTTGCGTGGGTAGGCCTAGTGCCCGCGTCAGGCAAGGGCCCAAAACCTATTGAGGAGACATCAAAATTACCTATCATGTAACAACCTGGTTTTGCAAAGGGGTCCTCTGAGTTTTTGGCCCCGTCGTTTTGAGGTAGGCAATTTTCATGTCGCCTCAATACGTTTTGGTCCCTTGCCTGTCGCGGGTACTTGGGCCTCCCACATGAGTGAGGCACCGTTTTTATCGGGAGACCCGGGGGAACGCTGGGTGGTAGGAAATTTGTGTCAGCCCGGTGATGCCACAACTTTCCCACACAAAAATGTGTGAAAAAGGTGATTTTTTTCAGCTACATTTGAGGTTTGCAGGGCATTCTGGGTAAGGAAACGTTGGGGGATCCACGCAAGCCATACCTCCCTGGAATCCCCCGGGTGTCTAGTTTCCAGAAATGTGTGGGTTTGGTAGGTTTCCCTAGGTGCCGGCACAGCTAGGGTTCAAAAACTACAGCTAGGCACTTTGCCAAAAAAGGGTCATTTTTCACAGCGAAATTGAGGTGTGTCCACGATGCGTTTTGCGCCGTTTCCTGTTGCGGGCACTAGGTCGACCCACACAAGTGAGGTACCATTTTTCTCGGAAGACTTTGGGGAACACGGGGTGGGTGGAAATTTGTGGATCCACGCAGATTCCAGAACTTTCCACCAGAGAAATGTGGAGAAAATGTGTTTTTTTTTGGCAATTTTTTAGGTTTCCAAGGGATTCTGGGTAACAGAACCTGATGGGAGGCAGTCAAGTCAACCCATCCTGGATTCCCCTGGTGTCTAGTTTTAAAAAATGTATAGGTTTGCTAGGTTTCCCTAGGTGACGGCAGAGCTATGGTTCAAAAACTACATCTAGGCACTTTGCCAAAAAAGGGTCATCTTTCGCTGTGAAATTGAGGTGTGTCCACGTTACGTTTTGCGCCGTTTCCTGTCGCGGGCACTAGGCTGACCCACACAAGTGAGGTACCATTTTTCTCTGAAGACTTTGGGGAATGCGGGGTGGGTGGATATTTGTGGATCCACGCAGATTCCAGAACTTTCCACCAGAGAAATGTGGGGAAAATGTGTTTTTTTTGGCAATTTTTTAGGTTTGCAAGGGATTCTGGGTAACAGAACCTGGTGGAAGGCAGTCAAGTCACCCCATCCTGGATTCCCCTGGGTGTCTAGTTTTCAAAAATGTATAGGTTTGCTAGGCTTCCCAAGGTGCCGGCAGAGCTATGGTTCAAAAACTACAGCTAGGCACTTTGCCAAAAAAAGGGTCATTTTTCACAGCGAAATTGAGGTGTGTCCACGTTGCGTTTTGCGCCGTTTCCTGTCGCGGGCACTAGGCTGACCCACACAAGTGAGGTACCATTTTTCTCGTATGACTTTGGGGAACGCGGGGTGGGTGGAAATTTGTGGATCCATGCAGATTCCAGAACTTTCCACCAGAGAAATGTGGGGAAAAAGTGTTTTTTTGGGGCATTTTTTTAGGTTTGCAAGGGATTCTGGGTAACAGAACCTGGTGGGAGGCAGTAAAGTCACCCCATCCTGGATTCCCCTGGGTGTCTAGTTATTAAAAATGTATAGGTTAGCTAGGTTTCCCTAGGTGCCTGCAGAGCTAGGGTTAAAAACCTACAGCTAGGCACTTTGCTAAAAAAGGGTAATTTTGTATTATGAAAATGTGGTGTGTTCACGTTGGGTTTTGAGCCATTTCCTGTCGTGGGCACTATGCCTACCCCTACAAGTGAGGTACCATTTTTATCGGGAGACTTAGGGTAATTCAGATTTGTAAAGGAAGTGTTATTACCTATTGACTTTCGATGCATTTCTGCCTTCCAAATGAAAGACATTGTGTAAAAAAGAAGTCATTCTAAAAAATGACTGATAATTCTCATGCTAGTATGAGTATTCCCAATTTCGAAAATGTGCAAATATCTACTGTTTCTAAACTCTATATTTTGTTCCCATTTCAGAAATACATAGGTGTCTTACATACCGATTTTTTCATGTACACATTTTTACAGAATAATTACTATATACCCGGTACATAATAAAAAACCATTGCAAGTTGCTGCTCAGTTTTTGGCTCTGGGTTTGTCGGTTTCTTGGTGAACCTACAAGTCCTATATAACCCCACAACCAGTAATGTCCAGCGGATGTAACGGTATATTGCTTTCAAAGAGCTGTCAAAATTAGAAGAAGTTACAGGTCAAAACGTTGACACAAAAGGTGCTTTTTTCAACAATTTTTCAAGTTATCCTATATTTAACTGTTAGTTTCTATGAAGAAACCTTGATGGATCCACACAAATGACCCCTTGCTGAATTGAGAATTGTGTCTACTTCTCTAAAATGTATAGCTTTCCAGGATCCATTATTGCTTTTGTACCCATTTCTACCATTAACTGGAAGGAGGTCGAAAGCACAAAAAAAAGCAAAAATAGGCTATGTCCCAGAAAAATGCCAAAACTGTAAAAAATGTTGGGTTTTTGACAAAAGTCTGGTATCCCCTAAAAGCTGGGAAAATGGTGATTTCAGCCCCACAAACCCTTTTTTGATAACACTTGCAGGGCAAAACCCAGATGCTTTCATTTGCAGCCCGTTTATCCAATTTTCCCCAAAAAACCCTAAATTTTGCTGTATTTTGGCTCATTTCTGTGACCCCTCCAGGGGAATCCACAAACCCCGAGTACCTTCAGAATCCCCATGATGTTGGAAGAAAAGGACGCAAATTTGGCGTGGATACCTTATGTGGTCAAAAAGTTACAGGGGCCTCAGCGCGCACTACCCCAAATAGCCAAAAAAGGGCGTGGCACAGGAGGGGAAAAGGCCTGGCAGCGAAGGGGTTAAACTCACGTTAATGCGAGACCTATAGCATTGCAAATGCTTGTTTTCTTTTTATTGTTCCTTGTTGTGTCCTTTTTTCGTATTGTGTCCTTAGGGTCCCTTTTCTATGTCCTTTTTCCACCGCTGCTGCCCCCGTGGCCCCTCCCCTCCTTCCGGTTCCCACCTCCCAGCTGCGCTCCCTCCCCCATCCAAAGACGCGTCAAAGGTAAGCCTGTCTGCGCCCTCTTTGACCCGACTGCTACTAGCGCCAGGGACCCTGGTTCTCAGACCCCCCACCTCTACAACTCAGCCGTCCTCCACATGCTCGACCCCAGAAGAAACAACTGCAAGCCGTCAACGCCAGACAACACCCACGGCCATTTTTCCTGCCGACACTGTCGCCAAACCGTCACCCACCTCCGGACCCCCAAGGGCACCGCCCATCCACCGGACACCAGTGCAACAGAACCCCTGAGGTGCATCTTCCACAACGTATGCTTCCCACACAGACACGCAGTAGAAAATCTGGGACCTTCTTGACACCCTCTCGCTAGACGTCGCCTTCCTCACAGAAACCTGGAAAAACTCCACCTCCGCCCCAACATCGCTACCCCATCCCAGACGGATACAAGATCCAGAGGAAGAACTGTCCCAAACACCCAGGAGGGGGACTCGCCATCTCACAGAAGAACTCCCTCCTACTCACCACTTCCAGCACGAACGACTCCTCGTCTCTCACGGAACACCTCCACTTCCAGATCCAGACCAGCCCCAGAACGACCCTACGCGGCACCCTCGCCTATAGACCTCCCGGAACACAAACCGCGTTCACCACAGCCTCACTGACGTCATCGCGCCACAAGCCATCATCTCCATGGACTACATACTGCTCGGAGACCTGAACTTCCACCTCGACAACTTCAGCGACCCCAACTCCACAGCCCTCCTGGACAACCTCGCAAACATCAGACTAAAACAGCTCGCCCCACAAGGCAGGAAACATCCTCGACCCCATCTTTGCAGGAGTGAACAACATTCAATTCAGCCACACCACGCAACCCATCTGGACGGACCACCACTGCGTACACTTCTCCTTCGATAGAACCACCACTCAAGCATCCCCCACACCTTCCGCAAAGGAATTGGAGCAAGGTCACCGAGGAACACCTCAACTCCACCCTCAACCACGATCCCCCTCCCGCTACGACCAACGTCAACTCTGCAGCCAACGAACTACACAGATGGATCACCAACTGCGCAGACAAGCTCGCCATCCTCCGTAACTCCGACAGACAGCGCCCCATGAAAGCCACCTGGTTCACCACGACCTCCGAGAATCCAGACGCACCTGCAGACGTCCCGAGAAAGTATGGAGAAGCTGCAATATTCCGGAAGCTCAGATTACCTACATGAACGCCATGACAGAATACCCCTAACGCATCAGATCCCCCAAAAAGACCTTCACCCAGGACAAAATCCTCACCAACTCCAGAAACTCGAAGGAACTCTTCAGCATCATACCGAAATTCACCAAACCCTCCCCACCCAGCGAAGCCTCAGGCGTCACACCTTCCCAGTACCTCTGCAACAAACTCGACTCCTACATCCATCTCAAAATCAAGTCCATCTACGACAACTTCAACGAACAGACACCAGACACCGAAACCACTCCTACCTCCAGCCATGCCAGCCAGCCTATAACCGCCGCCTGGACCCCTGTCACCACCATAGACACTGCCACGACCATGAATAGCCTTCACGCAGGAGCCCCAACAGACCCCTGCCTGCCGCATACCTTCCACAGAGCCGCCGCTGCCATAGCACCCAACGCACCATCAACGCCACCTTTGAATTCGGCACATTCCCCGACGACTGGAAACGTGCAGAAGTCAAGCATCTCCTCAAGAAGCCCTCCGCAGACCAGACGGACCTCAAAAACTACAGAACCATCTCTCTCTTCCTCTTTGAAGTCACAGAGAAGATCGTCAACATGCAGCTCACGAACTTCATCTAAGCCAACTACATCCTTGACTCTTACCAATCCGGATACCGCAGCAACCACAGCACCAAGACCGCCCTCCTCGCCACCACAGAGGACATCCGCACTCTCCTCGACCAGGGCCACACAGCGGCCCTCATCCTACTAGACCTCTCTGCAGCCTTCAACATCGTCTCCCACCGCACCCTCACCGCCAGACTCCACGACGCCGGCATACAGGTATCTGCCCTCGACTCGCTCCACTCTTTACTCACCGGCCGAGCCCAACGTATCAGACTCCCGCCTTTCCTCTCCGAACCCATAGAGATCAGCTGCAGAGTGCCCCAAGGATCATCGCTCAGCCCCACGCTCTTCAACAGCTACATGGCCCCCCTCACCGCCATCGTCATAAAGCATGGACTCAGCATAGTATTCTACACAGACACCCAGCTCATCCTCTCTCTCGTTAAGGAACCCAACACCACCAGACTCAGCTTCCAGGAAGGAATGAAAGATGTCGCCTCCTGGATGAGCAGCAGCTGTCTGAAGCTCATCTCAGAGAAGACAGAAGTTGTCGGACCCAACCCCTCAGCATGGGACAACACCTGGTGGCCCACCGCCCTGGGCAACCCCCCACACCCACGGACCACGCCCGAAACCTAGGCATCATACTGGACTCCTCCCTCACCATGACCAGGCAGATCAACGCAGTCTCCTCCACGTGCTTCAACATCCTCCACTAGACCTTCAAATTGATCCCCTCGAATCCAGAAAGACCGTCACCAACGCCCTCCTAACCAGCAGGCTTGACTACAGAAACACCTTTTACACTGGAATCAACAAATCTCTGCTCCGAAAACTCCAGACCATCCAGAACACCGCTGCCAGACTCGTCCTCGGCATCCCACAACATGACCACATCACTCAGCACCTACGAGAACTCCACTGGCTCCCCATCGAGAAGAGAGTAACCTCCAAGCTGCTCACTCACGCCTACAAAACCCTCCACAACAGGCAGGTGGAGAGCCTACTCCTACATCGCGGCAAAAACCTGGAACGAGCTCCCGCTCAACAACAGATGTTCACCCACTCTGCACACCTTCAGGAAGAGTCTCAAGACCTGGCTCTTTGGCTGATTTAGAGCTGCACACCCACCCCCAAGCACCTTGACCCACACGTGTGAGTAGCCCGCTTCACAAATCCCTGCTGGATTGATTGATCCAGCAGTCTTTCGTGCACTCTTACTTATAAATTCTCTGAGGCCGTCTACAAGGAGGGCCCACCACTTACTGCATACAATCATTCCCACATCCATTCAACGACCAGGTCTGCAGAGCCATACAAGGTCTATGAGAGTTCACTTTCTGAAGATTCAGGGGAAGCAAATGTGTTTCCTGATGTGTTTAACTCATCTGAAGTGGTGCCACCCCCATATACCTTCCCGTCCGGTTCCTCTACGTCCCTCTGCCCCTCAACTCGCTCACCAAGGACTTCTAGCATGCTAGCCCAGCTTTCAAGATCCCTTTCCACATTTTCATCTGTGCACAACTTCCTAAGTCTACGCTTCTCCGCTACAGCTCACTCCAACAAGTCTGATTTCCACTTGGTGACAGGCAGAGGGTTAGGACTGGCCCAGTGTGTAGCTATCTGGTATCGCGCCAGTAGGAGGCCCAGTTGGGCAAACGTATATTGCATTTTTTTCCCTTTCCTGAGGAGCGGTATCAGTCCTAACCAACAGTGTCGCACAGAGAGATCCACAGCTACTCTGGTTACCTGTGCCACACCCACGGTACATCCCGCCAGAATATGTGAAGTTGAGTGCAGGACCATGCTACGTTACAAAAATCTGCTGGTGTAACCTGACATCTAGCGCATCCCGCTGTTCTTGCCAGGTACGCTCTTTGTAGACTAGACAGTTTCAAGAATGCTTGATAAAGGGGGGGGGGCGTGGCGAGCTGCCGAAGATGGTGGCCGTGTGAGCGCGGAGCTCCATATCGGCCCAGCAATTATCCTGAACAAACGGGGGGGAATAGCCTGGCTTGACTTACCGGGAGGGGTATCCCCGACGCAGAACACCAAGGCGAAGCGCACAAGCTAAAAATGGGCACCCTGACCCCGCTGCTGGCGTGAGCCGGCCGTATGCGGTGGTGTGGCCGGGAGCCCCGACATCGAGTGGCACGAAGAGACGGAGCCTGCCCGGGTCTTCAAACTACGGGAGGTGCGGGCCTGCGGAGCCCGGGCTGGGAGTGCCGGGCCCGCAGTGAGGAGGAGCACCTAGGACTGCCTGGTGGAGGGTGCGAGACAGGGTGGTCGGGGTCCCTGGTGAACCGGGATTGAGGCGCTTTGATGGGGAAGCCCCCGAAGAGAAGGTTGAGGAGAACGTGGACTGGCCCTGGTGGGCTGGCGGCGCTGCAGCCTTTAATGTGGTGGTGATGCATCAACGCGGCGGAGAGAGCCGGCGCTGCTCCTGGGCTGTGGCGGCCTGGGGAGCCTAGAGACAGCCCCTGAAGGTCCGCTGTGACTGTGGTCCCCACCTGAGGGGTGAAATATGTGGTAGGGCCCCTGGTGGACAGTCGCTGCGACAGAGGAGCCCCCCTGAAGAGAAGGTCAAGGAGAACCTGGCCTGGCCCTGGTGAGATGACTGCGCTGCGACCTTTACTGGGGTGGTGACACAGCAACGAGAGCTGGCACTGCTCCCGGGCTGCGGCGGTTTTGGGCGGGCCCGCGGTGACTGTGGCTCCCACCTGAGGGGGTGAATACAGACTCAGGTGCTGCAGTGGCCGGTTGGCCACGGCTGAGGCGTGTATCCCAGGGCTGAGTAGGGTGAGTAGGGTGAGTGAGACTTGGGGGAGGGCCTGCACACTGGCGGGCTACATGCCGAGCCAAGGCACGACCTGTTGGCCACATTTAAGGGCAACGAGAAAGATTGTGACCTACTGAGGTGGGGCAGGATGGAGAGACTTGCCTGCGACCGCCCGGCTGGAGGGGGTGAGTGCCCGGGGACAGTAGGGCGGTGAGGCCTAAAGTCGGGAGAGAGATCCGAGAGCGGCACATTCCCTGAAGAACGGAGTGATCTTTGTGGGATAGTAAGATTACTTGTTGCACAGTGCAGTTATTGGCCAACACAGATAGGTGGCTCCTATACTCTGCTGGGACTGGTCTCTAAAGAGTGAATGCATACCACACAAGAGACACCTTGGAACCACCTGAGCGGTTTGCTGCTGGCAGCTGCTGGAGTTGGGACTGGGCCCTCCCTCCCTAACTCTGCCTGAAACGATGGGGAAACCGCTGGGGAAACACGCCGGGACTACCCCTGATCATGAGGGGGACCAGACTGAGCAGGCTCTGGGTAGTCCTGAGTCCCAGACGAGTCCAGATCCCATTTAACTACAGCTCTCCCAGATACTGGAAGCCAATTCAGGCACAAAAACCACTCTCCACCAAAATATAAGCACGGTGTCGGTGGGTCTTGGCCGCCTTCGAGCTGAACCTCAATGAGAGGGTGAAAGTGGTGGAATCTGGTTATAAGGAGCTAGCGCCTGGCCACAAAGCCCTCTCTCAACAGGTAGCTGAATTGACGGACAAGGTCCGGATCCTGGAGCGAAGAGCAGAAGATGGGGAAGGTCGTAACCACCGCAATAACCTCTGTATTCTTGGCCTACTGGAAGGGATCGAAAAGGACGACATGGTGGGGTACCTGGAGACGCCGCTCCGGGAGGTGGTAGCCCCGGGAGAGCCGACGCAATTCTTCACGCTGGAAAGAGTGCACCGTGTGCCTGCCCAATCGGTGGCACCTGGCCGTCCCCCGAGACCGGTGGTGGCCAGGTTGCTGCATTATAGGGACAGGGACATCATCCTACAGAGAGCCTGTATGAGCGGCCCCTGTGTGGTCAATAACGCCAAGGTCTCCATGTTTCCGGATTACATACTGGTGTTCGCATTGTGGTGGATGGCAAGATTCACTTCTGTGACACCCTCCAGATGGCCTGGGACTGGCTCGAAGTTTATCACACTGGAAGGTCAGGCCCGGTGCAGAAACCTCAGCGGACGACGAGGGACCACAGATCAGGGAAAAGATCCCAGGATTGGTCAGAACGTATCGGGCGAAGATACCCACCTCCTCACAGACGGAGCTGGAACGAGCGGCGGCGCTGCAGGCTGTGGCAGGTATAGCCTGCAAAGGAAACTCCCCGTCAGACCAAGGTTCAAGATCTGCAAAGGGAACGGGAGGCACCGAGTCAGACTCTTCGGGTAAAGATAGCCTGGAGCTCGGGCAGCAGACTGAGTGGATTTGAGACTGGGCCGGTGCGGGAGGAGGAGGGGACTAGCACCACTGTTCATGGTGTCTTGTTTGCTGCAATTTGCGATGGACTTGTCCAGGTGGCGGAGCCACGACCTCCCTGGAGGTTTTGACCACGTTTGGTTTGGACCTTCAATCCTTAATTTTCGTACAGGTGGTATTTGTGCAGATGGCCGTTGCCAGAATGCCCTGGGGCCGAGGAGTTGTTTCACGTTTGGAGTTGTTACTGTCCAGCAGTCATGTCTCTCATGCAGGTGGGGATGCATTATTAGTGGTCCTGTTGTCGGGGGGGGGGGGGGGGGGGGAGGGGGTTTACAGGCGGGGGGAATGTTGCAACACACTGAACCGCCATGGCACACTGAGGTGAAGATACTTACTTGGAACATTAGAGGTATGGGTTCCATGGCTAAGCGGTATAATATTTATAATGACTTGAAGCGCCAGGGAGTGCGGATTGCTCTGTTGCAAGAAACCCACTTAACGCAAGAAGAGGTGGGCCGGTTGAGGAGATGATGGAGGGGGCAGGTTTATGCTACTGGATACTCTGCATTTGCCCCGGGGTGTTAGTGTGGGTACACCCCGGGTTCCCTTTGAAATAACCCGTACTTTGGCAGACGCTGAAGGAAGGTATGTGCTAGTGGCGGGACGACAATTGGGTCGGGTAATGACCATATGCTGCTGTTATGCCCCCAATCATGATCAAGTGGCTTACCTGACAGCCCTCTCAGCACACATTGCAGATATAGTGGTGGGGCAGATGGTGGTGGGAGGAGATTTTAACTGTGTAGCAGATGTACATTTGGACCGATCTCAACCCAACCCCCCCGGTGGGAGTGCAGGCGCACAGGACGGCAGTGGGGCTGCGTGAGTAGATGACACACTGGGACTTGCATGATTTTTGGCGCTTACAACACGGTGGGGACAGGGAGTACTCTTACTATTCGCACTTACACCACCTCCATACTCTGATTGATGCATTTTGGAGCTCACAAACAATTGGCGCCCTCATCCACTCCACCAAATACTTGGGCTGCACATATTCGGATCACTGCCCTTTGCTGCTGACTGTCTGCCCTCGGTGGTGCAGGGCCCCAATACCTGCGTGACGACTTACTCCTGAGGCTCTGGACGATGTGCCATTTGCAGAATCACTGCGTACGACAATAGACACATACTTTACCGAGAATGCAGACACGGCGTCTACTGCCCTGGTTTGATGGGAGGCTTTTAAGGTGGTGGTGCGGGGCCACTATATGGGGCAGAGCGTTGGGATACAAAAGGAACTCCATAAAGAACTTACAGAGATTGAGGGGGCCTTGCGAACCCTCGACAACATGCAGGGGCCAGATCCCAGGTCGATGCCATGATTTCTGACCAAGACCTGTGCTGACCCCGGCCACTCGCTTTGCCCGAGTAGCTCTCACTTCTTGTGGAAGCTCTACGTGGTTGCTCTTACCCCCTCCCCCCGTAGATGTAGTTGATTGATACTATTCGAGAACAGGCCTGACCCCAACAGCAGAGGGGTGACTCCACTTGGCTGGGCCAGTGGTGGTGAGCGACCCCCCCCCCTCCAACAACCCCCCTCCTCCGCATGGAGTGTAGGAGTCCTAGAGACAGTGCATATGAGAAATGGTTTTTATTTTTGTTTTCTTACGTTCTAGTTCAATGATCTCCCTCTGTAATGGCATGTAATGGCATACGAATGTTAGTGTTCACTGGTACAGATCACAGATAACCTGCCCCTCATTGACACGATTGGGCCCCAGGGATTGCAGGTAGGAATGACATGGGCACAATTAAAATATAGGACTGGGTGGGTTTGTTATGCTCACACCCTGTGACACGTACCAAGTAGTATCTGTACCAATCGATTGCATCGATTGCTTCACAGCTTATTTTTGTATTGTAATACACTCAACTTAAGGCCAACGGCCCGAACGGATAGACATTATACATAATGTGTTTGTAAGATACCACATCTTGCAATTCTCCATGTGAATGTTTTATATATGATCAGAAATGCCAATAAAAATATTTTCAAAAAAGTATGCTTGATAAAGGAAATAGAAGTGTACGAGTTTTAAACGGGCATTACTAGCTACTTCGTGCACCTGCGTTTGTGCCCTGTGCCATTCTGCATCTATTAACAGGGGCTCTAATTCCCGATCCCAAGCAGCTCATTTTTTAGCGACATTTGTGTGTCTATCGGATGTTAGGGCCGCATTTAATCTGGATATGATACCCTTAAAGGATCCGTGATCCAGGATTACTTTGAGGACTTGTAACAGCTTGGGCTCCTCCGGAAGAGTGTCCACTAAGAAGGGGGACCCCTGAAATAAGGTGCGGGCAGGTATACCAGGGGAGTCTAAGAGTACCAAAGAAAAGAAGAGTACCTGCCACAAATTGATAATGGATAAGGCCCTAAAAAAGGGTCCAAATTATTAGAAACCACAACCAATAGGCAAACCAAGACAAGGAAAAACACACAAGGAAGGATATAAATAAATTTAAGTATTTTTTAAATTGTCTTTTTATTTCATCATTTTTGTTTGTATAGATGTAAAAATCTTTTTTGAAATTTAACTGTGTAGGTTAACAGAAACAATGAAGGAGAATATCAAAATAATACAGTTCCTATACATCAGATTACTAACAGTCCCACAAACACTCCTTCAAAAAAACACACAATCATACTATCTCGCATCCGACAGCGACATCACGCAACACATAACATTAATACATACTAATAAAAACATGTACAAACATTAGGTTACTGAATGCCGGGCATTCAGCAACCTAATGTTTGGCTATTCTAAACGTGCTCATTGGCGCTTTTTAGCCCTACGGGCTGTTCAAAGTCCATTCATTTGAATATGAATTGTGGAACGACCATTCTAATTTGTACATGTTTTTATTAGTATGTATTAATGTTATGTGTTGCGTGATGTCGCTGTCGGATGCGAGATAGTATGATTGTGTGTTTTTTTTGAAGGAGTGTTGTGGGACTGTTAGTAATCTGATGTATAGGAACTGTATTATTTTGATATTCTCCTTCATTGTTTCTGTTAACCTACACAGTTAAATTTCAAAAAAGATTTTTACATCTATACAAACAAAAATGATGAAATAAAAAGACAATTTAAAAAATACTTAAATTTATTTATATCCTTCCTTGTGTGTTTTTCCTTGTCTTGGTTTGCCTATTGGTTGTGGTTTCTAATCATTTGGACCCTTTTTTAGGGCCTTATCCATTATCAATTTGTGGCAGGTACTCTTCTTTTCTTTGGTCCTCCGGAAGAGTGTGCCAGATCTCGTGAACAGTTCGCAATATACTCGCATATTGGAGGAACTGTTGATTGTCAATGCCATTTTGCACCTCTACTAGCTCCGCAGACAAGAAGGTACCATTCAAGTACAAATCTCCCTGTAGGAAGGTAGGATTCTTCTGCATGGTTACCTGGTGCTAAGCTGTTTTTATTTATTTTTTTTAAATAACTTTTTTATTGTTTTTCACACCAATCAGAGACTGGTACATACAAAATAAAGTCACTGTAAGAAATACCCCCTCCAGTACATATGTGTTTTTAACACAGTGCCATTCACCCCATGGCAGAATAGGGGTCCTCGCAAAAATAATCGTATACAGTTCCTGGCAATAATGAGAGACCAAATTATACATCGGGTGCAAACAAACAGCAATAGGGAGCAGGGGATAGAGAGATCTAGAGCGTCGCCCCTAAGGGGGAGAAGCCAGCACCTCCGCCGTCAACTGGGCCATCAGCACCTGCTGTCTCTCCGGAGTTCCACCGTTGGGGAGATGCAGATGTCACCTCTGTACCTATTCCATTTCCCCCACTTCCGGTCCCACTTTTTGGGGCAACCTCGACCTTTGAATACTGACTTTTCAGCCACCATGGCAGTATCCATGTCCTTTGCCCAGTCAAACAGGAGCGGGACCGTAGCCACCCCCCAGTGTCGTGCAATATTCCCCTTCGCTATAATGAAGCCCATAGAGGCCCATGTCTGTTCAGCCAGCGTGAGATCGGATGCCCCCCAAATGTTAAGTAACCATAGTCGGGGTGACAACTCAAGGGATTTACCTCCCTCCCTCCCGAGTTGATGGGCGATTCTCACCCAGTAGTCCTGGATATGTGGGCAGTCCCACAAAATGTGAAAAAAGTACCCTCCTGATTGCAATGTCGGAGGCAGAGTGGGTCGGGGGCGTCTACCTAGCCGGAACAGGAGTTTGGCATAAAAATACGCTCAGTGAAGGATCTTGAGTTGGAGCAGTCGCAGGCGCATAGGGATGGCTATTTCTCGGGGTGAAGCTAGAGCGTCCTGCCACATGTTGTCCTCCATTTCTCCCAAATCTCTCTCCCACCCCTCTCTAAGTTTCAACATCGGGTCGGGGCGATTGTTGACCAGCTTCTTATAGGTGAGCGAGATGGCTTTAGGGTCCATGGGATCCATCAACAGGCGGTCCTCCAGAGGGGACGAGTCGGGGAGAGGACTGTCTCGATGTAGGGCTGAGGACACTGCGTGTGTAATCTGTAAGTACCTGAACGTCTCTGACGGGGCCAGCTGATACTTAGCTTGGAGCTCCGGGAACGATGCGAGCCTCCCCTTAACCCAGATATCTCTGACCGTGGAGATACCGATCAAATCCCACTTGTCGAACCCTGGACACGCGCTGAGATGACCTAAAACATCGGGTTCCCACAGGGGGGTTGCCTTCGCCAGGCGCCCGCGCCATCCTAATTTTCTGGTGACTTCATGCCAAATCTCGACAGTGCGCGCCGTGGGCCTGTTGAAATTAAGCTTGCGGGGATTGGTGTAAAGTGCCTTGTTGTAACCGCCCCGTCCCAGGAGCCAGTGGTCCGTGCGGAAATTAGGCTCGTCGCAAGGCTCAAACACCCAGCGATTGACTACCACCAGTTGGGACGCCTGGTAATAAAGTCTGTGATCCGGTAAAGCGATGCCCCCATCATACCAACCCATGGTAAGCTTATTCATTGCAATGCGCGGCGTGCAGCCCTCCCACAGTAGTCCCCGCAATATTCCATCGATCTGCGAAAAATAGGAATCTGGGATCTGGATAGGGGTATTCTGTAGTGCATCGAGAAAGCGCGGGAGTGCTAACATTTTGAAAAGGGACGCACGTCCGAGGAGAGTGAGAGGGAGAGAGAGCCAGTGCACAACGTCCGATTTGAAATGCTGGAGGGGTCAGAGTAAGTTGTGTTCGAAAAAGAGATCAGGGTCAGGAGTGACGAAGATGCCCAAGTACCGAAAACCCCAAGGTGCCACTGGGATATTGAAGCCCCGAGGACTCGCTGGGGGAAAAACCCCACAGCGCATACATCTGGGATTTAGACCAATTTATCTGATAGCCAGAGTGGGCGCCGAAAATGTGAAAAATGTGGAGCACCCGTCGCAACGACCGCGCAGGGGAGGCCAGGTATAAGAGGATATCATTGGCATACAACGAGATGCGATCCTCATGTGATGCTGTCCATTTAAGTCCCTGTATCTCCGGATCACCCCGGACCCACACCGCGAGCGGTTCCAGGACAAGAGCAAAAAGCAACGGCGACAAGGGGCAGCCTTGCCTCGTGCCCTGATGAAGCGAAAAAGTGGCGGAGCGATGATTATTAAAAACGACATGAGCCGTAGGGTGAGTATACAATAGCCGAATCAAACGAATGAATTTGGGCCCGAGCCCCAGACGGGCCAGAATGGCGAAAAGAAAATCCCATTCAATGGTGTTGAAAGCCATCGAGGCATCCAACGACAAGAGAATCGAGTCTTCCTCGATGGTATGAAGCCTGCCAAGGACCCCATGCACCCGACAAGTTCCGGGCCGTATTCCTCCCCGGCATTAACCTGGATTGGTCTGGATGGACTAAGTCAGCGATAAAGTGGAGGAGGCGATTTGTGAGAAGTTTGACCAGAATCTTAGCCACAACTGTCAAAAGGGATATGGGGCAATACGATTTGCACTCCTCAACGGGTTTGTTCAGCTTATGAATGACCACTATAGCGGCAGTGCGGATCTCTGCGGGTAGAACACCTGACTCAAAGCATTCAGTGTATAGATTAAGCAAGTGGGGAGCCAATAGTGTTGACATGGGCTTAAATAGTTCAATGGGGAGCCCGTTAAGGCCCAAAGCCTTCCCGGAACGGACATCTTGTATGGCCTTTTGAACCTCTGTCACTGTAATGTCTGCCTCCTAGGTTTCTCTGTCCTGCGGTGAAATAGTAGGGATATCGAGCGTAACCAAAAGGTCAGGAGACAGGGAGGCCTGAGAATTGGGAGAACTAGTATATATCTCCTCGTAGTAACTAGCAAATATGTCAGCTATGTGTTGGGGGTCAGTAATTAGGGTACCCTCCGAGTTTACTATCGTGTGGACCCATCTAGCGGCCTGTTCCCACCGTTCAAGCCACGTCAAGAGCTTACCCATCCGTTCCCTTTACTCATGAATCCTGTGTCGGGAGACTAGCGAACGCGCCACCCCATCTTCAAAGAGAAGCTGGCGGTAGTCTTGTCTCTTGAGAGCCAGACTGTGACATGTAGTGAGGTCAGGATTACGAGCGACCGACTCCTCCAACCTCGAGACCTCAGCCTCTAATTCCGATACTCTCTTGGTCCGCTCAGCCCTGTGCCCCACATTGAGTGATAAAGCCCTGCCCTTAATGAACGCCCCGAAGGCCCCCCATAGCGTCTCTGCAGAGTTGACTGAGCCAACATTTTCTACAAAGTAATATTCAGCGTCCTTGTGGAGAGCATCACTGATGTGTGGAATTTTCAGTGCCCACGGATGTACGGAAATGGAGCAGGGGCTTCCCCAGTGCGAGAGCCCAGAGTCGCCAGAACGGGGGAGTGGTCGGAGATACCACGGGCCAGGCAATCGGACCTTGTGAAAAGCTGAACATCTTGGGCATGAGTGAATAAATGGTCTATCCTCAACTGACTACCATGCACCCCGGATTGGAACGTAAAGCGGGTGTATGAGGGTATTCAGTCTGCCGTCAGTCAGCCGTAAAGCCGGGTTCCCAACGGCGCTACACACTGCCCCGCGAAGAATTGCGGCGGGTAACAGCCATGGTCCGGGTCTTCGCGCTCGTAGCAGCGGGGTGCCACACGCTAGTTCTCGGCCCTCCAGCCGCGCAGAAGGTCTCCATCACCGATTTCACTCCTCGCCGGCCGGACGCGTGGCAGCTCCCAGGGCTTCGCCCAGCCCGATGTTGCGAAGTCGGGTCTCCGCTGCACCGCCAAGGTCAAACAGGCATCAATAGATTGTCTGGCCCTTCCGGAGATAGCTCGTTGCAGTTCTGTTGTGATTTGGGGAAACATAAACGGATAGTGGGACGGATTTGGAGCTCGGTCGGCGGAGCCGAACGATTAGGTGACCGTCTTCGTGCTCGGCTTGGCCACACCCCCTGCTAAGCTGTTTTTGACTAGTCTGACTGGAATCCTGTTAATCAGGACATGAGTCTCTCTGCTTTCTCCCCTAAATTGTTGTAATCAGTACTTGGGTACATCCCAGATTGGATCTGTGGTAACCTTATCAGTCCCTAGTATATGGTACTAAGGTTCCCAAGGCATAGGTACGCCAGAGGTCCTCCATGGGTTGAAGCATTTATTATGCCGCCCATGGGAGGCCATTGAAACTTTAACTACAGGCCTGCCATTGCAGCTTGTGTAAGCTGGTGCCAGCACCACTTACTAAAGATATAGGTTTCCTACATCTAGGGTCACTGCACTTAAAACCTACAAGTCACCCCTATTAGCAGGCCTTTACAATCCTGAAAGCAGGGTGCTTGGTTGTGAGGGTGCCCCTGCATGAGCAGGACACCCCTACAGCCTATGGAGTCCATTTTAGGGTTGTAGGTGAAGCAGCCATATACCATATAGAGGGTAATTACACAGTGACCATCTCGAAACTGGCTGCAACAAATCCCATCATGTTTGGTATCAAACATGTTAGAATCATACCTCCCATGCCATAAACGGTGTGGGAGGTATGATTCCAAGCACTGGAAAAGCCATCCGTTAGGCTTTCCCTGTTCCCAATACCAGTCTTCCAGACCCGGACAGCCCGAAATGGTTGCTGCCAACCAGAGACACGATTATGCCCTTCTGCTGCTGAGCCAAGCTCGAGCAGGGGAAGGCAGAACAATAGGCATCCTGTCACAGGGAGGTGTAACCACCTACCAGACAGGATTTCGTGTATTGGGGCAGGGTGGGTGCGCTCTCCACTCAGTCTGCATGAGGGGCACATTTGGTGTCCCCATGTATAGTCCAGTTCAAACCAGCTCTGGGAGCCGTTGGCTCCCGCTCTGGCGCAAAACTGGACAAAGAGCATGGCAGTAACCTCCCCTCTGTCCAGGCCCTCCACTGGGAGGGTCCCCTGAATCGTCCCAACCCTTTCCTAAGGATACTTAAGGGCAACTACTAATGAACGGTGGTATTATGCTTAGGTATATTGGCGCCACTCAGGAGAATAACACATGTATTTGTACATAAAACCACTTATTTGGAAGACGGTGCTGTAAGGTGAGGAGAACCACCAACCTCCCCAAAATAGCGGCCAAAGCCAACAAAATATACAAAGAAATTCTCAGCAAACGTCATAGGTGTATCAACAATTCGCTAAATGCACGATGTAAGCACAAATTATACACAACTTATTTCAATTCTTATTTTCTTTCTTTATTCTTTTGGTCTTGCTTCAGACAGCCAACACGTGTTTCGTCGCTTACAAAGCGACTTTCTCAAGGCTGCATATACATAAACAAAACACAGGCCAATGTAACACCTTACAAAGTTTTCAAGTGTCAATAATATTATTCTGAAATCTCGCCGTGTCAGAAGTGGAAAACACCTCCAAGTAGACATGTATTAGCATGCACAGGGTGGGCAATGCAGAGCATGAGCCAAAAGAAATGTCCAATAGCATGAACAACAAATATTATCATAAGATCAAAAGATCCCAAATACCTAATGCGGTTATGGAGGAAAATAGGAGTGACAAGCAAGTGACACTGAACCTAAGTATCATTCCAAGACCGCTGCTTTATCTCCATGTGAAAAGCCATTATCAAAATATAGTGAGTCACATAAAGCCTATCCCGTGACCGTGACTAGTGAAAGTCAGCAAACGTCTATAAGGTGCATCCAAGTGGTGATGGAAGAGTGACTACAGTATCCACCTATGTAACCCCAAACCGTGAATTTTTGGAAACTCAATAAATAACTGTGTCCTTTTTGATAAAGACCCCTGTAAAGTAAGAACAACCACTAGTTAGCAGACCATAAAAACAGGCTGCCCACTCTCTAGTACTCAACTCCCACACACAATCTGGACACCTACTTCTTTTGTGGTGATATTTCCAACCCACAAAGGGATTCAGTATCTTGTGTGACGTCAATAAGGCAGTCCATGCATCTGAGGGATCATATTTTGTCCCCAAATCTTAAGCTCTAAAAATAGTAATAATGGGGATGTCTCAATGTGTAAAATTAACGTGTAAATTAACATTTGTATTCTACTTTCAGATGTTAAACTGTACACCTGATTACAATTCCACGTGCCGAAAAATTATATATCTGAGCACTTTGTTACTGATGCACATTTCCGTAACTACTCATATAATAGGATCTTTTGTGAATCCCATAAAAGTCTGAAAGTTGCTTCAAATGGAAGAGTAATCCTCTCTGAGTAACTGTTTGATTTTTCATGGCCCTTTTCGAATCATCAGCCTGCACCAATTATTTCAGGTAAATACTTCAATTTGATTGAAGTGGATATTTTGGTACCTAATACTTCACGCATATCAAGAAAGAAGTCTTGAAAGACAGATGCTCTGAACAGGGCAATAATTTGTGTGGGGTTCAAGAAACCCAGCAAAATGTAACTTGCTGGCATCTAAGCATGCTCATGCTTGATTAGACTTTTAGTTTTGTTTTAAAAACCTTATCAACATTTAATAAAAAACTAAATGCAAAAGTTGAAGTCCACATCAAAATGTATCTTGATATACCATGCAACCATAAATGGAGAAATTGTTTGCAAAGTAAAAATACCTACCGCCCACAGCATGTAGAATAGCTTCAGGAGCACACGTGTCCCATTTCTTGCACCCAGGACTGGCAAACACATAAGCTGAAGCCTGCCCTTCAATCAGCTGAATGATCTATGAATTGGTCAAACACCAGACTCAGAACAGAATCCAAACACATTGAAATTTCAACATTCTCATTAGCTGCTTCGGCTATTAAATCAATTTTCCATGGTGAGGCCAGAAGAAAAATTTAACAACTGCCACAGTCTTACTCTAGACCCTGTTTGAGGATCATTTCCCCTTAAACATTTTCAGCATCTCTTTAGCAACAGGCAGCTCTATCATCATCTAATTTATGGAGCGGTATTTCCATAGGAGCAGGAGTTTCTAGCAATAAACCTGAAAAGGTACATGTGTCTGCCCCATAAAACCATGCTGATCCCATATTCCACTGTGAGTGAAGCCAGTGGTCAGCTAAATTAGTAACATGTTAAATCTGCACTGCCTTATATTGGACTGAATACGAGCAATGGTTTGACTTTCTTCTCTTGTGTTAGCTCTTCTAAATGTCACCCAACTGACCAAGAAAACTTTTCAGAACAATCTCCTACATTACAGCAGGTATTCCTTGGTTTTCAAGATATTGAAATGCACTGCTGCTATGCAGCTCTAGGGGTGTCTAGAACAGCACATACTACTGGACAACCATTAGTTGTGATGGGTCTGAAACAGTGTTATTTCTTTGTTATGACATTGTGGCGGCAGCAGACCAGGGAGTGGTTACTTTGCACATTTCCATGAATCTGTCCACTGTATTTGATTTGGTTGAGCATGAACTGCTCCTTAGTCGACTACAAACTGCGGAGCTAATTCAGTGCTCTGGTGGTTTCAGTCATTACTGTACGATAGGAAACAGTCAATGAAAGTTCGACCTTTTCATTTTTCCAAGGCTGTTGTCAGCTTTGGTTTCCCTCAGTAGTCATGTCTGACTCCTCGTCATTTTAGAGCATTCATCGAACCACTTTTCAGGATACCATGAAATAATAATCTGTTATTTAACTAATATGCTGATGACATACAGATTTACCTGCGGGTGAATACACCTGAGGAAGATTTTACCACCTTATTACTTGTTCTGCCCCGCAACTTAACTAATGGACCACGAGTGGTATTTATTCCACCTATACCATTCCTTAGCCTTCCACTTGCTTTGGCATTGCCACCTCATTTGGACACAAAGTAAAAAATCTGGGAGCTATTTGGGATAGTGATCTCATCCTCAAGGTGCACATTGGGGCAGTCGCAAAGTCTGCATTCTTCGGTCTACGCCAACTTAAATCATTCCTTGCATTTATTTATCTAGCCCATCGCAAATGGAATATTGGCGTATTGATCAATGCCAAACTTGATTATGCTAAAGCTGTGATGGGTGGGCGCCTAATATCCTGATTTACTGTTAGCAACTGGTGCTGAATGCTGCCGCCCGGCCTACTTTCAACCCTACAAGGTTGTATAGCATTTCTTTCAGCCTTAATACTCTGCACTCGATCCTGACTAGTAATAAAAATGCTTTAAAAAATTATTATGCCTGGTTTATAAAGGTTTAGCAGGAAATGTACCCATACATCCTCAAGAAACAATGTTGATGTGTGGGCTCTCCCTCACATGATTTGCTGAAGGGTCCCGTGTACACTGTTGGGTCTGTTTTCTCTACTAGGGCCCTGTCAATGGACTTATCTTGCATAACATGGTCCAGTAGTACTCTTTTCTAAACACATTCATTAATACATTTTCCCCATAATAGCCTGATGGAAGTTTTCAAACTGCAAGTTTTACTTTATTATCATGAAAGCAAGAGACAGTACCAACCTTGTTACCAGCACCTCCAACTCTCACAACCTTATCAGGCTTCATTGCATCAATGCACGCATCGACTAATTTGCTGCTATGAGAACGTGTTGTGGTGATAATGTGCTTCCCACCAGGCACGTCCTGCAGCTGAAATCCAAAAGAACCAAGTTCCAACACTCCCCACAGAGTCCTTCCAAGCACTGCACTGTTCCCAGCCTGTGCACAGAAAACAGTCAGTTAAATGAGAATTAACAAGGATGCAACAATGCACAGTATTGATGGAAAGCACCAAGGCATCTACAGACATTTCAATAAACCATAAAAGATGTGTTTGCAATTTACGGAAATAACTAGGGAAAGACAAACATTATTGTATAGTGCATTTGTTTAACAAACGTCTCTATTACTTATGATATAATGAAGTATCCAAGGGACATATTCATTTCCACCATGAGAGGATTCCAATGGTGTCCATTCTTTGTGGTTTGCTACTGACCTGTTTGCAGAGATAAATTTGAGTAGGTGGTTGCTGGTGAGGCCTACTGGCACTTATGTTTGGATACTGGCACTTACTTTTCCTCATCAGATTTTGAGCCAGAACAAGAGAGAAAAAGGGGGAAAGAAAGAGGAAGAGGAATAATGAATAAGAGTGAACTGAAATGAAAAAGGGACAAAGCAGAGATAAAAAACAGAACATGCAGGAGAGGGTTTGAGGGGCAGGGAGTGTCTGGTCATGGATTAAAGATGCATGACGTGGAATCAGAACTAAGTAACCTTGCTATTTGGCACCACAACCTTGTGCAGTGCCAGGCGCAGGCTTCTAAGCAAAACTTTGGACTCTGCACTTCTTTTAAAAATTAAGCACTGCCGGTTTGATAAAAATACACCTCTCCAAAATACTTAGATAAAAATAAGTTATGCAAACAAAGGTGGGTGGAAATGTCACCTATGAAAGCTTTACACATATATGCTTTTTCCGATTACTGCTTTTATTGGGCTTATCCAAATAAATACAACACACCGACCTTACTCACAAATGCTATTTTCGAAAAAGATAACCAACTATTTTGGTAACTCTCAGCTCAAGATAACTAAGGATTTATTTTCAAATGTTTACCTCTCTTCTTATTGACCTGTACAGTCTCTCCACGATATAAAAATAGTTTCATGAGGTCACTAACCCTCCAAAGAAATGAGGTTTCTAGTAAAAGACACATAACACAACCTAACAATGTTCCCCAACTAGGACTCTCATTATGCAACTGTTTTTATTTTACTCTTACATAGCCATAAATAAAAAACACTATCCTTGTATTTTAAGTATATCCTACCACAAGTATTTCCCTCGTCCATTTAAAGACAACTCCCATCTCTTTTGGCTTGGTGTTTGCTACCTCTTTCCCTCAGTAATATTTTGGCAGGGTTTGGTTCCTCAGGTTTTGTCCTCAAAGAAATTGGATTTCCCCATTTGCTCTCTTCATATCTAAAGGAAGATTACTTCATGCTTTCCTAAACCACTCTTCTCCTACTGGCTTCTCATCTTAAGTTTGGAAAAGAAAAGTATCTAAGATTAGTTGATAGACTAACTCTTGATTATAAAAGCTCTGAAATGTGCTCCAGACTTCAACAGGATTTGCCTAAGCAAGTCTTTTAGACTCTCCACTCTATTGGCACAGACATTCCACCTTCGACACTATACTCCCCAATTACCTTTTAAGTGCCAAAGAGGGTTAGATTTCTGACTAGAAATGTCGATTATCATAAAAAAGAAAATGACCTAGTTCGTGCAGGGATTACCTCAGTTATTTTAAACCACAGATCAACTGCTGCTGAAGAGGAAACCATTAATTTAAGAAGGGCTCTCCTATTTAACCTACTTACTGGATTAACACTTAAAAGTAGAATTTATTGGTGGAAGCAAACGGCATATATATGACACCAACAGTAGTAAAACAATGTTTGCAATTGAGGAGGATGTCATGGAATTTGCAACTGCATCTCTAGCACAAACCAATATAGAAAACCTGAGGAATGCATAACTGTAAATGATGCAGCTCCAGTCTCAGATGCCATTGCATTTCTTCTACTACAGCTCTCTTTTGCTCACTGTAGTGAGAACAACGATCTTTCAACTCCAACATTCATCAACGTGAACATTACTAAATAGGCTTGAATATTCTTGCTACTGTTTGAATATGCCATGGGGTTCCATAGAAGAGTCTGTACTTTTTTTCAATAATTGATTATTGTATTTCATTGTTATTATATATTGGGTTTTGATCAAATCTTATTTTGGCTATTCCGCAGCTGATTTTTGACGAGGTGCTTCTCATGAGATGAGCTCTACATGTCAGTGGAGAATTGTTCTTTGTTCTCTGGGTGTGATGTTGCGATGACCAATTCAACTTCACAAATTGCCCTTACTTAAATGTTTTCATTTTTTTGGAGCATGATCTTTATTATATAATTAGATCCCTAGGGGCCTGCATAACGAGGACCAAAAATGGAATTATAGGACAGTACTCGAGACCGGCTCTTAAGACACAATTAATGACAGAAATATGCTGAAAAACATTAAGTCCCCAAAACAGTCTCCAACCAAGGTAAATAGAGGACACAACCCCTAATCTCAGATGATGTACACCATGAACCGATGCTGTATGGGTTGTCGAAGTCAAGAGGTCCATTACTCACAAAGGAAGCACATGTTGTGGCTGCTGGGGAAATCTTGTGCATTCCAGACTTGAATAACAATAAGCAACAACAAAGAGGGCGTGGGATAGTTCAAAGGAGACTGGAATAACCAAGTAGGAAGGGAGCCAAGAGACGAGTAAATAGGGAAGGGCCCCTGATCGCAACCCAGGTCTTTGTGGGATTGAAGGCCAAAGGAATGCTTGAGAGATCACTGATCAACAAGAGAATAGGTGTAAGCATACTGTGTACAATGGACCAGGGAAGTAGGAGTACAAGCAAAAAAGTGAGGCACTGTAAGGAACACCCAGATGGGAATCTACCCTAGGGATACAACTCTCTTGTTTACCCCTTTAGTCACCCCCCTCAAATGGATGGAGTAGGGAAACTTTCTGCCATAGAACATCCCCTCATGTGTCTCACTAAAAACGTACTACAGTCTCATTTAAGGGGACAAGCTGCAATTCACCACCAATGGCAACCCCCAACATGGGTCAGTAGTAAACTTGCTCTGCAAAGCTGTATCTGGAGTGAGTGAATGGCACCTAAGACAAAACACCCCAACTAAGAAATACTGACTGATGTGTTTCTCTTGTCAGCATGAGATAAGATGTGAATGTCTTTATTTAAAGATCAAGAAATAAGCGTATCCCTTCCCTCACGTTCACCATTCAGACCTAGTCTGAGTCCCTTCCACATTTTTGAAGTCCAGTACAATGTTTGAATGCACAATCTCCTTTACATTTCAGTCTTTTTGATATTCCAGGCCAAATGTTTTCCTTCACCAATTCTGGGATATCTGTTCCTTAGTTGTCAGGATATCCAAGGCTAAGTATCTGAAGTGGTCCAGATCCCACACCTGCATGCTTCTTGTATTGTCTCTATCCCTGATGATGATGAAGTGAAGACGGTAACCAAGAAGTGCATTAACTGCATGCACAGCTTGCTATATGTCCCTTCATGTAATTTCTCTCAGCTGCCAGCTTCTTTCTCTCTATAGTCCCAATGCTAATTTGTACCACTCACGTGTGAGTTTATTCTCATTATATGTTTCCAGATGCTGCGTTGTGGGAAATGGTGCCAGTATTTGTGTGTTAGATAGCTAATAGCACTGACATTAAGGGAGTTTCATCTTCAGGGGATACTTTCTGGGCATTCGTGGGTAATGCCTCTCCCATATACCCTCAAAAACAGAATGGGCGTCACCAAGAAGCTTCTTCTTACATCCAGAGCATCTCCTATTTCGTGGATAGGACCCCCTCTCTTTCCCACTAGCCTAAAAAGATAAAGGTACATTCAGGAGTCTTCCCGTCACCCCCTCCTATTCTCCACATCTTCCTGTGCATTGACTATCCCAGCAGGTAATCCCATTTTTAGGTCGATCTAGACAGAAAATGCGCTGTCTCTTCAAACCCTGCTGCAATCTGTCTGTGGGCTTCTAGTTCATTCCCTTTCTTGCCATTGCTTTTCATTTGTCTATGTCAGTGTCTTTTGAAAATCCTTCCTTACTAGTGGTCAGTCCTGCCTCTTTGTCCCTCCTACAGAGCAGGGACTTCGTACGGTCTCATTCTTCTATGGTTCCTTAGCTGTTATTTAGGGACTATTTTGTTCTTGGGTTCCTGCTCTGTTACTGTTTGTGTTTAGCTTCGTGGCCTAGCTGTTTACATTCAAATATAGCATTCTTCCTCCCACCTCCTCCTAATACCACAGTTGTGTTACTGCTGCCTCCCCCACCGTGGCTCCCACTCTGTTGTTTGTATTTTATTTTTTATTAGGCTTTTTGCACTTTTCGATCTCCACTGTCATTTGGGCTTTGTCTAGTATGATATTTGCTTGGTTTGGGCTTCCTTTTAAGAGAGATTGGGCTTGGTTTTTAGGTATGGCCTGCAAAGGGTTTACATCCCGCCTCCACTCTTTCCTGGCTTTTCATTGGTTCCTGCATGGGCCACTTACTTTTCATCCAGTTCTATTGGCCGTAGCATGTTTTCTTACATTGACCAAAGCGTGTTTTTATATACTTTGGCTCCAGATGATCATTTTTGGTAACGTCTCCTCTACAAACATCGTACATGTATCTTAACCAAGAAAACAGCGTTATTTTTTAACTGAGCGGAGTTACAGCCCTCCAGAATTTTTCAGGGCATGCTGAAATGCCATAACGTATTAACTAACACATGCTGAAATGAAGCAGTGCGCTTGCATTTCACATCTATGTGAGGCAGTATCTCTGGAATGAGTTACTGAAGAGCAAGTTATACAGTACTTCAGTTTGACCTAAGTTTGTTGTAAATGCCAGTCGCACAGTAGCAGACACCGTCTGCGTTTCAAGCCTCGCTCTGTCATTGGATGAAAGGCGCAATGCCGGGGTGGGGTTTTATAGGCAGGGATGCCATTGGGCAGCCAGACCAGAATGGTGGGGGTGGGAAGATGGCCACCAGAGCTGTGGCGGCAATGGCCGGAGAAGGAGACTTAACAGAGCAGTGAGGGTACTTGTCTGGCGCAGCGCGACGGAAGGAGGGGAGAATACAGATTTGCAGCCTCGCGTTGTGGTTGTACCAGGACATGAGGTGGCAGGCCCGGTGGAATGCAGGGCAGTAATGCACTATGGGGCATGTAGTTTAGTTGTTCGCGTTTCATGACGCCTGGGCCTGTTAATGGAACTACCTCTCACATGAGGCCAGTTCCTGGTTCTAATGTACACTGGCACTGCCCCTTCCTCAGTGGTCTTCTGCGAATTGTAGGTCTGTGTAAAAATGGTTCAAGTCCAAAACAACAGCACAGCACTGCAAGCCCCATCATTATGGGAGTGGTCTGTCATCCTAGTAGGTGACAAGCGTCCTGACGCCCTAGTAAACTGACATAAAAAAAAAAACACCTTGTTCCCTGACTTCAGACAGTGTTTTTATAAAAAATGGCAGGCATTTGGACCAACATGTTCTTATTTCTACCACTAGTTTGAAGAGAAATGCAGAGCTTCTTAAGCGATATAACACCCAAAGCACAAGCATGGCTTTCCGAGATAGGAGCTAACTGGTAGTCCTTACCATTAACTGCACATTAACTGTGGTCTTGAAATATTATTTTATACTATACTCAGCGCTACAACTCTAGCGCTTAGAGCATCTCCTGGAACTGCATCTCGTGGAATAATGAGGAGCCTTGGCGAGGACTGTATGAAACTCTTCCCTCCACTCTCCACGACCCACACATGAGTAGGTCACCCAGCCAGGGTATTTTATTTACATTCTCGGACCACTTCTGCTGTTTATCCCATCACAAAACCCAGAGCCTTATTATCAGATATCAAATGAAAATAACACATAGACCTGTGCCCCAGAGAGCACGCACATGCTTGTAAGAACCAGGCCACTTGTGAGTCCCTTCGTCCTATGACGTCAGTGTTATTTATGACATGGAACATGTTCAGCCAACCTCCAGTCTCATGATCAGTCTGCTGTTTAGGAGGATTGCCTCATGTTTGGCATAAATCTCTCTTGTTAACAAGTCTCCCAGTGTACAGATGAATGATACATAGAGGCGGTTGTGGAACCTACCTACAGTGGGATTGGTTGCTGTACTTTTCTATAAATAAAATAAGAAAAAGAAAATCATGAAGTGGTTTATTGCCTTCAATGGATGAGTAGGTATCTTTCCCTTAACGTTCTGGCATTTTTAGTCATTAATTTATATTGGTACACACACAACCTTAAGTACCAGGAAACTCTAGACTGGTTGAACTGCTCGCGCTAGGACTTTGAAAACTGCAAGTCCCAGCATGCTAAACCTGTTAGCTGAAAAAAGTAGCTGAGATTCAGCTTCACGACCATGGGTCATTAATGTATACAAAGGTACAGACACGTACTTACTTAAGAAAAGCTCTGAATATTTTTCCACACTTCGAAAAGCATAATCAGTTTAACATGAATATTCCTATATTTATAAGGTTGGCTAGTGTTTGAATTCAGATTTGTTTCAATGGAATATATTTTTCACTGAAAACAACTATGGAGACGTTTTGGTTCCTGATGAAAACCTAAAAGCCCCTTAAATTCGCGACGTACGATCTGCTTCACAAACTATATATCGCCCTAATATAAACTGCTCATGAGCACACATGATGTAGCAGAATCCATTAGATCTGACATCAGTGACATCTCAGGTGATATTTATCATCTTACCATTGACATGGCTATTGTGGCTGAGCCCGCCAAGATGGTGGACGTACTAGTCTGAGGCCCTGCAACCTGCCCAAGCCATTGCCTGTTATCTGTGTCGGTGGGGCCACAAAATAGAGCCATTGGGATGCGAAACACCAGTTGAGCTAGTATCGGACTACTGCCGAGCTCCAGGAGTCCGCCACCGCAAGCCACGACAATCCCCGTGAGTGCTCCTTCACAACATGGCTGGGCCCAGCAACAAAAGAAATACCTAACAAACAAGGCAACTGAAGCCACTGCGATCCACTCGCCCCGCATCCTTCCTGCTGGAACGGCGTCCACTGATACATGAGAGCAACTGAACCAGTGCTATGAGTCTACCCGCTGCAATGCTGGGACCCCCCCCACCCTTCGCGCGGCAGGTGGTGGGCTGAGGTAACGCAGCGGCTGGGGAACCAGATGTGGCAGGGTTGGTCCACCGCTTCAGTGCATCCAAGGTAGACAGCAATGCAGTGCGCCACTACTGAATGCAGCGAGGCATTGGGACCACAGAGACCGGCCCAAACGGCATAGAGGCCCCCGAGCACGAAGGACATGACTATGTAGACCGACACCAATTGCCTGGGTAGCCGCCCAATAACTGAGACATCGGAACACCACAGACACAGCACACATACGCCCTAAACGACAGCGGGCGGAGAAAAAGAAAATCAGGTGAGAGACAGAGGGGTGGGCGTCTGACCCAGAAGCACGAATGGGACATGAGCAGGACACCAACACAGATTAAGACCGCTCCCACCTGCTCCAACATAAGGCCAGGAACGCACACAGGAGGTGCGATAGGCAAACGCAAAGGCCTCAGCCCCGATCTGGACACCTGCTAGGATAACCAATCAGGTGGAAAAAGACATTGTGGCATATCCCCCAAGGGGGTTGTCTACCATTTCTTCTGACGTGACTACCTAGAACCCCACCCCCCCCCCCCCCCCCCCACCCCCAAGGGACTAAGTGCACGGCCCTGGGCACCCTGCAGTGGCAGGCAGGCCCTGGCTCCTCATCAGGGCCCAAAAACTTACGAGGGGAAGAACTGCCATATGAGCATGCCCAAATTCATAGCCTAGCGGGTGTGAATAGAAAGCCAGTGCGTAAGGCAGGATTGCCCCTGCCTGCTCCAACAACCAGCCCGAACCGCACGGAGGGAGCGACAAGCAGAAACGACGGCTTCAGCTCCAATAGTGACCTCTACAAGGATCACTCATCAGGGGACGAGACGTTGTGACATACTCCCCATGGGAAACGACTACCACTACTCCTGACACGATGGCACAACCTCTCCCCCAGGGATCAAGTGCACAGCCCAGGACCCCTGGTTGCAGGCCCTTACCGAGACCCCTCGACCATACCAGCAGGGCCCTCATAACCCCTTAAGACTCAATAGACCACGGAGGCAGGAGCAACCATGCGAGCACACCTACCACTCGAACCCATCATAGAGGTGCGAGGCCAAACGGCAAGACCCCGTGAGACAAGACTCGAATCCCAAGATACACACCAGGCATTAACCCCGGCTTCACCAGAGTGAAGTATATCAGATCCTACTCTTTGACATAAAGACGCAATTAAACGGATACAGTGCGCCGCAGCAACGAGACACGTCTCTCTCAGCAAAAACATGGCAAGAATACGCTCCAACAAGGGACAACAAAGGCCCACCCCGATGCAGAGTCATCCTCAAGCTACTAAACACCAACAAGAAGAAACAGAACCGTCACACACTCTTTCCATGTCTGATGAGTTGGACAAGGTGCTAGCAGTCATCGAACATTCCAGAGTCACCATGGAAGACAGATTCGGGGCCTAGCCATGGACCTCAATCTTTTATGTGATGCCCACCGCAAACTAGCTGACAAAGTCGCGGATTGGGAGAAAACACTTTCAACCCTACAACCCCTTGCGAAATCGCAACAAGAAACACTGCGAGAATTACGAGACTGAGCAGTGGCTCTCGAGGAACGGACAGACAACCTTGAAGGATGCTCGCAGAGGAACAATATTCGCGTCCTAGGCCTACCAGAAGGAATTGAAGGAGCAGACCCCATCAGCTATGTGGAGACATGGCTTTGCTCTTTCACACCTAGCTCAGAACTAACCACCTTTTTCTTGGTGGAGCGTGCACACAGGGTACCGGCTCGCTGTTTAATCCCAGGATCCCCCCACGCCTATTACTGGTGAAGCTCCTCCACTTCCGTGACAGAGATGCAGTGCTTCGCGCAGCCACACAAAATGGGCCCATACAAGTCAAAGACAAGCACATCATGCTCTTTCCAGACTACTCACGGGCAGTGCAACACCAGCAATCCTCGTTTCTGGAGGTAAAGCGTCGCCTCTGCCATAAAGGGATCCAATACTCATTGCGATTCCCACACCCCGGCACCGAAGCCCTGTTGTGGGATCCCTCGATCTGGAGCAGATCATTGTCGAATGCAGAAAGGCCCTACAGGCGGCGGCAGCTAGGACCAGTCTCAGTGGTTACAGATGATAAGAGGCCCACACATCTTCACTTGGGAAGAAGAGGACAGTCACACAAACACCTATCGAGCAGAATCAGTGACTCCACCCTTGGTGACACTGCAAACTGCGGACACACTTATTTGAATTATGGTCATTCATGGACACCCACCCATATTACATATTCCACCTTCATTATGCTAATGTCTGAATCAGCTCACACCATTAATAGTGTAACATAACCCAGATCTTGGCCCCACCACCCACAGGGATCCTACAAAGCCCACACTTACTGTTGTTTTGGGCGCAAAGCCGGTCCGTCACAACACTACGCCAGTGAATTAGTACAATGTTTAGTTTGGATGTACCGCACTTTGCGGTATGTCCCTCGTATTGGGAATACCTGCCAACCCAGTTTGAACCCCCATACCGGATCCCCTCATAGACTCTACAATGATGGGTGGGCACCATAGACCCTGGAATGCTACTACAATCGGGTAACACATGAGGATGACCCAACATCTCTTCTCCAAGCACCCCCCCTGCCATCACACTTGCATCCTAGCATGACACGCTCCAGCGCTATCAACATTCTCACTTGAAATGTGCACGCCATGCACACGGCACATAAGCGATATGCCGTTTACTCATACATTAAGAGGTATCAAGCACAGATAGCAGTAATGCAAGAAATGCACTTAACTACTGGGGAATTAGACAAATTACGCAAGCGCTGGCACGGAACCTTCTGTGCAACTACATACTCAGCATATGCTCGGATACTGATCTGGCTCCGACTGGGGGACCTATTTCATGAAACGCGCATGGCAGTGGATGCGGAGGGACAATATGCCCTAGTGGAGGGACTTCTAGATGGCCAACCAGTCTTCACAGGCAGCATCTATACACCAAACTCCGAGCAGGGGAAATTTAGGGACACCCTTTCAAGCATCCTTGCCAAGTTTACCATGCCACCATGGATATTAGGGGGAGATTACAATTGTGTGATGGACCTCTCCGTGGACAGGTCTCACCTCCCTCATCCGAACTCTCTAGGTGCCACACAAACAAAGCGATACAACCCCTGGATACACCATTGGTCACTAGCAGATGCCTGGCGTAGCAGATACCCCACAGCCAAACTTTACTCCTTCCACTGCATCCCACATCATCTTCTTGGGCGCCTAGATCGATTCTTATGCTCACCCTCTGATATTCCTAAAATGCATGACGCATATTATCTGGGACAGATGCTCTCCGATCATGATGCACACTTGATTACCCTTGCATGGCGACCCTCCCACCCCCTGCCTCCACCTGGCGACTACCACGCAAATGCCTTGAAGATCAAGTATTTAGGCATGAGCAGGACAAAAGTATTAGAAGTTACTTTACAGAAAACACCAATACGGCAACTACAAGCATGCTGCAGTGGGATGCATTTAAAAGAGGGGCGTGTATTGACTCGCCCCTCTGTATTGAAATGTAAGCAGACCTAAGATGGTATAACTTTAGGGCACATGCTGCCAGGGTACATAGAGAGGGGGATAGGGCGGGAAGAATATCATCATGGCTTATTCTGCAAGACACCGACGCAAGCCGCATACCTTAAATAATTACCCCCATGGGAACGACAGTCCGCTCCCAAGCAGACATCAACCAAGCCTTCTTTAACTATTATGCGGAGGTATACGGAGCTCCCACACAGATAGATCCCATGATGCTGAACCGATTCCTGGACGCCCTCTCATTGCCCCATTTTACCCCACCTGACAGGACCACCTTTGACGCAGTAATCACATCTACAGATATTACACAGGTGATACGGACACTAGCCAGAAACAAGGCCCTATGTCTTGATAGGATACCACTGGAATGTTACCACCCTCATGGCGCCTCGGCTAGCGGACATGTACGGGGCAGCGCTGGAGGGTGGGGAGCTCCCGGGATCTCTCCATGAATCACTGATAGTATCCTTCCTAAAGCCAGACCGCGACCCACGACAACTAGGATCCTGCAGACCAATTGTACTATTATTGGCAGATTACAAAATCTTCGGAGAGATATTAGCAGATTGTTGCGATCCAATTAGTCCAACACTGGTACACCCAGACAAATCTGGGTTTGTCCCAGGCAGATACCTCTCCCAAAACATCTGTCGGTTGGTCCACGTTCGGGATCAGATACGGGATCACTTTCTCCATGCCGTGTGCCTGATCCAGGATCTGGAAAAGGCCTTCGATACCCTATCCTGGCCATATCTCTTTGCTGTACTCCATCATATGTGAGTTGGCTAAACGCTACAAGCATATACAAAATTAATATACAAGAACCCTACATCCAGAGTACGACTTGGCTGCCACATATCACCCCCATTTACAGTATTTAGAGGCACGCGACAAGGGTGTCCGCTCTCCCCCTGGCGATGGAGCCATTGGCAGTTTGTCTTCGGGGGGAGGGCAGGGAATGGGGATTTCCACTAGCAGATGTAATTCATAGCGTGTCCCTATATGCAGACGACCTACCACTCCATGTGCGCGACATTACAATGGACCTCACACACATTATCACCACCCTCACAGACTTCGCTACAGTGGCTGGTGTAAGAGTTAACTGGACCACTGAGCTCCAATCTCCCCCCACAAGTGGTATGTATTGGAGGCGTTGGCATTACTTGGAGTGCCCACGCACCCTGCTACCTAGGCGTAGGACTTTACCACACCCCACAGGATGTATATGAGGGCAATCATCGAAAAGTGCTGGCAGGTATTTGCGCCTTAATGGAAGACCCTTCTGGAAGACCCTTCCACTGTCTACCCCGGGTAAAATCGCGCTGGCAAAAATGGTGTTGGCCCCCGCCTCCTGTAACATTTTGCAAATTTACCGGTCATCCCCTTGTGGAAATATGGATTTTTCTGGTCAGTTATGTCCCCTATCTTGGACCCCAACGGTTCTATGTGCATGTTACAAGTACATGTATGTTCCCTCCAGTTCCAGTTATGAAGACGCAAATACATGTGCGTCCACCGTTAACATGTCCTCTGTTGATCCGCCATGAATGGGCCGGATATTCCATTCCTAAGTACGAAAGGCCACCGCCTTTATATGGTTCACTTATGCCATTTTACAGTCCAGGCAAGTAGGCCCTGATTCTGTCATCAAGCTTTTCTTGCCTTCTGCCTCTGAAAGCTCCAGTCTGAGCCTGCACCTGTGACCATGAACTTTGTCTCATTCTCTGCGCGGCTCACGAAGCCTGACATCAGCCTGCTGCCTGCCAAAAACTGTATTTCACCTTCGAAAATTATCTGCTCCGCTCCCTGCCCAATGCATTCCTGTCTAGTAGCTTAAGTAAACATTCTGCCAGCTACCGAGCAAAGGCCCGGCTTCTCCGTCTTCATGCAAATAATTCATAGCCCTGTTACTATGGAAGATTCCGCCCTCGCATCTAGTATAGACACTTAGACGCTTGTACACGCACTAATAGTCAGTATAGTCAGTATAGAATAAGATTCCACTCGAAGAGACCTCTCTTTTGGATAACTTAGTTCTTTAAACATAGGATGTTAGATATGATTTGGGATTAGGTTGACTTGACCCTCCAGACTTCTGTCGCCACATGTAGAGCTAAATGTCAAGTCCCCTTCACCCCCTAGTTGCACGTCAATTACACGTCATGCTGCTGCGCGCGCATTTCTGCCAAGTATTTCTGCTGACATTGCGAAATTCTTTCATGTAACCACCCTCTTATGACATCACATCTGATGACGTTCTTTAAACACACCCAGTTACGCCTATCTTTGCCACGTATGAATATATTATCTCCACTATCAATTGTTACGCCTCTTGTATTTGCTTCACTGTAATGCTTATTGTATAAAAGTAATTGATTGTCAATAACGTATGTACTTCACTTCCTGAACCTTCGTGGTGATGGAACCTGGAACAACCGATTATAATCGACCTCTGGAATAAAGCCCATTCCGAACCTCTAATACCACGGATTCTGCCTCTTATTTACTGAGCTATTTCATTATGTTTCTGTATCAAATTAAGTCCCGGTAATTAAATTATTTACCACATAAATGGCGCCCGAACAGGGACACTTTCTCATCTCACGCGCCGGCGGTGCGTTGCAGGCCCGGTCTCCTGCCACAGCTGGACGGACAACAACGCGTACCAGCAGGATTTCCTGTATCTCCCTCCGGTCAAGCGGGGGCGACTGAGGCTGCGATCAACACCCAGACGAGGCGGTGAGAAGTGCGAAGTATCCCGACCAGAGCCTAGCTGAGAGAGCAAGATCCGAGGTATACAGAGGCCCACCAGTTTCCGAAGTCCCAAGTCGAGTCCAGTGTCCGAAGTGTTCGAGTCGAGTCCAGTCCGGTTCAAGTTCAGTTCAGTTTCCGAGGCCTTCCGTTCCGAGCTACCCGGTGAGTACCATTACTGGGGAGGCGTTCTGGCGTGCACATAAGTTGTGCCGGTCCAGACGGGTTTGGGTACACAAATCCGGTCTGCACTGTTTCAGCAGTGTATCTGTACTGTTTAGCAGTATATCTAGTATATCAAGTATATAAATTCAGAATAAGTCAGTTAATGTCGAGTATTATGTTTTAGTGATTAAGTTTTTCTTAGATCATCGTCATCATCACCGCTGCTCATTTTAAATGTTAAATGTTAAATGTATTGATACGTCCTGCATATTGTGGTATGAATGACTGTTCATTATTGTGTTTTATTGTATTAAGTTTGTTCAAGATCAAGTAGCAGACCAGTTCTCAATATGCCGCTCTTTTCGAAACTAAGACAGATCACAACTAGAAAAGGGGTACTCGAAGAAGCTGTTCCCATTCCTCCTAGGGACACTCCAGGGTACTTCATGTATCATAAACATGGCCTAGACGCCATATTATTTCTCGATTTATGGGTAGACTACACTAAGAAATTACCAGAAAGTCAGAGGTGGCCCGCAGCTGGGACCTGGGATGCAGAGTGCATCGTGAAAGTAGAGGAAGAATTATGGAAAAAGAAAGCTAGACAATCACAGAAAGACGCCATTGAATTATGGCGTAAAGAATCGTATAGACGTACAGAAAAAGCACGTAGACAGGAAGAGAAGAGTAAAGAGAATTCAAATGAAGTCCGAGAAAATCTATTAATTAAAGAAGGTGCACGAGTGAAATCAGAACAAGTAGACAGACAAAGAAATGCCCTTATGAATGGTATGTATCCCCTTCTGGCTGAAGGATTACCTAAGGCTACTCCAGGGATACCAAAAGACTTGCCAACCCCATTATTTCCAATAAAGGTACATCCTAAGGGGCATCCTAGAACCGCAGAAGATGTTTTTCTTTCCTCATATTTAGATGACGCAGCTCCCGAGTATGCTAATCCCGCCCCACATAGACCGCCTGCCAGGGAGGTTCAACGCCAAGATCCAGTACCCGTATCCCTACAGCAACAAGTTCTGACACAAGTTCCGGCAAGCACATCTGTTTCTGCATCTGTCCCTACAGCTACTTCTATAGCTGTATCCACACCTATAGTTGCTGTATCACGTTCAACGAATCCTTTCACACCCGATACCCCAGACGGGGCTACCGGAGGTGCTACCAATATCTTTTCTACGCCACCTAGAATAAATAAACTTACTTTTCAAGAGTCAGCACATCCACGTACCCCCAAACTCATAAATGCCCGCACGCTTAAGGAACTTCTAGTAGATTGTAGATATGACCCTGTGCCCGGCAAGGAGGACGAAATGATCCTGGCATCATTACGTATCAGACGAGCCGCGGTGTATTTAGGGAAGTTACCAGGAATGACTATGCATCTAGATAATATATATCATTATGTCCAAACAGGGCGAGATTCTGAATGTATTAACAGAGCTATGGAATACCAGAAAGTGGAAATACAGGGGGAACTGTTACGTTTCCTCATAAATTGCGTAATCAGAAATCAAGACCGACCGGGGGTAGATCCGGAAATAATGCAAACTCTTACCAGATGGAGCCAGAATATATCAGAAGGGAGACATGATAGGCAAAAATGTATAATAGCCATGTGCAGAAAGATCCGTAAAGAAATAGAACGCCTACACGAAGAAAGATTAACGGTAGACCAGTTTGAACAAAACGAGGAGGAAGAAGGATCAGGACTGCCCACAGGACAGTCAGAAACCATAGCCTATGTAGGTAGAGGAAAATCTTGTAATAGTACTAGATGTCTTACTGATCCGATACGTCCGATATGTCTAGAAAATAACAGGAATTTTCAAACACCAATAATAAATATAATGTCTAACGAGCATTCATTCCAAGCCGCTGACAAATTACTGCGAGAACGAAGGGGTTATCATTTTCTTGATTATATGGATGAACAAGAATTAGCTAGGTCAGCCGTTCATTGGATTGACAGTCCCGGAATGTATGGTGATAATACAGTAGCACACACATTTTTGAATCTCACCCCAGATGAACAGCGTTTAGCTGGGATTTATATGATTCAACAACTTCTTATACTATATAAAAGCCAACATTCAGATCCTGGTCCCTTACCTGATATATTGACTGAATTACTCACGAATAAATGGAGAGGTCCAGGTACTAAGCTAATTAAAGAAATACTAGAATCAAGAAAGCAGTACATTCTTTTTATATGCCCAGAACATGTCTCACTGCCCACTAAGGAAAGAACCACGTATTACATGGACAGACAGAATCCCTTACGAGAAGTGCACCCAATAAAGGGCGAGGACAATCAGTTTAAACGTGTATATGTATATACGCCCATATCAAAAATAGAATTGTTAGAAATGAAGAAAGTGGTACCCAGTCATGACAAAGACCCAGCGGGTTTCCACCGAGAAATTAAAGACATGTTACTCATGGGAGAGTATACCTATCCCGACATTATGACAATATTAAAGGTATTAATGCCTGCTGGCATTTATGAAAAACTCAAGGAAAAAGAGTGGGAGGTGGGAGACCAAAAGATAGATTGGACAGCATTAGAAAATGAAGAAAAGGCCCGAGGTCCAGGTTCGGGGCTTGGGGACAAAACTAAAGCACTACCAGGTTTACTAGTACAGGTACTGCCACGTTTATTAACCACGAAAAAGGAAGACTGGGGTGCAATTTCAGCCTGTAAACAAAAGCAAGATGAAGACACTAGTGATTTCTATGCACGATTTGAAAAATGTTTCGGTATAAATAGTGGCATAAAAGCAAGTAGCGAATCATACCCACATCTGTTTGTGACAAAATTAGTTGAAAATTCCTTGCCCCAAGTGAAGAATAGAGTATTAAAATTCGAGAGTACCTGGCAAGGTAACACTCCATCACAAATGTTACAAATGTTACAGTATCATCACAATAGAATTAGAGAGGAACAAGATCATGAACAAAGACGCATGAAAGACACGAAAATGAAAATGCTAGTCTCCCAGACAGTTCCAGCTGAAGGACATAAAAAGGGTACGACACATTCTGGCGATTTAGCAGGACCTGTAAAAGGGACATGCAACTATTGTAAACAACTAGGTCATCATGTACACGATTGTCCAGTCCTGAAGCGTAATATCGCCACGGGTATTACAAAAGAAAGACCACGGCCACTTAGACAGGATCAGAATGAACAAGGAGCCTTGCAGCATGCACAGTCCATGCCAGCTCCACCACAGACTATACAGTTTGTGCCAGCTGCACCAGCGCTGCCTGTTGCTGCCACGCAAACCACGACACGACAACTGTACCAGACCGCACAGTACGACTATCCTGATTATCAACGATATGCATGAACCAGCCTAGAGAGGGAAGTTGACTTACCCCTTATCGAGATCCCTGTAGATCAAGAAGGACCTTATGTGCATAGTGAATTATTAGGCCAAGACAGAAAATTTTTACTCGATACAGGGGCAAGTCGAACAACTATAAAACGTAGTGAAGTTCCAGGGGCACCCCTCTCAGGCTCACAGAATATTTCCCTTGGTTTTTCAGGAAAACCTATTGTTAATGAAGTGTCACAACCTCTTCCACTTACGATAGGACCTTTGACCCGAACTACAGATTTATTGCTTACTAAATCATGTCCAGAAAACCTGTTAGGAATAAAGACATTGAAAGCTCTAGGAGCTATAATATGTTGTTCTCCGGAAGGAGTAAGATTGTTTTTACGTGATTTTAAAGGTCATTATGTGTCTAGAGACATGGATCCCCGATTGCAGACTTTACCTACACATCTATGGGCACAAGGCCCTACTGATGTTGGTTGCATGAATATTACACCATATCGAGTTACACTAAAGGCAGGAGTGGTACTACCACGAATGCGACAATACAAGTTACCACCAGATGCTGTAGTGGCTTTACTACAAATCATTGACGAGCTCATTGCCCAAGGAGTGGTTGTAGAAACAGACTCCAATGTATGTAATTCACCGATAATTCCGATTCTCAAACAAACAGATCCGAAGGCCCCGCCAGTATATCGATTGATTATTGATCTGCGCGAATTAAACAAGTGTATTGTGCCACAATTCCCTGTGGTCCCCGATATCTCATCATTACTGACAGCTATTGATTCCGAAGCAACATTCTTTACTGTAATTGATCTCAAAAATGCCTTTTTCAGCGTCCCAATAGATCCGGAAAGCCAATATTTGTTCGGATTTAGTTTAAATGGACGTAGCTTCAAATTCTCACGCGCACCTCAAGGATTTACAGAAAGCCCCAGCATCTATAGCCAAGCACTGAAACGAGAACTCGACAGTATCCACATGCCAGTTAACACTGCTTTGCTTCAATATGTCGATGATCTGCTGATCACCGCCCGAAGCGAACCTGAATGTGAAAAAGCATCACTGACGGTTTTACAATTTCTAGCCGAAAAGGGGCACAAGGTGTCCCCTTCTAAGCTGCAATTCTGTGTCCAGCGAGTTATTTACCTTGGTCACTCGCTGTCCAAGGAGGGAAGGCAGCTTACACCCGACCGCATTCAGTTAATAGCTAACATGCCAATACCCAAGACACAAAAGGAGGTGCGGGCTTTCATAGGCCTCACTTCATATTGTAGGCAGTGGATCCCTCAGTATGCATTTCTAGCAAAACCACTCATTCAGTTGACAACACAGGAGGCAGCCACATCGACTGTTCTCCCTTGGACTCAGGAACATACACAAGCTTTTGAAAGCTTAAAGAAAGCTTTATGTCAAGCACCTGTTTTAGCAACACCATGTTACAGTAAACAGTTTACACTCTTTATTACAGAACGCGAAGGTACTGCCTTGTCAGTACTCACACAGGAACAAGCAGGAGCACACAAACCATGTGCTTATTTTTCTAGTACATTAGATCCCGTAGCTCAGGCTCTGCCTGCGTGCCTGAAATCAGTGGCAGCGACAGCTTTAGCAATCAGACAAAGCGATGCCATAGTGTTAGGACATCCATTGACAGTACAAGTACCACACGCCGTAGAGGTTCTTGTGAATCGAACGCAAACACAACACTTGACTATAGCACGACTTACAGGGTATGAACTAACATTGTTTCAGCCACATATAGAAATCAGACGTTGTAACACATTGAATCCTGCCACACTTTTACCTGTAAATGGAACAGACCCATTAGCCCACGATTGTATTGATGTTATTACAATCACGACGAAACCCAGACAAGACTTGACAGATGTTCCATTGTCAGATCCAGACCTGACGTTGTATGTAGATGGTTCATGTATGAGAACAAGTACAGGAGAGTTAGTGGCCGCTTACGCAGTCACCACAGACACTGAAATTATTGAAACCAAGTGTATAAATACCTTGTCCGCTCAAGCAGCAGAGCTCGTCGCTCTGACACAAGCCTGTATTCAAGCCACAAATAAAAAAGTCAACATATACACTGATTCACGTTATGCATTCGGAGTCGTACATGACTTCGGCGTGCTGTGGCGAGAGAGAGGTTATTTAACTTCTCACGGTGCCCACATTCAGCACGGACCCCTCATTCATGCCTTATTAGATGCAATACATTTGCCCATTGCAATATCGATTATGAAATGTAAAGCTCATACGAAAATTACTGATATCATTTCTCAAGGCAATGATCTAGCTGACAGAACCGCTAAACAGACTGCTCAAACTCAAACATCCGACATGACAAAGACAATAGTCCAGACACCACCACATTGTATGATGGTTAAGGATCCCGCTCTTGATGTAATTGACATACAGACATATGCTACACCAGACGAAATAAAGAAATGGACTGAATTAGGAGGGATCCAAACCGATCAAGGATGGATGATGAAGGAAAAATCTGTGTGGTTCCTTCCTGATTCAATGGTCCAAGTTATAATTAACACTGTACATAGTCCTGCACATCTAGGAGAAAAAGCTATGCTAGATAGCATTCAACACATTTGGTTTAATAAACATTTACGAGCTGCAGCCAAACAAAAAGTTCGTACCTGTCTGATCTGTTGCCAGTTCAACCCAGGAAAAAGCGTTCCCGTAGAACAGGGTGGATTTCATCCTCCTGATCATCCTTTTGAAGTCCTCCAGATGGATTATATCCAGATGGAACGATGTAGAGGATTCAAATATGTTCTCGTAGTTGTGTGTGCTCTTTCCCGTTGGACGGAGGCATACCCGGTTTCAGATTACACTGCCCCGACTACTGCCAAACAGTTGGTTCGAGAATTCTTCCCACGATACGGTTTACCACGTGTTGTTCACTCAGATAACGGCCAGCCGTTCTCATCCGAATTAATGAAACACGTTTCACTTTTGTTAGGCTATCAGTGGAAATTCCACTGTGTCCGACACCCCGAAGCAGCAGGTCTCGTAGAAAGACATAATCAGACTCTGAAAATAAGATTATCCAAAATATGCAGAGAGAAAGGTGTCGACTGGGTAGTAGCATTACCAGTTGCACTCTTTTACACAAGAATGGTAGCACACTCTCGAACAGGGCTATCCCCGTATGAAGTGATCTTCGGCAGACCACCAAATATGTGGGGGACGCCTATACCACGCAAAATAACTGATATTGACTGTAACATGCTGACAGATTACTTGGCTTCCTTGATGTCTGCACTACAATCTTGTCGTTCACAGGTAGCTGCAGCTTTTCCTGACAACACTGAGGTGAAACCCCATGACGTGGTTCCGGGAGACTTGGTCCTCGTGAGGAACTTTGATCGAAAGACTCAGCTGGAACCTAGGTGGAGGTCACCTCAGCTGGTGTTGCTCACCACAAGAACAGCCGTGAAGATCGAAGGCAGAAAGGGATGGATTCATTCAAGTCATATCAAGAAATTTCATGGACTAAAATCAGATGTGAATACCTCACCTTGTGTGTCTTCACCCATTGACTCAAAACTTCCTTTTGTGGAAAAAAGTGATTCTGAGCATTATAAATTAAAGCTCAGGCCCAATCAGTCGAGCAATTTGATTGTTTAAGTCCTCTCCAAGGTGAAGCGGTTGAATTGTCTCTGACATGTATCCCTTGGACCTGAATAGAGAAAGCACCCGAAAAATGTTGAAACGACAGGCGTACTGTAAATCACTGCGTAGTCATTGCATAGTGACGTTATTAATTTTATTTTTCTCAAGTCTTTTAATAATTACTGCAAGTATATTGTTGCACATATATTATCCTATTTCTAGACATGTTTACAATGTTACTGCTGAACATTCTTTTAGTAAATTACCTCCGCTTGAGTTGTCTTATAGATTTGCACTGCGCAATAACATGTTTATTAGTATGTTGCATCATTCCCATCAGGTTAGCAATGCTACAAATTGTTGGATATGTGGCCGACTCCCTCCCTATCAGAATTATAAAGGAATTCTACCTCTTTTTCCATACCCGTTCACACACAACGGCTCCTGTGGAGCATGGTTTAGTTTAATTAATTCCCAAGATTCGAACTCTGCAGTTTATCAAGACAATGGGGTATGGGGAAATCTGAACTTAGTTTTACTTAAGGTCTGCCACCCCAACAAGGAGGGACTTCCCAAAGGAACAGGAACTGATCTAGAAAATGAAGTATATGGATTAGGTAACTTTACGCTTAATCTCCTGATCTTGAATGTCGAATCCGAAGCTACTTCAATTTTGCCCGCTATGTCAATACTTCCAGTAAAAGGTGAATTATGTATAAGAAAGAATGGTTCCATACACATGGGCCATAGTAAATGCACCACTGTAGTAGAATTTAGTGATCAAGGCAAGTCTACATTTAGAGCTTCCCGCCATTCCTATTTCATATGTGGTCAGACGGCATATGTACGTTTGCCTCTAGATTGGGATGGTACTTGCTACATTGGATTCCTTTTGCCACCTGTTTTTCTAGCTCCTCCTGATTATCACAGAAATATTCATTTAGTATATAATAGAGTAAGGAGAGATCTCCCAATAGTCGACTACACTGAAACAGCATGGGAAAAATACACAGATTTCAATAAAGGTCTCTTTCCCTATATAGGTACCGTTACTAATAGTAAGCTGATACGTAGATTAACTAGAACCCTTGAAGCAGTAGTGAACGAAACTATTTCCGCCTTAGGCAATTTAACAGAAGAGCAGTCTGCTATGCGGGTTGTTGTGCTTCAAAATCGTCTTGTCCTTGACGTCATCCTGGCTGATAGGGGCGGAGCTTGTAGGGTCATCGGATCAAGCTGTTGCATTTTCATACCAGAAAATTCGCCATCTGTATATAAAGCCATAACTCGTCTTCATAAGATTGTAAGCCAGATACACCAGAATCCAGGCACCTGGACTTGGTCCGGTTGGTTTTGGAGTGTATTATCTACCTTTGGATGGAGAGTTCTATCCTTCCTAGGTATTGGCCTTCTCATACTATTCAGTTGCTGTCTATGTCTACAATGTGGACCAGCGATTTGTGGTCTGTGTGCCACATCGTGCATTCCACATCAAGATTTTCATTCAAGATCCCGGAAAAAGAAAGAAGAACAAATGATGCTATATGAACAGATCAATGGATTAATGAAGATTGATATCTCTTGACGGGCAAGTAGGGGACAAGGAGGGAATGTGGAAATATGGATTTTTCTGGTCAGTTATGTCCCCTATCTTGGACCCCAACGGTTCTATGTGCATGTTACAAGTACATGTATGTTCCCTCCAGTTCCAGTTATGAAGACGCAAATACATGTGCGTCCACCGTTAACATGTCCTCTGTTGATCCGCCATGAATGGGCCGGATATTCCATTCCTAAGTACGAAAGGCCACCGCCTTTATATGGTTCACTTATGCCATTTTACAGTCCAGGCAAGTAGGCCCTGATTCTGTCATCAAGCTTTTCTTGCCTTCTGCCTCTGAAAGCTCCAGTCTGAGCCTGCACCTGTGACCATGAACTTTGTCTCATTCTCTGCGCGGCTCACGAAGCCTGACATCAGCCTGCTGCCTGCCAAAAACTGTATTTCACCTTCGAAAATTATCTGCTCCGCTCCCTGCCCAATGCATTCCTGTCTAGTAGCTTAAGTAAACATTCTGCCAGCTACCGAGCAAAGGCCCGGCTTCTCCGTCTTCATGCAAATAATTCATAGCCCTGTTACTATGGAAGATTCCGCCCTCGCATCTAGTATAGACACATAGACGCTTGTACACGCACTAATAGTCAGTATAGTCAGTATAGAATAAGATTCCACTCGAAGAGACCTCTCTTTTGGATAACTTAGTTCTTTAAACATAGGATGTTAGATATGATTTGGGATTAGGTTGACTTGACCCTCCAGACTTCTGTCGCCACATGTAGAGCTAAATGTCAAGTCCCCTTCACCCCCTAGTTGCACGTCAATTACACGTCATGCTGCTGCGCGCGCATTTCTGCCAAGTATTTCTGCTGACATTGCGAAATTCTTTCATGTAACCACCCTCTTATGACATCACATCTGATGACGTTCTTTAAACACACCCAGTTACGCCTATCTTTGCCACGTATGAATATATTATCTCCACTATCAATTGTTACGCCTCTTGTATTTGCTTCACTGTAATGCTTATTGTATAAAAGTAATTGATTGTCAATAACGTATGTACTTCACTTCCTGAACCTTCGTGGTGATGGAACCTGGAGCAACCGATTATAATCGACCTCTGGAATAAAGCCCATTCCGAACCTCTAATACCACGGATTCTGCCTCTTATTTACTGAGCTATTTCATTATGTTTCTGTATCAAATTAAGTCCCGGTAATTAAATTATTTACCACACCCTGCTTGTTCTTTTAAGAACTAGACACACTGCTATGCAAACCACATATGGGGTAACGGGTGCTGCCGAGTCAACCTGACCAAAATGCAATTACCAGCAGACCAAGTAGGACTGGGAGCCCCATCATTCAAAGCACATTTTCTGGCGGCCCAACTCCAGTGGCTATCACGCTGGACGGCAGGACGCACTCTGGGAGAGACTGCCACAGATGAGGGACCTTTACCAGTGATCGATGTTTACTCTTACCAGGATCCCAACCAACGTTGACCTAGCCATTATAAGTCACAATAGCAAGGTCCTGTATGTCACGTATCCATTGATTATCATGAGAGACCCCACTATATACCCCTCGCAGACCTACCTGGAGTCGCAAGCAATACACCACACAAACCCTCCAAATCTGGACAGACCACTTGCTCTTAGAGGTAGGATCCCACTTCGCAAACGGTCAGTTCCTTCCAGTTGATGATCTTGTGGAGGAGACAGGACTCCCCCCGAGGTCAGTTTCTTCTGCAATGACCACTGGTGTCACATTACCGACGAACATGGCATATAACCGAAAACGAACCAACAATACATCCAGTCATCCTCGCTATACTACAAATGGGCCCCAGGCGACACATAGTTACATGGATATATAAAGCCATACGTGAACTCACAGCCGTATCACTTACCCCACTACGTCACAAATGGGAAGACGAGTTCCAAAGACCACTACATGACAAGGAGTGGGAGCAAGCAGTAGAGTTTCTGAAAAAAAGTGTCCCACAACTCCTGATTAAAAAATATACAATTCTTCTTTCTACACTGCCCATGCTTAATGCCTGAGCATCTCCAACGCTACTACCCAAATTCGCAGTTTGCTTGCCCCCGCTGTCAAGCCCCTGGTGCAACATTCCTCCACATGTTCTGGAGCTGCCCTACGCTTCAACCCTACTAGAACACAATTCATAACACAATACGAGCGGTAACAGGGCTCACTAATATAACTAAATGAGTCGCCTTGATGCTCGGTATAATCCGATGCTGTAAACACCATTAAGTCAGGATACGATTTGCATCCATGACTCTCCTATTAGCAAAATGTGGAATTGCCATGCACTGGCGAGCACCAACAGGACCCCGATTAGCAGCCTGGATAGGTGCGGTCAATAAATGGGGAACTTCCGAAGAAGATGCGCTCCGGTACGGAGAGGGCCAGGGAATACGCAAATGACGTATCTCCATGCAATGGGCAGCGCTCCTCCAGGACTTCAAGGACATCACTGAAAATGACACCCCCCCTTGCAATTTCCTCGAGTGCCTCAAAAACCGATTGACACACCCCCTTTCACAGACATGCAAAGAATCCCCCCTCCCAGAGCACTACTCAGAGTTTAATTGAGGAGCCACCACAGGCAGCCTTCTTTGAGACCCAGACAAAGCAAGGTTAAGCTATACTCGCTTCCCCATGAAAGCAAACTTATTAGAATCGACCCGCCCATCCATCTACATCAGATGGATGGCCACTGACAGCCTGTACATTCCCTTCCTGTTACAGGTGCTGTCTAACCTACCTTCTGGAGCCTACGGGCCCATCTAACCCTTGCTCATCCCCGTTCTGGGATATATTTTTGGGTAATTAGGTCGGGCTTCGTCCCCCCTCTTATTTTAACGTAATTATATGTTTCCTATAGTAAGATCCCGTTTTGTCTTTAATTTTAGGTGCCCCACCTTTCCTTTCACTTCAGTCCTGAGGAAGACCCCTCGTAAGAATTTAAAGAAACCTACAGTATATTTGGGGTCGAAACGTTGACATCTTTATTGCTCGCCAGCTTAATCAACAGTGATTCTGCACTGTGATACGATTTCAAAGCATGGCTACGCATAATTTAGATATTACTTTGATTCATTTGGCTTGAGGTTGAGCCTTTGTTAGTTTCAAGTCAAGAATTATGAGATTTACACTTGACCTTTTCTTTATACCCTCTTACCTTCACTTCAATCATCACACGCTCCCTATAAAAAAAATTAAAACCCCCCTTTCCTTTCCATTTCAGGCACATATTCATATTAAGGTGTTAATATAATCCTATGTTCAGTGTGATTAATTAACATTGAACTTTTGAATTTACCAACGTATTTGTTTTATGTGTTTTTCATGTCTTTATGGTTTATTTATGGTGATTAACTCTTTACTGGGACCAAGCCCATAATGTACTGTTTCATACCCAGGTCCCAGTGACTTTAATTGGGTTTACCCTTTCTGGAAACTATGGCTATAATATAGTTTGTATCGATATGTATTATTATTCTGTTCTCTTAAGTCCCGTTGTTTAGTAGGCTTAAATTTGGAAGTTGTTAGAGGTGAGGTATGGTTTTCATCACAAAGGCACAAATTCTGGTTTGTGTTGGTTCTGGGGTGCAACTATAACTGATTTCATGTTATGTTAGGATTTTTAGAATGCAGCAAATACATAAGGGGTGCTATGGAGCTAGTAGTCAGCAAGACAGCAGCGATAAGATTACCTAACAAACATTGGCAATTCCAATAGGTCTGGCTTTAAATGAATGCTTTATGGTAATGTGAAGCATTACAAGTAAATAGCACGGGAATGGACATGCATTTGTGTAGAAGCATAGAACTGTCGAATAACACTGGTGTAGATAAAATGTCTGGTGACAGTTGCACTGTCAAGCTAGATCTACACACCAATGTAGGTTAATGACTGCCCTCCTCTTATCTACGCTGCTGCCAGAGAAAAACAGCATAAATTATCTAGTTATCTAACACACTTTAAGAGCATTACAATGTCAAGTGTCTGTCCCTGAAATTTCAAGCTCATGTAGCTCGATAAATGATCATAGCTGTGTAGGGGGCAAGCACTTTTCCGTGGAAGCACACACCTTCTGCGCTATCAAAATATGTATTCCTGGATCCAAACATATGAGTGGAGCTAAAGTCCGTCTCTAGTGATGATCACATAATTGTCTGGTGACAGCTGCGCTGTCAAGCCAGACCATAAAAAAAAACAGGTGATGTGTTTTCCCTGAAGGTGGTCAGATTATTAATCAAGCTGATGAAATCGGGTAGAATTCCAATAACTAGCAGCTAGGCTGGAGACCGAGGGGCTGTCAAAATGACTGCATTTAATAGAGGCCGCAGACCTCTATAGACAAATTAGAACGTAAATGTTTGGAGAGGATGGTAAAGACAAAATTTGGATTGTAAGTAATGTGAATGAATGAATACTTTATTGTTCAGTTAATTAAAATAACACATTGAGAATAAATAGCATTTTAAAAACCATCTTAAAACAATTAAAACCTTCATGATATATTCAAAGGCATCAAGGTAGCAACTCGTTATTCACCTACTTATCTCATTGGCTCCCCTTCTCCTCTTCCCCTTTTACACCCTCTTACACTTTTATGTTTACCATTTCCTCCTTATCTTCCTCTTCTCTACTTTCTCCCCACTCTCTCACTCACTTTCTCCATCTATTTCTTCTGCATCTTAACCACTCTCTCCTCTTTTTCCTCTTTCTCCGATTTTCTTCGTTCCTTTTACATTTGTTTTATCTCCTCCCTCTCTTAACTTTAACATGTGTGTTCGCTTTTGTAACTTGTAAGTTAAACTCATGTATGAAATAATTTTTATTTAGTGACCTCGTTATTGTTGTTGTACGCACTGTTTAATATGCTGTTGGTATTTTGTCACCACAAGCGTGCCTCCCATAACTCCCCACAGCATTTAATTAACATCAACGCTTTTACAGCAAACTGCACCTACAGTTATTGGAGTTTTATAAGCTCCACTTACTAACATATTAAATCATAGTACAAACGTGCAAATTAAGTTATTTGCCCAACCTCTCAGGATGTTGGGCTTTGTACATGTATAAAATACTAAATATTATTAACCACTTCAATTATACTATTTTTGCAGCCTGCAAAAGCCGGGTCTGTTGACTTACTGGACTAATGCATTAACTGTAGGGGCCTGTGTTCCACTGCATGGTCACAGGTTCAAATCACGACTGGTCCATTTAGCCTTCCATCCCTATAAACTCGATAAAATCAGCATCGCTCCTTTTTTTAATGTTTCTTTTTTAAACTAATTTATAATGTGTGCCATGTAATTTAGGTTTTCCTATTGTAATGTTTCTATACTGTCTTTTCGTGACCTTTTATGTTATTTAAAGGAGTGCAACACATACAAGGTTGTGTCTTCTGCACTGAAGCAGGCACCATGGCATGTACGCTTTAAGCAACCCTTCCTCGTTTTAGTTCATGCTTGAGGCACAATAGGTAATATTATTTAACTCTGCTTTTGAAGCACAACACATGATATTATCTTTGCGCCATATTTTTGGGGAGCACAAAGGGTAAGGTCACCTTCCATTGAATGGTGACATTTGAAATGCACGCGCCTACAAGAACTTTCATTTTTTTTTTATTCAGAAACTAAGATGCACTCGTTTCCTCCACCGTGACACGCTAATTAAGTTACCCTATTTTCCTTTATATTTTAAACGCACACAGTTTAATGTTCATTGCACCATGCTAATTAGATTTTCTAAATATATTTTTTATACTATACTTCGGTAACCCTATAATTTATACACACACCTACAACCTATACTATGTTGTGTTTACATAACTTTTTTTTTTATAAGCACAGGGGGTAAGGTGACCTTTAACTGAAACGGGATATTGTATGTATTACTAAACAGGTACATGATTTTATTAGAGTAAAACAAATATATATATATGTTTGGGTGCCGTCATCGTGGTATTCTTCCTAGTCTCAAATTAACGGCAAATCACTGAATGTTTATGGTCTGACAGGACACATTTGCAGGCCCCGATAGCGATCTTTAATGCTGTGCATTACCATTTAAAACACAAGTAGAAATTCTTGAGTCCCTTTTCATACCTCTTTCCTGCCCCAATCCTTCTTGCATAAACTGCAATAAGTTGTGAACGCTTTCCAAATGGCAAGCATACTGGCAGCATGTCTCTCTTCCGCAACAACAAACAATGCAGTAGGTCTCACATTTGCGAGAGTGTGAGCTATTGGCATTGTAAGAAGCAAGGCTGGCAGTAAAATTGGCGCAGTTACTGCCAGCTTTGCTTCTCGTATGCAACGACTAGAAGTACAAAGTGTGTGTTTACGCACCGTTTGCAGGTTTTCAAAACACATAAATAAAAGACATTGTCATTTACGATGCCAATAGATCAAACCCTCGCTTGTTTTCACTGCTATTGCCATCCACTAAGCCCAGAGAAGGAAGACCATACCCACACCTTTTGAAAGGGCAACGCATGTAGTATTTCTCAGGAGATGTTGTTTTTCATGGTCTCTGGGCCCTTGATAATAGAAATGTCGCTGCTAAGCAGCAGGATGACCCTTAACCCTCCCTCTGACATCACTGCCCCGTCCACAGGGGTTAGTGGATGTGAGGAAGCATACAGCGCAGCTCCAGGTTCGCCCACGAATCTAACTGCTGGCAAGGATATAGCCATACCTGACAGATTCATGTTTGGAGTCCAGGCTTTTAAGACTTAGTATGGAATAGGCCTCAAAATGCAAGATGTTAGGACAGGGTGAGACCAGGCAAACAGGATAAAAATCAATATTTATCAGGATGACCCAGCCTTGTGGACCACAATAATAAAATGATTTTTTAAAACAACAGTTGAGCCATACCACGACAATGGTCGTAGGGCAAACTCTAGCAACAAAAACTAGTGTTACTGGGAGGTCCTCAGGTGAGATTGGGTCTTGTTGATTGAAAAGCCAGGTCGAACAGTCAGGATACTGTTGACTATAGATCGTGAGTCACCACTTCCGGCGACCCGACTTTGAATAGTCCATCGCCATGCCCAACTTTCGGAGGTGAGCTGCAATTACCTTGGTAAAGTGCCAGGTGGAGTCAAACAGGAGCATTGCAAAGCACCACAAAGTGATGCAACCAAAGGATAGGGTCACAATCTAGAACCTCTTGTTGAGGTAAAGGTTCAAGTCTTTGAGGTCTAGGAATGGATGGAGATCACCGTCCTTTTTGGGGACAAGGAAGTACCAGGAGTAACATCCGTGGCCACTTTCCTATTGCAGCACTAACTCCACAGCTCCTTTCCACAGGCGTGTTGCCACTTCTTGCAGAATGGCAGGGTGATCGGGAGAAGGGAAGTGGAGCCTAAATGAAGGGAAAGTGTGTAACCTCTTTCTAGGATTTGTAGGACCCACTGGTGATAAGTAATGTCCTTCAACATCGGTAGAAATAAGGACACCTGCCCTCCTACAGGCTCTGTGTGAGTTTGGTGAAGCAAACTTGGTCTGCTTGCATGATGGTGCTGGGGAGGAGGAGAAATGTTCCTTTGGTGCATGTCCTGGGCCTCCTGCAGCACAGCCTGTCACACACGAAAGAGGAGATTTCACATCTCCCGAAATAGGAGTTTTCACACCTGCCGCGTAGCATCGGCAAAATGCCATTTTATTATCCCCTTTGGTCCTGGAGTGGCCAGGGAGCTCCCAGAGACAGTCTGGGTGAACAAAGAGGCAGGGCTGCGCGTATGGCAGACCTATAAGGAACATAGGTTAAAAGTAACAGCATAGGAATCTACATCACGAAAAACCCGTCGGTAAATACTTATAAAAAAAACAGAAAAAAGACATAGTACATAACATAGCCTTTACTTGACGATGACCCCAGATATAAAAGGAGCTCTATAAAGCACATATAGCTGCATGATGGATAGCTTTAAGATTAAATAAATGGGAAAATACCAATAGTGACGTTAACCAACTATTTCCCGCAGCTTTCATACGTTGCTAGGTGTGGACTCTACCTGTGCAGACAAAAATGATGTTGGATTAGAGTTGAGGGTATACGAGTCTCTGTGAAGGAGCCAGGAACTGAACGGCTCCCATATATCTACAGGTCTGGATTTAAGGGGCATACGTTTCCAAAAAGTGGACAGCTGTTCTTGGCAATACATGATATGTAAAACACACAAGATGATGGACAATGTTGCACATTGGCAAAACATTCACCCCTAGTCACAGATCTGGGTTTAATCCATCGTTATTTTGCTCACCAAGCCACCCCAGTTCAGACATGGCCATATGCAAATCAGTCTTGACCCTGTGCCTCATGGGAACAGTCCATATTCTGCAACAACAAGGGAACCCAAGAGAAGTCGACCAGGGACCTTGGGAGACAATTGTTTTCAATAACAGTGGTCCCCAGAAAGTGAAATGGAAACCAAAGGAATGAATATAGACTCAATCGCAGCTATATTTAGTGGACTTGTCCAGCCGGACAGAGGTCTGATATTTACTTGTAGGTTTAGGCTATAACCATACAAAACAATACATAAAATGGGACACAATCCTGTGTCCTACTTAGCCAGTAGAGTACATAAACAAGTGAAAAAACGTACAACAGGGGGCTCAGGCAAAGCTTTTCCGGTTTGTTACACAAGGAGGATATACAGTGTTACAAGAACAAATCACTACAAAACACCTTTACAGCGGAATGGAATTCGAATCACACCCGGAAGAATCCTGCTATTCAGCAACTTCACTGCAACATACTGGCGACTGAGCCGTTAGAGTACGCGAAGGCGACTCCCCCCGTATCCGAGCTGAAATTCATCACATCTGGAGCCGCCATTATAGCAGCCCTTGTCTTCTCGCCCAAGTTCCCCCATTCTGGAATTGCAGCTAATGAGGCTCTATGTAACAGGCATGTTATTTAAGTCCTGATAATGATCCGCTCATCCCTCAAACGGATCGAAAGGCCGTCGACACCCTAATACACCTTATACGCAAAAAATCTTTCGTTCATTCCGCTGTAAAAGTGTTTTGTAGTGATTTGTACTTGTAACACTGTATATCCTCCTTGTGTAACAAACCGGAAAAGCTTTGCCTCAGCCCCCTGTTGTTCGTTTTTTTCCGTGTTTATGTACTCTACTGGCTAAGTAGGACATAGGATTGTGTTGGCAAGGTGTTCAAACTACAGGGAGTTCTGAACCCCTTGCTCGGTCCACGATTCCCGGGACCCAACGTTGCGAGGGCAGTGCCAGAGATACCGAACGACTAGTCAGAGCCAGGGGTGTTTGTGTGTTTCGTGTGTGCCTGTTAGTGGACGGAAAGTGGGGAAAAAAAAAACAGCGATGTGGCGCTGTGAGCGGCAGCAGTTGGTCCCGAGTAAGGATTCACAGCGGGGACTGGATCTCAACATTCCTTCTTCTCTCAAGACGGGCAGCCGCCTTGATGTAACAAAGAGTTGGAGAACTGCGCACAATAAGAAGCGCGGCTGCCGGCCACCATGATTCAATGTGTAAAAAACAAGCATTGAAAATGCAATCGGTCTCGCATTTAATTAAGTTAAAGCCATTTGCTTTGCTAATGGTATTGTATAGCAAAGCAAATGGCTTTAAGTTAATGAAAGGCGAGACCTATTGCATTTTTAATGCGTGTTCAATATTATATACACGCCATAGTTGCTGCCTATTTATCTTATACAACGAACAACCATTGACAAAGCCAATAGTCTTCCTGACTTGTTGCAGGTATGATGTTACTTGTTGTATCGTATATCTGGATGCAATGACAAACCGCAAAATACAAGTCGGAGGGCAACCTATGCTAAACACAGATTGTTAGCTTATGTGGTTTTAAGGCATGACCTTAATTACATTAGCCACGCCCCTTTGAGAGACCCCACAGTTTTTTTTCAATTCCCTTGTCAAAACACAATTGGCTCTAGTAAAAGGTAGAGTTAGCCAAAGCGGTCAGACACATTACAATCTGATGCACGCTACACAGCCATGCAAGTAAACTAAATATTGTATAATACAACAGTAATGGTTAATTATAAAAGCATGCAGCTTGATGTCCGAGCACTCAGAGCCCCTACCCCCCACCAGCTCTTACCCTAGCAGGTCCAGGCTTCTAGTCCCTGTGCACATATCTTATTTGTGCTTCTGTTTGCAGGCTCCACTGTGATAGCTCTGAGCAAACAGAAGAAGTGAAAAAGCACAGCATCGGCTGAGGACTAGTGTTTTAGACTACCATGCAGGCACCAAGGGGTGTGTGTGCATGTTCTCAGGAGAGCCCCTGAGCATTCTGTCACATACCTGAAATGGAAGATAGTCCCTTGCACCAGGTGGAGGGGGGCTTATGTCGGCTGGCAGATTCACTCTAAAATTACTTTTAAACCATCAGAACCATGGGTAGATCTGTGCATCTCCTTCTTATAAGAGGCAGCAAGTGAAAACATTGACCTGCACAGTAATTAAACAGCTACGCGGCCTTTCATTGCATGCATGCATGCACGCTTCAGTCCTGCACGGATTACACACAAAGCTTTATTCCGGTAAAAACCTTAGCTGGAGCTGAGAGTGCACTTCCGAATATAGTATGCGGGTGAGCACAGTTACCTGTTCTGTTGGCTGTCCTCGATCATCAGCCGGGACTGGCGCTGCTGCCAGCATGCCCTCCAAATACTTTACTCAAACAGTCGCACGTTCGCCCATCGCCGCTCTGCTGCTGCTGGCTGACTCGGATACTACCATCCCGGTGTACTCAGGGTCGCAGAAGCTGCGGCACCAAATAAAACAATTACTCATGCTGCTGCCTGCACCAAGACACTATTTCATAAACTCCAAAGGGCTGATGAAGTGGCAAATCATGTGACTCCCAGAGAGCTCCCGGGACCACAACTTATTTTTGCCTTGCAGTGGCCGATACAATGTTTCCAACTAGAAGTCTTACACTGCACTGGCCAGCCATAGCAACCACTGAGTTCTCCCCAGAAGAGGTGATCCGGTAGGCCCCAGCGCTCTTTGTCTGACCTGCCATTCTTTTCCATCTAAGGCGCCTCATCGCCAACGCGAGTGGTTTGAGGTCAACGCAGGTGGCTTCAAGACCTAAACAAATCACTGAATAAAATAAAAACAAAACTAACAGAGAACAAAGACTCACCTCACTAAGGAAATCATGCGCCCTCAGTGTTGGTGCACCTGAAAACCTCTTCAGATACAGATTTTTGCCCGGATCCTTTCCTCGCGATTCAAAGATAGTAGACCCGCCCCGGTTTCCTTGCCCGCTCTTTGCGGGAAGCCTCGCGCCAGGTCCTGGGGTCGAGCGGTGGCTGTGCGCGCCGCGCGACTGTTCTTATCCTGACCCATGTAACGGAGGAAAATTTCAGGATTCATTGCAGGAGGCTGGGGTCAATTATCAACGCAACAAGGATTAACTAGTCGAAGCTCCGGGCGGGGTTGCAGTGGTATAAAAAGACGTAGGCTCCTCGGCTACCAGCAAGACCACAAAACTAAGTCTCACCCCATATCAGCAGGGCCGGACTGGGAACTGAAAGCAGTCCTGGCAAATTTTCCCAGACCAGCCCCCATCGGTGCGTAGCGAGCCAGCGCAACTTGCGAGCCTGACGACTACTTGGGGGGTTTTGAGGGGATTCGCCCCCAAAGAAAATTTTGGAAAAAGACAGACCAAAATGGTCAATTTTACAGCACATTTTCCATTACATATTCAATTGTATGAACTTTCAAAGCACAGTAAATAGTAGATGATGACCTTAAAGATCACCCGGTTACACCCACCCAGTCAGATCATGTACCCATAGACATTCTTTCAGAGAGCACCAAAAATAGACACGAGTAGTGAATCAGAGAGAACAAAGTAAAAGTGAGACCGCCCCCACATGGTGTGTAGCGAGCAAGCGCAGCGAGCGAGCCCGACGACTACCAGGGGAGTTTGGGGGGTTCTCCCTTCAAGAAAATTTTGGAAAAAGAAAGACCAAAATGGTGAATTTTACAGCACATTTTCCATTACATATTCAATTGTATCAACTTTCAAAGCACAGTAAATAGTAGAGGATGACCTTAAAGAGCACCAGGTTACCCACCTAGTCACATCATGTACCTGAAGCACACATGCTGTTTCCATGACTTTTCACATTAAAGCTAGGCCTGCTGACTTTATCAATGCTTGTTGTCAAAAATGTGTCCTAAAGTAGTTGAGAAAACTCAACTTAACTGGATATTTTCATACCTTGCTGCCAGAACCAGAATACCACCAGAAAGAACAGTTTGATTCCACAAGCTAGCTGTGAGATAACCCAATATGAAAGTGTTCTCCTTTTCCAAGCTCTTTAAAGAGAGACAAATGATTTCTAAAGAAACATACATAAAGATGGTGCTGAAACAAGGATAGATATAGGCAGCGCAGCTCCCACAAGGTATGTGGTTGGAGGTGAGAGTGGAATGGATATGCTTTGAAGAAACCAGGGATGCCAACTGTGCCCTCTGCACATCTGCCTGTGTCTTGCTTGATCCATGTGACCTGTCTGCCCACCTCTTTCCTGTGCAGTCCTAAAATCTTTAGATGTCTCTGTTGACAACACAGCTCTTTCTCAGGGGTGGTTCGGGGCAGCGGTCTTGAAAGTGGCATTGTCTTGCCAATGAATGTGTGTGGTTTGACCTCTGAGGGTCCAGTTGGGGTGAACCAAGGTCTGACGGCAGCTGGGACAGTGCACAGTGATGAAAGGCACAGTTTCTTCTAATCCTGCTATTTTCCAGTATGACAATGTTTGCGTATTTTGAACAAACCTGAGACTGGCAGAAGGTGTCCTGTTACCACATAGGAAAGCAGACAGATGCATCTATGACCGGAACGAAAGAATAATCAATACACAGGAAGACACACAAATAGGTAGGTCTGCTTGACCTGCAATCACACAAGAAGCCACACAAAGGACAAATAAAAAAACACAGGAAGATAGAGTGAGGACAGGTAAAGGGAAACACAGACAGAGACACAGATAACAGACAAAGAAGGCAGACTGACAGAGGAACGACAAAAAGGCAAATCTACAGGACAGATACAGAGGAATACTGATATAATCTCAGATTATAGACAGGCACAAAGGTTAGACCAATCTTTTATTCACAACCTAGGGGGAGGTGACACTTCGGCTTAGAGAGAGGCGACTATATGAGGAAGCGGCAATTTACACATCATGTGTCTTTGAAGTTTGAACAGATCTTGATCCCAGCCATCCACATCCAGGCGACAGCCAGGCAAGAAGGGGTGCTGTGCTAACCGCTGTGGGGAAAGTGACTGCCCTAACCCTGCCTTTTGTGTTTATGACATGAAGCGGGGGTAGGACTAGCGTAGCCGGACTCTCGGAGTGGCTTAATCATTCTGTGCTTGTTCGTGTGTGTCACTGTCTCGGCTCCGGGCGTCAGGGCCAGCAAGGCCCAGGCAAAGTGCAATATACAACTAGTCAAGCCCTGGCCATCCCACTCCAATCTACCCTACCCCTCTCCACCTCAAACTAACCTACTCCAATCTATATTGAGATGAGTTTACAATGATAACATATAATTGACAAACACTGCCGCCATCTCCTTATTGGGCATGCAGAACTGGATATGGCAATGGCATGGATACCTTGCATTATCTGTATTGCCTTCTTATGCCTGGATTTCGTGTCAATTGCAATAAAATCATGCTTAAAAAAAAAAAAACATATGCATCTAATTTCACCCACTACAATCTACACCACTCCAATTTACCCCAATATACTCCACTCCAATATACTCCTTTCCAATCTACCCCACCCTAACCCAATCTTATCTACCCCAATCTTATCTACCCCAATCCAATCTACCCCATTCCCATCTACCTCACCCCATCCCAATCCACCACACGCCTCTCTATCCAACTCCACTGCAATACAATCTACCCCACTCCAATCTACCCCACACCTCCCCAATCTACCCCACTCAATCCCAATCTACCTTACAATATGTCCAATATACCCCACTCCAATATACCCCCTCCACTTTACTCCAGTATACCCAACTCCACTCCAGTATACCCCACTCCACTCCCATCTACCCCAATCAGCTCCACTCTTCCCAATCGACCCCACTTTTCCCAATCTACCCCACTCTTCCCAATCCACCCCACTTCATCTCAATCCACCCCAATCCAATCTACCCCACTCCGATCTACCATGCTGATCTACCCAACTACCTAATGCCTCCCCATTACAATCCACCCCACTCCCTTCTACCTCACTCTACCCTCACTACACTCTACACCAATCTTCCACACTCCACTCTACCCCAATCCACCCAATTCCACTACCCCAATTTACCCTACTCCAATCTACACCACGCTACTCCACAACACTAACTTTTAGACATGCTGAACAGTAGCCACACTGGTATACAGCATGGCTAAAACACATTGCCAAAGCAAATAGCTCTCGCATTGGCAAGACCTATTGGCTTTGCCAGTGCTTGTCTATTAGTGGCCTGTTGACAATGCATACGAAGAATTTCATGATAAAACGGAGGAACGTCTAGTTTTTAAGCTAAAAACCTAGCAGCATTAAGAACGTTTTGGAGTAATAGGCTTTAACCTAAGTATTTTAACTTTCATGCTCCGTGTTACACTAGCATGCTATTTGGTGCCAGATTCTGCAAATATTAAAAACCTGTAGGAATTGTTTTATCGCACACCAAGGTATAACGTGACCATGAAAACGGCGCTGTATTTCCTCGTGCCGCCAAGAGACCCATATTAGGCCCAACTGATCATTTTCTGGCTCCGGTCCGGACCTTGCCATCCGAACTCGGCATTCAAGGCGCTCACAAATTCAGCAGATGTTTCTACTTTTGAAACCACTGGTGGCACAGGGGCTTGAATGAGCATTATCAGGGAGCATTCTACACCATGAAATAGAGAGGAAGTACAGGGGCAGTTGGCTTTGGTGGAGTAACCGCCACCCGAAGCCCAACCAACTTCAAGCTCCTGATGAATCTGTGGGGCCCAAAGGCGCACCAGAGAGTTCCAAACCATCTGTAAAAGCTGCAGCATGGTCGCCATGAAGTCTGAGATTTGCTGCAGAGCCTAGTGTGGCCGGTGAACTTGCAGCATAGTGGCTACAAAACTGGAATGGGATCAGTCGGACATTAAAGCTAGAGTTATTTTATGAGACTCCATTTTAGAGATACCTATTCCCTTTAAATTGGTACACATCTGTCAATGTTACTAAGACAGCCAGGTGTTAACTGAGCCTGGTGTTTGTAGGTAAGTTGGGCTTCCTTTTTAACTGTTGAGCTTAACTAACGTCTGACTGAATAGGGAAAACCTATCCCAATTAACTGCCAGCTGGACGTTGCCTTTTTTTTTTTATTTAGAAAAGAGGGTGACTGGGCTCAGTTTGAAAGGGTATAGTGGTCCTAGGCTGATTCTGGAGCCTCACTTATGCATGCCAAGGTTTTGGCCACACCAGGAACAACTCTTGGACCCTTAGGGCCTGTGGTTAGGGTCTATCGAGCCTGCAGTGAGGATACCACAGACGACATCAAAGGCCCTGCCATGGTCAGTAAGGAAACATGGAATAACACCTGCCAAAGTCCCAACAAGGAATCTGTAGGTAGGGTTCCATTTGTCAACCCCCAAGTCAGTATACACACGAAGGCCTGCATCTATAGTTATTTATTATGCACAAGCCTGGCGAAGAAAATATGCAGCATGATTATAGCAACACAGAGTATTCCAACTTCTATGTGGTGGACAGCCCCCTTTATAGTAGCCAACCAGTAGTGATTTTTGGTGAAACATAAGCCCATTGCTTTGACTTTCTCAAACTGTAACCTCTTGTTCAGTATTTTCTTAACTTTATGGCTAACAATATCACAGAACACACTATTCCAAAAAGACAAAGGGGAGGTTCGAGCCTCTCTGCGCTAGGTAATTATAAACAAGTTTGTAAATTATAATCTGGTCCTACCATCTGATCATGACAGAGAAGAGAACCCCTCTCAAACTGTCCTTTTATCTGCTGTCCCACTGCTACGAGCAACAAGTCAGCCTGTCTATGGGAAGGCTTGCATCATAGGCCTTTCACCGCCGTGTGTTATTTGAAATGTCAGTGAGGAGGCCAGGTGTTTCTAAATTCCTTTTTGTGAGGGTGCTTTCACAAGATTTCCCTCTTCCCCCCACAACTACCTGATAAATACAGCAGTGAGCTCCTGCTATCATATTTCCCTATCTTGCAGGTAGTGAGCGCATAGCAGAGGCTGCTGTACCAAAAATCCTATCGTCCTCTTGACTGCAGTACTTCCGAAGTGGCTGCCGGCTGCAGGCCGCCTCTATACCTTTTGTTTTAATCACGGCCAGGCCGCTGCCCGGCCCACAGACCAGTGCCAATGCCATGATGAAAATGCAATTTGCAAAAATGCACTCACCTTCGGGTGGCGGGCCGGCGGCAGTCTGCAGACAGTCGGCAGCAGCAGCAAGGGACAGTGGGACACGCAGGCAGGGGCTACTACAAATAATTAAATTATGGGGTGCGTGCAGCGTGCCTCAGTCTCTGGCTGGCTTAGTTGTTCTGGAATTCTCTGGCCTCACGGGTCACGTACACTTTTTACTCCAATACGCATGTCATGTCACCACCAATGCCGCCCCTCCCCACACTAAGGTGGGTGAACTGAGACCGCGCAGACACTGCTGCGGAGACATCTGCGCCGCACGCTGCGCGCGACCCACCCCCTATTTTAAATAATGATATTGATTGCATTTGCACTAGTACAGAAAAAGAAAGTCCAGAGATTTATTGATGGTGTGCTTTTTTTTGCCCCCGCACGGAGCGCAGAGCAGCGAGGAGAGACGTAGACTACTACTAGCAGGTCTCTAGTCTGTACTGAGCTTCAACTTCTCTATTTATTGACTAACGCGGCACGCCGGACAAAAAAACGGCCCAACAACAAAACCGGCCCCCTGCTAGTAAATCGCCCCCCACCCCTGGCAGCCTACCGGGGGATTGCCCAGTGCCCGGCATTGCCAGTCCGGCCCTGCATATCAGTTGCCTTAAGCACAGTTCAGAGCCAATGGGGGAGGGGGAAACGCCAGCATCACATACAGAGGAAGGTGAGAGCCCGTCAGCAAGGGGGCAGATTAACATTAAAGACAGAAAGGGAGGGAGGGGCAAGGGAAGGCCAGGTAGGAGATAGGTGGGCTGGGCAGTAAAGTGGGCTGTCACAGAAAACAGGGGGTAGAGCATGGCTGGTGTCATGGGCAGCAACGAGAGATGTGCATGGCATTTTCGGCGAAGGAGGGGGTAGCAATATGGCTGATGTCACAGCAGCAGGCATTATCGGCAGCACAGGGAGCAGAATAACAAAGAGAGGAGAGCAGAGCGAGGCCAGTGTCCCAAGTAAGCGAGCAGAGTGGCATCACAGACAGAGGGTAGAGCAGGGTGAGCGTGGCGTCACTGACCGCAGAGGGTGTCACAGACATCAGGGTGAGCGGAATGAGCAGGGCAAGGGCAGCGTCACAGGTGACGGGGGGAGCACAGCATCAAGGCTGGTGCCACGGGCAGCAAGGGCCTTGGTAGGAGGGAGCAGGGCAAGTCTGGCATTAGGGGAGGCAGGGGAGGAGAACACAGGCAGCATCCCAGCAGACTCTGATGGGGGAGGGGGCAGTGCAGGGCTAGAGCCAAAGAACAGCCGGTGGTGGGGGGCAGAGCAAGGCTGGGGTCAGACCTGTGGCACAAGAGACAAATGATGGGGCTTATCAGGGCTGAAGTATCAAGACACCAGGGGATGAGAGATACTGAAGAATAGTAAGAAGGACAAGATGTTTTTTTTATGATGGACGGTGAAATAGTGTGAGCCTGTGTGTATATATAGATCACTTAGTGAACAGAACCCGGGACTAGGGATAACCTACAGCTAACACATTACCTGCGTTTCTTGTGCAACATGTACTAACATTGTCTGGCCACACCAAGGGCCGCACTACTTACGCATCCTTTAAACACCACTTTTACAATGCATGTAAATCCAACTAAAACCGCTCGACATAGCCTTGTTGTGGTGGTCCGAGGAGTTCCAGCTGATAGCATAAAAAATGGCTGCACCGCGCTGGCTCCAGGCTGGACTTAACACTGACTACACTGTTCGAGGGTCAGCAGGTCAGATCGTTTAAACAACTATGGGGCTCTGAAGAGCTAATGATGTGACAATTTCTAGCCTATGGGGCTGTTAGCCAAGGGATTAAAGACCTGCGGGTATGAGCACCCGGAAACTGATTGGCAATGGACAAGAATCCCGGAACACCTGGCGAAAGCACAGCGCCATGCACACGTAGGGACAAACAAAATGCGCGTGCGTGTGCACATTCTACGCTAATGAAAGTAAACAAAGATGGCGTCGGGCTGTCCACATGTGCGTGCATTTTTTTGTCCCTACGCGTGCATGTTTAGCTTGCGGATGGCGAGAGCAGCCATCTTTGTCCATCTGGACGCGCATGCATTCAAGCTTTGGCTGAATCCATTCCAAAAGGTGCTCTCCATGGCGAGAGCAGCGCATGCGCCCATGCGCTGCTCTCGCCTGGCGAGACCTAAAAAGGACAACAATCACTCTCTGGTCACTAAAATATATTTAAGGACAACAACAGCATCAGTAGTCCTGATTTCATTGAGGGTGAAAGTGTTGATCGCACACTTTGAATGGTGGCAGTTTAGGGGTTATTTCATTTAGCTGTAGTTGCTGTTGACAGCTTTCAATCTGGTGAATTTACCACATGAGGCATTTCTGCATTTATGCAAAGCTTTGAGTGGGCTGGGTCCTGCCGGTGCACAGCCCCAGCAGTTCTAAAAAAAAAAATGCAGGTGCAGAGACTGATCCCTGTCGGCCTCTCCATTTTTGCCTTCACCTTGAGGGTGAAAAATAAATCTGAACTCTGCAGCAGTGGCACCCTTCACTGCCTCTGATATAACTTCAAAGAGACTTGTTATAGTTATTTCAGTCTCATCATTTCAGTGCTTAAGCATTTTCTATGTTATATACAACGAAGCCGTAGTTAGTGCTTATTTATCATATGCAGCTAACAACCACTGACAAAGCCAATAGTCCTGGTTTGTTGTAAGAGTAATGTTATTTGTTGTATTACATATCTGGATACAATGACAGAAGCAGCAAATTACCAGTAGGGTGACCCACTACGCTAAGCACAGATTTTTAGCTTACCTTTAAGCCACGCCCTAATTTCATCATTCTCGCCCCTCTGAGAGCCCCATCGTCTTTTCATCCCAGTTAAAGCCCTGCATATGCGGTAAAACCACCCACGCGCTTCAACTGTGCTAGGTGTAATAATCCCGAATTTTAAATTTGAAGCAAGATGTTGCCAATCCAAATTCTGCTGAAATTGAGGACTAACACACTACTCTAAAGTTGATAACAATGTTATGTAAAAACACTTAGCATGCAATTAATTCTATCTATTGTTTATGAGTGAAGAAGTCGGGATTTTCCTTGCATCATAAGTGAGCTCTGTACGTCTGTTGGACGATAACCACGATCGGTGATCTCAGTGCGTTAAATGGAAATAGAAAGTGTAGGTGCTCTCCCCAGAGTACCTGCTTGCTACTGAGAAGTGCCGGTACTCGTCTTTTAAAAGTATTGCACCTCTGATGAGAAGCGCACGTGATCTCCCTTTCAAATTAAATGAGTGCAGACACTCAGTGGCTGGCAGTAACTGTCCATTTAAAGCACTGAGTAGTCTGTAAGAAAAACTAGAGTCTGTTCCACTTTGAAAGCGCTCTTTCTATAAAACTGAAAGATGTCGCACGTTTGGGCTTTCATACCTGCCAGCGGCCCATGCCAGTCCAGGCACCCTACGCTAGTCCTGGCAAGCTGGAAAATATCACTGTCTATTCTGGCATTCGTACATTCGCAAACCCCAATCTATCTTGGAGCAACACGTCCCAGCGTGGCAAAATTGTACTAGCTGAAAGTCCGAGATGACTGAACATGTGACCGCTTGTTAACTGTGTGAAGAATGTCACCTTGCTGGTCACTTGTCAACCAAGAGCGGAATGTGGAAACAGGCCAGCGCAACAAAGATAACACATGCCAATAGAGGGCGCCAGCTGCCTTGGTTTAGAGTTAAGTTAGTTCTACTGTATCTGAAGTGCGAGGACTGTCCGGGATAGGAGTTCAGACTTCGGTTTAGGTACTAAACAATGCACAATACACGCCGAGGCCATAATTCACGCACAGGCTGTGTGTGACCCGCGGCCCTCGCCGCAGGTGAGCTGTACGTGCCCGCGCCCCTGCCAGTGGGATTCCGGCGGTTTGTTTGCCGGCTCAGTTTGTTCGGCGCTTCTCAGGTTTCGTGGCTTCGCGCCACCCCGCAGACATCAGCCGAGAGAAAGCGATTACTTGGCTCGAAAAGTATTCACTCTCTCCGAGACGCCGGAGTAAAGTCCTGTGCCCTGGCATGGCGTGCTGAGCATGCAGCAGAGATGGTGGTGGCGGGGCGGCAATATCAGGCACGGGCAGGGTGCAGCGCAGCGGCCTTCTGGATGTGCAGATCCGGGACCGCTGGCACAAAGTGTTGGCCAACTTAAGCGAGGAGGTGCTGACCCTGAGCTGGGAGGACCGTGGAGAGAACATCAGCTTCAATGGGAGCGAAAGCACACCGCCATGCACTCGTAGGGACAAAAAAATGCACGCGCGTGTGCACATCCTACGCTAATGAAAGTAAACAAAGATGGCGTCAGGCTGTCCACATGCGCGTGCATTTTTTTGTCCCTACGCGTGCATGTTTAGCTTTGAGGATGGCGAGAGCAGCCATCTTTGTCCATCTGGACGCGCGAGCATTCAGCTTTGGCTGAATCGATTCCAAAAGGTGCTCTCCATGGTGAGAGCAACGCATGCGCTGCTTTCGCCAGGCGAGACCTAAAAAATTAGTTGGCGAGCTGCGCACAATAAGATGTGCGGCCGTCATGATTTAATGTATTAAAAAAAAGCATTTACAATGCCAGTAGGTAAAATTCACGTAAATGCGAGTCCTATTGCATTGTAAATGCTTGTTCTACGATGTACATACATGGTGCAATCCCAGAAGCACAGCCAGGCCTGCGGGTGGCGTCCTCCGTGGCCCCTGGCAGCAGCTCAGCTGGCTGAGAGCTCCTGCCCTGCCCGGGAATCCCCGCCTCTCCTCACCTCCATTCCTCTAGCAGGGAATTTCCAATTATAACATAGGTTTTATAATTTTCAGGGCGTTTGGCAGACTAAATGAGCGCAAGCAAATGGAGAGCGAAGCCGAGATCAGAGACACTTTTTTGCTACCTGCTACCACACACCCACCTTGGCTGTCCCTGCATAAAGCCACGCCCTCGTATTTAACCAAACGCAGCTGCCTGTATCTTGTATTCCACCTTTGACCACTCTGGTTCCCCCGCCTATAACCAAGTATACCCCCGCCACACCTACCAGTAACTTCCTGGTTGCCCTTGTCCATCCGGCCGTGTGTAACACCCACTTTTTCCACACTTCCGTGCATTTAGCAACCCACCGGCCGCCCCACCTGGCTATTTATGTGTATGTTAATTTATATATGCGCGAAGGTGACCCCAGGGGGTCGGAGAGCTGTACATTACATGAGAGCCTTATAATCTGTCTCTAGTTACTGCACGCTCCCCTAAAATCCTGCAACCGCCACAAAACTGCCCCCTTCTACGCCCTGGTTTAACCTCCCGCCTTCAGTGTATAAACTACTATAGATATTTGGAAACGGGAAGTTTAGATGCAGTCTGCACTATATCCACCAACGGACCTCCAAACGACAGGCGCATGATGGCAAATCTCTGGGTAACCAGGCCCCCCTCCCCCGAGCGCCTTAACCCCCAGTAATAAAAGACAGAACTCCCTGGGCTGGCACGGTAATAACTCTTACTGCGACAGAGGCTGCGGAGAGCGGGGCCTTAGTAGGTGCGTCACGCCCCTCACATTCGACCGCACTCTACATATCCTCTCCCATTTCTAAACTTTATTCCGGATTTTCTCTTTTCATGGCACCTAGTAATCTCTAAGCAAGACTTGTCTGCACTCTACAAAACGCCTGTAAAAATAAACGCTTTTGGATGTAGGGTCCGTTTCCCGCGAATGAGCAATAAACGACGACACAATTATGTGTCTGCTGTACATACCCACTGGTGTCTGGGTTTACGCAAACGTGAACAATAGAAGGGAATGCATCCCACACGCAAGACTCATGCATGCAATGGAAAAAAAAAAAAGTGCCGAAAGTTAATATAAAACCCACCATCTCCCGCCGCAAGTAAAACATCCAGTCCAGGTGGGCGTGGCCTAAAGTGGACAGGATGGCAACCAGGAGGGGCTAAAGACACTGTGGTGCAATCAATTAACTGGGTTTAACAAACACTGAGGAGAAACGATGCTGGCCAATCAAAATTACTGGCGGAGCAGAGACACAAAGTCTAAATCCGTATTGATTCCAAGAGGCCCTCGCATGGCGAGAGCAGTGCATGCGCGCTGCTAATGCCAGACGAGACCTAAAAAGGAGCAGGACAGTGGACATCCCTGCCTTGTACCATGGCTAATTTGAATGGGGTCAGATATCAGCCCGTTCATGAGCACTCTTGCTGTAGGAAGGACATAGAGCAGTTGCACCTGCTTCATAAATTTAGAGCTAAGACTTAAACGACGCAGCAGGGGAAAAAGAGAACTCCATTCCAGTGAATCGAAGGCCTTAGTGGCAGCCACCACTTACATAGGAGGGTCAAGATGAGTACAGTATGCAGGATATGAGTTGTGTAGCAGCCTGGAATACATCCTGATTGGTCTAGGCGAGCTATTATGGACAGCAAGGGTTGCAAACTGTTAGCAAGAGTTTTGGCGAGAATTTTATTATCTACATTTGTTAGAGAGAGGGGACGATAAGAGTCGCATGACTTAGCAGGTTTCCCTGGCTTAAGTAGGGTAATAATAGCTGCCTCTGTCAACTAAGGGAGTAAGTCACTAGTGTCCAGGGAGTCTTGAAACACAGCACGTAAATGTGGGGCTAGTATGGGAGCATATTCTTTATAAAAAGCAGCTGTGAGGCCTTTCAATCCAGGTGCCTGATTGCGTGTTAGGCTTCTGATCATTTGGATAATAGCCTCAGTGGTGAAGGGCGAATCTAAATAGGCACGATGTGCATTATCAAGCTCGAGAAGCTGGATGGTGTCAAAATACTTGGATATATTTGGAAGTGGGTCTGGCTGTATAGTTGCGGAGAATATTTACTCCTAGTAAGAGGACATTACAGTTAGCATTGCAGATGTGGTTTTTTGGCATTCGGTCTCAAGGAGTTTGGTGATATAGTTGACAGTGCGAGGGGTACGGAGTAGATTTGCAAGAGTCTTGCTAAGGCGGTCTCCCTCCCCATAGCATCTGGCCTGCCTGTATCTTTTTAGAAAGCGTGTTTTCCCGGGTACCCTCCTCTTGGAATTCAGACAGTTTATCACAGACATTAGTTAATTTGGTAGTGTCACAGGTTTGGTAGTATTGTTGCTCTAGATTATGAATATCTCCCTCAGGTTTTGACAGTGCTCCCCAATTGATTTTAAAACTCTGGATTGTTTTTCAATACAAGTCCCTCTTATCACCACTTTAAATGTCTCCCAAAGTGTGGATGCAGACTTAACCGAACCCAGGTTGTGTGTGGAAAATTCTAATATGTCTGTGTATCTCTTCCCCAAAGGCAGCATCTAGGCGGGATCCCACTGGAAGTCTCCAGCCGAAAGCACAGGGAAGAGCTTGGGGTATATGGAGAGTCAACAGCACTGGGGCGTAGTCAGAAAAAGTACGCAGTAAGTGGGAAACAGAAATGGCCAGGTGGTAACATCTCCAGATACCAGCCAAAATTCATGTAGGGATTATATGAAGATGTGATACAAGTACCCTCTCGGGTTTGTTGGTGTGCTCGTCGTCAGATATCCAGCAGACAGTTTTTGGTCACAATTGTTTGGAGATTCCTGGTGGCTCGTGGGTGGAGACTCTTAGAGATGCCATGACGATCTAATTGATCGTCCATAACAGTGTTGAAGTCTCCACCCCAAAGCAACACACGGGGCCTAGAGTCGTTAGGTCTATATATTGCGGCGATCATCTGTGGCTGTCCAGATAAGTCACCTGCTAGTATAACAAACTGACCCCAGGGTCTATAAGGGATTGTGACAATTTCAATGTGAGGTCTTTACGCAAGAGCACTGCGATGTCCCTGGCGTAAATAAAGTATGTTGAAGTGTCCTTCCCACTAGCGGGCTTGTACACCAGTAGGAGAGGGGTGGCTCAAATGTGTCTCATGCAAGAAACAAATATCTATTTTAGGTCTCCTTAGGTAAGCGTGTATAAGGCATGATTTTCTATAATCATTAAGTACGCAAACTTTCCTGGTAATGAGCAAATTACTTACCTTCGGTAACGCTTTTTCTGGTGGATACAGTATCTGCCTGTGGATTCCTCACCTTGTGAATATCCCTGCGCCAGCAACATTCGGAAACTTTTGTAGCAGTCCACGCCGATGAGGTCGAAGACGACGTCACAGAGGAACGTCACCGCTCGCGACTCCGCTGACGTCACCGGCTCCATAAGAAGACCTCGTCGGCGTGAGGACGTCAGTTCCGCCCCTTTTTTCCGTGCCTTCGAGGCACACGGACGGACTGACAGCAATATATATACAGTACACAATATGCAGATCAACACACATAGTGTGGAGAAAGAATAGAAAGGGCAAAGAAAGACACAATGCCTTTGACAGTAACATATACATTTTGAAATACCATCATCAGAATAGTAGACTAAAACATTAGTAACAGAACCTTAGGTATAGAAGGATGGACAACGGGGAGGCGGGTGGGTCAGTGAGGAATCCACAGGCAGATACTGTATCCACCAGAAAAAGCGTTACCGAAGGTAAGTAATTTGTTCTTCTGATGGATACATCTGCCAGTGGATTCCTCACCTTGTGAATAGATTCCACAGCAGTCCCCACTCCCGGAGGAGGGTGTCCACCCTTCTACACCAGAAAGTCCTGAAGGACGGATCGAGCAAAGTGTCCGTCCCTCCTCACCTCGGTGTCCAAGCAATAATGCTTTGCGAAGGTGTGGAGGGAGGCCCAAGTTGCCGCCCTACAAATGTCCTCCACAGGAACACCCCTAGACAAAGCAGACGTGGAAGACTTTGCTCTAGTGGAATGAGCTCTCAAACCCTCCGGAGGTTCCTTACCAGCCAGGGAGTAGCAAATCTTGATGCACAAGACAATCCACCTGGAAAGGGTGCGCTTGTGCACCGCTCGACCTTTCCTGCAGCCAGCAAAGCCCACGAAGAGCTGGTCATCAACCCTGAAGTCCTTTGTCCTGTCCAGGTAGAAGCTCACCGCCCTCTTAGGGTCCAAGCGGTGAAGCCGCTCCTCCTCCTTGGAAGGGTGAGGGGGAGGATAGAAAGAAGGAAGGGTAATGGACTGCCCAGATGGAAGGAAGTTACCACCTTAGGCAAAAACGCAGCCCTGGTCCTGAGTACCATTCGTTCAGCATGAACGGTCAAGAATGGGGGTTTTGAACTTAGAGCTTGAAGCTCACTTACCCTCCTTGCCGAGGTGATTGCAATGAGGAATACTGTCTTAAAGGACAACAGCCTCAAGGGACACTTGTGTAAGGGCTCGAAGGGAGAACCCATAAGATAAGTTAATACAAGGTTTAAGTCCCATTGAGGCATAATAAAGGGAGTTGGAGGAAACTTGTTTGTAAGGCCCTTTATAAAACGAAGAACAATAGGTGACTTGAATAATGACGGCTGATCCGACAAACAAAGGAAAGCCGACAAGTATCCTATCACAGTAGCCACAGCAAAGCCTTGCTGAGCTAGAGAAAGGGCAAACTGTAAAATGTTAGATAGACGAGCCTTCAAGGGATCAATGGACCTCTCTCCACACCAAAGCACAAATTTAGACCACCTATATGAATATATAGATTTGGTGGAGTGTCGCCTGGCCGATAAAATAACATCCACCACATCTGGCGGGAGAGAGAAAGAATTCAGGTTGCCCCGTTCAATCTCCAGGCATGAAGGTGTAAGCTCTGGAGGTGGGGGTGTAGAACCTGCCCCTCCGATTGCGAGAGGAGATCTGCCCTCAGAGGGAGACGGAGCGGAGGGCACGAGGAGAGGTGGCGAAGATCTGTGTACTACACCCTTCTTGGCCAATCCGGGGCGATCAATATGACTTGGGCCCGGTCTTGGCGAATCTTCCTCAGAACCCGAGGAATCAAGGGTATGGGAGGAAACGCGTAAAGGAGTCGTGAGCCCCAACTCAACTGAAACGCGTCCCCCAACGCTCCCTGCATCGGATACTGGAGACTGCAGCTCCAGAAGGTTGATGTGAAGCAACCTTTCCTCTGGAGACCAAAGACCCTTGATCTCAAGATCCCCCAGATGAGCACCCCACCCTAAAGTGGATGCATCCGTTATCACCGTGGCCACCGATGGAGGTAGATGGAAGGGCTTTCCTTGGGACAGATTGCCCTCCACGCTCCACCAAGATAGATCCGCTGCAGCTTCTCTGGAGATCCTCACAAACTCCCTGAGATCTCCTTTGTGCTGATACCACTGCTTGCGGAGGCACCACTGGAGCGCCCTCATGTGCCAGCGTGCATGGTTGACCAACAGGATGCAGGAGGCGAACAGACCGAGCAGGCGAAGGACCTTCAGAACTGGAACGACCGCTCCGTTGTAAAATAAAGGAATCATTTCCTGTATGTCGAGAATCCTTTGAGGAGGAGGGAATGCTCGACAAACAGTACTGTCCAGTACCGCACCTAGGAACAGGTTGCGCTGAGAGGGCACCAGGTGAGACTTGGGCACGTTTATCGAAAAACCCAATTTGTACAACAGCTGGGTTGTATCCTGCAGATGACGCAGCACCTTCTCCGGCGACTCGGCCTTGATCAGCCAGTCGTCCAAATAAGGGAAAACCGAGACCCCGACCTTCTGAGATGGGCTGCCACCACTGCCATCACCTTCGTGAAGACTCGAGGTGCCGAAGTAAGACCAAACGGAAGGACCGCAAACTGATAATGTTGCGACCCTACCGGAAACCGGAGATACTTCCTGTGCGACTTCAGGATGGGGATGTGAAAATACGCATCCTGCAAGTCGAGCGACACCATCCAGTCCTCCTGATTCAGCGCTTGAAGAACCTGCGCAAGGGCGAGCATCTTGAACTTCTCCTGTTTCAGGTAAAAGTTCAAGATTCTGAGGTCCAGTATCGGATGCAATTTGCCGTCCTTTTTGGGAATCAGGAAATACCGGGAGTAGCATCCCCGACCCCTCTCCTGCTCTGGAACCACCTCTATCGCACCTTTTTGAAACAGCTTCAGGACTTCCTCCTGTAGGAGAAGATGGTGGTCCTCCGAGCAAGCACCTTGACAAGGAGGGTAATTCGGAGGGAACTCCCGAAAGGGAAGGGCGTACCCATTTTCTACAAGATCCAGAACCCAGAGATCTGTAGTTACAGACTCCCAGTCTTGCAGAAAATGGGTAAGCCGGCACCCCACAGGACCAGCATGATCCGGAATGGCGGATCTAGGGCTGCTTTGCGGTGGTGGGAGGGGCTGAGGAGGAGGAAGAGGAGGAGGAGAGCTGACGGCCACGTGAGCGACCCCTGATTCTTTCTCTGTAACCTCTAGACGATGAACCTTGCTGCTGCTGCTGCTGCTGCTGCTGGGTCTGCCTATAGGTTCGAAAAGATGTCCTTCCGAACCCTCTATATCTTTTAAAAGACCCCTCGACTGAGACTGCAGGCCCAGAGATTTAGCGGTCGCCTTGCTGTCTTTGAATCGCTCCAGAGCAGCATCTGCCTTCTTGCCAAACAGGCCAGATCCATCCAATAGAGTCGATTGCACATCCTGTGAGAACTCTGAAGATCTTAACCAGGCACTCCTTCTGGTTGCGACAGAAGACCCCATGATCCTTGCAACAGAATCTGCAGTGTCCAGCCCACTTTGGATCACCTGACGTGCTGCCGCCTGAGCATCAGCCAAGATGTCATTGAACCCAGTCCTATCCTCCTCAGGCAGTTTTGGCGCCAGTTTCTTAGCCAAATCCATAAGTGCGTGCACATAGCGTCCCAAAAGACAAGTGGCGTTTGTTGATTTCAAGGCCATGCTGGCTGATGAAAATACTTTCTTGGCTGACTGGTCTAGCCTTTTAGCCTCTCTGTCCCCAGGAACCTGAGGAAAAGCCCCCTTAGACTTTCCCGAACAAGCTGCCTGAATTACCAGGCTCTCAAGTGAAGGATGTGATGTCAAAAATTCAGGGTCCCCTGGGGCTGCTCTATATCTCCTAGCAATCGTCTTAGAGACCGCAGGAGCAGAAAAGGGCTTGCGCCACACCTCTAACACAGGTTCCACAATGGCCTCATTAAAGGGAAGCAAAGGCTCTGATACCGCCATGGGAGAATGCAGTACCTCAGTTAAAATGTTCGACTTAAACTCCGTAGTTGGTAACTGGAGATCAAGCAGCTCCGCAGCCTTCCTGATAACCGAATGGTATGGAGCAACGTCCTTAGAGGGTTCATCTGACGGTGGAGTAATCTCCCACTCAGGATACAGATCCAACCCACTAGCTTCTTTAAGCTCTTCGAATACTTCATCCGACTCCACCAATTCCCCCTCTTCTGCTTCCTCCTGAAGGTACCTCTGCTCTTCAATAATCCTCTGAGACTCCCTTCTGGAACGAATCCGAATCATCGGCGTCGGTGGCGCCGTATTCTAATCCGATGGCGCCGGTGCCGGCGTCGAGCGTGGATCTGCCGGAGCCATCGGCGTCGAACGAGGTCGAGCCGGAGCCGGCGAGGATGGAAGCGGCGTCGACGTCCTCGGAGCCGGAGGATTCCAAGACGGCGTCGTTGGAAAGAACGGTATGAAAGGGGCCTGTGGATATACTTGCGGCACCCCCAAGTTAAATGCCATTGGACCCATCGGACCCGCAGGTGCAGCAGAGGTGTACATGGCTCGAGCAAACACCCCATACATCGCATTTAAGTAATGCGAGGGGTCCTGACCTGGTCTAGGGAAGGCAGGGTACTGGTCAGGCCTCACCGGACTCGGGCCAACCAGCGCCGACGGTGGAATCAGCGGCGTCGCAAGCTCACCCGGGGCTTGAAGATCTTCCGGGGCCGGAGACGGAGCCGGAGACGGAACCGGCACCGGAGATGGAACCGGCGTCGGAGTCCGAGCTGGAACCGGTGAGGCCGGAGACAAGGAGACCACTGGAGATGAAGGACCAGCAGGCGAATCCGGCACAGGAGAAGGAGAAACAGAGTCCTTCCGACGCCAAGTAGGTGACTTTGGCTTCGGCGCCGAGCTCTTATCAGAATAGTGTTGAGATGAGTGCCTTCTCTTTTTCTTATGTTTCTTGGCTCGAGAAGTATGTCCCGAAGTCGACTTCGACGCCGACCTCGACTTCGATCTAGACCTCGATCTTCTTCTCCCTCTCTTTTCCTTCTTCATTTTTACAATGAAGAGTTTTGCCTCCCGTTCTTTAAGAGCCTTCGTGCTCATCTTCCGGCAGCTGGTACAGCCACCCACGTCGTGGTCCGACGATAAACACCACACACAGTCCTCATGAGGATCTGTGATGGACATGTGCTTGCCACACTCCCGGCAAGGCTTAAATTCAGACTTTTTTGTCGACATCCTCGAAAGAGAACAGGAAAAATAACCAGAATACACAAAGTATCAACAACGCTAACAACAGCGATTCCCGAAATCCGTTGGCTTCGACGGCGCGGAAAAAGGGAACTGACATCATCACGCCGGGGAGGTCTTCTTATGGAGCCGGTGACGTCAGCGGAGTCGCGAGCGGTGCCATTCCTCTGTGACGTCGTCTTCGACCTCATCGGCGTGGACTGCTACAAAAGTTTCCGAATATTGCTGGCGCAGGGATTTTCACAAGGTGAGGAATCCACTGGCAGATGTATCCATCAGAAACATGAGATATTAGCCATGGTAGGTTTGTTGTAATTAAATGGGGTAAACAAAGAGGAGGTTTGCAAAGTGAAACCCATAATTTAAACTAGCATTATTAGTGAAAGGGGATGTGCAACAAAAAGAAGTAACCAGATGAAGAAAATACAATACAGCAAACCAATCTCATAACTCCCCAACCCACTCCAACCACCCAATTTGGTTGAGATACATTTCATACCCTCCCTTCCAAAAACCTATTGACGTACTGGGATTGTAATTTGGGAAACATCCCATGGTGAAAGGGGAACACTGGGCAAACAACCCTGCCAAAGTAGGCTGGGTGGCCGAACTAGAGTCCAGGGGGCAACTGGTACGTTGCAATAGTGGCAGTGAAAGCACATTATTAAACATTATAACATAGCAAAAATGTATGACATGGTTATTAGGCGGTGGAACAATAAAGACATGACCGGCTCCTTCCAAGTGCCCATAAGGCACTGTTAGAGCGATAAACACGAGGCCATCAATTATGGTCAGTGAGCCGGGTCTCTGTAGAACGATAAGGCGAGACAGCCGGAGATTGCCTTGAATTAGTGAGGTCTTTAGCAAATTTTAAAGCTCACTTTGCATCTGTGAAAAAGTGAACTTTTTCCTCAAATGGGATACGTAGTTTGGCTAGATAAAGGAGAGCGTATGGGATGCCAACTTGTTGTTGAATCTTCTTAGAGGGTAGAAATTCACAGCGAACGACTGTACCGGTAAGGTAAAATCAGTGCAGATTGGTGTGATAGGGTAGCTTGGGTACTAAGGACTGGTGGGCCCGCTCCACAATGAAAACAGCCGATAAATTATCGCCAAATAGTTCTTGCAACAGATTTTCAACATAATCTTCCATCTTGGCGATGGCTGTGGTCTCTGGAATTCCAGTTATGCCAAGGTTGTTGTGTCTGGAATGCGCTTCAAGATCCTCATTTTTAGTTTTGATTATTTCGAGCACCTTGTCCATCTGTAACATGTGTTCTTTGTATTCAGATTGTAAATAGTCCGCATCTGAAACTCTATTCTCCAATTGGTCCATTTGGCTTCTCATGTGTGTAAACACAATGTTTGACCTGGTCCAAGAGCCTTTTAAGGAGGTCCAACTTAGAATCGATGGTTTTGAGGCTTGTTTTGACATCCAGGAGTAACACGCGTATATCAATATCCTGTGTATCTTCTTCACTCAGTTGTATGGCATTAGGCTCTGAATCCTGGCCCAGCTCAGCGTTACCGGTAAGGCACCAGCTTTCAAAGGAACGCATGGACTGCTTGGTGTCGTGTTTGCACATATAGCGTATTTTAGTGTACCATCTATGGGGTTGAGTACAGTTCAGAAGGGCAAGGAGAAGAGTACTGACCACCCAACTGGATCAAATCCTGTATTACAGTGCAGTCAGAGTCTGCAAGGCCTTTGGAGTCCAGCCACACCAAAGGGGCAGAAGCAGATTACCAGTGACAGACGTCATTTGTTGGTGGTGTTGTGTTTCGATTTAGATGTGCGTACATAGGTTTTCCTGAATCATGTCCTTATATAGGCACAATTTGCATTGCCCTTATTTAGGCATAGAATCCCAGTCCTTATTTAGGCATTAGCCATGCTATCCAAATACAGGCATGGTCACCTACATCCATCCATCCCCACGTCACGACGAGTTCTTAGAAACCAGACCCTTAAGCCATTGGGACTTTCCCTAGCTAGGATTATTGATTTCTCCAAGAACTCATCCATTATGCATGAACTGCTATTCCTTAGAGGTTCATTCATGACGTCTTCCTCTGCCCGACTTTACGTCAACGCTAACATTCCTAAGCACCTTCCAGGTATAAATATACCTTCCCTTACCATGGCAAACCACGGCTCGGCTACACAACTCGATACGGCTCGCTACGGCAAGTTCGGAAGAATTCGAGTCCCCGCCTGACGCACTGACCAGACGCTGTCATCCCTGCACACAGAGAATCCAGCTTCCAGTGTTCTGACTCCCTTCGTGGGGTGTTAGAGTTTGAGACCCAGAATGAGATTCCCACCTCTCTCATTCTAAGGTATGGAGCTGACTAGAACCTAGAGGGACTCTTGGCATACAAACTTGGCATATGCAAAACTATAGCATACCATACTATAGAATACAGCACCTACTTCTTACCTTGTGTTACACTTAGGTTAGGTAAACTGGGGTAGAGCTATTTAGAAGTATCAATCGAGTATCCACTTTTTATCCTATGTTATTTATGTATATGAATAATATGTCATAGCTAGAAGACAATGCTATTGCAGTATTATTTCTTATTACTGCTTATGCTGCGCGTATTATATTTCGCATACTGTTTCGCGATTGTAACAGCTCAAATCTCTTACACAAGAAACAAGACTGTTCAATAAATCCTTTTATTGAAACGCCCGTCTCTCTATTTCTGTGTAACCCCACAGAAACTAAGCATGCACAATTGACTGAGTGAAACTGTCATCTGTTTCCACGATTCTGAGACATGTTCCGATTCTAAGGGAAACAAAGTTGTCATGTTTACGCGGTTGCCAGAAACTACTCCCTTCTTGTTTATTCAAGGAGTTTCTAGTGGCCTCTGAGTTAGCTGGCACACACAAATAATTAAGTTTAATGTACTTGATAGAGGCATACTGACCTCAGTCCTATGCCACAACTATAGTGTATATTATTTCAATGCGCAGAGCCTATAAGGGAAATAGGAACTACACTGTAGGAGCAAGTGGAATTGAGGCGGCAGGTACAATAATGTTCGTTCTGGTCTTTGAATACGCTGAAACAGCAGTAGATTGGATGGAAGCAAATCAAAGGTGGCAGAACAGCACCAGCCTCAAGGGGAGTGCTTATACTAATAAAACGGACAGTGGAAAAAGCACCTATGGTGTGGCTAGAAGGTTTATCTGGCTGCTGGTGAAATGGCCCCGTAGGAGCTCAGTTATTCGTGCTGGGCAGAGGCCTCAGCACCTCCAGAGCAGCAGTCAAGCAGTCCCCGAGCAGTTCGCGTTTCACTGCTTAGTTCGGAGCTGTAACGCCAACCCAGCCCACCACTAGTATGATCAGGGCGCGTCGCAGGGGACTGCAGGAAACAAATGTATTGGGTGCGATAGGGCTGAGCGCGAGTCTAGATATCGACTGCCAGCCCCATCCCTCGCCAATGATTCGCCTCTCGCCCACTCTGCCCTAGAATTACAGCAAGCCTGCCATGCAGCCGGCCAGGTTCCAAAGGTCGCATCTCCATGGCGCGTCTGCCCTCCGCAGAGTTGAGCGCAGGCTCAGGGGCCACCAGCGGGCCATGGCAGCCCCACAGGTGATCTTCCCCACAGCTTCAGCCCCTCATGTGGTGAAGCAAGGTGTCCCCAACCAGGCGACCCTGGAGGACCTTGCAGCCCGGCCCACACCACAGCAGGCGGCACGGTGGCCAAATTTGTTAAACGGCCCCACAGGCGTTGAGATGGGGGAGTTAAGGATTCCTCCACTGCACCCACCATGTCCGGGTCTTAGTACAGTTTGGTGCGTGTGGGTTCCAACTTCGGTTGCCCCTCTAAACGGCCGGATTATGTACGGAAGTAATGTTCGGCCATAAGACCCCTCTATCGAGCAGCCATCTTGAAACTCAGCAAGACCATGCCCTCTTTAGGATTATTTATTTACGCCCTGTAAATCAATAACGACTGTCTGTACTTTTTGCATGGTGTGCCCCTACATTGGTACAACCACATTAAAAAAACAGCTTCCTACAGTATCCATGGCTCGACCTACAGTCTCGGTGATATCCAGTCCTGATTTTATGTTGTGGCCTGATGTGTTTCAGCCATCCTAGACTACTGCCTGAAAGTGCACTATGTCTTCAGGCAATGAGGGAACCCCATCTGAGCCGTATCCCACAAGGTCTGGGTGTAACATTCTTGAAGGGAGTTTGCATTTAGGGACCTCAAAGCCATGCTCCCCTGCAGGGAAGGTCTTTATACTCCATGTTTCTAAGCGTTTTGACTATCTAATGGTAAAGTCTGGAAGGTCCCAACCAACTGACTCAATGAAGATGATGCATGTATGACCTGGCTGTTTGGTGTTGGGTGAGACTAAAGAAACACTGGATCTTCAGGAGAATGTCAGTAGCCACCAGCTCTCTGTCTATTAACTGCTGGAGCTGACGTGGGACTTTTCCATGTTGGTGGACCGGGTGTTCGTGGGCTTCACTGAAAGGCAGCAGAGGTTCTGCGGTAGGGACTGCCGGGAGGAGTACTTCCTTGAGAACATTGGATTTAACCTCCATGGTTGGCAGCTGTAATTCCAGCACTTCAGCTGCCTTTTTAAAGACATCACTTTTGGTATGGGAGGTCCTGCTGGGAAGTCTTGAGTCAACTTGCAGATTACAATACAAAACAAAGGGGGATCCAAGTAACCCTTTGGGCCTTGGGTCAAGTAATATACACAAAAAGAACAGTGGCCCAAAAGGGATGAATTATATGTACTGTGTGCTCAACAATAGTTTCTCAATTACTATTGGAATCCAAACAAAACTTCACCAGTGACATCAAAGGGTTATATCCCAAACGATTCAAGATAGCTGCAGATCAGGTTTTTGCTTGCATTGTATTTTTCTTCCTGGAATATGGTGTCTACCTCTAATACAATCCTCAAATGTTCAACTATGTCATGATTTATCACATTCAAATATACAGAATTTTTTTGAATTAATACAAGAATGTATACACTCTTTCCTCATATATTTTATGAATAACACAAACGGTCCACAACTTTTATTTTTGTATACGCTTGTTCAGTTTTAAAGATAGTCCACATATGTATACAAATTCCACCCAATCTGATGTCTCAAACCCATTTGTTATTACACTTAGGTCGGGGTTATTTGTGATTATTCCTTTTAATTTCTTGTGGACACCTTTTAAGAAAAAGAAAATGAGTTTCGGCCTATAAAGTTTATGGCCTTCTCAGGACTATACAAGGCGAGCGTGACCCTCAAAAAGGGCGTAAAATAATCAAATATCTTTTGTCATTATAGGTGTCACTAAAAATAAGGAATATGCTACTTACCAGTATGCATCTGTTCTTGGCATGTAGAGCTGCAGATCTACACACTTTTGCATAGATCGCCATCTGGTGTTGGGCCCGGATGTTTGCAGTTTGTTTTTCCCCTTGGAAAGTCTTTGGAAGTCACGAGGTCGGTGACTCCTCCCTTGGTTCGTATTGCGCATGGGCTTCGGCTCCATCCTCAGATTGTTTTTCGCCAACAGGGAAAGATGGAGCGTAGTAGTAACAGTGAAGAAACCCATGTGTGTTGTATCTAAATAAGATAGACTGGAACAGATACAGGTAGCCGGGTGGGCGTGTGTAGATCTGCAGCTCTACATGCAAAGAACAGATGCATACTGGTAAGTAGCATATTCCGTTCGAGGCATATGAGCTGCAGATTACACACTTTTGCATAGACTATATAGCAGTTCCCAACCTTAGCGGCGATCACCGGTATCTGTTGCAGTGGTTTGAAATAGTGTTTTTAGTACAGCCTGGCCCACACTAGCTTGTTGCTTGGTTTGCACATCTACACAGTAATGTTTAGTGAAAGTGTGCGGTGTTGACCATGTAGCTGCCTTGCAGATATCATCTAATGGGATGTTCTCTAGAAAAGCCATAGAAGCCCCTATCTTTCTTGTAGAGTGGGCTTTAGGGGGAACAGATAGCGTGCGTTTTGCTTTGTGGTAGCAAATATGTATGCATTTTACAATCCACCTAGCTATCCCTGATTTAGAGATGGGGTTGCCTTTATGATGGAGAGAAAGAGACAAACAGTTGCTTTGTCTTTCTGAAAGGTTGTGTTCTCTGGATATAGTAAAGCAAGGCCCTTTTAACATCCAGTGTGTGTAGAGCCCTTTCTGCAACAGTTTGAGGTTGCGAGAAGAAAACCAGTAATTCTACCGATTGGTTTAGATGAAAGGGTGAGATGACTTTGGGTAGGAATTTTGGGTTGGTACAGAGAACAACCTTGTTCGGGTGCATTTGGAGAAAAGGTTCTTGTATAGTAAGTGCTTGTATCTCACTGACCCTTCTAAGGGAGGTGATGGCTACAAGGAAAGCTGTTTTCCATGTGAGGAATTGCAGTTCGCATTTATGCAAGGGTTCGAAAGGCGGTCCCATTAGCCTTGTGAGAACTATAAGTTCCACACAGGTGAGGGTGGCACTCTGGGGGGAATTATTCGTTTTAGGCCTTCCATGAAGGCTTTAATGGCAGGCACTCTGAAAAGTGATAGGTGCTGTCTGTTTTGTAGGTTAGCGGCAATTGCTGCGAGGTGTAGCCGAATGGATGTATATGCTAGGTTACACCTTTGTAGATGGAGTAAGTAGCATATGATGTGCTGTATAGATACGTCTAGAGGGATGATTGTTTTGTTGTGGCAATAAACAACAAATCTTTTCCACTTTGCAGCGTAGCAGGCTCTAGTGGTAGGGTGTCTAGCTTCTCTGATGACGTTCATACAGTCAGGGGTAAGGTTAAGGTATCCGAATTCTAGGATCTCAGGAGCCAGATCGCAAGGTTGAGCTGAGCTGGGTCCGGGTGTCTGATCTCTCCATGGTTCTGGGTTAGGAGGCATGGTGAGAGGTGTAACATTTGGTGTGGCACTACTGAGAGTTCCAGCAGCGTGGTGTACTACGGTTGTCTGGCCCGTGTTGGAGCTACTAGAATCAGTGTGAGGGAGTGCTGTTGTAGCTTTCGCACCACTAATGGAATTAGTGGGAGAGGTGGAAAGGCGCACGCAAATTTGCCTGACCAGTTCATCCATATCGCATTGCCTTTGGACAATGGGTGTGGGTATCTGGCGGCGAAGCTTGGGCATTTTTTGTTTTCGTGGGTGGCGAAGAGGTCTATGTGTGAATGCCCCCACCTCTGAAAGAATGGGTGAAGAACTTGTGGGTGAAGTTCCCACTCGTGGATCTGCTGCGTCTGTCTGCTGAGCAGATATGCCATGGTGTTTTGGACTCCTGGGACATGTTGGGCTAGGAGAAAGATTTTGTGAGGAATTGCCCATCTCCATATGCTCTGTGCTAGTTGAGAGAGCTGTGGAAAGTGTGTGCTGCCTTGTTTTTGAATGTAGTACATGGCCGTCATGTTGTCTGTGCGAATAAGGACTGCCTTGCCTAAAATCTGTGTATGAAAGGATTTTAGGGCTAGAAAGATTGCAAGTAACTCCAGATGGTTGATGTGGAGTAACTTTTGTTGCGGCGTCCATGTGCCCTGCACTGTGAGATGTAGTAGATGAGCTCCCCAGCCGGAGTGCGATGCGTCCGTTGTTAGGATTATTTGTGGAACCGGGTCCAGGAACGTTCGACCTCTGGAAAGATTTGTGGTGTTCCACCACTGCAGAGAGCGATGGGTGCGACCGTCTACCAACACCAGATCTGTCAGTTGCCCCTGGGCCTGGTTCCATTGGCGCGCTAAGCACTCTTGGAGTGGACGCATCTGGAGTCTTGCATGAGGCACTATGAAAATGCAAGAGGCCATCATCCCTATCAGTTGCATAAACACTCTTGCTGGGAGGGAGTGTTGAAGTATGAATTTTTGACGCAAAGCCTGAATGCTTGCAATCCTGGCCGGATTGGGGTAGGCTATGGCTTTTGAGGTGTCTATGGTGGCACCGAGGTATTGCTTTATGTGGGATGGTGTTAGCTGGGACTTTTGGTGGTTCACCGTGAAGCCTAGTTGGTGAAGTAGTTGGATTGTCGTGGCGGTGTACACATTGGTTGTAGGACGCGGCTTTTATGAGCCAGTCGTCCAAATATGGGAAGACGTGAATGTGCTGTCTTCTGAGATGTGCCGCCACTACCGCTAGGCACTTGGTGAATACCCTTGGTGCTGTTGTGACCCCGAATGGGAGCACCTTGAACTGGTAGTGTTGCCCGTCCACTACAAATCTGAGGTACTTTCTGTGGGCATGGTGTACCGGAATGTGAAAGTATGCGTCTTTCAAGTCCAGTGTGGTGAGAAAGTCGTTCTGGGAGAGGAGCGGAAGTACCTGCTGAAGTGTTACCATGTGAAAATGGTCCGAATGTATGTATGTGTTTAGAGGACGGAGATCTAAGATAGGTCGTAGAGTCTCGTCTCTTTTTGGTATCAGAAAATATAGGGAGTAGACCCCTACATTTTGCTGATGGGGGGGGACCTGTTCTATTAAGTGTTTTTGTAGGAGGGAGATTACCTCCTGTTTCAGTAACGTGGAATGTTCTTGTGACATTGGGCGTTGTCTGGGTGGGGTGGGGGGGGGGGGGGGTAGATGTGAGTTCTAGGCAATACCCTGAACGAATAATTTGGGTCACCCATTTGTCTGATGTGATGGACTCCCAGACGTGAAGGAAATTTTGTAGTCTGCCCCCGACCGGAGTGGGATGGTCTGGAGGGAGCAGGGGAAAGTCATTGGGTAGGCGGTGTGGCAGAGCGGGCGGTATTTGTTTTGCCTCTGCCTTTATTATTATTGCCTCTATAGCCGCCTCTTTGATAACCCCTTGTGAAGGTGGACTGAGGAAGGGATTTGTAGGACGTGGACGCGCTATCTGAGGAGTAGCCTCTGCCCGTGCCCCGAAAGGAAGAGCGGCGAAAGGAGCGCCTAGGAGGGTGCGACTGTAGGGCTCCCACAGATTTCGCCGTATCTGTGTCTTTCTTCATCTTCTCGAGGGCGTCATCTACCTTTGGACCGAATAAATGTTCTTGGTCAAATGGATGGTTTAATATGGAGGCTTGTACCTCAGGTTTAAAGCCTGAAACTCTCAGCCAAGCGTGGCGACGGAGGAGGACACTAGTGTTAATGGCCCTGGAGGCTGTGTCTGCTGCGTCTAAGGCACAGCGTATAGAGGTATTAGTTATGGTCTTACCCTCTTGAATTAATTCATTGGCCCTATTTTTGTATTTTTCTGGGAGATGGTGCATGATGGTTTCTAGTTCATCATAATGCGCTCTGTCGTATCTGGCCAATAGCGCTTGAGTGTTGGTGATACGCCATATATTGGCTGCCTGTGACGCAGTGCGTTTTCCGGACGCGTCCAGGAGCTTTGACTCCTTGTCAGGCGGTGGTGCTTCGCCTGACGCCTGGGAATTTGATCTCTTCTTTGCAGAGGATACCACTAGGGAATCCAGTGGCGCTGGCCCTTTGATGTATGCAGGATCTGTAGGGGCAGCTTTATACTTTTTCTCTATGCGTGGGTTTAAGACCCTAGCCCTGACTGGGTCTTTAAAAACCTCTGGCGCATGTTTTATTACCCCTTTGACCATAGGTAGTATAGCAGTAGACCTATGTGCAGTATCAAAGGTGTCTAGGAGGAAATCTTCCTCTACTGGGTCAGTGTGTAGCTCTACCCCGTGATAATGTGCCGCCCTCTGAAGTAGGTGGTGAAAACCTAATGAGTCTTCTGGTGGAGATGGCCTGGATGGATAAAGGTCATCTTGTGGGACATCTGGGATGTCTGGATTATTATAATCATCCCATGGGTCTGGGGATCCTGTAGGGGTAGGGTCTTGTCGCACATCTGCTGGGTCGTAGTATGGGTCCCCCTGATCATCATGGTCTGGAGACGGGGTCAGAGAGCGATGAGGCAGGGGTGGAGAAGGTGGAGGGGGCAGAGGTGGAGAGGGTGGAGGATTTGGAAGAGGTGGGGAAGGCACCCTGAAAGGGGAGGTAGCACAGTCCTTCCTCTTTGGAGGTGGAGGTGGAGCTGGTGTGTCCAAATGTCTCTTTTTAGAAGACAGTGCCAAATGTCCAGTTTTTAGATCCTTGGTAAGTGTCTTTTGCAAAGGATCCGGTGTAAAGAGTTCTTGCGACACTGGTTGTTCGGTCGGCGCCGAATTTTTCGGGGTCGATGGCTTTTTAGGCTTGTCTGTGCCGTGCTTCTTTGGAACCTCCGATTTTTTGGTCGGTGCCGAAACAGGCTTCGGCGCGGGAGTGTCGGTGCCGAGGGCCTTATGATGTTTAGACGGTACCGAGAGGCTGGGTTTCAACACCGAGGGCTTTGGTGCGGAGCTCGGTGTCGAGGTAGAGGCCGATCTCTTCTTCGGTGCCGAAGGGTGTTTTTCGGCACCGCTGGCAGGCTGGCTCGAGCCCGAGCCGCCGGAAGGCTTATTAGGCTTCTTCACCCGGCCCGAAGGTGGGGTGTTCGAAGCAGCGTCTTTGGTCTTGCCTAGGCCCGGAGGCGAAGGCGTGACCGAAGCCTTTTTGGGTGTCGGCGCGGGTGTGGGAGGGGGTATTTTACTCACGACCCTCTGCGCCGGGGTGATGTCCTCCACTTCCGAATCGTCGGCTTCGGAAGCACTGACTAGGTCCTCTTCGGTGTGCTGGTGTCCCGGAGCTTTGACGTCGTCCCCGAAGATGTCGACTGGAACGGAAGTCGAGGAGTGCGCCATTTTTCGTCTGGCCCTTCGATCTCGAATAGTCTTTTTGGATCTAAAAGACTTGCAGGCGGGACAGTCTCGAGCCTCGTGTTCAGGGGAGAGGCAGAGGTTGCACACCTCATGAAGATCGGTGTGGGGGAATTTGGACCCACATCGAGGGCACTTGTTGAATGGAGTTCTTTCCATCAGCCGGGACCGGAGCCTGGATAGGCCCGAAGGCCGCCGTCGATGACTGGAATCGAAGGTGTGTCGAAGAAGAAGGTGATTGAGAAAATCAGGATCTGAACAATATCGCGGAGAGCGAGGATTCCGCTTCGATCGTCGAACTGGAATGTTCGGAACCGGAGCACGAAGTATTGCATCCGAGCCCGATGGCGGAAAAAAACAATCTGAGGATGGAGCCGAAGCCCATGCGCAATACGAACCAAGGGAGGAGTCACCGACCTCGTGACTTCCAAAGACTTTCCAAGAGGAAAAACAAACTGCAAACATCCGGGCCCAACACCACATGGCGATCTATGCAAAAGTGCGTAATCTGCAGCTCATATGCCTCGAACATGTAATAACACAATTAATTCTTAATTGTGAGGATATATACAGGTGCCCCACATCAAAACTATTTTTTTTTTTATTTTGCAGTAAAATTATCCTACCATTGTGTGGTTTAAAATAGAAGGTACCAACCGTTCTCTTATGCTCTCCAAACATAAATATCCGTGTGGTGCTATTTGTCGTGGCTCAGCTTATAACGAAACCTCCCGTTGACCGCATGTCTATCTGGCAGCATCCACAGGGTGAATAAATAGCCGTTCTTTAAAGCACCTAACATGATGGTTTCACTTGATTGGAAAGAGCGACCTAGTCACCAAATGCCTCCCCTGCACTGAGGCGCAAAAAGTTGTTAGTGGGACACAACTCTTTTAAAATAGGCTGGTTCCCATTGGAAAGAATGGTCTAACAAAGGTGCACGAGTGATTACATGTCACTAAAATCAAGATAGCCTCGCAACTGTCTAATGTTCCTACCTGTACGTTCTTACTACTGCTGCCCTCAGCCGAGCGTGCTTCACTCTGCAATTAGCGAGAAACAAATCACTGCTAAAGCAATATATCTAGTTTATCTATCGGACAAGAAAAAATTACTGTCATATACCACCCACTGCACTCGTGGTGGTCGATGGTTAAGTCCCGTGGAAAGAAAACATACGACAGTCCAAATTAAAGGTACCGTCTTTAAATGGCCTTGCTGCAAATCCCACGACTGTAGCTGTTCGATAAATCATCCATATAAGTGGACTCCTCTTTTGCCAAAAAAGCTCCCTTCTTTTAAATGGATGGGTCTCATATTTTGTCATCATCTAGGCAAAGGAAGAATATTATGCAGACCCAGTGTCTCCCGGGAGTGGAAATGTGCCCTCCCGACAGCAAATATATGCTGACCGATTAAGCGAAAAGCAATCTAACTCTCCGATGTGCTACTGGTGTGGGCGAGGGTGTGCGTATTTACTCCTACTGATTAACAAGCATTGACAATGCAATAGGTCTCGCCTTTGACTAAGTTAAAGCCATTTGATTTGCGAATGGTATTATATAGCAAAGCAAATGGCTTTAACTTCATTTGGGGTCCATGATTTTTAGTCCTGCTGCACAGCATCGCTTACAAAAAAAAACAAGGCTTTAACAAGAATGCAGGAAAAAAAAAAATCAACAAACATTTTCCATTCTGAATATGAAAGAAATCTTTGCGAGACGAAATGTTACAGAGGAATATTCTGTACACGTCTTCAAGCACTCTAGAGTGGAAATGATATCACTGTGCAAATTACAATTCTGATTACGAGCGCAAAGGTATATTGTGAAACTTGACAATATTTGCAGAGTGAAGATCGGGAACTTCGCATGCAAAGGAAACTTCGCATCCAGAGTAGCCAATAATACATCTTTCCAGATCAGGGTTTATGCACTGTTATAGCACACAGACATAAAACAGATCAGTTTTTCTTTTTCTTTTCTTTCATTTTCCCTTATGCCTTTTTAAACAAGCGCTCGCCAGGCAGCTGCTGTTTATTTTTGCATCGCGCTTTCACTTTAAAGTGTAAGCGCGATGCAAAAATAAACACGCGGCGTCCTGTCTACTTTTGAGACGGCCCATCCAGACTGGTTCTCACGGCGTGTTTATCTAACACGCCTCCTAAAGATAAGAAATTGCTTTGCAACAGCCGCAAAGCAGACAAGCCAGTCCGGATGGACCAAAAGGCGAACGGCAACCAAAAACCCTCCTTTTCAATGGGAAGCCAGCGTTTAACATAAATGCTGACGCTGCCCAATGCAAATGAGGGGCGGGGCTTCAAGACCCCTTCTTCAAACTGCCTGATGACTATAGCTCTCGCAGGCGAGGAGCGCATGCACACTCCAACGCCAGGCGAAACCTAAAAACTGAATACAATCCGGAAGTGAATACCCCTACTTCAGTCACGTGATGTGAGCGAGAAACGAGCTAGAATGTAACTCGCTTATTACTCATCATGGCCGAAATTCCTGTGGGTTGGTTTAAAAAAATGTTTATACATCACTCGTGTCAACCAAACATAGAACCAACACATTTTTATAGTTCCGTTTAATTCTCGAGCTTCAAGTATTATTATGAGCCAGCGCATGCTACCGGCAATGTGAGAGATTTGAAGTTTTTGGGTCCAGTCTGGCCTCTGGGATTATTCTACAGGTGAAGAATCTGCAGGTAGAAGTATCCATAAGAACAGTCATGCAGTCTCAAACTTACTCAAGGACTCAGATATTACTGCAGCCCTGGTGGTCCAGAAGAAAAGTCTTAAAAGAAGAAAGTTGTTCTGTGGGCACATCTGTGAGTCACTTGTTCAAGAGGGTGTTTATTTGTACCAACTAATCTTGTAAACTAAGACCAGTTTAAGTCTTTTATTCAGTGAAAAGAACATCTAAGCAGCAAATAAAATGAAACTTGATTGGCCTGCAATTTGAGCAGACTAACATTCTTTCGGCAGATCACTGAAGAAACAGTTGAGCACAGAATAGAAGGCTAAGTAAAAACATTAACAACCAAGACCAGAAATGCACTTTTTGGTTGTTTCAAACACAACGGTTCACTACTGGCTCATTTCAAGTAATCACGTGTCATAAATTTAGGAACAATTAAATTACAAAGCACATTAAATGAAGCATAAAGAAAACAGGAAAAGACTAGCCTAAACAAACGTTTTAATGCAGGTACAGTTGAAAACATGATATTGACTGCCCACAGTGTCCCCAGAGATCATACAGAAGAATATCAGTTAGACATGAGTGCAGGTGTGTATATACAACAACAGATGGCCAGGGTCCTGGGAAGGATTCGAGATATATATATATATGTATATATATATATATATATATATACACACACACACATATATATATTTTGTCTCGTTTCCCTCGATTATTCTTTGCCCCTCCTGACCGAGAGTTGCGTCATTGCTTGGACTCCTCGAGCCGAGTCCTATTAATTATTCATAAAGGATAACGACGCCATGTACGATTTTTAAATTTTATTTTCTGCCGCCACCAAACGCGTTTCGACAGTAAACCAGTGAGCAAGACTGTTTACAGTCGAAACGCGTTTGGTGGCAGCAAAAAATAAAATTTAAAAATCGCACATGGCGTTGTTATCCTTTATGAATAATATGTATATATATATATATATATATATATATATATATATATATAAATATAAAGCAAAGTATGATGTGTGTCTACTTGGGCTTAATTTGTTGTTATGTATTTTTCAATAATATGCATTGACAGACATTGTGAGTGATTAGTGAAATACATGCGCTCTATTGGTCCCATTTATTTATATGGAGGATTTATGAATTTGCCATAAACCGCTTTTTCGAGTGCAGGCTACATTCATTTGGGCTCTGCACAGGAATGGAGGGTAAAGCAAAGCATGCTGTGTATACTAGTTTGTATTGTGTCAAAATGGCAGTCATGATTGTCACTATTGTAAATACACTATTTGGGTGATGCCCACTTTCTATGTTTATCACTTCAAATTCTATATATGAAATGTAAAATGGAATGTTTTCTTTGAGCATGATCAAGGTGGAAGCTGAAATGCGTCGCTTGAGCCATTAAAATCTTTACTAAGCATACAGGAGTGTCCATTGAACTCTTGCATAAGCAGAGAAGAGTTAATGATATATATATATATATATATATATGTATTTTTTTTACTTACACAGATCTGTTCCAAACCTCCACCAGAACTCAGTCGTTCTGCCATAAGGCCTGATTTAGATGTTGGTGTCACTGCGAGGGAGTGGGCTTTTTGGCAGTATTACCACTCGCCAACCTGGCGGTCCGACCGCCCCATTTAGACATTGCATTACAAATGGGGGCGAAGACTGCTGCTGTCCGGCCAACTCCACCAGGACTTCACTCCCCACCCCTCTTTGGCAGGATGGGCCGTAGGAGGCTATGGCTGGACTCTAGTCAGGATGACCGCCTTCGGTATTTGGTTCTAGCTTTCAGAGGGAATTCCAACGGGAATCTCCCCTACTTCAAGTCAACGGAAATGGACAAAACGGGGTGAATATTCACCTTTTTTGGGATTCAGGCTGTGGTTTCCTCCTCCTCTCCTTCGTCCAGGTCCCCCTTGTCCTGCTGCAGCTAGACAGCGACGGACCGGCACCCCTTTTTGACGGACTGGAAGTTATGCGTTGGTGGTGTGTGCGGTATATATTGCATGGTGTGTGTATGTTGGTAGAGGGCAGTGCAGCGCAACATCAGACGGTTCGTCAGCACGGAAGACTGCCCCCGTAGCGGTATTCTGTCTATCACTTATACATCTACATAGGGCGGGCGGACTGCCATCAGCCCAACGGTGCTTCAGAGACTGCCGCGGCAGTGGGTCGGCGATCAGACCACCAAGATCTAAATCAGGCCCATAATCTTGTTGACTTTTCCACCAGTCAGTTATTTTCAAGGTCATCACCAGGACATGTATTTTAGGGTTAGTGACGGTTGGAAGAAATGGTCACAGTTAACATGGTGACATATCGGCACAAAGGCACTAAATGTTAATTCTGGAAAAAAAGGCTTTGCTATAATTATTTATAATATCCAAGCTGCAGAATCGCAAGCTTCACTGTCCAGCTGGGGACAGGATGTGGCCTAACGGCTAAGGCGGTCGACCTCGAAGCTGGCAAACCGGGTTAGAGTCTCAACAGGGACGCTCAGCATCCTGTGATTCTGGGCAAATCACTTAATCTCCCTCTGCCCAACAGAATGAATGCGTCCGTCTGTAACGCAACTGGTGCTCATGTAAAGCACTCGGATACTTTCAGATTAAGTTTGCGCTATATAAAACTCCGAAAAAAAATGAAGTGTTTTCAATCTTTCTTTTTGGTTATCTGCTTCTTTTTCAGAGAAGTCCAGAACATTATTCAAGAATTTTTTTAGCCTCCATTTCAAAGCATTTTAAGGGTCATACGGCCAGGAGTTCACTGTGGAGAGGTGTGGTGCAGCGGCCAGGGCAGCTGACTTCGGTGCACAGGGTTCACGGTTCGATCCCCGGCTCCGGCGGAAGCTCAGCTCATAACCATGTGACTCTGGGCAATAGCTCACTTCATTTCCAAGACGGCCCCCAGCGCCTTAAGGGTGAGTAGTTCGCGCTTTACAAATTCGGATTAACACTTTATTTTAATGTAATCTCCAGAGGATTCACACCAATTTGTTGGATAGAATATGGAAGGAGCTGCCTGTTACATGCTGTAAGAATGTGTTTATTTGTAAAAAGAAAATGTCAAATTTCAAATCCGACTGGAATTCAGTGAAGTCTTTCATGTGGGCTTTTCACCTGCTGCAAACAACTGAAATCTCTGGGTGAAATGCTGGTCAAAAATGGAAAGAATCGTGAAGATATCAGCCAACAGCTAAACAAATATCCCTGCATTTTAGACCCCATTACAGGTGAAAAACTTGTAATTGTACGGGACAGGGATGAGAACACTGTATGGTAAAGTTAGTATAAAATACGCTATATTACTGTGCCCCCTGTTTTGGACCAGTTGTGATCACCCCCTTTATATGAAAAAACACTCACAAAGCAAAACAGACCACCGAAATACGATGCAGGACAAGTCACCAAATAAAACAGCCTTGTCACTAAATAAAACAGCCTTTAAGTTATATCTCTTCAATTAGAAATCGTTTTAATTACCTGATAGTTGTAATAGGGTTGGTTGATAACTCCTGCAATTGCCTTTCCTTCATAGGCAATTCCAATCAAGACTGTGACGTGGTCCAGCAGACCTGCGCAAAAAACATGGACCTCAGTCTTACAAGTCAGTAGTCAACACAGCCACTTTTCTTTCAGAATTGGTTATTTCTCTCTCCCACCTAATACCTTTATGAAACGGAGTTATTAATTGAGAGGGTGACTACCCACCTGAAGTGATAATCCCAGTCCACATCAGGGTGAACCAATGAAGTAACTAAATTAACCTGAGCTCAACCCCCCTGGTAGCTATTGCACAGAGCAGACAGGCTTAATTTAGGGCAATGTGTAAAGTATTTATGCCGTACCAAAACATTAATAAAGTCACAACACAATAAAAATCTGAAACAATTGAAAAAAAATAGAGTAAAATTGAATGAATGAAATTACAAAACTCCAAAAAGGGGAACCAGATGCATGAATTGTTAAAGTTTAATATAAATATAGCACAAAAAAGCATTAAGCCCAATTGGTCATGGTGGACCGGGACCTAAGCACTATTTGAGGCTGACTACAATGGAGAGCAGATCGGATGGGTTCAACCCAGTCGGAAGTTTTACTTTGGGATTTACTCCCAAAATGGCGGGGCAACACAGCAGGCTGTAGTCAATTGGGCTTTACGAGGTCGGATAAGCGTTGGATGCTGTCCTAATGAAGCAGCTGGTTTTGGCGGGATAAGCTCCGAACAGGAGAAATGCTAATTTTACGCTGAGGGCAGTCTTCTTGCCCAGCAGATACTTTTAGCACCTTTGCCCAGTAGAGATTTCTACGATCACACTGTATCACGTTTTGGAGCACGGAATCCTTCAGTAGTACAAGGCTGCAGCCAAAGAGGTCTTAACGAGGTCGGACACCTTTTCCATGAGGACCAGCTGAATCGAGCCAGCTGCTACTGAGAAGCTCTGAGCAGGAAAAATCTGAATCTTCAGCCTAGCAGCAAAGCTCCTAGGGTGGATCAACTTGGTGATTTGTTCCAGTCCTCCAGAGGTCTTTAAATTTAAATCATTTCCATGACTCAGGTTTTCAGTGGTGGTAGGGGAAGTCCAACCAGACACAGCCAAGGGTTCCAGGACCGCTTAAACAGCACTAAGGGGGTCAGGAATCACTCCAGCAGAGGCCATCAGCAGAGTCCAAGGCTGGCGCAGCTAAAACTGGGCAACTGCAGGAAAATGCTTCTTGAAGCTTGTTTCCCTGGAGCTTGTACAGAAGGTTCGCCTTATGACCTTTGGAGTTCACTTCTTTGTCTGCATGCAGGTCCAGTTTCTCAGGGCTCCCAAAACAATACAGTAAAATGTAGGATATAGTATGAGAGTATTACCCTTTATCTCAAGCATAAAACAGGAAAGGTACGTTTTTGCAGAAAATAGAGAAACAGGCTGCAGTAGTTCAAGTTCACTCTGTAGGATTCTGCTAGAGCCTGACTAAAACCAATCAAAGCAAACACTCCACATTAGAAATCATAGCGTCCATAGGGATCAACATATAAATGACCCCATGGCACTTAAGCTTTGAATAAAATATCTCGAGGAGAAATATAGTTTCAGAAATCTAGTGTTTGGGATTGTTATTGTAGCGAATGTATAACTACTGAAATATTTAATTTGTACTGCTCTTTGGGAATAGTGTCTAGGTTTAAAATTAAAGAGGTCCTTTGGTGGAAAATGTACTATCAAAGCACCACTTCCATAACGAAGCACAGGTTAATAGGGGCAAGAATCAAAGAGGACTAGCTCAAATTAATCTTTGCTCAACCATCGGAAGTATATTTGTTAAGTAGTTCTGAATATACGGGGCTGTAAGCAAACTCTGGTGGGTAGTGATAACAAGGAAGATGTTGCTGTTACCAATCCAGTGAGGAAATCTGATGACGTTTGTGTAACGGAGTGCTGTGGACACAAACCTGGACGGTGGACAAACCCTTGGAGTGATGCAGAATCAGATACTGGGTCATGCTCAGGCTCATCAATGGCATGCTTTGGTTTGTAAATATCTTGTACAAGTTGCTTAATGTGTGTTCACTTGTTTTGCAGTGATTGACACTAAGTCTCTCATAACATTTGCACTGGAGTGAGTCATGCATTTCTCTGCAGGGCGTAGGAACAGGTGAAGGTACTTTATGCATTATGCAAGCTTGATATCTCAAAGGGTTAAGACAGAAAAGGAAACCCTGGGACCAGCTTTTCGAAAGTCAAGAACAAATGCAGCCTACCATTCCAAACGTCTGGGAGTAGGAAGGAAAAAAAGAGAAAATGAGGACTCCTTCTCAAAGCCTTTTGCTTCAGTGCGCTATCACCGATCCACAGCTTTTTTTTTTTAAGAACATCAAGTTTTGTACACCTGCACTTAGAGTGGTGGGGAGGTTCTGGTGATCTGGGAGAGGACATGTCTCTAACAGTCTGATGGTTGCACCTTTCGGTGTACTCTGATACAAGTTGTGTTCTATTACGTGTCTCAGTGGAGGGAGGGGTGGGGGGGGGGCAAGTTTGGGCAGGGGAGATGAAACAGTTCAAACCTGCTGGCTATGTCCACAAGAGCATCAGACTGTTAGAAGTGACAGAGCTCCACATCTACATATTGTGCATATTGGGAGTGGCTGAGAAGCTAACAGCCTTATTTCTGTTTGGTTACCTCCGGATCACTATGCCGAGCAAGACAGGTACTGCCCCTAGGTCTTACGGATAGTATTCTGCTCAGAGTGTGAGCTTCCTTACAGGGTTGGTGAAAATAATCTTTAGAAAGGAAGACCGGTCAAATCATCATCGGTGCACACCCAGAGACATAATTATCACCCAATTATTTGTAGAATCAAATGTAGCCAGCAACCATGAGTTGAGGTCCATATTTATCCCTTGGATACGAGAGTCAAGTAGATCCAAAAAAAGTGGCTTAAGTGAGGAAACATCTAAATAATACCTAGTATGCGCCTACTAAAGGTTATGATTCTGACTCAACAGGGTCTTGCCCTGAAAAAGGAGACGCTTTCAGAGTCAACCTCTTGTGGATTCTGATGGCCAGCTAGACTGCTTACAAAAAACCATCCATTGTTTGACATAATGAACTGAAATATTTGCACTAATGTGAATGGATCCGGTGCCATAGACTACCTTATTATGTTACAGAAAAAGAGGTTTAGCAGGCTGTTGGACTTAGGTGTTAGAGGCCACTGGCAGGTGGAATGTCTATGGCCTATTGTGGACAGAAAATTAACTCCCATGAAGAGACAGACCCATTAAAAGTGACCGGTTCATCAAATTATTCTAGGGAACTGTGAGAAGTTGGCCAGGCTTATGCTGTCTCCTAGTTATAGGGGACACCTTGCACCAGTCCAATTCGACTCTTATTGATGATAGGTTTAAGACAACCTTTAAAGAAAACTATCCTAGTGGTAGCTGTGGAGAGCAGCCTTCAGGCTAAGTCTTGAAGGATTGTTAAGCTTATTGTTTTACCATAGATAACCTCTGACCAAATGAAAGAGTAGTCCACACAGGTATATATATAAAATATATGTATTTATTCTAGACAGAATCCCACAAGTCTCTTTATGAGGCTGAGGCAAAGTTACAATTCAAACAAGCATTGATAGATACAATAAATAGCACTGGAATCATAGGGCCCGGGGGGGGGGGGGGGGGGGGGGGGGCAAACCATATATTAAAAAAGTGGTATAAGAACCATGACAATTCTACAGACAATGCCTAGGGCATTTAGGATCGCTGGCCACTTAAGAATCCACCCCAGGTTATGAGGAAGGGGACCCACGGGAGGCGCGTGCAGTGGAAATAGCTGCTATCGGGATCTCTATTAAAGCCTATGGAGAATGTCATGGTTTGATTTAAACAGATTAAAGACACTTCTAGCAGGAGTTCAAAGTTAAAAACTTAGAGTTAAGCTTTTGAGGAGCCCACTACCACGGGAGTACCGAGGTACCACTGTTACCTGCCCCAGGGAAGCCGGGTGCATAGGTCGTTTTCGATGTCGGGTCGCGGGCTGATTTTCAATGGGAAAATGTACAAAACTGCTGCTAGCCAAAAGCGTCGATGATACCGTGAAGATTGAAGTTGTAGATCTTGTAGAGAAGAACCTGAAAGCAGAGGGGACAGAGTCTGGGTCACGGCACAGTGACCACGGAGCTCAAAGGAAAGAGCCCTTCAATGTCGGGTACTTCAAGTGGAAAGAGGTGTAGCTTGGATCTGCAGCCACGGGCTCCGGGAGGCTTCAAGGAAGGCCAGCTTCTGGAGGGCGACTGTCCCACGTCGGATGAGGGTCGCTGCGGTGTTAGTGTCCGGATTGGATCCACTAAGCCTTGGCAACCGCAACCCACGCAAGATGAACAAATCAGCTACTGGTGCAGACCCACAAGGTCTGTGAGAGGTCTCCTTTGGAGAGACTGTAGAGCAGGCCTGGAGCAACCAGGGGAACTCTTGGAAGTCGAGATTGTCCTCCGCTAGGGCCCACAAGTTGAGAGACAAGGGACCGCGGAAGGCAGCAAAATGGAGTGCGTAAAAGGGAGCCTACGGGCCACCGGAGGGGGCTAGGGCGCTGATCTTTGGCACAATTGCTGCTTGGCTCAAAAATGGGCCAAAGCACAACTTCCCCACTGGTGAGGGTCGTGTGCTATGCAAGAGGTGGCCGGTGTCCTGGGGTATTGGGAATCTCGGCACCCACGCGGTCCATGGTGCTCAGACTTGCTGTGCACACTCACTGGCCTCTGGGATGCTTAGGAAACCCACCTCAAGGTTGCTGGGAGTCGACGAAGTCCGTAGGAGCAGCGAAGTTCCAACCAGATCACTTGCAGTGTTTCGGGTGCCTGCCAAGCAGGGGGTAACTCCTTTACCCCAAGGGAGATTTCTTCAGTCAGCTGGGCAGCAGCTCGTCGAAGGTCAAGTCTGTGAAGTCCAAGATTAATCTGAGGCTCTGGGGCCACGTTATTCACCTTTATCCCCAAGATTAGGGGAGTGTCCAGAGTAGTGTCCACCAATGAGAGGTGAGGCGGGAAAGGGTGGCTATACCCTCTCCCCTTTGTGTGTTTCCCGCCTGGGCGAGGGGCAGGATGCCCCATAACCGGTTCCAGGCGGTGTATGCAGAATGTAGGCGCTGTAGCAGCCTATGTGCAACTCTGAAAGGCAACATATGGTGCACCCACACAGTTCCAATCCACATATCCTGTCTGGGGAGGTGCTAGCACCTCCCTGCCACAGGAGCCCAAATGTCCAGCTGGCGAGGTTGGGATTTTCCACAGCAACAGCCAGCCAGAGTCGTGTGGGTGGCGGGTAGTAGCCATTTTGTACTACGTGTGCACTTTTAAATTGGTGTCTAAATTCTGCCGCTTTTCCCATATCGCCCCTCTAGCAGGGGGGAATCGTGCCCTCATGCCCATGGCTGGACTGGGGGTAGGATTCCTACATGTTTGACACCAAACACAATATGGTTCTGTGTAGCCATTCTCAAGTTATCACGCTATCGCGATAGACTTATAATGCGGTTAAGAGTATATGGTATGGCTACACTACAAACAACCCAGGAATGATTTTACGAAGGTTGCAGAGAGGCCCTACTCAGGTAGGGGTCCCCCCCTCACACATACCTCAGCACCCTGCCTTGTAGGATTAGCAAGGCCTGCTATAGGGGTGACCTATGAGAGTATATGTGTTGTAATGGGGTGGGATATAGGGTACCTATATCCCTGTAAGGGGTGCTAGCACCACCTTACCCAGACTACAGTAGTGGTCTGGTGGTGTCAGTTTGTATGGCTGTCCCAGGGTGGCACAATAAGTGCTGCAGCCCTGGTAGGCCTACTGAGGGACCCATGCCCTGGGTACCATCTACAAGGGACTGTCAGGGCATCCTCAGTATCCAATTGGTTTGTACCTATGGTACTCACATCAGTTTTAAGGAGAAAGCAGATAGGCTGGGGTCCTGGATAGCAGGATCCCAGCCAGACTAGTCAAAAACCACTCAAATACCAGGCAAAAAGTTGGGGGCAACCATTAGTCAGGTTCCACCTTCCTACAGGAACCTAATACAGAACTGGACCAGTCCTGGAAATTATGCCAAAATAAGCTCTCAAATATTCCAGAATCGGACGCTAACGCACCCTTAAAAAACGCTGAATGGCTTTAGGGTGCAGTCGGATGCAGATGTCTCACAATCCTGTTTTTTAGACTTACCCAGGCATATCTAACACTTTAAATAAGAATCAGCCAAAGAATTTGTCTGCAACAATCCCCATAAAGTTGGAAGCCCAAAGATTGAAGAGGGGAACTATTTCTGATAAAACCGTGATCTAGGAGACAAAATATTGAATGAAAAACAGAGTAAAAGTCAAAGGCTTCATATCCTGCCTATATAAGTTGCTGAAAGTGGAACTGACTTCTTCGAGTCTTATACTTTGGTGGAGCCTTGTGGATCAGCCTCTGACATGGCGATGCTGGTGAACTGTTATTGTTACAAAAAACTCTTTGACTCAGTCCGACACCAGGGAAAGGTTCAGGGCAATTACAAATTGGATCTGTGGTGCAATAGAGGGCATTAACCTCTTCGGTGCCCATGACGAGCTGGACTCGTCATGGGCCGCGGTTGCGCTGTGCCCATGACGAGTCCAGCTCGTCATAAACCCCGCCCGCTAATGTAACGGCCGGCACAGGGCGGGGAAAGGGGCGGGCACTGAAGGGGTTAAGCTTCAGCTTGCGCGCCTTTGCATGGCCCTGCGCTCCTGTTTCAAAATCTAGTTATAAAGCAAACCTGCCATTTTATGATTAAAAATGAAGAGGCTAAGACAGAAGTATCACTGGATGGTGCAAAATGATGTATAGAAATAAGTAGGAATACCTGTTGTCTTTCCCTCCTGGGGACACTTTTAAAAAACCTTTTTATTTAGTGCTTGGAACACTTTTCATTAATAGAAGAAATGGGGCTCTGCATGAAGGATTGTTTGCAAAAACATCTGATAAGCATGGGAAAGATCACATTAGGAATGTGTGTGTGTGTGGGGGGGGGGCGAGTATTCATTAGAAAAAAGGCTGGTTGATAAAATCAGCCACAACAACTGTTTACACTGCAAGCAAGGCAACATTGAACTTATTGTAATTACAATTACTAAACAAAATTTTGTTCTTGCAATTAACATGGTAAATCAGGCCCAGAGATGCTGTCCAACATTCAGATGCATAAGCATCTTGACACTTTCACTGCATATATAAATCCTGGCATATTTGATGAACGGGGGATTCGAACATGCCAGACGGAAATAATCAAGAGCTTAGCTCCCACAGATCCCAAGATTAACTGGTAATTGCTGAAATTTCTGTCACTACATGAGAAACAAATTAACTCTGCTTGATTTCTAGAAGACAACAGAACCCCTAAGCCATATAGCAAGGTATATCACAGAAACAAAATACCAACAGCAGCATGACCAGGTTATTTGAGCTAAAGGTCCACCACTTAAAATCAACCAATTATTTTAAACAACTCTCTGGGGTCAATGCGTTCACAACACTAAAAATAGCATTCCAGACAGCCAATTATACGGCTTGTGAAGCGCTTTCATTCAATGTTGGCCTATCGCCCCATCACTCCTTTAAGGGCATTCTAATGTACCGACCACCAGGGTCTAGAACTTCATTTTTAACCTCACTTGGGATATTACTTGAAGAAGGGCTCTGCTCCGAGGCATTTACCATTCTGGGGGACTTTAATTTCCATCTGGAAGCCCCCATGGACCCAGATACAAGAGTCCTGCTAAATATAATGAGTAGTGCTGATGTGGTCCAATTCGTGAATGAGCCCACCCATAGGGCAGGACACACTCTGGATGGGGTTTTCTCCCACCATGCGTACCTAACCTGCACGGGAACAATGTCTCTGGTCTAGACTGACCATGCAGGAATCTTATTTGAAGTAACCACCCCAGCTTATCACCATAAACCTGGGGGCTCTAAGATTCAGACAAAGACCAGAGCCTGGCACAGAGTGGTAGGGTCCGAAATACAAGAACTGCTTAGTACTACCCAGAGGCCACTGCCCTCAAGGGTGGAGGACGCCACCAGATGGTATACTCAATGGGTTGAGACAGCCTGCAATAAGTTAGCCCCGGCTAAACTCGTACATCCCAACGATCTTTACCCACTGCTCCCTGGTACTCAGAAGATCTTAGAAATCAGAAACTAACTTGTAAACTGGTAGAACGCAACTGGCGGAAAAAATAAGCTGCAGCTGAGAAAGAAGCCTATAAACAAAGCCTTACCGATTACAAACAAGCCGTATTTGCAAAAAACCTCTTTTTTATAGATCAAATTAACCTAGCAAAAAACTCCTCTAAAGAACTTTTCGAAACCGTCTCTAAGCTAGCCAACCCAAGCATACCTAAGGTCGAATCAAGTCAAGATTTGAGTGAAAAAATTGCTAGGTTTTTCTAAAACAAGGTGGTAGCTATCTTCTCAGCCTTCAACCAACTCCCACAAGGAGGCATAGGAAATTTGACGACCAGAGCTAAGGAAGCCTTAGAGACTGGTCCTATACTTGAGAAGTTTGCCCCACTTTGTATAAATGACACAAAGTTGCTTCTGCAATCAATCAAATCGGGATCTCCATACGACCCCTGCCCAGTGTCCGTGGCTAATCTAGCCCTGGAACCCATTGCTACAGCACTTACATCAGTATTCAATGCCACGTTCGATTCAGGAGATTTCCCTAGCCTGTGGAAGACTGCCTCGATACTCGCCATTACTGAAAAAAACACAATTTGGACCCGCTGGATCCAAATAATGTTAGGCCCATCTCACGCCTCCCACTCCCAGCGAAAGTGGTTGAGAAAGAAATAAACTCCCAGCTGAGTGCCTTTATGAGAATAAGCTACTGGATCCCACTCAGTATGGTTTCAGATTAGGGCATAGTACTGAGGCCGCCCTGATAAAGTCAACGGAAGAAATTAGGAAAGGCCTGGATCTAGGAGGTGAGGCTGCCCTCATTATGCTGGATCTATACGCGGCCTTCGACACGGTCCATTATGACCTTTTGATGAACCGGTTGTCAGAGTATGGAGTCATGGGCAAGGCATTGAGGCTGCTAAAAGCTTTTTTGACTGATAGAACACAAATAGTGTCCCTAGGGAAGTTCCACTCTAAACCTTTCTCTTTTACATGTGGAGTGCCGCAGGGATCATCCCTCAGCCCTACCCTCTTTAATGTGTAAGTGGCACCTCTGGCCCCACTGATTAGATACTATGGATATGGATTCAGTCTTACCTCATTTGCAGACGACACACAAATTGTAGTGTCACTGCTAAGTAGGGATGAGCAAGAAGTTTCATGACTGCATGGGAGCAGTCAATAAGTGGATGACACAGAATTTCCTGAAATTGAACTCAGGCAAAACGGAGGTCCTCCTGTTGGGAAATAAGGCCAACTTCTGGTCTCTGAAATGGTGGCCTTCAGATCTGGGCACCCTCCAGATTCCTATGAGGAAGGCAAAAGATCTGGGAGTCATGGTCGACAATAGGCTGAGCTTTGAGGACCTGATAAATGCCACGACCTCAGCCACTTTTCACTCCCTTAAACTACTTAAAAAGATCAAACCTTTCCTGCCAGAAGATAGTTTACGAACGGTCGTCTCTTCCCATATTTTATCATGGCTGGACTACTGTAGCGGGCTATACCTGAATATTCAGGAGCGGCACTTAAACTACAGATCCTGCAGAATGTGGCAGCAAGACATGTGACAGGTACTCCCAAATATGTATTGGTCACCAAGGAAATTAAAAGATTACACTTGCTGCCTATCAGGAAACGGGTGAGCTTTAAGTCGCTATGCTTTATCTTCAAAGCCCTACATGGCCAAGGACCTGAATTCTTGACTCCCAAGTTTTAATGGTACACTCCCAACAGAACTTTGTGCTCACTAGGAGCAAAACTAGTGAGCATCCTGCCCACAAAGAAAGCTACAGGGAGGGGGGAGGGGTCATGCGGGGGAGAAGTTTAATTGTAGGTGCGGCCGAAGCTTGGAATGCCCTCCCTTGGAATCTGAGGAACTCCACTGACCTCCTTGCATTTAGGAAGGAACTTAAAACTTGGCTATTAAACCACTAGAATCCCTCAGCTAATCCGGCCTTGCAACTTTGATCTCAGTGGAGTTGAGCTACTAGAGCCAGGACACCCGCGGGTAATCGTGCGCTCTATAAATATAATTAACATAACATGTATGCAAGTCAACACGCTCTTGGCAGCTAAAGGTTCAATAATAATGGGGACAATCATATTTGTATAAATACAAGTCTAGTGACTACTACTAGTGATAGCAGGGAATCCGTGTGGCCCAGTGGGTCAAACAAACAAGTAAACAGTATCCATAATGGTATCGTACTCACTCTATTAGTGATTTTAACACTAGCATTTTAAAATTACATTTAAACAGTACACATAATGTCAATTTTACTCATTGTTTACATATTTTATGGAATTATCATATGTAAGGTTACTGTGATGGTTTTTATGAACTTATAACAATAAAGAGTGATTGATTGGACTGCCCTGGCACATTTTAATAACTCTAGTGGTGTGCATAAATCACTGTCCATGTACTTTATTTCCATAAAGCAGTTTTAAGCCCATTCTATATATTCACACATTTCCCTCAAATGAAATTAGAACTTAAATAGAAGTGTGCTAACCTTCGGTGTATTCCTTAGTGCCATCCAACGGATCAACCCACACAACAAGCTGAAACATATTAATACACCATTGTGTTATGAAACAAAATCATACACTGATTTAACACAATTTATTTAGCCGTCTCTCCCAATACCAAAAGAATAGGAAGCTTAGTTAATGGTTTTACATTTTTTTGGGGGGGGATAGAAGGCATACAGTGAAAATTATTATGCAAGCACAACATTACAACCTCTCGTCTCAAAGGAAAACATGGAGGAAAATAGAGTGCATGTCTGGTACTTCCAGAATTATTAACATGCATTGACATATTAACAAATTTAACTTCTAACAATAAACTCCAGAGAATTGGGGACATGGGCTTGCACACCTCCGAGTCAGAAGCCTCCGGTTTAAATTTATTTAAAAATAAGAACATTTATTATTGGAGGGGTTCTATATAGGAATGCAGGGAGTAGAAAAAAAAAGAGTTCTGTGTTCCACTCGTAGCCATCCCACCTCCTTCCCATCTCAACAAATAATAAGGTCTCTAAAATGTAGATGTTCTTCATTGCTATTGCATTTAAGCCAGTCTCTTGCATACCCACCTCCTGAAATACTGCCTGGACTGTAGTTACAGCCTTCCAATATAAGCCTTGTCGCTGTCTTCAGTTTCAGGAGATAATGTTAAAATTGGGAACCACTTTACGACACAGCAACATCTCAATCAATGGGGTACTGTCGTAGTCCCCATCCGGTGCTGGCCCTTTTGGGACTTTTGTACGTTTTCAAGCATTTAATACATTCTTTCAGATCATTGTGCATCCCCACAAATCTGAGGCCTCTGACATTTCTTTCTTCAGTTGTTATAGCAGTCCCTCATTTCTGAAGTTTTTCTTTCCTTGACATAATGTTCAGTCATTCTTGTTACTACCCAACTGAATTTAGACTTGAAGGACGCTAGTTTAGTCTCATCATTGTCTATTTCATGTGAGCTTTCGCTATTGATGCCATCAAAAGGCTCTCATTTTAAAAAGGCAGAACAAGTGCACATCCTCCACAGTAGGTTTACCAGCTTGAGGGGAAGCATAATTCTGAAAAGTGCATCACATGAGTGGCACTTTCACTTACGTAGACAAGCAGCTACATGACTCCAGAAATGTCTCATCCGAGTCTTGCCTAGTTGCTCATCGTAAGGTTTTATCAAAACTGTTCGGTAGTGTTGTCAGGATCATGAGGCCATCATGGAGAGAACCGACAAAAATTTGAGGTTCTCCCAATAGCTCCCGTGAATATGGGAGACAAAAATCAAAATGAAGAACAAAGTACCCCCTAAGGGATAGATTACAAGTTAATTATTTCTAAACATTCCCCAAAGCGAAAGGAAGGTGGATCGGCTTTTCAATTAACAAAATCCTTAAACATCACCATTTATTTTTCTCCTAAATAAGTAACACTAGTTTTGCTTTATGCATCCATTCTCTCACTCAATTTGAACCTTTTGTATGGATTTAAATTTTTATCAAATGCAAAATATTCATCCAAGGGCTGTATTATTTCAGACATTATCCCATACATAGGCATTTACATGTACAATTGATTATAAGTTGTCATTTCAAGTCACAATCACCCTAAACATTATTGAAATGGATTTAACCATTATCTAAAACAAAGTACTCCTATACAATCAAGTACTACTGTGGGGAAGTAGTTTCCTTGTATATATAAGTGCATTCAGACTACTGTAAGTGTTTTGATCCTGGTTCAAAAGTGGAAGCCAATGTGTTATTGCGCTGAACCAAATTCTTTCAGTCCTTACTGTGATACACTTTGTAGCCACAGTCCTGTGTTCTCAGCTATCAAAGGCCTCTTCAAGACAAGTACAAAACAAACAGTTTCTTACTGTTGTTATACACTCCTAGTACTGATCCTCTGGAGTGGGGCCTAAAAGATAACCCATCTTAGTCTGCGCTGCTGTGAAATCCGAAAGTGGCTTCAATTACTAAGGTGGATCCCTTTGGAATAATGGGTGTCTCCCATGCAAGAGGACTCAGGGGTCTCCCAGGTACCTCCCTGCTAGGGGCCATGAAGTATCCCGGATGTAGTCCAGCTAAGGATTGACAATGTAGGAATAGGTTACGCCCTGTACATGCACCACTCTCATTAGGGCAAACTGCTACGGCACATGGCGTTCAAGCGTGGTCAGTCATGGCAGCAAGAATGTAGGGAGGCTCCAAGGTGCTGCTGTGAATGACCTTCACTCAAGGGGTCATCCCCATGCCCTTGGCAATAAAGAGCAATAGCCAACAACCAACACAATTACAATAGAGCAGAAGCAGATGTGTACTTGCTGGGAGGAGGTGAAACCCCTCCAAAGAACCGCACTGGTCTCCCTCTCCACCCCAGCTACCAGCGAGAGCTTCAGCTGCCTCCAGTACAGGAGTGAACTTTTGTCACCACTTCAATTTCAGGCAACTGAAGATCTCAGTGCACTCACAACAACGTATGCTTGGTGCTGGAAAACCTGAATCTGGGTGCTGCCTTTGCGCATTCAGCTCATCCTGCAGGGTTCAGGACTCGCTGGTATGTTGGGACAGCCCGCTCAAAGTGACTTTCACAACGTCTTCATAGTGTCATGTGAGCTCACAGTGTATGGCACTGCAGGTGGGTCTCAAGGTACTGCGTTAGAGTGGCTGGTGAGTGCAGTGAAATAGGAATGCCCCCGGAACTCAGGATAATGTTACTCACAGAAAGTTTGTGTAGCCACACCTCTGTCCCATACTAGCGAATTTCTGGAAAAAAGAAAGAAGAGGCAAAAAAACTGTATTTAAGCTTTTGTTGAAGCCCTGAGGATGAGAGGGAGATACCAGCTCTTATCAGATGTTCCTGCATTCTTGCCAAGTTCTTCTAGATGGGATATTTCAGTTTTGGTTAATTGCCTGCCAGGTAGATGGAGGTCCATCGGCCATATTTAAAGCTCTGTGCCTGCCGATGGGGTTCTTGATGCCAAAAGTGGACCAGTCTGTGCAACAGATACCCTTGCTCCAGAGATGAATACTAACAGGTGCCATGTTTTATTGTCTGCTCCTAATTCTGGTTTGTTTTTCACAAACAAATTTCCAAATCTAGAGCATGTAAAAAAACAAAATATCAATGACACTAATACACAGGAAGCATCATCCGTATGCATGGGGGCGACAGTTTGTTTTTGCTGCCTGGGACTGCCATGCTTTGCAGGGCCGACCCCGGCAGGGAAACTATTTATCAGGAGAATTACCCCAGTAGGATATGCCTCGCAAAGCATAAAAGGTGGTGACCCAGTGCCTTTAACAGCTCCTAAGCAGTCAATCAGCTGTTTCCCTTTAAATGGGATGGAGGAATCGCAAGTTTGATGGGATGTTTTACGTGCACTCTCCAGTCCCAACAAACTCTAAATGAACGTCTGCGTTCTAAAAGGAGTTTTTCATACTTCTCAGTAGGAGTCTCCTCAACCTGGCAATTCTTTTTTAGACATTATGCCTCACCAAGGAAGCTTGCAACAATAGCTTGCTTTTTACATGTGAGAAACTCCTTTGTCTAAGGATAATTCTGTGTCCCCTCCTTTCTCGGCAGCTTCAATTTAGAACAATTGCCTACTGTTAAGTAAGATAAGAAGATTCCCATCTTACTGTTAAAGTTAGTTAATACCTCCTCTAACTCTTGAGCATTAATAAACAATTTAAGAATCATTCCCTTCCCTGGAATGATATAAAGGTAGCTCAGTTAGTTTTTAGATTTTGGGACGGTTAAAATGTTGGCAAAAAATGTATTAATTATAGGTACAAATTGCGGCTATTTATTTTTCAAGAGTTCATTCTTTTTTAAATTACGAACAAATATTTTCACACCGTCCACTACAAAACAACATGCTGTGCATGACAGCAATGCCCGCTGATTGAGAGGGGTACATGGTCTATTATGTTCTCCAGCTAGAAAATTGCATACCCACCTCTTCCTCTTTAATGTTGCTGTACTTTGTTGGACAAGCACGCTTTACTATATCAGCAGACTGGCCTAACTCAATTAGCTCCTCCTCGACATCTGATGCAGGCAAGTCCTACCAAACAGAAGATTGCAGTTAGATGGGTTCTCATGATGGTTCCATGCTGTATTCAAGGCGCAAGCCAACTGCTGAATCTTTCAAGATTACTTTCTTCAATTACATTTTTATTGCAATCTATATGACTCAAACTTCCATCTATTTCATATATATATATATTACAAAAGAATACAGTCTTGTGGAAGGGCTAATCATTATGTGCATATACATGACTTTTGGCATACATTTTCTACCAATAATATTTTCTGCATCCCTCAAGAATGACTGTCTGCATTACCAATGTTACATAAAGTTAACAATTAACGAATATGAATGAAATGTCAGGGAAAAAGCATAAAGGGTTGGGGCACGTCATAGTCCTAGTCCATACTCCGCATACCACCAAGACCATGGTTAACAATTTATATATATATTTTTTTTTAATATTTATATTAATTTATGTGTGCCTTTCACAGTAGTTAATCATTCCAACAGGCTACATTTTTTCAAAAGAGGCAATTCTTCCGGTTTTATATAAGTTGCCAACTGTATGCTAAAACAATGATATTTTGCGGTTTACATTTTGTAACGTACACTCTGAACTCTATTTACTACCCTGGAAGTCAGTGGTAGATCAATAATCAGACTGAAATGTCTTCCATACATTGCTTTGAAATACTCAGCTTTATGGAAGGCATTCCAAAGTATGGTTCAGAGTTCTTTTTTTATTTTTTGATGACCAATTTTATTGGCATTTTGTAAAAAACAAGATAACCATAAAAACACTTGTAGCACTGTGACATATATGACATTTCACTGCACATCCAAATATTATCTCCCAGCAATAGGCTTAAAAAAAAAAAAAGAATATAAATAGGAAAGAGTCTGCCCTTAGCACTAAGAGTAATCAGTCGAATAGTCCCATCCATTTACCCCATATTCGCTCATATTTTTTGGGGCACTCTCTTGCTTCATAAAACGCTTTTTTTTGGATAGCACACCAATCAACTCCCCTCCGCCATTTCGAAATAGAAGGAAACACCGAGTCCTTCCAGGCCACTGCAATGTCTCTTTTAACCATCAGGATGGCAGTACCTAGAAACATCTGGTCAGCTTGAGAGCTGTCCATTCCCTCCATCACCCCCAGAAGAAGAGCCAGCGGAGTAAAGGGCACCTCCCATCCCACTATGCCACAATTGGTTGTGATTGATGCCCAGTATTTAGATATGGCTGCACAGGACCAGACCATATGGCAGAAGTCAGCTGGTTACTCTTTAAAGTGTGGACATTGTGGGGCTGGGAGAAGTCCAGCTTTGTGCAGTCTTGCCGGTGTAAGATGTGCGCAGTGAAGATAGTATATCTGCATAAGGTGAAGTTTGGCAGATATAGTGAGAGTTCTGGGGGCCATAGGAGCGTCCCTCCAATCCTTGTGCTCCAAAGGGCCCACCCACCCGTCCCACCGACTCCTCCCACCTGGTTCTATGACGGTCTAGCACGGACAGAGTGTTGTTTATCAGGGATCGGTATATTTGGGATATCCATCCCTTCCCTAGGTCACCCATGAGAATTTTGGCCTCCATAGGGCTGAACTAGGGAAATGATTATTGGTTAGAGATGTGAGTGGCAAGGGCGTGACGTAATTGGAGATATTTAAAGAATTGCGTAGAGCGTAAACTGTATGTGCGTTGTAAGTCCTGGAAGGAGGAAAAATGTTCACCCTTCCAGACATTTCTAAGGTAGGTGATGCCTATCAGATCCCACGTTTGAAAACCCGTCAGCGTCCCCACCTCCCGCAGCCAGGTGCCGTGCTATAATGGAGTTTGTAATGTGATTTTGTTGTCCCAGTGAATGTGCTCAGTGCCAACTGCCATGCCAGGAAAGCCGTACGAGTGACTACTGTTAGGGTCTGAGGGATTGGGGTTCCGTATAACATTGCTCAGGCCTGAGAGAATCCAAGACGTCCCAATGCAAGCCGGTATGCTGGATCCAACCATCCCCGTTAAACCAATCATGGATTATCGAGAGGAGAGAACATAAAAAGAGATTAGTCATGCCCATTTCAACCTTGTATGTTGTTCATTGGCAAGTTGTGAGAGCTAAACGCGCTCTTGATTCCCCACCCCCCAAAGGAAGTAGGTATTCACTCCATCCAGATCGCGAAACCAGCTGCGAGGGAGTTGGATCGGGAGATTTCCGGAGGATATGCAAGAGGCGGGGGAGGACCATCATTTTGAAGAGGGCAACTCTCCCGAGAGGGTTAAGAGGTAGTTTTTGCCATCTACGTAGGTCATCTTGAGTGCGTCTGAAAAGTAGACCGACGTTAAGGGACCAGGTCAACTCCGGGAGAAGCGCCACCCTGATGCCAAGGTATTTAAAGGATAGTCGAATGGGCATCGTTGTCTGCCAATCGAAGCAATCCCTCGAGGCATGAAGGGGCAGCACCGTGGATTTGTGCCGGGTTGAGGCGTAATCCAGACGCCCGCCCGCATGAGTGAAGGATCTGCAAGTATCTCGGCCCTGATCGGGCTGGATCAACGAGGTACAATAGGACATCGTCCGCATATAATGCGATTCGGTCCTCCTGAGATTTCTGCCAACGCCAGCCTTGTATTCGGTGATCTGTCCGTATGTGACAGGCCAGAGGTTCGCTCACAAGGGCGGAGAGGGGAGAGAGGACATCGCTGTCGGGTCCCCTTCCCGATCGGGAAAGTCTCGGACCACGCCCCATTTAGAAGGGTTAGAGTAAAAAAATTCTCACCATCTAACTAAATTAGGGCCCAAAGCCTGCTCTCATTAACACGTCTTGCATGTAACCCCAGACAACCGTATCAAAGGCCTTTTCGAAGTCAAGTAAAACTGAGGCCAGATATGGTGTAAGGAGGTCTCGGTGGGCAAGGGCCACATGCAAGCGTCGAAGGCAATGACGGGTGCTGCGGTGCGGCATTAAGCCACATTGGTCAGGGTTTATGAGGGTGTGAAGCACTCTTTTCATCAAAATGGCCAAAATCGTTGCATATATTTTGACTTCGGTATTAATGAGGGAGATCGGGCGATACTGTGCACAGGAAACCGGGGGCGGGTGCGTCTTTGGTATGACCACAATGATGGCTGTGTCAGTGATGGAGGAGAACGAACCATCCTCTATAGCTTTCTCGAATAAGGCACAGAGTTGTGGGGTCAGAGATCTGCGGAACGCCGCGTAATACTCCGCAGGGAGTCCATCTGGGCCCGGGGTCTTATGAGTGGCAAGCATGGAGATTGCTTCGCCTACTTCTTCGGCAGTGATAGGCTCATCCATGGTTTCTTGCTCAATCTCTGATACCTTTGGAAGAAGGATATTTTGCAGGAAGGCTGAACTATCACATGGTGTGTGCATGAGATCTGCCGTGTATAGTGTCTTTTAGTAGTTTGCAAAGTTCTGCGCAATTGCTGAAGGTGTACAGGAGGTTTGACCCTGTGATGGTTCAAAAATTTTACTCAAGTTCAGCATCCAGATTTAAGCTGGCTAACAGAATTTATCCACGTCACTAAATTCCTCATCAACCTGTTCCCGCCATCAGTGAATAACAGCTGTGTTGTGTCACATTGTAGAACATGCTACCTCACTAATATTGTCAATTTTCAGATTCCAGATTTGACTGGATTTATGATGGTCCTTGTCAGATTCTTGCTGTTTGTGAGGACTGTTTTTCACAATACAGATATGCTCTACAAATCATTCAAATGAACTGATTATTCCATAAAGACAGCTACAGACAATTCCAATGTATGCAGCTTGCTAGAAAAGGGGATCTATATCGTAAACTAAATTCAGTAGAGAACTTTTTTCCATCGGGCTTAAAAGCTTTATTTGTTCCGCAGCCTATTGCAATATCGAAAATGTGCTCTTTTATGGAATGCCTCTGGGTGTTGCAAAGTAGATAGATCACTAAGAGAGGTGCAATCGCCATTAAAGTAATTTTTCTTAACTGTGTCATCGTGTTCTTCATCTTTACCAACTGGTTTGGAATCCAAGTTCACAGGCTGAAGACGCGAGGAATACGAAGACCTCCAGGCTTCAAATAAACCAGCTTTACAAAACCTCATTGCCAAAAGCTGCGTATTTTATTTCTATAAAATATTCAGCTTTTGGCAAAAAGTAGTTTTTGCAGAAAGCATGCAGAGTAACCCTTGTTGCTTCTCTTGAAAAGAATTATAAAGGAAACAACAGGAATCTTCACTGCATATTTTTTGGTACATAAATCCCAAAACCCAGAGCCCAGCCGCTAATGGACTCCAATTGTATTGTGTTACAGATGAACACAATACCAAGCTAATAACATCATGGGCGATGCACTACTTTACATAATGTCTAACTTTAACAACACAGCAGTGTCGGCATTTGGTGGCTTTCATGCTGCTCTTCCCTTTCTGTCCTAAGGAAGCTCTAAAGAGGTTCTGAATTGTTGATGAAAATGTATTTGCTGAGATGAGCCGTTATTAATTTGAGGATTAAAAGAAAAGAAAATGCTTTCTATGATGCAGTAATGTGGTAGAGTGTGAAGCCCATTTCTGGGCCTGCAAATCAAGAAAACCTTAATATAGCCAAATTTGTGTGTCCGTATGTAGGTACCAGCAATGAATAAAGTCACAAGAAGTTCCTGCAGATGGATATAGACTCCATGATTGAGGCCTATGATCCAGGGCAAGCGCACGAAAGTCCTCAGTCCAGCTCAAGGCGTACGTTTGCCAAAGGCGGTGAGGAGAAACCTAATATGGGGCAAATGGTGAGCCTCCAGTGTAATTGTGTCAGTACCAGCGCAGCTTGCACAATTGTAAAGAAACGTCAGGGGGGCAGGCTTTCTTCCTTCTCCTGAAGGAAGAGATGTCAAGGTTCAGAAATGAAGGGCGGAGGCGCGGGGCTGCAGCTGTCCTACTCGCCAACACCTGCCCGTCTTCAGGGGCTCCCTGCCTGGGATGCTGCGTTGCTGCCTCTCACTGATCCCGCGCATACCCCGCCCCTGCAGTGAACATGCAGGAAATATGACGCAGGACTGGAGGAATAACTAAGATCCAAAAGTAATAGACCCCCTGACTGCATCAGCCAGTTCTTCAGGCAGTGATAATAGACTGGCATCTAGTTTTAGACTAAGCACACTCAAACAGTGAGAAGGAGAGGCTTCCAAGATAGCACCCACATGTTGAGTGGTATCTAGACACAGTTCGGACTCCTGCTCAAAAACCACAAAGTCCGGTATCTGAGGGATATATGGGGTGCAAAGATAAAGTACTGACAGTGAGAAAAAGGTGTCATCTCAAGATCACTTTACCTTGGTGAAGAAACTTTGCCTAATTTTAAAGTCAAACAAACTGGATCCTGGTGCAAATTCGTTCTGCATGGGTATGCAAGGAGGGGTCAAAGTGACATGTAGAAAGAAGATGTGGCCCAACTGCAAACTATGGAAGCAGGAGACATAATTTTGCCTTTTCCCCATCGTCAAAATGTGAGATCCTGGGCAAATCACTTTATGTCTTTAAGTCTCATTACCCCATTCACAAACCTGATTACCTCAGAGGGAATGCAACTTGCATTCTTAACCATGCTATTTTAGCACATATCCAAGAACAATCAACAAGGTTGCACTATTTCCACATGCAGTGAATGTAAGGCAGTGGATGGAAGTGTACCCACAACATGCTATAGTAATTGGATATCTCCCAAATGTTCTTAGGAAGCACAGTCCAATTAGTGACCATTAATTTATTTTTCTTGTATTTCAGTGTTCAAAATCCAATTTATAGAAAGAATTTAAAAAGGAGACTGAAGCAACATTTTTTATGATTGATTGGCTAATAAAACAGATTTAGAGTCTTGGTGGACTAAACCATCCTTCTCCACTTTGCCTTCTCTTTCTGCTTCTATTAAAAATATAGCATTTCGGAAAATGCATCAGTAAAATAAACCAACCTCTTCGCTGGAATGAAGCCCACACCACAAACGTTAGGCCCTACCTTACTGTTTTTCTGGAAAGATCCAAGACGTGCCTCAAACATCAAACTACTGATCACCCAAGGATTGATTTCCTCATATCTTGCCGTATGGCCTTACAAAGGTTATGTATAAACATATCAGAATATGAGCCTCATATGGGCCTGTTTCTAGGCACACCAGTCCACTGCTCTTGAGGGCTACGATCTGCATTCTGTAAACACCCCAGATAAAAAGAAAAATATAATACAAACCTCTTCTCCAATGATTGTCAAGAGGGGGAACTTTCGTGCCAGTGATGTACATATGCTTTTTTGTACCACACGGTCTGCTTTCGTCTGCAGGTCATTGGCTCCATTCTGTAAAAGACAATTGTCACGAAAGCGATGAGAGGCCAATTGCGGAAAAATCTGAATTTACACAATCCCGCAATAGCCATTACTCAGATAGAGCTAGATATTATACGTATTAATATGTTTTCAAACTGTTGTAAAAACATCCATAAAGATGGAAACAACCCAATCCAAGTTCATGCTGATGCAAAATGAGAATCATATTAAATTCAATGTTCCTGTAACTAACTTCGTGATACTGGGTCAGTGGTAACCACGGGGACCCAAGGAAAGAAAAATCTACATTTGAGGGAAAGGTTTGAGATGAAAATATTTATGTTGCAAAGAGCAATGCATACACAACGTTAGGGAAGCTATGATGGCGCCAAAAGAATGAAGAACACTTAGGATAGCCCTTGGTCACAAGATCTGAACAAGAAAGCAGCGACCTGGAAATTGTGTTTATTTCTGGTTTGAAAAAGCAGTTCTTCTCAAAATGACTAATGCAACTGACTTCAAAATAGTATGCCTGGAGTAAAAGCTAAAAGGGTATTGTAGCGTTTTACAATTGTTTTAGAACGGAACCCGTTTGGCTCCTAACAGGCTCCGTTGAGTTGTGACATAGGTGTCCGGGCGCAATGCCATGAAAGCTTGTTTTAGAAGTTACATGTTGCTGAATAAAGACGTCTAATAGTAAGCTCTGTGTGTGGTGTGGTTATTGGCAGGTGCACAAGTTGGGAAGACGCAACAAATGGGGACACAATAGGGAATAAGTAACCTGAAAAACGACTGTGCTCTCCCAGAGAATTTGCCGTGGTCCAAGCAGGATGGTCCTGCATGCGACTTGAGATCGCTGTCTAAGATCGAGTCGACGCTTCATGCACATGGAGTCAAAGTGCAACTCCAACCCTTGAAGACAGAGGAAGTGTTGCAAAGAATTTACACGTGGATGGTCAAGAACCTGGTGGTCAAGTCATACATTAAGGTACTATATTGCCACGTAAGTTAAAGTTGTACATTATACTGAATGTTGACACTGAAAGAGGATTCAACCTGGTTTACGAAGAACAGCTGTTGATAAACTACAAAATTACGCTGCAAACAGAAACGCTGAAAGGTAGAGATCAACCAGGTCTTACAAAAAGCAAACTGATGTTTAGGCAAAAGGGAAAAATGTACTTACTGCAAGCCCTTAAGAGAGGCCTCATACTACTACACTCAGTGAAGGTGGCTCAAGGGGATGTGTTCAGGGTTTTGTCTACGGAGCCACCTATATCTTAAGCGCCTCACTCGTATTGGGGCAGAGTGAGGCTCAGAACTACCTCACAGGAATTTGGAAAATAAGGAGCAGAGAGTGACTTTCGGAAGAGTGAAAGTTTTCAGATGGCTGCGAAGAAAGTCACATTTCTAGCTATCATTATAGATGGAGACTAGGCCAGCACGTCGCAAGGTCTCACAGATGAGTTGTCTAAGAAGAGTCACAAGGATCCACGCATGGTGTCATTATGTTCCACACTAATGTATAACGTTGCTGCATTCCTGAAACTGCTGCCACCTTTCAATACTGCAAAAAAGCTAAATATAAGCAAGAGATGGCCTGCGTGGATAGGGACATTTGATGATTTAATTGATGCACTTTAAGAGATTGACAACAAAAAGATTATCCAGTATCTGAAAACTCTTGCAGATTATGGTGTGAAAGAAGTCATAAAAAAAATGCCGTGAAGTTTGATTTGTGCATATAATCAGATGGTTGTAAAGTGATATGTATCAAATGTATGCTTTGGGCACTGCCCGCCCTTATACGATCGAAAATCAATAAAATATGTTGTTAAAAAATAAAAATTGCTGTGAACTGGGTACATATTGTCAGATTGAAGAAACATAGAATTTAAAGTTCAATCCAATACCAAATGTTGATTACAAAAGATAAATTTAATCAAGAATACCAAAAAGTTGGTGAAAGCAATGATGAATTTGTGGAGACTTGATATGCTCACCAAACACTGCAAGTTCAATTAATTTAATGATGAGGAAACTATGCACCTAAGTTTTTGAGCGGGAGGGAGGGGGAGGGGGGGGGGGGGAGGTCTTTTTGCTCCACATCATTGGACTGGATCGTCCATGCAAGACGGACTGCAGGGTATTGTGGACACTTTATGGGACATTGGACATGGGTCTAGATTGAGATCAGTGGGCTGTCGGTGGTATTTCCTTCTGGTTTTCGCTGTTGCCCAGTCACTGGGCGGCGGGGTTGAGTGTGTATTTACATGAAAATTAATAAAAGCCTGTTTAAAAAAAAAAAAAACATGAGGAAACCATGCACCTTAGAGTTATTGATGGATGCTTGTCAGATTCATTCAGATTAGATTTCAGAGAGAAACTTAGTCTAGAGTGAGTGCTGATAGCTGCCAGAGCTAAGGAGAATGCTGAAATGCAAGCCACTGACATGGAGTTCGGAGGTGCCTAAAGTGAATCAGTCATGAGCATAAAAAGTAAGCTAAAACAAAAGACTGACGTACACAAAGTGTAGTCTACAAGTAAAAAGAAGTGATGTTTTAGATGTGTATTTTTGTTTCCATGTGAAGGTAAATGTCCTGCCATTGGACAGATATGTAAAGGCTGTGAGAAACAGAACCATTTTATAACAATTTGTAAAGTGGAGAATAAAGCAAGTGTGTCATGGTGCAAAGACAAAACAGCTACCAGAACATTCCAGAGGCAACATTTGACGCAACCTCACAAGGCCAAGCGGCGACATCAGTTGAGGCAAACTGACACTGAAGGAAGTCGATTGTCATCTAAATCAGCATCAAACAGTTTGTCTGCCTCAGTATCCAGTGAAGGTGAGGCAGACTATTGCGCCATGTAAATGTTTACTCTAGAGAAAAGAGCGCATGCCGGACTGGCCGCATGCGAGAAAAAAATGACAGTCAAAGAAAAGTCAACATGCCAAAGCACCAAAATCATACAAACATTGTCTGAAAATAACATTAAAAATAAATGACTGCTCGATACCTTTCATCAGACAGTAGTGCATCTATAAACATAATGCCTGAAGAGAAATATTATGAATTGTCTCCTTTACCTCGAAAACCTAAGTGTACACTAGGGCTGCATTGATGCCCATAAAAAGTCAAGGTTCATTTGTAGCGACAATGAACTACAAGAAAACGAAGGTGTAAGCACCCATCCATGTGCTCCAAGGTACAGCAGCATGTGCCTATATGCTCTGTTTCAGTACTGCTGCTGATACGGGACTGATTTCTGTGGATTACAACCTGAATGCTCACCACAAAATAGTTAGTCAACCACCTTCATTGTTTCATGGTTTGGGAATGTTGAAGACTATGAAAGTAAAGTTACACATTAATGACGATGTCCGTCCTGTTGCAATCGAGACATGTGGTTTTTCATTTACAAGAAGCTGTTGAAAAATAAATTAAATCATTAATTAAACATGACATTATGGAGCATTCAACTGGTCCGACGCCATGGGTATCTCCCATAATGGTAGTGCCCAAAACAGGACACTAAAGGAGCTGTACGCATATGTGTTGATATGAGCCAAGCAAACAAGGCAAATCAACGAGAACAACATCCAGTTCTACTAATTGCTGGCATATTAACGCAGCTAAACGGTGTAAAGGTCTTCTTTTGCCTTGATTTAAATAAAGGTTATCATTAGTTGGAACTCGAAGAAGATTACAAGTATATTACAGCCTTTTCTACACATGTAGGTCTGCTTCGATGTATAAGCCTCAGTTTTGGTGGGTCATCGGCTGCAGAACTTTTCCAAGACATCATTTAACGTGTTATACAGCCGGTAGTAAATGCATTCAACTATAATGATGACATATTCATTTTCTGAGCTACACAAAAGGAGCATAATAAAGCTCTCACTCAAGTATGTCACTTACTGACTGATGCAGGCCTGACTTTGAATGCAGACAAGTTTGAGTTCTATAAGACTAAATTAAAATTATTTGCCCACATCTTTTCGGATGGGGGTATGACACCCGATGCTGCTAAAGTACAGCACTGTCTAATGCTGATCCCCAAAAGATGTTTCTATGATACATTCATTTCTAGGCATGGCCAGTTATTATCCAAGATACATATGAGACTTTGTGATCATAAGTGCTTCCTTACAGGAGTGAATGATAAACAAAAATTTCATTCAAGTGGTCATAAGAATGTGAGAGAAGTTTCAAGAAAATTGAACAAGCCATTAAAACCGCTACTGAAATGGCTTATTTCAACCCAAAGCTTCACACAGAGATTTTTGCCGAGGCTAGCCCCATAAGAGTAGGCACAGCAGACAACCACATGCTCAAAGGCATATCATGGCATATGCCAGTAGACATTTGTCCCAAACAGAACGTGCTTACTCTCAACCAGAGAAATAAAGTTTGCCCGTGGTATGGGCCTGTGAGCATTTCCATGCATTCCTTTATGGAAAGCCCTTTACACTGGTAACTGATCATTAACTTTATTGACTATCTTTGGCAATACAAAAGCCAAGATGCCTCCTCGCATTGAATGGTGGGGACACAGATTACAAGAGTATGATTGCATCATTGTACATCATCCAGGGAAGGATCAAAACTCTGCTGACTACTTTTCCGGAATGCCTAGACAAGGCAAAAGTACTCCATCTGAGACGACTGAAGTCTACATTAATTTTATTGTATAGTCAAATATGCCAGCTGCCATATCATTAGTCCGGATAATAACTGCCATGAGCCTTGACAGTGACGTGCTGAAGTCTAAAGATACAATTACAAATCAGTCGTGGAACCAACATGATCAACCTTTTACCAGTGATGGTGAATACCTAAAGTACAAAAATGTTAAAGATGAACGGTCTATAACTCAGGAAGGAGTTATACTGAGAGGATCAAGAATCCTAATTTCAGAGAGTTTAAGACAGAAGATAATAAAACTGGCTCACGAAGGACGTTGTGGTACTGTTGCCGCCAAGAGAGCTCTCCGAGCTCTATTCTGGTTTCCATATTTTTAGATGACAGGGTTGAAAAGGAAATCAAGACCTGTCATCTATGTAACTGCCTTTCTATGAACATTCCTCAACATAATCTTAACATGTCAGAACATTCATTTCTTTGGTCAACTCGACAATAGACATCATTTGATGGCAACTGTGGATGAGTACTCTCAATTTGAAGATTTCTCATCCATAACTCATGAGCGAGTCATTGAGAGACTTGACACCATTTTTGCAACATAGGCATTCCAGGCATTTTGAAGTCCGATAATGGCCCGCTGTTCAACAGTAGAGAATTCAAGGATTTTCTGGAGCATCTGAATGTAAAGCATCAGAACAGTACACCTTTGTGGCCGCAGGGCAACAGTCTCCTTGAATGTTTTAGGAGTACGCTTAAGAACGCAGTACAGCATGCAACTCTTAAAAAGCCCTATTTGCAAACTGTGTTGAAATCCACCCTACGAGCCTATCGTTCAACACTTCACTCAACCACAGGCAAAGGTTCTGCGACTATGATGTTCGAGAGCAATGACAACCAAGTTACCTCAATGGACCAACAAAAGGAAGGAGGTAATTGTCAGGGACTGTCTGGGGCTATGTCTGGAACACAGTCAGGGACTTGGGCAAGGATTAACGACTAGGTAGAAAACGTAAGCAGAAAGATGAGTACAGTGCTGTCCAGGATCACACAGGAAGTCAGAGGAGAAAAGAGATCTAAAGGAGAAGCCTGCACAAGTGAACAAGATGGCTAAGACTCGGAAAGGATGGGCACTCGAGGGTCAATTTAGCATTCAGAACAACTACACCCAGGACGAACGTGCAAGATATAGATATACTAGGCCATCGTAACTGAATAAATATTTTTCTTTGATGAATTTACCCACGGAGTCAGCGCCTGTTTTCTTACCTGGACTGGTACAATATATAACTCACCCCCCCCCCCAGTTGGGAGCTTCGCACGGCAAGACTGAAGCTTATCAAGTTCCTCACTAATAATTGCGGTTACAGATACGGACTGCCAATACCCACATGTAGGATATACATGCAAAGGCAGGGTCTGTGGAGCCGATACCTATGGTAATGTTATAAATGTAACTCAAAGACAATAGCGACAGTAGACAAGAAACACCACCTAGGTTGTCAGCTATGCCCATGGATCCTGGCGATCAAACAGGAACACACAAGGCAGTAACAGCAAGGGTATAGATCTAAATACACAGCCACAATAGACAAGAAGCTAGCAAGGAGGACTGCTTAACAGGAAAAAATGAAAACAAGGACACACTTGTCGGAAAGCAACTAACAGACATACAAGGAAACTAAAAGCAAGACAGTAGAACAGGAAGACAGCAAATTGAGGACTGAAAGCGATAATGGGAAGAAAAGCAGGAAATGGGACACGGGAAATATAGGAGAGCGGATTCAATGGTGCATTAAATAGTACTAGTTCAAGAATCAAGGAAACAAGGAATAGCTAAGGATCAGCAGTCAATGTAGCACTAATTCAGGAACAAGGAATGCCATAGCTAAGGAACATGAATCAAGGAAACACTGAAGCCAGTGCTATTCAAGAACAAGAAATAGCTACAGCTCAGGAATCAAGGGAGCACTGCAAGCAGGGATAATCAGGAACAAGGAATATCTGCAATTCAGGCACAAGGAACAACTATAGCTCAGGAATCAAGGAATATCTAAAGCTCAGGAAACAAGGAAATCAAAAGCTCAGGAAACAAGAGAAATCAAAAGCTCAGGAAACAAGAAAAAAAAAAGCTCAGGAAACACATATTGGTCTAACCGGAACACAGCTACAATGCCCTATGCTAGACTGAAGGGAGATGTATGCTAGACTGAAGGGAGATGTGGCTTAAAAGAGCTCACAGTAATCATATGCATCGGTTGTGAGCAGGCTAGCAGCAGTCAGCCACAGGTGAACTGAATTCCTCCACCCATCCTTGGCCTGCAGGGGTGGAGACAAAGCACTGAGCAGGGGCTTATAGGTAATGGAGTTTCCAGCATGAGAAGGCTGGCTTCCACAATAATTGGGAATTGATGTCAATTCCCAAATAGTGTCCAAATGGCTGAAGTCAGGATATGTATGCTGGAGAGTGTCTGGAAGCTTACTAGAACACTGGAAAGTCACACTATGCGGCCCCCTGATGGTGGGCACAAGAGTGCAGGAAGTGAATTGTGATAGTGATAATACAACTTGAATGAAGGACTTGGTTCATAAAGAAAAGATTGAAGCTTATGCTAACATGGGACGAAATGCAAAGAACACTGAATTTAAGACAGAAGATCTAGTGATCGCCTGTCAACTGCGAAGGAGAAAATCTGATGCTCCATATGATGCTGCACCTTTCCACATACTATCTACCAAGGGACATACAGTGACTGCCCAGTGTCCTGGGAAGTCTGTTACCAGAGACTCTTCTTTTCGGCATTTGATTAATCCGTTTTCTGATGTAGATGTTGAAAATAAGACTGAACCCGAGGACCCAGGGACAGGTGTTACTTTTTCACCATCTTCGAAGATCTCCAACAAGGAAGATGACAGCTCCCATCTTCCAGTAACCAGATAAGGCAGAGTTATTAAAGGGACAAGAATGTATATATATTTGGTGATTCGGAAAACCTGTACAACTGAAATAAATGAGCCTCAGAGAGCAGGGAATCCTGTTCAAAAACGGGAGCATGAAATTGTAAAAAAAGAAGGGCATGTAGCACCTAAAAGACCTAGGGCTCTCTTCCGGAGTGTAACATTTTGCCAGAGTGAGAGTGTAACACAAGATGAATGTTGTTTTCTTCTCACAGTTACACCAGAGAATTTTTAGGGAAAAATCAGGGTAGAAAGTTCACCTGATAAACGGAGCCAGTCTAAAAGAATGCCAAATTCCTGCTATTTAACTTATGAGACCACGGACAGCTACCCCAACAAAACACACTTTGGAATCTTCCTCCGATCAAAGGGCATTTTCCCTGTGGGAGATGTAGCATTTGTGCACAGACTGTACACACAACCTCTATAAACATAGGCACGGGTCATCCCTGGGAGTTGAGACAACATACCAACTAACTCAGAGGGCTTGAGCCATCTCATCACCTGTCCCTGCAGTCTTAGGTATGTGGGCATGACCACAAGAAAGGTCAAAACATGAAAGCTCGAACATAAGAGCACGATACGATGCAGAAAACAGATTAGCAGGCTTACCGCACACTTCCTGGAGGAGAGATATGAGGACAATTATTTTCAGTGGGGCGTTTTAGACAAACCTAACATCATCCAGCCCATCGCCAACATGACGCAGTTCCTATTCAGAAAGGAACAATGGGTTTTCAGGTTGCACACACTGATACCAATGGTTTGAACGATGAGATTCCTTGGTTTAGCCTTATGCACGCACAGTGGTTTTATGTGACTGGCTCTGCACCAGTCATCCTTGATGGACATACATTTGGACACCTCATCCCGGGTGTCACTTTGCACGCGCCACGTGTTACTTCTTCTTGCCATCTAAGCTACAAGTTATCATCATTAAACCCCCTGCCCTCTGTGTGATTGCAACGATCTCTCCATTCCGCAGGTGTTTCCCACTTGTTTCCCACGGAGATATTTTTAAGCATTTCCTGGGACACCAGCAATAAGTGTGTCTACCACGTTACTCGTGTTCCTTTTATTTTTATTAGATTCATGGTTCTCAGTCATGCTTGTGATGAGCCTTTCCACCAATGCGCTTCCGCACTGAAAGCACCCATATCTCTCCATATAGCTGTACCTTTCCTCTATACATTTTTTAACCTGGATTCCTCACTTCCGTTTAGAGTGTTTCCCTCGGTCCCCTTCCCCTCCTTGTGGGCCTCCGATTTGGTTCCTCACACCGTGCTAACATGGCTGCCAAGTTCGTATCCCAGCAGGATGGTTTGGAGCACTTTGTTTGTCTCTCTGTCTGTTTAAGCCTTTCACAGACTCTTTCTACCTCCACTTCCGGGAGGCGGCGCTCCACGTTTCTTTGACGCGATATCTTTGCGTCTTAACTGGTGTTCCTCTCACCGGCGGGGAGGACCTCATTTAAGGCATATGGTTCCCCTCCCTTAGAGTTTTTCGATCAGTGGATGGCAATGACTCCGGCCGATGACTCACACTTATCTGTGACCGCATTAGTCCAGGGGTTCCACGGCGGGCTATGTACTATCCCATTCCTTGCTCCGAAGGGGTCCCCCATTCCCCTTCACCACAGTTCATGGCGCATTGCTTAGTTGCATTCACCCTTGTTAGATTCGGGTGTTGACACATTTTTGTATTAGCAGCAGCCCGGCTGCATTTATGTGAGACTTTGCTCTCCGCACCCGGTGGCGAGTGCCCAGCCCCCTCCATTTCACCTGCCGGTCCTTTAATCTCTACCCGAGCCCGGCCGGGAGGGGCTGACAGCCTGACTTTTAGGCAACTTGTTTTTCTTCCCCCCCCCCCACAGAAGGTGTCTAGAACCGATCTTCTGCGCACATGGACTCATTAGCTCACCGTGCTCACTATGTAGCTCCATCTCCAAGAGTTTCTCACGGTAGTCCATGTAACCGCCCCCCCCCCCTTCAGCACTACAGGGTTATCTCCATCCACCTCGGTTCACAGCGCCCTGCCGAGTAGCATTCACCCCTTGTAGATCCTGATATTGGACATCTCCCCCCCTCCACCACGTGGAAGGGGACGGTCCATGGTTTGTTTGCTTCTCACCCTTGTATTTACATTTAGATTTTTCCCTGGGGATAATCCCACGGATGCTTAGTTCCTTGCCTTCATGCTTCTAGGGGGACGTGTGTGTGATCCCTGATACTTTTAGAGGCTTATCATTCAGGATAGTCACTATACTCTATGCTATCCTTTGGTTTTCCCATCCCACATGAAAGCTGTCCAGACGGGCCGTATGCACATGTTATCTATGAACTCTAACAAACACTTTTCATGGTCAACTACTTTGACCTGACTTTGTGAACATAGGCATAACGCATACCAGCCAAATACCCCTAACATTCTAAGTTGATACCGGTTTATAGGACTATACATCATAGTAACTTATCAGCTATCCACACTGAACACTTCAAGTCAAATGTTTGTTATGTGTTCGTATGCCTGTACATCACAGTCAACTCCCACCTTTCCCTTTTTTTTTTTGCCCCCCTTGTTTAGGTTTTGGAAGTCACCCAGAGTGCATGTGCCAAGGGTGAGTTAGCCGTACCTGCTCCCAAAAAGATGGGTAAGCACCTAAATGATGATTCTTTTCTTTATGTATATAGCCACATTTAAGATTGCTAATACTACAATTACATGTAGCACAATTCTAAAGGATTGCTTGTGGAAATGTGTATCAAATCTTTGCTCATAACACTTGTCTCTTTACAGTGACGACGCTGAACAGCAGAATTTTTCGATTGATACATCAACCTATTAGTTGGTCGTATCCTTTTTCCACCATCCATATTAGGAATGGTGGCAAGACTCACTCACACTGTCTCACATTTCACCTGGTGCTGAAGACAGCCAAGGAACCTCTACGGAGGGCACTGAGGCTGAAAATATGTCGACCAATTGACCGCCTTGAGACTATGTTAATTACATTTTCCTGACATGGCCCACATATATAGCTTTTAATGCTGAACCCTGGGTGCTCCATTAAAATTAATCTTTAACACACCAGGTAGTCAGTTTTATTCTCACAGTCACTCTCTCCACATACTCCCTCCACGCCCGCCTCATCTGAAGGTTTTAGTATACCTCCCTACCATCACAGAAAAAATCCCTGAGCTCCTCCCTCACAGTGAGGGGGTTGCAGCCCGCACTGCGACTAGGTTCGCAGTGCGAGGAGGTTCCCAATGAAGAAGCATGCCACCTACGGGTGGGTGAGGGAATTAGTCCTTTAAAAAAGGGACTCCCCAGCACTCTGCTGTCACTACTCTGACCCAGGGTGGCTTGTCTGTGTTGCCACACGATAAGAGGTTAAGCCAGACCTAGCAATAGTCAGACATTTATGAAGAAATTTACGTCAAGTCTATTTTCAGTAGATAGTTGGGCAAATGCCTTTTGATTTTTTCCATGTTCACACTCCTGTAAGTGGTGAATTTAAAGAGAAGTGGGGAATTGTCGTTGATTGATGTAAACGGGAGCCTTTCCACAACGAAAACTTAACATATACTGTGATCTTTAATTTATAGCTCAGAGTTATTTTCTAATAGAAGACTGAAACACAGTTAGGACTTTCCATTAAAATATGCTGCACTCAATGAATATTTTCAGTCACTGTAGTCGACTGGAGAAACGAGGGCTCAGCGTTCGCATCTGCTGTGCAGTCTGGCAGCTTGGAGAGAGTATTGTTTTTGCTGGATTAAGGATGGCTGTATTTATTTGTACTAAATTCCCAAGGTATTATGTTCTCACTAGGTATTAGTATCCTTGGCTTTCCTGCTCTGGGTAATGAATTTGTGGTGGATGGAGGCTGTAGCAAAAAGGAACATGAAGTAAGAAATCTGGAAGAAAAAAAAGTCTTCCGTAACACACTCTACTTGTCTATATGGATAGTTATCCACAGTGAGTAAATTTAGGCTTGGCTTCAGCTCCATGTTGTTCATCAGATAAAGAAAAGCTGGTCAGGAACAAGTGCTGTTTATCAGGTCTGTTTCAGAGCAGTGCCAATACCCCAACCATCCAAGTCCCTGCAGCCATCTTCTCAACCACAACCTTCCACTCAAGCTACGATTTCTTTTAAAGTTTCTGTACTTTCCAGTGACCCTTCATCTTATGTGATAGCATACAGATGTTCCCTGGCCATGTGTCAATAACTACCAAAGAAAGAATATTCCTTATTGATTTACTTTTCAAATTTTATATAGAGAAATCTTGGCCCAAGGGCATCAAAGCACTTTACAAGGGTTGCATATACAGCAATTACAGGAGATATAAAGCAGTAGGAGGCATACAGTAATATGCAATATATAAACAGGGTCAAAATATACAATGGAGGAAAGAGGATTGTCAATGCAGTTCTGAGGTAGTTACAGGAGACTGAGGCATGGACCACTGAACTGTAGGTCGGAAAGAAGCAGTTTGTTCCGAGATCGGGATGTGTAGCTGGTTTGATTTAGGAGGGAGGGTTTAGGTATTTGTTGAGAAGAGAAAGTTTGAGGTTTTTCCTGGAGTGTAGATAAGATTGGTTGTCACAGAGGTTTTTTGGAAGGGCGTTACAAATTCTAGGAGCATTCCCTGAGAAGGAGTGGGTGAGAGATTTATTAGTCTTGAATTTGGGTGAAATCAAGAGAAGAGTATTAGAACTTTAAGAGTTTGTTGGCGAGGTAGGTTGGTTTTCCAGAGTAGAGGGCTTTGTGGGTTATGTAAGCTGTTATGAAAATACTTCTCGCTTCAATTGGCAACTAATTAAGTTTGTTAAGTGTTACAGTGATGTGGTCATATCTTTTCACTTCAGAGAGAAGTCTGGCTGCTGCATTGAGTCTGGACTTCATTGGTAAAAAGAGGAGTTTTGGAGTGCCGGTGATAGTTGCCTTGCCAGTTTGGAGAGGATTAGGGATTGTGTTACAGTCTTTAAGGGTGATAAATGGTTTAATTTGTTAAAAGTTATTTAATGTGTAGAAGGTACTTTTTGCTGAGGCGCTGATGTTGTTCTTCATGTTCAGGTTTTTTTTTAGAGTGATATTTAACAGAGTTGGAGATGGATAGTTTAGTTCAGTTCGGTCATCTAGCCAGGTATGGATAGGGTAAGGGCTAGTGCCTGGTTAGATGAAGGGAAATTCAGTTTTGTTGGGGTTGAATTTTAGGTGGTTTCAGTTAGCCAAGTTAGTGAGAGCAAGTTGTTTAGGTGTTTGATGTCTTTGGGAGATGAAATTTTGTTGTAGATTTGGGTGTCATCAGAATAAAAGTGGTGGGCTATCCTTCCTTGTTTTAGGATCAATTCAGGGGGTTCCATGTAGAGGTTAAACAAGGCACAGGATAAGATTGAGCCTCGGGGAACTCCTTGTTTGACTAGTGCTGCTGTGATGTGGACTTATTTATTTTGAGTTTCTTTCAGTCAGTCTGAGTTGTCGTCTCTTCTCATTTAGGTCTATGTTGAACGAGGATCTGGATGGGGATACCTTGTTTTTTGTTTTAAGGGGGTAATGGAGTCAAGGAGTTATGTCATTTTTGTGGTATAGTGGGAGTTGAGGTCCTCAGCAATGGTAAGTTCAGGAGGGAGGAGAATTTGGGAGCCGATTGAGGATTCTAGCTCTGATAGTTGGATTTGGTGTATGTTCCTCATCCAGTGCTTCGAATGGTGGCCTGGTTGATGTTGAAATCGAAAGTAATGAGGTGGTGGTCAGTCCAGTCGATGGGAATAATAACGTGGAGGGATATGCTATTATGGTTGGTGGTGATTGTATCGAGGATACAGCCTCTATTGTGGGTTTGTTTTTTGCAGTGTTGAGTGAGACCTTTCAATTCAAGGAGGGTGGATAGGGCTTGTACTGTTATGTCGTTGGCATCATTCAAGTGCAAGTTTAATACCTATGGAATCCTTCATAGAGTTTAATGTTATAAGGTCTGTTAGCTCTTTCAGAAATAGTAGCTTTTCACCTAGGGGGTGTTAAGTGGTGAGGCGTTTGATGGGGTTGGAGTCTTGGTGGTGGTGGGGGGGAAGGAGCAACTCCTAGATATTCGAAAGTTGAGTGTTCGATTGTGTGGATGGGTGTTAGGCGGAGGTCCTTGCTGTGTACGATAGCGAATCCACCACCAGTACGGTCTTTATGGTGACGACGAATGATTGAGAAGCCTGGTGGGGTTAGTAAGTAAAAATAAGGGCTGAGGAGTGGTCATTTGGCGAGGTTTCAGTCAGGAAGCATATGTTGATTTTATGGAGAAGGATGGTTTCCGCTATTTCAATGGCGTGCTTAGCTGCCGACTGAGTTTAGAAGCATGCAGTTTAATGTGGTGGAGGATTTTGGTTTGCAATGTATGAGTTGGATGGATAAGAGTTGGGCTGGTAGCCTGGGGATGTGATGGAGGGAGGGATCCTGCTCCTCCTGTCAAGGATGAACGGGATCTTGGAGTAGGAACAGTGACTAGGGGTATTTGTCTTTGAATTGCTCAAGTTGTGACAAACTACATGTGGCGCGTCTGGGTTTAGGATGGTATTGGTTGAACGGGAAAGTTGCCCTGGTGGAGGAGCACAAGGTGTTGGTTGCCCGGGTGGTGGAGCGAGAAGAGTCAAGAGTGCATGCTAGTGGCAGACACGTTGGTTGGGATGCTTATGAAACAAGGTGGGGTAGGTCTTGGTGTGCTTGCATAGTGAGGTGATTTATTCCAGTATGGTGTTGATTTTGAGTTCTAGACGGTTGATTGTGGTGATCAGATGAGATGCAGTGGGTTCTGGGGGGAGAGAGTCTGGTAGAATGGTGGTCATTGTACAATGGCGTGGGTATGGCAGTTGGGACGGGTCTGGTGTGGTTAGTTGCCTGTGGGTTTTCTAGTGGTATTTTGAGATGTAAATGTATGGGAGATGGATCATTGTGTGGGGGAGTGGGTTCTTTTAATGTGATCCAAGGGGAATGGGAAAGAGGACGACGAGTGGGAGAATGAGAGAATGAGGGGTGTGGGGCTCGGCTGCGTAAGGAGAGGGAGTAAGGGTATGTTTCGCGATAGTGGGAGGTAAGGTGGGCTTAAGGGCAGAGGACAAGGAGATGCGGAAGATAGGAAAGTGGCGTTCGAAGATAGTGAGATTGTGTTCTGTGGCTTGGATTAGGATGTTTCCATTTCTGTAGATGGATATGGACAGTTCACCGACAAACTTTCGGGATGAGGATATGGTAAGCTTGGAACCATATGGGATGCTTATGGTGTTTGTTACATGGAGGTGCTGGAGGTGTGGTCTCTCAATCCAGCAGGTATTTTAGTGAAGAAAATAAGGTCTGTTATAAGACCTCCATGTGTTCCCCTGTGGTAGAAGTCTGTTATCAAGGTTTCTGGTTGTTCTTTGAGGAGTTTGTTTTGGTGGGTTTTTGTGGCATGTCTGTGGAGATTAGGAGGACATTTTATACGGTGTGAATTGAGACCATGTCTTTCCATGGCAGAGTAGAGGGGTGTGGTGTCACCAATGGAGGAGTAGCCCTAGGGTGGAACTCTGGGCAATGGCTGAAGCACATCACTTTTCTATCCCTGAAGCAGGTAGTTGGTGTAGGAGCTAGGCTCGGATTAGCATTCTAAGATTGAGTCTGGGCATGCTAATTTGTTATTGTTGGGTGGGTGGTGTATAGGGATGGTGGCTACGGAGGGGGAAGGGTAGAGTATAAGTGGCAGTAGGTTTGGGTGGAGACAATAGCTTGGGCTTATGCTGCAGAGGAGGATATGCCTAGTTGTAAGCAGGACTGAAGATGTATGTAGAGTACTACGGAAGTGTCCGATAGGGAAGGATCGTCTGACTACATGCAGGAAACCTAGGAAGCATGTAATGCGTTGCAGATGGAGTGTCCAGTGTAGATGTTTGGTTTGATTAAATGCACGAAACAATTGTCCTAATTGGACTCAAGCCAGGCTGAAAGCAAGGGACTGATGCACAGGGAGTAGGTAAGATACAGCACTCACAAAACCCTGAAACACTGTGGAGTGGCAGAACCAAGAGTGGATAAAAGGTAAAATTGTCCTCATGTGAGTCATACCAGGAACTTCGCATTCAAGGTTTAATTTATCCAAGAATGTGTCAACCCAGTCTACTAACAAGTGACTGAGGCACAGGTGGTTCGTGCAAGATCGGTGTTCAAAAGCCCTGAAGACTCAACAGAAGCTCAATAAGTACAAGGGATAATCAGACCAATACCCTTAAAAGACGGCCGCTCCTTAGAGGCTTGGGAATTCATGACTGTTGGGGGGGGGGGGGGGGGGGGGGGGGGCGCAGAATCCGCATGTCACAGTTCTTCTTTCCTTTTAGTGAATCAGCAAGCCACAGGTCAAATCAAATCCATTATAAGAGTCAATAGGTACATTTGGGGCAAAAACACTGTGGTTTCCTGTCACAGATGTAACTTACTTCAGAGTTTTTGAACACTGGTATTACTGATCAAACCTAAATTACTTAAAGTCTCTAATAATATCTCACATGAATACTAAATGTTGATATTATTACAGTTCAGCAAGTGAAACCTTTCTCAGACAGATGAGCTATCAACTATATAATATAATTGGCTTTGTTATAATGTCCTAAGCATCAGCTGGAGACTGGGATGCAAGAATGAGAAAAGATTTGGAGGAGTGGTAAGCAATGCAATTCTGGCAGATGTTTACACTAAGATTAAATTTGCCATGGTTGAGAACACTGGGAGCACCTTTCCGCTTACAACCAACCAGAGGCAAGAGAACACCCACCAAGGTTAACTGAAGTTGTGAGGCCGGGGCGGCAGTTGGGTGGGTGTCTTGGAATGGGCACTGCATTGCTGATTTTGGACCAGTCTGATGAGTCATATGTACACCAACAAGAGAATTGGATGGTGAAACGAATACGCATGACATGCTCCCAAAATATCCCAGAGCTGTGGCTAGGTCAGTCAAATCCAGAGAAATGCCTGCTGCAAGACTGGCAGAGTGGGAAGGGCAAGCAGTTGAGTCGAAACCTCCACACCGGGAGGTGCCCACTTCTCTATGCTGAATTGCTGATCTGACTGTAGCACCATGCCACCCAAAGAAGACAAGAGTAAAGAAAAAAAAAGATAAAAAAGGGACTTCAGTCTTCGAACTCACCATGTATAAAGTGAGGACAACGCATTCACAGGAGAAGTAGGAAGAGTATTCCCAGAGGGGGCTTTCATATAGTGAAGAACAGATCCTGAGGTGTTGTGAAATCTCGAGCACACCACTACATCCATCAATAAGAAATATTCAAACATTGAAAAACCTAGTCATTAATCAACCTACACCTGGTGTAGACGGAACTTAAAGTAGAACGAGTGACATCCAGGTTGGATGTTTTTGAATAAACAGTAGGGTCATTAAAGCCTGGTAATAAAAGCCATTAGTAATTTAAGGACTCTCCTCTAGCATCCCTGATACAGCTGGATAGTCAGTGAAAGATGTGGCGAGAGTGGCAAATATCCAAATCCTGAAGGTATGACTGGGAATGGCCATAGAGTGCTTTTTGGATAAAGAGGTATTGTTGCCTGAAAAGCTGCCCCGACTGACAGTACGCATGGCTTACTAACTCACAATTAAAAAGGGGCTAGGTGGAGATGGATAAACCAACAAGTTACTTACCTTCGGTAACGCTTTTTCTGGTGGATACAGTATCTGCCTGTGGATTCCTCACCTTATGAATATCCCCTGCACCAGCATTTCGCGGAAACTTTTTCCTAGCTCTCCACGCTGACAAGGTCGTCACAATACTACAGCTCAGCTCGCAACTCCGTATGACATCACTGGAGCCATAAGAGAGCCTCGTCGGCGTGATGACATCAGTTCCACCCATTTTTTCCGTGCCTCCGAGGCAAACAGGTGGACTGACAACAGATTAAAAGTATACACAGTACACAAAATTGATACCAATACACACAGTGTAAAATTAAGAGGAAAGCCATAGAATAAAAGCATTTCCTATAAATACACAAAGGCAGATAGAAGAGACAATGCAAAACAAACATGTTAAACAATGCCACCTTTAAGGTATACAAGGTGGACATCAGGGAGGAGAGTGGGTCAGTGAGGAATCCACAGGCAGATACTGTATCCACCAGAAAAAGCGTTACCGAAGGTAAGTAACTTGTTCTTCTGATGGATACATCTGCCTGTGGATTCCTCACCTTATGAATAGAATCCCACAGGAGTCCCACTCCCGGAGGAGGGTGTCCACCCTTCTATACCAAAAAGTCCTGCAGGACAGAGCGTGCAAAATGGCCCTCCCTCCTCATCTCAGAATCCAAGCAATAATGCTTTGTGAAAGTATGGAGGGAATCCCAAGTCGCAGCCTTACAAATGTCCACTACAGGAGCACCTCTGGCCAAAGCAGAAGTGGATGATTTGGCTCTGGAAGAATGAGCTCTAATACCTTCAGGCGGTTCCTTACCAGCCAGGGCGTAGCACATCTTGATGCACAAGATGATCCATCTGGAAAGAGTGAGCTTGTGCACAGCCTTGCCCTTCATGCGTCCAACGTAGCCCACAAAGAGTTGATCGTCCAATCGCAAGTCTTTAGTCCTATCCAAATAAAAGCTCACTGCTCTTTTAGGATCCATGCAATTAAGTCTCTCCTCCTCTTTGGAAGGGTGAGGGGAAGGATACAACTCTGGAAGAGTAATGGACTGTCCTAGATGGAAGGGAGTAACCACCTTAGGCAGAAAAGCAGCCCTGGTCCTGAGAACCATACTTTCAGCATGAATGGTCAAAAACAGGGGGTTTGAACTAAGAGCCTGAAGCTCACTTACCCTCCTTGCTGAGGTAATAGCCACAAGAAAGACCGTTTTAAAAGACAGAAGTCTCAAAGGACAACTATGCAAGGGTTGAAATGGGGAACCCATCAAGAAAGCCAAAACAAGATTTAAATCCCATTGAGGCATAACAAAAGGAGTAGGCAGAAACCTATTGGTAAGACCCTTAATAAATCTCAAAACAATGGGAGATTTAAGTAAAGACGGCTTAAGGGCAAACAAAGAAACGCCGATAAAGCCGACAAATAGCCCTTAACAGTGGCCACAACACTGCTGGGTTAAATACAGCGAAAATCGAAGAATATCTCACAAGTGGGCCTTTAAAGGATCAACGGATCTCTCTCCACACCATTTAACAAATCTAGACCATCTGGAGGAGTGTCGCCTGGAAGATAAAATAACATCCACCACTTCCGGTGGGAGAGAGAAGGAACTCAGGTTGCCCCGTTCAATCTCCAGGCATGAAGGTGCAGGCTCTGGAGGTGAGGGTGTAGAACCTGCCCCTGCAACTGCGAGAGGAGGTCTGGCCTGAGAGGGAGAAGGAGCGGAGGGTGCGATGAGAGGTGAAGTAGATCTGTGTACCACACCCTTCTTGGCCAATCCGGAGCAATCAATGTAACTTGGGCCCGGTCTTGGCGAATCTTTCTCAGAACCCGAGGAATCAAGGGTATGAGAGGAAACGCGTAAAGGAGCTGTGAACTATAATCCAACTGAAACGCGTCCCCCTGCATCGGATACGTGAGACTGCAGAACGACAGGCAGTGCGCGTTCTCATGAGTGGCAAACAGGTCCAAACGAGGAGACCTCCACATCTCGAAGATGTGATGGACCACCTCCGGTTGAAGCCGCCACTCGTGATCGGCCGAGTAATGCCGAATGAGACTGTCCACAAGAACATTCAGCACCCTGGCTAGATGATTTGCAAACACACAAATCTGATTGCCCGGAGCCCAGGACCAGAGTCGCACAGCCTCTCAACAGAGACAAAACGACCCCACACCTCCCTGTTTGTTGATGTACCACATTGCGGTAGTGTTGTCCGTCAGAACCTGGACTGACTGACCACAAAGGAAAGCCTTTAGTGCCAAACGTATTGCCCGCAATTCCAGAAGGTTTATGTGAAGCAACTTTTCCTCTTGAGACCAAAGACTCTTGACCTCCAGATCCCCCAGATGAGCAGCCCACCCTAGAGTGGAGGCATCCGTGATCACTGTGGCCATCGGCGGAGGGGGCTGAAAGGGCATTCCTTGAGACAGATTGCCCTGCATACTCCACCAAGTTCGCTCCACTGCAGCGTCTCTGGAGATTCTGACTGACTCCCTGAGATCTCTGTTGTGTTGAAACCACTGCCTGCGGGGGCACCACTGGAGTGCCTTCATATGCCAGTGTGCATGACTGACCAACAGAATGCAGGAAGCGAACAGACCGAGCAGGCGTAGGACTTCCAGGACTGGAGCAACCGTTCCATCGTGAAACAAAGTAATCATCTCCTTAATGTCGAGAATTCTCTTTGGAGGTGGAAAAACTCGACACGCAGTAGTATCCAGTACCGCCCCTATGAACAGGTTGCACTGAGAAGGCACCAGGTGAGATTTGGGCACATTTATTGAAAAACCCAAGTTGAACAACAGCTGAGCTGTTACTCGCAGATGATTAGGCACCATCTCCGGCGACTCCGCTTTGAGCAGCCAGTCGTCCAGGTAAGGGAAAACCGGGATCCCCGACCTCCTGAGATGAGCTGCCATCACCTTTGTGAAGACTCAAGGTGCAGTAGTAAGACCAAACGGTAGGACCGTAAACTGGTAGTGCTGCGACCCTACCGTAAAACGGAGATACTTCCTGTGCGACTTCAGGATAGGGATGTGGAAATACGCATCCTGCAAATCGATCAACACCATCCAGTCGTCTTGCTGCAGCGCCAGAAGAAGCTGAGCAAGGGTCAGCATCTTGAATTTCTCCTGTTTGAGGTAAAAATTCAAGACCCTGAGTTCTAAGATCGGACGTAACCTGCCATCCTTTTTAGGAATCAGGAAATACCGGGAGTAGCATCCCTGACCCCTTTCCTGCTCCGGAACCACCTCTATCGCACCTTTTTGTAATAAGGCAAGGACCTCCTGGAGAAGAAGCAAATGATCTTCCTAACAGAAACCTTGGTAAGAAGGAGGAAACTCCCGAAAGGGAATGGCGTACCCATTTGCTACAAGGTTTAAACCCCAAAAGGTCTGACGTGACTGATTCCAACCCTGTAGAAAGTGAGACAGCCGACCCACATGTTCCAGGATGGGTAATCTAGGGCTGCTTTCCTGCTTTACCAAGGGGAGCAGAGGAGGTGGAAGAGACTGCGGGCCGACCCACGTTGGCGACCCCCGTTTCTTTCTCTGTAGGACTTGTAAAGAGGATTTTGCTGCTCTTGTAGCTGAGGCTGTCATAAGCAACAAAAGGAAGACCTTCCAAATCCTTGATACTTCTTATATCCAAACCCCCTTGACTGAGTTTGCAACCCTAAGGATTTTGCCGTGGCTTTGCTATCTTTGAACCTCTGAAGCGCAGAATCAGCCTTCTATCCGAAAAGTTTTGAACCATCAAAGGGCAAATCAAGAAGGGTAGCCTGTACATCTGGAGAAAACCCAGAGGATCTGACCCAAGCCAGTCTCCTGGTAACTATGGAGGAGCTCATAACCCTGGCCACCGAATCAGCTGTATCCAGGCCAGACTGTATAACCCGACAAGCAGCAGCCTGAGCATCCGACAGAACCTCCATAAAATGTTCCCGCTCATCAGCCAACTTGGGAGCCAACTGCTTAGCGGAATCCATCAAGGCATGTATGTAACGTCCCAACAAACAGGTAGCATTGGTTGACTTTAGTGCCATGCTAAAGGAAGAAAATACTTTCTTAGCCGATTGCTCCAACTTCTTAGAGTCCCTGTCGGCAGGAGCCTGAGGAAAAGTGTCTGAAGATTTTTTAGAACAGGACGCCTGTACCACCAAACTCCTTGCCACAGATTTAGATACAGCAGAAGTCACTGGTTTACGCCACACTTCCAGGATAGGCTCAGTTAAAGCCTCATCAAAAGGCAACAGCGGCTCAACTATCGAAGATGGTGAATGCATAACCTCCGTGAGCAAATTTGGTTTATACTGTAGGCACTTGCAAGTCCAAAAGCTCCACAGCCTCTCGGATAACAGTATGATACGGAGCCACCTCTTGAGATGGAGAAGCCCTTGAAGAAGAAAGCTCCCACTCTGGGGAGGTGTACAGGCCACTAGCCTCCTGAAGCCCCTTGAAATCATCGACAGACTCCTCTATCTCACCCTCTTCAACCTCTTCTCACTGATACGGTTCTTCCTCCAACAGTCTCTGCGCCTCTTTCCTCAAGCGCAACTTCGGTTGCGGCGTCGGAGGCGCCACAAGCAGCGCCGACCTCTCCGGAGCCGGTGTCGAAGGAGGGTCTGATGCCGAAATCGGCATCGTACGAAGCCGAGAGGAAGGCCCACCAGACGGCGCCGGGGACTCCGTATACGGCGTCGAAAATCCCAGAGCCGGAAACTGCCATGACGGCGCCATCGGCATAAAAGGCACGAACGGTGCCTCTGCATATTGCTGAGGCACGCCCAAATTGAAGGCTAGTGGACCGAAGGTGCTCCGGAGGGGAAGGCTGCCTTGGTAAACACGCCATACATAGCATTTAAAAAATGCATAGGATCTGAACCCGGTGTAGGAAATTGAGGCTACGGAGCCGAGTCAGTATCCACACGAGGAGTATCCGACGTCGGAACAGGCGGAGCCACAGGTCCAGTCTCGTGTTCAGGAGAAGGTTCATCCTGAACTGTTAAGTCATCCGACTCCAGAGCGGTATCGGCGACCGCGCCAGCGTACCTTTTGGAGAAGGAGATTTATCTGGAGTCACCAGAGGAGATGTGAAGGAGATACAAAGTCTTTTTGACGACGTTGAGGCGCTGGAGAAGGTGATCTCCAAGTCTTTCCCTTTGATGAACGACGCCGAGAGCCATGTCTCCTCTTCTTCTTGTGCTTCCTTGACTTCGAAGCATGCGAAGTCGACGACTTTGACCTTTTTCGCCCTCTCTTCTCCTTCCTTGCTTTTGCCATGAAAAGCTTGGCCTCACGTTCTTTCATAGCCTTCGGGTTCATCTTACGACAGCATGAACAGCCCTCCACGTCATGGTCCGAAGACAAACACCACAAACAGTCCTCATGGGGGTCAGTGATGGACATATGATCCCCACACTCTCTACAGGGCTTAAATCCTGACTTCCTCGAAGTCGCCTTCACAAAGCTACAGTTAAAACTGGATAAACAACAAAGCAACACGACACAGTATGGAGAGTCCCAGAAAAACGTTACGCGTCGAGGGGGCGGAAAAAAGGGAACCGACGTCATCACGCCGACGAGGCTCTCCTATGGCTCCAGTGACGTCATGCGGAGTCGCGAGCAGAGCCGTAGTATTGTGACGACCTAGTCAGCGTGGAGAGCTAGAAAAAAGTTTTCACGGAATGCTGGCACAGGGGATATTCATAAGGTGAGGAATCCACAGGCAGATGTATCCATCAGAAAGATATTAATCGCCCCGGGCTGTGGTACGGCAACAATGAGGTGACACTAACAGCGATAATAGATTAACAACCATTGCAAAGCCAATAGATCCTGCATTTTGGACCTACTGTCTTTGTTAATATATTTTTAGTTATGCTGTAAAACCGGTCTAAAGAGGAAACTCATAAAAAGTGTTAAGCCACTGCATCGGTGTCATTTTTTAGTGGTATGCACCACACATGTACGTGTTTTCCAAATTTATATATATATTTTTTTCATGTAGTGTTCCAAGTCGGATTGTTAAAATAACAACAGAAGTTATTGCAATTTTAAAACAAAAAAAGAAAATCTGGGTGGGGGGAAAGTTACAAAGAGGGTGGAAATACTTGCAGTGGCATGAAATGAGTGATGTTAAACAAATGAAAATGTAAAATAAACCATATCCTAGTTTTGAAAGCCTCAGTAAAGTCACAGTGTTAATAAAAAGAAAATGTCAAAGTTAATCTATGATATAATGCGTGATCATTTTGTGATTGTGTGTATATTGTAAAACATCCTTGTTTTCTAATTACAAATAATAATGTAAATCTGCCCGTGTTGTGGCTCAATATTACTAAAGCATCGATAGTGACAACAAATAAGGTGAAAGCAACATAAATAAGAAACAGCAAAACAATTTTTTTAATTGCCGGACAGATGTGCAAATACATGTAGCGCCATGAATTGATTAATTTGAAAGAAAACCCACTGTGAAATAAAACTACATGTTTTGAAAGGAAGAACATCCAATGTAAAAAAAAATTGCAGCTTTTGAAAGCATTTGTCATGGTGTAATGATGTTAAATCAAACAAAATGTAAAGTAAAAGCATATTCTGCATGTCCAGGAACAGTACTACTGAAATGTTTATATAATGGGAAAATAATTTAAATATGTGGAAATAATAGAAAGCATGAAGCAGAGAGATTACCAACAAAAAAAAGTGTGTTGCTAAAAGACAAGGAGGAACACAGCTACTTGGTCCATGCTCCACAGAGGAGCTAACACAAGAAAGGAAAATAAGTCTAAAGGAGCTAAGCTATTGAAAGATAGCAAGTGAGAGTGACAAAAAAATAACCAATGGTATGCTGTGGTGGGTTGTAAGCCCACTGAATAGTTAACTATATATCCCGCAGCACAGTGCGTGCACTGTGGTAGGCAAGACCTAAAAGGACTTGCTCACCTGCTTTACCATATTGAAATGGCTAAAGAAAATCATTTGGATGCTCCCTAATGCCACCCTAAAGACAGTTGTCCAGGCACTGATAACATCTAGACTGGATTACGGTAATATTCTTTTTTTGGGGCGCTAATAGGGAGGTCCTACGTAAGCTTCAGGTGGTTCAGAATTCGGCCGCTAGACTGCTCTGCAGACTTCCTAGAGTGACTTTCACTACTATTGCCTTGAGAGAGTGGAAAATCGGACTAAATTTAAAACTCCCAACTATATGTTCAAGATTAAGACAGGTACGGCTCCCTACTACCTGCCAAAGTTAGTCTGTCCCTACCAACCTTCTCGCCTGTTATGATCCACCACCCAGGAAAAATTTGTGGTCCCTAGGATCAAGCTTGCACCAATAGGTGGTCATTCCTTTTCCTACCTCGGCCCTCTGTTATGGAACTCTCTTCCAATAACGATTCATAAAGTAACACTACATACAAATTTTAGCAAATTACTAAAAACCTGGCTATTTAATCAATAAACCTTGACCTTCCTCCTCCTCTGACCTCAATCCTGCGCCGAGAAACCCTTTTTGGGTAGCTGTGCGCATTATAAAATTATTTTAACATAACAAAGTTTAAGCGTCACTATGCCATCCAGTGGGAATGAAAATTAACCACAAAGGCAAATCACATGTTTTCTCCCAAGGATGAAGCTGAGACATTTTATCTGTCAGTAATAAGTAAGACATTGGGTAGGGATGACACTGATGGTTGAGGTGAGGGTTAAGTATCTAGCAGTCATACTCATTAAATCTCAGACATATTGCTTACCACTCCGTTTTGGCCTGGGTTATCACTAAGCAATTCTGGCAACCTAATTGTGAATGCAGGAGTATGTTACACAATACCCCTGTGGGCACTTCCTCCTTCAACCACACACCATACTTACAAGCTTGGTGGGGAGGGTTGTAGGTGACATTCTCAAAGACACATTCAGAGTTGGATAATTATATGTTTAAGGATAATGAAATCACATTTATGATTTTCAATGTTTACTTCCATTGATGTAATCACGAGAAATTTAAGGCTGGCCATACTCGCCTTCAAAGTATGATTGATACATTTTCCTTCTCTTAAAAAACAAAAACGAAAAAAGAACTGAAATCAAAAAATAAAAACATGTTTGAACGAATTAGAGGGGTCGGAACCAATCAGTTTTTAAATCCTTTAATCATATAGCACTACCACGGATTTATCTGCATTCTATAATGACATCTTGTATAGAAGTGTTGAGATAGCTAAAAATTAATTTAAATTGTCCTCATCGTGTATTGAGACAACTACATGGATGCTCGGCTTCAAGAAATAAAGTAAAACAAGAAAGAATTCATCCTGGTGCAAAGTATGGTAAAGAAACCTCCAATAAACTGCAATTTTCCACATACGGTGCTGGTTGCATGAAGTCTTGTTGCCCCGGTTTACTCATCCAAGTTGATGGATTTAGGTGATGTGAGACGGGGTGATAGAGCCTGTCTTTGCGCTAGTTTGTGACCATGAATGAGGCAGATTACATAAGAAATGCGGATTTCTCAAGCTGCGTGCTGTGCATCCTTCAGCATGGATTCAGCAGTAGCTCTTTCTTGTGTTGCTTATTTCCAGAGTTCACTCACTGCATGTATCTTGTATGATATTGCAGCAGTTCTAAAGCACACACCCCCCTCTGCAGGGGACAGAAGCGCATTTGTTGACAAACATCATACTACTCTGTGGGAGTGCGCGTTGTTGGCAACGTTCTGTATTTGTTGTGATCCGATGTGGAAAATGTTTTGGTATGACGGTGGGGGACCATAAAGGTATTCTTTTCTGGTCTTGGGGCTCAGTGCCCAGCACAGCAATGAAGAAGAAGGTGCGAGAAATAGGTGTACGAAATATAATTATGACTAAAACATATGGCAGTTATACAGCACCAATCTAACCAGAAGGGTAGTGTCCATATATATCGAAAAAAGTGGGGTAATCTGATAAGACTTCAAAATGGCAATATGCGCAAGGCAGATATGCTGTCAAATTAGACATATTATGCCAAATGAGCAAGAATGGGAGTTAGTGACGTGAGCAGGTGCCATTCTCTTTTTAAAGGCAGGGGGACAGCCTACTGTTGTATGAATATAGCTCAAGAGCCAAGAAGAGTAATCTAGGATGGCAATCTGAGCAGAAACTACACAATCTTCTAAAGGTCTCAATTTCACCTACTCTTGTTAGGCTGAAGGACACCAACATTATGGGCAGGGGTCCATGCTCCAAACCCTTCTCCCAAAGACCCTCCAAAACTAGCCTAGCACCAGTAGAGCAAGACGGAGTCGGCTCATGCCTTAGACCCCAGACAGATGAGCACCATGCGCATGGCAGAGTGAGAGAAGAAAAAGCACTTGGCAAGTTGATGCGCTTCAAGCAGAAGAACGAACCAGCTTTCCCCGTGTAACCCTTTGTCTTCACCACTTCATGCAAGCCTAATAATTTTACGTAAAGCCCAGATAATTATTATTAACTGTCTTTATGTTTGTGTGCTAAGAACAAGAGGACGACCACCACACAATTCTGGGTTATGCAGCAACTAGACGAGAGCAGCAGGTGAAATGGGCAACCGTCCCGTCCACTGCACCACAACCTGAACAGATTCCCAAGGTTGGCAACACAACCATTTTGGCCTGTTCCCACTGAGATACAAATGACCTCCGTGATGGTTCTTTTGATCTCATGGCTAACTCCTATAGACCTCCTTAGATTTCACTCTTCGCCTTGAGGCAGACATTAGAAAGTACCCCAGACACTTTAAGACCCACCCGGGCTGCCACATATGCGAACGTAACTCAGTAAATGTCTTCTGGTTGTTATTCCTTCATTTCATTCCCCCACACCCTACTCCATGTACACGCAATAAAGCAATCATTTGGTTACATTACTGTCATATAAAAGCAATAAAGATAAAATACATTGAAGCCTGTTTTCATATATTGTTTTGCTACCTAAACATATGCAGGAACCTTTCTTCTTAGAACTAACCTGTAGTTTCAAACATTAAAACAATGACTCGCTACATGGGAAGTAGGTTTTAAGAGGGCTCAAAAAAAGTATCAACTCTCAGATTTAATAGCAAAGACAGACTCGGCCAGACTGAATTAGAGTATCAAGCAACTCTGGTTGTGTTGAAAGGTCTTTGACATGAAGATAAAGTTCACTGATCCAGGCATTAGTGTTAAGCCGCCTGGACTACAGCAATGCCCTGCTCATCTCAGCCAACGAAGACTCCTTAAATAAATTGCAAGTAGTCCAGAACACTGCGGCCCACCTAGTTGCTAACGCCCCTCCTAGAACGGCCTCCCTACCCCTTCTACAACAACTCCATTGGCTCCCAGTGCGGAAGCGGATTAAATTCAAGATATGCTGTATTGTTTATAAATCTCTACATGACCTGGGTCCCAGCTATCTGAAAAATTTGTAAGGTACCTCCATTCCAGGTCCCTTCAGGCAGGGTCAAAATCATTACTTTACGCCCCAAGATTTAAAAAAGCTTCTCTCACCTGGCCCCCCTCTACTGGAACCAACTCCCCATTCATCTATGTCAATGCCCCTGACTACTTGAAATTCAGAAAGCTGCTAAAAACCTCTTTGTTCTGATGTGTGTCTTCCTGGTTTTCGCTAGCAGTCCCAGCGCGGAAATACCCCAGATGGGGTGATTCGGGTGCTTTATAAATGAATAAATATCAAATATCACTCAAGAACTCCTTAGTTACCTCAAACCAATACTGCTCAAAGTTGTCTGGCCGCTACTGAGACTTCAACAAAATCCTAAAGAGTCAGGTTTCTTGCCCAGTAGTGTAGTCATTATAAGGCCCATTGACAGACTTGTGTAAGGTTCACACCATCAGTGTCCTCAAAAGCATCTGAATATTGTTTATTCTCCTATTAACCTTCTTGTTAGTGCTTTGTCTCCTAGACAACAACAAGTCTTTCGTAATTACTAAAGCATTGAAACATTAAATACTCTTCTACAGTAACAAATAATAAAGAACAGAAAATTGTGGATCGGTTGGCTTAACAAGTTTTGCTCACCATTAGTAGAGTGCTGCAACAGCTTAACAAGATTACATAGAAAAAATAAATATATCCCACTACTGTTCGCTAGAGCAAATAACACCTTCTAAGTCACAGTCCTAGTTTTAAATGTTAAAAGTACAGCAACAAACAGGCATTTTGAGTACCTTCTCCACTACATCCAAGTCTCCAGCAGTCATAATACTTCTGACAAGCTTTCCAGCATTATCTGCCACAGCGTATGCAGATGCCACCACCCGCATCAGCACAGATGAACAGGCCATGGTGTGAACTGAAAAGGAAACGGACACTTCAGGATTATTAGCAAAAGAAGGTACATGAGGATTGAATAAAGTCAAACAAGGAAATTACCAATCTATTAGTTAACTTTAATGTTTAGATCAGGATTTTCTTATAATGCACACATTATGCAATCTGGAGCGCCTCTGGGCAATAGGTTACAGAGCTTAACAAGAATGATGTGAGGTTATCAGACTATTGGAAAAGAGGCAGAGATGCTAAAAGGAAGTAAACTGTAAAATGTCCAGTGAAACTTTAAACAGGTGGTGATAATCCGGCTAATGGTAAGACAGAATTTTGATAGGTGGACACGCTGAACTAAGAAGGAGCTACCTATCCCCTGCATTCTGCTATATTTAGGAATCAAGAATAAAGTCACTTGGAAGGACCAAAATAGTAACAGAGAAAGTAGAGATAGATTTCCTGTGTCAGTAACAGAGGCCTTGTCAATAAAAGATTAGGACAGCAACTTTGAACTGAACATTGCTAGCTTCGCTTCTGGGAGCAATTTCAGTGACTGGAGGAGTCATAGCTGCTTAACAAGGGAGAGGTAGACAACAGATCTCTGCAGCTCTCAGCATACGCAGTCTGGGCCTGAAAGAGATCCCTGGATTTGCCAGTTAAATGCTAGAAAATCAAGGGAATTGCTCCTGAGACACGGTTTTAGCAGGATTCAACACTGACATGACAACAGGCACTACATCTAAAATGCACTGTTGTGGTCTCCTGGGAGACTCATAACTTACTGATGCTGGATACCTCAAGGCAGGCACTGCATCTCCGACAGTTTAGGTTTACTGCAAACATCAAATACTGAACCTGCTCTTTCTCATCTTCCAGGTGTTGTGACCATCCCGCTAGAGACTACAGCTCCAAAAATAATCTTTATATGTTAGAATCTTCGTTTAGGAATATTTAAGTTTAAAGTGACTTCTCATCACCCATTAGTCGGTACTCCCAATGTGTCATGATCCCTTTGCAACTTGAAGATCATCTGAGTGTCGTTAGTGTAGTTGTAGAATGTTAGGTTGCAGAATATGATACGGTCCGGTAATGGGCTGAGGAAGGGGTTCAACCGGAAAGGTAAGATGACTAAGACCAGGTGTACGCCAGTATTTGTGTGTAAAGGTGGAAATGCAAATAGGGGCAGAAGATTATGCTGATCCAGAGAGACAGGCAGATGAGACCCATTTAAGGATGCTGCCCATGGTACCAAGTTCCTCTAATCTCACTAGAAGAGAATGCGTTGGACTACTGTACTGAATGTGGCAGACATGTTCAGAATTACAATTGTGGTGGCTTAATTTCCATCCGTGGTGGTCTTGAGGTTACCTAAAACAGAAATCAGAGAGGATTTAGTGCCTCTTTAAAGACCAATCCCAATTTGTGACTCTGAAAGAAGGAGATTTTCTTCAGGAGGTCATAGATCATAGTGAATGCTGCTCATTGGTTAATTTTCCTAAAATCGACACATCAAGATTGGGCTACAGCTGACCCAGTCTGATGGATCCAGATTATTTAAGTGGCTGTAGGTAGGATATCTTGGGGGCTGCGGAGAAGGTGCCTGATGATTCTGATGATAATGAATTCTTGATAATAAGTATAGCTAGTGATGTGACAACCTCTGCGGCTTAGATGTTCTTGTGGGTCAGTGGCAGACAGGATCTGACAGTGAGCCTAGACCTAGAGGTTTATCAGCCTTGACCCAAGTACATAATTAGAAGGCTGAGGTCAGGGCCCAGAACCAGTTTCTGGTATAGCCTCATTATTCTTAGTCTTCCTGGGCTGAAGTTCGTTCCATCTGTGTAGTCCCAACATCTTGACGTTTGCCACTAAGTATTTTTGTGATGGTTTAAGAAAGCCTGTGATTGTTGAATGAATGAACAGTGGTGCACTCCAGGTTGAGGAATTTGATGAGGTTCCTTCAAAGAGTATTTGACATAGGAAATCTGCTTGGAAAAAATATAGCCTGTTTGCATTCTTGATTGACTTTAGGTCTCCTACTGAGTGACTGGACATTATTTATTGTGCATATTCACATATTTCTTACTTTGGCGCTGGAGTACAGTGATTTTTGTATCCATCTTTTTGCATTCATTTGATGAGTCATTGGGGGTTATGACAATGGTTTAAGCACATGTATGTCTTAAGAGGAATGATTATGCCGAAGGGTTTGGAGAGCCAACTACAGAACTGTTTCATGTCTGTTGTTTGATCCTGAGGGAATTTGCTGAGATGAGAGTTGCGGTACAAAAGGGGGTGGTGATGGACGGAGCATCAGAACCAATCAAACACTCACACCCAGTCAGCAGATCTGGGTTTGATCCATCACCGTTCTTTGGCCCACTCCGCCACCCCAGTTCAGACATGGCCATATGCAAATCAGTCTGACCCTGTGCCTCATGGGAACAGTCCAGCCCGAACTGCCAAGCCATGCCTTCCCTGGACCGGAAACAAGCTTCCTAGGACCGGTTTCTGGCATTTCAGCCGTCGTCAGCCAGGCTTGCTTGAATCCAGTGGCAAAGTGAGCAAGGGACTCACGTCTGAGCATACCCTGCCAACTTATGGCGAACAAAGCGGTACAAAAGGGGGTGGTGATGGACGGAGCATCAGAACCAATCAAACACTCACACCCAGTCAGCAGATCTGGGTTTGATCCATCACCGTTCTTTGGCCCACTCTGCCACCCCAGTTCAGACATGGCCATATGCAAATCAGTCTGACCCTGTGCCTCATGGGAACAGTCCAGCCCGAACTGCCAAGCCATGCCTTCCCTGGACCGGAAACAAGCTTCCTAGGACCGGTTTCTGGCATTTCAGCCGTCGTCAGCCAGGCTTGCTTGAATCCAGTGGCAAAGTGAGCAAGGGACTCACGTCTGAGCATACCCTGCCAACTTATGGCGAACAAAGCGGTACAAAAGGGGGTGGTGATGGACGGAGCATCAGAACCAATCAAACACTCACACCCAGTCAGCAGATCTGGGTTTGATCCATCACCGTTCTTTGGCCCACTCTGCCACCCCAGTTCAGACATGGCCATATGCAAATCAGTCTGACCCTGTGCCTCATGGGAACAGTCCAGCCCGAACTGCCAAGCCATGCCTTCCCTGGACCGGATGAGAGTTGAGCACATTGAGGCTGAGTTTATTTTACTGTCTGCAGATAGCTAAAGTCAATGATTTTAGGCTCCTTGTAAAGAGATGGGTGGTAAAAGAGATCAGATGGCTGTCACTCTAGATGACAGACAAACTGATACTGTGATGAGTCCAAACAGGGCGAAGGAGGTGTGTGTACACGGGTCCTACTATGAACCAAGTGACGGTTGGAACCTCCAAATTTGTCACAATCGTTCATAGCTGTGGCAGAGGTTAGTTGAACCAGATGTTCACATGGCCCGAGATGTAGAGAATGCGCTTGTGTAAAAAGACGTCCAGACTACTTCAGCTGTTTAGCAGTGGACTGCAGAGCAGAAGAACTTCACACTAATTACATGCGAGCAAAGAACAAGAAATGATTCTCAATTTATCATGAGGACACCTTGAACATTAATAGTTTGTAATGATTCTTTAAAAACAAAAAGTAGTTCCTTGTGGCCTTCGTCTGATGCTTTCGTATCAGGATTCAATAACCAGAGGCATTAGCTCATGAGATACAGATGAAAAGAGTCTCCTAATCAGGTCTGTGACAAAGAGTAGGACTGTTTTTGGGTCAGTTTGAAGATGTTTATTTAATTCATATTGATCGAGAGAGTCCTTTCTTCTAAAGTTGTTAAAGTAGCGAATACTGTGGGTTAGCAGGAGGCATAGTCGGTAGGGCTGAATATGTAGGCTGCAAAAAGGTTAGCAGGCGTAAAAGGCGTGGATGGCAAAGATTAGGGGGATGAGGAAAAAAACTGTTGAATGAATTGGGCTGAGAAAGACATAGGAAGAAATTGATGCGCGTTTGCATGGATGCCAGACCTTTTAACAATGGGTGAGGAGTGTGGTGCGTATGCAAGGTGTTAGGGAAGTATACGGGAGACTCACGTGCCCAAAATGAGGCAAGAGATGCATGTGGGAGGAAAGTGCTGGGACATTAGGAGAAAAGAGAGTAAAGGGAGGAGGATGGGAGAAAGCACTATAAGGCATAGATTTTGGTAAGATGAGAAAGGCTTTAGAGGAGTAATGTTGGAGAAAGAAGGATGTAAGTGGGTTTAAGAAGGGTTACTAAGGAGGCAGTGGCATAATGAAACTTGAGGGGGGCCCCCTGCAAGGTACATTCGAGGGGCCCCCGAATCAGGAGCTCTCGGGCCAGATAACTGTGTATAAAACTGCAAAAATAATTGATTTCAATCACTCATTCAACCCAGTTTGCATCGCAAATGCTGAGGTGCTTCTGAATCTGCAAGGTGCAGGACCCCACCTGTGCGGCAACGCCTCCCAGTCTGCCACTGACAACCTAACTCTTTCACAGTTCATAATGGGCTGAATGAGAGTTGGTCCTTTGAAACTCACGGGGTGTCAAAATGCAGGACAATTGGCTTCATGCTGTGCTGTGTGCCTTTGAGTGAGCAGTCGGGATAGGATCGCCAATTACAGGCCAAACTGCTAAATGTATACTGGGCTTGAAGCCGTGGTATGGGGCTGCAAGGTCCAGGGAAGAAGGGGGCCCGCCCCTTTCTCTATTCCTCCCAGCACTACATGTGCCTGCGAAGCCCAGGAGAGAGACACCCCTTCCCTCAGCGGGCCTGGCAGATCTGCAGCATAGGGGCGAGACCCCATGCTGGTGTGCTGAGCATGGGGCCCTGAGCAACTGCCCACGCCCAACATTGGCCTTGCAAGCCAGACCCTTGGCTCGGTCCTCCCTGTTAATTTGTTGGGTGGCCTACCTCTACTGCACCCAGGTGCGCAACGCTCATTGCGCTCAAAGGGCTTCAGCCTCCCCTCCCCCCGTCGTGTGTGTCAGCCGGGCTGAGACAGCATCCCGGACACACACATAGCTGCACCTGAGGACTTTACAGGTCTTTCAAAGGCCATTTATTTGTTAGCGAGGCTTTGTTGCGTTTTCACCCCTTCTTAGAGCCTATGCATCTTCACTCTGCCTATTGCTGGAAGAATTAGGCCCCTGCCCCTTGAAATTGTATTAGCCCCTCCCGAAATTTGGCTCTAGTTGCGCCTCTGACTGCATCCATAGGGTGATCACTCGCAAGCGTTCCTACCACGCAGGGGGACTACCCACGCCATATTAAATAGTCGATGGTGAGAGTTTTTAAAAATGTTTTATTTAATGCAGTTTTGTATAGCGTGAACTTTACCGAAAGGTGCCGAGGGCTGTCATCCTCAAACCAAATAGGGTTTTAAGTCTGAGATGGTCTTTTTCTTTCTCTTTTGATGCAAAGACCTGTTGTGTTTCTAGCTTTCAATTTGACTGAAACAGTTTTTAAATTGATGTATAAACAGTTATTAATTCCACTCCTCGTGACGCCGTTCTTCATGACTGTCCCTCACAACCCTCTCTTTTCTGCAGCGCCCCCCCGCCCTCATAGCTGCCAAGGTTTCAGATTGCTTATGTGTGACATTTTCATAATTTCAGTGTAATAATGAGTGACATTCAACGACTATGAGTGACACTTTTCCTCATGCAAAATCAGGCAATGAAGACGAGGGAAACATAAATATTAGAAATTACACCCATTTGAGTAACAAGAAATTCCTTTTGCATGTGTAAAACTAAGCAATGTAGTCCACAGAAAGACAATATCAGAAATGACACCCTTTTGAGCAATGAAAAACTCTAAAAAAAAAAAAAAAAAAGCCCTTCACACTACTGCAAAATCCTTGAAATGGAAGATCACTAAAGTACAGCTGCTTTTTAAGACGACTATTGCATTTTCACCCAGTGCTTTATTTGCTGGTTATGACCTCATAGCACTATGAATAAAGAAATCAGTAATTCCCAAAGCACAAAACAGGGCACAAATCTGTCTCTCTCTAGTTACACACACAACCTACATGTGATTGTGTTAATCAGTTGACGTTTCATAAGGTAAACGTAAAAGAAAAAATAATTAATTTTCTCATCAATTTAACTTGCATGATCTATGAGCACCTTTAAATTAAAGTATATCATGGTTGTATATATGGTTACCTGAAGAACAAAGACCAGAATAGTTTTAGAACATTTTGTTCTCAAAAGCCGTGATGTCTTTTACTCCCACAAACACACTCTGAAAGACATGATTATTCCCCCATGCTTATACAGCACTCACCTTCTGTGCTCTGCTGGACTCTCATCTCTTATGCCATCAGAAGCCCAGCGAGCGTCTATTCTTCGCCCAGGTTGTTGGTCAGGGTGGGCAAGTGAGCTTCACACAGTGCTGAGAGATAAGTAGCAGGTTGTAGGTGGCTGCATGCCTCGCATCTAGGACCATCGGCCAAGGTCCCTCGATGTAAATAACCTGAGTAGGTGAGGGCTGGCAGGCCTCGATACGCAGGCAGACTGCCAACACAACTCTCCTTCACAAGCTTGCTGAGCTCTTGAACTGGCCTTTAATTTAGCAACTAGGGAAATGTAACAGCTGCCAGCAGTAGTCTTAAACTGCCACACACTTCTGCTCTGCCAAATGTATTTCACTGTAGTACAGTTTATTAGAAATGTTTGCACAGCGCACAGTGAAATTTAGTATTTGCCCAGGATCACACCACTTGGTCAAACAGGAAAGAGCGGGTGAAAGACAAAATCACGTTGAAAAGTGGCCTTATTTACTGCAAAGCAGATCGGAAGGGCAGATGTGATTCTCTGTCTTCTTGCTACTCGATGTCCATAAAATTCAGGCATGCCCAATACAGAACTTCCTCCATGTGGGTAACGCTAAAGCCGGGCCATTTCAAAGAAATGGAATTTCACTGGGCCTACTTCTAGTCATTGTTACATATGCGAGCACATTCAAACTTGTGAGTTATGGATTGTGCGCTGTGCAAACATTTCTAATAAAGTGTACTACAGTGACATGCATTTGGCAGAGCAGAATTGTGTGGCAGTTTAAGACCACTGCTGGCAGCTGTTACATTTTCCTAGTTGCTAAATTAAAGGCCAGTTCAAGACCTCAGCAAGCTTGTGAAGGAGAGTTGTGTTGGCAGGATGTTGTTTTCCCTGCAGTCTGCCTGCGTATCGAGGCCTGCCAGCCTTCACCTACTCAGGTTATTTACATCGAGGGACCTTGGCCGATGGTCCTAGAGGCGAGGCATGCAGCCACCTACAACCTGCCACTTATCTCTCAGCACTATGTGAAGCTCACTTGCCCACCCTGACCAACAACCTGGGCGAAGAATAGACGCTCGCTGGGCTTCTGATGGCATAAGAGATGAGAGTCCAGCAGAGCACAGAAGGTGAGTGCTGTATAAGCATGGGGGAATAATCATGTAGTTCAGAGTGTGTTTGTGGCAGTAAAAGACATCACGGCTTTTGAGAACAAAATGTTCTAAAACTATTCTGGTCTTTGTTCTTCAGGTAACCATATATACAACCATGATATACTTTAATTTAAAGGTGCTCATAGATCATGCAAGTTAAATGGATGGGAAAATGAATTATTTTTTCTTTTACGTTTACCTTTTGAAACTTTAACTGATTAACATAATCGCAGGTAGGTTGTGTGTGTAACTAGAGAGAGACAGATTTGTGCCCTATTTTGTGCGTTGGGAATTACTGATTTCTTTATTCATAGTGCTATGAGGTCCTAACCAGCAAATAAAGCACGGGGTGAAAATGCAATAGTCGTCTTAAAAAGCAGCTGTACTTTAGTGACCTTCCATTTCAAGGATTTTGCCGTAGTGTGAAGGGCTTTTTTAGAGCTTTTCATTGCTCAAAAGGGTGTCATTTCTGATATTAATGTCTTTCTGTGGACTACATTGCTTAGTTTTACACATGCAAAAGGAGTTTCTTGTTACTCAAATGGGTGTAATTTCTAATATTTATGTTTCACTCGTCTTCACTGCCTGATTTTGCATGAGAGAAAGTGTCACTCATAGTCGTTGAATGTCACTCATTATTACACTGAAATTATGAAAATGTCACACATAAGCAATCTGAAACCTTGGCAGCTATGAGGGCGGGGGGCACTGCAGAAAAGAGAGGGTCGTGAGGGACAGTCATGAAGAACGGCGTCACGAGGAGTGGAATTAATAACCGTTTATACATCAATTAAAAAACTCTTTCAGTCAAATTGAAAGCTAGAAACACTCCAGGTCTTTGCATCAAAAGAGAAAGAAAAAGACCATCTCAGACTAGAAACACTATTTGGTTTGAGGATGACAGCCCTCGGACACCTTTCGGTAAAGTTCACGCTATACAAAATTGCATTAAATAAAAAAAAATTAAAAACTCTCCCCATCGACTATTTAATATGGCGTGGGTAGTCCCCCTGCATGGTAGGAACTCTTGAGAGTGATCACCCTATGGATGCAGTCAGAGGCGCAACTAGAGCCAAATTTCGGGAGGGGCTAATACAATTTCAAGGGGGAGGGGCCTAATTCTTCAAGCAATAGGCAGAGTGAAGATGCAGAGGCTCTAAGAAGGGGCGATAGCACAAAAAAAGCCTTGCTAACAAGTAAATGGTCTTTGAAAGACATGTGAAGTACTCAGGTGCGGCTGTGTGTGTGTGTGTCCGGGATGCTGTCTCAGCCTGGATGACACATACAACGGGGGGAGGGGAGGCTGAAGCCCTTTGAGCCCAATGGGCGTTGCGCGCCTGGGTGCAGTAGAGGTAGGCCACCCAACAAATTAACAGGGAGGACCGAGCCAAGGGTCTGGCTTGCAAGGCCAATGTTAGGCGTGGGCAGTTGCTCAGGGCCCGTGCTCAGCACACCAGCATGGGGTCTCGCCCCTATGCTGCAGATCTGCCAGGCCCGCTGAGGGCCGGGGCGTCTCTCTCCTGGGCCTCGTAGGCACATGTAGTGCTGGGAGGAATAGAGAAAGGGGCGGGCCCCCTTCTTCCCTGGACCTTGCAGCCCCATACCACGGCTTCAAGCCCAGTATACATTTAGCAGTTTGGCCTGTAATTGGCGATCCTATCCCGACTGCTCACTCAAAGGCACACAGCACAGCATGATGCCAATTGTCCTGCATTTTGACACCCCGTCCGTTTCAAAGGACCAACTCTCATTCAGCCCATTATGAACTGTGAAAGGGTTAGCTTGTCAGTGGTAGGCTGGGAGGCGTTGCCGCACAGGTGGGGTCCTGCACCTTGCAGATTCAGAAGCACCTTCAGCATTTGCGATGCAAACTGGGTTGAATAAGTGATTGAAACCAATTATTTTTGCAGTTTTATACAGCACGGACTTGGCCTGCAGATATTGGAGTGCTTCACAAAAGCAATGGCTACATTACACAAGGACACATTCCTGGGAGATTAAGTGATTTGCTCAGAATCACTGTTGATGTTGAGCCGATTGCTGTGACTCAAACCAGGTTCCCCAGCCAGCAGCTCTGGACTAATTCCACATTCTGTCTCCTCCTCTACCCCAGTGGCATAACGCAGACCCCCTCAGCCCCTGCGGGCCCCCCAAGCTGTAGGAGCGCCGCCTCAGCACAGTTATCTGGCCCGAGAGCTCCTGATTCGGGGCCCCTCGAATGTACATTGCAGGGGGCCCCCCTCAAGTTTCGTTACGCCACTGGAACTACCCCCTCTGAAGGAGGCAGAGACTGGGACAGGGTCTCTTGCTAGCCGTTCGGCTGCTTGAGAAATACTTGAACCAATGACCCCGCATGCACAGACCCAGCGCAATGTTACGGAGATGTTCATCTTTATTCAAGATTCCAGAGCCGAACATATTGACCCCTGCTCTCTGGAAATGCGCTTCAGGCCCGCCAGCAAAAGGTTTCATATATTAACCCGCCAGTACAAACGCTTACACCGAGAGCCGACAAAATTAAAGGTGAGACAAAACTTCTGCGGTAATACATTTTCAGCCATATTTGATCAAAACAGACTTTGCTTCAAAATAAATAGTCCTCAACGGTAAAGAGGACTGAACAAATAAAAAGACACCAAACCCACACTCAACCTTATCCTGGTAATAAAATATTCACCTCACCTCATATAAAAATGTATAATAAGATATCCGGATGGATTTGTGCCTCAGAAACAAAAGGTCTCCTTCGGGTCGTTTTACACGGAGTGAACTTGCACAAACGTAGCCCTGGCTTAAAAAGGTGACAGCCCTCGGTGACTGTTAAGCCTCGCAATGGCTGATGGGTAGTTTTAATCTAGATAATGTCTGGATAAAGTGTGCACTGGCACTTTATCTGTCAAAAGCATATTTTCTATGCACTGCGGTTAAGAGATAAAAGCGCACCTTTCTATTTGAAGGAGATGGTGAAATACTGAGCGCTGAACACGTGAAATCACTGCTATCTAAGTTCACGTCTGGGCCCTATCTTTGGGCGTGGGCTGTTGGCCCAGCCACCCCTCCACGCACTTGCTGCTTTGGATGACCGATAAACGTGGACTGTGTGGCTGGCCTGAAAAAGCAGCTCTCTCGGCTTGTACCCAACTCCAACAAGTCACATTTCGGCCAGTGTTTGTACTTCAAATGTGTGATTACACACTGTGGGCAGCACTCCTAGATGGAGTTAAGATATTCAGGCACAGTAAATCTATTCACACCTGCCAAGTCTACACAAAACGGCAATGGGCTTCCTTGTGGCGGCAGGGGAGGGACATGAGCCGAATTGGGGTCCAGCGCCCTCTTCCGATGTTCTCCGTTTGGTGATCACAAGTAGAGAGAAGGGCATGCATTACACCCAGGGTTACCACCAGGCATATAGAAGAGGCAAACTATGGAAAAGTAGTCTGCCACCGTCACAACAGAGGTTTTCGAACTGTGTGTGCAGCGGCAGCCCCACCCCACCCCAAAGTGAGGGACGGCTAATATTTCTCCTACTCAATTGTTCAAGGTCCCTAACTATTTTATAGGTACCTCAATCTTTCACATTTTACGCATTTCTGTGTCCTGGTATTCGTTCCGCATCCCATGCCTGCTTCTAGATAAATCGAAGTTCAGCGCAGCACAAGACGCGGGCAGTCCTACTAGACTTAGTACTGGAGGGCGACAGATTTTAGGAAATGTGCATCTTACAACAAGTTCCTATGCAAGCGGACAATCAATCAATCAACCAATTAATCAATCAGGTTTTATAAAGCACAGCAATTCACCCGTGAGGATCTCAAGGCGCTGGAGTTGCTATCTGCTTAGTGGTGATCTCTTCATTCAAACAGTCAGGTATTGAGCCCTTTCCAGAATTCCCTTAGAGATGCAGCATTCCTAAGGTGCACGGGAAGGTCGTTCCAGGGCTTTGGTCTTCAGGTGAGAGAAGGAGCATCCGCCGCTGTTGGCTTGGCAAAACCAGTGGGGGGGGGGGGGGGGGCGGGGGCAGGGGATGTGAAGAAGAGAAAGGAAGATCGCAGGTGTCTGGTTGGTTGGTGTAAGGTCATCCATCTGTTGATGAATGCTGGTCGTACGTTGTGCGGGGAAAGTGTGGGAGCAGTATGCCAAGGGGCTGTATACCTGTGAGTCAAATCAGGCCACTGCAGGAAGCCGTGCGTGGTCCAAGGTGGCGGCGGAAATTATCGAACCCGAAAGAGCTACGTCAGAAGGCGTAAACTCGACCTGCACCGGATCATTCACAGAAATGGAGGTACTAAAGTGCATCAAGGCCATAAGAACTGATGGCGCTCCAGGCCCAAATGGGATTCCGGCCCAGGTTCTGAAAACCGCCTCAGCCTTTTTTGCATCCAGACTCACCCCTTTATTTAACCATTCTTTTGCCACGGCAATGTTGCCATCCTCTTGGAAAGGTTCTATTCTATTCCCCATCCATAAAAAGGGGGACCACACGAACCCGGCCAATTATAGGCTTATAGCTCTCCTCGATATAGAAGCAAAGATATACGCCCGCCTTCTTCTCAGGGATCTGGAGGATTGGGTGGACAAGAACGGCATTCTTCCGCCCACACAGACCGGCTTTAGGGCCCATAGCTCCACTCTTGACAACATCTTAGCCCTTTCCTACCTCGCGAAGAAGGCCAATACGAGGAACAAACCGCCCCTGTTCTGCTGTTTCATAGACTACTCCACAGCCTTTGACCGAGTGAACAGGGGCCGGCTCTGGGCAAAACTTGACTCGTGGGGGCTACCACAGGCTCTGCTAAAAGCTATAAAAGCGCTCTATGAGGGCACCTGGGTCAAGGTGAAGCTAAGCCCCACAATAACAACTGAAAGAATTGAAACCAACTCGGGCCTCAAGCAGGGGTGCGTCTTGGCCCCCATGCTTTTCAACTTGTATACTGCGGACATGGGGACAGCTCTGAAAGATGCCAACTTAGCACCTCCAAAACTGGGGAGGCTCGTCTTGGGAACTCTCCAGTATGCAGACGACACGGTGATCATGGACCACACTAGGGTGGGGCTCCAAAGAGCCTTAAGCAGTTTGGCCCTATACAATAAGTCAAATGACTTACGGATCAACGTGAGCAAGACCAAAATCGTCATTTTTGGCAAATACCCCCTCAAAAAAGAAGCTTCATGGTCTCTGGGGGAGCACCGTATCGTCACTGCCCCATCCTACAACTATCTGGGCACCTGGGTCTCTGAGAGTGCCTCTGCAGTCAAACATCTGAAGGAGCTTAAACCTAAAATTAACAAAACCATTCTGTCGTTAAGACGCTTATGCCACCGCTTGGACAGTCCCTCAGCAGAACCAATGTTGACAGTGCTCCGGGCAAAACTGATCCCTGCCATTGCATATGGGCATATAGCCTACCCTGGTGCATTTGACAAAGTGGTAAACGCGGCCCAAGCGAAAGCCTATAAGATGGTGCTACAGGCCCCTAGATACGCAAGGAACACTAGATTAAGGCTAGAAATAGGCCTTAAGCGACCGGAGCTGGTATTACTGGGGGACCTTTTAAAACTCTATATTAGAGTATTGAAAGCACCAGAACATTCGCTAAAGCACTCCCTAAAATCAATCTTTGATGAGGTGGGCTCCCCCTGGTACTCAAAGGTAGGACAAGCTATTGCAGCATTGAAAATCGAAAGAAGGAGTTTGCCCCTGCACGAAATTCCTTTCTCAGCCTGGGCCCAAGTAGTTAAGCGCCAAGTCCGGATCATCTCCTTTGGACTTGACCTTGCATCTCTTCGGCAAAATCCACTAACTCAGGCCCTGGACAAATCATATATTCCAGGTAAACCCCAACCTTACCTGCAAGATCCAGTATCCACTTGCGCGAGAAAGAAAATTTTGTATTTTCGACTTTTGGCCCTCAGGATCATGGACTTCAACCCCAAATGGGCCCGTACGGATGGCACCCTGGCCTGTCGTCTATGCAATTACCGCAGAGAATCCTGGCTACACTTGCTGTGCTGCTGCACAAAGCTGGCCAATGATCGCCATTGCTTGCTGCTTGCTGCTTCCGATTTTACGGAATACGGACTATAGAACTTGCAGAGAGGCTTCGGACTGGTGCCTCTCAGTCTCCACGACCTGTTTGATAGCCAGAGTTGCGAAATTTATACACCAGGTAAAAATGGCACTCGACTCCCACTTAACGGCATTGTCTGTAAAGTAACTGGAAGCCTTCCGCCCCAGTTATCTAACCTGGGCTGGTTTAAAGACCCACGAAGAATCCATCTTTCGTCAACAGCCCTTGGTACATGAATTGACTCTACCGAACTTTCATGTGCCTCCCCTTATCAGTTGGGAAATACTGGTACAACCTATACATCACTCCTTTTAAAAGAACTCTGCTTTGGACAGCTAATCAGGACTAATATGTTAATATTTAACCCAAAGTGACTTTCACTTTTATGTGTGGATGGGACTTGTGAGGGGGTGAGTCGGGACGTTCATAAAGCTTCTTTTTTTTCTTTTATTTTATCTTATACTGTAAAGATTTTAAGTAATCATGCAGTTTATTATTAAAATTGTCAAATTACTGGTTACGTTGTGCGGGGCTTTCTTTGTATGCTTGGGTCAGCATCTTGAACTTGCATCTCTTCTGGATCGGGAGCCAGTGTAGCTTCTTGAGGTGAGGTTGATGAGAGTCCGTCTTGGGAGATCAAGTATGAGTCTTGCCACCAAGTTTTGTATTGTTTGTAGTCTATTCAGGAGGCATGCAGTGATTCTTACGTAGAAAGTGTTCCCGTAATCCAGCTCGCTACTGACGAGGGCCTGAGTGACGGTCCTTCTGGTGTTGATTGAGAGCCACCTGAAAATATTATGAAGGATGCATAGGGTGTGGAAGCAGGCATACGAGACTGGATGTAACTTTTTCTGCTTAGTTAACTTGCTATCCAAGATGATGCTGGTGTGGTGTTTCTGGGCAGGGGAAGGGCCGAGTTCAGCAGGCCACAAAGTGTCATATTCCATGGCGAGGTGTTTTTCCCAAAGATGAGGACTTCCTTCTTGTCCATGTTGAGCTCTAGTCTAATGTCCTTCATCCAGTCGGCGATGTTCATCATATTTCTTTAGAAGTAGGCTTTGGTGGTAGAGGGGTCTTCTGACAGCGAAAGGATAAGCCAAGTGTCATCGGCATAGCAGATGATGCGAAGTCTGTGCGATCTGACTGTGTTGGCCAGGGGGGTCATGTATGTGTTGAAGAGGGTAGGGCTGAGGGATGATCCTTGTGGGACACCGCAGATGATTTTCTTGGGTTCCGAGGTGAATGGTGGGAGATGGGTTCTATGGGTTTTTACAGTGAGGTATGAGGCGATCCATTTGAGGGCCTCTCCCTGGATTCTGTTTTGGTGGAGTCTGTTGATTAAGATGTGGTGGGAGACTGTATTGAAGGTGGCTGACAGTTCCAGGAGGAGAAGACTGCTGTTTCGCTTTGGTTCAGGCGGGCCCTGATGTCGTCTGTGGTTGCGATCAGGGCTGTCTCGGTGCTGTGGTTGGCTCAGAATCCGGATTGAGAGGGGTCCAGGAGGTTGTAGTGTTCCAGGTGTTCGGTGAGTGTCAGGGATGGGCGGAAACAGAAGTGAGGATGCCGTATGGGATATATAATGCGATATTTATTGACGGTATACAGTAACCCCAAGGTGAGGACGGGGAGTAACCTAAAGCAGTTTTTTAGTTGCACCAGCCCAGGAAAGGACCACTGCACAGTTCAACCGAGTTGGAAGGGGTGCGTAGATCTTCCAGTCACAGGAGTCCTCGTCACTTCAGGGGTTGTCTGGGCGGGTCCCAAAGTTCGACTAAAAAACAAACAAAAAAAAAAGAAAGCAAAAGCAGCGATCAGTATTTGTGCTCTACTCGGTACCCACAGCTTCCACCACACCACGTGAGGGACTGGCCAAAAGAGTGAGGGAAATAAACAAAGAAAGAAAAAAACAACCGAAAGGAAAATCACCCAGCTGGTCTTCCCCAGCAGGTTCACCAGAATTGCCCAAGGCAACAACACTCAAATCCGATATGGACGCCGGGGTTTTGGTACCATGCAATGAAGGGGTTCAAAGGAGTCACTGGGAAAGAATTCCTTTTCTGTCCCTCCCCCTTCCGCCTTACCTCTGCCCAGGCTACGTACCGCTAACTGCCGCAACTCTCCTGAGTTGCAGCAGCTCACTCGCTTCCTCTGGGATCCACCAGTCTTTGGAGCACTCCTCTGAGTTCTCCTGGTTTCCGTCTCCGTTGTCCTCTGTCGCCTCTGTGCTGTCCACTGATCTGGTCTCCTCGTTGTTCTCCAGTCCACCAGCTCTCTCTCTTCTCTTCCACTCTCTCTGGATTCCGAACGCTGACGGCCCTGTTTGGTCTTCTTCCTCTTTTATCCGCTAATCCGGTGTTCCCTCTCGTACACCTGATTGGGTATCCTGTGTTTCCGCTCCGCCCCTCCTCGGATCGACTGCTTCCGGGTCATTGTCTCCAGGCTGTGTGGTGAAGGGAAAGTTCCTCATTACTGGTGGAGACCCCTCCCTGTAATCGCGGTCTTCCTCCCGACTATAACATTAAGGGACCCATAAGGGGTTTACCGAGGGGACATCGGGTGTAGCAAGGGTTTTCACGGGTGCCTCCTCACATCCCCCTTCCCTAACTTTCTTGTTCCCAAGAAAAGGGCTATTTGGATATACTTGAATCTTGACAGTTGCCCATTAGTCAGCTCCTGGGCCTCCTCCCAAGAGATTAATAGTCCGTCTACCATCAATTGACCCCAGGTTGTTATCCCCGATTCTTTTAATGGATGAACCAAACAGTCCTTAGACCACTCTGGAGATCCAGGAGAGACCCAGATAGGTGCTAATCCACTATAGTAGTTAATGTTAAATTCCCTCCTGATTTTATGCCAAGTTATTGCAAAGCATTGCAGGGTCTTAAGCCGTACTTTTTTTTAAAGAAGTGTGGGTCACCATTATTATTATTATAATTAAATTTCTAAAGCGCTCAGCTACCCGTAGGTTTCCCGGCGCTAAAACCAAAAAGTGAGAGGGAAGAGTCAGAAGAGAACTGTTAGATGTCAAATAGCCAGGTTTTTATCTGTCCACGGAACCTGAGATAGTTAGGTTCAGTTCGTATCTGAAGAGGGAGAGAATTCCAGAGTGAGGGAGCCAGCCAAGCAAATGAGCGGCCACCCATTCTGGCTTTCTTGATTCTAGGAACCGACAGTAGGTTTTGATTAGAAGATCGAAGATTACGAGAGGGATGGTATGATTGTGCCAAGGGGTTGAGATAAGAGGGGGCTAAGCTGGAGTTTATTCTGTGGATGATGCAGAGGGCCTTGAATTTTGTCCGATTTTCAATTCGGAGCCAGTGCAAGGAACGAAGGGCATTGGAGGTAGGAGAAGTGTTAGGTAATTTGCAGAGAAGTCGCGCAGACATGTTTTGAACTGTCTGCAGCTTACGCGTCACCTCTTTACTGGCTCCCAGAAGAAGGATGTTCCCGTAGTCCAGTCTTGAAGTAATAAGAGCCTGGATCACTGTCTTCTGAGTATCCAAAGGAAGCATCCAAATGATTTTTCGCAACCACTTAATGATAGTGATGCAAGTGGATGATGTTTTAACCACATGGTTCTTCATAGACAGTTGATTATCGAAGGTGACGCCAAGGTTGCGAGCAGTTATAGATGGGGTGGGTAAAGGGCCCATTTGTGAAGGCAAATGCTGGGGTCCCCATAAGGTGGTGTTGGGACCGAACAGAAGAACCTCAGTTTTACCCCCATTTAGTTGTAGTTTGTTGTCCAACATCCAGGCTGCGATGTTACTCAGACCTGTACGGAGGGAGGAGGATTAGGAATGAGAGTCAGAGGAAAGGGAGTAGATGATCTGAGTATCATCGGCGTACGAGTAAACAGTGAGCCCAGCTTGCTCTGCAATAGCAGCCAAAGGTCTGACATACAAATTGAACAGCAAGGGGCTCAAGATGGAACCCTGCGGTACACCGTACGCCGATGTAAAGGTTTGAGAAACAGAGGACGAGGAGAAAACTTGAAAGGTGCGGTCTGAAAGAAAGCTAATAAACCAGTTGAGAGCTGTGCCGATGATACCAGATGATCTGAGGGCATTGATAAGGATGGCATGGGAAACCGTATCAAATGCGGCACTCAGATCAAGTAAAATGAGTGCCACGGTTTCACCCTTATCAACTCGGCCCCTGATGTTTTCCGAGACCCCTAACAGGGTGGATTCAGTCGAGAAGCCACGTCTGAACCCAGATTGAGATCGATGAAGTAGTCCACTAGCCTCAACATGTGTTGACAATTGAGAGTTGATGTGTTTTTCCATAATTTTGGAAAAAACTGGAAGAAGTGAGATTGGGCGAAAATTAGATGGGATACTAGGGTCTGCATTAGGCTTTTTTAGCAGGGGTACTATCATTGCATGTTTCCATGCAGCGGGTACTGAAGCTGTGTTAAGGGAGGTGTTAAGAAGATCCACAATCAGTGCAAGAGAAGAATGGTCTAGTTTGTTTAGTATGTGGGGAGGAAGGGGGTCCAGAGGAGAGCCGGACTTAATTTTGCGAATGATGTCAGAGAGAGTCGTGATGTCAAATGGGTCCCAAGTGTCGATCAGAGGAAAGGAAGGAGAACTGATGTCAAGATGAGTTCTGGAATCACAAGAGATCATGGGTACTAGGGGAGTGGAGGGAGTATATAGACCTGAAGTAGAAGACGAGTCCTCTAGTGTCAGCTGTTCAGTGAGTAAGATAGGGGTGGATGGGTAAGACAGCGAAGGGGAAGGGGTAGATTTCTCAAAATTGGAATAGATGGTATCTATTTTGGCTACAAAGAATTCGGCCAATGAATTACACTGCGCAGCATCTAGGCTAGGTTGTTTGGGTTGACACAGAGCGCCCGACAAACTCTGAACTACCTTAAAGAGAGTTTTAGGGCGATTTTTTGCTTCAAGAATGGTCATATTAACATGCTCAACTTCAGCAATTTTACATGAAGAGTGGTATTTGCATAAAGCGGCTTTATAAATTTGTTTTGAACAAGGATCGTATTTTAAGCGCCATTTACGTTCAAGATTTTTGCAGATGTTTTTTTCTCCTTTTAAGGCAGCTGTAAACCAGGGTGCGGGCGGATGGTGAAGATTATATTTTTGCATACGTTGGGGTAGGCAAGCATCTGCAGCCTTAGCTAGCCAGGCGTCAACAGCCTCAGCAGCTTCAGTACAATTATCTTCCCTGGAAGGTCTAGTGTTCTCAAGACAGAGATTGAATTCATTTATATCCAGTTTGTTCCAGTTTCTAGAAAGTCTGGATTCAGTTAATTTCGGGGGAATATTAGATTGGTGACCGATGGTAATAGTGAAAGTTACCAGGAAGTGGTCCGACCATAGGATCGGTAATGAGGCCTCACAATCAATAGTTTCTAAATTGGAAAGAATGGGGTCCAAAAGATGTCCTGCAATATGCGTAGGGCCTGTGTTATGTAGGGTGATGTTTAATGCAGCCAAGTCCTGTAAAAAATGTCTACTAATGGAGCAACAGGGGTCATTTAAGTGAAGGTTGAGGTCACCAAGAATTGAAAAATTGGTGGAGTTCTGGATGAAGGGCGCTATATACTCAGGGAGAGAGGTGGCCCAAGAACTCGCTGGTCCGGGGGGACGATATATGAGCAGTCCGAAAAAGGTAAAGTTGGGAGACCGCGAAAGCTTGAAGAGGCCTACCTCACAGTTAGGCACTACAATGCCTTCCCATTTGCAAGAATACCGTCGGTTATAGACTATAGCTATTCCTCCGCCATCTTTCAAGGCTCTGTTTTTGCCGACATAGGTGTAGTTGTCAGGGAGAGCCGCAGCAATATCTGGACCAGAATGATCTTTTAGCCATGTCTCCGTTAGGAATATAGCTGCAGGTTCCTCAGAGACAAGGAGGTCAAATATTTCCCTCTTGTGTTTCACTAGGGACCTGCAGTTTAGGCTGATCAATGTCCGAGTTGAGAGAATAACTGTGGGAGTGGATGTGGCACATGTAGGAGGAAAGTCTGATAGTGCAGTGTTAGTTAGGGAGGGGAGGGACGTAAGGGAAAGATGACAAGCTGGACAAAAGGAAGGGGCATGGAAAGGATTCAATATGGTGCAATAAGCGCCAGGTGGTGACCTAAACTTAAACAGAGTTTCCCTATAGTAAGTGTGTAACGTACCAGGGAGTGACGGGCCAAGGATCAAAGCCCCTAGTCCCGGCCTGTCGCGGACGGGCGCAGACGGGCTTGCCTTTGGCGCGCAAACGGCGCGCTTCCTGAAGTTACACATCTATATACGCCCGTGGGGGCGGGAGGGGGCGTGGCCTAAGAGTGGGCGTGGCCGCAGCCTCGGCGTCGGTGAAGGCGGGAGGAATACCCAGGTAGGTCGTGTGCCAGCGCAAAATAGCAACAGAATAAAGTTTGTTTAAAAACACAGACAAATGTAGTTAGTGCTTCTCCCGGCTATCCGCCTCAGGAGATTCGGTCTTCACGAAGCGCTAGCAATCAGCGCTTATGAAGCTAGGAGGGCGGGAGGGGGCGTGGCCTAAGAGTGGGCGTGGCCGCAGCCTCGGCAAAGGCGAAACCATATTGATGTACAAAATCATGCTCGCCCCCTTGCACATCAAATAGCTTAGCTTTAAACATTTTTCCGGTATCAGACCAGTCTGCTTTGCTTACATTTCCCTCCCTTAAACAGAAAAACCCAGGGGAATTAGATAAATCCGGCAGTCGTAGGCCCCTCTGGTCATATTGCCTTCTAAGCTTTTTCCAAGCAATTCTCGTACCTTTTGCAGCCCAGATAATGCTAGTAATCTTTGATTGGGCCTTTTTAAGCCATTCTTCTTTAAAGGTAATAGGGATATTCTGAAACAGAAAAGTGAACTTGGGGAGGATTGCCATCTTTACAAGATTTACTCTGCCATAAATAGTTAGAGGAAGGTGAGACCAGCTAAGTAGGAGTTTCCCCATTGCCTTATTGATCTTTTGGAAATTAGTTTCTGGAATTTGTTCTATCCTCTGAACAATTTTGATGCCTAAGTACCTCATTTCTTCCTTAACACAGCTCAGTTGCGAATTAATGTTCCATGTCATTACAACACTTTTATTTTAGTTAATCTCATAACCTGAGAGACACCCAAACCGTCATACCAAATCATACACTGCTGGTAATGCTGCATTAAGATCTGTGGTATATACCACTAAATCGTGGGCATAAAGTCCTACTTTTTCCTCCCACCCCTGGAATCTAAAGGGGAGTATGCTGTCATGCCCTCTTTTCTTTTCCGCTAGTGGTTCAATATACAAATTAAAAAGTAAGAGGGATAACGGACACCCTTGCCTGGTCCCCCTATAGATGTTAAACATGTTTGAGATGTTTCCATTCACCAAAACCCTAGCTGTGGGATTCTTATATACGAGTGCTATTGCCCTGCAGAAGTTCTCCCCTAGATTAGATAATCGCTAAATTTCCTGAAGGAAAGACCAATTGACCCGGTCGAAGGCCTTAGTCGCATCCACGGTAATAACTGCCAGTGGCACTTTGAATGTAGTTGCTATATCGATAGCACCAATTAAATTATAGGTTAATTCTTTGATCCTCCTACCACGCACAAAGCCCTTCTGATCTTCATATAAAAGTACTTTCAACACCACACTCAGCCTATCTGCTAAAATTTTAGTAAAAATCTTATAATCCGAGTTAAGCAATAAGATAGGCCTGTAGGAGTCGCAGCAATTAGGTGGTTTATCTATTTTAAGTATCAGAGTGACAATGGCATCATTCCAAGAAGGGGGGGGGGGGATCTCACTACCACATTAAAAAATCTCAGTTAACAGCCTGGCCATTACCGGGACTAGATATTTTTCCAACTTTTTATAAACTTCGACAGGAAGACCGTCGGGTCCTGCAGCCTTGTTTGATTTTCCTGTTTTAACAGCACTTCTAATTTCGGCTTCTGTGATTGGGCTATTAATTACTTCCCTTTGAGATTCAGACACTTTGAGGGGGGCTTCTTGACCCAGTCAATCTTCCACCTCCTCCCCAGTGTGGATAGATTTTCAGAATACACTTCCCCAAAATGATTTAATAAAGCCTCTTCTATGCCCTCTCTCGTCCTAGTTAGGCATCCCGTCCCACCACATTTTAGTTCTTTTTGCTTGGTCGTTTTTTACTTTCCATGCAAGTAGCTTGCCACAACCTTCTCAATAATTAAAGTGGGCCAGTTTACTCACTTGCCACCTTTCCTGCAGTCTTCTTTCCAATACGCCTACTAGCTCCATTTTAAGAGCCTCAATAGAAACTACCCCGGACTCCTGTACTTTCTCTTAATCTTGTATCTGTTGCTCAAGCCCCTTGATCTGATCTTCAATATTAGCTATTCGGCCCATCGTTGCTTATTTTTGTAAGATTAGATAGATGGTATTTTCACCCTTAAGAAGGCCTTATAAGCATCCCATACTATACCTATTGAGACACTATCTAAACCTCACTGATGGGATAGGTGCGGGACTTTCTAATGAATTAGAATCTTCAATAAAACCTGAAGGAACCCGTGGAAAAGAGGTGGCAAGACGGTACTGGATCTTAGTGGAGAGCTCGGATGGAGACTTTAAGCTACCAGTTACGCTGTGGGAGAAGAGCAAGCCGGGAGAGAAGTTGAAAGACCTGTGGCAAGTATCTTGTGATTTGTTATACTCCACGGTACGATCCGCAAATTTAAGGCGGAACCACCTTTTTTGTCTCCTCAGGGTCTATTGGACGCCATATAAATTGGCAAAATTTGTGAAGGGCGTCACGCTAAGGTGTCCTAAATGTGGGAAAGAAAAAGGTGATTACTAGTATATGTTCATGGATTGTCCGATGGTTCAAGGGTTTTGGTGGGTTGGGAGTAATACGATATCCCTAATACTTGGAGGGACGCTCCAGGTAAGCAAATCTCTGTTTTTTTGGGGGGCTCACAGATAACTATAAATCTTTGTCACAAAGCATAAAAAAACTGATATTCTATCCAAGTTTGCTTGCCCGCAGGGAAATCTGTAAGAATTGGATTAAAGCCAAGCCCCCGAATAAAGTAGAATTGCTGGCCTCAATAAAATACACTTTTCTGCTAGATAGAGCTTCTAAGCTTAAGTGTAATGAGTTCTGGCTTCCCTATGAGAACTGGGTAAATTCCTTTGCATATGTATAGTACGATGATTAGGCCTTTATACCATATTGCTTGATTGCTCTGGTGGTGGCCTCAGAGAGGGTCTGGTCGTTAAAAAAGGCTGCTACAAAATTATTCGAAAAGAGGGTCCAAGGGAATATATTTAAAGACCAAACAGAATTAAGTCCCCAGCCTAAACATCAAAAACACAAATGAAAAACTGCTGGTCTGAAAAAGAAAGGGATTAAGAAATAAGTTCAACTATAACAACTAGTCAGACTGATTTCATTAGGAGAGTCATTTCTGTGAGGATAGAATCCCATCACCCACTAAAGTTGCAAGCTTCATCATTTGGGATTCCACTGGGTAACAACCCTAGTGTATCTGTGTGCTACAACCTTCATGATTATCGAAGGGAGCTGGCAGAAAATACAGGGAATTGTATAAGGTGGTAGTTACAATGAACCCTAGATGAGTTTTCTCAAAGTTTGATCATTGGTGAGGGTTGCAGTGCAAAAAAAGTGTTTGTGCAAAAAAGTGGCGTTTTAAAATGGACTACTAAGATACTGAAATTTTTTAATAGGTACTATCTTAGTGTCAAGAATAACAAGCATTTACAATGCAATGGTGTCGGCATTGTTAAAGTTAGAGCTATTGGCATTGCTCATGACACTCTCAAATGCGAGACCTATTGCATTTGCACCCACACACACAGAGCCACCCATATACACAGAGCCACTCTGCATCAAACGTAAAATAAGATAAAGCTGGAGACAAGGTCGAGAGCATACGCACAAGACTCCTGTCCTTGGCTCCTGCGCAGCATCACACTCAGAAACTACAGCATCCATCACAGCCCCGGCTCAAACAAACTGCCAAACACTCCCAATGAAGAGCTCCGAAGAGCACACAGCCCTGGTCAAGGACAGGTCCAGCTAGCAGAGAGGCGACTCGAAGACCTAAGCGGTCTCGTGCATACACAAGCTGCATTAAAATAGCACAAAATTCGAATATTTGCTTTTTGGTGGTATTGGGACAGAAATTAGACCGCGGCAGGAACCAACATAAAAGGGCCCCCAAACCCTTAGCAAATCCGATCAGGAAAAAATGGCCCGCATTTGTACATTGGGGCAGTTTTGAACTTGTGAAGAGGAGCTGTATAGGAATTTTGCTAAGTATGGGGAACTGCATTCACGTGTGCTCGTTGCAGGCAATGTTTGTGGTGATGTTGAGCAAATCGACAATAGAACAGGCCCACAAACAGCCAAACACACGGCGCACATTCTGACCCGTCAGACCAGCTCCTCTGGCACTGCCAGATTGGCCTGTAGGCCAGTCCGACCCTGAATGTCTTGTCCGAATGCTGTCGGGTATGTTTGATCCCCTGCCGAGCCAAGCAGCATTCAAAGAATACCTGCCCTCCCTCTCCTTGGCATATCTATCTTGCAGGATCTGCTGATGCGCCTCGATTCGTAGGGGTTTGTCACAGCGCTCGTTATCCTGCCTGCCTGGGCCGCCCGTCCGCCTCTTTCACTTGCGGCTGCTCTTTTAGCAGACGCCGGTCCTATTGTGATATTTATCTGAATTCAAACAAGGCTAATTAAAAGAGCCGCTGACAGTTGCCGTGATCCGACTTTGACTGGCGCTTGATGGTCATTATGGGTAAATAATTAACCGGGCCTGCAAATGTAGCAGCTGCCAACCCAGGCTGCAGGAACGGCGATTGTGTCCAATTTAGGGATCCATCGACCGCCTTCCCCGCTCCCCGCAGATCTTCCTGGGAGAACTAATGCTCGCTGCTTCTGTGTATTGTGGTTTCAGCTGTTTCAGCTATAGCCCATAATTTCCCTCTTTAATATTTAACTTGGCGCATTATTAGGTCTTCACAGTTAACAACTCCATTTTGAGTAAGTTCTGCTCCTGTTTTGTACACAGTAAATAGGCAAACATATTTGAATGTCCTTTATGTGGCGTGCAATACTATTTGCGGAAGTGTTCATTTTGCAAACTAATTGCAACAAATAAAAACATCACGTTAGAATCGTACTCGGAACAGAACATGTCAACAAATACCCGGTGGCATGTTCAGTTATGTTTCTGGGTTTTCGGACACGGGAAACACTAAAAACCGAGTCTGGAATGTTGGTCGTCGCCCCGGAAGCTTGTTAAGCATATTGACGCGGCGTTTTATCAGGATAGAGAAATGGCGGTGCCTGTCGCTACACTGCAATCCGGGGAGGCCTGTCACTTCATCACGAGCGGTGCCTTGTCAATTACAGCAAGCTGTATGCTTTAAGCACGCTCACCTCGTTTACATGGGAACGAGTGGGGAGGGAGGGGTTGGGGGGGGGGGGGGAAGCTGAAGCGGCAGAGCAGAAGCGGACACTGTATTTTTCTTCTAGTAAGAAGGAAAAGACAGAGTCCTGTTACTGCTCTGCCGCCCGTGAAACATGTGAAATGCAAGCAGGAACAACATTGTTACCTTAACGCTTGTACTCACCGGACTTGAAACGCCGATCCAGCAGCAAGGAAGAGGCGACCCCACGTCCGCTCCGACCGCGCACAAAATGGACGAATCTTCCGACGCAAAAAACAAAACAAACAAACACGCCCACCACGTGTAAAAGGAGCTGAAAGGGGCGGGGCTTCAAAAAAGCAAAAGAATCGAAAAAACACGGCCACGAATCCAAAAAAGACGGGGCTTGTTTGGAGAGACAAAGCTCTTCTCCAATGGCTGACCAGCATTTAAGAGGCCAGCCAATGGAGAAGAGGGAAAAAAAGGGGCGGGTTAAAGCCCCACTCCTGAAAACGTTAAATCTCGCGAGCGAGACTGCGCAAGCGCAGCCTTCGCTAGCCGAGACCTAAACACAGTGCGTATACAGTTTTAAACAAATAACTGCACGAAGGCCATAAAAAATGGCAGGTCTACATGTTTCAGCTTAAGGGTATTTTGTCCCTAGCTTTCGTCAGGATCTTAGAAGGATGGAACGCTACTGCAACAACTGTGCTTATGTGCAAAAGCTAACAAAAAAACAGACAAGAATACTGGTTGGCTAGATACAACCTGTCTTGCTCCTGTATGTATAAATTGGAATGACTATCACAGGAGTAGTAGCTGCAATCCTGCAATTAAGACAGAAAAACAAGAAATAATAAAACCTCCTAAAAACGTTCTCAGTATTGTTGTTGTGAGAAAAACTTCATCTTAATCGTACATTTATTGTATTTAATAATGTGTATCTATATCCTTTATCCACTGGTATAAACTATCAAAACAATTTTATAATGCAAGTTACTGCACTTACCCGGCTTTATGCGGGTGTGCTCCTCACCTCACCTGGCATCCGCTAAGGGTAGGAGGCACCGCTCTATATATAGGGTATAAACATAACAATTGTATCAGAGTCTGTAATGTACTCTGAAATTATGGTTATCCTTTACACATTTAAATGTCCGCCCTACAATATGATTACCAAGGCTTATTCACAACGAACTCCTAATCACTGTATTGGATACTGGTAATCACGATGTTTATCTACAGGATCAGATTTGCTTGAGCCTTACAAGTCGTCAGTTTCCTAAATAAAAATGTCTTTGCCTTAAAAAGCCAACTCTATATCAGTTTGTTGACTTATGCCTTTATTATTCAATGGAGAAGCCTGATGTGGCTCTCACCAAAAGTTTATTCACACGTACATTCATACAGATCTACAGAGCTGACAGTATCTCTTGTAGAGAAGGGAACGTCAATCACGGGTAGGGGTTTCAGGGGTACCCGGGGCGGTGTGTAGCGACTGGATTTTTGGCAGATCGCAATATTTCCTGACTTGCTGATAAATACCCGGCCAATAAAACCGTTCCAATATGGCTTTCTCGGTCTTCTCTCCCCCAAAAATGCCCTCCCAACAGATGGCTATGGGCCAGGTATAGAACTTTCTCCCTGAAAGGAAATGGTACCAGTACCTGTGTAGACAGAGATGTCCCCCCCCTTTCTATATAAAAACCCCTTTTGGACAAATAATTGGGGGAAGTACTTGTACAGGGTCCTCTTGCTCGGTAGCTTGCCTCCAGGCATCCTGTAGGGGGTTATCCTCTCGCTGTGCCGAACAGAAATTCCTGTCATGTTCCCAAAGAGAGGGGGTTGTATGGGTTAGGAGGGTGGGTTTCCAGTCTTTCTTTTCCTTCCTCCTTTGCGGTCTACTCTTCCTATCTTTTCCCCTGCTCCAACCAGGATCTGCAACTTGGGAAAAAGGAGCCTCTTCTCTCCACTCGGCCCCTTCCTTCCAGGTGTGATGGAGTAAGGCATGTACATGGGCACAGTCTGTCCCTAACACCACGGGTTCGGGTAGGTGGGGGATGAGGCCCACCTTCATATTCACAGGGGTTTGGGCTGGCTGGTGTTGCATAGATACATCAGTCATGGGATAGGTTTTACTGTCTCCATGAATACACTGGATGGTGACTACCCCCGTGGTGGCTGGCGCCCCCCTGGGAAAACCTGAGGTCTCATAACACTCTGGCGACATCCCGTGTCAACCAGGGCATTCCTCGGTTCTCAGTTAATGGCTACTTGTCGATGAAAAGGACGGGTATCCTCCCCCAGGGAACGATACAAGACCTGAGTGTATTCAACCTTCATAGGCTCTTCCTTTTGAGGACACACTCGCGCAATATGCCCAAAAGCACCACAGTGAAAGCATTGGGGTCCCGAGGGAACAGGAAACCCCGGAGTTGGGTTATAGGGTTTGGTACTATGGTCACTGTTTCTGGCCATCAGGGGTCGTGAGGCGGTCTGGGAGTTCTTAGGGGGTGGTTCCTGGGTTGCCCCAAATTCCCCTCTTCCTTGCCCTTCTGCAGCTCCTGAGCCCTAAAGAAAGCTGCCGCAATCTCAACGGCTTTGTCCAATGATGGAACCGCGTGCTGGCGAACCCATCTTTGTATCGGAAGGTGAAGCGACGTGAGAAACTGTTCGAGATAGATCTTCTCTAGTATGACTTCTTTAGTGGAGGTCAATGGTTTCAGCCACCTGTCGGCTGCATCCTTTATTCGATAACACAGAGCTCTAGGGTTCTCTTGTGGTCCTTCCCTGATATGCCGTAATTTCAAACTGTAGGTCTCATCGTCAATACCCATACGTTCGAGTATACACCTTTTAATGTCCGGATAGGGGGTGTTTCCCATGGGATTTGTGGCCTAATAGGCTGCTTGGAGATCCCTGTGAGTAGGGGTCCTAAATACTGCCCCCACCTGTCCTCTGTCCATAGGGCGGCTCTGGCCATTCTCTCAAAGTTTGAGAGGAAGAAATCCGGGTCCTCTCCTTGTACATAATTTTGGACCACCACAGATGGGGTTGTCCGAGCACCTCAGCCAGTTTCCCCATAGTGGTCTCCTGTGTTTGGCCCTGCCCCGTAAGGGTCTTGTGCAAGGTTTCCCTCTCAGCTGTCTCTAGAAACTTGGCCATGATCTTCTCAAGTCTCTCCTGTCCTTCCGCCATCTTGCTAACATCGGCCTTCATTTCCTCCAATCCCACTTCTGACACCACCTGTCGGAGGGATGGGCGGAAACAGAAGTGAGTAGGCCGTATGTGATCTATAATGCGATATTTATTGACGGTATACAGTAACCCCAAGGTCAGGATGGGGAGTAAACAAAAGCAGTTCTTTAGTTGCACCAGCCCAGCAAGGGACCACTGCACAGTTCAATCGAGTTGGAAGGGGTCCGTAGGTCTTCCAGTCACAGGAGTCCTCATCACTTCAGGGGTGGTCTGGTCGGGTCCCAAAGTTCGACTCAAAAACAAAAAAAAAGAAAGCAAAAGCAGCGGTCAGTACTTGTGCTCTACTCTGTACCCACAGCTTCCACCACACCATGTGAGGGACTGGCCAAAGGAGTGAGGGAAATAAAGAAAGAAGAAAACAACCAAAAGGAAAATCACCCAGCCGGTCTTCCCCAGCAGGTTGACCAGAACTGCCCCAGTCTCCAACACTCAAATCCGATATGGACGCTGGGGTTTTGGTACCATGCAATGAAGGGGTTCAAAGGAGTCGCTGGGAAAGAATTCCTTTTCTGTCCCTCCCCCTTCTGCCTTACCTCTGCCCATGCTACGTACCGCTTGCTGCCGCAACTCTCCTGAGTTGCGGCAGCTCTCTCGCTTCCTCCGGGATCCACCAGTCTTCGGACTACTCCTCTGAGTTCTCCTGGTTTCCGTTTCTGTTGTCCTCCAATGTCGCCTCTGCGCTGTCCTCCGATCTCATCTCCTCGTCGTTCTCCAGTTCACCAGCTCTCTCTTCTCTTCCGCTATCTCTGGACTCCAAACGCCGACGACCCCATTTCGTCTTCTTCCTCTTTTATCCGTTAATCCGGTGTTCCATCACGTACACCTGATTGGGTATCCCGTGTTTCCACTCCGCCCATCCTCGGATCCACCGCTTCCGGGTGATTGTCTCCGGGCTGTGAGGTGAAGGGAAAGTTCCTCGTTGCTGGCGGAGACCCCTCCCTGTAATCGCTGTCTCCCTCCCGACTATAACGGTAAGGGACCCAAAAAGGGTTTAGCTAGGGTTTTCACGGGTGCTTCCTCACAGTGAGTTGCTGGTTGATTGCCTTTTTGAGAACCTTCGCCGGAAAGGGAAGCAGGGAGATGGGCAGGTAGTTCTTCAGATTGATGGGTCAGCGGATGGTTTCTTCAGGAGGTGCCTCACTTCATCGTGTTTCCAGTACTCAGGGAAGGAGGTCACGGTGATAGAGGCGTTCAGGACTTTCTTGAGCTCGTGGTCAATTGCCTTGTTCCAGAGGTTGAAGATGTGGTGGGGACATGGCTCCGTGGGTGCTCCCGAGTGTAAAGAGTTCAGGATGAAGATTGTGGCTTTAATTGTGAGAGGGTCCCAAACAGGTGAGCAGGTGTTTGGGGTTTGTGGGTGTGAGTAGGCTGATGTTGTCGGCGCCAGCAGGTTTGGGGTTTACATTCTCGTAGATGGCTGAGATCTTGTCGTGGAGAAAGTCCACCAGGGTTCGTCAGTTCTTGGGAGGGGACAATGTGATTCACGGTGGCTGCAGGGTTGGAGAAGTCCTTCACCTTGCTGTGGTTTGTGCTGGTGGTCTGCTAAAGCGTTTGTCTTTATTCCCTTTAGAACACTCTTATTTTGCTGGAGGGCTAACTTAAAAATGTACATTTATTTCAGTCAACCAGAAAGGCACTTTTTCATTGCCTTGCATGGGACACAGCTGAATATGACATTGTTCTGTACTGCAGATACCCTTGGTGACTACAGTAGAAACTTCCTTACCCCAGAGACGTTTTTAAGCTATGGGCAAAGAGGGCAATTGCCCAGGGCCCCCAGGAAAAGTAAACTTTCTTTCACTCTAGCTCACCTCTGTCCATTTCTATAAATCAGCCACCCTCCTCTGCCTAAATCTATTTTCGACACTGTCCCTCTTTGCCCAGTGTAATGTTAACAGTTTTTAGAAAGACATATTTCAGCTGGTTTTGAGTAGATCCAGTTTCTGAAAATGTGTTTGACATCATGCAGACTTCAATTACCAGATATTGGTAATAACATTCTAAGTTGTTACAAACAGGGGGTCCCAAAATAGGTCTTGCTAGGGCCCCAAAAATCCTTAAGGTGACACTGGCATAGTCACCACCCATAGCTGGACAAAAGGTGAGGCAGTTTTGCCCTTGCGAACCACAACTACCATTATTCAGTCCTACATCGCCATTTAGTAAATGTGTGTTTTTAAATTGCGGATCGCTAGCATGAAAGTGCTAGTCATACGCATCCACCAGAAGTGCCACGTATTGCACTGTGGAACACCTGAAGTGCCACGTATTGCACTGCAGAATGCCTGAAGAGCCACGTATTGCACTGTGGAATGCCTGAAGAGCCATGGATTTCACTGTGGAACACTTGAAATGGACAGAGTCTCTTCATGAAATAGGAGGATGGCGGGCCACTAGCAAGTGAGGATCTGCACACAACCTGAAAAGCATGTGCCATCAAGTTAGTGCTGGTGTGCATTGTTGCTGGCGGCAGGCTGCGTTTACCTGGCAGGCTATAAAGTGTTACTGCTCATATCTGGATTCTCAGGGAACCTCCTACGAGGAGTCCTGATGCGGTCAGGCTTTTGCGAGATTTACTTTCTGTGATTTTGTGATGGGGCTTTTCGGCTAAGGCGTTACCTTGTAGCGTTATTTTTGCGCGGCGCAGGTGGTGAACCAGGAACATAGCCCGGGTTACTGTGGGTTTGATATGACCGAGCAACTAAAGCAGCCTTTCCTGGCATTCAAACAGCTGGTGGATGACAGGTATGGTTGTAGGGATATCAATGGAAGATTGCAGGTGTTTTGTTCAGCAAACATAAAAGTTGGACAAATCCAGGAGATCGCATATCCTGCATAAGAGCATGCAGGTGTTCAAACTAGTGTTCAAGGGCGTCACCATTTGAATAAAAATAAAAATAAGAATGCCGGAATTTAAAAACATTAAATATAGTAAGAGTTATTTGATCTCTACTTGGGGAATCCATTGTGTCATTTGCTTTTTCTTTTCACGTTTTTGGGCATCGAGTCATAGCTCAGCAAAGGACACTGCAATGCAGCTAAAAAGTATTTTTTGGGATGATAAATATCCTTATGTATTCCTGCTGAGCTGGCAGCACAACTCTATGCTAGTAAGTAGGGTTAGTGTTCTGTTTTACTAGTGCACACTGGTTTAGCTACTACCTTACAAAAGGGTTATCTTCCCCAATGATACTTTTGTAAATATCGGGGAATGGTGCATTTTTTAATTTCAATACATTTTATTGATTTTTACAAAAACAATACCAGGGAAACAAGGCAAAACAAAGAAATAACATACAATAAAGCTCTCGTCATTAGTCAGAAAGGATAGAAGGCAATTGTTTTGATAATGCTATTTGGCACTGGCACTTGCAAATGATACAGTTGAGAAGGCAGAAAAAAAACATAGCAAAACAGATGGTTGAGCTACCTCATATCGAGAAGTTACCATCAAGTCATTGGATATCTCTAGGTAGTATCAGCGGTGATCAAGAGTGCCATTTGTGATCATATATAACATATTATAGAACACCTCCAGAACATATGTTCTATCCTCCTATAGCTGTATAAAGAAAGTTAAGTAAACAACCTAAAATAAATAGATGGGTAAATAAGTAAGTAAATAAAAATTAGAGGGAACCAACTCAGGGTCAAGGGGTACTCACACTGATTGTATATAGTCCATAACTCTTCATCATATTGGCGGTTTGGTAGGGTGGCTCTAGTTCAATCCTTGCTGTGAGACTTGTTGGCTCTTTTGAGCTAGCTAGCAATATGGATTTCAAGGGGGGTTAAAACCCATAGAGGCGGCGTCAAGAGATTTCCACATTTTCCTGTGTTTTGGTTTCCATGGGGAGACTTTTAGGGCGATATTATCCATGCCCCTCATAAAGGTTACCCATTCTTGCCATTTTTTGTATGAAATTTTATCAAAACATTTCAAGTTACACAGGACTATTTTACATGCCAAGGTCAGCATGAAGTCAAGCAACAAGCGGTCATCATCCCCCTTTAGTTCCGGGTCCTGGAAACCAACTAAGATATACAATATCTCTTTAACTGGGGAGATGTTGAATGTCTGGGAGATGTATTCGAAAACCTTATTCCAAAAGTTTTTTAACAGCGGACAAAGAGAAGCATATGTGGCAAGTCACCTGTTTGAGAGTTGCAATTCCAACAATGTGGAGACTGGTTTAGTTTAAGCCTATATCGTCTGGCTGGGGTCCAGGAGCTCCTGTTTATGATCATGTATTTTGTCTGAGAAAGTATGGGGGATATGTTGTGTTTAAAAGGCATCCTATGGACTTGTTCCCATTCTAGTTTAATTGCTTTACTGTTCGGTTCAGAATCCCAATTTTCCTCATTAGACGTATGGACCTTGCGGGGCTCAGGGAGTAAGGACTTGTAGATTCTTGAGACCATGTGACCGGTGTTAAACAATTTGGTAGGGAGTGAGGGGGGAGAAGGGTGAGTGGCCAGTTTAGAAATCTGTACCTTAAGTTTCAGAAAGTTATACAAGTCTATATCAGTTAGTGCTCTCTCTCTGAGGACAGTGAATGGAATGGGAGAAGTATTCTCAGAGAGGTCCTTGATGAAGTTGATGCCTTTTTATGACCAGTCTTTCCAGTATAATGGGTTTCTGTCTATTCTTATTATGGGATTGTGCCAAATCACTAAAGTATTTGAAGCAACAATTTTTGTATTGATAGTGTGTCAAGATGTGCTAGAGCTTCCTTAGTGTTCAGTATGATATACTTAGTGTTCTCACATGGAGACCTGTATAGTCATGATTGCTGGGAGTGGGATATCATTAATCAGATTTAATTCTACGTCTAGCCATTGGGGGTCTGTACTCAAGCTTATCCATGAATCATGCAGCTCCCTGTTTGCAGAGGTAAGCCGTTTGGTAGTTCTTAAAATGGTGCATTTTACAGCACAATGGGCTAGTAACAGATTACAATTGATATGGCTTAAATACCAATCTAAACAGAGTGTCTGGAACGTTACCCCAAGAAGTTTGGGACATTTTGTGTAGAAACAAAGTGTTTTACAGTATACCAGGGTAAAAGTTGTAGCCAGAACTGATACAACTCAAACACGACTTTCACTAGGAGTTATGTTCCCTCCCCCAACCCTCACATTCTCCCCCTCCCAATAAATCTATTGTGAATTTTGGGGGACATAGTGCATTTTAAAACACATTAGTCCAACACTATTGGTCAGAACTGAATGTGTCTTAAGGACCACTTCAAAAAGTGCTCAGGGGATCTTTAAGAGGAAACTATTTTAAAACAGGGTCTTTTAAAAGGAGGGCAAAATGACCCATTTCAAACACATTTGCTGGATATAGTAATGATTAGAACTATAACTTTAATATTAGTATATACCTGCAAGGCTTGTTCTTTGTGCTGAATAGAAATTCAAAATTAACAGAGTTTTAATAGCCTTGCAGACAAAGTTCATATGCAAGCGGGAATGCTGAGCTCGATTTAGCCCAGCGCAAATCTAAAGCAGCTTTTCTTGGCAGAAAGGCTGTGAATGGCATCATATCTGCCCTATGCTCAGCACCATGGAACACTGCTCAGTCCTTACACCCATATACAAATACTGTGTGGGATGAAGGAGCAACGTCCCGTAATGGTGCAGCAACTGTCAGGACAGGTCCTGCTCATCTAGCTCTTCTCTACAGTGACTTGTCTGCTCTGCAATCAGAGATGCTCCCGTCCTAGAGAGTGCACGCTGAATGTTTCTACTGCACAGCTGGCAACACATCTCCACATACAGTAAAAACAATGTTTTGGTTTATTACAGCTTCATTGCAAGGGTGTGTTTTAGGGGGGGGGGGGGTTATCATGGGTGTCGGAGGCGGGCTTAGTATATGGTGCACACTTATTTAAGTGAAGCACCTTGCTCTAATCGAGAAAACTGATGATTTTAGTGGTCTTAGACAACCATAGAAAGCTCTCTAAGTGGTAAGTGTGGAGAGCAGCCTTCCGGCCTAGTCCAGGAGTGTTAGGCAGCCTATTTTACCAGATCTTATCATGTAGTGTAGGTTAAAAGAAAAAGAAACAGAGTGTAGTTATAAAAATATGTCTGTTTATTACACAACACTCATTAACACATTGGTATATCTCCTACCTGGAGATATCATCACAAATACAAAAGAATACTTCAATTGTAAGAGGCAAGTAAGCACAATACACAGTGGTCTCCATGGGGAGACCAAACCATAAACTAAGAAAGTGGAATGCTGTTAGACCTGGTACCATTGGCGTGAGACTCCCTTCCATTTTGTTTTACTGATTGCCTCCTCTGTTTTTGATAAGTTTTGCTGGTTTAGATGCTTTGGGCACTGTGCCACTGCTATTCAGTGCCACAGTGCAAGTGCTCCTTATGTTAAATTGATGTATTGATTAGTGACTCCATGATTGGCTTATTTTGATTTACTTGTCAGACCTTAGTATATTGCACCATTTATGCCCAGGGCCTGTAAATCAAATGCTGCTGATGGGCTTGCAGCACTGATTGTGCCACCCACAGAAGCAGCCTGCAAAGTGTGTCTCAGGCCTGCCATTGCAGAGCCTGTGTGCAGTCTAGTACTGCCATGTTGACTTGGTAAGTGCACCCACTTACCAGTCCCTAAACCTTCCCTTTTCCACATATCAGACACCCCTAAGGTAGGCCCAAGCGCAGGGTGCATTGTATGTAAAAGGTAAGACATGCCCTGATGTGTGTGGCATGTCCTGATAGTGAATTAAAGCCATTTTCGTTTTTCACTATTGCGAGGCTACCTGTCCTCATAGGCCAGAATGGGCAGTTTGATTATAATACCTTATAATCCTAACTGACCCAGGGAACATGGTAGAAATTCGAGTTTAGAATGCCTGAACTCAGAATGATGAAATACATCTTTTAGTGAAGTTGTTTTCAACATTCTGTGTTTGAAAATACCACTTTTAGAAAGTAGGTATTTTCTTATCTAACCATCCAGCCTGCCTCTGCTAGCTTGTGTATTGTATGTCTGGTTTGTGAGTGACAGGAGCTGGGGACACTCCAGGAGACAGGGTGAGTCAGCACAGGGCTGAATAGACCTATTTGCATGTAGAGTGGTGGGAGGAGTAGCACCTGGGCCTGAATAGGGCTGTGCCTGCCTTCCACAATGCTGGCTCCACCTCCTGTGGTGTGTCTGAAGACCCTGGCCCACAATGACAAAGGAGGAAGGTGTGCACTGGAAGAATGCACCCAGAACTGGTTTGAACTAGGTACAGGACCCTCTGCCTTCAGAGGACAAAGGATTTTGCAGTATAAATATTGGCGATCAGACCCCAGGACTTTAGATCCCTTCTGGAACAATGAGACAAACCTTTGCCAAGGAGAAGAACCAAGGAAGCTGCAGGAGTTTGGACTCCCCCCTCCCCCCCCCCTCCCCTCACCAGTGTGCTGTGTTGGCCTGCAGTGTGTCTTCATTGCCAAGCAAAGAAGAAGGAACTTTTATAGAACTTTCATCATCTTGCAGAATATTTCTCCAAGGTCTTGAACTTGTGCTTGCCTCCTGCTGAAGTCTCAGGGACAAAAGACTTCACCACCAGCTCCCCTTTGAATTTCCTTGCTAGGAATTCTGTCTGCAGAAGCCTGCGTGTCGCTGGGAGCTGGAAGCGCGACTCAATGAGAAGCGTGTTGCAGCTGTTGCCGTCGCATCGCCGGAGAAGCGTGTCGCCACCGCATCACCAGAAAAGTGTGCCTTTGTAGCATCTGTTTACCGATGCATCACCGGAGAAGCGTGTCGCAGCTCCAAAGTTACAGAGTTCGCCGCACGGCCGCCAGGCGTGCACGTATCATCTTCACATCGTCGCATCACATCAAGGGCGCCATCTTATCACATCGCACCGGATTGTCGCATCGCATCGAGGCGCCATCTTGCCGCATCGTAACCGGAACGCAGTACGAGAATCAACGCATCACCTCCTCTCCAGTAAGGAACAAGACGCATCCCCTACTCTGCGCAAGAATTAAGGAGCGATGCATCGCCTCCCCCCGAAGCAAGGAACCAACGCATCTCCTTCCCTGCGAACCTTTAGTTTGTTTTGCGTTACGCATCCAGGTACTTTTGTGAGAAACGTGTCGCATTTATCATCCACTTGAACTAAGTTACTTCTACCATCTTTTAAGTCTATTTTGAGTACAGTATTGTGGATTTTTGTCATTTATGGTCTTGTGTTAAGTCTATATAAAGAATACTTATTTTTTATAAAACCTGTGTGGTGTCCATTTGTAGTGTTTTCACTGTGTTACTGTATGTGTTCACAAATGCTTAACACACTGCCTCTGAGGTAAGCCTGTCTGCTCATGTCAAGCTACCAAGGGGGTGAGCAAGGGTTATCCAGGAGTGTAATCCCCTTTCCCTGACTTAGAAGCAAGGGTCCCTAATTGGTCAAAGGTACCTACCTCTGCTACATAGAGACCCCCAGTTCTAACAAATGTGAACTGCGACCAAAATCGTGACTTTGACCAGGAGACTCAGGAGAGGTGGGGACAAAAGCAACCACCCATGGTAAGTATCCAGGAACCCCATGGAGGCTATGAGTCAACTGGAAAGCTATGGTTGCAGTTTTGAAGAAGGACCCTTCCCAGTGGATCCTGAAGAAACACCATGGAAGACAGAAGGTTGGAGAGCCACCCCACCCATGGATACCACAGGAACTAGGATACCTACACCAGGGAAGCCGGGGGCATAGGTGGGAAGTGACGTCGGAAACCGCCGTAGACCACAAGCGAGGACTTCAGTAAAGATGCCATCGACAGAGACTGTGCAAGAGTCCGGTTTAATCCAAGGGTGGATTCTTGAAGAGAAGAACCTGCAAGCAGAGGGGACAGAGTCTTTGCCACTCAGAGGTGACCAGGAGGCACGGAAGAGCAATGCCCACTGATGACGAAAGATGCAGGTGTGATGATGGTGCTCTTGTTGCCGCAGCTGTGAGGACCAGGCGATGCTGAGGAAGACCAGGAGCCGGTCACAAGCTGTTTCACGTCGGAAGTCGAGGCCACGGGGTCGGTGTCCGGCAGGAGACCCAACAAGCCTTGGCAGCTGCAACAGGCGTGGAAAAAGACGAAGGAGCAACATTAGGACCAGCAAGGTCCAAGGGTATCACTAAGTGCAGGAGAGTCAGAACAGACCCAATCAAGCAGGGGAGCCCACTGAAGCAGGAGAAGACCCTCAAGAGGACACACCAAGGGCACAGAAGTTGCACGAAGACCTCGAGCAGCTCACCAAAGGTGAGGGCCCACACTGCAGAGGATGCGGTGAGGACACTGATCTTGGCAGGATGAGATGCAGGAGGCTGGAGCTTCTTGTAGACTGAAGATCTATAGAGTGCAGAGCCAACAAGCCTTGGCAACGGCAAGTCAACACGATGCACAGGGGTTCAGTCCCAGTGGTTACGATGAGGGGTACTGGCCTCAAACTTGCTGAGAGGACAGGTTAGGCCTTGAGGGAGTTGCAGAATCACCACCTATGTTGCTGAGCCTTCGGAAGTCCGTGGGACGTCAGGAGCAGCATACCGGTCAGCTTTGTTGCGGTGCCTGCAGATGCAGGGGGAAGGGGGAAGGGGAGCAAGGGGGCAGATCAAAGATTGCTTTCCCCCATGTCATCAAAACTTCATTACAGTGCTGTACAAACATTTGAACCACATCAACCACTCCCACCCATGTTTTTACCAGCTTCCTTTTACCCAGTTATACCGTGATCCAACCCAACTGTATTCCATACTCCCATCCTGCTTTGAATATAAAGGCAAGTTATAATTAGGCCTTTGTGAAAATTATATTACACCAGCATAATTTTGCATTACTCTTGAACTTCCTGAAATTACACCACAATGCCAGTCGCGTAATTACATCGTTATGCCAGTCGTATAATTGCATCAATATTTGCGGTTATTTGGGGGTAAAAATACAGTGTGAGGCTACTATGCTGCAGTCCTGATTTTGTGTCATTGTTACAGGTCTAGACGCTGAAATTTTTGTATAGCATTGTTGCGTATTGCAAAATGCTAATAAAGAAATCTGGAGAAATAAAATTTAGTGCGGGTAAAAACAGAACGCAGGTGACTATTGTTCACAGCTATAGTGGTTTTTGTGTTATATTTTTTAAGCATGAATCTTTGTATCAATATTGATGCATTTCACTCTAAAATATAGTGCTGAAACTGAAAAGGATGGGAAACACACCCTCAAGATCCTGGTTTAATAAACACCTCAATACTAAAAAATGACAGCTATGCAGGGGTGCAGGGAGGGGGGAGTTTTGTTGGGACCGGGGGGTGGGGGGGGTGTGTTGTTTGTTAGCACCGCAGGGCAAACCCGCTACTATGTTGTTGTTTTTAGGATGCTCGATGGGGGACGACCGATTGTTTCGACGCATGATGGGGGGTAGGGATTTGGCTGTGTTGTCATGGAATGTTAACGGCCTGGGGGATAGGATTAAGCGTGGTGTGGTCCTGCAGTACTTAAAACGTATTTCACCAGATGTTGTCTTCCTGCAGGAGACGCACCTTATAGGTAACTCCTTTCATGCAATGAACCGGCGGGGATATAGTTTGGCGGCCCATTCTGGCTTCACCTCGGGCTCGCGGGGGGTGGGTATTATGATCAAGAACTCGCTCCCGTTGGAGATTGATGAGGTGCGCCATGATGAGAGGGGACGCTACACGGTTCTGGTGGGAAGAATGGAGGGTAGAGTGTTTATCTTTATATCAGTGTACGTCCCGCCTGGGTTACAAGCCACCACATTTGCGGACCTGGGGCGCCTCCTTCTGGACCTTCCGAGTGGCCTGCTGGTGGTTGGAGGGGATTTTAATGCGGTAGCCTCTGGGTCTATGGATCGCCATCCCCCTAGGGACCTCCCCCGGGCACAGGCGTGGCTGCCCGGCCTTCTGGATACGCTGGGCCTGGTGGATTGCTGGCGATTAAAGCATCCTGTATTGCGACAGTACACCTTCCACTCGGGTGCCCATGGTAGCCTCTCGCGGCTTGATTACATCCTTGTCCCGGCGGCCCACGCAGGGAGGGTGGGGGAGGTGCGCCATCTGGCGCGGGGTATCTCAGACCACTCCCCATTGTTTTTTTTTTTTTTTTTTTTTTTTTTTTTGAAAAACCTTTATTGATGTTTCAATCATTTACATGTATGGGCCTACAACCCCTCGGGGCCGGCCGCTAAATAATCAGGATAGTAACAAGCGAATGTCAACACAGGCGGCACCTCGGAGAGCGAAATCTTAAGTTCAATATAGTCCGGCCAATAAGCCGCGCAGGTAGGGCACCAGGAAAGAGAAGGTTTTTCATTTTATGATGAAACAAAAGAGTAGGATCAGGTGCCAGACAATTTACCAACAGTGAGAAGGGCCAGGATAAGAGACAAACAATTAGCAGCAATACAGTTAGGCGATGGTGCAGGCGCGAGAAAGTACGGATGGGGAAAGACATCAAAGAGAGTTGCGCCTACTGGTCCCCGTACCTAAAGCCCAGCGAACCCCCCAGAAACTGTGGCACACATGAAGAGCAAACGATTCACAAGCAGGGTGGTGTATCGCACTGATCCCAGAAAAAAAGGGCAAAAAGAGACAGTGGAGAAAAAGGAGGCCATGGAGAAAAAGATAAAGACGAAAGAGTCCCCTCCCCCATCCCCCCACCCTGCACCTCTGCAAATGAGTATGGCCCCACCCCCCAGCAGTGTGCCTGTCGCCCTGGAACTAGACCCGAAATATAGAAGAGACAGGGAAAAAGAGAGTGAGAAAGGGCCCACCCGGACGGGTGGGCGGAGAGAACATAATAAGTTGGAGGAGGGCCATCAAAACATATCCCCGGCTTCTCCCTCCCGCACGGTGAGGTCTCCCCCCAACAAACAAGCAGCGGCACCAAGCCGAGTATATCAACAAAAATAGGGGAGGGGGGGGGGGATGGGAGGCATTGCACACCGACTGTTCGAATGACCCCGGGAGCGCACAACCATGAGTCCGCCTATCTATGAAGTGACCCCCCTCGGAGGATCAGCCTCAGCCTTGACCACTTTTTGCGATTCTGCCCATGCCTGCCCCTTGACCCAGCACCATGTCCAATGTCCCAAGGTATAGAAGTGTCCAAAAACAGTTGGGAAACGCCGCACACAGGTGGGGTGGAAGTCTCGTGGCATCCGAACAGACCGCTTCATGGAGGGGCATCTTTTCCAGTGTTGCCCGAGGATCTGCACTGCCCACAAGGACCTGAGAGGCCAGAGCAGCCAAATGAGATACACGGTGCTGAAAGTGTCCCTGGGCCGCCGGAGACCGCGCACGGGACAAGGCCACCATCTTCCGCGCAGGTCCAATACCTCCGGAGCCGATCAAGTTCACCGTTGGCCGATCACACGGTAGCATATGGTCCGAAGTGTCCGGCTGTACACTAAGCGCGGGGGGGGCCACAACATCTTTCTCTTGTGGGCAGTGTGGAAAGCCACTGCGTATCCGTGGACCAGCATGCCGCCACTGTCCCAACGCTGTTACCACACCATCTAGCTTCCCCCCCAGGACCTCGGCGCCATGAGCGAAGGAGTAATGGAGGGCACCCAGGGCCTCCAGGAGGTCGCCATATCCCAGAGCGGCTCCCTCCGATCGCTCCGCCACACTCCCGAAAGTCACACACCCCCAGTCCCGCTGCGTCCCAGCGGACAGGATGGCCGGCTGCATAATGACAAGATGGCCGCTGGGAAGGCCCGACTCATATAGGGGCCAGGACCCAGGGAACAACGCCTCGAGGGCCACGTCGCTGGAGACAGAGATCCCGGGACAGGCACAGATCCAGCCGTTGCGCGGTCACAGGCAACAGTCGCCTCCGCCACGGACCATCTCCCGCAAAAAGCCGGGAGCAGCCCGCGAGGATCAAGGCGGGCCAGGGACGGCGCCCAGGCAGCTCACCAACAAAGGCAGGGGCAAACGCCACAGAATCCGGAAATCGTACACCCGGGCATGTCCTCAGTCCGCAGCGCTCAGTAGAGGGGAGCGGCCACTGCAAAATGCAGGCCGAGGGGGGCTCCACTCCGGTGGACCGGCTCCACCCAGGCACAACAGGCCGCTGTTGTTCAACTGCCACCCGGTCGAGGTGCCCACTCGAGGTCCCGGCTTCGGGACCGCACGGGCCGCAAAGTTCGATCACTGATTTCTCCGGGTGTGTGGCAGTCAGAGACCTCGGAGTCACGCGGTCGGTTGCCACGTTCACTTACGGACACATTCTCGTGGTGCAGAAGAAGGATCTCTTGCAGGATATCCGTGCGGGGTGCGGAGGCTCACGGAGCCGGGAATCTACGCTGCCGTCTCGGTCGCCATCTTGGCTCCTCCTCTCCCACTCCCCATTGTTGTTGCATCTCGATGTCCTCCCGAGGGGGGATGGCAGGGTGGCCCCAATCAATGCATGGTATTTGCGCGACCCCACCATTCGTGCTGATTTGATCAAATCCCTACAGCGATATTTCGATGAGAATGTGGGGTCGGTCTCTTCGGCCATCTCCCTGTGGGAGGCTTTCAAGGTAGTCCTTAGAGGGGAGGCCCTCTCCTTTATCTCCCATGCCCGGCGGCGCGAGCGGGAGGAGGTGACCCGGGTAGAGGCCGAGATTGCAGAACTGGAGGGTGACCTGGGAAGCGGGGTAACAGACGACAAGTTGCATGTTCTACACCTAAAGCAGGCGGCCTATCGGGCCCTCGTCACGGAGGCGGCCAGGGGCCTCAGTAGAGAGCAGCAGGGGCGATTGTATGATGTGGGTGATAAGGCTGGCAAATTGATTGCGTGGTTGGATAAGAGGGAGAGAGCGAGCCGTGTGGTGCCTTTGATTGAGAGTGTTGATGGTGCGTGTGTCACTGAGCCGGAAGCCATTGTCTCCTGCTTCGCGGATTATTTCCGCGAAGTCTACTCCCCGGTTTCCCCCTGCTCGGAGGCAGACTCCCATGCCCTGCTTCGGGACATCGCACTGCCCTCCCTAACGGTGGAGGACAGGGATTCGCTGGACGCCCCTCCCACCTCGGACGAAATTGCCTTGGCTATTCGCTCGGTTGCATCCGGCAAGGCCATGGGCCCCAATGGTATTCCCATCGAGCTCTACAAGCTACGCCCGGATGTGTTGGCGCCTCACCTGCGCGGGATGTTCCTGGCGGCCCACTCGCGGGGTTCCCTCCCGCCGGACCAGCGTCTAGCCACAATTGTGGTGATCCCCAAGGAGGGGAGGCCCCGTGAACGGGTCACATCCTATAGGCCGATTTCGCTTTTGAACGCGGAGCCCAAAATCCTCGCCAAGGTGTTGGCCAACAGGTTGGTTGGCGTGGTGGGCGATTTGGTCCACCAAGACCAATCTGGCTTTATACCGCACCGCAACACGGCGCTCAATCTGCGGCGCTTGCACGGGGTGCTCGCGCGTGTCCCATTTGTGCGGGAGCCGGCCATCTTGGCGTCCTTGGACGCCACCATGGCGTTTGATACGCTTGAATGGCCATACATCTGGGCGATGCTGGCAAAATTCGGGTTTGGCCCGGGTTTCATTAGCTGGGTCAAATTGCTATATTCGGGCCCATTGGCGCAGGTGGTAGTGAATGGGCGAGTCTCGGCCCCATTCGCGCTGGGGAGGGGTACGCGACAGGGCTGCCCCCTGTCTCCTCTCCTGTTTGCCCTGGCCCTGGAGCCCCTGGCGGAGTGGCTGCGGTGGCACCCTTCTATCCGTGGTCTCCGCTGGACCCCCGAGCATGAGGACCGTGTGTCCCTCTATGCTGACGATATCCTTCTGTATCTCGCCTCCCCGCGTAAATCACTGATCGTCCTGGTTGATGTTTTGCGTTCATTCGGTCGCAACTCAGGCCTGGTCATCAACTGGGCGAAATCCTGTGTATATGTGCTTTCCGGGGAGGCTCCGGCCTTACCACGGGACTGTCCGATCCAGATTGCCTCCCAAGGTTTTCGGTACCTGGGTATCTATATCACTCTTGACCCGGAGGCCCGCTATGAGCGGAATTTGTTACCCCCCCTCCGGCGTTTGAGGGAGGACGTGGTGCGCTGGCGGCGTCTGCCGCTCTCGCCGCTCGGCCGAGCGGCCTTGTTTAAAATGATGTCCCTGCCACGCTTCCTCTACGCCCTACAGAATACTATGGACTTGGTCCCGGCACGCTATTTCCGTGAGGTGGAGGGCCTCCAGCGGCGCCTGTTCTGGGACGGGAGGCCGCGCATTGCTCTGGCTAAATTGACGCTCCCGTGGTACGATGGGGGGGTCGCCCTCCCTGACATTAAACGGTATTACTGGGCCTCCCAACTAGCTGCAATTAATCATGGCCTTTACGGGCCCGCCTTGAACCCGGCATTTGAGATGGATAAGATGCTCCTGCCCGGTGGCGATTACAATCGAGCGCTCTACGCGGGCGCGCCCGACTCCCGTTTGACGGGACCGACGCGTGTCATGGTGCGTGTCTGGCACGCGGCTAATGCAGCTATGGGGTGGAAGGACCGTTTGACCCGGGCGTCACCGCTGTATGCATCTGAGAGGTTGGGCTCCCTGTGGACGTCGAAGGGCTTCGAGAAGTGGGACACGATCGGAATCAGCACGGTGGGAGATCTCTGGACGAGGGGGGGATTCAAAACTTTTGAGACGCTGCAGGCGGAGTTCCAGCTGCAGGGCAGTGAGTACTTTCGGTACCTACAGGTCCGCCATGCGCTGGGCTCCGTCTTCCCGGATGTCGCATCCATTCCGGAGTCTTCCCCCCTGGAGGACAGAGTCCTAGATGGCCATGTCCCGGACAGCACGATCTCCCTCATATACAAAAAACTGATCAACGATAGATCGTGCCTGCTGACTAATCTCCGCGAGGCTTGGGTTGCCGACGGGCTGGAGCTGGACGATGAGGATTGGATTTCCGCGGTGGCCTCTCCGAAAGAGGTGGCCATCCCGGCTCGCCTTCGTTTCGTCCAGCTCAAGATCCTTCACCGGGTTTACGTGACGGGGCCAAGGCTTCTGCGTATGGGTTTTGCTGGTGACGGAATGTGTAAGCGTGGCTGTGGTGCGTTGGCGACTTTCATGCATATACTGTGGGAGTGCCCGAAGGTGGAGCGATTCTGGCGTGGTGTGCATGAGGTCCTGCGTGTGGTGACGCGTGTTGCGCTGCTGCCTGAAGCGAGGAGATGCTTGCTGAATGTATGGGAACCGAATGACTATTCGGTCCCGCAGACGCGGTGGGTGACTCTGGGATACATGATAGCCAAGCGCGACATTGCTCAATTGTGGGGATCCCAGAGGCCGCCTGCGGTGTCGGCCTGGAAAGAGCATATGGATTGGTGTATGTTTCGTGAAAAGGTGGTGTATGTGGCGAGAGGTAAGCCTGGGGCGTGGGTGAAACTCTGGGGCCCCTGGAACGCCTACCGCGGGGGTATTTGTGAGCCACCACTGCTACCGGCTGCCTCGCCTGCTCCGTCTCCCTAGACGGCCCCCCTCCCTCAGCCGCGGGCGCGCGGTCCCCCAGTCCCTGATCTATTCCCATTCCCCTCTCCAGAGTTCTGCTGCTGGTTTGGATCCCCCACTTATGGAGCACGTGCTGTTATTTTGGATCGCGGGTTGCCTTGCGGGTGTGGTTTTTTGGTGTTGTTTTGTTTCAAGAAAAGGGAACCGTACTGTGGGCTTGGAGCTGAGTGGCCTGCACCATTGATTACTCCTGTTTCACTGCTCTGCACTGCCTAGAGACTTTTACTGTATGTGTGCAATATGTTTTTGTCATTCTAGCGGCCGGCCGGATGGTTGTAGGCCCATACCTGTAACTTTTACGAACTGCAATAAACGGTTTAAAAAAAAAAAAAAAAAAAAAAAAAAATGACAGCTGAGGGCTTCAGAAAGACTCTGGTGAACTAACCCACCCACAGCCTACCTTGATCGGCTCAGGAGGGATCGCAGAAACTACAAAAAATACATCACGAAAGAAAAAAACATCCTCTTCCACAACGCTTGATCAGGTCAAAACTGCCTTGAAGAGCTTTTCACTATCATCAAACTACAAACCTCCCCTAAAAACCCCATAGATCTCCAAATAATGGTGTGACAACTTCGCCAATTCCTTCAATGACAAAATAACGAAAATAGTGCTCTCCCTTGAAGATCACAACCAGCCATCCAACGGAAACCATCCTCCCAGACAGTCCGATATCAATCCCCCATTTCCATGACCACCTTACCAATGATCATTCAACAGGAAATCAGAAGATGCAATCAAAACCAAGGGCCCCTCATAACCAAACTCAAGCCAAACTCGGAGAAGGGCATTTGTTCCCTGTTGGTCAAATACAAACCCTCCTCCTACATTGCGGACCACTACCCAGCATCTCTGGTAAATAAAAAAACAAATAAACTCAACCACCTCATATGCCCCCCTTTGGATTAAGATCATAAACAGCTCCCTGATGACTGGAGTGATGCCAGGCTGTTTCAAACTTCGCCAAGTCACGCCACTAAAAAAAACCTGGGAGTTGACCCGAAGTTCCTCAACAACTTGAGACCGGCCCCTAACCTCCCCTTCCTAGCCAAAACCATAGAAAGATGTGTTTTCTCACAACTAAACCAGCATATCCACAACTACAGTCTCCTAGACCCTCATCAATCAGGCCTCAGAAAGGGCTGCAGCACAGAAACACAGACCGATGCTGCCTGCTCATACTCCTAGATCTATCGGCGGCCTACGACATGGTCAATCACAAGCTTTTCTTGGATGTCCTCCAAAAGAGGATGGGTGCAGGGAGGGTGGTCCTGTGCTGGTTCACATCTTTTCTACAAAGCCATTCTCAACAAATACAAATATGCAATCTGACCTCAGACACAATGCCAATCACCCAGGGTGTCCCCCAAGGCTCCGTCCTCTCGCCCACACTGTTCAATAGATCATACAAGGTTGGGGATCAAAGTTTTCAAACCCGCACCAGTCTTGACGTCCCTATTTTCATAGAAAGAAAAAGGAGCAAAAAGACAATCCCCTAAGTCCCCAATATGGAGAGATCAGAGACAACCTACTCAGTCTCCCCAATACCATATATCAAACAAAAAGCCCTTCACACTTATAAGTATCAGCATATATAATGCACAGAAAGTGATTATTGACAAAAACTGTTTTCCCAAAGAAAGATCGATGTCATCTTGTGCTTTTTGATGTCATCCTTTATTCAGTTTTTCTCAGTTTTTTTAAAAGCGTTTTTTTGCAACCGCCAACGCGTTTCGTCCACAATCGGACTTCTTCAGGGCCACAAAAGTACATAAAAAACACTATTTGCAACAATGAATTCAAACATATAAAATCAAGATCTAAGAATCTACAATCATTAACATGATTTAGGCACTATTAAATATGGGAAAAAACAGTTATTTCAAAAAGGAAAAAAGTTTTTTTATATACAATGCATTTGACCAATTTCATAAATTAGAGAATGGTGGCGCACGCTTGGACAAAAGAAAAGAAAAAAGAGAATTTCATACATATAAATGGCACATACCTCACAGTATGTATTAAGAGCGTTTTTCAAATGCCAACGTATTTGGGCCAGTTGATCAGCAATAATCAGAATGCACTTTAGTCTAATATATTTTTTCATGAAGGCTAAATATAACTTAACAATCATCCATTCAATCCATGCAGATATAAGTTTTTGATTATTTATATTTTCACAATGCATTCCATATTATAATTATTCATATTCACACGGCCATTTGCCAATGTTTTATTATCAGTAAAGTTATAGTAATCCAAAAACTTACTTAAAAGAACATTTATTTGGGCAGTAAAGTTGTGTCCCCTCAGACGTTCCAGCAGTAACCATATTTTCCTAAAAGTATATACAATTGCATAAACTATAAAGTGAGAACCACTACTATAATCACAAATGACTTTTTTTTTATATTATTGTATGTATACATAGACAACCCTTTAGTAAAAAAATCAGTTTAAGCATCCATATATCAGAGAGTGCCACAGTGTCTTAATCATCCAGATATAGGATCAATCCTTTAATTTCACATAAAGCTATACATCGGTTCTTATAAACATCTAATTAAAAATACGTGGGACACAAATATTTATATGCGCAGACACAAGGAATTTTTTTTTTTATTTTGTGCTAAGCTAGACAAAATTATTTTATCTAACCTAACCACTGCTGCATACTATTTGTTCCTATTGAGATCCTTTTTCGGTAGCAAACTTAATGTATTGTTTATGCCATAAACAAAATCAAAATTATAACTTCAGCTCAATAATATAAAACTACACCGGCACATATTATAACAAAGCCTCCGCTGCATACTTTTATCATCAATCGTAATGCCGTTTTGGTAGCCATCTTTGCCAAGTATCAAAGTCATGAGATATGTGAGTTCTATCTCATATTAAAACAAATCAGATTGCGCCAATGAACTATAAATAGAGAAAGGGTTCTCCACTTAACCCATATTACATTATGTGCTCAACATGACCTATAATATAGTTTTGACTCGACATTGTTGGTGTTGTGAAGCCATTTGGTCAGACATCTTAGCACGGGTAGAAGACCCAAGAGTAAATAAATATACATACTGCATATTTAAAACTATATAGGTACCATCGTAACCTAATACTACAAAGAGATACAATGTTTTAATGTCCTCTCACAAACCCCCACTAAGAGAGATCCCTAGATTGATGTAAGGTACCCCAAATACTCACGGTAAGTAAAACGCACCCGTCTCCACACAGTCGTCTTGGCTCAAAAGTATTCGCGTTTTCCCAGCAATGGTGTTCTCCTTATATATGCCGCAATAATTAGTAAATTATTTAATTATTGACAATTAAGAAGCTTGTTAAAACGTGTTGCAGATAGTAGTATTAGATGACGAATATAGACGCCATCTTAGAATTTGTCTAACCAATACCTCTAATGTGTGTTGTATTTATATAAAACGTATAGTAAGCCAATCCAAAAGTAAATCGTGTCTCCAAATTACTAACAAAACATTTCTCCAAACGGCGCGATTATTATTATTTAGGGACACATAGTTTGCGTGAATTTTTTTTTATTATCAATTATGTTTTACTGAGAAAAACGCTTAATACATGTTTTATAACGAACATCCTACTAATATATTTTTTAATTTAATCATAGCTATTACATAAAAAAATCAAGTATTGTTGCATAAAGCCATAGTGTCGGAGTGCCGTTACAGGTCACATGGTCACAGACACTCCAAACATTCTGTGCTGGGCGCCATTTTGGAATGGTATGTCTTGTATCACAACACCATATCGCCTATAGATATTATGCGATATTTATATTATGAAATCGGTGTTTTGTAGACAAATGCATTTTTTGTTTAGCAATTGCACTTTACAGAAACGTTTGATGCACATTTTCATAACTGAAATTCTACTAATATATTCTTAGATTTAATCAGAGTTAGTACATAAACAATCAGAGCATTTTAGGTTAAGCCGTAATCTCGGAGCATTCAAAGCATTTTAAATTAAGCCAAAGTGTCGGAGTGCCGTTTCAGATTACATGATCACAGACACTCCAAACATTCTAAGATGGGCGCCATATTAGAATGGTATGTCTTGTGTCACAAGGACAGATCGCCTATAGATACTGCGCAATATTTATATTATAAGATCGATATTTTCTAGACAAGTCAATAAACTTAAAGCGCCGTTTCAGATCACATAATAGATGAAACTCCCAACATTCTATAATGGGCACCATTTTAAAGTGGTATACTTATACCATGGGGACATAATGTCCATAGATACTGCGCAATATATGCATCTAATCCGAAATAGTCATGCCAATTTGTACTAGATGGAAAAAAAGGGTATTCCGATTTAATAGATTAGACATTAGTCTAGACTCTACTATAGCTATTAAGACCACAAATATATTGTGTCTAAGATGACAAGCGACCAACTCCATACCATAAGGGAATACTCTAGACCATAAGGTGAATATTGTATTGAACATTAAGTCTAATCTAAGATTGAGTATATACGATCTAACTGTAGGTTTTTATAGAAAATAATGGAATTCACTATTAGCATTCAATCCTGATGTAACACAGCGTAATCTACAAATCCAACAAACTTCCATCTGTCTAAGCTGTAACGTCCTACTGCCTCCTCTGGCATTAATGCCTATACAGTCTATTGCATGAAATGTAATGTCCCTTTTACTGGGATTGGTATCAAGAATGTGTTGTACTATCGGATTCCTGATGTCACCATTCTTTATACTTCTTATATGTTCCTGAATCTGAATTTTAAAACACCTGATACTGCTTCCCACATAGATTTTATCACATGCACAATTAATTTCATACACAACATGTGTTGTGTTGCAATTAATAAAAGTCATTATTTGATTTTCTCTAGGGCCATTATATTTGAAGGATTTCTTTTTATTTAGTCCATATTTACAGAGTGAGCATCCCCCGCAAGTATAGAAGCCTTGTGGCTTCTCTGGTAACCATGTTGACAAAGATGGCTTTGATACTTTTACATGGCTTGGGCATAGAATATTCTTTATTGTGGAACCCTTTCGGTAGACAAAGTTAGGTTTCTTTGAAACAATATCAGATGGAAGGGAGTCTGATTTAAGTAAATGCCAATTTTTTCGAAGTATGTTAAAGATGTGATTACTATACATCCCATATTCAGTTATGAATGCGCACTGACCTTGATTGTTATTGTCAGTGTTGCGCTTCTTATACATTAAAGTATCTTTCCTTTTACATTATCAGATTTTAATCTCTGCTCTCTTTAGACAGTTATCATCATAACCTCTGGCCTAAAAATCCTGTTTAACCCTACATATGTTGTTTTCAAAGCTACTGTCCCCACTGCAGTTTCGCCGGATTCGTACCATCTCACCATATCCTGATCTTGTAATGTAGCAATTATATAAGAAGTATCTATTTCAGATATCGTGAACTCAGACATGCAAGGTACATTCAACATCGGAAGACGGACATGTGGATTTTCAGCAAAATATTTTTTTCATTTCAATTTTCGTACAAAACGGAATAAATCCAAGTGTACCATATCCAATGCATGCTTCCCAGTTAGACAATAGTTAAGGCCTTTAAACAGAATAGCACTTTCAATAGAGAAGAACTATGTGATCCTTAAAAAGGAATTAGCATTATACCAACTCTATTTGAAGGGAAAGAAACAACAGAAAATAGAAAGAGACCAAAATGATTATGAACGAGGCCGCGTCTTTACTTTTGCACGTAAATATGATGATGTGAACGCAAACATTTTTACTGTATCGCGGTCTGAGAAAAACGCCTCCACCATTGCGTCTAGTAGCACCTCTGTTTCCTCTGTCTCCTCTGTTGATAGTAATCCAGGTGAGGGCAAGAGTACTGCCAATACTAATTCTAATCTGACCTCTGATTTTTTACACGCGGTACAGAGATATCGCCTAGGCAACAAAAAGAAAAATGTAGGCGAAGAATCAGGCGGGGTGGCAAAAAATACCAGATCAGTCACAAAAGCAAAACTGGGAAATAACTAACAATGGCCGTTAATGAGATTGTGCACCACAAAGTGGACAGCATAGAAGAAAATGTTGAAACAAATGTTGTAAATATTGTAAATCTCTCCTCAAGACAGTTTGATACTCATGAAAGTGCTATTCTGTGTAAAGGCCTTAACTATTGTCTAACTGGAAAGCATGCATTGGATATGGTACACTTGGATTTATTCCGTTTTGTACGAAAATTGAAATTAAAAAAATATTTTGCTGAAAATCCACATGTCCGTCTTCCGATGTTGAAAGTACCTTGCATGTCTGAGTTCACGATATCTGAAATAGATACTTCTTATACAATTGCTACATTACAAGATCAGGATGATGTATTTATTGGATCATGCACGAAATCTTGATGATATTGAAAATACAACCATAGTCAGTGGGCCAAGAAATACATCTAAATTTATACCACCTAGCTGCACTAGATCTGTGATTGATGAATTTTCTTTGAAGGTCACACAAGAACTATATAATTGGGAAGACAGCCATGCTACCAATGTGAAATGTGTACATCAACATAACATCACTAGGGATGAAAGAGCCTTTCTCCAGTCCTTACAAGATGACCGTAATTTGGTTATCCGTGAGGCTGATAAAGGCGGCAATATCGTTTTAATGAACTACCTAGACTATATAGCTGAAATCAATAGACAATTGGGCAACACAGAATGCTATATGAGATTACAGTCAAATCCTACAAAGCAGATTGAGAGAAACATTAATAGCAGATTAACTGAATGGCATGAATCCTGTCTAATAACTGATCTAGAATATAAATACCTGCTAGTTAACAACTCTAGACATCCTTGCATTTATGTGCTGCCCAAAATCCCTAAGGGGGCACATTCCCCCCTGGCAGACCAATAATATCGGGCAATGGTGGTCCAACTGAACATCTGGCAGAGTATGTTGATACCTTTTTGCAGCCCTTGGTACAAAACCTCCCATCGTATCTTAAAGATAGTAAAGAACTTCTTTGGAAGTTGGAAGACCTAGGATGGGAGGATGATGTTTTCATGTTCGTAACTATGGACGTGGAAAGTCTATACACTTGTATAGGATTAGATGATGGACTCAGGGCCTTAAAGCATTTTCTATTCAAACGTAATGCGTGCCATTTGGGGCATACCCAGATGCTGTTGGTGATGGCAGAAATGATCCTCACCCAAAATGCTTTTATGCATGGGGAAGATTGGTTCCTCCAAAAGCAGGGTACAGCCATGGGCTCCAGGTTTGCTCCATCTAATGCTAACCTCTTTATGGGGCTGTATGAGATGGAGCAAGCCTGGGGTCCTGGTGCCAGAAATTGGGTTGATAATGTCCTTTTTTATACACGATACACAGATGACATTTTTTTTATATGGAAAGGGAGTTCTGAAGAACTTGATAATTACTTTCTTTATCTTAATACTAACACCTGTAACATCAAGCTTACTATAAGTAGCTCCAAATATGAGATCACGTTTTTGGATCTCAGGCTCTATGTGAAGGACCAAGCAATCCATAGTGATTTATGCAGGAAACCAACTGCATGCAATAGTGTGCTACACGCCACTAGCTGTCATCCAAAAACAACGATCAACGCCATACCATATGGTGAGATGGTACGAATCCGGCGAAACTGCAGTGAGGACAGTAGCTTTGAAAACAACATATGTAGCGTTAAACAGGATTTTTAGGCCAGAGGTTATGACGATAACGGTCTAAAGAGAGCAGAGAATAAAATCTGATAATGTAAAAGGAAAGATACTTTAATGTATAAGAAGCGCAACACTGACAATAACAATCATGGTCAGTGCGCATTCATAACTGAATATGGGATGTATAGTAATCACATCTTTAACATACTTCGAAAAAATTAGCATTTACTTAAATCAGACTCCCTTCCATCTGATTTTGTTTCAAAGAAACCTAACGTTGTCTACCAAAAGGGTTCCACAATAAAGAATATACTATGCCCAAGCCATGTAAAAGTATCAAAGCCATCTTTGTCTACATGGTTACCAGAGAAGCCACAAGGCTTCTATACTTGCGGGGGATGCTCACTCTGTAAATTTGGACTAAATAAAAAGAAATCCTTCAAATATAATGGCCCTAGAGAACATCAAATAATGACTTTTATTAATTGCAACACAAGTTGTGTATGTAATTAATTGTGCATGTGATAAAATCTATGTGGGAAGCAGTATCAGGTGTCTTAAAATTGGGATTTAGGAACATATAAGAAGTATAAAGAATGGTGACATCAGGAATCTGATAGTACAACACATTATTGATACCCATCCCAGTAAAAGGGACATTACATTTCATGCAATAGACTGTATAGGCATTAATACCAGAGGATGCAATAGGACGTTACAGCTTAGACAGATGGAAGCTCGTTGGATTTGTAGATTACGCTGTGTTACATCAGGATTGAATGCTAATAGTGAATTCCATTATTTTCTATAAAACCCTACAGTTACATCGTATATACTCAATCTTAGATTAGACTTAATGTTCAATAGAATATTCGCCTTATGGTCTAGACAATTCCCTTATGGTATGGAGTTGGTAGCTTGTCATCTTAGACACAATATATTTGTGGTCGTAATAGCTATAGTAGAGTCTAGACTAATGTCTAATCTATTACATCAGAATACCCTTTTTTCCATCTAGTACAAATTGGCATGACTATTTCGGATTAGATGCATATATTGCGCAGTATCTATGGACATTATGTCCCCATGGTATAAGATATACCACTTTAAAATGGTGCCCATTATAGAATGTTGGGAGTTTCATCTATTATGTGATCTGAAACGGCGCTTTAGGTATATTGACTTGTCTAGAAAATATCGATCTTATAATATAAATATTGCGCAGTATCTACAAGCGATGTGTCCTTGTGACACAAGACATACCATTCTAATATGGCGCCCATTTTAGAATGTTTGGAGTGTCTGTGATCATGTAATCTGAAACGGCACTCCGACACTATGGCTTAACTTAAAATGCTTTGAATGCTCCGACATTACGGCTTAACCTTAAATGCTCTGATTGTTTATGTACTAACTCTGATTAAATCTAAGAATATATTAGTAGAATTTCCGTTATGAAAATGTGCAAACGTTTCTGTAAAGTGCAATTGCTAAACAAAAAATGCATTTGTCTACAAAACACCGATTTCATAATATAAATATCGCATAATATCTATAGGCGATATGGTGTTGTGATACAAGACATACCATTCCAAAATGGCGCCCATCACAGAATGTTTAGAGTGTCTGTGACCACGTGACCTGTAACGGCACTCCAACACTATGGCTTTATCCAATAATACTTTGATTTTTTTATGTAATAGCTATGATTAAATTTAAAAATATATTAGTAGGATGTTCGTTATAAAACATGTATTAAGCGTTTTTCTCAGTAAAACGTAATTGATAATAAAAAGAATTTCGCAAAACTATGTGTCCCTAAATAATATTAATCGTGCCATTTGGAGAAATGTTTTGTTAGTAATTTGGGAGACAAGATTTACTTTTGGATTGGCTTACTATACGTTTTATATAAATACAACACACATTAGAGGTATTGGGTAGACAAATTCTAAGATGGCGTCTATATTCGTCATCTAATACTACTATATGCAACACGTTTTAACAAGTTTCTTAATTGTCATTAATTAAATAATTTACTAATTATTGCGGCATATATAAGGGGAATACCATTGCTGGGAAAACGCGAATACTTTTGAGCCAAGACGACTGTCTGGAGACAGGTGCGTTTTACTTACCGTGAGTATTTGGGGTACTTTACATCAATCTCAGAATCTCTCTTAGTCGGGGTTTTGTGAGAGAACATTAAAACATTGTAGCTCTTTGTAGTATTATGTTAAGATGGTACCTATATACTTTTAAATATGCAGTATGTATATTTATTTACTCTTGGGTCTTATACCCGTGCTAAGATGTCTGACCAAATGGCTTCACAACGCCAACAATGTGTAGTGAAAACTATATTATAGGTAGGGGTGGGCGGAATTTGCGAAATTCACTTTCGCAAATTATCGCGAAAATGTTATAAATCTCCGCAAACACACGGAAATATCGCAAAGAAGCGGATGTTTTTTTCCTGCCCGTTCGCGGTATTTTCTGCGTGGTCGCGGCTCGCCAACTTACCCATGCGGTTGCTCGCGGGCACGGCCATCTTGTTTTCACTTGTCTCGCGATGCATGATCGCGAGAAGAAAGACGTGATCGCGCAACGCATGATGTTACTGCGGGCGCAAACTGTCGCGAGACAGCGCAAATGGCTACCAACAATCCAACATCTCGTGGAGAACGCGACTGGATCGGGAAAACTTGACGGCAAACGCGGGGATTCAGGTAAGGCGATCGCGCGCACGCGAGAATGTATTATTTTACAGCGCGAGTAAGAAACAAATTATCGCTAAGCTGAGGAATGCGGAAATTTTTACATTTTCACGCTTTCCGCGGAACGCAAAAATGCCAAATTATCGCAATTTCCGCGAACGGAACGGAATTTTGGCCCAGGCCTAATTATAGGTCATGTTGAGCACATAATGTAATATGGGTTAAGTGGAGAACCGTTTCTCTATTTATAGTTCATTGGCGCAATCTGATTTGTTTTAATATGAGATAGAACTCACATATCTTATGACTTTGATACTTGGCAAAGATGGCTGCCAAAACGGTATTACGATTGATGATAAAAGTATGCAGCGGAGGCTTTGTTATAATATGTGCCGGTGTAGTTTTATATTATTCAACTGAAGTTATAATTTTGATTTTGTTTATGGCATAAACAATACATTAAGTTTGTTACCGAAATAGGATCTCAATAGGAACAAATAGTATGCAGCAGTGGTTAGGTTAGATAAAATAATTTTGTCTAGTTTAGCACTGTTTGTTTTAACAAAATAAAAAATAAATTTCATTGTGTCTGCGCATATAAATATTTTTGTGTCCCACATATTTTTGATTTGATGTTTATAAGAACCGATATATAGCTTTATGTGAAATTAAATGATTGATCCTATATCGGGATGATTAGGACACTGTGCCACTCTCTGATATATGGATGCTTAAACTGATTTTTTTACTAAAGGGTTGTCTATGTATACATACAATAATATAAAAAAAAGTCATTTGTGATTATAGTAGTAGTTCTCCCTTTATAGTTTATGCAATTTTATATACTTTTAGGACATATGGTTACTGCTGGAAACGTCTGAGGGGACACACCTTTACTGCCCAAATAAATGTTCTTTTAAGTTAGTTTTTGGATTACTATAACTTTACTGATAATAAAACATTGGCAAATGGCCGTGTGAATATGAATAATTATAATATGGAATGGATTGTGAAAATATAAATAATCAAAAAAATGCCTTATACTAGATGTTGTGTATATATATCTGCATGGATGATTGTTAAGTTATATTTAGCCTTTATGAAAAAATATATTAGACTAAAGTGCATTCTGATTATTGCAGATCAACTAGCCAAAATACGTTGGCATTTGAAAAACGCTCTTAATATATACTTTGAGGTATGTGCTATTTATATGTATGAAATTCTCTTTTTTCTTTTGTCCAAGAGTGCTCCTCCATTCTCTAATTTATGAAATTGGTCAAATGGATTGTATATAAAAAAAACTTTTTTCCTTTTTGAGATAACTGTTTTTCCCATATTTAATAGTGCCTAAATCATGTTAATGATTGTAGATTCTTAGATCTTGATTTTATATATGTTTGAATTCATTGTTGTAAATAGTGTTTATGTACTTTTGTAGCCCTGAAGAAGTCTGATTGTGGACGAAACGCGTTGGCGGTTGCAAATAAAAAAAACATTTTCTTCACATATTGGCCAGGTACAAAGCCAAACATTGTTGAGTACAATGGTGTTCAGTTTGTGTGTTGTGTAGTTTGTGTGTACACACTACTTTTACAGACACCAGGAAGAGTAGTGACAATAAGAGTGGAAGTTTCTCCTATACATATAACTTGTACTAAAGAGCAACATCACTGCAATTGTCAGTCACACTCAGCAATGGCATTCGTTGTACACACAGTACAGCTGCAGAGCAAGCGACAACCCTTCAAACTACCCTTACAGTGGTTGCAGAGAAGCCGATAAAGGGGCAGAGAGAGCCTGCTAGGAATGTAAACAAGCATTTGCAAAGCCTCGATCTAAAAATCTTTCTTCACAGCACAGATGTTCATACAGCTCTCACTCAACAACTGCTTACTCAGTCAGCTATCGATTAATCAGCAATTTAACGGATTACAAAACAAACAAGAAAAGAATTACACCATGGAAGAAAAAAGGCAAGAGTGAAATAAAGGAAAAAAGAAAGAATCCGAGAGACAGGGAAAGAAAGTTAACAAAAGAGTCAGAATGAAGAAACAGTACATGAAAGGAATAAAAAAGAAAGAAACAGTGAAAGGGATGAATGAAATAAGACGAAGAAACAATGACAAAGGCAGAAGTAGGAACAAAGAAGGAAAAAGAGCACGACAGAGAAAGAGAAAAACAACATTAGCAAAAATATAACAAGAGAAGGATGCAACGAAAGGAGAGGAAAAGAATGCAAAAGCAAGAATAGACAAAATAAGAAACTAAAAGAAACAAAGGAGAGATATGGAGAAGAAGATGGAGGAAGAAAAAAAGAAAAAGAATGGAAAAGTACAATAGGTAAATACAACAAGAAAAAAGAGAAAGAATAACAAAGTTGAAAATGAAGAGAGAAAAAGATAAGACTGAAAGAAAGGAGGGAAAAAAGGGAAGAAGAAGAAAGAAAAAGCAGGAGGAAAGAAGTAGAGACAGAAAGAGATAGGACCAAAAAAAGTAAGAAGAAAAGGAGAGAAATCAAGAGAAAGAAGGAAAAATAAACAGAGAAATACAAAGGGGAGGACAAATGAAAGAATTAAAAGCACAAATGAAATAATTATCGAGAGACAGAAGGGGAGAAAATAGGTGAATAAAGAATTAGAGAATAAAGAAAGAAACAGAGGAGAAATAAAGAAAACGAAACAGGAAAAGAAATTAAAATGAAAGAAACAAACAAGGGGAAATGGTGCTAAAGGAGAAAAGAGGTAGACATTAACAAATAAAAGTAGAGACAAATATGATGAAATAAAGAGGAGAGGAAAGAAAAGGAAACTAAAAGAATTAACAAAAAAGAAAGGAAAGAGAAGTAGTGTTCAAAGATAGGAAGAAAAAAAAGCAGGAGGAAGAAAGAGGGGAAGAAAAAAAGGGGTGAAGGAAAAAGAGAGGATAACAGAATTAGAGAAATTAAGAGAAATACAGAAACCTAGGGAAACAAGCTTTAGAGAAATAAATCTAAGACACCGCTGTAAATATAAAACTGTTTTCCCTGGCGATCTGTTTTGAACTTATTGCGCAATTGCCACGAAAACAGTGGCAACCTGGTAAATTCTATATTTATTTTCCCTATGCCTATAAATTAAATTATAATATGTTTAGGGCCCCAATAATTTCCGTTTACCATAAATCGTATTGTGACAAACAGGCACACATGAGCGCCCCACTGCCCCTTCTCAACATTCCTAGATTGCTGCTGTGTGCGCATATGGAAGTGAAGGAGTTGTGATGGATGTGAAGGAGTTGAGACATATATATTCTGATGCACATAAGCACAATGACGCATTTGACACCATTTTACTTTATGGTTCCAACATGGGCACATGGAAGCAGAACTCAGTAGTTACAGCAACACAGACATTTGTAAAAGTAGGTAACCTCAAAATGCAGGACTTTGCCAAGCTAGAACATAACGATTATGGTCTAAACCTAGAAGAACCTGCTAACCATTTAAAACAATGGAATTTACAACAGAGAGAATTTAAATGAAAAAGTCTCCCCAAACTATGACGTTTTCTACAGTCTATCAGTGCAGAATGCAAAGAAAAAAACATAACAGACCAGCTGCTGCCAGCACGGACTGCAGCTCCACAGACGTGCCACTGCACACTGAGCCAGGCAGCCGAATCGGAGCCCAAGAGCAGAATTCAATAAGTAGTGCCCCGTCCAGCAGTTGGGTAGTGTTCGGTATATTGTACACTCCACACTGACTCCCGGCCTGCAGCGCTGCCCTTTCCTCGCAGCAACGGCAAGTCACTCCACACTAACTCCCGGCCTGCAGCACCACCTAATACAAACCCTGCTCCCAACATGGCAGCGCTGCAGGTCGGCTGCCCTTTCCTCGCAGGAACTGCAAGTTATAGCGCGGCAGCCAATGAAGTGGGCACAGATTATAAAATAAACACCTAAAATAAAGGCAACATAGCGGCAGAGGATGTGGAGCCACGGCCTGAGCTGCAGACTTCAGCATTAGGGAACATGGTTTTATTTTTGTCGAGTACAGTAAGCCCAAAAAATTAAATGGAAAAAGAAAAAAAAAACTGCATGGGGGTGGGGGAGTCGATAAAATACTTACGGTTCGGAGTTTCTGCCAGCCACACAACTTGTTTTGGTGTCTTGCTGGAACTGCAGGTCACTCCACACTGACCCCCAGCCTGCAGCGCCAACTTATACAAACCCAGCTCCCAACATGGCAGCGCTGCAGGTCGGCTGCCCTTTCATCTCAGGAACTGCAAGTTATAGCGCAGCAGCCCATGAAATAGGCACACTGATTATAAATAAATGCCAAAAATTCTAAAAAATAAAGGCAGCACAGCAGCCGGGGATGTGGTGCCATGGCCTGAGCTACAGACTTCGGCATTAGGGAACATGATTTTATTATTTGCAGCGGATACTAAGCCCAAAACAATGAAAGAGAGGGAGAGTGTTCACCTCTGCTCCCCGCCTGATGGCGTCTTTGAAGCGATTTAAATGCAGCGGTCACAGCGAAAATGCAGAGTCAGGGCATGACGTGGATGCGGGTAAATGAATGAAGCCTACTTTTAGCTCCTCTAATAAAGTGTAACTTTTCACTGAGTAGCTGGGGAGTAATAGATTCTATTGATGGGAGACAGCGCCTAACGTAAGAAACAAGCAGCCACAAAAGTGAACGCGACCATCTGTTTCCAAATAACGTGAGCACGCGACTGGTGCGCGCTAATTAACAAGCACGAAAGTGAAAGCTCATTGAGGCACGCAAGGCTTAATGAGCTTTGACAGAAACCCAAATGGTAGATGCGCGCGTACACGCCCGCGTGAACGCTAGCGCTAGGCCACCAAAAGCCTGTGGCTGCACTTTGAAAACCCACACACTCAATTTCTCGCAGGGCAGCGCATGCGCTGGCTCAGCGAGACCTAAAAACACACTACAAAAACTTTGCGGTGCCACTAGGTGGTGCTATATGCATGTCAGGATTACATTTAACAGGCAATGCATCTCCGTAAATTATTTAATTCACTTTTAGCAGAGCTACAAGCAAAATTATTGTCTACAATACTTTAGGGCATAGAAAATCATTTCAACATTTTATACTGCAATGTACAAGTAGTGGTTGAAAAGAATGCTTCCATTGTAACAAATATAGCAAAACTACACTTGCAAAAACAAACACGTTTAGTTCAAAGTTCTGCAAAATATCATATTTACATTTTTACACATAGACGTTTACGGTTTGCTGCGCAAACGTAAAATCACTAGTACATCACCAGGGAAGTCTCCAGAAAAATAAAATGCCGTGAATCAGGAGTCTTGGGTGAAAGGCATTTGTGGTGGGCACTGGGAGCCAAGCGTGCACTGCAGGGGACAGCCCGATTTGGCGGGTGTTGAACCCTCAATACGGGTGACACCCTCAAATTGCAGATAACTTGACGGGTCTGCTGGGCACTCGATAATCTGGTAGATACAGCCTGAAGAACTCTATTAATCCTACCAGGTGAGGGACATCACCTCACCCGGCTCCTGGAAGGCTGAGTGACGAATTATTCCCTCCCTCAAGATTATCTTGAACCAGGTGTGATTTCTTAGTTACCATGTTATTTAATGTATAAGAAACAAATGGCAGATGTAGTTACTCTTGCAAATTCCCTGTTCAACGTTTTGCTCAACTGTACAGTCTTCCTGTATAGTCTATAGCCAGGTGGTGAGGCAGACTTTCCCATCTAGGAACACCATTAGTTAGCTAATCTTACTCCAAACTCTTCTGGAGGCACTTCTATCCGACATATCGGTCCCAAAACACAAACTCAGGACACGTTCCACTCCATGTCAATTTGCTTCGGAGTGGTTGGCAAGCAGATGTATCCTGTCATTTGTCAAGTCATGAAAAAGTGCCAGTCGATTGCCACACTAGAAAGGTGACAGCAGAGTGTTCTCAAAGTCTGTGCAAGTTAGATTAATCAGTGGAAAGAGAGGATGATCCGCTATCTCAGCTCCATTGTCAGCTAAAGCGATGTTTAAGAAGATTTAAGGGAGCTGAAAGTACATGTTTTACAATGTGTTTTGAGGTTATAATGGTATGAAAAGGTAGGTAATGAACAAATTTCAACACTGGTACTTGGAAACCTGCATTCAGAATTGGAAAATAAAAAAGGCATACCAGCAAAGTCGTGTGGACCAAAATAAAAAATAAGACAGGCAAACTATTTCACACCTCACATTGAACAACTTCAGATATCGAAATTTCAATCCACAGAAGTGTTGTCCTGGAGAAGGAACCATCCAAATTTCAGAGTTGAGCCATTCTTTTGGCGAAACCATCATCCTGACTGTGTCCTGGTGATGTGGGCCGACAAGGATACATACAGTTCCAATTACTTCACTGTCATCCAACAACTAACACTTTATGCTGTACTGAGCTGCATCATGGAAAAGGGAGTAAAAGGCATTACGCAAAATGGCTCACTTTAAGGACAGTCAGCAACTGTATTTGTCCTAATACCCTAAATAGAAATAAGTGTCAGAAGACAAATTGAGTAGCGCTGGGTACTGGAATAAATTTGTGTAGACATTATCAACCTTGGAAGTAAAATCTCAGCTAAAACAGCCAGGGATCAACCTTGTTCCCTGTAGTATACATACATTAAGAGCAAACCCATTGAGCATTTCACTAGGACTGTAGCTTGAAACATGGAGATAGCACAAGGATCTCTGCAACAAACTAATTAACCCACTGAGCAATCTATACTATAATCCAATTACCTGCAGATTACATACAGTGCTCTATATTAAAGCTTGTCACTGGCAAGTTACACAGATCTATGTTGCAAGTATAATACCCACATAAAGTACTTTAACAGTATTATAACCTTAGACTTACTAGACACAGATAGTTCTCTTCTGCAGATGCCTAAACAGCCTTTGCAGACTTAAAGTGTGATCTATTTGTGATCAATAAACGGTTCCGGAACCGCTTTACTAATATGTTTCTTTGTCAATTAGTCAAGAGGCAAAGTGTGCAAATGATGTATGGATTTCCGTAGTAGATTTTAGATTTGGCCAGTCTAGCAAATCTTATATTTTACATAAAATTCCTAACAGCACTGAACACATGCTCGCCCAGGCCATTCACTGTGAGTGAGGTCAGTTTTTTCTAATCACATGTGCAAAGTTGACTGAAAAGGAGTGCTGTTCAGTGCCAGGGCTGGTTTGTGGCACTCCTTCATTTTATATGTTGGCAGATATCCTTTGCATACTGAACGTTTAAAGAAACAAAAATTTAACAACGCCAAATCTCTTGGACTTTCCAATGCTTATTGCAAATTGCATCCTTGACTAAGTGAGCCATAAATGTATGCTATGCCAGGCACGGGCTCAAATAACTGGAAAAACACTAAGAGATCGCCAGGTCTGAAGTTTCGAAAGTTGGGGCTTTTGAAAGCAACGCTGGCTTTAAAGTGCTAGGTAGTTTATGGCCACGGCACTTGTTTGTTTCAACTTTACTCTACTTCATCTTGCAAGCCTTTCTCCTGCTTCAGAGGGCACGGGACAAAGATGGAAGTAATTTAAGGTTGGAAACAAAATAAAAAGTATAATGTTTAAATATTAAAACTGAGAGCAGCACAACGATAATACAAGAACTGCCAAGGATGAAACGGTTAACAACTGCATCACCTGCACCTGCACAACGAACAAAAAACACCCTCGGCAGAAAACGCAGCCTGAGCTGCCACATTTGTAGCCCGGTGTTAACATGGTACCAATTTTACTGAAAACTCGCGCAGTTTTACTCAAATCACCTCTCCTAATTGATAAGAAGAAGAAGACACCCATGAGCCTTTTTATAAAAGTATAACTTACTTTTTGGAAGCTAGGAAGCGATGGTGATCGCACGTTTTAAAAGCCCTAATCGGTGTTATAGAGGCTGGATTCTCTTGGTTGTATCTCACACATACATACATGATGGCATGGCAGGCGGAACAGTGTATAGGTAGCATAACAGATGTGCCTCTTACCTGGCTGAGATTGTGCTGCAAGCTGCTGCTTTTAGTGACAGGGAATAGTGAAGGAAGAGCTCATAGGAGGGAGCTGTGCACTATCACCTAGAGGAGGCCGATTGGGCAACGGGAGAGCAAAACCCCGCCTTTCTACTATGAAATCCAGCAGCCATCTTTGAATTTCGAGATATCCCAACGAGAGCCTTCGCGGGCTACTTAAACAATACCACAACCTTTAAAAGCATGATAAAACCCGCTGTATTATTATTCTAAAGGACATAACTAAGGAATAGTTTCTAATTAAATACTTTTTTTTCATGCTTCGCAATGCCAATGATAAGCACCTGCAGAACGTGCTGCAATGGATTAAGTAAAAAGAATGTCGGGCACTCCCCCCTAACACTAACCTCAAGGTCGAGGGTGGGTCAGGATTCAGGAAGGAGGTGCCAGCCTATTGTTTTCTTTTTAGACACTTTAGCTACTGCTGGCACTGTTCTGGTACACATGTTTTTATGAGGCAACGTTTATCCAAGTAGTGTTAAGTGGGCCCATTACGGTGACATTCTCACATCTGCATTTGAAAGGTTCTCTCTGCCCTCTCAGCCAATGAGCTGTTTAACCCTAATTAATTAAATTAATTTTATTCTTAACATACCATCAAAGTTTGCTCATAGCAAGATGGCCACATCGACACTCATTAAAACACATCACTGATTACTAGACAATCCAGTCCAAGTTTTACCTTTGCATTTTGGTAGTGTTCATTTTATAAAGGGATAACCAAACCCCGTGCTTCTGTCCAAGTGTAAAGCTCAGCACCTGCCTGCCTGCCGCTTAAGTTTCCAGTTCCATGTATTAGCAGTTCATTCAGTCGATGTTTTTTTCATTGCATACTGGGCTTTGTAGTTAAAAATTTCCCTTTATTAGATCTGACACAAGAGCAGCTGAGCAACAGTGTGATCTTTGAGAGTCCTGTTGTCATTACAGAATGGAACACCCACACTGCTGAGGAGGACCCGCTGTGCAGGGCTGTGAATCACATTAGCCACAGATAATTAGGTAGGCTGTCACACCAAACCTGACTGAACACAGGAACTAGTACCAAGCTTGTGTAATGGGACTACCCAGTGTTTTAAATGGAAATACAGGAGTGCAGGTATTCAATATTTAGAGTGCCTGTTTGCTCCTTTGAAGTGCCGGTACTCTCCCATTAAATGTATTGTAGCAGTGCTGAGAAGTGCAGGTACTCTTCCATTAAACGTATTGCAGCAGTGCTGAGAAGTTCAGGTACTCTCCATTTCAAATTAAAGAAGTGCAGATACTCAGTACCAATCAGCCTCTGCCTATTTAAAGCACTTGGACTACCAACTCCCGAACAATTACAGCTGGGAGTATTTTAGACAGGACACAAACACACACACCACCTCGTAATTTTAATTATGCCTAAGTAATCAGTCAGTTCAGTGATTTCGCAATACTCTTTTTGATACAAAATTACCATAAATTAGGCATTTACGCCCATTTGTGTGATTATGAGTACATTGGCACAAAAAGTATAACACAGGAGCACAGGAATAAAAGAATTTAGCAAGCAGCTGCTGCTGTTTGTGTTTTCTTGCATTTAGAGCTTTTTTCCTAGCTTAAAATGCAAAACCGGGTCGATTTTGGACACAAGGGCTAATATAATAGTGCTAAATGCTGGCTTATGCTCCAGCGTAATTTGATGTCATTTTGCATATCTTCAAGTTACATCTGAGCATTGATCCTCTAGATAGAGAGAGACACCACAACACGAAGAGGTACAAAACGTTTCTCCTTTATTCCATTCGCACGTAAACAGCATTAGTTGTGAATGTAGTTAATCCCAACAGCAGGGTCTTATATCTCCCTGTTAAGCCTCCCATTCGCACCATACATATTGAACATATACAATGTAATTCCCCTTGCATAGTAGTGGGCTACTGCATTTTATGATTCGCCGTGCAAGCACACCACAAGTCGCACTCTTGTGCATATGCACACTCTGATCTCTTCAAGAATAAACACTACAAGCAAGATATGTGAGCACGAGCCAGTCAGCAAAAAGGAGAGTCACCGTGCTCGTGCATCACAGCACCCAACACATCTCCCCTCTTTTATAATGAACATTTATATTGCTTAATGATATTAAAACTTTAGAACATAATCTTGGTACTTCGTAGGCATAGCATGTGCTCTGCCACCACTTGCCTGCCTTGACATCACCGTCAAGTCATTGGGAATGTCAGCCATAGGTAAAGATCTCGCAATGTCACCCTCTACACTAGGATCTCCATTCCAGACATCTAAAAATACATTGCCTCCATCATCCTTGTTAACCTGAGATAGCACCGGCCCCTCGCACACAGAAACTCTGTTAAAATTCCACACACTTCCCCGTTCCACACGCACTGCATTCCTAACCACTTCAATTACTTGGGTGGGATCTGATCAACGTAATAGATCCTTACCCACATTCTTCCCTTTTTTTTTTTTTTTTAAATGAAATCTCCAATCTTGACATCCTGCTTGCCTGGCATGCCTCTTCTATTTTCCAAAGTGTTCTTCATTTTCTGTTTGTATACTTCCATCTTCCTACTGATCTCTTTAAAATCCACCTCAGCAATATCAACTCCATTTCTCTTACCTCTCAACTGCTGTGGAATTAAGCTAGTGTTTGGTTTGCGTCCCCTTAACAATTCAAATGGACTTACAAAGGTTACAGTTAGGGGTCGTCCTATACGCTAGTAACATAGCCTGCAATGCTTTTCTCCAATCCAAACCTCCTTTGACAGACAGTTGAATAGCGTCTTTGAATACACAGTTGAACCTTTCCACCTCACCATTTGATTTGGGATGGAAAACAGAAATGTTCCTATTCACAACCCCACACCTTACTAGATACATCTTGATGTAATTACTTGTGAACTGGGTCCCAATGTCTGTCACAATTTCTTGGGGAACACCTTGTCCAGAAACTCAACAAACACTTTCCGACGTAACCTCCCTAACCATTTTAATTTCAAGCCACTTGGAAATATAATTCACAAGATCTATTCCAAAAGATTCTTGTCTTCGAATCACTGCAAATGGCGCAACAATGTCCACTCCAATTTTCCTCCAAGAACCATCTGGAAATTCAACAGGATGAAAGTTCGCAATGAGCGCCCTAGCAGATTTATCACTAGAGGCACATATGAGACATGACCTTACTTGATGTTCCACGTTGGTGTCCACACCAGGCCACCAGAAATCCTCCCTAATTCGCCTCCTGGTACATTAAATACCCAGATAACCCTCATGAGCATTGCTAATGACACGTTCCCTAAGACGAAAAGAAACAAAAACACGAAGAGGTACAAAAAGCTTCTCCTTTATTCCATTCGAATGTAGACAGCATTTCAACTTGGCATCCGAGTTGTGACTGACATTAATCCCAACAGCATGGTCTTAAATCTCCCTTCTAAGCCTTCCATGCGCACAATACATATTGAACATATATAATGTCATTCCCCGTGCATAACAGTCAGCTATTACATTGTCGCCTAGCCACGGGAGAAGAGGAGGGAGTCGAGAAAATCCTCATTGACTATACATTTCCACCTCGTCTGCAGGATGCTGGCGGCCCCTTTAATGCAGGTTGGCTCACCGCGGCGGCGGAGACACCCCCTCTGACGTCGCCGACAGCGCACCAATCCGCTGCAATCGGCCCCAGTAAGGCGGATGTCAGCGAGGAGAACGGCGCGAAAGCCCACGGAGGAGACGGAGCCGGAGAGCGAGGAGTGAAGGAGACGGAAAGTGAGACGAAGAACAGAGGACGGGACTCGGAGGTCGGAAGCGGAGGAGACGAGAGAGTTGCAGAGCCAGGAGGCCACCTACACGGCGTCTCGCCCTGCCACGCGCCCAGAGGAGCGTGGCTGGGAAAGGTACGGGGCCGGATCCTGGGCTTGGTATCATCACGGGGAGGGAGGTAGTTTTCTTTCTGAGAGCTATTGTCGGGGAGGTCACGGGGCTTCTTTCATTTATTTAACGGGGTACTCGACTCACTCACAGAGTTCCTCTTGCACCGACTGTTTGATTGGTGGCGGACCCCGGTGACTCCTCACTACCTTTTCCCCCCTCCAACCCTTATAAAAAAAGAGCAATGCACTAAAATTAGTCGCTCTCCCTTCCTTTTATATCCGTCGGAGGCCTATCACCAGACGAGAACCCGGGAGAAGGAGAAGAAGACATCGGTCTTACCAAGGAAGAGGAGAGAGAGCGAGAGAGACCCAGAACCCTTTCTTTGATACACGTTGCTCGTGAACATTAATAAACCCACAAACCAGTAACACCGCCTAGCCTTTATCATTGTTACACTCCCGGTGTCACACGCAGGTGCGACATACATTTTATTATTAGTCGCACTTTTGTATGCGTACTCGCAGCCCCTTTCAAGAATAAACACTAGAAGCAAGATATGAGAACAAGCGCGTCAGCAAAAAGCAGTCACCCTGTGTGAGAAAGTGCCCTCTTTCTGCATGTAGCCCCCACTTTTTGCTGAACTGCTGATGTGCTTTAAATAAGTGTGCCCTGGGCTCCTGCCAATCAGGAACCCAGGGTCTATGTTCTTTCCCTAAAACTGCATTGAAAACAAAACCCAATTGGCATCTCTGGCCACAGGTCAGTCCATGGTGAATGGTAACACAGGTACCCAGGGCACTGTGACAAGGGAAGGACTCTAAGGGCTGCAGCACTTACTGTGCCACTCTTAGAGGTCCTGTACCTTTCCTTAGCAGGCTGCGTGTCTTGGTGCAAAACAAAGTGAAGAGTCAACATTGCACGTGTGTGCCATGCCTACAACCCACTTCCCTGGCAAAGATTAGTCACCCCTCTAGCTGGGTGCCCTATACCAGTGGTGAGGGTACAGGTACAGGTGCATGAGCCCTGTACCCCTAAAGTGTCTAAGTCCATTCTTAGACATTGTAAGTGCAGTGCTGCCATTAAGAGTATATGGTGCTGGGAGCTTGTCATTACGAACTCCACAGCACCATAATGGCTACACTGAAAACTGAGAAGTTTGGTATCAAGCTTCTCAGCACATTAAACCCACACTGATGCCAGTGTGGGATTTAATGAAAAATGCGCACAGAGGGCATCTTAGAGATGCCCCCTGAAAAACGACCTACCACTAGTGTCCAGGCTGAGCGGCTGCTTTCAGCTGCCACCACCAGACATGTTTCTGGAACCGTGGGTCAAGAGCCTCCTGCTCTCAAGGGCCTGAAACAATGCACATCTTGGGACGAGGTGCCAAGCCTCCTCCCCCAGGATAGGCAGCGTCCATGAAGGGGAAGCTTTAAAGGCTTGCCGCCTTTCTGAGCTTCCCCAGACCACTTGCTGCTTTCAGCAACTGGTCCCCACTGGTTCTGACCCCACTTTGGGTGGAAGAACCAGCGGGAAAAACAAGTGAGTAAGAGAGGTTTGCCTACCTCTCTCCCAACTCCACCCATCAGGTTGGGGAGGTGAGGTGAAGCACAACTCTCAGTCCCCGCCATCTTGCAGATGGGAGGACCCAGCCAACCAGGGGAAAGGCTTATGCCCCCTCCCACTGGAGGTTGGCATAATAGTGGGTGTACACACCCCAGGGAAGGGACCCATTGGTCCCAACCTTTTACTTACCTGTAACACCCCTATTTAGGGGCACCCCTGAACCTTGCTTCCTCAGACAAGAAACCAGAAGAAGAAAATAAGAAGAAGGACCGAACAGTCATGCCTAAGCTAACAAGAGGAGGACGCCTACTGACTTGGCCCCAGCCATACTGGCCTGTCCCCATCTTGAACCTGCAGAAGCGAAACCCTGGTGTGTCCTGCAGCCAGCAGCCTCAAGAACCCTGAGGACCTGGCCTGCCTTTAAAAGAAAAGACTCTGTCTCCCGTGAACACCGGACTTGTTCACCAACAGACTCCAGCTCCGGCACGATCTGCAAGTCTGCACCCGACACCCACGACCCGAGTTCGAGTGGCCCAACACCAAGAGGAGGTCTCCCTGGCGATCCTGACCCGAGATCCAGTGACCCCTGACCTGCCTCAAACAGGAAGGTCCCCCCAACCGCGACCAGGAGCTGGTAAGAAGATCCGACCATAAAAGACACCCTTGCACCCGAAGCGCCCAGGGCCTTGGGTGGCCCAACCGACAGTTCCTAACCAGCCCCCAGCATCCCAACTTACATCTCCAGGTGGTGGTCACACCCAAAAGACCTTCGTCCCTGAACCTGCAGTGCGTTTGCAAACCGGAGACTCCCCTTTGAAAGCGTAAGGGCAGCCAAAGCCAAAACAACACTCTGCACCCGGCCGCCCCAGTGCCTCTGAGGGTGCACATTCTGTGCTGGCCTAAACCCCCATTTGCCCTGAGCTTAAGTCCTGGAGCTTTGCTCCCACAACCCAGTGGCCTGCTGGTCAGCAGCCACCAACCCCCATTGGATAACATTGGGCCTCAGCACTCTGCACCCGGCCACCCTAGTGCCGCTGGTGGTGTATCCTTGACCATGGGGGACCCATGAGTCTAACCCCAGAATACCAACTCTCACAACAAAGTACTTACCTGTTAATGGATAACACTATTTTCCTCCATAGGATAACATTGACTGTTTTTCTATAGCAAGTTTGTAAGTATGGAGTTGGAAAAACTAAGAAATCCTTTTAAAATTGTACGAAATAACAAAAACGTTTTAATCACCTGTTTACAGGAAATGCCACAGTGCAATATCCAGGTATACCATACTGTGTAAGAATAGTAATCTGCAAAGTAATCTACTGCTTATTTTACTAAAATGCCTATACAAAGTATATGTACTGTATTTCCAAAGCATTGCATTTTGCTGGACTGTAATCAAAACAAAGTGCATATACAATTGCAATCCAAACTCTGTTACAACTGCATTACTACTGTAAAGTATGTATTGCTTACCTGTGCCAGGCTTGCTTGGTTCTAGAAAATAAAATAACTAAAAGAATATTTTTATACAAAATCAAATGGTCTGAAGTTCAGTCTCTGAGTGTTTGAATTCATTTGCTGACTGTGTACAACAAATGCTTAACGATGTCCTCTGATAAGCCTTACTGCTTGACCACACTACCATAAATAGAGAGTGAGGTGCTAGCTACTTTACCTCTGCCTACGTTTTGGGTTCCACTGGACTCTATCCACACTATACCTCACTTTGGTATAGAATATACCTTCCCAGCTGCCTACACCACGCTCTTGCATCACAGCACCCAACACATAAGACCTACACCTTTAGCAACATATGCAATTACTATAAAGGTCCTTTCACACACCCATGCTTTTTCCAAAGCTCGTCTGGGAACACTTAAAGAGGCACATAAACATTCCTGCAAAGAAACCGCAAAGCAGCAAGAGTTATTTGTAGAAGTTACACTTTTTTCCAACCGTTACTTGACTAACTTTTAAGAATAAACTTTACTTTTCATTTTAGTAAAAGGTTTTACTCCGTGATATACCAAAATATTTGTTGTTCTATTTTTGGGACAACTCTTATAGTGTTGTGTCTTACCTACTATCTTTTTATTTTTTCATATCTGCTTCTCTCACTATGCTTCTTCCTTTCCTTGATTAATTGCCTCCATTTCATATGGATCATGAATGCACGAATGAATACGGTATAAACTGCTGTGGATTTGCCTCAATCCACTTTCAAGCTCAGGAATACCGGTAGAGTAACATGCAAGGAGGTTTGATTTAAAAGGTAAGAGATTTAGAGTATTGACGGCTTTCATTTTACACTCTCGTCCCTTCTTCATCCAGCGTTGCAGTTTACCTCTGTCATTTGTCTAATCGTCACGCACATGTGCAGTGAACGGATCCATGCGCATGCGTTTACTAGAGTTACTCGTCTGAAAGGCAAAGCAACTGTCAAAAATTCGCGAAGTCCGTGTTAGCAGCGAGAGAAGATTGTCCCAGCATACGACCAGTAGATCGCATTCTGCGTACCGTAGTTTGGGCGGAAGTGTTGCAGTCAGGCTTCCATGCCCTTCGCTGCCTTACTTGGTGAGAAAGATGCTGTGCGCTCTGCTTAGGTGGGGGCGTCCTCGGGTGCTGCACATTGGGAGGCCAAGTACGCGGAGCTTGGCGGGTGAGCAGCCGGCTGAGAATGGCCGCTACCGGGACACCGTGCTCCTGCCCCAAACTAACTTCCCAGCTAGGTTGTCCGGCGATCAACAGACGAACAGCGAGCTGCAGATCCAGGAGGTGAGCATATCAGGGATGTGGCACATGTCTTTAAGCGGGGCTTAAAGGGGATATGTTGTGGCGAGTCGTTGCTATGCATCCTTTTCTAACACCTACCCTGCTGCTCAGCCAGGATGAGAGCGGGAGTGCTTGGTGATCTAGTGGAATGCTGGAGTGCTTGGTGATGTTATGGAACGCTTGAGTGTCTAGTGAGGTGGAGAGTGTCAGTTGGAGTGTGTGGGCTGAGCAGCAAGGAGGCTGCTCCTTATGGGGCTATCCGCTATATGCTATTTACCTGAAACTTACAATCTCAATAACCTGTAACTTTTATGTCTTAATAAATCTTCGTTTACTACCTATTATACGGCTATATGGACTTCCTTACCTTTACAACAGTGGCCACGATTTAGAGGACAAACTACGCGTATGAAACTAAGTTGAGAACCACTGGAGAAACTGAGGCTGCCCGGGGCCCAGCAGGCGCCCTATCTCCTTTCTCCCCTCCCCCCTCCTTTCCTCTCTCCTCCCCCTTCTCTCCCCTCCCCCCCCTCAAGGATCTGTTTGCATTTGATCTGGCAGTGTCAAGTATTACTATGTCAAGGAACCGGCAAACATTCGTTTTGAAGGAAATGCACATGTCTTTTTTTTTTTTTACAGAAATGCAGGGTATCAGGCAAGCAAGTGTGACGGCAGTGCCGACATTGAAGGAAAACATGCGATTCAGCATGTGAAGCAGAATGACTAAGCCTTGCACAGTTTAGTGATTCTGAGTATATTGACTCTTGTGCCAGTAAGCTGCAGTATTATTTGTTTTATTAGAGCCCTGATGCATTTGGAGTGCGTAATTCTATACTTTGGGAACTCGTGTCCCCTGTTACCATTAGTACGCAATTTGAAAAGGCCATGTGTGGAGGACACTGCCTGCAGAAGTGAATGGTCATTAATGGTGTGTTGAAACGCGTGCTGGAGCCTTACTGTGGGTGCAAAACACACAAGATGATGGAGGGAATGTTGCACATTGGCAAAACATTCACCCCCAGGCACAGATCTGGGTTTAATCCATCGTTATTTTGCTCACCACGCCACCCCAGTTCAGACATGGCCATATGCAAATCAGTCTTGACCCTGTGCCTCAAGGGAACAGTCCAGCCCGAACTGGCAAGCCATGTCTTCCCTGGACCGGAATCAAGCATCCTAGGACCGGTTTCGGGGTTTCACCCCATTTCAGCCAGGATAGCTTGACTCAAGTGGCGTAGTGAGCACGGGACCCACGTCTGGGCATACCCTTCCCACATAGGGCGAACAGCAAAACACAAAAGATGATGGAGGGAATGTTGCACATTGGCAAAAGATTCACCCCCAGTCACAGATCTGGGTTTAATCCATCGTTATTTTGCTCACCACGCCACCCCAGTTCAGACATGGCCATATGCAAATCAGTCTTGACCCTGTGCCTCATGGGAACAGTCCAGCCCGAACTGCCAAGCCATGTCTTCCCTTGAACGGAATCAAGCATCCTAGGTCAAGACTGATTTGCATATGGCTGGGTCCAAACTGGAATGGCATGGTGAGCAAAAAAACGATGGATTTAGGCCCAGATCTCTGTACTGGGGTGAATGTATGACATTGTTCTGCATTCTGTCCATCAATAGTTCTTTTTTCATTTGTCACCCCGAGTGGGATGGGTATGCTCAGACGTGAGTCCAATGCTCTCTATGCCACTGGAATCAAGCTATCCTGGCTGAAGACGGGTGAAACCCCGAAACCGGTCCTAGGATGCTTGTTTCCAGTCCAGGGAGGACCTGGCCTGGCAGTTCGGGCTGGACTGTTCCCATTGGGCACAGGGTCAAGAATGATTTGCATATGGTTGGGTCCAAACTGGAATGGCATGGTGAGCAAAAAAACAATGGATTTAGGCCCAGATCTCTGTACTGGGGTGAATGTATGACATTGTTCTGCATTCTGTCCATCAATAGTTTTTTTACTGTGGGTGCGGCATTTGAAAAGGCTACGGGCCGGTCATTAGATGTGGGGTGTGCGCCCTCTCACCGTTTAGTTGTGCAGATTCCATGCGGCATTCAAAAGGTCCCACGAGTACTGCCGCGTGTTGCTTCCCTGGCGTGTGGAAGTGCAGATGGGATCGGAGTAATCCACGGGTGGCGATGGCGCCATTGTAATATAATTTTTTGTTTCTTTAAGGGTTATGATATGTTTTGTGTGTCAACAGCACGCTCTATGCATGCAGCACATACTGTTTTTATATGCACTCATATCTTTGTAAAGCGCTATGTTTATATGTGAATCTGTGCTCGTGTCTTGGCACAGTGCAGTGTTTACTTTGAAATGTTCTCCACAAGCCTTTGATTGCAGTTAGCTTGTTTCTCATTACTGAGTTCAGTAAACTGTTGGGACCTGAGCTGGATGCACACAAAGTGTTGTTGGTCTAAGCATTTGTAATAAAGAACTCTGATACTCAACTCAGCTGCCTCAAGGTCATCATTACAGTCTTCCAGCGGAGTATGCACGTGCTAGAGCATGCATGGGTGCGACCTAGGCATCACTGCTCTTCCACAGGAATTCTGTAAACACTGTGATGCACCCACTTAGCAACTTGCTCAGCGGTTGCGTGTATTGTTGCCACGGTGACTGCTGGGAGGCCAACAACTAGTCCGCGGATCAGTGTAAAGACTGCACGTAGCGGTGATTGCTGGAAAATCAAATTTGGACGGCTCCACACATACAGCTGGAATGCGCATCCCTGTCACTGATGAGGGATGTTTCATGAGGATCAAGCTTTACTGCTCCTCTTTGTCAGGAAATTAAATTGCAAGGACATGCGCGGAAACTGAAAACTTGTTGGCAGCATTGTCATTTGATGCGGGTATACAGAGGGCCTGCTACATGTTGAGTTGGTGAAGCCTGTGACGGTGTAACGTCTCCAAGCACCCAGTATTTAGTAAAAGAATTCAGGTGAGAGATCGCTCACCAGAGACTTTAAATGTAATTGTTAGATACTATCCTGTTCTCTCAAGACATGTTTGCTGTAAATTTTTTTTTTTTTTGGTCATAATGAATTTGCTGCACAATTGTATGCTGTTGTAAGCCATGGTTAATTTGCTGCCATGTATTTTTTTTACCATGTTTTGTCTGAGTGCATTATTATTTTCTTACCTAGGTGTATACTGCTATGTTTGTGTTGGGGGTCTAGTGTTTTTCCCCTGGTTTTGTGAGGTGTGTGGCATGTGATATGCTGAGTGATTGTATAGTTGTGTACTCTGGCATAGGGTTGTGTATCCTAGCATCCATTGCTTGAGATGTATGGTCCTGTCAGGTGTGTGAAAATGTTGTGTTGTACCGGTAGGTACCCTAGTGCTGCATTGTAGGGTTGTGTACCCTTTGCTGCATTGTACCTGAAGTGTGTTGCCTGAGACTTTTTTTCCCGTCAGGCGTACAATATGTGTGTGCGTTGTGTGCGAATATATATATTTTGTGTCAATAGTTTCCCTGAGGGAAGGGGATGGGTGTCATTTTAATGTATTTGCAATTAGTTAGTTTTAACCTGTATGTTCTTCACTTTTGCTTAGGATATTGGAGGATGTGAATTTATATTGTACTTTGTTTTATATATTGTTAATTGTTTTTCCCTAAGGGAAGGTGATGTGTTGTGACTTGAATTGATACTATGCACCCTTTCCCTTAATTAACTGCTCCCTGGTGCTCAGTCACTATGGGTGTGATGCAGTGGAATGCTGGAGTGCTTGGTGATGTAATGGAATGCAGGAGTGCCTGGTGTGGTTGAGAGGGTGTAAGTTGGAATGTGTGGGCTGAGCAGCAAGGAAGCTGCTCCTGGTGGGGCTTACCTAATAGTATCTTCTATACTTGGACTTTTATCTGTAATCTTAATAAACCATCCTATTCTACAACACAGCTACTGGACTTCATTACATTACAACAGGATATTATCAGGAACTGTGGCTCATTGGTCTTTTGTATTCCTGTGACTGATTAGGTGTTCATACTTTCAGAATTGCCAGTGGACACTACAAGCAGGGGCTTCAGAATAGTGGGGGATAAGGGTGTTTTGCTCACTCCCCAACCAGATTTTGGAGTTGGGGTAACACAGTGGACACTATCCGCACCTCCAGCCCAACACCCAGAGTGGAAACTGAAGCAATAGACAGCTTCTGAAAGAACCACTACTTCAGGTCACAAGCTACATACTTTGACCTCTTCTTGACTTAACACAAAGACAGTCAGATACAGGATATTACCGAAGTCCATCCCAGCAGATCACTCCACCATGTCCTCCTCCAATATATGCTTTCTCAGGACTATAAACTTTAAACAAATTATCTCAGAATGGCCATCCTGGTGCTGTAACCAGCAAAGTGGACTATGTGGTAAGAAATACTATAAATGGACCTACAGAGCTGTCAGCTTACTGAAAACCATGAACAGCGTGCCTCTCTGTCATACTTCATCCATCACACTACTAAGCGCTGCTTCCTATGACACAATAACTACACCTCAGTGGTCATGATGCACGACATGAGACCACTGGCCTTATAGGATCAAATTAAAGATAACACTTCCAACCGCACTCCCTATAGGATGTAGAATGATACTCATGTAGGCAAGAGCTTCAGTGCCCCACATAAGGGTTGTAAGTGCTATACAAATTACATGAATGTTGCAATACAATACGACTTGTCTCTGAAGCCATGGTGCACATTGCTTATCTCTTTGAATGAAGCACTGTAACCTGAGGAGCAATCTCTGGGGGTTGCAGGACCGCTGTGGTGTTGATTTGTATCTCGTATGTGGCTTGTGCAGCTGTCAAGTCTGCATTCTGTTTTGGAATGCTAGCTCTGCTCCTTGACAGTTGCTGTTACGGTCCACATCGAGCTGGAGGTCTTTCCTGTCGGTGGTGTATTTACTACAATAAAGTACTTGTTACTCATCTTCCTGCGTCTGGAGTACTTTACAATTGTGGCGACGAGCTGTTACACCACCCCAACGAACTTCTTCATTGTGTGTTCCTCGTTGGCTGTCTTCCATTTGCATCCGCACCGCTAGTTCCAGTGTTTCGCTACCTTTCTGGAGAGATTGATGGCGGTTGTCCAAACTCACTGATGCCTTCCCTTCGTCTTCTGCATTTCAGCAATACTTGACAGTTTAATGACGCACGACTTCCATTGTCATTTCACGTCACCTGCTCGCGCTTGCTCTGTTGTCTCTGATGCTGTGACGCTGTGTCTTCATGTGCGAGCAACACTGCGCGACTGATCCTGCCATTGTGTGATGTCATGACGTCCTGTCTTCTTATATGACCAACGCTCCCTCTGCTTGGAAGGTTAGCCCTCTAGTGGATACATGCTGCATGCTGCGTAACACCATTTTGTTTCCGTCTCCTGCTCCGATTTTGTCACGTTTAGCATTTCTAATGGCTACCTCCAGTCTCCTGGATTTCTTTGGACCGCTCTTCTCCATCTTGCTTCTGAGTTAATTTTTCTCCACAACGCCTAAATACCTTGGTAAGATTATGCAGATCTTATTGGCCTGCCGGTTATTCTTCCTTGCATTGGCCGTTTTTTTTTATGTGCACTTGGAGGGTGAAGAAGGGACACTGTTCAAACACTGAAACCATTTCCTCTCTGTGAACAGTGAACTAGTCCCTCTGTTGTGCTTTCCATTTCTCCATTGGAACTTATTCTCCAAAGCGTATATATATATATAAATACACACTCAATATGTGTGCACAAAACTTATCATTAAACCCACCCCAATCTTTTGGTCCTGCTGGAGGAGTCCTGTGTATGAAGTGGGTAGAATGGAAACCGTTTTCTAAATACTATATTGAGACTTTAGACGACCATGGAAAGATTTCTCTGGAACAAAAAAAAACACACTTTTTACATTGTATTGGTCCTGAAGGTTTAAAAGCTTTTACAACAAATGTCTAATGCGATGGGTGAGGAAGGGGATACAAATGTATTTGACTGTGCTATAGCTGATGTTGGTAGACCTTTTTCTCCTAAAGTTTGCATTGCCATTGTAAGATATAAATTCTTCCACAGAAAACAAGAACCCAATGAAAGTGTCGATGAATATGTAGCTGCACTCGGAACCTTATCTCTAGTTGCCAATTTGGTTCCTGCAAGAAGATCTCATCAGAGATCAAATAGTTATGCATGTTAATGATGCGTCTATCCAAGAGAGGCTATGGGTTAATGGGGATTCCAATTTTCAACATATCCTAGCATTAGTTAGGAAGGCAGAAATGTCCAAAGTCATACAAGCAGAATCAGATAGTAAACATAATGAAGTCGTCAACAAAGTTAATGCTGGCTCACGTTCTACTAAGAGCTCTCTTAAAACTGAATACAACCTAATGGATAAAGGTTAAGATAAACCCAGAGTCCGCACTAAAGAAGTTTTGAAATTTTTTAGGTGTGATAGCCAATCTCACCTTGCCAATAGTTAGTTTTGTCCTGCTTTTGTCCTGCTTTAAAACAAAAATGTTCATTTTGCCGCATGACAGTACTTTTTGCGAAGGTATGAAGAAAAACAATTGAAACAAAAAGTAAAATGTGTTGAAGATAGTAATTACAGTGAAGAAGATGCAGATTCGTCTTCACTTCCCAATGAAAAATGTGTTCGTAATATTAAAGATAGGGTAATTGGTAATTGACAATGTTAACAGTGTTTCTGGGGGAAAAAAACACTTTGTGTTATGACCATTGGTGGGGTGGATATTCAAATTTTATGCTGACTCTGGTTCGCCCTACACCATCATAAATGAAAATGTTTGTAATACTTTAGTTTCAACAAAGTTGGATTCAGATCTGGAAGAACCAGATATTTCTCCTGAAGGGTATTCTGGAGAAAGAATTGATTTATTACGTTTTTGCAATTTATTCTTTAGATTTAAGAACCTTGAAAGTCTAGGCAAATTGTATATTTTAAAAAAAAGGTCCTTCAGTTTTAGGTTGGTTTGATCAGGGTGTACTTGGTATTTTGCTGGACCTCAACAGCCCTGAACTTGTTATGGTTTTAGAAGAAGGTGAAGTTACTGGAAAGGATATGCTTAATAAGTTTCCCAGAGTATTTAATGAATACATTGGAAAATTAACTGGTTTTAAACACAATATTGTTCTTAAAAAAGATGCTTGTCCTAAAATATGTAAAGCCAGAAACATACCCATTACTGTCGGGAGGGAGGTGGAAAAGGAGTTGGATCATTTGGTCGCTGAGGATATCATAGAGAAAATCTAAATCTTCTAAATGGGTTTCTCTCGTTGTCCTTGCCAGACGTTCTAATGGTAATATTCGTCTGTGCATAGACTGAAGATACCTTAATAACAATATTCTCATCGATCAGTTTCCTTTACCTCGCAATTTCTTAAATGCTGGCTTCTGTAAAGGGTGCCAAATAATTTTCAACAATAGATCTATCTGCAGCATACCACCAAATTGTTTTACATGAAGACTGCAAGACATTTACTGCATTTATCACTCCTGTGGCATGTTATCAATACAAAAGAATGCCTTTTGGCCTAGCATCAGCTGCGGCTGTTTTCCAAAGACTTATGCACTCGTTATTCAGGCAACTTGATAACGTACAATGCTTTCAGGATGACATTCTTTTGTACGGGAAGGATAAAGAAGAACATGATTAAATTCTGAGCAAGGTGTTGGAGATCCTGTACGCAAGGTGCCTTACTGTACAATTTTCTAATTGTTGCTTTGCTAAAAATTCTGTAATGTATTTAGGTCACGTGTTATGCATCGATGGTGTGAAACCCAAACCTGAATTGGTTATGGCTATACTTTCTGCCCCTGCACCCAAAAGCAAAGAGGGCCTACGATCATTTCTTGGTCCTACAGAATTTTATCCCAAGTACATTAAGAATTTCTCTTGCAGAGTGTTTCAAATCAGACAACTTTTGAAGAATAAATCCACATTCTACTAGTGTTCTGAATGTGAGAGGGAATTTAAGGATGTTAAATCTGCCATTGCAGAAGCAAAGGTTTTCTGTAATAGAAAGGGAAGCCTTAGCCTGTGTGTGGGCTTTAGAGAATGTCAGAGCTTTTGTTTAGGGCAAACAGTGCGATATCAGAAGTGATCACAAGCCTTTGGTTAATCTCCTCACTACTGGTGGCATGATCAAAGCTTCAGCACGTATTGTGAGAATGTCTATGAGACATCAAGATTTTATTTATAAAATCTTTTATGTTCCTGGTAAGGATAATGTCTCAGCAGATTTCCTGTCTAGAATGCCTTTAAAAATTAAGGAGAACATATCTAATGTTTTGGATGATTTTTTATTGCTTTGGTACATGACAAAGGCATTCCTTTAATCCATTAACAGGTTTGGTTAGATGCATACCCTATAAACAAAGGGGACCCCTAGAGAACTAATGTGGGTAGAGTCAGGGGAAAATCAAGTTAAACACAAAAACTATACTCTACCCTTTATATTTAAACATGTACAGTGTATCATATACTTAAATACAAGCTAAAGACACTCTGGCTAGCCAGAGTGTCTTTAGCTTGTATTTAAGTATATGATACACTGTACATGTTTAAATATAAAGGGTAGAGTATAGTTTTTGTGTTTAACTTGGTTTGATGCATACACCAAGGATGCTACTGTACAAAAGTGTTTGTCTTTTATCAACAATGGGTGGCCCAGTAAAAATCTTTTCAGTACGGATTTAAGATGTTTTTGGGAAGTGCGTAATGAATTATCTTAGACTAATGGGATTCTATGGAGAGTTGATCAGGCTGTTCCTCCTTTCGAGTTAAGGGATTCTTTTGTTAAACTGCGTCATGATGGCCATTGTTGCATTGTGAGGACTAAACAATCAGTTAAAAATGGCTTTTGGTGGCCTGTTTTAGACATATTTGTTGAACACAGGAATTGTGTGATTTGTGCCAACGCTGACCAGTCCCTCAACTTTGAGACCCAACATGAGTACTCCTTGCATTCCAAATGGACCAGGGGAACCTATTGCAGTGGACATTATGGTCCCTGTTAGCAATAAATCCAAGTATGTCATTTCTGCCATAGATGTGTTTTCTAGATGGCCCATTGTTAAGATTGTGGATAAGGTTGATTCTGATGCTGTCTTGTCCTTTTTAGACACCCTTTTTACAGAAGAAGGAATACCTACCCAAATTATCACAGACAATGGTGTACAATTTGTATAAGGACTATTCTAACAGGTTAGTTTAGAAACATTGCACTACATCTTTGTATAATCCCAGCGGGAACTACATGATTGAGCATTTTATCAGGGTGCCCAAGGGTGCTGTTCAATCTGCCGGTATGAAAGATGGTAATTGGGAATAGCGTGTTCACAAAACTGTGTGGATGTATCGCACTACTATTAATTATATGACCGGGTGTACCCCTTTTGAAATCATGAGAGGAAGAGTTGCTAGAATGAAAAGGAATCCTGCGTGGTTAGTTGAGAGTACTACATCCAACTTGGATTTGGAGGGTGTGAAACAAAGGATCAGGGACACTCGCGAAGTGTAAAAGAGCGTGTATGATCACAAGAGAGGTTCTAAAGCAAACACCAATGTTGAGGTTGGCATGCTCGTCAAAGTCAAGAAACCATGGAAGGTAAAAAAAGGTGTTAGTCAATTTGTAGGTCCTTTCAAAGTAACAAAGGTTTTAAAAGATGCTGTCAAATTAAGTGATAAAGTTTGGAATCTCAAACGTATTGCTATTCTCAAAGGAGACAAAAATGTTTGTTAAAACTGCTCCCTGTGTTAAGAATAATTTGTTGGGACGACATTGATTCGTTATGTAGGGATATGGAGGTTAAGAACTCCTCTGTCAATACTACCCCAGTTGAACCCACGGTCTCCAGCAACTGCTCTACTGAGGAAGTCCGGAATGATTCAAACGTTTTGGTCAGAGGAATCGGAAAGAAACCAGTGTGGATGTCGGATTATACATCTTGAGTGTTTTTTTCCTGAAATTGCTTGGCATTTCTTTACTATTGTACTATTGTTTTTATTTCTGTTAATAAAAATATTAAGAGGGGTGTGAGAAGTTGGCCTGATGTATGATGTCATTAGTTCTAGTGTACACCTCATATCAGTCCAAACAACCCTTATGGTGATTGCTTGTAAAGTCAACCTTATAGACCAGCTATCCTAGTGGTAGTATGGTCAAGAGCAGTCTTAGGCTAAACTCTGAATGGCATGTGAAGCCAGCTGTGATACCATATATAATCCCTTGAATACCAAATGAAAGGACACCACAACAGATATATATATATATAAAATAAAGTGTATTTATTCTAGTCAAACCCTCAGCACTCTGTATGAGATTCGAGGTAAGTACAACACAGTCTTATTTAAGCATACATTAAGTCACACAGGTAAGTAATACAGTTAGGCCCCAGGGGCCACGCAAACCATATACTAAAGAAGTGGTATAAGGACCACTATCACGGAAATAGAATAGGCCTAGGCCTAGGGAATCGCTGGGGCTACACTACACTACCAACAGTTATGAAGTGGGAGGCCCACGGGATTCAGGTGCAGAGTGGAAACACTCATGCGTAATGCGTATAGTTGATAGAAATAGTACAGTTCTGAATTAAGCAGTTTAAGGACACTTCTGAAGCAGCTAGAGAGTCGAGACTCGGAAACTAGACCCTAGGATAGTCACTACCCTTGTGAGCACCGAAGTACCCAAGTTATCTATCCCACGGGCTGCGGGTGCATAGGTGTGAACTTGCGTCGGGTTTCGTCGTGGACTTCTATGGATGCCTGAAGGAAAGTTGCTGACAGGCAGTCAGTGCAGAGTGTCCGGTGGATCCCAAGGCCGTGATCAAGAAGGAAGGGTACCTGCAAGCAGAAGGGACAGAGTCAAGGTCACTAGCCAGTGACCACGTGGAACCAGGAAGGAACCAGGCGATGTCGTGAAGATTGCAGGTGAAGGTGAAGCTTGTCGCTGCAGCCACGAGGACCAGGGAACGTCGAGGATGACCAGGACCAGGAGGCGAGCTGTCCCACGAAGGCTTTTGCTGTCGGCGGCGTCGAAGTCGAACTAGGACTCACCAAGCCTTGGCAAGCGGAACCCACGAAGAACGGAGGACTTGCTTCTGGCGCAGACCAGGAAGGTCTGGGGTGCTTCTCTTTTGCAAAGAAGCGGGAGCCAGTCTGGAGGAGCCAAACCAGCAGTGAAGATTTCAAGGTGTGTCGTCACAAAGGCCGCTAGCCAACGGTCAACCAACCGGACAGACGCGGCAAGCAGGAAAATGCAGAAGGGCCCCACGCACGACTCGTGGAGTGTGGGGGGCTGATCTTCGGTGCAGATGGTGCTTGGGGTTGGGTCTTCTCAATCCCCGGTGCACAACTTCGAGGGTGCCTCAGAAGCTGCGCTGGAAGATACTCTCCACTTTTCCCAGGTAGCCGGTCCCACGTCTCTCGTCGCCTCCACGGATCTCAGCTCAGCTCGGCTGTGGATGTGGATCAGGGTCGGAGAAGTCTGGAAGTCAAGGCTCTGGTCGGGCTCTGCAGTCGGTCCCTCGTATAACTTCAGCAAAGCAAAGGGTAGTCTCTTGATGGTGCCTGTTTGCACAGGGTAGCCACTCCTTGGCCACAAGGGAGATTCTTCAGTCTTCTTCTTTCGTCGAATGTCGAAGGTCCAGAGTTTCTGTTCAAGTTGCAGGTTCAGGATAATCTAATCTCCTGGGGCCCAGCTACCACTCTTATACTAATCTGGGGGGCTGGGTTGCCTGCTAGGTCACGCCTTATGGGTGGGACCTGGGAGGGGGGTGGTTACACCCCCTTCCCTTTGTCCAGTTTCGCGCCAGGACTGGGGCTGGAGTGCCCCAGCACCGGTTTGAACTGGACTATGCATGGAACACCTTGTGTGCCCCAGGCATGTCTCATTCCTTTCAGCCCTCCCTGCCCCAATACACTAAAGTCTGTCTGGGGAGGTGCTAGCACCTCCCCAAGCAGGAAACCTATTGTCCAAGCCTCCCTTGCCGGGATCACTCCCAGCAGCAGGAGGTCAGACTCGTGTCTGTGGCAGCAGCATCCACTTTGTGATGCTGAGGCTTTGGTTAGAGTTAAACAGCAAAGCAGGATTTTAACATGTCTCTCCCTCTAGAAAGGTGGGAATAATATCCTCATCACCAGAAATGGTATGGGGGTATTATTCCAAAGTGTTAGACACCTTACACGACATGTTTTGATAAAGCCAAACCATAGTTACCATAACCGTTTAAGATTATAAGGTACTTTAAGAGTATATGGTAGGCTATATCATAGAACAGCTATAAGGACATGGTTCCGAAAGCTGCAGACAGGCTCAGCTCATGCTAGAGCACCATCTCACATGTTACCAAGCACTCTGCCTCCAGGATTGTTAAGGCCTGCCATAGGAGTGGCTGATAGGTACACATGTGTCTATTTTAAGGGTAGATATAGGTATACTATATCTAAGCAATGGGTGATTACACGACCTTGTCCCAGCTGAGTGATCAGCCAGTTGTGTCTGATTGGAAGGCCAGACCAGGGGTGGCATAATACATGCTGCAGCTCCTGGGAGGCCTAGGGTACACTTATGTCCTGGGTACCTAGGGTACACTGTACAGGGTCCAATAAGGTGATCCTTACCAATTGGGAATGTACCTAGGGTACATGGAGTCCATTTTAAAGAGAGAGCAGACAGCCTGAGACCCTGAATGGCAGGATCTCAGGCCAACTAAGTCAAAAAACCAGCTAGACACTAGGCAAAAAGTTGGGGGTAACCATAGCCAGATATCCACCTTCCTACAAGGGGAAGGTGTGTAGTGGTGATTTGTATCTCGTATGTGGCTTGTGCAGCTGTCAAGTCTGCATTCTGGTTTGGAATGCTAGCTCTGCTCCTTGACAGTTGCCGTTACGGTCCACATCGAGCTGGAGGTCTTTCCTGTGGGTGGTGTATTTACTACAATAAAGTACTTGTTACTCACCTTCCTGCGTCTGGAGTACTTTACAACCTCATAAAAAAAAGATATATATTTATTTGTGGTCATTGAAGTATTTAACCTTTCCTAGAATGAATCTGTTTGTCAATCCAGTGAAGCCAACAGAGTAAGAAAAGGCAGAAGATGCGGTTTTATGTTCTTTTGCTGCTGGCTCGGCTTGCTTGAGAAAACAAACAATTTTAGAGGAGGCTGTAGTAGACTATTATTGTAGGTCTTGCTGCTCAGCCGGAGTGGAATGTTGGTGCGTGGTTAGAATGGAGTGTTGAAATGCCTGAGGGTGAGCATCAGTTGAGGACGGGCTGAGCAGCAAGTGGGCTGCTCCTGGTGTGGTCCCCCTTGATACTTATCATCTGATTTATAAAGCATTATTCATATGCTACACCTCGTCAACTTCCATTTATTTCCATCATATTACATCTGGCGACGATCCGGAAGAACCAGCCTGTGCTGCCTTAACAGATGATTAAACAGAAAACTGAAATTACCTAAGGTATAGCACCTATGTTGAAACAGTAATCTACGTACTTAAGAACCTAACACCAGGGGCCCCACCAGTGACCACCATCGGTCGCCAGCTGAAGTGTGTCAGGACTCGAGGCTCTTCCCGCTACCATCCTCACCTACAGTTTGCCGGTTCCTGCCTTTTGTTCTTCATAGCTACTGGACCTGCGCCTGCCAGTTCCTGGGTCATCGGTCGCTTTTCCGTCAAACCAGGATCGGTATGAGAGCTATCTGAGGAGAGTTCAACAGACAAGGAAAACCGGAGCTCTAAGGAGAGTTCCGCTGGTAGAGAGAACTAGCAGGCATGAGAACGATCTCCACTTTTTGACAGGTCAGAGGGCCGTGTAATTTATTTGTCACAAGCGGGTGTAAATGGATGGTCGCTGCCACCTACTGGAAGTAAAAGGAACTTTTATTTGCCTGAAAACGTATCCCATGTACATCTTAGTACAAGTGCTGTTGATCGATTCGAGGAGTGAGACTGCCACAACAATTGGATGCGCGAGTACCGCGCATCCAATTGTTGTGGCATGTTTATTGTATATGTTTGAATATGGGGCTCACGCATGGGGCGTCCGTTGTGAGAGACTCGAACGGTACGAGTCAGTTACTGTTTGGGTCTCGACGTAAAGGGATGCTCCGTGTGATGGGTGGAGTATATCATTAAACTTCGTTTATCAATTTACCTCCGTTATTCTGGATTCCTTACTACTTCAGAGACTGCCTAATTTCGTTTGCTGTGGTTTAGCACCCGGGTGAGCAGTTCGTCTGTGTATGCAGTTTGGGTACTTCGTTTTATGAGAACCTTCGTGCCCACTTTCAACCCTTGGGGTCTTGTGGAGTCATTTTGGGGTTTTCCCCTGCCTGCTCAAATTCTCTGGTGAGTTACGCCTTTTCGATGCCAAGATCTAGTTGTGTCACAGCATGGAGGTGAAGTGATTTCATGAATCACCTAGGATACACAATGCCAACTTCAGCATATGGTCAGTCTCGCTTATTTTCTGCAAGCAACGCTATCCATCTGGAGCAACGTCTCGTCCCTTCAGAAGAACGGCTAATTCGTACTTCTGTATTGAATTAATATTCATCAGTACATTGATGTACTGGTAATCGGCCAATCCTCTAAGGAAAAATGTTATTCTTTCTAGTATTGGTGTTATTATCTTTATCTCTCAGGCCCATCTAAAAAGTTCATTCAACCATTCATTTATTCGTGTGGCATAATTAAAAAAAAAAAAAAGAATAGAAGAGTTATTTATTTTAAAATTGCTGCAATATGTTTTTCCACATTGTTGATATAGCAGTCTTTATGGTCAAGGGTTTCATATAGCTTTCTTCTTATGATCTTGATCTTGATCTATTACATGTTTCCAGAAGGGAACTTTTTATTACTTTAGGTATACGAGTGAAAAACCTACAGTCTGTAACATGATTTTTCATTATTTGAGATATGCATTGCCAACAAAGTTTGTTGGGTCATAACGTGTAATTTTTTCTCTTAGGTCATTTATCTGTTACAAGTTCCAGATGGGAATGTTCATTAGTTTAGGCTTATATATAACCTACTACAGCCAGTAACAGAATTTCTATGGTATGCATGCATTGCCGTGTCATTTCACTTGTACCTGGATATGTCACATACGTTATTACTGTATAGTATTTTACCCATCTGCACAGAAATAATTTTCATTATTGAAGTATGCAGTGGTTCATAACGTGGAATTTTTCTCTTAGCTAATTAATCTGTTACACGTTTCCCAATGGGAATTGTCATTAGTTTAGGTTTATGTATAGATAGCCTTTTAAATTCAGCCAGTAACAGAATTTTCATGGTACGCATGCATTGCCTGTGTCATTTCACTTGTACGTGGAAATGTCACATAAATTATTACTGTACTTTATTTAATTTAACTGCTTGATTATAATTTTCATTTATTAAGGTACACACTGTAATAGCCTTCGGCTATGTGGTCTTCCACCGGTATGTGGATTTCTCAACTATATATATTTTTTTTGCATTATTGCGTATCGCTCACAGTGCTTTCTTCGCATGTTTAGTTAAGGGATTGCCATTTATTCATGTGTACGGTGATATCCACTTTTGCGTGGATAGGTCACATTCAGGTATACATTTTGTAAGCTACTGGCTTTTTGTGATATTCACTTGCACGTGCAGATATCACCTGCTATTTCTACTTCTTATTCCTTTACTTTACTGGATTTATTCATCCACTGTGTGTAGAATCTACGGCTTCTTTAATTTTGGGGCAGTGTGTGGTTTTCACTTCTTCTCTTGGTTCCTGTACATGATTCCACACTTTTTCTGTTACGTTGGACTTATTTTATAGTTAAACGGGGTGCAGTTTTCACCCTTCTTAATATACTTTGTTTTTTCACAGTCTTTCCTTATATTTTTATGAATTGCTTGATCTTTCCTGCCTTTTTTTTACCATTTGATATTTCTATCCTTAATTTGCTCCGTTAATGGGGATGAGGCATGCTATGTCTTTTGCTCTTAATTAATGCAATTTATTTTCTTTTATGAATTATTGCATGTCTTTTTCCTTTAGATGCAGTGTTAGCAATTTTACCCCTATGTTGATTCATATTGTTACTGTACTTAAAGAATTCTTTTGTTTCTGTTTAAAAGGGGGAAGGTGATGTAGTAGACTAGTATTGTAGGTCTTGCTGCTCAGCCAGAGTGGGATGTTGGTGCGTGGTTAGAATGGAGTGTTGGAATGCCTGAGGGTGAGGATCAGTTGAGGATGGGCTGAGCAACAAGTGGGCTGCTTCTGGTGGGGCCCCCCTTGATACTTATCTGATTAATAAAGCATTATTCATATGCTACACCTCGTCAACTTCCATTTATTTCATCATATTACAGAGGTTCAACACCTCAATGATCCTGATATAAATAATTACTGAAAACATTAAGGCGTTTCGTAGTCCCCACAAAGTTTGCTCCTTAGGTTAGTCTGTGCAGTATGCTTTCAGACCGGCATGTTCTGTCAATGTGTTTCAAGTTCAGTGTCTTTTGAAACATTCTAAATGGGCAAACGCCCATTTAAATCTTATGACTAAGTACATATATACGTGTGTGGGTGGGTGTATACGTTCAGTTTGATATAAGGTCTGATAAGTGTTACAATTGAACTCCATATAGTAAAACTAATTGAATAACTGAACTCAAAGCACTGACCTTTGGTGTTAAATGGAAGAGAGAAGAATGTAGCGTTATAGTGTCTGGATAGTACAAGGTGTAACCTAGAATCTCGGGCTCAAATCCTGGAAACCTACTTGAACAAAGGGTGTGATCTATTACTTATTGCTTTACTTCACTGTGTGCATTTTTCCTTAATTAACCAACTTGTGAGCACATTGAAGTAATTCAGTACAGGATCCGCGCTATGCAAAAACCTAACTTATATATGGTTAATATAAAATATTCTTGCTACCCATTTTATTATATAGGCTATATAAACAAAGAACATGACAAACTAACACATATGCATTGACTCATGGCAACGTTGTCAGATCATGGCAGTGTTTTTGAATGTTTCATGATTTAAAAGAATAAATAAATAAATACAGTAAATGTCACTCAGTTCCGTGACTTAATTGTGTGTACTTAACTTAATTTGACTCTGAAAAATGTTGAAAGATAAATGTTTTTCATAATTAAGTATTCATCACATTTTATCTTGACATTTTTTGTCCGATTTACATCCTCTGATGTCTTGGCACATGCTTTGGCTCTCAGAGCCAAGCCAGGGCCTTGGCTCAGCTCTCCACTGTATTATATTGTTATGTAAATACAGGAGGTCTATCCACCCTGTGATGGCACTACAATTGGTGCTGTAAACCACAACAGAAAAACTGTTTTGTACTCCCCGTGTAGAGCAGTAAAATGCTTTTTGTTCAAAAACATGACTGGACATTGGTAAATGGATGGCAGTGGACTATTATCTTCCTGCATTCATTTTGAGGGTTCATGATTTGCTGACGCGTGCCTTGAAATGGCATAATTGTCTTAGAACTACGAATTGTGTTGCTTTCCTGAACCATAATCGACGACGTGAATATTGGAACATATCTGGCCCTGTAGAAGTCCATTGATATTAGCAAAACATGTTGGCTGTTTCTGCCTTAATCTGGTGACTTGGTTTTAGAATGGAAAGAAAATAAAGAGAAGAATTGACTACATTCTGGAATTTGTTCGATTTTTATTTTTGTAATTTCCATGTGTAAGTCCGTTTCCCAGGCTCTGCACAAGTGTTATCATTGGATCTGGGGCATTTGCAAACAATGAATGGTAGAGTCTAGATATACACCCTTTCCTGAGGGGTTCTAACATCAGTTTAGCCATTAGCTGGTTATACTGTAGTAGGTCTAAAAGTTTATCTCTGATGGGGGGAAAGTACATGCTGTGGTTGGAGAAAGAGGAAGAACCTGGGATTTATGTAGGAGGAGCTTTTTCTGAAATTCCTCCTAGGTTTTCCTGCGATCTTCTTTCCACACATCTCCTTGTTTAGGGATACCAATGTTATCCTAACCCTTGAACTCAAGTGCCAGGGCTTTAGCGGGAAGGCCACCTTACCTAGCCAGAGGGGAGTCTCTTAGGTGGGTTTGCTGTGCTATCTAGTCATCTTTAGGGCTTTGTGCTATGCAGTCAGTGTTGATATTATAGGCGCAGGGAGGTGTGTTGGGGCCTTAGCTAGGTCTAAATTGTTTAAGGGGCCTTTATTTTGGCACATGTCTAGTTCCAGCCTGTATGCTGTATCCATTCTGTCGTCCAATATCCAGTCAATAATGACAGGAACATGTGCGGCCCAGTAGTAGAATTAAACATCTACCATCCCAAGGCCACCATCGTAGTTTGATTGCTTGCATTTGGCCTTTGATGTTAGAGTAAGGAGTTGAAAAGAGAAGATTACATAATGTGTGCGATGTTCTGTAATATATGTAAAAGCTTAGGGAGTGCAGTCTATTTTATGAGCGCTATCTTGCCCATTATTGATAGGGGAAGCATCCGCCACCTTTGGATGTAATTGGCTATTTGGGTCATAAGTGAAGCAACACCAACATCCCATGTCAACTTAGGAAAATAGCAACCTACAACCCCACATACTGAAAGTGGTGTGATCTGATTTGTAAATTAGGTAGCCATAGTGATAGAGTATTTGTGTGAGCTGTACAAGGACTGATTCATCCCAATTCACTTTTAGGCCCAATGAATCTTCATACACCGTCAGTGTCTGTGAGACTCGTGGACATGTCAACTACGGGACACCAATAAAGAGAAGCATGTTGTCTGCATATAGAGAAGCACAGTCTTCAGGGAGATTGAATAATGCATGCCCCATATTTTGCAACTCTCTCCATAGCCATTCTGCCAGAGGTTCAATGGCCAATGCAGAGATGGGAGGGGGCTCCCAGTCTTGTACCCCTTTCTACTGGAAAAGGGTTAGATAAGACTCCATTACTCTTACTATTGCCCATAGTTCTGAGTAAAAAGTGTTAACAAGGGACAGAAAACGCAGGCCGAAATTATAATGTTTTTTAGGTACTTAGAACAGGAAGGACCAACCTATACAATTAACGCCCAGAAGCAATTTGATGGCCAGGTGTAGCTGCTTGAGGCAGCAGCAGATTCCTCTTTCCGGCATGAAGCCAGTCTGGTCCTGTTGGATCAGGGAGTGTATGACCTTTTATTTGCCTGTTTGCTAATAACTTGTCGTATATTTTTGCCTCATTGTTAATAAGCAAGATTGGACTGTATAATGAGCAAAGTTCTGGGGCTTTACTTGGCTTGGTAATTGCTACTGTTGTAGTCCCCTAAAGGTCTCGGGGGCAAGTGACAATTTCAAGTGGCTTCTGCAAATAGTGAGTAGAGAAGGGGGTTGGTAATTGTGGTATTCCTCATAAGCATGGTTCTCTGGTAATCACTGCTGTGTCCTGAACAGGCACAACTGTGGGGGAGTCACTATGGTGTCACATGCTGTGGGTTTCTATGGTGACGGAATGTGATTGAACAACTCTTGGCAAGGTGATAACTTGAATTGCCACAGTAATGGATTGAAATTTTTTTTAAAAAAAGCTCTGCTGGGAAGCAGTTAGCTCCTTGGTTTTTTCCAGATGCTTAAGCAACAGTGGTCTTGTGATTAAAGCTCAGTGAGCCGTTGTAGTCAAAATATTTTATTAAGTTATAAGTATCAAAGCCAACACAGCTCCGCACAGCTGCACTCCACCGGTGAAATCTCCAACTGATCACCGATGACACTCGGGGATTCCGAGCGTCATCAGTGATGCCACAAAGCGCACAGTACAATACGTAAATTGATTCGAACTTAAACACAACACATCTTCCCCCTTAAATATTAATAACGTAAACTAATAAACATAACACATCCTAAATTAAACATAACACAGCATCTTCCCCTATTAAAAATTAAACAAATTATCAATAAAAACATTGTGACATCGGTTGACTTAAATGGTACACACTACAATTGACATTGCACCAATAGAAATGAAAAAAAAAAAACTAATCTGTAACAAAATCTTTTAAATAATCAGGTGGTTTTACAATCCTTCCAAACTTGTTGATGACAAGACTATTTCTTATAGACGAAGAATTAATGATGCATTCATCTGCTTCCTCCAATTCTGGGTGCTCATTATCTAAGGGAGCAGAATCATCATTAGTATCCTAATTGTTTATACCTCCCATAGGTACAGAATCAAGAGAAGTAGAAACTTCCTCTTCAACCTGTACCGAATTAAGAGGACATTCCATCTGATTAGAAACTAAAGGAACTTCATTCTGTACCAGACTTTCTTCTTGCAGTGAATTGGACAATGTGTCATATTCAACACTGTCATAATCAAGCCAATGAAAACTTCTTGACTCTTGTCTAACTTCTTGGATATCTATGCCCTTATCAGACTTTCCATTGCATTTCACAATTCTGCTCATATGCCAAACTTTTCCATCAGACAATTTAGCTGAATTTTTGAATATTTCACTTACACTAAGAGGTTTCGAAAATGTACTTTGCCCTTTCCTCACTCTGAAAGGTAACTTAACTCGTACGAAATCCCCAACTGATAGGTTTACTTCTTTAGTGTTATACTTTGATTCATGGTACAATTTATATTTCCCTTGGTGAGATTTAATGTTGTACTTGACATGTTCTGGAGACCACTCAAGTGCCCTAGAGTGTTTCAACCAACATTGGTTGTCTTTAGTAAATGGTAAATGTCCTTTCATGATAGTAAATGGACTATACCCAGTAACAGTGGCCGTAATCCGATACATCCAAACCATTTTCTTAATTCCAACTACCCAATCTTGATTTCTGAGATTGGCTAGTTGGATAGAGTCTTTGATAACCCTATTAAACCTTTCTACTTCGCCATTTCCACTGGGATGATAAATTGAGGTGACTTTATGTAGTATACCATTACGTTCAAGGAAGTCCTCAATAAGTCGACACTTGAATTGTACACCATTATCTGTTATGATTACTTTTGGAAGCCCTTCTCTTTGAAACAATTCATCCCCCTCAATCACCCCCTCCCATACCTCAGCCATCTGTCCAGTAATGTATGGAAGTGTATGTCTCGCCAACGATCCCAACATGTAGCTGTCGGGCAACGAGTGAAGAGGGTGAGATCCATCCAAACACTTCTTCTCCCAGTTATCATGTGGGTCAGACTATTGAATCACGTGTTGCAGCTGTGCCCCTGCGTAGTATAAGGAAAGGTCAGTAAGACACAACCCACCTTTTGTCCAGGAGTGCTGTAAAACATCTACTTTAAAATGGATTTTTTTCCCTGCCCACACCAAACATCCAAGTAGCCTATCCAACTCTCGGAAAAAGCTTTTGGTTAAGGGGCACATCGTATTCATTAGTGTATATAAGCTCCGGGGGGAAAATGCTATCCAAACCGTAATAGTGTTAGTTTATTCTTGAACTCAATTGAGGCAAATAATCCAGTGAACACTCGCCCCATATTCAGATCATACTATGCTTTACGATCTACCACGACCTGTATACCTAAATACTGAAAATGGACAGACACCCACATAATACCCACTTCAGGCAACCTGTCTGGAATCAATTCCTGCAGCCTCCCAAGCGGATAAAGCAATGATTTCTGTCTGTTTATATTTAGGCCAGACACCATACCAAACCAGGTTAATTTGGGGAGGAGAAACAGGATTGACCTACTCTGGTCCCCTAAGTATGCCAAGGTATCGTCTGCATAAAGAGATGACCTGAGTTGTATTACCCGCAGTCCACACCCCACCGTAGAAGCCCACATACAATAGTTCCATAGTGATAGCAAACAACAGTGGAGACAGGCAGCTCTGGCGCACCCCCCTGTGCTGTGTGGACTCAGCAGAGACCCACCCTTTTGTCTGCACCCTAGCCGTGGGCTCTGAACCCGATACATTCCATCACAGCCCAGATGTAGTTTCACAATACTGTGTCGAAGGCCTGTTGGATATCAAGAACCGCCAACATCAGCAGCTCAAGAGACTTCCCTCACGAGGATAAGATATGGGTTAGGTGTCTTTTGTTATGTATCGTGCTCCTACCTGGTAGAAAATGAGATTGGTCTGTGTGCACCAGAGTGCCCATGACCCTATGCAACCTAATATTCAGTGCTTTGCTGAGTATTTTCATGTCTGTGCTAAACATGGATATGGAGCCGTAGGGCGTCCGTGTCGGGTCTCTGTTCCACTTCTGTATTAATGTGATATCCACCTCTCTGGCCTCTACCAGAATGAGTTCTCCAGACATATTATCTGACATAGTCTGATATAAATCTGCTGGCAAGCCGTTAACACCAGGGGAGTCACTCCTCTGGTCATAGGACAAGGTTGGTAAGCGCAAGTGAGCATATAAAATATCATGTCCTCCCTAAAAGTGTTGCATACTTGCATGTAAGTAGAATTTAGGTATTTTTTGTATTCAGTTTTTATCCCAGCCCTTGAAACGATGTCAGCCCCACTTCTTCCCATGGTCTCAGAATATGGGCGTGGGTTCTTTCCTGCTTTAAAAGCGTCTCTGCCCAATCTATCCCTTTTGACCAACAACGTTTGTTTATCCTCTAGGATATGGTACGCACAAACATTTTCCCAGGGGCCGCAAAGTTTGATTTGTGATGTGACAGAGGTCCGCATTGATGCATGTAGGGTAGCGGTCATGGGTTGGGGGGATTGGCAGTAAGGTGGGTGTATGGGTAGCAAAGTATATACATCTAGTGTCTAAATTGCACAATGTGGAACCAAAAATTTGGGATTAATCCCGGCTTCTCCACTTAACTAAATTATGTGATCATAGGCAATTGTTTTATTCCACTTTCCCTCCTTTTTCATGATCCCATTTGGGGATCTCGAAAGAGATGACTGATGTGTGCTGTACAAACCCTTCTCCTGTGTTTGATTTAATTAATCATAACGTTGTTCATGTATAATAGTAACTCAGGCCATCCAAAGAGTTCACATAAAAACTGACTTACCTCTTAGTTCACGATTGACATTGGTGTCAGAATGTGGGGGGTGGAGAATGAACATTTCTGAATTTATGTTTGAAAACTATCACTTCTAAAAAAAAAAAACTAAAAAAAAATACTTCTCAATGCCCTGATATAAACTAAGGTGAAACGGTTCTGCATATTAATGATATACAAGTTTCGAATTCTGAACAGATTTTTACACTTTTGCTGCACGATGCCTTTAAAAATAAAGGTTTTACTAAAGTTAGGCTGTCCAGGACACCCTATCTACTTTCTATCTTTAACTTAAATTAACCTTTAAATAAATGCTTGCCTGTTTATTTAATATATATATATATATATATATATATATATATATATATATATATATATATATATATATAATCTACTGGCGGTTGCCAGTAGATAGTTATAGTTAGGACCGTGTTTCCATAGGAAATCCGCAACATTCTATTTGGAATAACTTTGGCGCCGGTCGACGAATCCTCGCCAAATTTTCAAAACTAATGGGGCGCTACGCTCCGCTCCTACCCTGAAAGTCTCGGGGGGATTCGTCAAGCGGGGGCTGAGAAAAAAGGGGGGTCCCAAAACGCGTTTTCCCCATGCATTTTCCCATAGGACCTTTAGTCCGAGCTACAGCCCGAACGGCTGAAAAGAATTACTTGAAATTTGGCAGAGAGGTAGTCCTCAGTTCAAGGATGTGCCTTTTGTAGGTCTGGTGTAAATCTGTTCAGTAGGTCCTGAGAAAATAGCATTTAAATCAATATATATATCTGTAAGCGCGCTCCGTGCGCTTACCGTAAGCTTACCGTACGCGTACGGTGCCGTGCGCGAGCTCAAGTCTGATTGGTGGTTACATGACTGTAAACATTCGAATCGGTCGAAATCAGGAAGTGTCGGCCGCCATTTTCTGTCTCTCGCACTGACAAACAAAGGTGGGGAACGTGAAAAGGGGGCAACAAAGAGAGTTGCAGACCCCCTAGTGTTTGACAGGGGGTCCAAGAAGGACCCAAAAGTACGAAAAATACATTTAATAATTAAAAAAAAAAATCGCGGAGTGCGCGTACGGTAAGCTTACCGTACGCGCACGGGAAAAAAAAAAAATAAAGAAGTAACAATCACATTTATTAAATAAATTAAAGGACCCACAAGGGAGAAAAAAACAAATGTTACTGTGTAAAAAAAGGGGAGGCGCGCACGGCATGGGTGTGCGCACAGGGTGTGCGCACAGTGAAAAACCAGAAAAAAAAAAAAAAAATACATAACTTAGCATTTAAAAAACCGTACAAATTCACTGAAAAAACCATAGGTTTCACACACGTTATAGTTAGGAATTATCATTTACAAAACCTTGCAAATTCACTTAAAAAAGTATAGGTTTCACACATGTTCTAGTTAGCTGTACATTTCACTCGTAAAAAACCAATGAAATTCCACGTTATAGTTAGATCAGGTAACTATAACTTGCGCAACCGCAATCCACAATGTGTAATTTCAGATGTCATCATTGATGTCATGAGTGATGTCACTGACCATGTCATGAGTGATGTAATATGTGACGTCATCAGCAGTTTATTGTGGGCGCGCAAGTTATAGTTACCTGATCTAACTATAACGTGGAATTTCATTGTTTTTTTACGAGTGAAATGTACAGCTAACTATAACATGTGTGAAACCTATGGTTTTTTAAGTGAATATATATATATATATATATATTTTGCGTTCTTAGAATTACCGATGCATTTCTGCACATACTGTATATAAGTGTGAGTGAATGCACCTTTTCTCCTTTTCGTCCTTCTCTTTTCTTAAAATCGAGTTAGTTACAGCACCATCGACAGGACCGGTAGTTAATTAATTTAATTTGTACCGTGAGCATTTGAGCTGTGGCTACGCCCATTGGAGGGCGCAATTGTACATTCTAAGCTTTTGGGAGCAAGATGCCTTCAGCCTCAGACTTAGTTGTCATGTTATTGGTTGGTCACTGGAATATCCTTTTTTGAAAACTTAGCACATGAATTACATATGTTTAATTAATTCGGTAGATTATTATCTGCATGACATTATGCACACATTGATGTGAATTGTGATCCAATGACGTGTCAAGAGGTATAATACATGATTTACATGTTTGCGCGGTCATTCAAGTATGGCCGCTGTGGTTACGATGAATTGTGGTTAACCAACTGTTAAGTCCTATGTCGATGTCACTCGCTAGTCCAATCGACCAATGATTGTATGTGTTATTTAAATGTATGTTTTGAACCTGATAAACTAACACTGACGAAGGGCAGGGTCCCGGAACGCGTGTGTTAGTCTTCACGGAGAAGAACGAATAAAGTTAATTTCTTTGGATTGAGCCCGAGTGCGCCGCACGTTCTTTCTAGAGACGTGGTGTTTGGCAGTAATTAATTGCGCTATCGCCCGCGCAATTGGCGCACCCGCACTGCAGAGAGCAACGGAGTGGGGCGGTGTTGTTTTTTGCATATATATATATATATATATTTTTTTTTTAAACACATTGTTATTAAGTTTCTTCCATACTAATAGGGCAAAGCCCAGCATGGATAAGACATACAAAATTCAAGAGGTACAGTACATATGTAACATCCACATGGCCTACAAAATAAACAACCAAACATAATACAAACAGCACCAAACACCCTTGTGCATTATTACACATACAGTGAATGTGTGTGTTTCTGAAAATTAAATATGTTTTATATATGTATATCTCAAGGTCGATGGAAGAATAAATGGGTATATAAGTGTCTAAATGGATGATTTGTTTTTGAAAAATTGATTGTGTAACTGACTGATTAAGTGTTTCATAGTGAATACATGGCTTAGTGAGTAATGTTTAAATATGTAAATATCTGTATCAGTCTCTCACTTTGTGTATAAGTGGCTGCATGGGTTGTGAGTAGCTACATGGGTGTTTATATAGGTTATTAGTTGGTTTTATGAGTATCAGTCTGAGTGTCTGCATGGTTCGGTGGGGGTATTACGTAGTGCATAGGTGCATGAATGAATGACTCACTCTTTGTATGTGTTGAAGACAGCATGTGTGCAGGACTCTATGGGTGGATGGGTGTGTTAGTGAGTGAATGACTGTCTCAATAGTGTCTTTATGAGTAACTACATATGTTTTAAACTAGTATATGTGACTATTGGTGTATATAAGCGAGTATATGTGACAGTGAGAGATTGAAAGAGTTCCTATATGAATAAGTATGTGTTTCTATAAGTGATTGTTTAAAAGACTAAGTATGTGTAAGTTTCCGTAGAAGTAAGTGTGGTGGTGTGTGTATAACTGTATATGCAAGTAAATGTATGTTTGATTCTTTATTAGCATGAGTGACTATGTGTGTGAGTACCTCTATGGATGAGTGGCATTGTGTAACAGGATGTATAGGTGTATGAGTACATATGATGAGTGAGTACATGTATGAGTGACTGTATAGGACTGTTGGTGAATGAGTGGATGTGTATGTGGATCTTAGAATTACTGTATAGGTTGTTGTAACTGGTATTGGTATGTCCATTGTTTTTAAAATTTTAATTTCTATTTTTGAATGTGTGTATCAAAGGTTATATTAGGGGAAGAGGAGGCCTGCCACTCTATCACAAGGATGATGTCATCAGTGATGTCATCAGTGATGTCATTTGAGATGTCATCAGTGATGTCATGAGTGATGTCACTGACCATGTCATGAGTGATGTAATATGTGACGTCATCAGCAGTGCATTGCGGGCGCGCGAGTTATAGTTAGCTGAACTAACTATAACGGGGGAATTTCAATGGTTTTGTACAAGTGAAAAGTCCAGCTAACTATAACACCCCTGAAACCTATGGTTTTTTCAGTGAATTTCTGAGGTTTTTTAAATGCTAATTCCTAACTATAACGTGCCTGAAACCTATGGTTTTTTCTGTGAATTTCAAAGGTTTTTTAAATGCTAATTTCTAACTATGCCTACAGAGATAGGACATGTGAAGAAAGAAGAAAAAATGCACAGAAAGAAACAAAAGAAGTGTAGAAAGAAGCAACAGAAGTCCTCAAATACGAAGATAAGTGCAGGAAGAAGGATAACGTGCAGAAAGAACAAAAAGAAGAGCAGAAAGAAGCCTTGTTGCAAAATCATCCTGTACCCTCAACTTTTTCAGACGGATACTGGTGGTAACTGAGTCTGACTAACCAGTCCTAGAGCCAGTGCTATGTTAAAAGACACTTAGAATACAGTGAAAACACCTACATACACTAGGGAACATTATGCGTTGGGGTCCCCCTGTGATTAGCATGACCTCCTCTGTAAGCCCCTAGTGTATAATAGGGCATGGGGATTAAAACTACCTCTTAAAACAGGCCACAGGGCGTTTTTGCACACGTTAACTCAGGCCTCGTCCCCTCCCTTCACCACTGTGTAAACACGCCCTGTGTCCATTTTTAGTTGGGAGATTAAGTTCATTTGAATCCTGAGGGTCCCTAGGGTCCAACTAGCCCACTAGGTACCTCCAGTAAGTGCCACAGAGCTGCGTTGCAGAGAGGTGTAAAAAGTGGCACGGCCTGGACCACCTCTCTGCAATGCAGCTCAGTGGCGCTTACTGGAAGCACTCAGTATTGAAGGGAAATTATATCCCCAATTTAAAACGTGCCATAGTGCGTGTTTGCACACGTCACCTCAGGCCCCGTCCCCTCCCTTCACCACTGTGTAAACGCGCCCTGTGGCTGTTCTAAGTTGAGAGATTAAGTCCCCCTGAATCCTAAGGGTCCCTAGGGTCAAACTAGACCACTAGGTACCTCCAGTAAGCGCCACAGAGCTGCGTTGCAGAGAGGTGTAAAAAGGGGCTTGGCCTCAGAACACCTGGCTGCAGCGCAGCTCCCTGGCGCATACTGGAGATGCCTGTTGGGGGCGCGTTTGCAGAGTGCTGCACGGAGGGGGCATGGCCTCCGGCACGATGCCAGTCTTTTATTTATTTTAGTTTTTTAAGAAGGGGGGCTGTTTGGTTCCCCTTCTTATTCTAATTTATTGGCCCTGATGACCCCATCCCCCAGGGCCAGTCTCCTAATTATATTTTTTTGACCCCAATCCCCACTGTTTTTTATTATTTTAAAAAAATATATATTTATAGACACACCTAGGACATGCTGGACAAACCGTACGTACCTATCACCATGACGATTTGCGTGATATTCATTAAAAGGCGACTATGCATGCAATGAATCCACGTGGAATGTATTTACACCACTAGTGAAGCTCTGACATGTCTGATGCCCTACCGTGCCTAATCCTGGTAGACACCCTTGTCGTTTATTTATACAAACATGGGTAGCTATTGACGGGCACATTTAATACACATGCACACCAAGCCATTCAAAGGGGATTCGACAAAAATTCGACCAAAACTATGCAAGAAACCCCCCTCACGGTTAATAAAACACACATCCACTGCCGGATGTGTAATACTTTTTATTTTACTCTCTGGAAAGGGGACGAACATCACTTGAGAGTCACAGCGTGCTCCTGACAGAGCCCAATGCTGTGTTACACCCACCATTGCCTGCCGAGTGCCACACACCTCTGTGTTGTATTCCACTAGCTAGTGCATATGCTATGACACTCTCTAGCCCATGTGCACTGTAACACCACCCCGTGAATATGTCATGCCACACTTGTCTTCGCACGGGTTATATTGCCCCATCTAACGTGCCTTTCTCGATGCCTATGTTATAACGCACAGTGCTATGCCATAAATATTACAATCTGGGATCCATATCTTTGTCACAGTGCATATGCAACGTTACACTCCCCAGCACATATTTTATATTACAACTTTAGAGACTAGTTAGGTTACACAACACTGCCCTGTGCATATTACACTCCAAGGCGCATATCGCATAGCACGCGCTAGTGCCTGTGCTATCTCGCGCTCTCCCATGAATCTGTCATTGCGCACAATGTATTGCATATTATATTTCACGCCCGGTTCATCTTATATCACACTTTTTGGTGCATAGTTTATACCATACTCTATATCTAGTTTTCATTTTCAATCGTGCTCTCAGGACTATGTTCTATATAACACTGTGTTCACCTACCCTTTTCACGCGCATTACATTTTGCGATAGGGGGTGGAGGGTCAGGGGGTGTTTCTGCCAAGTGAGCCCGGAGTCACAGTCACAAACGTCCTCTTCTTCCTGAATAAAAGTGAGATTATGCTGCATACTTGTTCATATTTTAAGTAGTTCGCACAGACACAATGTTTTAAAAACAATAAAGTTCCTAATACCCGCCTTCTCTGAACAGTTAGCTTGCTGCCCCATCCCCTTCCTCCCTATCCTCTGTTGTGTGAATCCATGGACTAGCCTCCTTCCTCCTGCCATGCATGGTCTGATGTGCTGCCACTGCCCTCAATTTAGTATGATGTACCAGTCCACTCCTCCTGCCCTCCATTGCCCAATTCTATGCCCCATCATTGACCTCCTGCTTAAACTCTGTGCTTAGCTTGCTGCCCCTATTCTCCTTCCCCCTGCCCTCCGATGTCTTTGTGCATGCCCCTGCTCTATCCTTTCTGCCCACCATGTCCCATGGACCTGCCACTCCTATCTACTCTGAGTGTTCTGTTGAGCTGCCACTCCCCTCCCACCTGCCTAGCATTGTCAGATGACTGTAACCTGTCCCTGCCACCTCCACCCTGCCTGTCCACATGCCATGCCCCTATCCTCTTCCTCCTGTCCTACATGGTCCATTGTACTGCCACACCCTTCTGCCCTCCCTGGTCTGTTGTGCTGCAACTGCTCCTCCTGCCTGCCCCGTGTGGTCTGTTGTGAGGTCCCTTCCCCTGAACTTTCTTGTCTGTGCACAGGTCCTGACCCTTCCTTCTATCCTCCATCGTCCTTTGTGCATGCCCCTCCACCCTCCTTCTTGCCCATCATAGCCATTGTGCTGCCACTAACCCTCCCACTTGCCATGCATGGTCTTCTGTGCTGCCATGGCCCCTCCCACCTTCCCTGTGTGGTCAGTTAGCTGCCCCTGACCCCCTCCCACCTTCCCTCCATGGTCTGTGTGTATGCCATCACAGTCTCACTGTTGCTCTTCATGGTGTGTCTTGCTTCTAGTGCCCATCCTGCCTGACCTCCATGGCTATCTTGCTGCTCCTGCCCTGCCCCCTTGCCCCCAGCCCTACTCCCTCCCTCCTGGCTTGTCTGTTCCATTGTAATGCCCCTGATCCGTCCCTCCTGCCCTTTATGGTCTGTTATACTGCAGCTTTCTCTCCTGTCTGTCCATTATGGTCAGCTAGCTACCATTGCCTCTTGCCCCTCTGTTCTCTGTTGTCCATGTGCATGGTCCTGTCCCCTCCCTCTTGCTTTCTATGGATTGTTGTGCTGCACTCCCGTCCTGCATGCCCTGTGTGGTGTATTGTGCTGCTGCAAACCCTGATGCCTGCCCTGCAGGGTCAGTTTGGTGCACCTCTCCATGTCCCTCCTGTCCTCTGTTATCCAAGTCCATGTCCGTCCATGTGCATGGTCCTGTCCCCTCCCTCTTGCTTTCTATGGATTGTTGTGCTGCACTCCCGTCCTGCATGCCCTGTGTGGTGTATTGTGCTGCTGCAAACCCTGATGCCTGCCCTGCAGGGTCAGTTTGGTGCACCTCTCCATGTCCCTCCTGTCCTCTGTTATCCAAGTCCATGTCCCTATCCCATTTCCTTCCATGATCCAATGTACCATACTTGCGAACATTTTGAACTTGGTAAGAGGGAGATTTTGAAAAAAAACTGGGGTATTGATTTTCCCCTTTGAGTTACATTGAAAAAGAGGATATTGTAGACAGGAGACAGATCAAATAAAGCCCATTTGAGCTTAAAAACATTGGACGTTTCCTGGCTGAATCGGGTCTGTTGGCATGTATGGTTGTACTACCATTGCCTCTTCCTTCTGCCCACAATGGTCTATTACATTGCCACAGCCTTGAAGGAGGGTAGATTTTGTATCACAGGGGGCCCCTGGCCCGTTCTGTCCACACCTGAAGTATGAGACCCTTGTCCTTGCCCTGCCAGCTGCATTTGTAGGCCGTATTAAATTGACCAGCGGGCCCTGTGTTGCTATATAATTATCCTGAGACATCCTTACCACTCAGCCAGCATAAAACCCCTGTGTAGGCCCTTCTGTTCAATATGTAGGCCTCTTTGTTAAATTGACCATAGCTCTGCAATTTTAGTGTATAGCAGTCTGAAGGCAGGTCTGCGAGGCCTTCTGATCCAAACTAGTAGCCCCCACCCTACCCGAGTGCTCCGTGCTCGGTATCAAAGTTCAACATCCCCCTGAAGCTGTCGACATACAGTAGGCTGCATCCTGGACTGGTACTTGCTTCCTGCGCAGGTTTCCCGCTTTTAAGGAAGTGGCAACCGCAGAGCGTCAAGTTAGGAGAACTGAGGAGATTTTATACATGAATATATTGAATTCCCGTACAATACCCATTATTTTCTGCTTGCTCTATGGAACTTACGATAAGCGATTGGCCTGAGAGACTGACCTTTTCACCCAGTCCATTGTCAGCATTAAGTGGGTAAATGACGAAATGTCTGGTAAAATCTGCAGACGAAGCTTTTGGGTAGCATACGTAGGTAGATGTAGCGTGCAAAGGAGCCCACAAAATGATATAAAAAGGGAGCACCCACAGATATCGACGGACTACCTCGCCGTCTGTATGTAGGTTAACAGGCAGTGCAGGTTTTCCCCAAGAGCTGGGAGCTCTTGTCTTCCTTTGCTTAAAATGTCTTGCTCTGCTTTGCTTGAAGTATCTTATTCTATTTTACCTATATGAAATGTCATGTTATGTTTAACCATTGTTCTCTTTACTTTTGCATTTAAAAGATTTTGTATTGTAATTGCAGGAATGCTTGCTCTAAGAGTAAACGTGAGTGTTCCTAGGTAACATTTTCCTTGGTGTAACTTGTTTCTCATGATGCATTTATAGATGTGTTTTCTCTCTCTCTCTGTCAGTACATTAATTGAGATACAGAGAATATTATGACAGCTGTATGATTATCTGGATTCTGTATTTTGTACTTTATGTCTCTATTCTGCGGTTTCTTTGAAGTTGCATCTTCTCATTAAACTGCCATTGTATTCTGCCTCCAATTCCATGTCTCATATGTCTGTTTTCTTCATTTTTGGAGCAAGCGTTCCTAGGCACCCCGGCTCAAATTAAGGTGCCCCTTTTGTCCCTGACTCACTCTCCTGCTCAGTTCTGTGGTGGCTCCCGGGGATCTGGGCACCGCCCCTAGCTTCCTTGACCCGTAATAGATCTTCCCTCCAACAGCCTCTCTTGCAAGTCCTGTATTGTTGGTTTGTTGCCCCTGCCCCTCTTTCCACTGCCCTCCATAGTCTGTTGTGCTTCCACAGCCCTTCCTGCCTGCTCAGTGTGGTTAAATTGTTGCCTTTGCACCCTCCTACCTGCCTTCAATTTTCAGAGTCCGTGCCCCTGGCCTCTGCCTCTCAACAGTATCCTAATGAACACCTAGATTGCTAACATTCTATATTTATTACAAAAGTGTGGAACGCCTGACATCATCTTGATGTAATCAAAACTGTAATACCTAGAGCATTTCCTTTAGAAATTACATATATGAGAGGGTCTTATTGGCATCAAAATTATGGTTAGTGCTCTAAAAGACTAAAATAAGGACATATTTTCTGAGTTTTCAAATAGCGACAAAGCACTTTTAAATTATTTGTTATCTTTATGTTTTTTTATCCAGTTGACCACTTGATTAAATGTTGCACTTAGGGGAGAGGATGTGGTGTTACTTCCAGAACTGCAGACTTTGCAACTGGGGAACCAGGTTGAAGTTTCTGCTTCAGCTCGACATTCTGTGATTCTGGTCAAATCACTTAGTCTCCCCATGTCTACAACCAAAATGAATTTGTTCTTGTGTGATGTAACCAATGCTCATGTAAAGCACTCCAATACCTGACAAGTCTGCACTATATAACACTGCAAAAACACAAAATAATAAGTGTTTTGCACACTTCTGTCATTGGGCTATATTTGGGCTACATCTGGGTGATTTTGGGCTACATTTGGGCTCTTTTGTCTCCGGTGGCCATCTTGGGAGATTTATTTGTTATGAAGTTTCCTAATTTCCTCATGTACTGCAGTCTCCTCAGTAGGAAATGCTTTCAGTTTTTTACTTTGATTCCATCATGAAGGTATTCAGATATGTCACACATTTGCCATAAATTCTGAATGTTAGCACTCTAGTTGCTCATTAGATCACTGTAGTAAAACTACTGCACCATGGAAGTCTGCTCCTGGTATTAAAAGTGCATGTTTCAGTCTGCATGTCAGAATTTTTTAATGAAATAGAAGAGGATTTGAGAAGTCACTCAAAATGTGCCCTCATTTTCTTTCTTCAGCATTAATCATAATTTCTATGGCAAAATGAACCTCCTCATTGTGTTCCTTTTTAAATTAAATGTTTTAAGTGTTACCAGTTTATTCCAATCAAGATGGCTTCAGGTGTGCCTTACTTTTGTCATAATGAAGACAGTAAGCGCTCCAGTTGTTTTTAAGAACATTCTGGGACATTCTGTCATTGGGCTATACTTGGGCTACATCTGGGTGATATTTGGGCTACATTTGGGCTCTTTTGTCTCTGGTGGCCATCTTGGGAGACTTATTTGTTATGAAGTTTCCTAATTTCCTCATTTACTGCAGTCTCCTCAGTAGGAAATACTTTCAGTTTTTTACTTTGATTCCATCAAGAAGGCATTCAGATGTGTCACACATTTGCCATAAATTCAGAATGTTAGCACTCTTTTTGCTCATTAGATCACTGTAGTAAAGCTACTGCTCACCAGGGAAAACGGCTGCTGGTATTGAAAGTGCATGTTTCAGTCTCCATGTCAGAATTTTTTAATGAAATAGAAGAGGATTTGAGAAGTCACTCAAAATGTGCCCTAATTTTTCTTTCTGCAGCACTAATCATACTTTTTATGGAAAAATGAACCCCCTCATTTTGTTCCTTTTTAAATTAAATGTTTTAAGAGTTACCACTTTAATCCAAGCAAGATGGCTTCAGGTGTGCCATACGTTTATCATAAGTAGGACTGTTAGCGCTCTAGTAGTTCTTTGGAACACTCTGGGAAGCTGCAGTAGAACACAAAGGAATCAACTGACAGTCTCTGCCCTTGTTGGATGTACATGTTTTACTGAGAATGTCAGACTTCATTCTCACATGACTGAGAAAGATAATGTGAATTTACAGAAAATAAGCTCTCAGTTTAGCCTATAGATCACCTTCCAAACCTCTGTGGTAAAAGCATGAGAAAATATTTTTCTCTCAATCATGATATCCCAGCAGAAGGCTTTTTCACATGGTGAAATCACCTTAGAACATACCACAATTCCTAAAATGAGTATGGTACCATCAATAAATGATTTATAATGTAACTAAAGTCTTAAAACCTTCTATTAACTGCAATGCTTTTTAATGAGGTGCTATCATGTATATTGGTCCCAAGATGGCTGCCAACACTTCTTGGATGAAGTGCTGACAGCCAATCAGATCTCAGGATGAGATGTGTGGTTAGGCTCCGCCCACATATATATATGCTTTTAAATGCTATTTTCTCAGGAAATACTGAACAGATTTACACCAGACCTGCAAAAGGCACTTCCTTGACCTTATGGCTACCTCTCTGCCAAATTTCAAGTAATTCTGTTCAGCCGTTCGGGCTGTAGCTGTGTCTAAAGGTCCTATGGAAAAATGCATGGGGAAAACGCGTTTTGGGACCCCCCTTTTTTCTCGGCCCCTGCTTGACGAATCCCCCCGAGACTTTCAGGGTAGGAGCGGAGCGTAGCGCCCCACCTATTTTGAAAATTTCGCGAGGATTCGTCGACCGGCGCCAAAGTTATTCCAAATAGAATGTTGCGGATTTCCTATGGAAACAGGGTCCTAACTATATCTACCTACTGGCGACCGCCAGTAGGTAATATATATATATATATATATATATATATTTTTTTTTTTTTAAACACATTGTTATTAAGTTTCTTCCATACTAATAGGGCAAAGCCCAGCATGGATAAGACATACAAAATTCAAGAGGTACAGTACATATGTAACATCCACATGGCCTACAAAATAAACAACCAAACATAATACAAACAGCACCAAACACCCTTGTGCATTATTACACATACATTAAAAATCAATGCCCAGTCACAGAAACAGCACGTTACATAGGGGAGTTGCTAACCACCAATCGTTCAACAGGGTCACTGGAGGCAGATTGTGACAATGGGGGGAGATCTATACCTCTGTATGTCGCCCAGCGGGCCCAAATCTTCCCGTGCTTCTGTGGGCACCCCCTCGCCTGAAACACCACCAGTTCAGTCGTCATACATCTGTCCAAGGCCTTCTTCCAATTGGACACACTGGGTGGAGAGGGGTCTTTCCAGTGCTGTGCTATGTCATGTTTGGCTATGGTAAGGCCAAGAAACAGGTGCTGTTTGTAACGGTTCCTGCCAATGTTATCCGTGCCATGCAAGAGTACCAGTCTAGGATCCAGCGGGACAGTCCACGCCAGGACCCGACCTAGGCAAGATACCACACTAGTCCAGAATGGCTGTATCACCCCACAGCTCCACACTGTATGCAAGAAGGAGCCCTCCTCTGAGCTACAGTGGAGGCACATAGGGGACTGATTTGCACCCATTTTCCACAGCCGATAACGAGTGTAATACACCCGGTGGAGGTACTTGAACTGAATGAGCCTATATCTTGCAGACACCACCGTGTAACGGGGGCTAGCCAAGGCTTCGTCCAAGTCGTCATCTGTGAGGGCCGGCAGATCAGCCTCCCATGCTGTTCTAGTTTTAAGGATAGTCGTCCTAGTGTGAGTATCAAGTGTCTGATATAGTCGCCTAATTTTGTGGTCCCCAATGTCCCCCATCAGTAGGTGCCCCTCTAGCGGATTAAATTCAGGCAAAGCCTCCAGACGGTGTGACTGGGGAGCAAGGGCATGCCGAAGCTGTAGATAATGAAGAAACTGCGATTTATGGAGGTCAAAATCCACCTCCGCCCCTGAAATGATTTAAGGGTAGTGCCCCTCATGACATCTCCAAACGTGGAGATCCCGATGAGGTTCCATTTGCGGAAACCGCCGAGCGCTGCAACTGGCCGGAGAAAGATACCATGCCATAGGGGAGTGGAGCGGGTAAATCTACCCCATCAGCCCATGGACCGAACCGTCCACCGCCAGATTCGAATGACCGTCTGGCATGCCGGTGGCAGGGTGTCCAGGGACGTATTACTATACAGGAGATGTAGCAAGGGGGTACCGGGCAAAGCGATCCGCTCGACTGTGTAGGCCGGGTCCAACTGTGATATTTAATATCTTTTTAATGTTCTTGCTTAGTCCAGTGCAGTGCAGCTGTTGACCAGAGGGCCGCATGCAGAATGGCTACCCGGTCACTGTAATTTAAGATTTTTGCTATGATTGCCTGTGGTGGAGCACCTGGTGGCGGTCCGCAAGTGAGTGTCCTATGCACCGTTTCAGTCGCAAACATCGGTAATAGATGGGGGGGCGTAGTTCATGTACAATCCATTGGTAGAGGAACTTCTCGGGTGATGTACAACTCAACAGGTTTTGGGAACTCAAGGAACAAGAGTTATTCTTATGAGAACGGCCCTCCTGCATCCTCCATCCTGTGTTCGAGAATCTCCTTCAGGGTCTGAAGTGGGGCCCATATTTTCTTCTTCAGGGTCGTGGTGTCAGTGTTTCATTCTGCATTTGCTGTAACACATCCGCTATTTTCCTGAGATCTGAACAGAGGAGGTTAACTTTGTGACCCTCGCCCCTCTATTTCGGATTCTAGGGAGCCTCTGGTATTTTGTATGGCCAGGGGGTGATCTCTCCGAGTAGGTTCTTTTTGCTGCTTCACGGGGTGCTCCGTTGCCGCACCTATCTGGCGGGTTTGGCCCTGTGGCATGGTATACTGCGAGATTGAATGAATGATTTTAATTGGATTTGGTTATGCTTCCTTTCCCATCGTGAACAAAGTCTCTGCAGGAGCCACGTAAATGATCAGCTGGCAACACGCTACCTGGCTAGCATTCCGGTCCAAAACATCTACGGTGGCAGAGCTCAGCAGGCCTATCCTAAAACTTAAATTAACTATTTAAGAGAATCTTATTAGTGTGTGATGGTATTCGTGATCACATTGGGATTATTCGTATTACCCAGATAAGCGAAATAGTAAAGGAGATAGCCCCAAGAGGTTCTACCAAATAATGAGTGCTTCCAAGGCAAGGTGTATGTTGGATAATGCATACCGTGAGATTAATGATATCAAGGTACGTTAGCAAGGAGATAAAAGATAAAAGAGAGGAAAAACAAGAGAGAAGGAGAAAACTAGAAGGGAGGAACAGCGATTGGTAGAAAGTACTAAAAGTGAGGAGATGAAAGGAGAGAAGAAAGGGGTGTAGCAAGAGAAGTAGGGAGGTTACAGGAGACTGGGAGAAGGGAGACCAGATAAGTGGAAAAAGGTGAAGAGGTTGAAAGAAGACGGGAGAAAAGGGAGTACAAGGGAGGACAAAGAAGGTCATATAACCTTGATCAACTATTATCAAAGTTCCGGTTAGTATTCTAAGTGCATTACTTTAGTGAAAAATGTTATAAGGAGATAGATGCATTACATTAGTTTTATAGGTTATTAGGGTCATACCTCAGCAGGTAACAATGTTTTGTTTAGGTTAGGCCTTCTTTAAGTCTGTGCCACTAGTAGAATCTAGACAATAGTTAGTTAATGTGCATCAAAAGATTTGCTTTGTCTCGATGCTACATTAAAATTGCTTGACATAGTGATGATTTACAGTAGTTAGCCACTGTTATGGGCTGTATGATTTTTATTTTATCTTGCCATGTATCTGAAATGTCTTAAAAAAGCAAAACAATTGTTTAGATCTCATGCATCCCTTCTAAATTGTTTTTATATTGTCTATACTTGTGTCTGTGAATTAATTAAAAAAGTAAATTAGCCACTTGAACATAAGCAGTACCAGTTCCCTTGCCTATCTTGTGATTAACTTGTAACATATTCTGGATGTGGCGGCTGGTATAGTATGTCAAATACGCTAGCCCGTTCTTCAGCCTATTTGCTATGAACGGAGTACATTTTGGCACGAACGTTATATGCGGTACAAACACCAAGGATCTCACTGGGTCAAAAACTATGCAGAGAAAAAGCTCCAATCTTCCGAATTAAATTAAAAGTTTGATATATATATTTTAAATATTTGTTTGTGAACTCAATCAAATATTTCATCATTTGTGTATTTGATAAATGCTTGTTTCTGTATTTTGTGGTGTATTGTTTTTCTGTTCGAGTCTTTGGGAATGCTTAGGCTGGGGTCCCCAGCTTTCAGTAATAATTAAGTGGGGGCTCACAGAAGACAAAAGGTTAAGAACCCTGTGGCTAGACCATTGCAGGCAATGATGTTGCAAGCATATCCTTAAACACTGTGGTTTTAAGGTGTTCACTACACTTGAGGTATTTTCGTTGACATCCTGGAGTTGGTGCTAGCTCATTCCACAGGCAGAAACCCAGAGTTTTGAAAATGTTTCCTTCATAAGTAGTTTGTTATGGCTTGCTTTGAAGAATTGGATCTAAACATTTTAATACCTTAAGCTGGATGCTTTCATGTACTGGGAAACTGTGTAGGGGGTTCACACACATTCTGGTGGCCTGATTTTGGAGACTTTACAATTTTTTGAACTATGACTAGGTTAGGGCCATCTTCAATTGCTACAGTAGTTCAACCTCAGTGCTTTACATCCTGATAAATGCAGTAATTTTAAGAGAGTAATTATCAGAAAGTAAATGATGGCTATTTGGGGCATTTGCTGTCTTCTTACAAGGTTAAGCATGATGGCTATGAGTGAATCATGGTTTCTTCTGATTAGAAGTACATCCACAAGAACTTTTTATATTTAAGCTTTTATTTATTTATATTTTTTGGGGACGATCACATTTTCTGAAGTAATAAAATATAATCAAAATACTTGTATGTTCAGATGATGTAACAGCATAATTTACCAGTTTTCAATCGCTTAGCACGTATCCTCTTTCATTACCTCTTTTCCTGATTGCTATTTCGCATTCCAGCAGGGTATGTGTGCTCCATTGGCAGCACATTTTGTTTAAAACCAGCTTTATTCCGCTCTTGTTGAAAAATACAAACTTGAGTGCGTGCAGACTCGAGCAACATGCCCCATACTGTCTGTAGCCATTGATCATCCTATGACACCTTGTAAGTGTATAACCAGAAATAGAATAACATTACATTTGCAGTGTTCTAGACAGTAAATTCTGATCACATGTTCATGCAGGAAAATCAGCAAGACTGGTAACTGTAGGGGAGTTGATTCCTCAAGACCCAACTAGGAGAAACTACCCATCCATGGGAATTCAGGTCGGCAGGAGGTGGAGTTGGATCTGACAGCGCATTCTTGATGCCCTCCACCACAGAAGTTTCCTAATAGCTTATTAAATCCTCTTGTAGCTAACCTAATAATCATAATACAGTATCAAGGGCAACAAAAACATTGGTACGGTATTTAAAGAACTTCCAGGTTTTCATTGCGTCTAAAGTCTGTGTTGTCGATATTAAAACAATATATAAACGTACACACCTATCCTTACCATAGATATAGAGTTTGATGCTTTTTATTCCTTTCTACTGTTCTGTACTTGCCCTTAGTTTCTTAGATAGCCCATAATGAAAGACCACAAATTAGCCAACCTTATTATACTGAATCATGGCAAGTGAAAATAATATACCCCATTCTTCATGCTGACTCTCTTATTGTGTTCCAAATTTGCTATCAAAAGGGAACACATTGTATGATTTTAAAAAAAAATTGTTTGTTAGTTTGCATGAGGGATTTAAGGATGTTCAAATGCTATGTGGCTTCTTCTGTGTAAAACCTAATTACTTGCTAATCACTTATATATTTTAACGTTTCCTATGTTAGAAAACATTTTCCCTCTGTTACCATAACTTACTGATTGAGAAACATGAATATGTTCCTTCACTTGACAGAAATGTGGCTTTTCAGAGTTGTACTCCTGGCAGAGAGAAAGGAAAACCAAGAAAGAATTTTGTCTCCATGATGGACCTCCATATGCTAATGGCGATCCACATGTCGGCCATGCATTAAATAAGGTAATTTAATTCATGCTTTTTACCATGGTGTTCTTTTGTCCGACACCTCATCCACCTATGAAGAGACAAGACATGTGCTATGTACTAAACCAGAAATTGCTTTATAAAACCTACTAACATTACTCTTGGAGTAAGGTCTGTATTGCTCTGTATGTGTACAGATGTTTGTTACTTTCTAGCGGTCTTTTGTTTATACATGATGTTGTGGCATCATTTTAGTAAACTTAAATACTCATATTGATTGCTTATTTAGAATCCATATAAAGACCATAAATTACAATTTGTGCAATCTGGCAGCCTGCAGACGCTACATGTAAAGTTTGCAGGCTGCCGAATCAAGATCCAAGGAAAGACTCAAAAATTGCAATGGAGGATCTCCTCCCAAATTAAATGGCATAATACCTATGTGATGAAATATGGATTCTTCAATTTGAATCATTGAGACATTAATCAACTATTAAGAAAAAGGACCTATAGGAAAATGAGATCATAGAAAGACATGTGGGACACAATATAGACATTATTGAACTTTACCAGAGATAACAAATATAAACCTTTATGATGCGACTTAACCCAAAACACGTGTTGGCTGCAGTTGTCAACAGTGTAATGTGACACTTTAATGAACTGTAAGAAGTTATTTGACATAAGAATCATTTGAAAATCCTAAAGTTTGAATAAAGATGATGGAATATACAAATTAACTGGATTGGTGTGAATATATATAGGCTCTAAATGAGCAATAAATGCATAATTTTCTTTACACTGAATGAATGACATCAGAGGGTGCGTATGTCCTTGAGGGAGAGAGTGCCAGGCCTTTCTGAAACCCACTTATCTTTTTGTTACTGATGTGGTAGTATGTTTCTCTTTCCCATACTTCTACTATGTAATATTTTGCTAAACCATCGTATTATATTTTCTCATTTGTATTTCATGTACCAATCACTTTTTTTAATCACAGTATCGACGTCTTTCCTACGTAAAGCGCTCAGTCCTGGATTCTGGTCCATGCTGTATAAAATTGCTAATAATCAAACTCTTTATTTTTCAGGTTTTATGGTTTAGATCTCTTTATTGAATTTTCAACTTGCAAAAAGGTTCAGCAATACTCCAACCGCTGTTTGCTATACTCACTTTCTTAACATATGGCCTGACTGGCCACCTAATGCTCGTCAATGGCATATCAAAATATCATGAGACAGTGCATACAGGACCATAAAAGGAACCTTATTAAAGGCCCTTCCTCTCCCCCCCCCCCCCCCCCCCCCCCCACACTCCTGTCCCTTGTCCACCAAATGAAAGCTCTAAACTGTTACTCGGGTCTCCTCAGTTGAGCCCATATGTTCCTGTTCAATTTGCTGTGGGGCGGAAAGGCGCAACAGTCGAAGATACCGGGGACACGTGACCTCCCTAAATTCAGAAGCTAGAAGAGACAGGAAAGGCTGCCATAGTTCATGGATCCCTTCCCTGCCATCGTCAAAGTCAATTCCTCCATTCCCAAGACATGCCACAGGCGGTATAGCCAGCCTGTAAAAGTCGGTTTGTGAGGGGATGCACCAGTGTGTAAGTATGTTTTGTATTGCAGAGCCTAGCGCAATCGCCATCAAGCGGCCCCTATGGGATCTTGGCGGGTAGGTCAAGGGATTCGGAAAGCCCAGGAGAACATACGCCGGGAAACGTGGTATTTCTGTGTCGAAATGTTTATCCACTTCGTCCAGGACCTGGTTCCAGTATGACTGAAGATGTACGCATTCCCATAGCAAGTGTACTAGGATACCCACAGCTCCACAACCCCTCCAGCACGTCGCTCCTTGGGTGGGATCTATTAAATGAAGGCGCTCTGTTGTATAGTACCAGTAGGTAACTAGTTTTGTAAGAGTTTCCGTCAGCCCCATGTGATATGCTGAGTGACGAGCCCTATAGTACACCCCTTCCCATTCTTTGTGACTCAATGCTCTCCCTAGTTCTTTTTCCCATCTCGCCCGACCAGGGTTATACATATGTACCTTCGTGGTGTGTAGCATTTTGTACATATCTGAAATCAATTTTTTGTCTGAAGTGAGGGTAATGAGCCTCCGTTCGTAGGCGGAAAGGTATCTGCTGGCATCCGGTTTAACCTGGGTATGAAGCGCCCAATGCCGTATCTGGAGATAGCGGAGCCGCTCAGTTTCAGGCAGTCCGTATTCCTGCTTGACTTGCCGGAACGGTATAACCCCATCTGCATCAAACATATGGCATAGGGAGCGGCACCCCGAGGCTCTCCAGTTTGCTTGCAAAGGCTACCGCGTCTGTACCGGGTTGACAGTTCGGGTTGTCTAACAGTGGTGTGAGCGGGGAGGGTGATGTAGTGAGAGCGTGTTTAATGTTAGTGTGATCCCACGCTTCAAGGGTAGCTCGGGTGATATGATATGTGTGTAAATTAAGAGGTCTGTGTTGCTTCCGGAGGAAGGGAATGTCATGCAAAGGTCTGGCTGCCATCGGACTCCCATCTACTCCATTCGACCAGATGACGCAATTGGGCTGGTAATATAGCCAAAGGTCAGGAATCCCAAGTCCCCCTTCTTTCGGTGGGAGCGACGCCAATGCTTGCTTGAGTCGCGGTTTGCGGCCATTCCATATGAATTGTGCCAGGTCAGATTGTGTTTGGCGTATCCACCCTTGGGGCGGCCGGAGAGGTATAGTCCAGAATAGGTATAGGATCTGGGGTAGGATGGTCATTTTGACCGTTGCTGTTTTGCCAAGCCAGGAGAGAGGATAGTGTTTCCACTGGCCAAGCTCCCTGCGGATCTTCTGCCTCAGGTGTGCGTAATTAGCCGATACAACGCCCAGCAGGGAAGGAGCTAGCAGGATCCCTAAATATGAAATTGTGTTGGTCGCCCTTTGAATGGGGTGAAGGCCCTGCAAGTGTGTGCAGGTAGAGTGTGCTAGGGAGACGTCAAGGGCTACTGACTTGTCCATGTTTACCTTAAACCCCGAGGCCTGTGTAAAGGTCTCAAGATCCGCCAAACATGCTGGCAGCGCAATTCTGGGGTTGGACAACGAGATCAGGTCGGTGTCCACGTAGAGACTTATCTTGTGGGTGTAACCCGCCAAATTTAATCCCGGTAATCAATGGATTGTGGCGGATCCTTTGTGCTAGGTGTTCCATGTAGAACGCGAAAAGAAGGGGTGACAGGGGGCACCCTTGCCTTGTGCCCCTTTCTAGAGGGAAGCAGGAAGAGGCGTGACCATTCACGCGGACTGTGGCTGTGGGAAACTTATAACAATTCAAGATGCATGTGCGTAACCTTTCTCCCAACCCCACCCTTTCCAGAACTTGCTCCAGATAAGGCCAATGGACCCTATTGAAGGCCTTCTCGGCATCGATAGTGAGCATCATGTATTCGCCTGTGTGCGCGTGGCTTTCTCAATGAGGTGTAAGGCCCGTTTTGTGTTGTCTGAAGTTTGGCGCTCCGGGATAAAGCCCGCCTGGTCTGGGTCTATGAGGCCAGGCATGTGGGGTGCAAGGCGGGCAGCTAGGATCCCCGTGTACAATTTAAGATCGATATTAAGAATGGAAATGGGGCGATAGGCCCGCAAGTGGTCTTATCTTTCCCTGGTTTAGGGATAACTACTATGGAGGCTTCTAGCATATCTCCAGGGATAGCTCCGGGTTCAGCGAATGAATTAAAAATCTGGGTAAGGAGCGGTGCAACCTGGGCACAAAATGTCTTATAAAAAATGGCGGAGAAGCCATCTGGCCCAGGGGCCTTAGCCGGTTTGAGGCGTGCGATGGCGGCGACCACCTCCTCAACCCTAAAATCTCTGTCGAGGTGGTCAGCTTGAGCTCTGGTCAGAGCTGGCAGGTCCACCGACTCAAGGAAGGCGGCCCCATCTGAATTGGACATCGGCGCGCCAGCGTAAAGGCGGGCATAAAAGTCCCGAAACGCCTCAGCAATCTCCGGGTCCTCCGAGACTCGCCTACCTACTCCCCCCTGGATCTCCCGGACCCTGTGTCGCTGTCGGGTCTCGCGTTGATGCATTTGCTCTAACTCCCTGTTTTATTAAGTGAGTTCATCCCTCTTGTGCCTGCGCTCTGTATTCTCTGCTGCTGCGAGAGCTATCAATTCCCCCCCTTATGACCGCTTAGAATGCTGCCCACTGAGTAGCGAGGGTAGTATCCTCATTAGCATTATGGGAGATGTAATCTGTTATGGAGCATCGTATATGGTCCACCACCACTACCCTGTGTAAAAGGGTGTCTCGGAGGCTCCACGTCCGCACAGGAAGTTGTGTGGGTGGGTGGGAGGGCGAGGGTGATGATGACTGGTGCGTGGTCGGAGAGTGAGGCAACCCCTATCTCCACCCCTGTCGCCATCGTCTGGATGGGTGCAGATGCCAGCAGATAGTCCAGCCTAGCATAGGTTTGATGTGCACTGGAATAATAGGAGTATTCCCGACTGAGGGGGTGAAAGCTGCGCCACAAATCCCGCAGGCCCAGATTATGTAAGCGGGCCAATCCCTCCACGACAGCGCCCCGGTGTTAGTAGTACGTTGGCCTGATCTGTCCATAGTGTTATCAAAAACTAAGTTCAGGTCGCCCCCCAAGAGGATTCTGCGGTCCGTCGTGGCTGTTGCTTCAGTGAGAACTGTGTATAAAAATTGCTCTTGCCCTTCGTTGGGGGCGTCCATGGAGCCAACGGTGAATGTCAGGCCGCCCAGTGCAAATCGATAAGTGAGCAGTCTACCCTTGATTTCGGCTTCTTTATGTAGAACTTCCCCTTTGAACCTCTAGTCAACTAAAATGGCTACGCCAGCAGATTTAGTGGGACCGGAGGAGAACAGTTGAGTCGGGAACTTGCGGGACCTGAGGCGATGACAGTCTCTAGCAAGGAGGTGCGTCTCACGTAGTAAGCAAATGTCTGCATTTGCATTTTCTAAACATGACAGGACTGCTTTACGTTTCACAGGGTTATTAAGGCCCCGCACGTTCAAGGTGAGCACTTTAAGTGTAGTAGAAGGCATTTAGGGGTTCGGAGAGACTGCGAGTATGCATAAGATCTGGGGTCTGGTACTACAGGGGCGTGTGGTGGGTAGTGAATCTGAAGCGCCATGGTTGCATGGACCTATGTAATCTAAAAAAAACGGGTGGACAAGGACCCCCAGAAACCCAACAAAATAATCCCCGAAAAAGTCCGTAATGAAACCCACAAAGAAAGGCAAAAGTGAACTAGAAAAGTAACAAAAGACGTGTCGTAGTCCATCATCTTCCTATGATCAGAGAGAACTTTCCATGGGGAACAAGTCGTGGCCAGTGACGCCCCCTCCCCCTCCCGCTAGGCTCGTCTAGCATATGCGGACCCATCAGGAAACTTAGGTGCATTATGATAAAGTCAACCAGAATGTGTCTTTGCTAGCTCTGCCGGCAGTGTCTCCAACACTGCTTTCTGACCTTTGGAAATTTCGTCTGGGTTCGGTCTTTTCCGCCGGCGTCGCCGGCCCTGTTGCTTCCATCGGGGCTTAGTCATCGGTGCCAGGTGCGGGCCCTTTGTCACTGCTCTCGTCTGCCGGGGGATCTATTCCTAGAAGGCGACCGGCCTCCACGAGGGAACAGAGCTGAAACAGCTTGCCATCCATGCGAAAAATCAGGCGAAACGGGTGGCCCCAACTGTATGCGATGTCGCGTTGGCGAACGTATGAGATAACTGGTCGAAAGAGCCTTCTTTTGTGAAGTGTCAGGGCGGCAAGGTCCTGGTACAGGACCGGGGGTCTGGCCACGGAATGTCAATGGATGCATCTGCCGGGCCTTCCGCAGGATCTCCTCTTTGGTCTGAAAATCTTGCACACAGACTAAGATGTTGGATGGTGGAGCCTTGCCCAGGTGCAGTGGTCCCACCCTGTGCGCCCTGTCCAGTACTAGGTCTGTGTCGAGTGGGTTTCCCAGAACGTGATTGAATAGCTCTCTGGCGTATTTGAAGATGTTGCCCGCCTCTTCATCAGTTTTAACCCCTCTGATCCTAATATTGTGGCGTCGAGAGCGGTTTTCTACATCCTCAAGGTGGGACTGGAGGTTCACCTGCTGATCGTGGATGTGAATAACTTATTGTTGTAGCGTCGACATCTCCGCCTCTCGCCTGTCAGTCTTTTCCTCTAGTTCAACAACCCTTTCGCCGATGCCGTCCATGTCTCGACGGACCTCTTTGATTTCCGCTGTGAGGTCCTGTTTAAGTGTTTGCAGATCCTCACGCAGGGTCTTGAACAGGGATTCAAGGAAGGCCTTGGTGATCGCTTCCCCTCCTTCAGCACCCATAGAGTCTGCCGCCTCCGAGCTCAGTGGAGTATCTCCAGTTTTCTGGCCGCTTTGGGCCTTTGCAAATAGGCCCTTGAGGGTTTTGTCCCTCCGACTGCGGGAGGTGGACATGCTATGTATGGGCGAGAGGCCGCAGCAGGCTTCAAAGAGCCCCGCGCCTCGCTTTGGTAGGGGGGCCCTTGGAGTAAACGTCCGCTGTACAACTTTGCACAACAGCGTCGAGCCTCTAGTCGCCCAAAAGACCCACTCTAGCGGCAAAGTGCCAGGCCTCTCACGCAGCCCCCATTGGTGGTCAGGTACTATCGCAGCGACACTCTAGGTCTCCACGTGCTCCTCGGTATTGAGAGTGTGTCTTCTGGGGGGGCCGGTGACCGCAGTCCCTCCAGGTGCACCGGGCCCTCGTTCCCAATGGGGGGCTGGAATCGATGCAACTAGCTACGTGAAGGATATGCACAGTCCCCACGCAGCCCGCAAGTTTCAAGCGCGCCTCGGCGCAACACACCACGACCCCAGCAATGGCGCTGTGTCTCCAGCTGTGTGCTCTGTTATGCCTCTTTGCGGGACTCGATGCTGCGAGGCCCCGCGTTCCCCTCACCGGCAGCCGTGCCTCTCCCCGCAACTCCCAGTGCCGATATGCACTGCGGCTTTCCCTTCGCTGCGCGGACACTTGCCTGTGATCCCAGCAGCGTCGGGCCTCGAGGCTGCACCCAAGATGGCGGATCCGCCGCGCCGTCACGGGCAGCGTGCCCGTCGGGGGTATCAGCGGGGCTCCCCTACGCGGGCCGGGTGACAGGGCTGCACTAGTCTACAATTTTCGCCTCCAATAGCGGCTTCAGAGTCCTGGTGCGCCGTAGGGAGCTCCTTTCCAGTGTGGCAGATGTAGCGCGGCCGCCCCCGCTCCGGGGCCGAGGCTACGCAGCAGCAGGCCGCGGCCGGACGCCCCTCACCACTCTGCTAATAGCAGTGCTTTTAAAAGAAGATCGCCGGCAATTCCGTCCCCTGCAGGTACCGCCGCCTCTGCTACCTCGGTGGGACTCCGTTGCTTGATCTCCGGTCGCTCTATACAGCAGAGCACCGGTGCTTTGTCAGGCGGCCAGCAGGAGAGGACGAGCAGCACGTCCTATTGAGTCGCCATCTTGGCCACGCCCTCCCCTTTCAGGTTTTAAAATATCTTATTTCTCCATGCTTTAAAATGTTATTTTGCAAGATTTTCAGATATCAACCAGTAGATCATTGCATCCAGAGATGAGACTCTTTGCAGGAAAATACAAATATTCCTCTCAGTTACAAATCCAAGTAGGAAATTAATGTTTTTCCTGAAATTAGTGTCAATAGGATCTACACCACTGGAGTGAAGACCTTGTTTCCACAGGAGCCGTAGGGCTCCAAATTGTAGCTATTATTTTTAACTCTATGCTTTAAGTAGAAATAAAGCAGTGATTCATGCATCAAAACCACCTAACTGAAATAACTGCTGTCTACATTTCAGCCACTTCTCTGTTCCCTGTTTTTATTTAACCCACAGGTTCATTCTGTTTTTCTGCCATGTTCAGATGAACTTTCTGTTCATTTCAAGGCAATGTTTACAGAAATTGCCTTCTTTAAACTATATGTTGTATTCTAATGAACATCTGGTAGATAGTGCACTGTAGATTTGTTCTTTTAATTTGAAAATCAAGAGATCTCCAGGCATGGAACGTTACTCGGCTTGCTCTAAGTACTGTCAAATCAGGTCTAGTGAATAACGCTGGTGGCGAAACAGACTGAAATAGAAATAAAAAAACATATCTTGTGTCGATTTATTGAGATTTGTTTTAAAAATTACCTTGTTCTAGTGGGCGATCATGAAGAATATATCCAAACGAGAAAGCCTTTCCAGGATTCCATTGATTATATATTGTATCTCCAATGAGGTTTTTCAATCTTGTTTCTGCTTTATGTAGTGAGAGATGTTCTAAATTCTATTAAAGTCATGGGGTCTCTCCTAAACCACGTTTTGTACCTAGAAATTGCCACATCTGATCCATGATAGTATGCATGTTGAGACCTAAAGTTGCTAGTTGTAAAAGATAGGTTAGAGTTTCCAATTTCAGCAAGATTTAAGCTTCAACAATATCTCACAATATCAGATGACGTACCTCTCTAGCAGAAGTATATTTTTCCAAATTACCCACTTAGTACCAGGACATTTTTAATGTGCCTTTCAAAACCCATGAGTACTTTGTCAATGTGGACAGGCAATGGTGAAGCACGCTCCCAGTGAACATCTGTGGAAACATTCGAATTCAGTGGAATTCTGAAAGGGGCACTCATTGGGGTGTAAAAAAAAAAGACATTATGGGACAGTGACAATCATGAGTGTCTTGTGCATGGAAATCTTCTGAAGGATTGAGGATTGAAGCACTGTGGGCAGCAGTCTAAATCACAGTCCTGCTCAAACTCTCTTAGTGGAATGATCATTTGGGATACACTTTGTTTTCCTGTGTCATGAAAGGATCTACTTCTTTGTGTTACTCCAGTATCTGAAGGACTCACTGAAAGTCTAGTGAATCAACACAGAGTAGTACGAGACAGGATATGGTTGTCGGATTGTACTAACCTTGTGTGCAAGATCCAACAATAGTGATGCTCTTTTTGGTAGCTCGCCACCCCAACCAAATACACCGAACTGTGAGGGGAGTGGCAGAAAATGGAGAAAGTGAATGGGATAAGAGCGGAAACGGAGGCTCCTCCACTTCTGTCTCATCACTTGGCTGGTCACTGAAGTCTGCTGAATTTTGTGAATTACTACAAGCAATGAAGATAACTGTATGGTTTGTCAGAGAACAAGCTTAACTGCAATAGTGAAGTTATATAATTGAATTGAGCTTTTTGTAACCAAATTCTACATGGGGTAAGTAATTCCTGAAAAATAAACATACAAGCGTTATGTGCACTAGTGCTTTTTCCTCTCCTTTAGATAACTATCTCAAATATTGTCACTACACACTCTGTTGTGGAAGATGAGTTGTAGTTTCTACTAAACTAAACACATATCCAATGATCCTCTTGAATAGTCCCCAAAATTACAGGATGTAAGGGAGGAGTAAAAGAGTCTTCACTGTCAAGCCAGACAAAAATATAGAATAACACCAGCCCCTGAGCAGTGTACGATGCATAACGCACAATGCTACATTATCTGTTTTCTGTACAATCACACAAAAACCTAATCCCAACTTTATTGTTCTAAAAATATTTTTTTTAGTTTAATCACATACAATAATATATAATCTATAATCAGATAGTAAAAAAATGATAAAATAACCATATCATCCTAGGACCACAAAAACAATACATCAAAAAGTCAATTTTTAAAGGTCCCTGTTGTCTCACACCCATCTTAGAGCTAAAGAATGTAATAATCCTGTTTTGGAATTAGGTTGTTTTTGTGATTTTACAAAAAACAGATATCAAGATGCAAGTTTGAAACAACGTAACATAGATTGTGTGTTTGTACATTCCTCGGGTGTAAGAGTTTTTACTAGTTTTTTGTCTGACCCTCTTCAAGATTCCTTCATGTTTCTTAATAGAATACCTTAGTACAATTTAGGACCACTCCTTGCAGTTTAGATAAATATTCGTAAGTGTGAGATAGTGCCTCTTTTGCATGGTTAGCCGCCCACTTTTTGCCTGGTTTTGTGGTGGTTTCAATTGTTGTGCACAGGGTCCCTGCCAATCAGGTCCCCTATGCCAGTGCTTCTTCCCTAAAAACAAAAATCCCCAGTTGGTACTTCTACCCCGTGTAATTGGTACCCAGAGAACCTAGGGCCTTGGAGCTGAAAAGGGTCCCCATGGTACCCCCCTCATGGGACTATGCCACTGCCTTTAGTGCTTGCATGCCCCTGTGAGGGAGAAAACAACAAAGTCAACATGGCACCCTGCCTGGTAGCCATCTAACCTGCACTGCCTAAAGGCATAGATAAGTCACCCCTCTGGTAGACCTCCCAGCCCTAAGGCAGGGTACACTATACCACAGGTGAGGGAATATCTGCAGAAGTAGATATACAAAATACCCCTGCAATATTGGGGTCCATTTCTTGATATTGTAAGTGCCAGGGGAGCCATAGAGAGTACATGGGCTGGAAACTCGACAACTCGAGTTCCACAGCACCATGATTGCTTCAATGAACACAGGAGTGTTTGGTGCGATAGTACTCATTACAATAAATCCACAGTGATGCCAGTGTGGTATTTATTGTATCAAGTACTTGGAGGGCTCCTCAGAGGTGCCACTTGAAAACCTTCCGACCATTGTGTGGTCTCTGTACGAATATACTACTCAGTGGATATGCTATAAGGACCTGCACATCGTAAAGTATAAGCAGTAACGAAATTGGTTATTCAAAGCAATTGTATTGGGTGCTAACATATAGCCACATACTCATCCACTAAGAGTAATAATCATCTCTGAGAATACAAGATTCCAAAGATTTGAATTTGTTAAGAAGGCAATGCAGCACACCACAAAAGTATCATACAACCCTAAATCAATCGTTTCTCCGGGTATAGTCCAGTGATTGTAGATTTCATACAAAGAAAACAATCAATATCCGTTCTTGATACGACTGTATATGTTGTGTTTATTCATTGGTAATCATACAGATGTCCAATTTTCACAGCGCAGCCGACGCGCGTTTCGCCCAACGGGCTTTCTCAAGGCTGCATATATACAAGAAAAGAAAAAACATGTTTTTTCTTTTCTTGTATATATGCACACATGTCGCCTACCACCGAGATCCCGATGCTGTCCCAGCCATCAAATCCCCTGCTATTCCTGAGCCGCCCCAACCGCTTTGCGTCCCATAGAGGCGTGAGCTGGGTCAGAACCCCCCGCCACCCCAGTTTGGCCTGGGCCAGATGACTACAGTCTGTCTCAGAGGGCCGCTTACCTCCAGGGCCAATCTTCCGTCGTATAAGGGCGACAGCATACCCCTCTTGCCCAATATGTCCCTGTCCGCCTTAAATGCTGGGTCCGACTGTGGCGCGTGGAGCCATTGATTGACTACCTTTAGCTGTGACTCCCAGTAATAAAGTTGGACATTGGGGAGCGCAATCCCCCCGTCATACCAACCGCAGACTAGTTTAGACTGCACAATTTGTGCCGGCCCGTTACTCCATAAGAGGCTAGTGACCTGTGCTGCAATGGCACGAAAGTAGGCCGGTGGCACCTGATACGGCGTATTTTCCAGCACGTATAAAAACCGAGGCAGAGCCATCATTTTGAAGAGCGCCGCCCTCCCCAACAGGGTTAGCGGCAGCGCTCCCCAGTGACGTACATCCCGTTTGAGGCGGTCCATAGGGGGCCGCAAATTCCGCCGGAAAAATTCCGCCTGATCCTTTAAGGAAAACGGGCTGCACTTAAAAAAAAAAAACTGCTTTATTGACAAAGCAGTCCCAGACATGGTGATCTGCAGACTCTAGCAGGCCACCATCCTTGGGAGTGCCAGCCATTCCCAATGGCGTCGCAGATTGCAACAGCCTCATTAATATTCATGAGGCATGTAATTTGCAACCCAATTGGGAATCGCAAACAGTGTCTCGGACACTGTTGTACATAGCATTTTTCTACTCTCAAACTGCGTCTCGCAGTTTGTTGCAATTTGCGAGTTGCAAAATGCTGTGATTGTACATCTGGCCCTATCTCCTCTTCCTTTGTATAATTAGGAAATATAGGTCAGTTATGCTGTCCTTTCCCCTTTCCTAGTTTGTAATAGGTACAACTAGGAATAGAAGTAAGATCCCAAAATCCCTGCAGCATCAACATTGTTAGACTTAATCTAAAAAATACGAGAAGAAAGAGACCAGGCAACAGGGCTGGTTCTAAGTAACAGGATCTTTAATTTATTTCTATCCCGATACAGTAAGTTCCACCTGTTCTTGTAAACTGCCTATCCCCTCATTATCAGACACCAACAAAGCAGCTTACCACCAACCTTGAATTCTTTCGCCCCACTGCCCCTTTATGTACCCTGTTTGTATTCCTCCTTCATTACTTACCTGGTAGATTACAGTTATCAGCTATACTGGGCTCCTCATGTGCACACCCATTATTTTATAGTACTATATTGCCTCGTAGTTAGGTTTATGCACTTGTACAGAGACCCGAACATGTTGGGTGTGGAGTTGGCATAAAGAACCAGGAGGCTGGGAAGTGATACACTGTCTAGTATTGGCCATATCCTTTTAGTGGGAGTTGACTCTATCTGATACCAAACCTCTGTATCAATAACATTCCCATATTGAAAGCAATCCTATGGGAATTTTAACAGCCTAGGAGAAACTGTCACATTTGATTTTTGAGGTAAATTGTGATTGTGCCTCACTTTTTTAAAATACCCTGCTGGATTTTGTCTTTAGACGCTACAGTGAGTTTTCAGGGAATGGAACAGAAATTGATAAATTAGTCATCTAATTTCCCGATTAACCATATTCATACATCTGATCTATGTTCATTATTATATAATCTGTTTATTGGCATTTATCAAGGTTTACAGCACGTATTAAAGCCAAAGCAACGTTAAGCAATAGCAATGTCCACGGCATTAACCCAAGCAGAAACACATAAGGTATCATAAGACAGGCATATGTCCAACTCTCGAAGCAGTAGTTGAGGCGTTTCGGCTGTGGGGAACCATAAAGTCCCTGTCAATTTCTTGCCGCCGAGAAACTTTCCTCCCATAGGAGCCTGTCAACATTCCGGCTACCTTCCCCAGAAGCCGTTCCATAAACAGTTAGTGAACCAGGACATAATGGGGTAGAACATCAGATACCCAAACAAAACAACAACAGCCCCAGCAGCATCTGACTCATGTTTTTACATCGCTGAACTCAGACCCCCGATCCATCCTCCCCATCCCGATGTCCCCTGTGTAACTACGCGGTTGGCAACGTCCTATTCGCTGTGCGCCCCACCCGCGTGACTATGTCCTCATCGCCACACTGTCCACCCCAGCCCTGGGCTGCCCACTATCAGGCCTCTCTAGGGGAGTGCTCATCCCGCGATCGTGACCGACCCCTGTACTCTCCTCGTCTGGTCTCACCATGGCCTGCAATAGTGCCTCCCACTGATGCGCTATAGGCATCTTCTTGAGGCCCAATATTTCCTCCCTTGAAATAGCCATACCCTCCGCCTTCGCCCACACTAGGAATGATCCCCGCCATGCGCGCGCATGGGGTGGGTCAGCTGCTTTCCATCGCTTAGTGAGCAGTCTCTTCGCTACCACCATCCCCAGGTCGATAAACCGGGCGGCGGTTTTCGTGGAGGGAGTCCTGCGGAAAAGATGCAGCAAGTAGGTGCGCCATTCGAACGGGATGGTATGCCCTATGCATGCGTAGAGTGTCTCGTGTACCACCTGCCAGTACGAGCACAGCGCGGGACAGCTCCATAACATGTGAACCAATCCGGCATCTAGTTCTGCACAACGAGGACAACCCGCGTCCGCACGATGGAAATATCTGTTGATGGATTCGGGCGTAAGGTACGCTCTACGTAAAATAAACAATTGTATTTGGCGAAAGCGCATGTTCCGGGGAATCTTCGTCTGGCCCTGCAACACTCCGCCCCACTCTTTATCGGTCAGGGGTCGGGCCAGATCCGCCTCCCACTTACTGCGCAGTGGGGTCAGGTTGATCGCCGCATGTGCGCGCAGGGAGGCCGCGAACCATCTGACAAGGTGCCACCCTCGCCCCATCACATGAAGGTATTGTATCATGAGATGCTGCTCTGGTTCCTCCCGAAGATCTCCCCATTGATTCGCTAGCGTCTCCACCAGGGACCGGTGGCGAAGGAAGTGGCCAGGCGGAAACCCCATCTCCTCCACCAGAGAGGCGAACGGGAGGAGAACCCCATCTCGGTAAAGGTCCCCCATCGTTTGTATATTTGCCGCGGTCCAGTCCGCCAGCTCCGAGGCACTAAGCACACCCAGCCCGCTGGGGGAGCCCTCAAGCGGTATAGCCGGAGCGTAAGGGGTACGAGCCCGCGTAAGGTAAAGAGCGCGACGGTAGCACTTGTAGGCCACCACCATAAGGAGGGGCACAGGCCTGACCGTTTTCGCAGCAGGGTGGAATAGGTTGAGGAGACCAGCCAGAGGGAGGGGGGGCGCCGTGGTCGCCGTATCATCTCGCTCTCTATCAGCTAACCACCGGGCTATCCATTGCAGCTGCGCGGCCAGGTAATAATGCTCAAAACATGGCATCGCAAGGCCTCCCTGGTCAGTGGGGAGATATAGCTTAGGCAACGCGACTCTATGACGGGCGTTACCCCATATGAAGTCCCGGAGGGACCGTGTGAGGGCTGTAAAGAAGGGAGCTGGGATATGAGTGGGCAAATTAGCGCAGTAATACAGGAGCCGGGGTAGAATCACCATTTTGACCAGGGCAATTCGCCCCGTGACCGCCAGGGGGAGGGTGCCCCAGAACCGCATCTGGGTTCCGACCGCTGTCACAGCCCTGCCCAGGTTGCCCTCCACGAGATCCACCGGTCGTCTATATATCTGGATACCCAGGTAACGGAAGGTGTCCGGCTGCCATTTAACCTGTACGCCTCCAAGATGGTAGCTCGGGTCCTGGGTGTTGGCTTGAAACGCGTAGTGGCATGATTTAGCAGCGTTCACCCTGAGGCCCGAGAGAGCGGCGAAGTCAAGTAGAATTCGCTCTAATTCGGCCGGGATGTGTGCCACATCCCTGACAAAGACCAGAAGATCGTCCGCGTAAAGCGATACCTGATGTGTCGCGTCTCCTAACGGAATTCCAACGGCCAGCATCCTGCGAAGCGTGGCGGCAAGGGGTTCTATCGCCAGTGCGAACAGGAAGGGTGAGAGCTGGCACCTCTGCCTGGTGCCACGACATATCTGAATGGCGTCAGATATATATGGCCCTATTCTCACCCTCACCGTGGGGTCCTTGTACAATAGGGCCGCCATTTGTAGAAACCCAAGGCCTAGCCCAAAGTGCGACAGTGCCTCTACCAAGTAACCCCACTCCAGGCAATCAAATGCCTTCTTAAGGTCTAGGACCAGGCATCCCGCCCTAGGCCACTGCTGCGCACTGTCATGTGCCACCCGGAAAAACCGCCGCAAGTTAAGAGAGGTGCTACGCTTGGGTACAAAGCCATTTTGGTCCCCATGTACCAGTGCCGACACCGCTGGGGCCAGCCGTTCCGCGAGCACCTTAGCCAAAATATTATAATCCACGTTAAGCAGAGCAAGAGGGCGATATGATCCCAGGCTGGTGGGATCCCGTCCAGGTTTGAGCAGGGACACCAAGTGGGCCTCTCGCATAGAAGCAGGCAAGGTGCACTCCTCAAGGGCCGCAATGTATAGAGCATGCAACCTGGGCACCAGTGCCTCCCGGTAAGTCTTATAGTATTCTGCTGGAAGCCTGTCCGGCCCCGGCGCCTTCCCAGAGGCCAAAGAGGACACCGCATCCCCGATCTCCTCCACGGTGAGGGGGCCTTCAAGCGTTTCCTGATACTCCTCAGGGACCGTGGGTAGGCAGGCATCCTCCAAAAACCTATCCAGGTCCTGCACCTGCCGGCGCCCTGTCGAACGGTATAGGGCCGCATAATGTTCCGTCATTACCTGATGTATTTCCCCCTACGTGTGCACGGCGACCCATCAGGCCTGTTAAGTGCGTCTATCGACACGTGAGCGGACTCCCGCCGGAGCAGCCAGGCCAGCAATCGTCCCACCCTATCCGAAGTGGCGTGAATGCGAGCTGAATGGGCAGCGTAATTGTGGCAGCGTAAGCGCTCCAGCAGCTCAGCATGGGGTACCCGAAGTCGCATCAACCGTGCCGAGTCAGGACCTCCGCCCTCACCATGATGCTCACAAGAGAGAAGGTGCGACTCCAGACCCGCAAGCGACAGCGCGAGCCGCCGTCGGATATTCCACGTCGCACCCAGACAGTGTCCCCGGACAGTGGATTTGTTGGCATCCCACTCTACTAACCCATCGCGACAGCCAGTCGGTGAGGGTCCGCGCATTAGAGACCGCCTGTGTGTTGCAAAGGGGCGGAAAGGACCTATCCAGTCGTGTGTCTAGGACAGAATTAAAGTCCCCACTCAGTAGCCAGGAAAGACCCGCATATGGCGCCAGCACTGCGGACAAGTGGGCCAAAAACGACGGTTGGTCGACATTCGGGGCGTAGACTGAGCCCAGTAACATATGCTGGCCGTTCAGCTTCCCACGCACCAGAGTGTACCGCCCAGCTGTGTCAACCACTACCTCCATGCATGTGAACGGTGTGCCCACCCTCAACCAGATTAATGTACCACGAGCATGTGCAGAGTACGTGGTCCCAAATAACTGACCCCTCCACCGAGCGCGCAGCCGGACGAGCTCGGGCTGTGTCATGTGAGTCTCTTGGAGAAGGGCAACGGCCGCCTTATGCCGCTGCAAGTAAGCGAAAATGGAATATTGGCATGCAGGGGTGTGCATCCCCCGTATATTCCATGTGATTACGTCAGTGGCAGCCATCTAGAGCGATTGAGATCCACCGCGGTCACTGGGGCAGGGGCGAGTCGGATGGTGGGGCGAATATATACTCTGTGTCATGTCAGTGTGCTGTGACAGAAACCCCCGAACAAAGGAACACTTACGAACTGCTGTGTGCATGTAATAAAGAACAGTAACAGCGAAACTACCAGGGCAAACCCCAAAACAGGCATTCGTCCAAACTGCAAGCTAAACGCCTATTGAGCAAAACTAAGCCAGTTAATGACTAACGGGTGCACGATGTGACTGTAGCTAAGGGAACCTGCACTTTCCATGTGCTACTCTCACATTCACTGGGTGTGCCTCTGATATCACCAGTGGTGCAAAGCGTGTGCGAGTGGCCCCACCGCTCCTCCCGACACCGCCTGCCGCCGACCCACCCACTGCATTCAATCCCTCCCCCTTTTCCCTCCCCCATCCCCCCCCCCCGCCCCCCCCGGGCTGAAGCTCCCACCCCCACCCCATCCACCTAGCAGGATCTAGCAGACTTGTGCATGTCCACGTCCAACACTGCACCACATCTTACAGGAGGAAAGGGAGAGACCCCCCCCCCAAGCTGTCTCCACTGCATCTTGCCCCAGTGAGATCGGCCCTCGTTTCAGCAGTTGCCACCGCCCCAACCCCTTGGTCTCATACAATATGGTCAGCAGTTTGGGGCGTGAGGACCTGATCATCTGAAAGTACAGTGGACGGGGAAGACGACCTGCTAGCCTCAGATTCACTATGTACATGACCAGCTGCTGCACCCTGGCTGCTCGCGGACCCCAGGGTTGCCACCGCTTCCAGGGCTTCCTGTCGCTCTTGTCGCATCCTTTCCGGGCTGGGCACTGCGGCGGGGCTCGGCCCCGCTGCCCCGCGGGCCTCCATCCGACGTCGCCGTCTTGGTCTCCTCTCCTGGCGGCCGTTAGCTCCCGGGTCCATAGGTCTCCGGCCCCCGCTCAATCCTGCCTCCTCCAGCCAGTCCCAGACGTCGGATGGGGCATCGAAGAACCGGGTCCCGTCTTTCGTGATCACTCAGAGACGTAACGGAAACAGCAGGGAATATGGGATCCCCAGTTCCCGCAACTGGTGCTTCACCGCCAGATAGTTACTTCTCCGTTTTTGGACTGTGGAAGTGTAATCCGGAAAAAGCATCACCTGTCCTCTGCCTACTGTGATGGCGTCCAGTTTTCTGGCCTCCCGAAGCACCACATCCCTGTCTCGGAAGTTGAGGAGTCTGAAGAGAAAGGGGCGTGGGCGCGCCCCGGGCTGAGGTTTCCGCGCCGGGACCAGGTGTGCGCGCTCCACCACGAACTGCTGAGAATGTACCCCCAGGGGAAGGATGTCGCGAATCCACCCTTCAATGAACTGCTCCGGATTCCGCCCCTCCGCACCTTCCGGCAGACCTACCACTCGGACATTATTGCGCCGAGAGCGCCCCTCCGCATCCTCAGCACAGTCCTCCAAGGCATGGACACGGTCGATCAAGTCCTGCAAGGCCGCAGTGTGGTGGCGCACCACGGGGTGGACCTCCTGGAGCGTTTGGCGTTGCTGGGTGACAGAATCCGCTAATTTACGATGGTCCGAGTGAAGGAGGGTGAAGTCCACCGTGACTTTATCTATCCGGGACTCCAATGAGGCCCTAGTCTGCTCCATTGTAGTACCCAGACGCTCAACCGCCGCCAGTACTGTGTCCATTTTCACCTCGAGCGCCGTCGCCGGGAGCGTCATAACACTGTCTGGACGCCAAGGTGTGGTGCCCAGCTTCTCCGTCTGTGACCGACCCACGGGCAGCTTGTTCCGTAGTCGGCCCATTGACAGTTGCTGTGCGGTGGGCATTCGACGCCAACACCCGTCCCCGGCGCGCTGACCAGTCGCCTCTGTCCGCCCTGCCAAGGTGCAACGAAAAGATCACCACGTTCTCCCTGCTGATGCAGGAATAGGGAGGAAGGGTGGGAGGAAGGCAGAGACCCCCCGGTATGACTCGGGCACCTGCTGTCCAAAACCCACTTCTAGGTATCTGCCAAGGCCCGGGGTCGCCGGTGTCACCTCACATAGCCCACGTCATGGACCGGTATCCCTAGCTTGGCACCGCTCCTCTAACACAGCATCCGCGTCCCGCAGCTGTCAGGCGAGTCACTATGCTAACTCCACCGCCAATGCCCACTGCTTCCGGGCCACTAGCGAGCTGGTCACTCTAATTTTACCGCCAATGGCGCCTAAATGGTTGTGCAGTCCGGGTAGGGCCTTGAGCGTCGTCCAGGGCCGGGCCCTCTACACGATCGCCCCCAGCTGAAACGCCCCCCGTGTGCACGGGGTGCTCAGGGGCGCAAGTCCCTCCTCAGTGCGCCAGCCTCATGTAGGTGCTCACCGAACGCAGCCACCAGTCTCGTTTTGGGGCCAAGCCGCTCCCCTCAGCCTCCTCTGTCGTGTGCCATGGTCAGTACACCAGCCGCCTGTCCCGCAGGCCCCTGGACCTCGATGCTGTGTCCGTCAGGGATGGGGCACCCTGACACTCCCCAGTCGATCGCTGCAGCAGTCGCTGTGCCCCCCACGGTGCTGCAGTCTTCAAGGAGGCCCACCTCACTCCCGGGCCTTCCAGCCGCGCCTTACGCCCCCTCCGGGGTACTTGGGATAGGACCACGCAACTCACCCGGGCTGTTCCGGCAGGGGGGAGGCATCCAGATCACTCCACTCAGTTCGCAGGGCCAAGGTCGTGTGTAGGGCCTCCGGGGCGGCCTCCCCAACCCATTCCGCGGCGGCACTCTGCCTGCGCAGGGCCCCCGGGGCCTGCAGTGAGCCGCCGCCTCGCTCGGATTTGCGCCACCTGCTGTGCCACTGCAAACCTGCCGGCTGGATCCCCGTGGCAGCTGGTAGTCACCAGGGCCGTCGCTGTCCTCCTCCGCCAGCACCAGCCTCTGTGCCCCTGACGGCTGATTGCCGCCCCGACTCCACAATCAAGAGCACCGCCCCGCGGCCTAGCTGCCTCGTGTCAAGCCGCGAGCTGTGGTAGCTCCCGCGGCCGGCCGAGGTCGAGGCCTCGCTTCGCGCCTCCTGCCGGCTCCAGTCTCAGCGCGGCTCGGCCGGGGCCCACAGGCTGTCTCCGGCTCCGATCGCTGCCCCAGAGATGCGGGAGGTATCTGGCCTGCGGCCGGCAGCGTCAGTCGCGGCCACCCGCACCACAAGCAGCAGAATTGTCAGGATTCCGGCACCCGATGGCAGGAGCTTCACGCTCCGACGTCCATCTTGCTAGCTTGCCACCTAGCGCCCCCTACATCTGATCTATGTTCATTACAGATTCTGAAAATATGTGCAATAAAGATTGAAATCTGTGTTGTATGTAGTGTGTACCAAATAATCAATGTTAACAACTGTACACATCAATTTAAGTATTCAGAATTGTCATGAAGCTTTGACTAATTCTCCATAAAGCTGGTGGATTATTTGAACATTTGGTCAGATTTTGCAACCTGACCTGAAGAAAAGTCAATCTGAGTCATTAACCTTTCTTTACTTTCAGTTAGCAGCAAAGGTAGTACAGAAATTAATTTTCCCATTAACTCTCGTAAAACTACCGCAGTCTGAATTAGGCAATTGTCTTCATCAGCCAAGATTCGTTTTATATAGTATGCTCCAAATAATGTTATTTCCTGGTATTTTCTTTTTGTTTTTTGTTACAATTCCTAAACCTTAAAACATTCTTCACAGTACATTATGGAGAATAAATGAACTTTAAATGCTTCATTCTTCCTGTTTGGTCTGGTCATAGAAAGAAAGTATAGAGCACAAAGATCAAATTGGGTCAGTTCTCAAGAATCATCCACGGTGATGAGCTAATACCGGTCTTTTGTTTTCAATAATAAGATTTTTCTTCCGCAACTTGTTGCCACTGTAGCCCTCTGCCTCGGGTAAGAGAGACCTGCTATGTACGACACTCAACAAGAACAGGATTTGGAGCGAGGCAGTTGGCGCCATAGCAGCCAGCGAAGAAATGGGTATCTGGCAAAGAGGATTTAAAAATAAATGTTTTTCTTTTATTTCATACTTCTGAGAATATTTTTTAGCATTGATTCATGGAATATAGACTTACAGAGAAACGCATCCAGCAAATTTTAAGATGAAAGTTCAGTTTTATGAAAATGCAGCAGCCAAAATAGGGATTTTTATAGCCAAAGCTGAAGGTATCTCCTGCATGCAGGTAATGTTTGGTATTACCAGGATCAATTTGGACTGAGCATAAACTATCATACCTTTACATTTAAGACTTAATTGCAACCACAGCCCTACATCCCAGTAGAATGATCCTGAAATTACCACACAACTGGTGAACCTGAACTTTGTGGCAACAAGTAGCTGATATTTTGAGCTGGCCATAGCCATCCGGACACCAAAATGTAATTCAATCTAGCTGGGAAATTCGAAGCTTCAGGAAGTAAGAGGAATATGTATTTTAATAATACAGATTTTCAAATGCTGTCTTGTTACTTTTCAAGAATGAATCTGAAAATGTGCCTTCAAATGACTACATTCAAATTGATTACATTTAAATGCATTTAAATAGATAAATTACTTGGGTGATTAGCAATTGTTGCCTGCTGCATTGCTGTGACACAGAAATAAAATAACCTAGGATTGGAAACAAATTACCCAGTTGCATTATCAAAATGCTAGTGTTTGACAGCTATCAAATACAATAGCAAAATAATTGTCTTTTTTGCCTATTATACTATAATCATGCTAGTGTTGGTCTGCAGAATAATTTAGCAGTTATTCTAAAATACAGTAGTAATTCTTATGGTTTCAGCATTATGAAACAACTTCTAGTGACTGAAAATGACTTTAAATATTTGCTTTACTTATTGAAGGTCACTTTCAGTTCTGTCAAATAAAACGGACTGTAGCAACTACACCCTTGAGCTGCTTGTCTCTGAGCCCGACTGTCCATTACCTCTAACATTGATAGCGTCACATGGTACTCATGTTGGCAAACTTTTCGGGGCGTGCAATTTATTTAATCAGAAGGTAATTGGGGCTCGGCTCTCTTCATTTTCTGTTTTTTGGAACATATTAAGAAACCACTATTCGAGAAGCTATAGGTACCAAGGTAAACATATATCAAAATGCAGTAATTGTAGTGTAGAAGTTAAAATCTTTCTTCTGAATGTATTGCATCAATTTCTTATTTTGTTTAAGAAGAACGAGTTTAAAATATAGTGTCCCATATCACAGTTCAAACTTTACTTAATCTAAATAAAGTAGTACTCTGCCACATAGATGGGTGGCTAAGTTGGCCAATCTGGACATAACATTTGTGGCCTACAGATTATACCAGAGGTCAGTAGTCCGAACCCAGATCACTAAGCCATTTTACCGGATGATCCAGGAAGCACTGCCATTCCATTTTTGCTTTGTAGAGTGACAAACGTTATGAGAAGATGGACACAAACCCTGACTTGATAGCAAAGTGATCAACAATTTTGTTAAAATAAACATAAGGCTTTCGTTAATGCTCTTACATACACGTGTGAAAGTTAACCGGGGTTCAGTTTTCTGCATATTGTTAGGACAAAGGACATTGAACGTAGAGTTGTAACGACTTGCGATGTAATCCTATGCGATGTAACAACGCGGTTGTTGTAATGGCATGTGATGTATCGCATGCGTTATAATGACATGTGTTGTTTAAAACATTGAACTTTTTTATTGCAGAAAGCGGAGTCACTTGTATTACCTGCAGGAGGCTTGGAAGTGGTTGGGCTGCTTTATTTTTGTTTTATTTATAAAGTTTTCTATAGCGCGAACTTGACCCATGCGGGTTACGGAGCGTTTTACAGTGTTTATGGAGATAGGTAGTGTAAAGAACAACATCATGTTCAAGGACTGAGCACAATTTGTAAGAACCCTAAGAGAGACCAGCACCGGGTCCAAGATCTTCAAAGAAAAGAAACCTAACATGCAAACGATAAGCATGCGTACAAGACTAAGGAGACCCATCTTGTTCAGGAGTGGAGATCGTAGATTTTAAGACAGAAATGTTTCCATCAGTATTACTTTAACTTCTTTCTTGAATGAAGCATTAGAAGGGTTCAGTCTGATTTCAGGGGGCAGGTTGTTCCAGATTCTTGGGGGAATACCTGAGAATGCTCAGTATATGCTTTCTTTTTAAAATTTCGGTGGTTTCAGCAGGAGGGTGTTATTGCCTCTAGATGTTCAACACCCACCCAATAGCTCCAATTTCTGTGCAAGTTCTCAAGGTGTAAGGCATTGTTGGTCATACAAGCTATTTTTAAGTGAATCCTTTCCAGTTTATGGATTTCAGGCCCGGAGTGATTTGATTATTTCTTTTGGATCCTGTGATGAGTCGTACAGCAGAGTTGAGAGAGGCCCTTAGTGGTGCCAGCTTACATCTGGGAAGACTGCAGAGAGTTGCACTTCCATGGTCGAATCTTGGAATCAATAGGATTTGGATAGCTAACTGTGGGGATTCCTTTAAGATGGGATGTAAAGGATGTTGCTAGGATACAATGTTATTCTTGGAATTGAGAGCTGGAGTGGAGAATTTGTTGGAGTAAGTGCTGGAGGTATCTGAACTTTCTACTACTAATAAAGACTATCAACACTACCTTTGCGTTGGATGGATCTTTACATTGGCGACGAGGATGGGATGGTTTCCTGGTTGGCTTAAGGACAAAGAATGTGTGTGGGTTGACCGTGACGCAGTTAGAAACAGTGTGGTGAAACAACAAGAAAGTGCTGCGTAAAGTTATAACTTGAAGAAAGGAGTGAAGGATACTGACATAAAGGTTGGTGATTGGGTTGTTGTAAGAAGGGGTGGTATTGTTATCAAGGGGGAAAGTAAATTTGCCCAACCTATGCAAGTGAAAACAGTTAAAAGTAATGTCCTTACTTTAACGGATGGATCTGCTTGGAGTGTCGGGAATGTTTCTAGGTGTCAAGTTCCTTGAGTGTATAAATGATCTGTACAGTTCTGCATACATTTATTATGATCTTTTGAATGGTTATGTTCTGTTTATGATTATTGTAATTTTCAAATAGCTATGGTATGTTTTGCATATCAATTTATGTTTCATGTAGGGGGAAGATATGTGGGGATTCCTTTAACATGGAATGTAAAGGATGTTGCTAGGATACAATGTTCTTCTTGGAAGTGAGAGCTGGAGTGGAGAATCTGTTGGAGTAAGTGCTGGAGGTATCTGAACTTTCTACTACTAATAAAGACTATCAAACTACCTTTGCGTTGGATGGATCTTTACACTAACTTAAAGTCATCAAGGGGGAGAAGGGCTTAATTTTTCTTAAGATGTATAAGTGGAAGTTCGCTCCTTTGGTTATAGAGCTGTTGTCCTCCTGTATGTTCAGGTTCTTGCCAAGCTTTATTTCTAGCAATCTCATTGAATCTATTTTGTGTGGTAGGCAGCTAAGAGCTGTTAGTTGTTTTATCCATTCTCCGATGTTCGGTGGTGTTTGGGTGCAGCAATAAGGAGGAATTCTGTTTTGAGAGCATTTACTTTAAGGTGGTTACTGGTCAATCAGTTTTGGGTTTTTTGTAAGGTTGTGTTGAGAGACCTACTATCTTCAGGGGAAAAGATTATTAGGTTCAGTTGGGTGTTGTCAACGTACACGTGATAGTGGATGTTTGAATATTTTAACAATTCAGGTTAAAGAGTGGGTGAAAGTGAGGACCCCTGTATGTTCCCTAGTGTGACCTTTGGAATGTTGGATAGGAATGTATTGACTTTTATTCTTTGAATTATATGGGGAGAAAAGAAGTAAACCAGTTAGGGACGGAGCCTGATAACCCCATCCTCCGTTCATGACGGTCTAAGAGGCTTTCATGTTTGTCTTTATCGAAGGCTGATGAGAGGTAGAGGAGGATAAGAAGGCAAGATGTATCCTGAGCCAACATTTCTAGGGCATCAAACTGTAAGAGTGAGTGCTGATTCAGTACTGTGGCCCTAGCTGAAGCCAGTTTGGGATTACATAGTTGTACCTGGACACATTTCTCAAGGAGTTTCGCCAGTGCTGGCATATTAGTGGTTGGGTGGAAATCGTTTGGGTTTGCCTGATCTGCCATGGTTTTTTAGGTCTCGCCTAGCTATTGTGTAGCAAACGCTATGCGAGACTCTAGTAAGGGGCTCTCAAAAGTGCTCCCAAAAGTGGATTGCATGGCGAGCACGCGCACAATCACGTGCATCGTGCCGCTATGCAATCCGTTTGGGGAAGCGCTTCAGCCCACTGGCGCGTGCACTGGCGACGGGCGTGCGGTTACGCGCACAATGACGAGCAGAGGTGCCATATGGCTTTCCTCTCTCGTCATGGTGCACGCACACCACTCGCCAGCCAGCCTGCTTTCACTTTTGCGCCTCAATGCTCCTCCCCCTCCCCCACCACAGAGCGCGTCTCACGGCCACGCGTCTTTTTGTCGCTTGTTACTTTGCCCTGACCCAATCTCCCTCAATGACAGCAATTTCCTTGAGCCAATGCGGAGTCTTTTATGTGCTAGCGGGTCACACATTTTTTTCAATCACAGCCTCTAGCAAAGGTTCCACCACACGGACTTTTCGTCCTAAGTGTTCCTGCCAACACTCGATCCTCTTCAGCAAACAAATCCTTCCCGGTCGGACCTCTATGTCGTTCAGTCCAATCAGTTTTTTTTTGTCTCAGATACAGGCTGTCGAAGTGGATGCAATTTCCCTGAGCCAATGCGGAGTCTTTTATGTGCTAGCGGGTCACACATTTTTTCAATCACAGCCTCTATCAAAGTTTCCACCACACGGACTTGTCGCCCTAAGTGTTCCTGCCAACACTCGATCATCTTCAGCAAACAAATCCTTGCCGGTCGGACCTCTATGTCGTTCAGTCCAATCATTTTTTTTTTTGTCACAGATACAGGCTGTCGAAGTGGATGCTTGTTCTAAGAAACAAAAATAAAAGTTCCTGATGCAGCAGAATTTTCTCCTTGTGTATTAGGGACATTTCTTCAGTTTTAGCTTTTGATTGGCAGAGTTCGAGGATGCTGCGTCCTGTAACTGATCATTTCACCCATTACCCCAAGATACATTTTTGAGTTCTATTACTTAATAGATGTAGAAGATTTGTGCATAACATCCCACACATAAATATGACAATGCAATAATAGGTCTGCAAATACATCAAAATGATGCAATTGACTGCGTAATAGCCTCAGGCTCTGATTAAATGTAGCTAAGTGCGTGGCTGCAGAGAAGATTGTATCCGTTTAAATGGATGTATGTGCACAGAAACTAGATTAAACAAGCATTGGCATAGCCAATAGGTCTCGCTTTTGAGACCTTATAAGTGTTTAGCCATGCAACAGTTGCATAACTAAATACTTATAGGTCCCAAAAGCGAGCCCTATTGGCTATGCCAATGCTTGTTCAAAATAGGGATAAGCTGCCCAGTTTTAAGGCAGTCCGGGATTGATCCTTGGAGTTGTGAGGCATTCCCTATCTTGGTCCAGAGAGGGAGTAGAAAAGTTTTTACCTCCCTAAAGAAATTCACTTGTAGAGGGTCACTAACATGGTTTGAGCTTTTTAGTGCGGTTAGTTTTTTGAAAATGGTGCTTTCATCTAAGGTTTTGAATGTGCTCCATGAGGCGTTGTTTTTAGAGATGAGAGCGGAGAGACATGGTCATTCAGCGATCCTGATCGGGGATTAGTAGGGGAGTTGCTAATCTAATGTGAGAGAGAGAGGTGCTCCCTAACTACCCTCAGGTCGCTTTCAATCTTTCTTGTCTTCTCTATGAAGACGAAGGCAACATTTTCACAGTTTAGCTGTGAGTTGGAGCCTGTTGGGGCAGGGTTAATTTGGCCATTGGATTGTAGCTTGATAAGTATGGGCAATTTTTTGGGGGGCAGCTTCTTGCATTAACTAATTGGTTTTTAAAGAAATTGGCCTTTGAACGTCTGATACATTTGTTGTAAGTGCTCCTCAAAGATCTCAGGTGTTTGAGGGAGGGTGAGAATCTCCACAGTTGGTCAGCTAGTCCGAGCCTATGTCTGTCTGCATTTAGGCTGTCATTGAACCATGGTTTGTGTTCTTTGGTAGACTTTCTCTTTAGTTTTAAGGGTGCTATCAAGTCTAGACTGTTCAGAATTGAGTTATTGTAATTTAGATGGGAGGTCATGGACATTTGCCATATCCGAGGGAGGTGGCAATATATTGCTGCTGAGAGATGTCAGATTATTCCATTGAGTACTGTGTATGATCCTTTACCAGTGCTTGGATTTCTTTAGTTGAGCCTTTTTTGTCCTCCCGGATTCTGTGATGAGGAAGGTGATGCGGTGATCTGTCTAGTCGCAAGGGAGGATAGATTCCAGTTGGATGTCATAACTTTTGGCAATAATAAGGTCCAAGGTCGTCCCCAACTTGTGGGTAGTATCTCCCTTTTCGAATTGGAGGCTTTATTTCTGAGACCTAATGAGTACACAAATGGACATGGTGCAAGGCAACTCTGAGCACCATATACATGGCACGGTAACTTTCACATACCTTTCAGTACTGTCTCTGGTAAGGGAGCCAGCTGTGCCAATCGATGCCAATAGGGATTAAACCTGCTTCCACAATGCAGGAAAAACAACTGGTTGTTGGTAGGCCTTAATGTGCAATTGGTCAGCTTTCCAAGATACTTGCCTAAGTTTTCAATGGTGAACATACAAAGAAATTGAAGACAAACAATATCATTTAAAACAATTTATTTTTATTGATTTTGCAGTGGGACAAACATAAAACATGCAACGCATAATAAAAATAAAACAACCCCCCACCCCCAATTTCCCCTGGTCTCGCCGACATACCAATCTACAGGATCTAACAAGTGACAGGTTAGTATAGATGAAACAATACTCCGTTCTATGCCAAGTCCCATCTTGGGCCATAGGCATCCATATCCATGGGGACTTGCGCCCCCGCCCCCCCCCGGTTGTCTGAGGCCACCAGCTTCCATTCCCTTTGACATTTCAATTATAGTGACCCTCTCCTTCACCCATCCTACCCTTCTGACCATTGGTCACAGATCGTAGCAAGTTTCCGGGGGCAACCCCTAGCCCGGTATATAGGCTCCTCTGCCCGTTTGCACCATTTCATATGGGATACCTAGTCTCTCAAATCACACCCGTTGCGCCACTGCCAGCTCTGTGTCACACAGCAGGAGTGTATATCTGTCCAGGGTTACCTCCCCTCCACACACCCAAGAGGGTCAGCTGGGGGCTGAGCTCAAGAGCCTCTCCTCCCCCAGCACCCCAGAAAGCTTCTGTTGCACCCCAGTTCGGGTAATCTCATAGTGTGAGGAATAACATCCCCCTTGGGCCGCATTCCCTCAAACAACGATCAGCGTCGCTGGAACCATGGCATGAAGTCCTATACTTGTAAATTAAGCTTGGTGTAACAGTTTCAGCTGTATAAGCCAAAAACCTGCCCGGATGGCAACCTCTTCTGGGTACCCTCAGGCTGCCTCCCTCTCGCCATCTTCCATCCTACCCAAGTCCCCCTTCCCCTAGTCCCTCAGCTTCAGCAAAGGGGCCTATTACACTGGTGTGTGGACTACAACTAGGGTATGGTATGTTTGTGGAGTATGGCTCCCAGCACCCGAGACTCCATAGAGCTCTCATCCTCTAGGTTCTGAGGGCTGGGGCTCCAACAGCTTAGAATGACTGGGACCTGCATATAGCGCAGGAACTTAACCCCCCCCGCCCCCTGCCCCCCCTTTGGTTATGTCACTTGTAGAGTGGTGTATAGTGACTCTTTGATCTACTCTTGAAGTAATCGGGTACTTTAGCAAGTTAAAGAGTTGCTCTGATTCAGAGTATGTTTGCATTGTTTAAATGCTACATTGCTTGCGAGTTCTTCCTTTAGGATAAAGGAACAGTGTCTAGTAAAGGCATAAATATTACCTCAACTGCAGGCAATTCCTGTCCCTGCTCCATATTGTGAGGCTGTAAATTGGCAGCCAAAGGTTTATGATGGCTTGTTGTCCTTGACTTCTGATAATATGTCCAAAGGTGTTGGGCCGTTTTTGGTCGCCAACAAGGCCGCCAATTCATCTATGAAAATCTTGGGAGACAGTTTTATAATAGGAGGATTTTTAACTTTATAGTAAGCTTTTCTCTTTCCTATAATATTCTTTATATGCAAGGTTCTGTCTCATCGGCATTACCTGTCTTTTGGAGAGGATATACTTATTGTTTTCTGCGTTCCTTAACTCTTGAGGAATCATGACTGCTGTTTCTTGTGATGTCAGGTCTTTATAACAGACAGCTTTTTCCTACGGCAAGTCACCTGCGGTGTTGTATTGGTGGCGTACTACCCTTTCTTCATTGAGTTGGGTATTTTTTACTACACCTCTCATTTCAGAGCGGGGTATACATGATTTGATTTGCTGCTGTGTTTCACTTAATTATTGAACTCCTGATCATATTTGTGCTGTATCACAGGTGTGGTCATGTGTGCTTGTTGTTAACAAGTGCTCTAATCGGTGTGTTACCATTTTCAAAATTATTGTAATGCTCTTTATGAAACTGTTTCTTGGTTCCAGTTATTAGGTATACAGAGTATACATGACTATCATTTGTGTTTTACATATTGCTCTTCAAAAGAAAAGTAAAAGAAAAAAATTTAATCAAAGATGGGGTCAATTCTCTTTTTCTTGCTTGCCTTGCTGTTTTCCAGCTTACCTATGGCTCAAGGTTATGTTCAGTCTTTTAGACTATGGCACTGAAGGCCGTACGAGGGCAAGTTTTATACGTTCTTGCGATCTGGCAGTAGTTATTGGCCAGTGAAATTGTGTGAATTGCCGGGCCAGTCGGAGAATCTGGTGGCACATTTATGTTTGTATATATATTTATGTCCATATATACATCTTTGTAGCAAGATGTTGTACAATTGGCGCATTTGATGAATATGAATGCTCATGTTGTTCAAACTTGATTATTTGGGGACACAAGAGGAGGGCACCTTTTTGTACTTTCTCGTCATGTCGACTGACACTGAATTTTGGAACCTTATATATTAGGTACTCGCACTCATGGTGCAGATTGAAAAACTTACCTTATATTTGGATATCATGTACAGGACATTGTACTTACTTAATGTGAGAGTTAGGGACATGATTTTTGGGCCCAAGATTAAATGGTATGGTGACTGTTATTAAATTACAGCATCTATTCTTATAGTGTCTGTCCGCTCTATTTATTTAGGAACTGTGTCCATCACATGGATATCGTTATAGATGGTCACTATTATCTACTTACGAGCTGGGACGGAATTACAACCGGCGGAGAGGTGAGATGATTTTCTCACCTTCTCACTTATAGCATTGACCAACTCACTTGTGGTCATATACTTACACTTGTGTCATTTGCTTGTCACCCTAGAAGCCCATCAAAGGTTTTTCAGTGTTGCCAGAAGGAGGGGTACTCCCCGCGACAGTACAGCATGAACACTTACTCCAATGCATAAATCAACGAGGGTCAGGGCAAATACCCCTCAATATGGGTTACTGTATTCTGGTACTATTACCAAACCTCATCTATGCTTAATTTATTAAGGAAGGACTCTCCCGGCCACACTATCGCATGATCACTTGACTATATCCATGAATGATCAGACCTCATTTGGATCAACGCTTAACTTTAGTATGGGAGTATTCTCCCCGCCGCATCATTGCATGATCACATTACTATATGCATGAAATGACAAGCAGTGAGAGCTATACTCCTCACTTTCATCACTCCAAATTTTGGGGCAAGATTTGGACCCTATTTCACCTCACATTGTCTTCTCTCCATGATTTTGAAAATGGAAGAGTGTCTTTTTCTCTTCCAGGTCTGTGTTCTTCTCTCTCTTCTCTTCACCGTTTTGACGGTCTTGTAGTATTGTTCAACTTACTACTGTCAGTTCACAGTATTGTAAATATGGTCACCCTTTTGGGTCCTCAGAATTGCTAATGCTTTGGACCTTCCGATGACTCCTGTAATTATGTTGTGCTAACTGAATAGGAGAATGTTTTCCCAATACGCACATCTTTGGTGCACTGTTAGTTTGCGTGCACCTTTTGAAACTTAAAGTTTCCACATTTTGGTGTATGGTATGTGGTTAACATATCATTGTACTGTGTTACTCACGATTCCATGATATATTATGTTTCATTGTACATCTATTTAGCCCTGAAGAAGCTGTAGGGTACTTCCCCAGACGAAACACGTGTTGGCTGGGCATTTTTCGGATTAAATGAGACAAGATAATTACGACTACACTGTTTTGATCTCATTTTGTGTGATATATGTACCCATTTATTTTGTGAAGAAATCTGCCAAACGTCTTAATGAGCATTGTAATACTAGCGTGTGCATAGGCTTGCTTTAACCTTATAGCAAGGAGGTGTTGTTGTTCATCTCTCCTGTGGGAAAAGGGTTCTGAAAGTCCTTCTTTGGGTTTTTATCAGGACAATTTATGTTTTCAGATTTTCTTATTTGTCATGAACAATGTATATTACTTGGCTTTTGTCATACAGCTTACCCTTTTTGGCCATCAAGTTTTTTTCCCCCCTTTGGGGGATAGGGGGTAATGGGCCAGATGTACGGCCATAGCATTTTGCGACTTACAGATTGTGAGTCGCAAAATGCTATGTACAACAGTGTCTGAGACACGGTTTGCAATTCTCAATGGGGTCGCTAATTGCATGCCTCATGAATATTAATGAGTCTGTTGCAATTTGCGACCCCATCGGGAATGGCTGGCACTCCCAGGGATGGTGACCTGCTGGGCTCAGCAGACCACCATGTCTGGGACTGCTTTGTCAATAAAGCAGTTATGTTTTTTTAATGCAGCCCATTAAAGGAAAACCGGATGCATTTAAAAAATAAAAATGAAACTGTTCCGTTTAATTTTTTTAAGGGCAGGCAGTTGTCCCTGGGACCACAGCCTGCCCGTAAAAAATAATTGCGCATGCATTCCCAAAGGGGAAGGGGTCCCCTGGGGACCTCTTCCTGTCTGCGAGTGCCTTACCACCCTCATGAGAAGGGTGGAAAACTGAGTGTTTTGTGACCGCAATTGCTGTTGCAAAACATTCATACATAGGATTTGGAGTCGCTATTAGGAAGGGACGCCCTTGGAACGCTCCTACCTAATAGCGAGTCGCTAACCCTGTTTTGCGAGTCGCTAATTGATTAGCGACGGGCAAAATAGGGTTGGTACATTGGCCACACGTTTTTTGCGGTTGCAAACAGGCTTAAAGCGCCTTTGCAACGCCAAAAAATGGTGGTACATCTGGCCCAGAGTCTGTTATCTGTCAGCTCTTTAGGGATTGGTCCCCTTTTCCCTCAAAGGCCGATTCTCGGACCCGTAACGTTGTTTATTTATATGTTCTATAACAGTGATCATGTATTCTATTAAGAGCAAAGCTATCAGATGTAAAAGTTACTTACCTTCGGTATCGCGAAATTCATTAAGTCCCTGCCCATCCTCCCCACTCTGTGAACGACCCATGAGGTAAGGGTTAACCCTTTTTCAGTACTTATTTTATGTACCGGTTACCACTATCTCAACTTGTGTTAGGACTCAACAGACCACTTGGCCTGGCCACATAGGTTTTGTCTAGATGTTGCCATGCTATCCATTTCCCAATGTGTGTGGTGGGTAGAGTGGGGGTGTTTTCTTTGTCACACAGGATTACACACCAGTGGGCAGTATTGGTTTATTTGTTCTTTCTTTGAGAGTCTTTGTTTGGTATCTTCATACCTTGTATTGGAAATTTCAATATGTCACGCTAAGATGTGATTCCACAAACAGCTGAGTGTTGTTTTTATAGGTTTTGCCTGCTATTACCATGCCATTCATTACCACGAATGGTCTATAGAGTATAAGGTATTCTTCCCTTACATGAAGGTTATTCACTAGGGCGCAGGGTATTGCTTAGCCCTGTGCTTCGTTGATTCTTTTGGAGTTTTCTTTAAAATCCATGTCTTATATTAACATACCATTTGATGTTTCTTCTTTATAAATGTTTTAAAGATTTTTGATCTTTTTGGCACACTGTTTCCACAACCAGTTTCTATAGTGGCTCCGCGGTCTGGCTTCGAAGGATTCACAGAAGAAACTGACGTCTGTGCACCAGATGGGACTTGTATGGCTCCACTGATGTCATGGCCGGAGTCGACGTCATCACGGAGCCATAGGACTACATCCCCTGGTGCGCAGAGGTACTGCTGAAAAATTCCCAGATCCAGACTGGCGGCTGAGGAAAACGTAAAAGTTAATGAATCTGCGGCTAGACTGTGTCTCTAACAGATATCACATTACTGAAGGTAAGTAACTTCTGCACACGTCAGCCACCCCGTGTTCCCTCATAGGTCACCCTCCTTGAAGATCCCAATCCTGTACCAGAGGGTGAGGGCTTAACACCCCCTGAAGCACCACCAGTCCCACAATGTCATCTCCAACGTCAGTCGGCCCGCCCTAACCATTTTCACCAGTTACACGCCTCCAGGTCCTGATCACCGAGGCAGTGGGCTCAGGGAGGGTCATCAATCTACCTGTATCACAAAGCGTGAAACTGTACGGTGCCAGTTCCCGCCGTCTGGGCCGGATCTCTCTGGCCCATAAAGGACCAGTCATTAACTGTCATGGGGCCAAGTAGTACAGCTTTAGGTCAGGCAGGGCAATCCCCCGTCGATTGATCTCCATGACCATGTTCTGAGGGCGAGCCGCGAGGCACCCCGTCCCATAAAAGTGACCACTCCTCCGCTCCCACTGCCCAGAAGAATCTGTCGGGCCTCAAATAACAAATTCTTCAGCACATAGAGCAATTTTGAGAGGTATATCTTAGATCATCTTGTATAAGGCCGCCTTACTCATCAGTGAGAGGAGGGAGCTGACACTACTGCTCCACATCAATGCAGAAGTTCCATAGGATTCGTCCCATAGCATTGTTGTAAAACAGTTTGCGGTCGGTGGTCATGTGGTCATGTATATTCCCAGATAAGTGAAGCCGACCTCTGTCACAAACATTATAATTGCATGCATTCAAAGGTAATCTGGATGCTAGACAAAGAGCAGCCAGTCAGAGTAGAATATGTGTAAGTAATTTCCATTCTATGCACATTTTAAAATCCTGTTTACTGGAGCAGGATTTGCCATGTTGTTTAATCGCAGCCATTTCTGATGTATTCCACTACCTTTTCAAATTGCCATCTTTTAGCGAAAATTCATAAATGACTAACTCTGCATATGAAAAAATTTATAATATCGTTATCTGTTCATTGTCCTCTCGATCCTTCATGTCAGAAGCCCCGTATCTGCCAAAACCTCCGGTGTCTACATTTCAATTTCTGTCATGTTCCTTTTCCATTGCTGCTTAAAGGAAGAAATTGCATACAAAGTAATGAATTGTGGGAGAGGTTACTATTTATTACATGCTCAAGTTCTGAGACAAATGAGTGTTCATTTGTGCTATGTTTCCCTCAATAAGCAGGTTTTAGACTTCAAGTAGGCATGGACCTATTGATTTACTTTCACAGAATGCATCCCATAATGCTTCAGATGGGCATCTCTATCAATATGCAATCAGTGTCACAGCTCACCCAGCCCTAGGTATGTGGTTTTGCATAGGATAGCTTAGTGGTGTATAATATTGTGAAAATGCATGTCCAATCCTAGGTACACTTTATTTAAGTGACCTTCCACAAGACTATGAACAGCATTCTTGCCCTCTCTCTGCCAGCTATTCCATTATACCCTTTTCTCTGCTCCACCTCAGAGGCTCAATAGAGGCAGTTGACAGTATTTGTAAACGTGAAGACCGGATAGGAAACCACGTGACAGTCAATATACTAAAGCAACTACTTTGTTGGTGTTCATTACCTTCAAATTGGCCACTGTCTTGCCTCTTCACAGAAAACAGCCCTGCTTTCACTTTAAAACATGAATGAATACTATAGCAGCTGTAGCACCACTACACCACACAGGTCTATCACTTCCTTTGCACAAGGCGTGAACACACCCTGAGGTCCGACTTCCATCAAACCTCATACACCCCAATGATATTTAATCCAATTTAAAGAAGACAACGCCCTTAAAACGGAATTCCTCCTCATCTCACTCACTAGGCAATCCCCCACTGTTGTGAAATATCTGTGTAACCTCACAGCTCTCAATTGCACGCCTCACATCCTTGATTCCACGAAATCTCTGGGAATTGTGTTAGATAAGATCCTAAACATGCAGGATCACATCAGAGGATTGACCTAAAGAGCTAACTTTCATCTGAGCATCCTTAGAAAACTCAAACCCTACCTCCCCCAAGAAGACTTCAAATCGGCGGTGCAAGCACTAGTCATCTCTAGACTAGAATACGGCAGTGCTACGCTATGCCGACTGCCGAAACCTAGCTTTGCCCCCATCAGAGCATCCCTGAATGCGACTACTAGACTCATCACTGGCTCCTAAGAAAACCAACCACATCTTGCCGGACCTGAAGCTCAACTGGCTTCCTTTCGAGGCAAGGATACAACTAAAAATTGCGTGTATGACCCATAGAGCACTTCACTTCAATACCCCACTCTCCCTTTGAAACAAGCTGGAACTCTGGTGGCTCCCGGTCCTTAAGGAGTACCAGAACTCTGCTGCCTAAACCAAAGAAATTTAAAAAAATGTAAAACCTACAAGCATACATTCTCTGTGGTCACGTGATGGGGAACATGGCGGCTGGCTAACGCCGGTCGGGAGGATCGCAGAATCAAGCTGATGTTCGGAGACATAATGTAAGGCGAGCTGGCGCTGGCAACTGCTTTTTAAACCTACGGACTCTCTAATTGTTGTTTTAAATTATTTTTGCCTTCCTCGTATGGGTTTTGGCGCCCGTTTAGTATTTGCTGCGAGACGCAACTCCGCCCCCAGAGGGAGTTGGAGTCGGGCGGCTGTTTCTTTGAAGTGTGCCCGGCAGATTTTAACGACGCCGCAGCGTGTATGGAGAGGCGCGGAGAGAAAGGTTTGTTATACCTATGAAGTGCGTTTATGGATGATACAGGGTGGTGAGAACATAGTCATCACCCCCGTAAGAGGGGATGCTCCGGGAGCCCTGGGATCTATACCCCCCACAACAGTACCTCTTGAGCAGATACTTAATTTCAGCGTGACTCAGGAGTGGATGGAGAAAGGTCCTCCATTTGGTGACTCACCTCTAAATATTGGCAATACGGACAGTACGGAGAGAGTAAGAGCTACCGGTGGCCCCCTAACGGGTCAGGAACAGGAACAAAACATAACGGAGGCGCTGAATACCCTTGGGGGCTATGGGGAGGCTAACAGGGGTTCTCAATCTTTGTCAACAGGGAGGAGTAGATACCTCCTACATCCTGTTCCGGAAATAATAATACTGGGAGGGGGAAGCAAGTGAGCATTCCTCAAGCTGTGACTCCAGTCAAGAAACCCCCCAAAGGTGGTAAAATTAAAAAGTGTAGAGTGAGGGAAAAAGGCTCTCTGTCTAAACCGCCCCCCTCCCTCAGGTCCTATTTCAAAATGATGGAACATGTGGCAGGTTCTGTAAGGACTGAGGAGGTTATTGAAAGTGTAGGGAGTGGTATAGATGTTACAATCCTACATGGGAGACAGAATGAGCAGAGCGAACCATTGAGGTTGGAGAATCGCTTTTCCCCCCTCATCGGGATTGAGACAGAGAGTCTCCAGAATATTACACCCACGGTACATTCTACGCATGAAGTGGGGGCCTCACGGGGGGAGGCTCCCGCAGGCATTGAAGGAGGTCCGAGGCCAGAACACAGCCCACAGGAGGGGGTCCCATTAGTGGCCCAGGTGACAGATCTTCTACTTCGCTTGAGACAAGACGTTGCTTAAGTTCGAAACCTCTGAACAGAATCAGAAAGAGATTCAAGGAGAGTGTGGGATCCTCGAACAAAAGATCGATGGGATCGCCTCGCGTACGGCAGTATTGGAGGAGGAGGTGAAGGCACTGGGGGAGGCCGCTGTAATGAAATCTAAGGAAATAGCGGGCCTCAAGGAAGAGAATAGAACCCTACAAGACGATCTGGAAAGACTTGAGCTGCATGCGAGGCGAAACAATGTCTGCATTCAGGGGGTCATCGAAAATGCAGGGTCAGACATTAAAGGGTTTATATGTAAGTTACTGGGAGATCTGTTCCCGGACAGAATCGATATTGATTGGGGGTAAGAACTTCAAAGAGTCCACAGGGACCCCTATAGGCTGCATCCAGGGAGGAAGGCTCCAAGAAGGATCCTAGTAAACGTCTTAACTTTTTCAATTAAGGAGCTGGTGTTGGGGCGTGTGTTGAAAGATGGACAGTTGAAATTCGGGGACGTCACTTATCAAATTTGCTCTGATCTAGGCAAAAGGACTGCCCAGAGGCAGAGGGCGTTAGGTGAAAAGATGAGTGAACTAAATTTCCTGCCATGCTTAAGATAAAGTAACGAAATCAAATGTATACAATTAGAGACCCTGTAGAAGTGGATGCCTTGTTAAAGCTGATGGGAAGCTCAGAATAGCGATATAAAATGTATTTAGAATGTTCACATAGTTTATATACTGAAGCAGTATGTAAAAACATTTTTTTTATATATCTATATAAACACACGTAATAGGTATCTAATGTACATATAATAATACATTATTATGCCCTTTCTTTTTAGATTCTCTTCTCACTTTCATGATTCTTTCTTTGTCGCACGGTCAGACCTCAAAGGCTTTTGCCTGAGAAATAGGGTGGGGGGTTGGGAGCACTCGGGAGAAAAATAAAAAATATTGTCCTTACTCTGCTCTTTGGTTGGTGGTCTTCATTAGGATATGCAGACTTGCAAAGGGTGGCGCAATATAAGTTAAATTCTGAAGAGGTAGGCAGTAATCGGTTCCAATGATCGACAGATGAAAAAGAATTTAGTACACTTTGTGTCCTGGAATGTAAATGGCTTGAGGTCTACAAGGAAGTTAGCTCGAGTAATGGAGTTTCTGAAGAGAATTGAGGCCAATGTCATTTTATTGCAAGAAACCCATTTAATGAAACACAAATGTATAAACGCTCTTAAAAAATGGGCCTGGGTACAGGATATTTTGTGTTTAGATCAAAGTGGAAATACGAGAGGAGTAGCTATTCTTATAAGAAGCAACACGGGTATCGTACTGGAAAGCCATCAGACAGATTCTTCTGGGAGGTGGGTAATAGCTAAGATAAGAATACAAGGAAGCTCTGTGGTTGCTGTTAATTATTACGGGCCCAATGAGGACAACCCAGATGCACTAATCAAACTTGAATCATGTCTATTGTCATCTAGTGCCCCAGTGATTTTTGGAGGGGATTTTAATTTAGTCCTAAATAAAAGTTTAGATAGAACCTCCAAAGCTAAATATGTTACCCCATCAAAAACTATGGCGGTACTCAATACCATGATTAATGAGCTAAACTTAATTGACATCAGGAGACGCAAGATGGGTAATAAGAGGGATTTTACATTTTTCAGCAAAAAGTACGGCCACCATTCACGGATCGACTATTTTTTATTAGATCAGGAGTTGGTAACAGGGGTCGAAACAATTAAGCATATCTACCTGCCAATACTTTCCGATCATTCGGATGTCCTCCTATCACTAAATCTCCAAAATAAGAGGGGTATAATAAGGTGGACCCTGAACAGAACAATTCTGCTAGATGAGGGGATTACACTTAAAATGAAAAAGAGGCTGCGATCTTTTTTGAGGCCAACAACGGATCTGCAAAAGTTCAAATCATATGGGATTCTTTTAAAGCTTTTTTAAGATCCATAGGCACTGCTGTCATGATGGGTAAAAAACGTAGTATGAGGCACAATGAGGAAAAGCTATTGGAAACTATTAAAAATAAAGAGCGGGAGGTACAAAAGGCCTAATTTGAGAGCTCCAGTAACGTGGCCTCCCTTACGAAGCAATTAGAAATATTGGAAGTAGAATATCAAGGAGGCCTTGATAAGATACTATTGGACAGATGGAAGGTCAGCAAATTACAGCATTTTGCATATGGAAAGTCAAGGCTGATAAAGCTCGAAATCAAATAAGAAGTCCCAGAGAGCATACCACAGGCGACATAGTGGATACTAATTCTAGAATTGGGTCGGAAGTCTCTAGACATATGAGCCAATTGTACAAAGAAGATATCTCCCCTGGGAGAGACGATATTGAAGGGTTCTTTAAGGATATTGAACTCCCATATATAAGCGAGGATCAGAAGGCGACTCTAGTAGTCGAGATAACAGAGGAGGAGATCCGACAGCAGTTTAGAACAAGCATTGGCATAGCCAATAGGTCTCGCCTTTGGGACCTTATAAGTGTTTAGGCATGCAACAGTTGATGTTGACGCACCAAGGATATTGTGCTGCATCACTAAATACTTATAAGGTCCCAAAAGCGAGACCTATTGGCTATGCCAATGCTTGTTAATTAATTGTAATTAAGTTGAAATTCATATAAACACAAACAATGGTTGGTAAAGTTTGTTTGCTTGATTAAACGCTGCTATATAAATGGCCATATATGCATAGGTATGCGAGAAACAATGGTTCACTGAGGACAGTGAGTCCTATACAAGTTATCGTTGAAACGTCTTACTGAGAATTCCATTTAGAACCCAAATCAAATAGTTTAGTTAGCAAGGTAAGTATGGTGCAGGACATCATAAAATGATTTAGATGCAATTATTTTTTTTATTGCAACATTTCAACTTTTTTTCATTATTTTTAAAAGTTATAATGATCCAGTGCTCAGAAAAAAAGGGGATATATAAGTGCTCTAGTGAGTGAAAAACATTAAAAATTAAATAAAAAAATACTACACTCCTTTTGTAAGTATTTTATATAATGAAAGGAGTTTAGGTAGGTCGACGGCGCTTTCCATCTCATTCAGTCGAGATAATCATCAGGACAGGTGGTGAGCACTAAATATCTCTAGAGAAAGGAAAGAAAGGGGTCAGACAGAGTGACCCCATGTTGCCTGCTTAATGTTAAACAAGTAATCTACTTGTGAAGTGGAAAGGAGGATTGATAATTGTCACACAATTGGTGTCTACGTTGAAGTCCTTTATTTGTAACCAGTGGGGGAGCAAAAGGGGGGAGGAACCCCAGGTGCGCGCAGGATGCCGGTTAATGGGTCCAGGGCGGTGGATTTGTTTAATGAGATGGAACAGACCCTTTAGGAACGTAGGAGGATAGAGTTTTTTAGCACACACGTTGAAGAGGGTGATCGCTCACGAGTGGAGAGCAAATGTCAGCGGAACTCTGGTGATTGATCTCGTTATTTTTGTCAGGAGGCATTAATTGCCTATAATGAGAAACAGGAGATGTTTGAAAAAACCAATGTGGAGAGGTACAGTGGGGCTGCATGTACCGCGTAGGCCGATTCACTTATGTGGCTGGCTGGGATGGAGGGCAGCCAGCGGTGTGATGTGATTCCAATGCCGATGGGGGGACCAACTCTGAAATTGACAAGGAATAGTTTCAGTGCTGGCAAGGCATACGACAGACAACGCACTAGAAGTCACAAGTCTATAAGGACTTACTTGAGAATGATTCTGAGGGGGAAAGGAAGAGGACGGATTGACTCTGCCACTGGAGAGCACAGTTCCGGAACTACCCCTGCTGTAGAATGCAACACCGCCACAAGCGAGTTTAATCACTAACCGGAGAGCAAGGAGAAAGGCGCCGATAAATACAAAGAATGTTCCTGCCCTTATGGTGGCGCCGAGGGTCCGAACTTCACAGCACTTTCTGCAGCTTGCTGGGATCGCGAGGTGGTAAATTGGGCCGAATCGCTCTGTCCTCTACTGGTCTAGACTGCCCTTGGCTTCATTCGACGACATAGCCCCGCATAGAGGCACTGCATCGAAGGGAGGCCGAAATATTCGTACCCTTGCACCGGCGGCCTAGGAGGTAGCAACTTAAGAGAGCTCTCTGGATCACGGAGAACTAAGCAGCCGACAATCAGAAGTTGCAGTGGCGAAAGGCATCGGCTCCTGTGTGCCTGACTCTAAAAGCATCAAGTAAGGCTTACGTGCACTTCATTAACAAGCGTTGGCCGCGCACGAGCGGCCGGAGACGCAATATGTGGTGGGGGAGGGGGAGAAGCGGGATTTGTGTGTTGCCGAGCGTCATCTGGATCGCGATCGCTCTGAAAGCAAAAGATGACGCACGAGTTTTCAAAGTGCTGCTGGAGGCCGGCTGCGCGCGTGCACGATCGCGTGAACGCAAGCGTTAGGCCAGCCAGCAGCACTTTGAAAAGCCCACATACAAAATGTCTCTCCGAGCCAGTGCATGCGCTGGGCTCAGTGAGACCTAAAAATGGCCAGAGGGAAGGCCGCTGGGCCGGATGGCCTCCCAATTGAGATTTACCTTTGCCTCTTGGATAATGTGATCCCAACTCTTAAAGAGCTTTTTAATGTAATATTAAGAGATGGTTAAGATCCTCCCTTGAGCTGGGCTGAGGCAACGGTAAAATTGATTTTGAAACCCAATAAGGACCCTCTCTTGGTCGATTCTTATCGGCCCATTTCATTGTTGAATACCGATTATAAGGTTTCCCCAGGGATTTTGGCCACCAGGATAGCTAAGATCATTAAGTGTATCATACACACTGACCAGAGAGGCTTTATTCCTGGGAGGCAGCTCAACAAGCTAACTTTCTTAATGCTTGGTGTAGTTGATATCGCTGAAACCTATAATTTACCTGTAACGCTTGTGGCAGTGGATGCCGCTAAGGCTTTCGATCAGGTCCACTGGCCATATATCTGGGAAGTCCTAAAGAGATTTGGATTTCTTTTTAACATAATAAAGGCCGTTCAACTTTTGTACCGTTTACCAAGAGCAAGGGTCCTCGTAAACTGGGAGCTAACTGAATGGTTTAATGTATTGCGTGGAACAAGACAGGGGTGTCCCCTGTCCCCGCTTTTGTTTAATATGTACATTGAACCATTTGCGACTTGGATTAAAAAGGATACTAACATCGTTCCTTTTAGATCTAGAAATTTTGAGATCAAATTAGCTCTCTATGCGGACGATCTTTTACTCTGTACCCTGAATCCACAATTGTCCATTCCTATATTAATGACCAAAGCGGAAGTATTTGGGAAGATATCAGGATATAGGGTGAATACAAATAAGACTGAGGTCATGGAATGGAACCAACCAAAGCGATCATTGCAGTCAAAACCGAGCATGCGCTATCTTGGCATTATAGTCACGCAGAAATTGGCGGAAGTCACTACAGTGAACTGGAAAAAGATCCGCCAAGAAGTAGGGAGACTGCTGGTTAGATGGGCAAATCTCCCTCTAAATTTATGCGGTAGGGTTAACCTTATCAAGATGGTTATTTTACCCAAAATTACATTTCTTTTCAACTCTATACCATTATTTTTTTACAAAAGGGAAATTGCTAAACTTCAAGGAAAGCTGGGTAGCTTCATCTGGGCCTCCAAAGGTTCTCGCGTAGTTCTTGGAAAAGATTAAGGAGGAGACTGGAGAAGGGGGGCTTGCCCTGGCTGATTTGATGACTTATGGGCAGGCTTTTTTCTTTAAGAACTGTCGGGTGCTCCTAAATAAAGTAGATAGTTCTGTCATAGGAATCCTTTTTGAGGCAATGCTTGGTGAACTGAGGGAGGGGCAAGACCAATTCTTGATTAAGTTTGGAGACCCGAAGTTTTTCAAAAAAGTAAGATTGAAGATCTTATTGGGGGCTTTGAAAGTATGGGTCCTCATCCGTAAAAAAATAGCAATTCCCTATTATTCATCTAGGGCCCCGATCTGGGAGTCACCGGGGACCCCGGAGTGTTTGAATGACTCACTCAGCCTCCCATTAAGGAATGCAGGTATCTTTTGTTGGAGAGATTTGAAGATGGGAACTGAGGTAATTGGTTGGGAAGCACTGAATTTAATCACAGGGGGCCAACTAACCAGGTTCAAGTATTACCAGCTCTCTGCGTAGTGGGCGAGTCAAGACTGGAACGAGGAGGAAGATGATACCTGGTTAGACCAAGCAATAAACCTTGCACGGTTAATAAGGAGATAGCCTTGTGGTATCACCCTTTGGTCAATGCAGAAGATGACTTGGACAAGGATATTCAGAGGCTCTGGGGAGACGAGATGCTGAATATAAATTTGAGAGAAGCTTGGATGGGTTCTTTTGCAATGCTTGGAGAGACTGTCAAACCTGCCTATTTAAAACGCAACCATCTCTTCACTGCTTACAGGGTCTGTTGGTCCCCAGCAAGATTAGAAAAACTCTCAGGGTCACATTACGAATGCCCAAGATGCAGGTATTCCGCAGCGGATGATTTTCACATGTTTTTAACATGCCCAGCCATTATGAAGTTTTAGTCGGAGGTATGCGAGTTTTTAACTGAAGTCACAGGTATCTTAGTGAGGGTAAGCCCCCGCCTGGTATTTTTTTGGACTTTGTCATGATAATCCCACTGGCATGAGTAGACTAGATGCAAGGTTTATTTTTTATGTAATTCTTTTAGGAAGACGGGAGATTTGTAAATCATGGAAGTCGGATGTCCCACCTACTTCATTGGAATGCAAAAAAGGTGTAATATATATAAATAAGCAGGACTTAACATGTGACCCCAGCAGTCGAGAGAAAATATGGGTTAAGCTGGTGGATTGGACTCCAAGCCCGAGGTCCAATGATTAAGCCAATGTTCAGCCGCTAGTCTGGTTCCCTTCCGTGTTACGGGCACTCCAGGGAAGGGTGGAAGTGGAAACGGCTATTCTTCTTAAGTGGAATGACTCCAACCTGGCCTGGTTTACCAGAGAAGGATGGGAGTATAGCCAACAAGTAAATTGGCAGAATGAGGACAAAAAAAAAAGTTTACATTCTCTGGCATTGCCCCGAGAATTTGGAACTCCCTACCAGTGGGAAAAAGACTAATTCCCTAAACATTTGCCTTCAAAAGGGAATTTAAAGCTCTACTAATGAACACTGCGCTAAACTAGAAGCTTCTCTCCTCATACCTCGATACTGTTTAACTGCTGTACCTTCATCTCATATGTTGCGGCCTGTCGCCAGCCACAATGTCCTTATTTGCTCCGGTTGTTTATTGCTTGTCTTGTTTACTTCCCTCCTGCAGCTATCTTACTATGCCTTCCACAACCATAGGTAAAGAGCACTGATACCCGCTTGGGTCATGTTCGCGCTATACAAAATTTTAAATAAATAAAACTCAAAATATCCAATGATCTTGTATCATATTCAAACAAATGTAATTCCACAAAGTTCTTTGAGTAATGGTCAGGAGAACCTCCACAGACAGTTCTTTAAAAGGAGCAGATTATTTAGACCAGAGAAATTTACAATCTCTTTATTCTTTCTTCTTCTCCTATTTACCCAACATTTATAGTTTATGACAGCTTTCTGTACAATGGCTAAGCCAAAGCATTTCGTCACTACCATGGGACTTCATCACCCCCTACAAAAATACTTACAAACAACATTTATAAACAATAATAAAAAAAAATTATATTACATAAATCCAAACCATCAACAGATAGAACGAGTCATCCTAATTTTTCACATTGAACTGTAGTGGTTTTGTAAAACCCCTGACCAGCCTCAATAGACCGATATCGTATAACTTTCTATCTATCAAAATTCATACCACATCGCCATCAATGGAAGACAAAATCAGTTCAGTTGTATTAGCCATGAGTCACTTTAGGCTGATCATTGTCATGATATTAATATAATAAAATACTTAAATTTTCTAATGCAATTTGATGTTCATTAAACATAATCTACAATCATTAAACCTAAAATATCAATGAAGATGCATTTTTCCATACATTCATCTTTTTGAGACTGTCAATGAAAAACAATTTAGCACATTATTACAACTAGACCCCTTCCTCAGCATGCACATGTTCACATAAAAGCCCACCAAATGTATGTGGTGTTCGTCATGACTGATTATTATAAATCGTCTCCCATGTTCTATTGCCCATTTAAGTGTATGCACTGCACTTCAGATGGCAAGAATTCTGATCTATTGTCACTAACAATATGGTGTGGAAATCCCTCGCTAGTGAAGACTTCCTTCAGAAAGTCTAAAACATTATTTGTAGTTGGATTTTCCATGAATTTTAACTCCATTATTTTGCTGTAGTAATCAATAGAAACAAGGTCAAATCTAATTTCTATAGATAATTTGTACATTGGTCCTATGAAATCTATTCCCACCTTTTGCCAGGGCTCATCAAGGAAAGGTACAGGAATTAAGGGACATGACTGTGTGCGTAATGATTTATCTGCATCTTTACATATGTAGCAATTTTGCACAAACCTCTCAACATTTCGGTCCATGAAGCACCACCAATTTTCCATTCTTAATCTTTTTTTGTGCCCCTTATTCCGGTATGTCCTTCTTGACATAACTTAAGGACCTCTGGCCTAATTTCTAAGGTGGGGCAACCAATTTATAATTTCTTAGATGATGGCATTTATGATGGTCAATTCATAGTTGGCTTTCCAATATGGTTTTACAGAATCCTCCAATTGTTTTTCTTTAAGCCACCATTTTGCGACGAAATGAGATACTTGATGCTATTCTACATCAGTGCAAATAGCAGACAGCCATTTCTTTCTGCTCATGAGATTCATGCCTCCAGCTTCATCAGACAAGTAAGCAACCGCTACATCTTCATACATGTAATACAAGTCCTCCTCATCTCCTTCATCTTTGCATGGCATACATGCCAAAAAGTCTGCCACAATATTAAATTTACCTGGCAAGTACTCTATATCAAATACATACTCGTATTGCGCTTGGATCGCTACATGCTCACGGACGCATTGCTCCCCACATATCAGCAGTTTATTATTTGGGCAGGACGCACTCTGACTATAATCCACATATAATAGAGCTGTTCTGGGAGCAACCTCACCTCCCGGTTCCGACCTGGCGATTACAACCAGACTTGCTATTAGACGCACCTTTTGGGAACCTGTTAGCGGCCAACATCACACAATACTTAGAGAATAATACCGACACGGCCACGACCCCTCAGATAGAGTGGGATGCATTCAAAGTTGTCATTAGGGGGAACTGCCTCGGAGCACAAGCGAGCATGCGGAGGCAACTGGAGGCAGATCTGACACGCCTAGAAAATGCACTGCTCCAAGAGGAGGACACAGCGCTGGAAGGCAATGCTGTACCTCTAGAAAACCTTAGAGAAGAACACTCTGGATTGCTCGACCGACTCCGCAATTTAAATTATGCAGCACATTCTGTGCGCACACATCATATGGGACACAAACCTGGTAAGTTGCTGACGTGGCTGATTCGACAAGACGTGGCAGCCGCCCCCGTGACGACAATACGAACGGTACAGGGGATTGAGGTACATACCCAGAAAGACATACATCGTGCCTTTGTGGAACACTACACCGCAGTATACAGGTCCTGCTCGGTAGCCACGGACACCGACATACAAGACTTCTTATCCACCACAACGCTGCCGCAGCTAACAGACCATCAGCGGGAGGATTTGGGTGCCCCTCTGCTATCGGAGGAAATGAGAGATAGCATTTATGTACTTTCAAATGGCAAAACGCCGGGTCCTGATGGACTGCCGGCTGAATTTTATAAGGCATACTCAGATGTGCTAATACCAGAACTGCTGCGGGTATTTGAGGCGGCACTGAAATGTGCAACTCTCACACCCACACAAAATGAAGCCACGCTGGTCTCACTATTGAAGCCTGGCAGAAACCCTGAGAATTTGGGCTCTTATCGCCCACTAACTTTGTTAAACACAGACTACAAAATCCTTGCCTCCACCCTTGCCAAGCGTATAGCCCCGTTTGTGCCGTCTCTGGTACATGCAGATCAGAATGGATTTGTTCCCGATAGAAGCACTTCCTTTAATATCCGCAGGTTGTTTAGAATTCAGAGATGTGCAGCAGAGACCTGGCCTAGGTCTGGCTGCCTGATACTGGACCTGGAGAAGGCCTTTGACTCGCTGGAATGGCCGTATCTAGCGGCAGTTCTGCGCAAGTATGAGCTAGGAGATGAATATCTACAATTAGTGCAATTGTTGTATCAACGCCCAACAGTGAGAGTCCGTACGGGCAAGCTCCTGTCGGACGAAATAAGGGTGAGACGAGGCACTAGGCAGGGATGCCCCTTGTCGCCGCTGCTCTTTTCCCTGGCTATAAAGCCTTTGGCAGCTCTCCTCCGAGAGAGTGGCGCGCATTGGGGCATCCCTTTAAGCGACGGACTACACGCAGTGTCACTATATGCTGACGATTTGTTATGATACATAAGAGACTTGCATGCTGTGCCGCCGGCAATTTCAGCATTGTTCCGCAGGTTTGAAGCAGTGTTGGGCTTTAGGGTAAACTGGGCCAAGTCCGGTGCCTACTCTTTCTGCGAGAATGTGGCCGAGGCAGATATAGTAATCAACGGGACTGTGCTAAACTGGTATCCAACTACGCTCAGATACCTAGGTGTGTGTGTATATGTATATGTATATGTATATGTGTATATGTATATGTGTATATATATATATATCTCCAGGAGATGTGCTGGAGGGTAATCTGGTTCGAGCCATTTCCTCTATAAGAGCACAGATGCAATTCTGGAGGACGCTGCCGCTCAATGTGATGAGCCGCGTCACCTTAACAAAAATGATAGTACTGCCTAGACTCCTGTATTATTGTGTGAATCTTCCGGTGTATGTCCCGGTTAGACTGTTTAGAGATTTGGAGGGGTTAATCCGAGGCTTGATCTGGAATACAGGGCGCCCCCGAATTGCACTACAGAAACTATACGCACCCTCAAAGTGGAGGGCTGGCAGTACCAAATCTGGAGCTCTACTACATAGCCGCACAACTACAGTGGGTCGCGAAGCGGCTCAGCGGGAAAAATCTAACGGACACTGGGACGGAGACAACAATCTGGACGCAGAATCAGATCTGTGGACTGTTCCACCCACTGGCAAAAGTTCCCCGACCAACGCAGATATATATTTTTTTTTTTTAGTTTTTTTTTTTTTTAGTTTTTCAAAAACCTTTATTGAGATATAGTAAATAGACATAGCAGACTGCCGTATGCTCCTTATGCAATGGGTTACTTCAGAAAACACGTCTGTTACGGTCCTGACCAACGCAGATATATATCGAATTGGCACATAGATGCTACAAGAGGAGCCTCCACCTCACGAAAGGCACACTCCCATATGCACTGACACTACCTCTTATAGGGACGCCTAGGGGCAGAGATTATATAACTGACACGACACTGATGCCTTGGAATGAGGCGGGAGTGGAGACACTTGGAGATCTATACGTAGATGGTACCTTGTTGACATTTGAGACACTAACAGCAGATACTGGGTTTACCAAGGGGCCAATTTCTCACATATGCAACTATTACACGGACGCTTACTCTAGCATGGGGGGGGATATCACAAATGAACCGCCGGCGCATCAATTATTGCAATATCTGCATGTGATGGGGGAGGAGTCGCATATAATACACTGGCTGGTGCAAGCCCTTCTCAGTCATACATTGAAGCTGCTACAGAGGCTTCGCGCTTATTGGACTGAAGACAGAGGCCGCCCCTGGACGGTTAAAGACTGGGAACGAGTTTTAGCCAGCGCCACACATGTACCGCGTAACTCAAGATTCAAACTAATACAAACATAAATATTACATAGGGCGTATCTTTCACCAGATAAAATTAACAAATATTTTAATATCAACACCTCTGAATGCCCGCGGTGCCGCATTCTGGGTGCTAACCTGTTGCATATGCTGTGGTCTTGCCCCAAGCTTCACACTTACTGGCGTGCGATATTGTAAACGCTCACTACATAGACTAACATGGAAGTACATGACACTTGGGAGGTCTGTATCCTGGGGTTCTATAAAAGGAATAAAACACATAGAGCGGTGTGAGAGGGATGGGCAGAAAGTAAAGCGAGGAGGTCTTAGGTAGGGCTGAATGATGGCTGCATTTATTGAAAAACAAACAAAACAACAAAATCCATTAAGCGGCGGGGTATAGAGGTTGGGGCTTGGATGTCGTCTTCTCCCGTTGGTTTGGTGAGGGGTGGTCTTCTCCCGTTGTTGGAGCGATGTTGGCACAACCCCGGAGTACAAAAGAAAAAAGGGAAAGGACAATCAGTAGGGTTGCCTCGACTGTTTCAGGCCAACGTGAAACTTGTTATGTTCCACCACTGTAGGTTTTAGAGCACCACTGAGGTAGTGAAGGGGTGTGGCAGTCAAGAAACCTTGGAAGACCGGTTCCACAAAAGCGGGGGGGGAAGGAAGAAAAGGGTCCACACAAAAATAACGTCCAAGTGGAACGGGAGTGAGGGAACGACCGCCGTAACAGAGACCCACAAAAGAAGATGACAAAAAAAGAAAAAACAAAACTGGGAAGATAGGATGATGTGTACGGCAGAGGAGTTTTGTGACCACCACACGTCCCTGAGTGCCCTGAGTCTCCCAGACTCGCCTCCCCTTCCCTATGTTTCTGTCCCCGGCCCTGTTCCACGTACCACTGGAGCCACAGCTCTCCGGAGCTGTGGCGGTGTTACTCCTCCGGGGGTGTCCACCACTCTTCCCGTTCGGCGTCGCCTTTTCCTCCGGAGGGCTGGAGCTCTTCGTCCTCCTCTCGTCCTGGCTCTTCGTCTGCTTCTCGTCCGGGCTTTGCGTCTGCTTCTCGTCCTGGCTTTCCGTCTGCTTCTCGTCCTGGTCTTTCGTCTGCTTCTCATCCTGGCTTTCCGTCTGCTTCTCGTCCTGGTCTTTCGTCTGCTTCTCGTCCTGGTCTTTCGTCTGCTTCTCGTCCTGGCTTGGTACACCCTTGACCTGTCTCTGCTCCACTGCTTCGCTCTTCTTCTCCCGGCACCTTTCTCCCGCGCGCCTCTATCTCGGCGTCTTCCTGGTTTTCAGCGCGAGGGTCCGCCCCTACAGCCCACGACGTCTTCCGCCATTGGCCGACACCCCGGGAAGGGTGTTCTTGGTCCTGCGAAGGAGAGGAGCCGAAGGAGGTTAACCCTGTCTGTGCTGGACCCTGGCTAGCGAGAGGTAGCTTCGTTATGTTAGGGGTTTCCACAAGGGTCATGGGCGGGGTGATATCCAGGTCCTCCTCACAAGCGGGCTTCCGATTTCGAGGCCTAGGACTCATAGCAGCGAAACGGCTCATAACCAAACGATGGAAACACAAGGACCCACCAGAGGTATCACACTGGAAGAAGTCCCTAGAAGTGTGGGCGCAGGCAGAGAGCACCACCCTACACAGGGAAGAAACGGCGGAGTTGAGGAAGCATCCCATTGCACAGACCTAGGGTTGATATGTTCAGAACGCTAGTGCGCTCCGATACCCCACAGCAGCCACCGCCCGCACAGCAGGTGGGGCCTAACACTTGATGTATTACCAGAAAGTAGAGGATGTGCTGCACCTGTATGTTATTCCAACCACAATGATTAGATCAGACCAAGCCTCTCATTCCTTGAAGATGTTAAACAGCAGCAGGCGTAACCCTGACTGCCACACGCCCGCATCGCCAATAGAAGTAGCAGCCCACGCTCACTAATGACGCACTAATCTAGGCATGGCTACACCAAACAAAGACATACCGGGTACTGGACACATATTCCTCAACATATCGACATCTCTTGATTGCTTAGTTTTACTATTAGTTATTTAAAAAAATTTGGTTGAATGTTATAAAAAAGAGAAAAAAAATATCTTCTGAGCAGAGGCGACATTTATATGTATATATGGATCTGTTTATTCTAGACATGTTTTAAGGTATACTTTAACAGTTGCGACCGACAATGAATAGCCTTCTCATATAGGTGTTGCTTACTCTTCATTTATTTTGATTCAATGTTCTTGCCTCTATCGCACCATAGATTACTGTCGGAAATAGGCATACCAAACACTTTTCTCCTGGCGCTCGATTGGAGATGACAGAATGTGCGGGCTGTCAATGCCCAAGATGATAAACAACTGGATGAGCATCCATACACTGTAGTTACCAATGATACCAAGTTCATGTGAAGGACACACGCTGATTTCTTTATACAAGTGATGTTATAAGGAAAGTGATGCTTGTTGATGCTAGACAATGGATATACTGTACCAGGAAATAAAAAAAAAAAAGAAAATTTACTAATAAAGATATTCAAACAAAAAAATCAAATACATACTCGTATAACTAGCATGGCAATTTCGCAATAAGAGGAGACACCTTTTCAGTACTGCATTTGCTCAATATACTTAGCAAGGGTTTGTGGTCTGTACGAAAAAGAAAGGGTTAACCCCATAGGAAACTCAAACTTTGCTACTGCTCACACACAAGGCAGAAGTTCTCTTTTGATTACAGTATAGTAATTTTCAGATTCTTTTAGTTGTCATTAAAAGTAAGCAATACGTTGGCTTCTCTGTTGTCTGTTTTGACCTAATACTGCACCGAGTCCAATCTGGCTAGCATCCACAGTCCGAAATGAACAAAGAGATTCATCAGAGGATTTTAGAGTTGAAGCGTTTTATATTTCTTTCTTTAACAGGTGCTTACTACTGTCACAGATATTGTTCCATGCAAAGTCTGTATCCGTTTTGACTAACTTTTGCAGAAAGTCTACAGCTCCTCCCCATTGTTGTGTTCGTGCCCGCTCACACACCCACGTTCTCCTGCATTGCACGCCCGGAAGGCGTTCATCTGATGGCCGCCTTGGGAGTTCCTGTCGCACTTGTGGTTTATCCTCCTAAGTGGGGCTATGGGCTGGAGATCAGAGACCAAAGTGCTATTTTTGGATTTTGCTGGATGCAGGGCCTGTGTAGTGGTGTGCAGCGTTTCACCAGGTCACATCTCTACTCTTCCCTGGTGAGAGTGGCCTGGGGGGGGGAGAGAAACTGAGGGAGAATGGCAAGGGGATTGTGGCTGCAGTAGCTGCAGTTCTGCGTCGTGTTCCATTGTCTCCCGTGAGCTGTCCCGTAGCCATTGAGGAGCTTGGTCCAAATCCTGGTCACCTTGTCTGCCCGTGCTGCGTTTAGCACCTGACGTCACTGCACCCGACCCATTCGTGGAGGCGGAGAGCTTTAGGTTTACGGCAGGGCGTGGGTTCTTCTTTTGGCTTTGCGCTTTTGACCAGCAGTGACCTTCACTGTCATTGACCTGATTACCTCTATCTTCTGGGAGTGACTGGGGAAAAAACAGATGGGACTAATACTTATTGGAGGTCCTGGTGATCCAGGCTTAGTCTTGGCTTGGCTTTTCGTCCCAGAACTTAGTCAGTTGTAGTCTACTGAAGTCTTCTGAAGCTGTGAGAGACTATTGAAGTCTGGCTGCTGGAGTCTTTTAAGGCGGCTGTGAGCAGATACCTGGATATCTATTAGTGGTGTCTGAGTGGAGGCAGCGGCCTATGGCAACCTGGAGAGGAGTAAGTGACTAGTGTTCGACATTGTCCATCCTATTTGCCTTCAATTACTTTTATTTTCTTCTCTTTAGGCTGACATTGTCTCACAAGTGACCCTGGCTTTTAGCTGAGTAACTGGGTAAATAAGCAGCCACACGGGAGGGATAACGCCTCTACCAGTTCTGGTACAGGAACTACATTAGACTCATTTCTGGTGTGGGCTAGTGTCGAAGGATTTGGAATGGCAGAGAGACAGCAGTTGCTGGAACCTAGATAAGACCTAAGCCCCGTTACTTCTTGCGTTCTCTTGTGTCGCAACCTGTAAGATCTGCTCATAATGAGGCAGTCTCAGGAAGCACTTCGCTCACTGAGGCTGTTTTGTTTGGGCCAGGAAGGGCAACAGCATAAAGGGGGTCTGTTCCTAGTGTATCTAGTCCACTACAGCTATATCTGGTCCCAGTCTTGGCCCTTGTCCTGGTCTTGGTTCTGGTCCAGATTACAATAACAGTCCATGTTAGCCAATGGCAAAAAAGAAGAGGATATTGAAACCAGGCCCAGCCTCAGTTACGGTCAAAAAGCTGGAGCCAAAAACTAGATTTACTCTGCAGAATCCGGGGCCTCTGCATCAACCAGCTTCCCCCCAGTTATGATACAAGACATTGGCCAGGCAGAGTTAAATGTGTTTGAGAAAAGATTAGTAGAGAATAATACAGTGGTGCCTAACTTCTGCCATTGTACCGATCCTGGAGATACTAAATACCCTGGAAGGGGGATTAAGGAATCAGTCTCTAAGATTAAGCCTACCTCAGCCCCTCCTCCCCCCAGCTTCTATGTCCACACGTGAAGCAATACATCTTTTAAACAACTCTAGTGCCATGGAAATTTATGGGGGCCCTGATAACCAGCCTCGATCTTAGCAGGAAACTCGGGTCCCATTTCCTCTTCAACTAAGTCCTCTGCTACAGTAAAGAGACTTGATACAGCCCCAAGGGGTCCCCAGTCGCAGGCCAGGCCCAGTTGTGGAGAGTCAAAAGATCCGCCTGCCACCGCTGACCATTCTCACCCCCATCAGCTCTTCGACCACAAGCATATCGAGTCTTACACTTGCTGCCAGAGTGTTGCCTGAATGTAGCAATGCTGGTGGGTGTAACTCCTGCTCCAGTGCACACAAATGAAAATTACGCTGCTCCGAAAAATTGTGTGTGCCACTGGCTAGCGGGAAACTCCTCACCGACTTGGGAGTTTAACGACCATGTCATGGTGAGGAGAGTCGGTTGGATTGGGCCTTCCCCAAAGGCACTGGAAGTAGACTGTATTGTGGTCAGCTGCAGGTTCCCAGAGTTGGCATTTCGTTTGATTAAATTTGATACTAGGAGTGGGGTTAAGGGTTTTCCTGATTTGCTTTCTGTTGTCCCTCTGGGTTACTTTTATTGTGTATTTGCATCGGGCGTCCAGGGGGAAAGGGCTGTTTCCTTGCTACACCCTTGTGTAGACTCTTGGAGAGCTCATGGGATCCCTACATGTAACTGTTTCCTGATACTCTCAAAGTTAGATACAAATGACTGACTTGATCCTTATGCTGCCCACTCAAAGGAGCAACGCTCCCGGACAGAAGTGTCTGCCAGAGCCAGATGGCACGCCACTAAGGGCAGGACAGGGTTGTTACATGAAGGCTTGGTGGGTATTGGGAATGCCAAGGAGCCTCAGACATTAATGATTTCTTCAAACGAACCCCTCCCCCCCCCCCCCCAACCAGATGGTCACCATCTTAACTGAAGATAGCTCTCCCACACAGTGTACAAAGAGTTTGCGGTTTCTCTCCTGGAATGTGGCAGGGATCCACCAAAGGATTTCCTATAATGATTGATTAAGCTTTGTTGAAACCTTCACCATCATATGGTGTCAGGAAACATGGCCTAAAAATATATTGCAATTAACGGGTTCAGGTTATTTTGTTCACCCGATGTTTCTTCACCTGCTGGCATGGGGAGGGGTGTTCTCCTAATCCTGGTATCAACTGCAGTGGGGAATGTTCAAGTAAAGGAATAGTTTTATACTCCTCATTGGCATCTGGTGAAGATATCGTACACCAAAGTGTTTAATATAATTTTAATTAATTTGTATTATAGTTTCGTTGGCACTCAATCGGTGGGACTCATTGAGGAGTTTGAGCATATTCTCCAGGATAAAATAGATGAAGAATTGAAGGAGGTTTCTCTATTATGGGTGGGTGATTTTAATATAACAAAATGTCCCTAGAGTGGGAACCATGCTTGTGGAATTAATAATGGGCTGGGTGAGCCTGCTGGTCATTTTACGCACTCAGCATATGGGATAGCATTAGCAAGGCTAAAATTAGTTAATAACGTGACCTTTGCAATAGGTATAATGGCGGAAAACCAGACCGATATCCCAGCATTTGTGTGGAGAGGTAAAGGAAGTACCATTTACCATATTCTAGTGTCAGATGCCTCGCCCGCTAATATAGAGAAAAAAACATTGCAAGGTCTTTCCCTCCCCTTTTAGCCATTCTTATGCTATTGCTGTAATGCTTGCCTGTACGCCTTTAGTTTCCCCTACACCTGATAAAGACCAGCCTAAGGGGGTGCACAGAAAATGGCAACATGTCGATCCTAGCAAAAGCTTCATAGAAGTGGTGAGCAAAAATTATATGGAAATTTTAAATTGCTTGGGAGAAAACTGCAAGCCAGCTACAATATGTGAAGACTTTATGAGGATTTATAATTAAATTTCTGATTCATTACTGATTAAGAACCCACGGTCGATGCACTCTGTTTGCACATGGCTTAATTCAGAATGTACAAACACCTATAGAGTTTTAAAAAGTGCAACTTTTAAAATCCCACGGGACGCAATGAAGGGGAGGTAGGCCAGAAGGAATTACAAAAAAGCTATTGAAAAAAGAAAGGCTGAAATAAGAAATAAGGCCTGGAACGTTCTAGAACAAGTAGCAGTCCTGAAAGATAATCAAGCCTTTTTGGGATATAGTGAATAGCCCCTTTTTTCACCAAAAAGCCTCAGGCGGGTATTGATTGCCATATATTGGAGCATAAATGGGTTGCTCATTTTGATAAAATATTTAACTTCGTAATGCCTGAAAACAAATCATGCCTCCCTGCTGAGCCCGTTGCATCCAACGCGCCACTGGTTGAATTTAGAAAGTCCATTTCTGTAGGTGAAATATGCACAGCTATACTCCACTCAGCATCAGGTAAGGCAGCAGGACCAGAAGGTGTGCCAGTGAAGATTTTAAAATTTTAAACACAATTTAGAACTCTGGGTCCTGCGCTCAGAAATGTTTTTAGGTTTATAATAGTTGGGGGGGAGGAGAGTGGCAATTGAGTCATGGAGGCAGTCAGTCACAGTGTATATATATATATATATATATATATTCACTGAAAAAACCATAGGTTTCACACATGTTATAGTTAGCTGGACATTTTACTGATAAAAAACCAATGAAATTCCCCCGTTATAGTTAGTGCAGGCAACTATAACTCACGCGACCGCAATCCTCTGCTGATGCTAATACTGTATTTAGACACTTATTTGCCCATGTCTTCTTCCATTAAATTTTAGCTATACATATATTACAAATATTTTTTTTCCATAAAGACACATATGTCATCAGCAGAGGATTGCGGTCGCGTGAGTTATAGTTGCCTGCACTAACTATAACGGGGGAATTTCATTGGTTTTTTATCAGTAAAATGTCCAGCTAACTATAACATGTGTGAAACCTATGGTTTTTTCAGTGAATTTGCAAGGTTTTTTAAATGCTAATTCCTAACTATAACGTGTGTGAAACCTATGGTTTTTTCAGTGAATTTGTACGTTTTTTTAAATGCTAAGTTACTTTACGCCATTCGTGGCGTGCGCGCCCAGTTAACGCAGTTCGTTCCGTGCGCGCACGGTGCGCTTCGCGCACCGTGCGCGCACAGTGAGCACGCGGTGTGCTTCGCGCACCGAGCGCCCACTTTACGCAGTTAGTGCCGTGCACGCACGGTGGTCACGCGGTGCGCTGCGCGCACCGCGTGCCCACGTTACGCGGGATGGGCCATGTACGCACGATGCGCTTCGCGCACCGTGCGCACATGGAGGACATATTATGCGCTTCGTTGTGAAAGGTAATCTTTTACATTTTCAGCTGGCACTATATGCCATGCTCAAATGGTGCCCTTCGGGCGCCATTTGCACACGGGGTGGGGATAGTGTGGATAATTTTTTTTTTTTTATTAATTTTTACCGTACGCGTCAGGTAAGCGTAATCGGCGATTTTTCGAAAAAAAATAAAATTGAATTTTTGGCCTTGGGGGTTCTTTGGGGACACCTTCATCAATGCTAGGTGGTTAGGAACTGAATACACTGCCCCTTTAGATGTTTTTTGCCTTTGTTTTTGCTGCCCCACTCAGAGTGCGAGAGAGAAAATGGCGGACGCCGCTTCCTGGTTTCGACCGATTCGAATGTTTACTTAGATCTAACAGCCAATCAGAATCGCGCTCGCGCACGGCACCGTACGCGTACGGTAAGCTTACCGTAAGCGCACGGTAAGCGCACCGTAAGCTGCCACAGATATATATATTGATTTAAATGCTATTTTCTCAGGATCTACTGAACAGATTTACACCAAACCTACAAAAGGCACTTCCTTGACCTGAGGACTACCTCTCTGCCAAATTTCAAGTAACTCTGTTCAGCCGTTCGGGCTGTAGCTGTGTCTAAAGGTCCTATGGAAAAATGCATGGGAAAAACGCATTTTGGGACCCCCCTTTTTTCTCAGCCCCCGCTTGACGAATCCCCCCGAGACTTTCAGGGTAGGAGCGGAGCGTAGCGCCCCACCTATTTTGAAAATTTCGCGAGGATTGCTCGACCGGCGCCAAAGTTATTCCAAATAGAATGTTGCGGATTTCCTATGGAAACAGGGTCCTAACTATAACTATCTACTGGCGACCGCCAGTAGATAATATATATATATATATAATCTACTGGCGGTCGCCAGTAGATAGTTATAGTTACAACCTAGTTTCCATAGGAAATCTAAAAATTCTATTTTGAATAACTTTGGCGCCGGTTGACGAATCCTCGCAAAATTTTCAAAACTAATGGGGCGCTCCGTTCAGCTCCTACCCTGAAAGTCTCGGGGTGATTCGTCAAGCGGGGGCCGAGAAAAAAGGGGGTCCCAAAACGTGTTTTCCCCATGCATTTTTCCATAGGACCTTTAGACACAGCTACAGCCAGAACGGCTGAACAGAATTACTTGAAATTTGGCAAAGAGGTAGTCCTCAGGTCAGGCATGTGCCTTTTGCATATATGGTGTAAATCCGTTCAGTTGTTCCTGAGAAAATCAAAAGTAAAATCATATACATATCTGGGCGGAGCCTAACCACACATCTCATTGTGAGATCTGATTGGCTGTCAGCACTTCATCCAAGAAGTGTTGGCAGCCATCTTGGGATCAATATACATGATAGCACCTCATTAAAAAGCATTGCAGTTAATAGAAGGTTTTAAGACCTTAGTTACATTATAAATCATTTGTTGATGGTACCATTCTCATTTTAGGAATTGTAGTATGTTCTAAGGTGATTTTACCATGTGAAAAAGCCTTCTGCTGGGATATCATGAATCATGTTTGAGAGAATACTATTTTCACATGCTTTTCCCACAGAGGTTTGGAAGGTGATCTATAAGCTAAACTGAGAGCATATTTTCTGTAAATTCACATTATCTTTCTCAGTCATGTGAGAATGAAGTTTGACATTCTCAGTAAAACATGTACATCCAACAAGGGCAGAGACTGTCAGTTGATTCCTTTGTGTTCTACTGCAGCTTCCCAGAGTGTTCCAAAGAACAACTAGAGCGCTAACAGTCTTACTTATGACAAAGGTATGGCACACCTGAAGCCATCTTGATTGGAATAAAGTGGTAACATTTAAAACATTTAATTTAAAAAGGAACAAAATGAGAGGGTTCATTTTGCCATAGAATGTATGATTAGTGCTGCAGAAAGAAAAATTAGGGCACATTTTGAGTGACTTCTCAAATCCTCTTCTATTTCATTAAAGAATTCTGACATGCAGACTGAAACATGCACTTTCAATACCAGCAACAGACTTCCCTGGTGAGCAGTAGCTTTACTACAGTGATCTAATGAGCAACTAGAGTGCTAACATTCTGAATTTATGGCAAATGTGTGACACATCTGAATGCCTTCTTCATTGAATCAAAGTAAAAAAACTGACAGTATGCTTACTGAGGAGACTGCAGTAAATGAGGAAATTGGGAAACTTCATAACAAGTCTCCCAAGATGGCCACCAGAGACAAAAGAGCCCAAATGTAGCACAAATATCACCGAGATGTAGCCCAAGTATAGCCCAATGACAGAAATCCCAGATTGTTTTAAAGAACAACTAGAGCGCTAACAGTCTTACTTATGACAAAAGTATGGCACACCTGCAGCCATCTTGATTGGAATAAAGTGGTAACATTTAAAACATTTAATTTGCAAAGGAACAAAATGAGGGGGTCCTTTTTGCCATAGAAATTATGACTAGTGCTGCATAAAGAAAACTTAGGGCACATTTTGACTTCTCAAATCCTCTTCTATTTCATTAAAAAATTCTGACATGCAGACTGAAACATGCACTTTCAATACCAGCAGCAGACTTCCCTGGTGAACAGTAGCTTTACTACAGTGATCTAATGAGCAACTAGAGTGCTACCATTCAGAATTTATGGAAAATGTGGGACACATCTGAATGCCTTCTTGATGGAATCAAAGTAAACAAGCATTGAAAATGCAATAGGTCTCGCCCTCGTTTAAGTTAAAACAATTCTGTTTGTAATTAGGTGGCTTTTTAGCTTTGCTTGTATTAGTGTTTTTCAAACTTTCATGTACATACCATGCATATGTATGCATATATGTATATGTTTGCATGAATTTATATTTATATAGATATGCAGATTATATTTATATGTTCATATATTCACTGAAAAAAACATAGGTTTCACACACGTTATAGTTACGAATTTGCATTTAAAAAACCTTGCAAATTCACTTAAAAAACCATAGGTTTCACACATGTTATAGTTAGCTGGACATTTCACTCGTAAAAAACCAATGAAATTCCCCCGTTATAGTTAGTGCAGGCAACTATAACTCACGCGACCGCAATCCTCTGCTGATGACGTCAGATATTACATCACTGTATTTAGACACTTATTTACCCATGTCTTCTTCCATTAATCTTTAGCTATACATATATTGCAAATATTTATTTTTCATAAAGACATATGTCATCAGTGATGTAATATCTGACGTCATCAGCAGAGGATTGCGGTCGCGTGAGTTATAGCTGCCCGCACTAACTATAACGGGGGAATTTCATTGGTTTTTTATGAGTGAAATGTCCAGCTAACTATAACTTGTGTGAAACCTATGGTTTTTTAAGTGAATATATATATATATATATATATATATATATATATATATATATATTAATCCACCAATTCCGGTTTAAAGATAGCGGTCTGTCGCCGGCGGTCCGAGTTTGGAAACCGGATTTCCAAAGTTATTCACTCCAAACAATCTCACGTATCTTTGAGAAATACTCGGACTCCCAAGTTGAATGCAAAGGATTTATTTACAAGTGCAGAACGACGCGTTTCGCCATTACGGCTTGTTCACGCTCGAACTCGCAGTAAAACACATCAAATTTAAATTACATCAATTAGAAGATGGACAAGTCACAACAACGTGAGAATTTCATGTTACTCTCGCGGCCATCTTTGAACGGTGTGTCGATCTCAACAACGGATGAGGTATTGACTCAAAATTAAATCGTCATATATTACACATTTGTAAAACCATATAGAATATATACATATCTTGTTGTAATAAAGCAGAATATGCAATATACATTGTCATATATGTAAAAACTACAAAACCTCATGTCGAATTGTGTTTGTGCGAAATTCAATAAAGTTACCGACTTACATGTAGCCCAAGTGGGCATTAATCCAACTCATATCTTGAAATAGAAGGTATGTTGCAACACATCGTGAATCGAATCGTGTTTATACAAAATTCAATAAAGTTGCCGACTTCAATGTAGCCCAAGTGGGCATTAATCCATCACAGATCCTAAGATAGAAGGTATGTTGCAACACATCATGAGTCGTGCCATAAATATTTAAATTCTAGACCATATCGAGAAACATATTCCGCATAGGTATAAAGGCCAATAAATAACCTTGTGTGTACAAATAAATCGGCTAAAATAGCCCCAAAGTCCCATTGGTTATTCCGATAAATCAAGGCGATGTTGTCGACAACTAGTCAAAACACATGTGCTAACACCAGGTTTAATAGTAGCAGTGTAACGTTGCTTCAATGATCAGTAACATCTTCCTTCATAGATAATATTCCTGTTGTACAAGTTGTGACTCCATCTGGAATAAATACAAATTTTAAAATAAGAAACTACTTAAACAACACTGCTGAAAAGCTATATTTACATATTCATTGCAGGTGTACTGCAAGTTCCTCGCTCATATTTAACCCTTTAGGGACCATGCTTTCAAAGTCCACTATGTATCGGGATTCTAGTTTTCTCAGGGATAGTTCTCTATTACCCCCTCTTAGTCCCAAGTCAACTGAGTCAATCACCACCATTCGAGCCTTAGTTTCATCTTGGAGATGTTGATCAAAGAAATGTCTAGCAATGGGGTATGTCCTGTTGTTATTCTTAATGGCCCGTAGATGCTCAAGCACCCTTTTCTTTGCTGTGTGTTTGGTACTGCCTATGTACCATTTAGCACAGGGGCAGATAAGGACATACACACAGTATGTGGTATTACAAGTAAGTTTTTTTCTTATGGTAAATTCTCTTTTTGAATTGGGTACTTGCAGCTTATTACAATCTGTGCTGTATCTACAGGCTTTACAATTTCGGCAACACCTATACCCCCCATTGCCAGAATTGATGTTTAGACCCATTTCTGAGATGTAATTGTGGCTCAATTCATCCTTCAGGGAGCGCCCTTTTCTGAATGTAATTTGGGGATTCTTACCGAGAGCATTGTTAAGATGTTCATCAATAAGTAACACATGCCAGTGTTTTTTGAATATTTTACGTACCTCCTGAGCTTGTTCTGAAAAGGTGGTAATGAATCTGATGTTTTCTTCTTTGATTTCTTTGGGTTTGGGATAAATCAGGTCGTTGCGGGATTTGATCTCTACTCTAGACTTGGCTTCCTTCACAATTTTAGCACTATAGCCTCTCTCTTTGAACCTCTCACACATAGTTAACTCCTCACTTTTGTACGCCTCTACTGTGCTACAGTTCCTTTTAGCGCGCAGCAGCTCACCATACGGGATGCTGCGCACTAAATTCCGTGGATGACTACTATTGGTGTTTAGGATGCTGTTACCCGCAGTTTCCTTGCGGAATAGTTTGGAAGTTAGTTGGTTATTCTTGACTTCCACACGAACATCCAAGAAGTTGATTGTATTTTTACTTATAGTCTCTGTAAACTGTAGATTGTGTGTGTTAATGTTCAGTTTATCAATGAAGATTCTTGCTGATTCTTCATTACCACACCAAATGAAAAAAATATCATCAATATACCTCAGCCACAGGGCAACGTTGGTAAATTCAGACATGTTGGCGACCACCTGCTCCTCCCACCAGCCCATGAACAAGTTTGCGTAGCTGGGGGCGAAGCAGGTTCCCATAGCAGTTCCCTGTGACTGTCGGTATATGATGTCATTGAAAATAAAAAAATTGTTCTTGAGGCAGATCTCAATCATCTCAAAAATCATTTGAGAATGGTGTAAGAGTGAGATGGATCTACTCTTGAAGAAGTGTAAAACACTTTGGAGACCCAAGTCATGTTGGATACTGGTATATAAGCTGCTTACGTCCAGGGAGACTAGAACATAATTAGCTTCCCAATGTATGCCATCGATGATGGTTAGAAAGTGGGTGGTGTCTCTCAGATATGAGGGTAAGGCCACAACATAGGGTCTAAGAAAGTAATCTATGAATCTAGATGTATTCTCATACAATGACCCTATCGATGATACTATTGGTCGTCCCGGTGGATTCTGCATGTCTTTGTGTAGCTTTGGAAGCAGATACAAAATCGGTAATCTAGGGTGTGCACAGTATAGATAGTTAAATTCTTCTTGTTCAAGCAATCCTTTGTCTTTCCACCCTACTAATCTTTCTCTATACATGATTTTAGAGTTAGATACCTCCGCCATATCTGTCTTCACATAGCACTCCTGGTCACTAAGCTGTCTTAGACCTTCTAACAGATATTTTTGTTTATCTAGAACGACCACATTACCGCCTTTGTCTGATTGGCGTATGACGATATTCTGGTCTGCTTTTAAATTGTCAATGGCCATAATCTGTTTCACTGTAAGATTCTTTCTATCAAAAGAAATCTTCTTGTGTCTCATTTTCTGTAAATCATAAAAGACACCTTTTTCAAAAATTTCAATAGCTTCACATTGAACATTTGGGAGGAACACGGATTTGGGTTTAAACTTACTCCCGGGGTTAACATCCACCTCTTCACCCCACATTTCCCATTCAGGTACAGACAGACTAGTATCAACATTATCTGTACTACTGTGCAGAGCATGTAACATTTTAATGTCCGTCAAAGTTAAATTACTTTCTTTCGGCTTAACACTTACTTTGTCTTGATATGATGGTTTGGTATTAAACCATTTCTTCAGTTTCAATTTCCTTGAAAACAGGAATAAATCAATGCGTGTTTGCGCAAAATTCATATTGGATGACGGGCAGAAGGTAAGTCCAAGAGAGAGGGTCTCAATCTCCTCAGTTGAGAGAGGACGTTGGGATAAATTGACAACCGTCATATTTTCTGTTGTCTTTTTCCCCTTGTCTCCATTCCCACTAGGATTTTGTCTACGTTGCTTGCTCCTCTTCTTGGCTTGTTGGTTCCTCTTGTTCTTCCTCTGTTTCCGCGTCCACGTCCTCTTTGGACCCCACTCTCCTGTTGGTATTCTGTCCTGTTTTGGTTTAGTAGTTGAAACTGTAACAAAAAATTACTTGCTCTTTTTTGGGTGTCATTCATTATTTCTTGATTCAAGCCAGATGTGGATGCATCCGAGAGGTTTCCATCAGAGACGTCACTTTCACTTATCTCCCCCGTAGTACCGGCATTCTCGGACGGAATTATCATGATTTACCAACGTTGCCCTGTGGCTGAGGTATATTGATGATATTTTTTTCATTTGGTGTGGTAATGAAGAATCAGCAAGAATCTTCATTGATAAACTGAACATTAACACACACAATCTACAGTTTACAGAGACTATAAGTAAAAATACAATCGACTTCTTGGATGTTCGTGTGGAAGTCAAGAATAACCAACTAACTTCCAAACTATTCCGCAAGGAAACTGCGGGTAACAGCATCCTAAACGCCAATAGTAGTCATCCACGGAATTTAGTGCGCAGCATCCCGTATGGTGAGCTGCTGCGCGCTAAAAGGAACTGTAGCACAGTAGAGGCGTACAAAAGTGAGGAGTTAACTATGTGTGAGAGGTTCAAAGAGAGGCTATAGTGCTAAAATTGTGAAGGAAGCCAAGTCTAGAGTAGAGATCAAATCCCGCAACGACCTGATTTATCCCAAACCCAAAGAAATCAAAGAAGAAAACATCAGATTCATTACCACCTTTTCAGAACAAGCTCAGGAGGTACGAAAAATATTCAAAAAACACTGGCATGTGTTACTTACCGATGAACATTTTAACAATGCTCTCGGTAAGAATCCCCAAATTACATTCAGAAAAGGGCGCTCCCTGAAGGATGAATTGAGCCACAATTACATCTCAGAAATGGGTCTAAACATCAATTCTGGCAATGGGGGGTATAGGTGTTGCCGAAAATGTAAAGCCTGTAGATACAGCACAGATTGTAATAAGCTGCAAGTACCCAATTCAAAAAGAGAATTTACCATAAGAAAAAAACTTACTTGTAATACCACATACTGTGTGTATGTCCTTATCTGCCCCTGTGCTAAATGGTACATAGGCAGTACCAAACACACAGCAAAGAAAAGGGTGCTTGAGCATCTACGGGCCATTAAGAATAACAACAGGACATACCCCATTGCTAGACATTTCTTTGATCAACATCTCCAAGATGAAACTAAGGCTCGAATGGTGGTGATTGACTCAGTTGACTTGGGACTAAGAGGGGGTAATAGAGAACTATCCCTGAGAAAACTAGAATCCCGATACATAGTGGACTTTGAAAGCATGGTCCCTAAAGGGTTAAATATGAGCGAGGAACTTGCAGTACACCTGCAATGAATATGTAAATATAGCTTTTCAGCAGTGTTGTTTAAGTAGTTTCTTATTTTAAAATTTGTATTTATTCCAGATGGAGTCACAACTTGTACAACAGGAATATTATCTATGAAGGAAGATGTTACTGATCATTGAAGCAACGTTACACTGCTACTATTAAACCTGGTGTTAGCACATGTGTTTTGACTAGTTGTCGACAACATCGCCTTGATTTATCGGAATAACCAATGGGACTTTAGGGCTATTTTAGCCGATTTATTTGTACACACAAGGTTATTTATTGGCCTTTATACCTATGCGGAATATGTTTCTCGATATGGTCTAGAATTTAAATATTTATGGCACGACTCATGATGTGTTGCAACATACCTTCTATCTTAGGATCTGTGATGGATTAATGCCCACTTGGGCTACATTGAAGTCGGCAACTTTATTGAATTTTGTATAAACACGATTCGATTCACGATGTGTTGCAAAATACCTTCTATTTCAAGATATGAGTTGGATTAATGCCCACTTGGGCTACATGTAAGTCGGTAACTTTATTGAATTTCGCACAAACACAATTCGACATGAGGTTTTGTAGTTTTTACATATATGACAATGTATATTGCATATTCTGCTTTATTACAACAAGATATGTATATATTCTATATGGTTTTACAAATGTGTAATATATGACGATTTAATTTTGAGTCAATACCTCATCCGTTGTTGAGATCGACACACCGTTCAAAGATGGCCGCGAGAGTAACATGAAATTCTCACGTTGTTGTGACTTGTCCATCTTCTAATTGATGTAATTTAAATTTGATGTGTTTTACTGCGAGTTCGAGCGTGAACAAGCCGTAATGGCGAAACGCGTCGTTCTGCACTTATAAATAAATCCTTTGCATTCAACTTGGGAGTCCGAGTATTTCTCAAAGATACGTGAGATTGTTTGGAGTGAATATATATATATATATATATATATATATATATTACCTACTGGCGGTTGCCAGTAGGTAGTTATAGTTAGGACCACGTTTCCATAGGAAATCCGCAACATTCTATTTTGAATAACTTTTGCGCCGGTCGACGAATCCTCACGAATTTTTCAAAATAGGTGGGGCGCTACGCTCCGCTCCTACCCTGAAAGTCTCGGGGGGATTCGTCAAGCGGGGGCTGAGATAAAAGGGGGGTCCCAAAACGCGTTTTTCCCATGCATTTTTCCATAGGACCTTTAGACACAGCTACAGCCCGAACGGCTGAACAGAATTACTTGAAATTTGGCAGAGAGGTAGTCCTCAGGTCAAGGAAGTGCCTTTTGTAGGTTTGGTGTAAATCTGTTCAGTAGATTCTGAGAAAATAGCCTTTAAATCAACATATATATATCTGAGCCAGCTTACGGTGCGCTTACCGTACGCGTACGGTGACGTGCGCGAGCGCGATTCTGATTGGCTCTTAGATCTTAGTAAACATTCGATTCGGCCGAAACCAGGAAGCGGCGGCCGCCATTTTCTCTCTCGCACTCTGAGTGGGGCAGCATAAATGAAGCCCAAAAATGTGTAAAGGGGCAGTTTATTGAGATAATATTCACCCAGCAGTGATATACGGGCCCCCAAACAACCCCCAAGGCCAAAAAAAATTTTTTTCTTTTTTTTTCGAAAAATCGCCGATTACGCTTACCGTACGCGTACGGTAAAAATTGGTTTAAAAAAAAAAAATTATCCACACTCTCCCCACCCCAAGTGCAAATGGTGCCCTAAGGGCACCATTTGTGCATGGCATATCAAACAAATGAAAATAATAAACAAAACATTTCACAACGATGCGCATAATATGTCCCCCATGTGCGCACGGTGCGCGAAGCGCGTCGTGCGTACATGGCCCATCCCGCATAATGTGGGCACGCGTGACCACCGTGCGTGCATGGCACTAACTGCGTAAAGTGGGCGCGCGGTGCGCGAAGCGCACCGTGCGCACGGAACGAACTGCGTTAACTGGGCGCGCACGCCACGAATGGCGTAAAGTAAGTTAGCATTTAAAAAAACGTACAAATTCACTGAAAAAACCATAGGTTTCACACACGTTATAGTTAGGAATTAGCATTTAAAAAACCTTGCAAATTCACTGAAAAAACCATAGGTTTCACACATGTTATAGTTAGCTGTACATTTTACTGATAAAAAACCAATGAAATTCCCCCGTTATAGTTACTGTAGGCAACTATAACTCACGCGACCGTAATCCTCTGCTGATGACATATGTGTCTTTATGAAAAAAAAATATTTGTAATATATGTATAGCTAAAATTTAATGGAAGAAGACATGGGCAAATAAGTGTCTAAATACAGTATTAGCACCCGATCAAAGATGTTTTTTAGTTCCCATACACCGATAAAGAAAACAATGGACTTTTATTACCTGGGCATTTTATTAAGCACCAGTTTGAAATGGGACCATTTGATTGTCCAAAAATCACCCTCCTTCTCCTACTTTATAGACCCCCCGCACCCACCCCATCCGCAGTACAGCCCAATTTTGCCCCCCACCTAAGTTATTGCAATATCACTACCTAAACCGGCAGTCTGTGTACTATATTAGCAAAATTTCAAAATATTTATTCCAGACAACTTCATAAATCAAGCTTTGCATATTTTCCTACTGGAAAACAAGTATTTGTCATCAAACTGACTTGTATTTGTTGGATTAAAGTGCTAAATCATGCTATGAAATGAAAGGTAAAATAGTGAGCAATGTTATCATGTAATTTCAGTGGTTGTGTAAACAGACAGTTGCTACTTCGTGATGAATTAGACTTGAATCTGCACTTCTGCACCATTAGTTATGATGCATTGTTTTGCGGTGCTTTGTCTTGTTTCAGATCTTGAAGGACATTACTAATCGATTCCAGATGATGAGGGGCTACAAGGTGAACTATGTGCCCGGCTGGGACTGCCATGGCCTACCTATTGAGCTCAAGGCACTGGCTGATCTTGGCGAAGAAGTCCAAAACCTGTCTGCAATGGACATAAGGCAGAAAGGTAAATGAGTGAGAAATTTTGGCCTGATTCAGAGCTTGGTGGATATCCCGCCCTCCTTATTATAAGGGCATTATATCGTATGGCACTTGTAGTATGGCGGGCGTTAATGTTTGTGACAGAGTACCTGTCTCCCAAACTCTAAATCAGTCCCTTTATTTTGAATGGTAGTACAGTTGAGATAACATATGACCCCACATGTCTCGGTGTATTAAAATTGTGCTTGATAATTCTGAAGAAGTTAATTAGATTTGTATTTAAAAGCATCTGTGTGTCATTCATGTGGAGTCCTTTTTACTGTATACAAATCTTCCATAAACACAATTCCTTTTCCATTGTCATGTGTTTTAATTCTCTTGTTTTTGTGGCATGTTTTCTAAAAACAGTGGAGCAGAGAATTATAAAAAACAATTCTGTAACGTACTCCGACATATCCTCAGTCTTTCAACCACCAGACAACCCAGGTGTATTGTCTAAATATATATTTTTTATTTTACTGTGTCCTTTATGGTCCCCTTCTGCTTGAACGAAGCACCGTTTTTATGTTACCCATTGTGTGAGCAATTATGGGTAACCTTTCCCAGTAATAACATCAGCTTTTTATCTTTATGCCAGATCATTAGGCAAACAGAGATAGTTATCAACACCTTAAGTCAAGACTTACTGCACCATCAAACTTTTTCGCCAAGTTGGACAAGGTTTGAAAGTAAAATCACTCTGATTTATTCAACCTACCCCTCAACCTCAATTATAGAATGAAGGCAACCACATCTTTATGATAAAAGAAATGGTCTGGTTCTCTGACGTAGAGAAGCACACAAGCATAATGTGTTACAAGGGTATCATGACTCCCTGAGAGAAGCCCTTATCTGCATGGAATTGATGGAAGAAAGGCAGCAGTGGTTTCAGTACAGAAATAAATATGTAATCCATCTAGACCTGTAGCTTAACTGTTGGCAAGGGTGGAGATAGTCTTGCGTATTACCTACATATCTATCAAGAACCAATCTCAATTCTTTCTCAAGGGTCAGCTCATGTAGCTCCTCTAGCTACCTCTCCATTCCATCAGATGATTGATTCTGGTGCAGGGTGTTGTAACTCACTATGTCACCAACTGGCTAGGAACCTGAACTGTATGTTAGATGTCACAGAGAAACCTGTGCTAGGCCTTTAAATGTCAGCACGTATTTGAGTCATAGTGATCACATTGTGCTATAATTTGGTTATGCACCAGCCTGCTGATTGACTTATCCTTTCTGCCACCCCTCACATGTGTATGTTTTAAGTCCTTCCCACAATCCTCCACTGACACTTTATTTTACAACATTCTGTTATGGCTAGCATAACTTTGCATTGTTGAATCCAACCGAATCATGCTTAAAAAACCATTGCTAATGTACAGGACAGTGAAATAGAAAGAACAGTGAGTGCCACATTGGGGAAGGTTGGAGCATACGAAGCTGCATGGTGCAGCCAGTCGTTTAGGTGGAGGCAACTTGACAAACCAGAACACCGTCTATACTCAATGCATTAGCATACCACAGAATGAAAACCAGATTCCTTACCTTGCCATTATAATAGTTTCCTCTTGTATCTAGTGATTACCAGTTTGGGGTACTTTCTGATACTCTGGTGTTGGCAACTGTTAATATCTTTTGAGTGTAATCTATCTACCTCAGGCTCAACTGCAAAATGTAAGTTACTGCCCCCTGCTGCTATGGGGTTGGGGTCGGAGAGAAACCTCATGATAATCTTCTCTACCATGTTAGGCTCAAGCAGGCACACACAGATCGGTCCAAATTTGGAAGCCATTGCTGGCTGGATAGGACATGACCTTCCTGGTTTGCTTAGTTGGTGGGATCCATCCAATAAGTATATCCAGAAGTTGTTACTGCCATAACAGCCATGGTGTATTAATATGGTTTCCTTTGGTGCTAATCAGGCCCTGGGTAAAAAATCAAAACTAGAGATGCTTCTGCTTCTAATACCGGTAAACCATTGAATAACAGCCCCCTCAAGTGTAAACCCTCACACAAATCCGCTGCAATCCACCGCTCTGTGATAAATTCTCCCACACCAATTTGCAGATACAGGGATAATCATAAAGAAGCATAGGTCACTTTCTGTGGGCAAACCAACTGCACCAAGCCCCTGCTTTGGAATCTTTTGAACACAAACACAGTGTGTATCCAGTATCGATAGCCTACCTGGTATAGTAATTAGTCATTTAAAGATTGGGTACATCAGGAGGAATCAAGTCAAAAGGAAAAAGAAAATGAACATCAGGTGTATTTTTACATCAAATAAAATGTAGAATCCGATATAAATAGATTTGCCAAATAATCAAAACTAACCCCATTATATCCAGGTTGAACATATTCCACTCCTCTGTGAACCTGTTGTGACGGCTGTCCATGCTGTATCCCTCATACACACACCACTAGGAAAACACTGACCACAACATCCAGAATAAGGGTAGATCAGAGGTAGTCCATTGTCTAGTTATAATCTATCTGCCTGCAATTAAAATAGACACTATGAACCTACCCCCTCTTCCCTACAAAGTCCTTTGAGATTATGGTCATGCCTACTTGACTGCCAAAAAGAACATGCAATGGTATGGTAACCCGGTTGCTATAGGGTTGGGAAAGAAGCAAATGTAGATATGATTACCTCTAGGAATTTGTCTCCAAGAGCAATTTCAAGGTTTTTGATCTGACCAATAGCTGATCTGGACTGGTGCGAAGTAAAAGTCTAAAGTGGTTTTATTATGCAGAAAATTGTATTTCACTGGAATGGGGGCTTTGTGTAGCTTGAAAAAGAAATGTGTTTCAATTTCCACTGTGATTGAGTATCACAACCAATGATCTATTTTGTAGCCGGTGTTCAAATGTACTTACAAAGCATTCCTTAAGGGTGCTTTCTAGAGATTTATTTACAAATACTCATGACTGCTTGGAGAGTGGATCAGATTTTGATAAGTTAGAAATGGGCAAATAAAACAAAATGTTGCCCTTATGATAACTCCAGTAGTCAAATTGTTGTTCTTGTCTTCAAGAGCATATGTCGTAATGCACCTCCCTCGCCTATTATCCTAATTTCATTTTCGAAATCCTGCTTGGCCCTCAGAATAACTTTGTTCCCTGGTGAGTCTTTGACTAATATTACTGTTTTTAAATACTGTGTGATTTTGATGTAATGTGTTTTGTTGGAGTATGTTACACATTGCTTCTTATTTTGTATATACATTTTGGAGTTGGAGCCATGATTTGGATTTTATTAGGCAGTCTTTTTGAATGGTTTTAGCAGGCTTTTATAAAACTTCCAAAGATCATCTTGTGATGAATGTGTAGAAGTTACTTTCTTTAGTTTGGTACCATATAAAAGCTTCTCATGTCAGTTGCATCATTTTTAGGTCTCGCCTAGCGTTGTAGCGCATGCGCTACTCGCTTTGCAAGGCATGCTGTATTAGGGTATTTTTTAGAAGTGGTGTGGAAGCCTCGCCTATATTTTTCATTGGCTGGCGTCATCGTCCTTGGTAAATGCTGGATTCCGATTGATAATGAGCCTTCTTAGTCCCTCCTTGTTACCGTCGTCCTGTCTCCTTTTGGCACTGCCCATTAGGACTGGATCGTTTACTTGCTGCATTATAATCTCCTTCAATTAATTGGTAAGCACTTTCTATTTTTCATTCGGCCGCGAAGCGCGATGCAAACTCTATTTTTATAATTTTTTTATGCTTTTAATAAGCAGTGCACCACAGGCGGCATGCTGAGCTGCTTACTAAAAGCATAAAATATTGAAAAAAGAGTTTGTCGAGCTGCGCCGTTCTTTTACTCTGTGTCGGATGTATGACGTTACAACGCACACTTTTACAACGCATGCACTTACAACGCATTTTTTACAACGCATAATCCATTACAACGCATGACATTACAACGCATGACACTTCAACGCATTTTTAAAAACTACCTTTACAACGCATTTCCATTACAACGCATACTACCTTTACAACGCATACCATTACAACGCATAATATTAAATTGCATTTAAGGTAAGTATTAGATAGTATAGGGGTAAAAGTTACTTTTCTAACTCCAGGGGGTGCAACAGTAGGGTAAGTGTTGGATAGTATAGGGGTAAAAATTACTATTCTAACTCCAGGGGGTGCAACAGTGGGGTAAGTGTTGGATAGTATAGGGGTAAAAATTACTATTCTAACTCCAGGGGGTGCAACAGTAGGGTAAGTGTTGGATAGTATAGGGGTAAAAATTACTATTCTAACTCCAGCGGGTGCAACAGTAGGGTAAGTGTTGGATAGTATAGGGGTAAAAATTACTATTCTAACTCCAGGGGGTGCAACAGTAGGGTAAGTGTTGGATAGTATAGGGGTAAAAATTACTATTCTAACTCCAGGGGGTGCAACAGTAGGGTAAGTGTTGGATAGCATAGGGGTAAAAATTACTATTCTAACTCCAGGGGGTGCAACAGTAGGGTAAGTGTTGGATAGCATAGGGGTAAAAATTACTATTCTAACTCCAGGGGGTGCAACAGTAGGGTAAGTGTTGGATAGTATAGGGGTAAAAATTACTATTCTAACTCCAGGGGGTGCAACAGTAGGGTAAGTGTTGGATAGTATAGGGGTAAAAATTACTATTCTAACTCCAGGGGGTGCAACAGTAGGGTAAGTTTTGGATAGTATAGGGGTAAAAATTACTATTCTAACTCCAGGGGGTGCATCAGTAGGGTAAGTGTTGGATAGTATAGGGGTAAAAATTACTATTCTAACTCCAGGGGGTGCAACAGTAGGGTAAGTGTTGGATAGTGTAGTGTAATATTGTGCGTTGTAATGGTATGCGTTGTAATGGTAGTATGCGTTGTAATGGAATGCGTTGTAAAGGTAGTTTTTAAAAATGCGTTGTAATGTCATGCATTGTAATGGATTATGCGTTGTAAAAAATGCGTTGTAAAGGTAGTGCGTTGTAAAAGTTGCGTTGTAAAGGTTGTTCCCCCTCTGTGTCGCTCGACAAACTCTGTTGGGCATTCTGCAAGCCCCGCCTCGCCCCACTCCAATGAAGGGCGCTGCTCAGCTCTGCAAACTCTATTTTTCACTTTTAATAAGCAGCGCGGCATGCTGCACTGCTTGCTAAAAGCATCAAATATTGACAAAAAAGAGTTTGGTGATCTGCGCTTTTATTTTATTTCTTTCGCCGGCGATCGGGAAGGGGCCGTCAGACTGAGCAGAAGCGGACTGGCTTTGCTGATCGATGTCAGACGGGTAACAAGCTTCTGGAGGAGGCAGATGTCAGAGGGGAAAGGGATCGCGTTCCATCATCCTCGGCACAAAAATGAAATTAAATACCAGCATTTGTAAAGTGCACAGCTACCTTCGGAGAGGTGTCCCGGCGCTGGGGGCCGTCGGGAAGATTAAGCGAGCTATTGCCAAGCCACAAGGTGCTGGGCTAACCTGCCGCCGGCACCAGGGATCGAACAATGCGCCCCTGTGTTCCGGAGTCAGCCGCCCTGGCTGCTACACTACACCTCTTACCTCAAACAGAGTTGCAATCGTTGCACACAGTACTTATAAAGTAGGCCTGCCAGTGTATTATCTCCAACTTCTCTGCGAGCAATCATAGTTACTGGAGCACAGACTTTTGCAGTAATACCCAGGATACCCTGCAGGTATGGGGACAGGATACCCTGCAGATATGGGGACGTGACCGTCTGATGCTTCTGATTGTTTTTCAGGGTTTGGACTATGTGCCTGCAGGGACACAGGGCAACCTTTCTTTAGAGAATGGGAGCCGTCGAGGTGAAATTGCATCAGGGTTCAAGTGCTGCACCAACAGCCGTGTTATTTGAATCAGCACCTGGCAGGAACCCAATTAACTCTCTCTTCAAACAACGAACTGCATGTGTGTGTGCGCAAATCACTCACAACAACTGTTTGAGGAGCAGGAACAGGCAAGCCCAGGTGTGGAAGAGGGTCGGCTGCCTTCTGCAGTTTAGAAGCGGTGTTAAGTCTTGTGCAGGGAGATAGTTCGGTGGCTTGTCTGTCTTCCGCACTGGCTTGAATGCTCAAGGTGCTGACCTAGCGGAGCTGGATCTGATGGCTCAGTAGACTAATGTTTCACTGTAGAGGCCTGTGTTCCACTTAATGGTCATGGATACAAACCCCGGTGGGGCCACTCAGCCTTTCATCCTTCTGAGGTTGATGAAATTAGTACCCTTGAGTTGGGTAACAATAAACATCTGTTATTCACTGCCGAGATACCCTTGGGTGAGCATGCGTCTACAAGTACACGTTGTTTCCATCTCCTTGTAAGCATTGCGCTCTGGTTCTAAACTACTGGTCCAGGCCCCTCGCTTTATCCGCCAAAGGTTGGGCGGGTGCTCCTGGCTCTTCAAGTCATTCAAGATACTCAGATTTTTAAGAAAAAGTTGAAAACCTTCCTGTTCTGATTTTTAGATTCATGATCTATTTCAGTTTTTGCGCCTTGGAGTAGCTGCGTGCACTGCAAATTTATATAACATAACATAACATAACATGAGAAAATACATGTTTTTAAATTGCTTAAATTGCACAGTGGTATTTAAAGCACCGAGACACAATCTGGATGTACCCTGCAAGTAAAGTTAGGAACGTAATATTCCTGCCATGGAGATTTTTTTTTTTAAACAAATCATTGCGTTTATGTGCGTAAGTTAATTTGAAGAGAACTAAGATTAAAAGTCCCATGGTGCATGTAGTTCTTAAGCGAATCCCAAGGGTTGTAGCAGTACGTCATTGATGGCACTGAATCATCGTGTAACCTTGTATATCAAGCCCCAGGGAGTTGTGTTAATTTTACTGGCAGCGAAACGGTAAGGAAACAACTATTAATTTGTCAAGTTACTCTACTTTTTACTGTCCTTTTTATCTGAACTCACCCCCAAAGTACCCCTTTTACGGTGTTCGAGTGTCACTACTTCATAGCTTGAGTGGGAAGACAACAGTGTGTTTCCGGGGACGCTGGTCACATCGTTTAGTGCGCACCCTTGGAGTCAAACACCTCTGACTCTCCCCCACCCCATCAGTATTCACGGCTTGTAGCCGCCATCCCCCCAGTCTCCACTCTAGTTTTCCTCCAAGCCTGCGTCACGTGGCCAAACAAAGGTCTGTCTCAAACCAACACATGGACGTGAACGATAACGGTCTACGCTGGCTGCAGTAGGTCTTAAGAAATGTAGCACCAGAGACAAATTGGTGAGCAGGAGAAAATGTCCAGAATGAGAAATGAGGTGTATTCCCATTAAGAGGTGCACAGAGTACATACAATGATGTCCAAAGAACACTGCACGCAAAGTACAGAAAACACCAAATGAATAGAAAACAGAAACAGAATAAAACACTGTAAACGTTTGCACAGGAATCCAAACAAGTATAAGGAAAACAGCATGGTATTGCACACAAATAGAGAAGTGCACAAAAGCAGTAGCAACTGGACTGAAAGCAAGGATACGAACAGATAATAGCAACTACATTGAGGGCACAGCTCGGGATGGACGCGGGGGAGGGGTGTCAAGACCTCCCACTATTTTTTACAGATGTTACACTCACCTCTTTTAGCCTCCAAATGCAGTGTTGGTGGTGTCAAACATTGCAAAGTATTGAATTCCTTTGTAAAGTTATATCAGAATGCTTTAACACTCAGTCTACCCTCTTTAACTGTGAGAATGGCACAGCAGGGTTTGTTTTTTAATTTATTAACTGTGAAGGACCATGAGAACCGTACACCATTAATATCCCTTAACGAGGCCAGAGCGCGAGACACTATGACGTACAAAAAATATATTGAGGGGCACTTGAGTACAGAAAACATAATAAAGAATGCAGGAATCCGAGTATGTTGGTGTAGAAAACGGAGAATGAAGTGGACACATGAGGAAAACAAGGATTTGCAATGCAATAGGTCTCGCATTTTCAAAAATTGGACCTATTGGTATTGTAAATGACAATGCATTTTATCATTGCAGGTTTTTTAAACACATAAATAAAACGCCATGTCATTTACAATGCCAATAGCTCAAAATCTCGCAAACGCGAGACCTATTGCATTGCAAATGCTTGTTTCAACAATGTGCAGATATTCGTTACATTGCTGTGTCCTTCTAACATAGCTTGCAAATGGTAAAACTCAAAAATGGCCATTAAAAAGGGTCTCTTTTTATTGCCATGATCAAATGTAAACCTGCACGTCTCTCTAGGGTCCCGCAGCTTTATTATAATTGTTTGTGTGTCTCATTGCTGCAATATGTTGGAGCTCCCAAGAGGTTTATGGGGGGGAATCATTGATGTGTTTTTTTTTTTTAAACACTCCTCTTGCAACTTAAGCTGAATGATGGATGGAAAGGCACAGGTTTTAGATATCCAAGTGCCTTGCGATCATCTGTCTCTTCATCTTCCATTATAGTGGTCCCTTGAAGTTCACTCTGTTCTGTCTATTCTCTTAGTCATGGTGGGAAGACAACCACTATTCTTTTTCCATGTGGGAACAGTCATTGTGTCTCTGGTAGCCTTGAGGCTGAGACATTTTCTTTCTAGATTCCCCCAGTGTCCAGCTAACTGGTGTGCAAGCCCCTCAGGCTATTTTGTTTGATTTTATAGGTGACCTACATTTGTTTCATGTGCACCAGCAGGTGCAATCATGAAATTTCCAAGGTTAGTCTATTGGAATCGGAAGAACTATGTGACTTTATGGCTAAATGTTAACAAAAAATACATGATTTGGGACTTCCACCACTTTTCAAGCCTCTGCCTTGTGGAATATGCAACCAGTATATTCACAGTTAACTACAGATGACCTGGATAAGGTACAAGAGCTGAGTGCCAAAGTAACTTTTTATGACATGGTTTTGCTTACCCAAGGTAAGTGTGCATCTTCCTCAACCACTATGCCAGCTTGGCTGGTGTCTGTGTGAATGGATCACTAAGGATGAAAAGCTGAATGGCAAAAAAAACTCCTAGGAAGGCTCAAGGGTGCTGGTTGTAGAAGCAAACAATGGTACTAGAACTTAATACTTTCAAAAGGAGCTGATCAGGATCTGGGGAACAAAGATTTCTCCACGGCAAAAGAAGGTCAAAAGAGTTACAAAAACTAGAAAATTTGAAAGAGGCAAAAATGAAAGCAGCGGGAGACAAATCTGCAGAAAAATGCACAGCAACTGCTCTGCGATGAGCTGATTGAAGGATTGCAGTCCTTTATATAGAAATTAAATAGGAAATAAACATACGGGAAGTTCATTCTATGCCATATTGGATTGATAAATGTTATTGAAAAATTAATCAAGTTTGCATTGCAGTTTGGGAAAGCTTTCGGCTCCAACCTTCTTTCTTGAGACATTGAAAGCTCTCCCAAAATGGCAACAGTTGGCTTCCGCGCCAATCCATCACCATCCTTATGATGTTGCAGGGATTCTGCTGGCAAAGCAGAACTGTGTCTTGGTATAACCAGACGTCAGAATGTAAGGACTGAGTCTCTCTACAACATCAGTATCGGTCTGGCCAAATCCTGGCTAGCTCACAGTGCCTCACCTGAACTTCTAACCTTCCCAGAGTAGCAGGGGATTTTGACAACCTAGAACATGACCCTCTAGTCTCCAAGGGAACCGTGGAAACAGATCACCTCCTGTATCTCACTCATGCATGCTCATAGGAAACAAAAGAAAGAATCGAAGAACGTTTACAATACATTTATTGAAACTATCGTAGACTAGTATAAAGCAAATGTGCTGCCCTCACTGGGCAGATGAAACTAAACTAAGTAATTAGCATTACTATCAGACTGTATAAAATAAGCCTCCCAACCATGGCAAATTATCTATCTGTTGAAGCCTACCCTTACTGTGTGAGCACAGGGATGTATAAATGATCTCTGGGATTGGCAACAGACCCCATTCCTGATATATGTAGTTAGGTGGTTAGCATCAAGAGTGTAAAATAAGTTTATGCAAGGCTGCATGTCTGGCTCTGCAGGCGTTTGTTCCAGGACTGGCCACTCTACCAGAATGGTATTCTCTGCCCCCAAGGGGATGAGACACAGTTTATATGATAAGAACTACTGTTTTGGAAAGCTGCAGCTGTGCTACCGTATTATGTCTAAAATGTTAGGAGCTGTTGCCTACCGGGCAAAGAAAACAGTACACCTTGTTGTTATGTAATCTAGGCAGCCTTGGATAAAATATGCAGACTGAGTCCTGAGAAGCATCACTGAATAGCAAAGAACTTCTACAGCGTATTCCTAAAATAATGTCACGCAAACCAATGTGTTATGTGTGGTTTTGCAAAGCAGAGGAAGCCTACAGCATCTAATACGTAAAACTAAGGGAGAACGAAAGTGGGCCCAAAAGAGAAATCACTACATCCTCTCCTTTGTTGGGAGAGTAATTTAGCGACTAACAAAATGATAAAAATCACAAGCTAAGCAAACTCAGTGCAATGCTAATCCGCATAATATTCACATTTATAAACCTAATGAAAATGGAACAGGAAAAGTTTGAAAAAGGGCCAAATTAGGTTGCGCTGGGGTCACCCAATATTTCTACCAAAAGATCAGTGTTTAGTGATTCCAGAATGGATTCAGTCTCCGCAGATGTTGATTCCTCAATAGCTTCTTTCAAAAGCTCCAAAGAACAGACATGATCTTTGTTACCAGCTGATGCTGAGGAAATAGTCTGTAACTCATACCATGTATCCTAAAGCAGCTGCAAGTTCATGGGACAACTCCGGAAATGCGTCGTTATAGGACTCTTGAATAGATTCATGTATCCATAGCAACAGGCAACTGCAGCGCAAGGAAAAACCAAGTGCCCACTCGAAGGGGCACCACAGGTAATGAAACACTGGTTGTATGCCGGTAAACCAGGTGGATCAGAATGACAATGACCAGTCAGTGTTCAGTTCCTGGAGCGGAAGGACTCCAAAGAATTGTATCATGCGTTCACGGCACAACTGGACTGGTGGTAATTCCATTAGCAGTGGCTTCGAAACAGAATATCCATTGCGGATTAGCCAAAATAGAACCCAAATGCTGCAAATGCGAATAACACCAAGGGGATACCCCTGAGAAAACTGGGAAAAAGGGAATGTATAAACGCTGGTGTCGCTCCAAAGGTTTTTGGGAGATACTGACTAAAACTGGCCTGGTTGTTTTAAAAAAAAAAGTGCACTCTCCGGCAGAAATGGAAGCATTAAAGCTGCGATGCACAAGCTTGCCGAAATGCAGTGGCAGATTTGTGCCTAAAAATGACTGTATTTTGCTGGATGTTCTTGCAACCTGCAGTTCAAAGGTTTCTCGGGTAGATGTTAATGCCACATTATTTTGAAACAATAAGGCTTTGAGTTGGTTTAGTTTGTTAAAATCTGCCTTCACAGTTGGACTTGAAGGCCATGACGAACTATCAGAAACTGCATGCATGGGAGGGAAAAGCACATTATTTCAGCAGGTCTCCATCTGGGAAACGGAAGGACACATGGGAATCTGGCCTTCATTCCTTAACAATCTTGGTCGCTTAATATTAAATAACGTCCACTAGAACGGACAGTAATGAAGGGAGAAGTGAAGGGGCTGGTATTCCTTTTAAAAAACATTCCAAATTTGCATCCGAAGTGTTACATGCTCCATGGATGGTAACCTGTTTACAAACAAGTGAGTGGCCTATAGATCTTAAATGACTTTGCCCATGGTATAAAGACATATAATTTTGTGTAATATTAAAAAACAACACAATGTTATTTGAACTGTATATGCGAGAAGACAACTTATTAATGCTATTATCAACAACAGCAAGCACTTTATCCAAATTATCTTGATCAATTTGCCTTAAACGTGCAGCTGCTTCCATTTGTGACACTTTCCAAGTTTCACTGTAAAGTTGCATAAATCTTTTAGAGCATGGTGACTTAGGACCCAACAAGAAATCAGATGGGTCCATGTTTTCCGACAGGAGAGAGATGTTGTTTAACTGCAGACAGTATGGAATGTGCAAACCATTGTTTACACACTTGCCTACCAAATAGGTGGTTATAGTCCCTGAGCGTTGAGACTGGGAATAACGAGGGTCGGGTCTGCTTGCCTTAAACCCTGGTGTAGAGTTAAAAAAACAAGGATAACAACCATTTGTTTTATAGGCCACAATAACCGCTTGGACTGAAAGTGTGAAGTTAAAGGGACCAATCTGCACCATACTATTATTGAGCTGTTCTTCAGTGTAGTTTGTTAAATGTTTCCAGTTGTCAAATCGAGCAAAAGAAGGAATATTGGGTAAATTCATGTCTTTAACTTTAGCAAATCCTAGACAAGTAGTCTGTTGAACTTTCATTTAAAAAAAATCATTTGTGTTGGAATCAAGAAGGCTCTAAGTAAGGTTTCTGTTCCCTGAACCTGCCAATTTTTGGGTACCCCAAATTGATTTAATTTCAATTGTATCCTTTCAATACTCAGAGCTTTCCCAGGCTAATTGTTTGACAAACAAATCTGTATATATTAGCTTGATTTGAGTCAGAATATATTTATTTGCTGGTGTGGGGACAAGTTTAAAAAAAAAAAGATTTCAGGTCTAATTAATCTTGTCCAGAAAAATATGTGAATTTATCCCTATATGTTTTTGAGCTCCCTTGTGGGGGAATAGGACAATATTCCCATTATGTATTATTTAAAAGTTTGCGTTGAACACTGGCTCAATGCAAATAAGGATGAGAGAGGTTATGGCATAACGGCCAAAGCTGCAGACTCTGAAGCTGGGGATCCAGGTCAGAGTTTCTGCGTCAGCTCAGCATCCCTTGATTCTGGACAGATCACTTAATCTACTCGTGCCTAGGAACAGTGCCTTGAGTCCCTCACAGGTGGGAAGCCAGGCTATATAAATCCAAGTATTTTTATTATTATGTCCATAATGATAACAGAGCATTTCACTATAATTAGCAGAATTTTGATACAGATCTTCACTTTTAAAAACAATATAATATTCCAGCCCTGAGAGCATAGTTTACAGTGTCAACATCCCAATCGTCATAATGTAACCCATGTACAATAACATTACCCGTAAACACCTTGAAGATTTAAGGAATCTGCTGTATTTCTGTTGGGCCGAAAATATCATAGGGGACCGTATTCCAGACAATTCCATCAGTTACTGGGACAGTGGAAACATTCGCAAAGGACGGGTCTTTTTTCAGTTTATGTAAAGATGAGTGAGGTGCTGACACCTCGTCTACCAGTTCTCTAGCAGAGCATTCTGGCAGATTATGGCCATTTAATGGCAAGAAGAACAATCACAAATCCAATCCAAAGAAGTAGAAAAACCAAGGGAAGTATTATACAAGTTTAAATCCAAGGAGGGACCAGATAAGTGTGTTTCAGCCATGAAATACAACACAGGCTCGAAAAGGCATAGTGTCTAGAATGGTGGGACTGTCAAAAGAGTTGGATGAAAAAGAATCTGTTCCCACATAAAATTCGGAAGCAGTTTGTTGAATAACAGAAGCCACAGGTGTAGTAAGAGAACTGGTAGATTCCACGAGGAGTGGATCAATATAAACAACATCTGCAGGAGACACAGTAGTAAGTACAGTACTCACTCCCGTCGTATGGCTGGCATATGTAGCGGTATTAAGAATTAATCGAAGTTTATTCTCTGCCCAGCGAGGGAGAAACAAGTTAGCTATTGCTTCTAAGCAGTAGAAGAATTTCCTGTATGGTAGTGAGAGGAGTTAGGGAGCTACCAAGGACTCCTCGTGGCCTACTGTTTAGAAACCGCCACATAATGTAACTTGATGTGATCAATAGAGACAAAACTATTGTCTTTAGAACCAGCAAATGGTGCCAGTATTACAGTTCTTGCACCTTGAATGCCATGGACTGGCACCGGTGCGTGGTATGATGGGTCAAATTCCTTTTTCACTGCAACCTTTTCTCGAATGAGATCCTCAATTTGTATAATCCAGCTGGAAGGTGCTGGCTGCTCCTCGATTCTGGCAGAGGCAGATGTCTTCAATTGTTTGTTTGACCGTCACATATGTCTAGCAAATACTGTAAGACAGCAGAATGATCATTACGTCAAAGGGCATGGCTGCTGCCATGATGTCTGTATCATCAAGGTCTGGAACATACATTTTGATGCCAAAAAGGCCCTTGTATGGGGTCCGACCTCCCATAGATTGTTTAGGGAGATTATTAAGTGCTCTCTCTGTCCCATACAGGTGATGGATCCAACTACCCCCTGTACCTAATACGCTAGCTGTTAAGGATTGCTTTAAGTCATCCTCTCCACTACCGAATTTCCCTCAGGACGAAAGGGGGAAGAGCAATGCACCCCTACACCCAGGGAAGCCATGGTACCCCCGTAGGCCTAAGAGGCGAAAGCAGGGCCCAGGTCCGAGTGGAATGTAGTGCATGCATGTGTTGCAATAAAGACTTGTAAATCTTCAATAACCGTTTGAGCGTCAGCTGAACGTTGTGGCCATGCCCAGAGAAACCTCGACAAGAATCAAATGCAAGTAGGATACATTTAAACATTTCATCTGAATTAAGAGGACCACAATGGTCCAAATAAATGCACCCAAAAGGTTTGTTGTAAATTAACAAGTGTATCTGCTGTGGGCTTGCCATGGTAGAACTTTAAATTTGTTGACAAATGACACAACAAAAAACATATTTTGTGACCGGTTTATATAAACCATGCCGCATATAACATTGCTATAGTACCTACATTGTGGCTGCCACACCTGCATGTGCAGAAGCAACACCTTCATTCAAAAAAAATCTTTACGGATTGGTTTTGCAACATAAACAATAGTAATGCGTAATATCTTGCAGCATATTGTATTATTGTGAAACCAAAAGATCAGTGCATTTGTACAAGGGTACATTAGGCAAGCATCTGTGTGGGGTGCTCATGGGCGTTGAAGTCCATCCTTTCTTGAGTGCTTATTGCGTTTGGTCTGCTGTAGCGAATGTTGTGATGAAACTGGGAATGGACAAAGGGATCTTGGTGAGAGAGGGCGGGCGGATTCAGTTTTAGTGACGAGTTGCACAGGGTTGTGTGAGCAGCTTGACGGGGGCTTCCAGGTGGGCGTCCTGGCTTGTTGAATGTATGTAGGAATGGGTAGAAGTATATTGCCGGTAAATGCTAACCTGTACATCCCCGTTCGGAGCAGTGATTGTTACGTTTGTGGGAAGAACCTAGTTAAATTAATAATTACAGGACTTATTGTAGGTACTGCAGGCAACTGTGGTTGCCCTGCTAATATAGCCATTGCTGTGACAGCCATCAAGGTGCGCAAAACATGTTGTGTTAAGCGTCTGTATAGTCTAATGAGACCAGTGTATAATTGCTGGGTCTCATTAACATTGAGGTTTCGTAGGTCAGGTTATGGTGTATAACCCGATAGCGCTGACCTGTGCGTATAGAAGCAAGTACATGTATTAGGGCGCCTCAGAACCAATTTTGATGTTCCCAAAGTGGAACCTCTAAGAGCGTATACGCTCTATAATTTTGAAGGGGTACAATGTCAGTGTATTCATGAAATGTCCCTGTATTAGCATCCACAACCGGAAAATTGACCCAAGAATAAAACACTTTTAAAAGATAGGCATCGTGGGCTTCAACCAGAAACGTCATGTCATCACCCGCATTGCCAAGGCCATGTAAATTTAAATGTGCATTAACTGCAGGTCTGCAATTATCAGCAATAGGTATAGGCTGTGGCGCCGCCATTAATAAAACAGTAATGGAAACCGAGTGCAAACACTAATATGGATTATCCTTTTAAAGGTTCAAGCTTGAACAAACAACAGAAAAAATAGATGCTTCCTAAAATACTGTGGAGGATTACGCCCTAACACCATGGACGTCTCAGGAGGTGTAAGAGTACTATGATCACGCACAAGTACTATTCCGGAGACTGGTACCTGACCAATGTTGGTAGTGCCATGTTGCAGGGATTCTGCTGGTAAAGATGAACTTTGCCTTGGCATGACAGAATGTCAGAATATATACTGAGTCTCTCTACAGCATCATTATCTGTTGGCCCAAATCCTGGCTAGCTCACAGTGCCTCACCTGAACTCCTAGCCTTCCCAGAGTAGCAGGTGATTTTGGCAACCTAGATCATGACCCTCTAGTCCTCTAGGGAAACGTGGATCATCACCTTTCTTCTCTCACTCATGCATCCCTGTGGTAAACAAAAGAAATACATGAAAGTTTACACTACATTTATTGAAACTTTCATAGTCTATAATGAAGAAAATGTGCTAAGATCGCTAGGCAGCTGAAAATAAAAGTCATTAGCATTACTATCCGCCTGTATAAATTAAACATCTCCACCATGACAAATTATGAATCTGTCTGGGCCTACTCTTACTGTGTGATGTATAAATGATCTCTAGGATTGGCAACAGATCCCATACCTAATGTATGCAGTTAGATGAACAACATAATGAGTGTAAACGGAGTTTACGCAAGGCTGCATCTCGGGCTCTGCCAGCGTTCTTTCGAGGACCGGTCTCTCTGACGGAATTCTCCTCTCTGATCCCAAGGTGACGTGATACAGTTTATATGATAAGAACTACTGTTTTGGAAAGCTGCAGCTGTGCTATCATGTTATGTCTAAAATGTTAGGATGCTGTTGCTGACCGGGCAAAGAAAACAGTACACCATGTTATATATTCTAAGCAGCCTTGGATAAAATGTGCAGACTGAATCCAGAGAAGAATCGCTGAATAACAAACAACATGTCAAGAGTATTCCTACAATAATATCACAAAAACAAATGTGTTATGTGTGGCTGTGCAAAGTGATGGCAGTCTACAACATCTAATACGCAAAACTAAGGGAGAACCAAAGTGGGCCCAAAAGGGAAATCACTACAATGACACTGCCTCTGCATGTTGAAGGGAAACTAACAGAAAATGTAGCACTCTAGTGCAGGTGGCAGAAGAGTCGGCATGTACTGAGTAAAAGAGAGTCACTACAACAAACGAGCCCAATGCGGCTGCAGCTGACAAGCCAGAGAGTACCTGCTTGTCCGAGTCACCCGGGTGGACAGCCAGGCAGGTACTACAGCCATTACAGGTTAATGGAGGCTGTGCTCCCTGGTATTATGAAAGCCACAATATCTCCGAGATCTGCACAGCATTGGTGATCTAGGTAACACAAGCCTACCCACGGGTCTAACAATAGGTGTGCAACTGGTGTGCATAACAAGTGTGTGTTTCCTTTTGCTAAATGGCTTCACCCTACTAAATGGGCTTCAGATATCTTGGCTGAGAGAGGCATATTTATTTTAATCTTATTTCTGCCATTGGCAACGAATCATAAAAAATAAACACCAAAATAAACGTGAAATATAAGTTGAATATAATAATTTGACAGACTAGTCCATTCTTGTTATTCTTTTGAGTACAGCCAATGAATATATTGTAGCCGTTTCAAAGAGATTTTTGAGGACAAATTAAATGTGCTCTATTTGATGTATTTTCTGTTTTAAAACAATGAGCAGGTACATAAAATAATATCATGGGAAAACAAAGAATACGTTTTTCGATGTGTATTATTTTTGACGTATTTATTTAAGCATATAATGATTCAAATAAATTGTGAAAAAGTGAGAACAGTGTACCACAAAAGATGAAAATAATATCTTGTTAAATAAATCTGTAATGCCAACTACTACAGCAAATTGTATCTTATAGTGATCTTTTGATGTCTTATTCTATTTCTCATTCTTTATTTTCAGCAAAAGATTTTGCAGAAAGAGCAATTGAGAGGCAGAAATCAGCATTTATCCGATGGGGGGTGATGGCAGACTGGAATAATTGCTATTACACCTATGACAAGAAGTATGAAGCCAAACAGTTGAATGTTTTCTACAAGATGCACGAGAAGGTATGTTGGTTTGGTTGCTGCTGTCTGCTGAGTTTATTGAAAGTTGCAGATTCTTGACCTTGATGTAGTGTTCTGTGTCTCTTAGGGCTACATATATCAGGACTACAAGCCTGTTTTTTGGTCCCCTTCAGCCAGGTGAGGTACTATTCTTTTAGACAGGGAAGGAATAGCGCCTTTAGATTGAGGATTTAGAGCTATAATATTGCTCCTCATTTGTTTCCAGGACAGCCTTGGCTGAAGCAGAGCTTGAATATAATCAGCAGCACTCCAGTCGCGCTGTGTACACCAAATTTAGCTTGATGAAGTCTCCTCCAAAATTAGCCCCTTTAACAGGTATTGCCCAGGTTTTTAAAATGTACTCTTACCCAAATTGTAATTTATTTTCTTTTGCCTTCTGATGTGGGTTTTTCTATTGTTTTCATCCACATTACAGATGCATCATCCACTAGTGTGCTAGTATGGACAACCCAGCCGTGGACCATTCCAGCAAATCAGGCTGTTTGCTACATGCCTGATTTTGAGTATGTTGTTTTCTGTACTTGGCATGCTGTAAATAGATTTATAATGATATGGGATGTAGATATACATTTGTTGAGGCTTCATTTATGAAAATATTGTATCATAATATTTCGTTCAAAAATGAAATTCATATTTATTAATGTTCTTTATATTGTCTTTGCTATTTACTTTTGAGATTTTGTTCATGGAAACAATGTGCATGAATTTGGCTTAAACATTAGAATTGGCTTGCAAGCTTCCCGATGCCAAGTTGGCATTTAGTCCATCCTATTTATCAAAACCAGCATTAGCAAAGCCTATAGGTCTCGACTTTCAATGACTGAGCTTTTTCTTTATCAGTGCTTCTGGCATGTTAACACATGTCACGATTTGGCTAACATACAGCTAAAGCCATCTTCTACCGAGACCTGAAAAGCACAGTGTTTTGGTAGGAATTACCAAAGCTACCACTTGTTTTTGAATAACCCTGCAATTTGTAACCTAAATTATTAATTGTTCTTGCATTTGGTTGACGAGAACCAATTCAGCAATAGAATATTTTAAGCCCTAATCATCAGTGCAGGGTCCAAAACTGCCATAATTCTGTTGAACAAAGCAAAAACCAAGGGAAATGATGGCCGGAGTGTTGAACATTGCAAGCACTCGCCCCCAGTCAACTGATCTGGGTTTAATCCATCACCGTTCTTTAGCCCACTCTGCCACCCCAGTTCAGACATGGCCATATGCAAATCAGCCTGACCCTGTGCCTCATGGGAACAGTCCAGCCCGAACTGCCAAGCCATGTCTTCCCTGGACCGGAAATAAGCTTCCTAGGACCAGTTTCTGGCATTTCAGCCGTCTTCAGCCAGGCTTGCTTGAATCCAGTGGCAAAGTGAGCAAGGGACTCACGTCTGAGCATACCCTGCCAACTTATGGCGAACAAAGCAAAAACCAAAGGAAATGATGGACGGAGTGTTGAACATTGCAAGCACTCACCCCCAGTCAACTGATCTGGGTTTAATCCACCACCGTTCTTTAGCCCACTCTGCAACCCCAGTTCAGACATGGCCATATGCAAATCAGTCTGACCCTGTGCCTCATGGGAACAGTCCAGCCCGAACTGCCAAGCCATGTCTTCCCTGGACCGGAAACAAGCTTCCTAGGACCAGTTTCTGGCATTTCAGCCGTCTTCAGCCAGGCTTGCTTGAATCCAGTGGCAAAGTGAGCAAGGGACTCATGTCTGAGCATACCCTGCCAACTTTTGGCGAACAAAGCAAAAACCAAAGGAAATGATGGACGGAGTGTTGAACATTGCAAGCACTCACCCCCAGTCAACTGATCTGGGTTTAATCCACCACCGTTCTTTAGCCCACTCTGCCACCCCAGTTCAGACATGGCCATATGCAAATCAGTCTTACCCTGTGCCTCATGGGGACAGTCCAGCCCGAACTGCCAAGCCATGTCTTCCCTGGACCGGAAACAAGCTTCCTAGGACCAGTTTCTGGCATTTCAGCCGTCTTCAGCCAGGCTTGCTTGAATCCAGTGGCAAAGTGAGCAAGGGACTCACGTCTGAGCCTACCCTGCCAACTTATGGCGAACAAAGCAAAAACCAAAGGAAATGATGGACGGAGTGTTGAACGATGGATTTAGGCCCAGATCTCTGTACTGGGGTGAATGTATGACATTGTTCTACATTCTGTCCATCAATTGTTGTTTTTGCATTTGTCACCCCGAGTGGGATTGGTATGCCCAGACGTGGGTCCCGTGCTCTCCATGGCACTGGAATCAAGCTATCCTGGCTGAAGAGGGGTGAAACCCCGAAACCGGTCCTAGGATGCTTGTTTTCAGTCCAGGGAGGACCTGGCTTGGCAGTTCGGGCTGGACTGTTCCCATGAGGCACAGGGTCAAGACTGATTTGCATATGGCTGGGTTCAAACTGGAAAGGCATGGTGAGCAAAAAAACGATGGATTTAGGCCCAGATCTCTGTACTGGGGTGAATGTATGACATTGTTCTACATTCTGTCCATCAATTGTTGTTTTTGCATTTGTCACCCCGAGTGGGATTGGTATGCCCAGACGTGGGTCCCGTGCTCTCCATGCCACTGGAATCAAGCTATCCTGGCTGAAGAGGGGTGAAACCCGAAACCGGTCCTAGGATGCTTGTTTCCAGTCCAGGGAGGACCTGGCTTGGCAGTTCGGGCTGGACTGTTCCCATGAGGCACAGGGTCAAGACTGATTTGCACATGGCTGGGTTCAAACTGGAAAGGCATGATGAGCAAAAAAACGATGGATTTAGGCCCAGATCTCTGTACTGGGGTGAATGTATGACATTGTTCTACATTCTGTCCATCAATTGTTGTTTTTGCATAATTCTGTTGAACAGCAAATTTAATGCCCATGTGCACATAGAAAGGTAATATTATGATGAAGAGCATTGAAAATCTCTTTATAAATTACGCTGCTACCTAGAACGTCATTAACAAATTTGGATTTTCCATCTCTGGAAAGGTAAAAAAGTTTGTCAACCAAGATCCTAAATTCTTAATTTCACTCTCCGCATCGTACTGGATAAATGGATTGTGAAAATAAAAGACTCATTCGTTCTTGTTGATAGAGCAGTATGAGTTAAGATAATACACTTGTTTTTTAAATATTTTTAGCAACACTTTATTCATTTGAATATAAACAAAATAAAGTCAGCACACATATAGCGGGCCCTCTCAGGGGATCCCCATGCTGTTATTGTTGGTAGACCCAACTAACCCACCCTCCCCCTGACTTCATGCTTTGACAGTGTACAGACCAAAATTTGCCCACCACTTCCCTCATATCTTCTGATGTTTCTTAGGACAACCTTGAGCTGAATAAATTCCTCCAATTTAGTGGAGTTGTCCATGCTCAACCTCCATTCCCTCTGGGATGGAGCATTTATTGACTTCCAGTATTTGGCAGTTTCCCTTTTAGTGATCATTGTGCCAGACTCAGCAAAGGTCAGTCACCTCTAGCGCTTCCCAACTCATCTACCAGGTCGAGCAGCACAACTATGGGTGATGCCTCCAGCGTTTGGACCCGGACCTTCAAAAGGCTCTTGAATATGGACAGCCAATATGACCGGATAGTAGGGCACCTCCATACCATGTGGTAGAAGTCCCCCACCTCTTCATGACATCTGGTGTAGGTCGGGTCCAGAAGTGTATTGGCTTTCAATAAATGACGAGGTGTGTAGTTGTACAATGCAGGTATTTCAGTTGGACAATGGGCAACCGGGCTGAAATTGATGTGGTTCGGGGCGCCATACATGTCTCCCTCCAGTCTGCCTTCTCTAGCAGTCCCTACCATCCCTCCTACCGCTCCTTGAGGGTCTCCAAAGTGTAGGGGGAAACCCAGGGCTCTTTAAATGTGGGAAATGCCACCCCTGTTCTGTGGTCCCATGAGCAGCCTTGCCTTCCAGAGGGTTATATTCTGGAGTGTCCGTCAGCACCTCCCGATGTCGAAAGAGCGTGCCGCAGTTGGACATAACAGAAAAGTTGTGATTTGTATATAGAGAACTCTGGTTGAAGGTACTGGAAGGATGTCATATGGTCACCCTCCGAAATGTAGTCTTGATATGCCAATATTGTCCCATCCCTGGAATTCTTTGAGGGGTACTGTCTGTCTCAGACATTTGCCCACCCATAGAGAAACCTCCAACGTCACCCTCTTGTCTCATCCTGCCATCTCAAGGTAGCCCACCAGGCCAGGAAGACCACTCTGTTGATCTTCGGGAACCACTTGGGAACGGTGTGCCATATAACATACCCATGAAGTTATTAAAGCCTTGTAGTGACACCTCCATCTGACATGAGGGATCTGCCCAACCCCCACATACCCAGTCATTCACCACAATGGTATGCGCTGCCCTTGAGTAGTTCTAGTAGTGAACCAGTGGTTAGGTTCTGAAGTACACAAAGGAGCTGTAGTAGGACCATCATTTTATATAGGGCCCACCTCCCCATCTCATTGAGCGGAGGTGTAATAAATCTGTCTAGATGTACTTGGGTCTTACAGGTGAGGGGGTGGAGGTTAAGGCACTATGCAAGGTCCAGCTCCCATGTCCTATACATCCCCAAATAGCGGAAACTCCGGATCAGTAGGGCAGAGTGGCAAGTCTTGTCATCCCTGTCACCCCTACCTTGGACAGTGGGAGGTCTGCAAGTTAGTGGGCTATGTTTCCTGGGGGGTTTGAGGCCTCGCTTAGTAGAGGGCTTCCTAGTAGCCTGCAAAGGCAGCAGACATACCGGAGATGGTCTCGGCCCATATGGGTTGGTTATATGGGATTCCACCCTCAAAGCCAACTCCCTAGTGGCTAGCCAGTGTAATAACGTACCAGATTTGTCATCCCACTAGTACACCCTTGCAGCGGAGGCCTTCCAACTACTGGATTCATCCAAACATAGTTGGCGCAGGTTGGCACTCTCTATGGCCAGATACCGGCTCAGTAACTCCGTCAGATTGCCCCAATTGTGGGTTTCCAGTTTTAGAACTGAGATTTCCAACTGCACTGTACGTGACAGTGTTTCCCCAGCCTGGCACCTGAAACGAGAACGAGTGGTCCCCCTCTAAGTGGCTTTACAAGCCTTCCATAATGTCCTTTTCCTTGGTTGGTGTTAAGGAAAGCTTCTGAGTCCACTTTCAGAGCCTGTGTTAGTTGTCTGGCAGTAAGGAATCAAGCGTTGGGTTACCATACTTGTCTTTCCCACACCCCCGGGTGATGGGTGCATTGTCTGATATGCCCCTGGGGAGCATCCAAGATCCTCTCATGCTTTGAAAATCAGCTGCGGGCAACAGAAAAAGGTCTATGTAATAGAGGGAGCCATCCGCCACCGACGTATGTTTTTACTCCTATGACGTGGGGTTTCAGGTACACCAGGTATCAGAGTCCCAGGCTTGAGGTCTATCCTGCCAGTCCTCTACCCTCCCTGGGTTCCGCAAGAACCCATGGAGGGCAAGAATAGGTGGCTGTTATCTTGGCCATCCTAGCTCGCCCAAGATGATGCAATTGGTATGCCGATTAGTTTGTAGAATGAAACCTCCAGCAACACTTTGGTTTTCCCAGAATGGAGTTTGAGTCAGCATTGCATATACACTCTAAAGCATTAGATGCCTAGTATCTGGACTGGTGAGATCTTTGGATGTATTTGCCTTTTTTTGGCATAATGCGGTAAAACACAGAAACATCCTAGTAAGTGTTACTCATTAGGAATGATGATGAAAATTAAGATTGAACTTCGACTAATCTGTGGCCAAGATCAAGTCATGCTTGCTAGTGTTCGACTTGAGGCCTCGGCCACTCTTTGTTTGATGCATCCATGTTTACACCTGAAACTCTAGACATTTTAAACATCCAATTAGATGATAACCAAGGAGGGAAACTTATATTTAGAGAGGGTTTTATAAGGTCTCAAATATTTGGTAATTGTTCCTCGTTATAAAGAGTCTTGATAGGATAGTTGTATAGCTCACATACATTTTGCTGGCAGGCAAGGCCTTCCAGACTCATTTGGTACCCCCCGTCTCCTGCCTTCTGCAAAACCATAGACGACGACTTCTAGCCACATTACTATATGACTCCTTTAGTAAAAAATGATAGTCTTTAGAATAAAGTTTAAGTTGTCCAATGAAGGAGACAATTAGGGTTTTTATTCATAGCATATTGTGCTTGGAGCTATTGGTTCATTAATGTAGAAGGCCTTCGGGATCAGCTTGAGTTTCTTGAGAAAAGGATACCATGATTCAGGTTGTTTCCTGTGAGAGTACTTTTTTGTAGTGCCAATACAACAATAGTGCTACCGTTGCCCTTAGTGAGCTCTTTGTGTAAGCCTGTTTCTTGCAGGTCTTGCAACTTGGCTTCATAGTGATGGGTGGTGTCACTTGGAGCATGAACCAGTGCCCGGGGTATTAGACCTCTGGTTGGGTTTACATAGTTAGAACTTAAAAATCTATTTAAAAACAAGGCTGAAGAGATGCTGATAAACTGAAAAAAGCTGCAGAATATAAAAAGCAATTGAAATATGATTATTGTTAAGGAAGGGGTTAAGGTTAACTTCAGGGGGTGTGCCTTAGGCTAGGGTACGGGCTAGGTTTACAGTTGACCATAGGGTTGTTGTTAGGGTTATCAATGGTGTTAGGGATCTGCTTAGGCTAATGCTCATGAAGTGAGTTGGGTTTAGGGATAAGAATGGGGGTACATTTAAGGGTGGTCAGTATATTTAATTGTACAGAAGTATGGGGCAATTGATGGTGTTAACATTAGGGTAAGGGTACCTTACTGCATGAGCGAGTACCTGCAAAACTAAATGTATTACTAGAGAAATTGAAAAACTTTCAAACCTTTTGCTCGTGAACGACTTGGTACTTAAATAGATGGCATAACTTTCAAACTTTTATTTCTTACTTTTTTTATTTATACTTTTACATTGTTTTACTTTAAATTTTGAACATAGATTTAGTAGCCAAATTTCCAACTTCTTGATTCTGCTGGGACGGAAACAAGATTCGTGCCATTTACTCCCACTCCTTATCCCCCCCCCCCCCCTTCTGTCAGTACCTGTTTGGTGTGGCATGGTACAAGCAGATGGTACTGTACCTCAACTGTGGAGGTTGAGGTTGTTTGTCTCTGATGTCACAGGGTTCATCTCTACTGTGGCTGTGTAAACAGTGCCAAGTGTAACTCCTTCAGCCATTGTCTCTCAGTGATAGGGATGGCAAGCAGACACATGGAGGTAGAGTGGGTGTGCTCAAGCTCAGAACTCAACAGTCACACAGCAGCATAGCGACTGATTGCCAAAACCAGTGCTGTCCTTTTGAAAAGAAAAGTGCTTCATTATATAGCACTGGTAAATACTATAGAAGTAATAATGAGCATTGACAATTTAGTGAACTGGGTGCTGGACAAATTGCACTTCGATCTACTTATCCCCCCTCCTTCCCTCCCCCCAGGTTTTCTCCCCTTCCTCAGGTCTTGGTGGTACTCCCCTTGTGGGAGGAATTTATATCATACCATGAGTACAGGCTCAGATGCAGAATAACCCTCACTAGTCTGCTCAGTGCGTTCAGTTTACCAGAGTTCTGAAGTCTCTGGATTCTCACAACGGTGCATATCCAGGAAGCAGTTGCCCTAGTCAGAAACCATCTTCTCTCTCACTTCTGCTAGGGAGTGCATGCTTCGGTTCAGACCCTGTCCCCTTTTCCTGCAACAAACTTGCACCCCTGGGTGGCCACAGGAGCCGACATTGAATCCCCTCTGAGTTGCAGATCAGTTAACTTTGAGTCGTAGTGGCCGCATCTCGTCACAGCCACAGTCCTAGTCTTTCAAATTAGCTCTGCTTAAGGGCATTGTTATGATGTAACACTGCCAAATACCTATGCCGGTCTTTAGGTCAGAGCAGTACTGGATAACCCGCAGTCGCATTTCTCTGGGTCACAGCAGCACAGGTTCAGACACTATCGCAGTTCTTGGCATGGCTACACTGAGCAGCTGCAGATCTGTGGTTTCCCTAGAGCTATAACTAAGGAGAGTCAAATGCCCAGCAACATCAGGAGCCCACTGTGCTCTCCTCCTTCCACTGGCAGATCCACACCCCAGCAAAGGGTCTACCTGTTTCTGGCTCGGTCTAAACGTCAAACATTCTGCAGGATTGGTAGCCTCTGTCCCTCTCTCAGCAGGCAGGTTGGCTTCTAGTCACCTTGGGTAAAATGAACTGCTTCTTCCAGCAGGGAAGGCCCAAGGAGATGTCCCCATCACCTGTGAGAATTGACTATCTGCAATCCTTTTTGAATCACTCTGCCTCCTAGGTCTTGGAGGACTTTGGGAAAAAAATAACAAGTGGGTTCCTCTTTCATTCGTTCAAAACCGACCGGAAATTTAGATCCATCGCCTGCACTTTCAGAACTGTTTTAGGGTGGGTCTCCTTTAAAGTGTCATCTCCAGGCTTCTCCCGTGTAGAGTTTTGCTTCTCACATCAAGGTAGTGTCCAGCCTGGAGCATCTACAATGGAGGCATAAAGAAGTATGAGTATTCTGTAATTGTCTATCTGAAAAGGAATCAAGTGAAAGACAAGTGGCTGGCCTCACCAAAGGGATTCCTTTTTACCTTGAACATCAGAGATTGCAGTCCTAGCATTCATTCCCACATCTACCAGATGGTGCTGCTGCAGAAAGACAAACAAACAACTCCTTATGACAAAAGGCCTAATTAAATTTCTATAGGAGCTTTGTCTTCTTTCTCCCCACTTCGGTGTCTAGGAACCTTCCTTCCAACTTCAGGCATGCCAGCAAGACCATTCCAAATTCTAGCAAAACAACTCAACCTCTATTGTATGCACAAGACAAGGCCAGGGACATCCGAATTGGACCCCACAGGCCACCATGACTCTGGTTCAATCATACAAATAATGTAAGTAACATGTTGGCTAATGTAGGCTACAAAAACAATCATGCACAACATACACTTGGGATGTTAACACTAGTACGTGCGTTATCACATAGAAGCAGAACTTTACGTGATTGATGCAGTAGGCCTCCACTCCAGTAACAGATGAAAAGGTGAAAACTATGGATTTACAAAACCTGGTATGCTGCCACCATCATTGTGCGTGCTAAACCAATGACAAGGACGAGAGCCAACTGTCAGTAAAAAGAGGTACCCTTGCCGTGCACATCCTAGTGCAGGCCCTCACTTATGTCAAGGGACAGGCCTAGGTTTCTGTGTATATACTAGATAAGTGTGAGGCAAGGGCCAAAATGTAAAACTAGGATATCAGATACACACAGTCGGGCACTAAGAAACAGGGAACAAAACTGTACACCATGCAAGATATTCTTGTGCCAACATCTTTCTATTTTTCCTTTTCTGCCCCAGGACACCCTCAATCCCAGTCCCTCCACTTGTAGTTTTATTACTTTTGTTCTGACACCTTTTGCTGTCTGCCAGGCTCTTGTAATAAAAAATAATCATACATACAAATGCTTACTTGGAGTTTGCTATCTTCCTCCATTGGTTTGTTCGAGTGTCATTCACTTCCCACCCACTGGACAGCATACAATATGGGGAAATGGGTCAGCTCATTTCAGCCATTTGCTCTCAGGAAATATTTGACCATTGGAATGGACAGGGATTGGATATTTGAGTCTGAGGCCCTGTGAGTGACTCCAGTTTGTCCATGTGCTTCTACATGAAAATGAATGCCCTCCGTTTCACTTCACCACTCCTTCAGTTCACTTAGTTGGCAGATACTTCCCTGGAACACAAAGATAATCGGTGTACAATCTTTTGAGCTCATTCAAGTGTTATACTAACATTTTAATCTTTTCATCGTGATTGGAATCTATGCTCTTTTTGGATGTATTTGTAAGGGGTGTTGTGCTTGTTTAACGTTTCTAGACTGATAATGTACATCATGCCTTCCGCCACGTGACTGCCTCTTATGAATGATTTCTTATGAAACAGCAGCTCCTAATAATCACACTAGCCCTGTTCAGAATCTCGATCACTGTTTCACACTTGACTTTTCAGTCATGCTCCCCCTCCTAACCCTGTCACTGACACCAATTGCACCCTTCCAGTGGAGGCATAGTTCCTTTCTCATGACTATAGATGGATAACGTGGCTATGGCTTGTTCTGGACTTAATTTGAAGGAGATGTGTGGCTGTTTATCTTTTATGACTTAAATAATGTATATCTCATCTTCAATGAGCGGTCTCTAGTGAAGAAGCTTCTCTGGAACAGCAGAGCTTGTTATCCCACACAGAGCTCAGTCACTGTCTCCTCATGCAATTTTAGTTATGCTTTGACAATTAACATCCACTAGTAATGAATTCAGAAGAGACCCAGCTCACTTCTCTTGGTTCTGGATAGATCTATAGCCAGTGTATCTAGGTTCAGGAACACTAAAACCCACATGTATAGCATGCACAGGATTTGATTGATCATTGAATATGGCAGAGGCTATGTTTGACATATAGAGCATGATCTTCGAACTTGTCATATGCAAAAGGTAGTCACAAATTGAGCACTGACCTTTTTGCGAATGGGATAGTGTTTTGTGAACCGACACGTTTAAATAGGTCTGTTCACAAAATAATACATAGTAGTGGCTTGCAATCCTGCCTATCTCATCAGTATTCATGAGGGAGGTAGTGAAATGCGACTCCCTAAGGTTGGATGCAATCATAGGGATGGTGGTCTGTTTTGGTCAGCAGCAGGCAAGGCCACCATGCCTCTCATCACATTTTAATAAAGAAAACCTTTTGAGATGAAACGGGACTGCACTTACAAAGAAAGGTTTATTATTTATTTTTTTATGTTTATTTGAGAATTGGCAGTGGTTCCTTGGACCACTGTCTACTCCTCAACAAATCTTTTTTCTATTTTGTTTTTGCGTTCAGAAAGGGGAAGGGGTTGCTTTGCTAATGTGTTACCACCCCAACTCGGGAATTGGTAACTTTTCAGTGTTACAGTTGCAACACAGTGATATATCCCTTAAAGAATCGCTACTTGGAAGGGACGCCTTAAACACAGCACTTCCAAATATCAATGGGTTTTATCTTTTGGAGCAGTGAAGCAGAGGAAATAACCTTTACCATTAAGCCAAACCACACTCTGCATTTTCAACGAGGCCATTACAACGGATGCATCTTTACCACGCATTCCTTTACCACTCATGTTGTTACAAAATGACATGCCTTAGGGAAAGCAGCGTTGGACTTTAAAATCCAACGTTTTCCCTACCGTTGCGTAGACTGGAGTTTGAATAGTAAATTATACCGCTCCAAAGTCCAGCGCTTTCCCCAAGGCATGTCATTGTAACCGTATGTGTGGTAAAGGAATGCTTGGTAAAGACGCATTTTTATTGCAAAAACTGTAGAGTAACAGCATGCGTGGTGAAGGCATGCGTTGTTCTGACATACAACTGTGAAGCAGAGATAGCACCAACAGATTTATGTACAGCATCCCTCTTTTGGAAGAAAGGCCCGTCGATCTGTAGCCACAGTTATTTGCATTCTTGTTTCCAAAACCTAAATGCTGCATTACTGTCCCGAGGCAGGGAGAGTTGAACAATGTCTAAAAGACATTTCTGCTCGGGTCGGAAATTAAGTCCCTTCTCCTACAGGGATGCCATGGTCAAGGCTATATTTCTAAGGAGGTTTCATAGAACAATGGTATCCTACTGCTTAAACTGTACTTTAAAGTTTTAATTACCACATTGATGTGTTCTTGTGACTAGTGCTTGAAATCCAGTCTCCATTTGAGTGCCTCTGTGGAGCAGAAAAATGACTGTATCTTTGCGTTGGCTTGCGGGTATCAAGCAAATGGAAGACTCTAATGCCCGGAAGCATTGCAGATGATTCCTCCAACTTGGGAAGAACACATCCTCTCTCAACTGACTCGCACACACCCATATCCATTTCCAGCACCACCTGTACCAACACAATCCTTACCACAAGCAAAACGATAACTAAGATCACCATCAGAACTAAAACAGTAATAAGGGTAAAGAAAAGGGCTAGTCCTGTCCAGAGCTAACAGTGCAAACCAAAGTGGTAGTTGTTCACTGCCATTAAGTATCAAAATGACAATAGAAGGAGGTACCCTTAAAATGCATCAAAATACAATTACTTTTGAGTTTAATCACAAAATATTTATTGGTGGATCATTCCATCACCATTTTCCCATAATCATCTTTAAACTATTGAAGTCTACTATAATAGATTATATAGAAGTAAAACGAAAATATTTTTGAATAATAAAAATTTCAAATATTCATGAACCAATTCAGGCATTCCAATTCAGATTAAACAATTACTTGTGGCGGTACAGCCAACACGCGCTTGACGACAGCTTTTTCAAGGCTTCAATGAAATAAAGCAAAAAGACAAATTTGTAATCCAATACAAAATAATAAATAGCAAATATAATCATCGTAAAAATCCAACCGACATTAGTTATTCTCTGTACAGTAGTACAAAGGAAGCTAACAATATCATAAAAGTTTCATTTTCCCCACCCGCTAATTTTGAATCAAAATTTCACCTTAATTAAGTTAAAAATGCCAGAGATGGGTCTAACCACCCGCGCACATTATAACTGTAGTGCAGCAAGTTTCACAATGAGTAAGAGACACCTAAATTTATACTAACCCTAGACATTTTTATCAGCACCAAATTTATAAGGTTTTCCTATTTCATTCAACAGCATTGATTTAAATATACTTGACCCACTCATTTTAAATCTAAGTTGCAGTTATAGAGTCATCACTTCGTAATTAAGTCTAACTGTCTGTGCGAACATAGATATAATACACCAATCCACACACCTAAGCAGAGACCCAAACCTAGTTAAACCACCCAAAAATGTAATCTATACCACAATTATAAAGTTTACCTAATTTATAAATCGATAAATCAAAGCCCTTTCTTCTATTCAGTGTGATTAGTCATTCCGTTCCAATATCTGACAGAAAATACACCCAGGGAGTGCCCTTCCTTAGATTTTATATCTCAACCAGGAGTGCACTAATGCAAAATGAAAGAAAAACTGTCCCAATTGTGTTAATATCTGAAAGGAACAAATTCCACGGTGAATATTGAAAAACAAAGAGAAATCGAATAAAACAACCAGAAGGCACTCTATGTAAATAGATTTTCTATATTGTACCTCTTTGATCATCAAACACATTGCCTTCAATCCTTTGGTCTGACCTAAGAGGTGATGTGAAGACTAGCCTCCTTTCAATGCTCTACCAATGTAGTTCATGTTCCTCCTCAGATCCATTATCAGCTAGATTATTACCTATGTTTAAAGAATATTTTGCCCCTTCTGTTCCGGAAATCATAAAGTAATCCTTGAACAAGATTGTCCAAGATCTACATAAAGCAGGAATGTCAATCCCTTTGCTTTAAAAACATGAATCTGAAACACCTAACTAATCGCTATGCATCCAGCAGTTGCTAAATTCCTTGTGTCATGCACTCTCTAACAACCTTGCACATTTCTGAAATTAATAACATTTTGAGTGATGCTTATTGGCTCAAACTCAGTGTTGACAAGAAAGTAACTATTTTCCCCTCAGTCTCTTTTACAGCAAGCTGTATGGCCGCAATAGTTTTGCTCCTATCCTCTTCCTACTATGAGTTTTTCCCATAATGCCAGATGACTGCAGCAGCATCTTGTAGTATATTCCACATGAGAACACTTTGCTCAATACTACAGTTTCTCACCATAGAAGATAGGTTCTTGACCACTCTGATTGGTTCCTGATTGGACTACTGCAACAGTATCTCTTTCAGCATTCCTCAGTCGAATGCAGTTAGTCCAAAACCAAGCAACTTGTATGCTCACAAAAGGATCTAGGCCCAGACCACCTTCTCCCTTATGAAAAGACTTGCTGCTGCTCCCATTTATGGGCAGTATTTCTTTTAAGATCCTTTTCATTGTTCACAGGTTTTTTTTTATGGCAAGTTCTCTTGCTTGTTCGGTAAAACCTTTCAACAAATATTGTGTGGCTAGATTCCTTCACTTACGTGAGCTGCGATTTTTATTTCACTCTCTGATTAATCCATCCCACTGAGGGAGCCCTCTACACTATTTTACAATACATTACAAATTTCTTTTTTGAATTTTTATTTCCATGTCTCATGTTTTGAGGGTCATGTTATGGTATACATGTTCTACTGTAGTACTGTTTCTGAATTGCAGTGCATCGATTTCTATATATGCGTACTGCATGTAACTCCCTCCCCTACCCTGAGATTCCATTGTTTTTCTTGCATATCACCCTTGTAGTTTGCAGGTGATTTAGAATTCAATGAAGAAATGTTCTGAACGAAACAAAAAAGAAGAATGATGCAGTTCACTTAGAATGTGTTGATAGGGCCAGGCATCACACTACTGCAATAACCAACTTAAGTGGTGATGGAAATGAAGTCAAAGGGCCCATGGTCCATCACCCCAAACTAAGTAGCCATAGATCAATGTGTACTTTGGTGTTAATTTCAGAATTAGGATTACTGCCTTGCCTGCTGCACAATTAGGGCACTTGCTTGAATATCCTACCAGAGTTTTGGAGGGGTTCAGATTCCTAAAAGGGATGCTTGGCTGTCATCCACACATAACTTAATTGAAACATCTACCCAGGAGAAATGTCGGCAGTGCGCTCACCTTAACCTCTTTACCCTCTTTTATTGTTTTACACGGTGTAAGCTTCCTAGCCTATGAAGTTGTCAAATATATCCGCCACGTCTTACAGGGTTGTCTCTTTGAAATTGTAGCCCTCATTGTGGGCAGAGACCAAGTGAAATGTGCACTACTTGAAGTATGATCACAAGTGCAAGCGTTTGTTCTTGGGTGCATGTAGTCCGTCTGATTGCTGCATCTGAAAATCATGTCGGTCCCCTAGAGTTACCCTCCTTTATTACTCACAACACACACTACTTAAAATATGTCTGGGCTCAAGATTTGAGGAATGCCCCAGACCTCATCACTCATTAAAATAGTTAAGAAAAATATTGATGCTACTTATAAGACATGAAAGTCCTAATAGATACCTATTTTTTTCAAATCTTGTGCTAAGCAGGGTGAATAAAGAAACTGTTTTAGTTTGACCCATTGTTTGGTGACTAATTGCACTATAAGGGAAGTTTTCTGGTACCCGTTGTGTTTGTTTGACATCTTGTTAGGTTAAGAAGGTTGCACTCTGGATAAACCTAAGAGGATCTCATTATGAAGCATGCCACATTTTTTGGATTAGAGTCCCAATCCTTTATAGAAATCCTAACCCCTTATAAATTTATGCATATTAATTCAGACAAGTAGCATAATCATGCAAGTGATTAGGACATATTTAATTGGCTGGTATACCTGGCTCATACCTTAACACTGTTGCTCTTGTTAACGCCCATTAATCACTGATAGCTTTTGACTTGGTCTCCTGTTTGAAAGCTGGGAGCAAGCTTGTCATTAAACCAGTATCTTTTTCTTCTCCTTTTCGTTTTGAGTGTCACCTTAAGGAAATGCCATTTCCAGAGACCTCAGAACTTGGTTGGCAACCAGCAGTTATCGGCAAGCTTTTTGTTGTGCTCTTAATTCAAGTTGTTTGCTACAATTATAAAGTGATATCTATAAATGTGCAACAGTGAAGTGTTTAAATAATAATATGTATATGTCGGAGTGAATAATCCTTGTCTTAAAATAAAATTGCGTTTTAGGTACTCCATCGTAAAATGTTTGAACACAGGTGAACGCTACATTCTGGCTGCCGATCGAGTGGAACTCACCGCAATTACCCTGGGAACACAGTTTGAAGTTATCGCAACATTTAAAGGTTAGATTTACAAATTATTTTATGTTTAACTAATTATTAATCAGCAGCAAAGAATATAGCTGTACAAATAAACAAAAACTATCACACATCAAAAAAGCATAAAATCCAAAGTAGCTCAAGCTCTGGCTCAGCCCTGTTTTCGAGGGTCCTGTTTGTCTGTTATAGGGCCATAGTATAGTCTGTGTGGCAAGCTTGAGTGGTATGGCCTCCTCTGCTGATTCGAGGAGTCTCTGGAGTGTGCGTGGCACAATAGCAGCTGCATGGCGGTAAAGTGATGTGGTACCCATGTGGATGGAACAATCAAGTACGTTATGGCCCAAGCTGCGGTCTACTGATCGGAGGGTCCCAACTGTGGGCCAGTTGGAAGTTCAATTCCTGGAGTGGGAGGTGTCAAAGGAAGGCACACGTGCTGGACCAGAGTCTGAAACTGCTAGTCAGAGCTGTTTGTGGCTTTGGCACTAAGCAGGTGGGCAGTTCAGGACGATTATTGATGCACTAGGATGTGTAAAACCGAAGGTTCCCTGGAAAGATTGCCTGAATTCTACATCTTCCCCTTCATAGACAATATCTACAGCCTTTTGACCCTGTACCCAAATTGCCCCGGATGGAGCAAAAAGGAAAACTGAAAAAGGAGAAGGGCACGAAGAGGGACTTTCTTTACTTGGCCGGGTTCGGAGTTCTTGGCTGGAGGTGTAAGATGATGTTGAATGGGCGCCTAAAGGTGGCAGTGGTCATACTCCAAGAATGAGGAATAAAGGTCTTTTGATTGATTGATTGAATGAGGAGTCACTTATATGAGCTGCCATGTGAGAACTCCAAATTACGATTGCAGTGTTGAAATGAAGGTGACTTTTGTTGACCGCATTTTAGACTCCATGGATAACTGGCTGACAAAACTGAGTAACTGTTGCTGGGATTGATGACAAGATTTATACAAGTGGAATCTGCTAGTTAGAAACTAAAAGAGTTGTGCAAGTGAGTATAAAAACCGTAATTTATAGAGGATATGTAGAAAGCTTCTAACATTTGTCTGTTAGATGTTCACTGCAGTTTTGAAGTGGAGGGCCCCTCCCTGACCATTTCGGTGCAGTGTTTCATTGGCAGTGAGATTTTGCTGGGTAGTTGCCCTCTGGACTTGATAATTCCTAAAGCCCACAGACTTCCAACCAGAGAATCAAATGGATCATTAATCGCCAGAGGATCTTTTGGTGCAGACTTTGGCAGCCTGATTGAGCACATAGTACTACTATAACCAGCGAAGAAATGCAACTCTGTACCAGGAAAAGATTCATGTTTTTCCGGCCTATAGTCATGATGCACAATATAGATGAGCACAATCCTGCTGATCCTGCTACAGATTGACGCTTCCTTTGTCATCTGGTGAAACTGAAAGTCTCCTTGATGGGCAGTCAACACTTCTTTACACAAGTGGGATCTGCTCAGAATTCCTTGGTGCAACGCTGTTATGAGACTGCTAGAATGTAGTTCCATCTGATTTTGCCATTAGATAATGCACTTAGTTTTTTCAGTTTGTTGGTTGTTCATGATGGATGTTCACTGCTCAGGGGTTACAACTGCCCATATCGTTGGTGATGCTGAGTTAGCAAATTCCCTTTATCTGACTTTGGTGTGTTAACTTGGGGTTATGAGACTTCCAGACTGTGCCACGTTTGCCCATCTGTGCCCACTTAGTTGTCATAAAGCACTCTTTCCACCACTAGAACATACCAGGGTTGAAGAGTATTGGGGCTAGGGCTGGGGGTACAAAAATAGAACTATCTCTTTCAGGACAAGAATTTGTTATATGTGAGCAAGGGCACCCTGGTTTATCCATTAGGACCAGAGTTTTCTCAATATATGGCAACAAATATCCCATGGGGCTCATTTATCATTTGTACCATTTGAGCGATCCCTGGTGCTATGATCAGTCTACTTTAGTTTGCATCGTAAATGTGACAATCATTTGTTAAAAGCACATAGAGTTGTCTTGGCGAATATATTTGGCTCAATGAAAACAACACTGCTATACAGTAAGTGAAATAGAGTTGACAGCTCAGTTATCAGAAGAGTATGATGTTGTATACTAAAAGCATAAAAACACAGTTGGCACCTATGGTTGTTATACGCACTCTAAACAACAGGAATGCTTCCAGAAAAAGTAATTGCGGTTGTGTTGCCTTTATTTCAACCCAGTCACAAATTGGTGGGTCTCATCAAGACTAAGGCCGTCTGTCTATACATCTAGGAGAATAAAAGAGAGCCCTTACTCTATTGTGCATTTAAAGCAGCTGATCAGTCATATAGTGTAAACGTAAACAATTCCATGTACCTCTGTGTAAATTCTAACAGCATGCCAAGGTACATGAATACAACTTCTCCAAATCTGCATAATGCGCACGTAGCTGCAATAAATAATCATAAACATCTTGTGAATATCCTAAAAAAATACTCACTTAGGTACTCGTTGTGCAATATCACCACGATTCCGATTCCCTATCGCATATTAGACTGTAACCGTCTATATACTATTCTATACTATATGTCACTTAACTGCTTAGTTGTAAGACATACTCCTTACTACTTTACTGGGTACAAGTGCAACACACTGTGAATGGCATCTAATTGTCAGCTAAACTGTAGATATCGAATTGTGAAAGGTTATGGTAAGGACTCGCCTGATGGCATTTGGATAATTGAGCATCCTTTCATAACTCTTTACGGTCGTCACAACTGGGTGTCCTCATCACAGGCTTAAGTTGATCAGCCAAAACTGTTATCCAACACAGACTGTTTTAACTTTGTATCCTCATCCCTGCTCCAGTGAATCAGCTTAAACAATTGTTGCCACGCATCTGCTTAAACGGCAGAGAAACTATGCAAGTTTGTGGACCGACTCCCAGAGTAAACGCTCAATCAATCAATCAATCACATGTTTGTTAAGCGCTACTACTCACCAATAAAAGTCTCAAGGCACTAGAGTTAACTTATGTCTGCAGAAGCAATCTCCGACAGACAGTGCAAATGTAGCACAACTTTGCCAGGGTCTCGCTGTGAAACCAGTGAAGCATGGGAAGAAGATCTCACTTGGAAAAAGTCGATGCTCACCCAGCACGACAGACACTAGAGTGCATCCTCTATAATGGAGCAGTCATGTTCGGTTAATGGTCTATGTACGCTACTGCCAGTGGTGCTGGAACAATTTTGAGAGTAGAGGTGCTGCCATCAATGGTACATCACCCAAAGTCACTTAAGCAGGAAAATGGTAAAGGTGCTGTATGTAGCCAGGTGTGAATTTTGGAGCACACTGTCACTAATATATTACTAAAGCATGGTGTGGTAGTGCACTGTAATTTATAGACAGCACATTTTTCATTGAAATGTCCACTCAATTTGTTAGTAAAACTATATAGCACAAAGACAACAATGTGTCGAAATCGGGGTTCAGCGAATAATTAGCATTTCCTTATCACTAAGTAAAGGGTCTTGATTTGATCCTATTAAAATATTTGCACCTAGCACACTTTAGAACTGGAAAAAATGCTTACTTTGTGCTTTCTTAACTGCTAAGGGCTGCAGCACCCTCAGCACCTCTTCTTCCAGCAACAATGGCTACTGCTAGGATTTAAAGCAATGCTGATCCTCAATTTGAAACCGAAACACACTGAAGAAAAATCCCAGCAATTCTCAACAAGCCTAGTTGGGCATGCTATTTTGAGAGGCAGTTCTAAAATGTGCATCTAAAGTCGCTAATTGGTCATTTGATGCAAAAATAAATTATTCCACATACATCTTTGTAAATTCTGACTACAAGTGTGAGAGCTTCTAAGGTACATAATTGCCACTTCTCCCGGTCCACTTGTACTCAAAGAGTGATACAATATCAACAAATGCATCTAATGCACCTACATTGCGGAGACAACTCTCTGGTCTAATTGTAGGAGTCACATCGTGGTATGCTTCTCGCAACTTCAGTCGATCAGTTAAAATAATCAATCACCCACCACAAACTTAATCTCAACTCGACATCCTTAATGTGGCTCCAATTTGATCCGCCTAACCTGTTCATGCCGAGAATCCACTTTAAATGAAAAGATAACTGAATAACTGTATGCCGACTCCCAAAATAAGCATGTGCCTAACAAAACTGCCACACACCGTAGAAGTGCGGCTCAATGTTGCCAGTTTCTTGTCATTAGAAATAGTGAATCGCTGGAAGAAGATTCCGCTTAGATAAGGCTGGTCTTTACTGAGCACAACAGACACTAGAGTGCGTCCTCTGTGACTGAGCAGCCATGTTGAGTATCTGTGAGTGCCGCTACTGGGGATTCGTGCAGTCCTGGTCAACACACAGTGGAGAAACTTACAACGCCTCTTTTGACTAAAGTGACAAAACAGACGAAGGAAGGTATGCTCATCTAAATATAAACCAGTCATCAGTCCAGTAATGGTCTCAGCCCGGTAATAATACAGTGATCAAGGGGTCCAAGTCCTAGCTAGGCATTTATAAAGAAACCACTATTCCTGCATAAAGTGTACTATATCTAGACAGATGTGGATACGAGTATGCATGACATAAGCAATACCAGCCAGAGACCTTATTGATAGAGGCAACTAGTCATCAAGCTGCTGATAGATACTCAACCAAACATGAACTGACAAACTTGTGTTTACTCTAGTATCATTAAGAATCCTAGTAATGTCAAACTCTTATTTCATCAACATATTTCAGCCCTTTATTTACCATCCATTTGCATTCTGTAAAGTTGAGTAAGGATGTGATATTGCCAATCCTGGTATCCAGTTTTATCCCCTTGATGATCTGCCATTTGGTATCATCTTCTCTTTGTCTAGCTCCATGTAGTGTTTTACCAAAGGATGACGTCTCACCCTGCACTTTATCCTACTCCGGTGCTGGCATATCTGCTGCTTTACTATTTGGGTAGTTTGACCTACATGCCCCAAGTGACAAGGGCAAGTAATGATATATATCACATTCTTTATATTACAGATTGAATGCAACATCAGGTTGTATTGTTTAGTATTTGTTTCCAGAACTTTAGTATTAATAGTGACTCTGCATACTTGAAATTTACCACACTTATAGTGTCCTTGAAGTACTAGCTAACTCCAGCAAGCCCAAATCATTGGAGGAGTGCTAGTATCTTTGTGGGGTCTTACCATATAATTCTTCACATTTCTATGATGCTTTAATGCGTACTGGGTGGATTTTTTTTAATGTCATGCACTAAGTTCCAATGTATCTTAATTATTTTTTGACTGTCATTAGTCATGGGGTTTTAAGAGCTCACCAATACTGTTCGGTCATTCAGATTCTCCTTGACCCCAGGTGATAATTGAGCTTCCCTAGGGTAATAACATGCACTTGTAGGTGCCTAACATATCATCCTTCTTGGGTAGCCTATTTCAGTTAGTTTTTTAAACAAATCTCCTACTTTTCTAAAGTAGTCTTGTATATGACAAAAACATTTTCTGATGCATAAAAACTGTTCATACGGTAGGTTGTCTCTTAGAGCATGTGGATGATTGATAGCTGTTGTATCATAACAGTGAATTAATATCAGTGGGCTTTTTGAAAAGACTGTTGGTTACAGTGACCCTTACTTATGTTTGATCAAAATGCCCAATTAATTAATCTGTACTTTGTTCTTATTTTATGTAAATGTAAGATTTATACTCTGTTTATCCAACCAGTTAATTAAATCTTTGTTAATTTTCTTTTCTGTGCTACAGCAGAAAATGTCATATATGTATATCTTCCATATATGTGTATGGAATTCTTTTGTTAAGTACAGTGTTGGTTTCATATTCTGCAATTTACAAATTCACTATATTGGGAGCAAAACAGGGTGGCATAGATAGTCCCCTTTTGCAGCGTGAATCTTTCTGGATTCACATGCTATGCATTATTACTCCACTGGAGGTTGAGTCTGGAATTTTTTCCCAAAACATTTGTCCGACTACTATTTTTGTGTTTATTGTTGTTGGTGGGCGTAGATGCACCTCCATTTGGTGGTCCTTGTGACGTCGTCATGCTTCTTCCGGAAGCTCCCACCTTCGGACGCCATCTTTAGATTCTTTTTTTCCGCCATTGGTTCTGGATGCATGCAGGAGGATCTCCAATGACCTGAAGAAAAAAAGTACTGAAAACCCCGGAAGAATCGCCGAAATTCGACCAGAGCAAAGTACTCATCGGAGAGAGATACCGGAGAAGTTTATTGACGAATGCTTAAAAAATGCGACTGCAGGGTGCTCCTTGTACTTGGTAACCATTCCAGTTTTGCAAAAGCTGGCACCATAAATTTGCAAAAAAAGGGCCAACAGCCGCTCTGCAACCTCTGCGGGCCGGTGGATCATCATAGTGAAGACTGTAACGCTTGTTCAGTATTGCCCCAAAGAATAATAGGGTAAGGCAGCAGCAGAGAACAGCCCACCATACAATGGAGGGCCAACATTCAACACCAGCTCTATGAGATTTGAGCTTTTCGAGTGACGAGGAAGAGAACATCGCCGAAGGTCCAGAGAGGACGCTGAGGCCAACATTCAGCTCTTAGACACCTACCAAGGGGGCAAGACATCTTCAAAAAGAGAGAAAGGGACTTAACGTCCTTAAAGTCAGTAGTGGGCACATCAAAATTAGCGGCTAAGACCTCGAAGACTGCGCCGGTGTCAAAACTCTTCAGGACCACAAGCATGTTGAAGGAGAAAAATACCCTTGGATCCTTAGAAAAGGTCACCGCAGCGGTAGAGTCCCCTGAAAAATCCAAGACCTCGAAGGATGGACGATTTTAAGATGCTTCAGTGTCAAGACGGGAGCGGTTTAAGACGGAACGTCACAGTTCGGCGAAAACGTTCTGTAAAGATTTGTCGATAAAGCGAACACACAAAGATCTCATCAGGCAACATCATGAGGCTGGCATTCGAAAAAAGAGGAGATTTCTCGAGGCCCAAATGGCCAATATCCTTTAAAGGAAGAAAGACTTTGACGAAAGTCTTAGAAAACTCAGAATTCCATGCAAGTCCTCAGCTTTGAAAGAGCAAGCAGACGAAGAGCTTGAAGAATTGAAGCCCCCCTTTAACTCCAGAGCCTCAAGAACAGGAAATCTTTGAAGAGGAGGAAGAACAAGTTTTACAGGGTTCTGAAGCCCCTGAATACCAAGAGATAGAATGGCAATATCTGGAGGCAGACTCACCAGAGCAAGGGGTAGACGCAGACCCTTCAAGACTATCATCACTTGATGTCAGAATCTATAATCCAGTAAAAAAGAAAGCAGCTGAGAGCTATGGTGTACAGCTGGAAGAAGAAAAGCCATAATCCTGTTTTCTGCTTGAAATTTTTCTGCCTACCCAAACAAGAGGCAATTTTTACTGATGATTCCCAGTAAATGCACCTTCCATTGGAGAACATCTTTTCTGGAGTGCAGTGGACAATACCCTAAATCAACTGAAAAAGGATAACGAGACTGCAAAGTCAATGAGGGCTCGGCAGTTCAGAGGTAACATGCACAGGGTATCAATGCCATCTTGAAGACCTACAGGGAGGGGCTCCTTTCAAGCAGCAACATTCCACCAAACGTATCAATAATCGTTCCGGGGGGTAACCAGTGAGGACAGCAATCACACAGCTGGCAATACCAACAAGGCAAACAGTCTTTTCGGGGACGTTCATGTGGAAGGGGACTACCGCAGAAGGCGGTGCACCCCCAGCAAGCAAGTGACTTTTTACAAATCACTAGGGGCACTCAACTAACACCCAAGATTGCAACAACAAATGTTAAAACACAAGAACTCCTGCATGCAACACCAGTATTAATACAATTTGGATATTGCATAGAATTCAACAAGTACCTCCAAGCAAAGCCCCAGAAAAAAGGTACATTCAAGATAAGAGACAGCCCACCTACTCAAGGAGGTAGAGGAGATGCTGACAAAAGGGGTCATAGACTTCGTGCCAAAATTGGAAAGAAGCAAGGGAAACTACTCAACGTGTTTCCTTATCCCAAAGGTAGATCAGTCACTCAGACCAATTCTGGACCTCAGGTTTCTAAACAAATTTAGAAGAACTCAAAAGTTCAAGATGACTATACTACAGGAGGTAATACCACAAATACAACGTGGAACTTTATGGCCCCAATAGATTTAAGGGACACTTATCTGCTCATCCCCATGAATGCAAGTCACAAGAGATTCCTCAGATTCATCATAAACAAGGAACACTACCAGTTCGAGGTATTGGCCTTTGGAATAAAGTCTGCACCAAGAGTATTCACAATATGCCTAGCAACAGTAGCAGCATATCTGCGAAAGCATGGAATACATGTCTATCCCTATCTAGACGACTGGTTGGTGAGCGCAAATTCGTACAATAGATGCAAGGAGCATATGCAACATGTGATAACGCTTTTTCAACTAGGATAAGTAACCACCAGAACAAGAAAAGATATTCTCAGTGGCAAGTATAAATTCTATAGAGGGGAAAGTTTTCCCAACTGAGAAGAGAATAATTGCACTTCTGAAGGATAACTCTAAAGGAAGGGGCAAGCTCTGACAGTGAGGACGGTAGGGAAGCTGCTGGGAATGTTGGCTTGCATTCTGTTAATTCCAAACAAAAGGCTTCACATGAGACCATTTCAGGAATGGTTGCAGAGTCAGTGGTCACAATCAACAGGGTGTTGGGAAGATCTAGTGGCCATCATGCAGAGAAAAGAGGAAGAGATAGCGTGGTGGAACAGAGCACACATGCTTCAAGAAAAGAACTTCACACAGCCAACTCCTATTGTGATCATGACTGTGATCATGATGGACGCCTCCCAGAAGGGATGTGGGGCCCACATGTACAGCCTCAAAGTCAGAGGAGTGTGGAAGGAGCAGGATGCTGTACAGCACATCAACTTCCTAGGAATAAAGACCATATTGCTAGTCTTTGAAGCCTTTCAAAAGGAGCTCTGGGTAACATCATTATTGATTCAAACAGACAACACAGCCACCATGTTTTATATAAACAAACAAGGAGGCACCCAGTTACTACCACAGTCGAAACTAGCATAAGAAATGTGGATCTGGGCCAGCCACAGAGAAATACCAATTCTGGCAATTCACCTACCAGGGAAGGACAACAAAGAAGCAGACAGACTGAGCAGACAAGCTTCATGGTCTCACGAGTGGGAGCTGAACTAAACAGTACTCCTAAAGATTTTTCAAAAATGGGGAACCCCAGAAATAAATCTCTTTGCAACTCCCCAGACTGCAAAATGCCTACACTTTGCCTCCAGACAACAGGGTCACCAATCAGTGGGGAATGCACTGTTGATCTACTGATTAGGGAAATTTGGATATGCTTTTCCCCCAATACCACTACTTCACAAGGTGATCAGCAAATGCAGATTCAGAAGCATGACACTAATACTAATTACGCCACAGTTGGCAAGACAGACTTGATTCTCAGTGCTGATAAGCTTGTTACAGGGGATGGTTCACAAACTACCAATAAGACGAGACCTGCTGCCAATACAGCAAGAAAAATTGTTTCACCCAGAACCAGAGTGCTTAATTCTGGCAGCATGACTCCTGAAGACTTCGAATTCGGACACTTAAAACTACCAGATATGATAATGTCAGTCGTAAGAGAAACAAGGAACCCAACAACTAGAAAGAATTTAATAGCGAAATGGGAATGATACTCCCTATGGTGTAAGAAAGAAGGATTCTGGAAAAGAATATCTAGGGAAAAGACAGTCCTAAAATACTTAACACAACTTTTAGAGTGTAATCTGACCCATTCATCACTAAAAGTACACTTAGTACCAATAGTGGCATACACAAGGGGTCACATAGGAAGATGTTTTTTCACCTCACTAGCCATCAAACGGTTCTTGGAAGGAGAAAAAAGAATTGCACCCCACAAAAAGGGTGCCACCTCCCACATGGAATTTAAATATTGTGCTCACACAATTAATGAAAGCACCCTTTGAACCATTACATAAGGCAGCTTTACAAATGCTGACACTGAAGACCGGCTTATGGTGGCCGTAACATCACTACACAGAGTTAGTGAGTTACAAGCACTGCTGTTACAAGAACCTTACTTTCAAGTACACAAAGACAGGATTGTCATGAGAACGGACCCACAATTTATCCCAGAGGTTATCTCACAATTCCACATTAGTCAAAATATTTAGACATCAAGTTTCTTTCACAATCCAAAGACGCACACAGAAGGAACATTACACACTGCATTTACAAGGAGAGATGTAATGTACTACATTGAAAGGACAAAGACTAACAGGAAAACAAAGCAACTGTTTGTGTCATTTGCAAACAGTTTCCTAGGAAGGCCAGTTACAAAGAACTCAATTGCAATATGGATTGCACAAACAATTCAGTTATTGCACAACAATGCAGGTGTGACACTACAAATCAATCCTGGAACACAGTCAACAAGAAAGAAGGGAGCTACCATCGCTTTCTTGGCTAATACTCCACTTCAAGATATTTGTATAGCAGCAACATGGTCTTCAGTGCACACGTTCACAAAACACTACTGTGTGGACATTCAGATGAACAAGGAAGCACAAGTAGGACAAAAGGTCTTGCAGTATCTGTTTTCAAATCTGTGCTCATCTTCAACCCAGCCACCACTGCAGTACAAAACTGCTACAAAATCTGTGCACAGCATGTAAATCCAGAAAAGATTCATGCTGCAAAACGTATAGTTTCTTATCTATCGGTGTAGTTTTGCAGCTTGAAGATTTTTCTGGATGCATGACAACATTACTAGGGCCACCAAATGAAGGTACGTCGAAGCCCACCAACAACAAACACAAAAACAGTAGTAGGGCAATTGTGTTAGGGAGAAAATGTCATACCTAACCACTAGATGGCGGAATAATGCACAGCATGTGAATCCAGAAAATTCTTCAAGCTGCAAAACTACACTGACATGTAAACTATATGTTTCTGTATATAAAATTCAGTCTTGAATATGAAGTAACTTTTTTTCCATTGCAATTTTAGATAATTACAAAATGAATTATACAGGGTTGTTGGTGGTGGTGTTACCCTCTGAGTGTCCTCTTTCTCCAGTATTGGATCTTTCATAGATTTACATGCTTTAATCATTCCCCGTCGTGGAAGTGCGAGTCCCACGGTATTATATCAAAACAGTCCTATGAATAGCATCGGCTACAATGGCACGATGCCATAAATGTAATAGCCTATCTATGACCGTTTATGAAAAAAAAAAGGACCAAACTTAGCCCACAACCAGTCAGGCAACCCTCTAGAACCTTCCCCACAGAGGCTAGCACCCTCAGATTTTCAACTGCACGTCGTGTGAAGAGAGTTTCCCTGAGCTATGCTCAGTTATTCTTCAAACTTTATGATTTCAAGAACTTCTCTTCAGGTCAGATATATATTTCTTTCTATATTCTCTTGGGACATTCTGACCATGTCAGACTAGTCTAAGAAGGGATTATTCAGGTCATGTAACACCTGTTGCAAAAATAGACTTTATATTGGTGATCCTCATAAAAAGTGCATTCATTGCCTCTCTCTTGACCACACAGTAAAATACTAAAATATGTCGCACTTTCTCACAGAAGACCCTCAAGGACAGAGCGGGAAGACTTCTGTTGTGGTTACAGAGGACTAAATCTAAAGACAACCCTATGTCTGAGGCAGAGAGCGATGTTTCTCTCACATCTGGCAAATCGCAAAAAAGGGATAGATCCTCCGATAAAGAGCCTTCTGGCACCCTAAAAAGGCTCTTAATAAAACACACCATGAGACACCTGGTCATTCTAAGAAATATCAGGGAATCTCATCACAGACCTTCCTCAAAGGTTCCTTCTGAGCCTTCTACTCCATCTAAAAAATGGATTCCTGGCAAAAGGTCTTCAAAATCCCTCCCGTCGACAACGGGATCTACTCCTGCTGAAAAAGTAAAGATTTCAACCTTTTTTATTCTGACTGCGACACCGTCGAAGATGGTCGACGACTTTGACGTCTACATTCACAACGGTGGCATCGCCATTGATAATAACATTGTCTCCAACAGAATCATCGACCATTGTTACATGTAGACTGTTATCGACAATGGCATCCAAGTCAATTCTCTTGTCTCAACCTTCGACGAAGCATTCATCTAAGCGTTCATCGACATTGTCGACAATGACTAAGGATCCTGCTCTGTCGACGAAGACATCCATGTCGATGGACATCTCAAAGAAACTACAGTCGATGTAGCTCTCGTCGACGACAATACCGTTGACTACAACCCCGTCAATGCCACTTCAATCAGAAACACTGGTTTTGCCTGCAAAAGCTCTGAAATCCTGATCGAAAACTGATTTTACTTCACTAGGGAATCAGAATGTATCACCCACAGCACATTTAACACCTCTGGTGCCGGTATCGCGCCTTTCATATACTGATAAACCCATTGTTTTTTTTTTTAAACCGTTTATTACAAGACTCAAAAATATACAAATATGGGCCTAAAACCTTCCGGCCGGCCGCTAGCAGTGAAAGGAGCATACGATATACATTTATAGAACACATAGTGCTGCGGCCGAGCATGCACAGGAGGTAACATCGTTGTGAGCCACACTGTCCTGACCCCACTATACGGTTCCATTTTAAACTTAAAGAACAACAACTACAAACAAACCCACAAGGCAATCCTCAATTGGAAATAGCAGCACGTGCTCCCCTGGAGGGGGGATCCTAGCCATCCATAGGAATGTCACGAGGGGGGAGAGATCAGAACTAGGGCTGGGTACACCCAATGCCCAGGTACCGGGGGGATGAGTTGGCTAAGGGGACGGGGCCGGCGACGGATCGGGCAATAACGGTGGAGCACAAATTCCCCCGCGGTAGGCGTTCCAGGGGCCCCACACTTTCACCCATGTCGCAGGCTTACCTCTCGCCACATACACCACCTTTTCCCGAAACATGCACCAATCCATATGTTCCTTCCAGGCCGAGACAGTCGGGGGCCTCTGGGATCCCCACAGCTGGGCAATATCACGCTTGGCAACCATATACCCCAGAGTCGCCCACCACGTCTGCGGCACCGAGTAATCGGTAGGCTCCCACACATTCAACAGGCATCTCCTCGCTTCGGGCAACAGCGCCACATGCGTGACCACTCGCAGCACCTCATGCACACCACGCCAGAACCCCGCCACCTCCGGGCACTCCCACAAGATATGCAGAAAAGTCCCCAGCGCACCACACCCGCGCTTACACAAACCGTCCTCAGCGTAGCCCATACGCAGGAGCTTTGGCCCCGTCATGTAGACCCTGTGGAGTATCTTGAGCTGGACGAAGCGAAGACGAGCCGGTATGGCCACCTCTTTCGGGGAGGCCACCGCAGAGATCCAGTCCTCGTCGTCCAGCTCCAGCCCATCGGCTACCCAAGCCTCACGAAGGGCAATCAACAAGTCTGAGCGGTCGTTGATCAGTTTTTTGTAGATCAGTGAGATCGTGCTGTCAGGGACGTGTCCGTCCAGCACTCTATCCTCCAGGGGGGAACACTCCGGGATGGAGGCAACGTCCGGAAAGACTGAGCCCAGCGCATGTCGGACCTGCAAATACCGAAAGTATTCGCTGCCCTGCAACTGAAATTCCGTCTGCAGCATTTCAAACGTTTTATATCCTCCCCTCGTCCAGAGATCCCCCACTTTGCTAATGCCTATTAAGTCCCACTGCTCAAAGCCCTTCGAGGTCCACAAGGAGCCCAACCGCTCAGACGCATATAGTGGTGACGCCCGGGTCAGACGGTCCTTCCACCCCATAGCTGCATTGGCCGCGTGCCACACTCGCACCATGACACGCGTGGGCCCCGTTAGGCGAGCGTCGGGCGCGCTAGAATAGAGCGCTCGATAATGGTCACCACCTGGAAGTAGCATCCTATCCATTTCAAACGCCGGGTTTAAGGGTGGCCCATATAGGCCCTGATTGATCGCAGCTAGCTGGGAGGCCCAATAATACCGTTTAATATCCGGGAGGGCTATCCCCCCATCATACCATGGGAGCGTCAGCTTAGCCAGGGCAATACGTGGCCTCCCGTCCCAGAACAGACGGCGCTGCAAACTCTCCACTTCGCGGAAGTAGCGCGCCGGGACGAGGTCCATAGTGTTCTGCAACGCGTACAGGAAACGCGGCAGCGACATCATTTTAAACAATGCCGCCCGGCCGAGCGGCGAAAGCGGCAAACGCCGCCAGCGCGCGACATCCTCTTTCAGACGCTGGAGGGGGGGAAGCAAGTTCCGATCATACCGAGCCTCCGGGTCCAGAGTGATGAAGACACCCAGGTACCTAAATCCCTGCGGGGCGACCTGGATCGGACAGCCCCGCGGGAGGATAGGAGCCTCCCCGGAGAGAACATACACACACGATTTAGCCCAGTTGATGACCAGACCGGAGTTACGACCGAATGAATGCAAAACATCAACCAGTACTATGAGTGATTTACGTGGGGAAGCTAGGTACAAGAGGATGTCATCAGCGTATAGGGATACGCGGTCCTCATACTCAGGGGTCCAGCGGAGACCACGGATGGAAGGCTCCCACCGCAGCCACTCCGCCAGGGGCTCCAAGGCAAGTGCAAAGAGGAGCGGCGATAAGGGGCAGCCCTGCCGCGTGCCCCGGCCCAGCTCGAACGGAGCTGACACTCTTCCGTTCACCACCACCTGCGCCAATGGGCCCGAATACAGCAATTTGACCCAACTGATGAACCCTGGGCCGAATCCAAACTTCGCAAGCATCGCCCAGATATATGGCCACTCAAGCGTGTCAAACGCCATGGTGGCGTCTAAGGACGCCAAAATGGCCGGCTCCCGTATGAACGGGGCACGTGCGAGCACACCGTGCAAACGCCGCAGATTAAGGGCTGCGTTGCGATGGGGAATAAAGCCCGATTGGTCCTGATGAACCAAATCGCCCACCACACCGACCAGCCGATTGGCCAGTACCTTGGCGAGAATCTTGGGCTCCGCGTTCAGTAGCGAAATGGGCCGATAGGATGTAACCCGGTCCCGAGGTCTCCCTTCCTTGTGGATGACCACGATTGTAGCCAGACGCTGGTCCAGTGGGAGGGAGCCCACCGAGTGTGCCGCCAGGAACATAGCCCGAAGGTGGGGTGCCAGCGTATCCGGTCGCAACTTGTACAACTCGATAGGGAGACCATTCGGACCCATGGCCTTGCCGGAAGCGACCGAGCGTATGGCGAGGGCGATCTCGTCGGAGGTGGGAGCGGCGTCCAACGACACCCTGTCATCCCCGGAAAGGGACGGCAGCGCGATATCACTGAGCAGGGCACGGGAATCCTCTTCTGAGCAGGGAGACACCGGGGAATACACCCCACGGAAATAATCCGCGAAGCAGGAGACAATTTCTTCTGGCTCAGTTACACACACACCATCCGTTTTCTCAATCAGCGGGACCACACGATTCGCTCTCTCTTTTTTGTCCAACCACGCTATAAGTTTACCAGCCTTATCACCCACATCATACAGTCGCCCCTGTTGCTCTCTACTGAGGCCCCTGGCCACCTCCGTGACGAGGGCCCTATAGGCCGCTTGCTTGAGTTGGAGGACATGCAATGCGGCATCCGTCACCCCACCTTCTAAATTACCCTCCAACTCGGCTGTTTCAGCCTCCATCCGGGTCACCTCCTCCCGCTCGCGCCTCCGGGCGTGGGAAATATGGGATAGGGCCTCCCCTCGGAGTACTGTCTTGAAGGCCTCCCATAGCGGTACAGCCGAAGGCACAGACCCCACATTCTCATCAAAATATCGCTGAAGGGATTTAATCAATTCAGCGCGAATGGTGGGGTCGCGCAGGTACCAAGGATTGATTGGGACCACCCTACCCTCACCCCTCGGAAAGACATCAAAGTGCAGGAGGAGCGGGGAGTGGTCCGAAATACCCCGTGGCAAATGGCGCACCTCTCCCACCCTCCCAACATAAGCCGCCGGGACAAGGACATAGTCAAGTCGTGAGAGACTACCATGGGCTCCCGAGTGGAAAGTGTACTGCAGCTGCGTGGGGTGTTTTAAACGCCAGCAGTCCACTAATCCAAATGTATCCAAGAGGCCGGGTAGCCACGCCTGTGCCCGGGGGAGGTCCCTAGGGGGGTGACGATCCACAGTCCCAGATACCACCGCATTAAAATCCCCCCCCACAACTAAAAGCCCCCCCGGAAGGCCAAGGAGAAGGCGCCCAAGGTCCGCAAAGGTGGTCGACTGCAGCCCCGGTGGGATGTATACTGACACAAAGACAATCACTTTGCCCTCCAATCTTCCCACCAAGACCGTGTAACGTCCCCTGTCATCGTGGAGCACCTCATCAAGCTCCAACGGGAGCGAGTTCTTCACCATGATGCCCACACCCCTTGAGCCGGACGTGAAGCCCGAGTGAGCCACAAGGCGATAGCCACGCCGATTCATGGCGCAGAAGGAGTTGCCAATAAGGTGTGTCTCCTGCAGAAAGACCACATCGGGCGAGATACGCTTCAAAAACTGCAGGACCACACCCCGTTTGATCCTGTCCCCCAGTCCATTCACATTCCAAGACAACAAAGTTAGTTCCCTACCCCCCATCATGTACAGAAGCCATCATTCGTCCCCCGGAGAGCACTTTAGAACTAACACAAAAATACGTTTGCCTTGTGATAAAAACGAACAACACCCCATCCCCACCCACCCACCCCAACAGAACTCCCCCCTCCCTGCACCCCTGCATGAGCCCAAACAGCCCCCCCCAACGTGCAGTGTGCCTGTCGCCCCATATATAGTTAGACTAACTAAACCCCCTAGAGGAGGAGGGAGAACCCCCAATAGACCCAACACAACCTCCATAGGAGGGGAACTTACAAAAACTGACGCAGAATCAAAAGTGGCAACATTTTCGTCCAGAGTGAGGCCCAATATTAGATCCTCAGTCCCGATCCAGCGTGCCGTCTCCCCCCGCCGCCCCCCCCCCCCGCCCCCCCCGATCACGATCCCCGGGCAGAGTATCCAGCCAGTCCCCGGCCGCTTCAGGACGATCAAAGAAGTGAGTGCGACCATCCACCTCCACACGCAGCTTGGCCGGGAAAAGCATGGCGTATTTGAGGTTTAGGTCCCGAAGACGGCGTTTGACGCCTAGAAAGCTTTGCTTCTGGACCGCTGGGGTGAAATCAGGATAAAAATTAACCTCCATATTGTCGAGCTTGACCGGTCCATGCAGTCTGGAGGCTTGCAGGATAGCGTCTCTATCCCGAAAATTGAACATCCGGGCGATGAGAGGTCTCGGAGGGGCTGCGACCTTCGGCCTTCCCCCGGGAACCCTGTGGGCCCTTTCCACAGCGAAGAATTTGCTCAGCCCCCGTGGCTGGAGATGGGTAGCAATCAGGTCCTCCACAAAGAGATCCGCCGCCGCCTCCTCGCGTCCCTCGGGCACCCCAATAATGCGGACGTTGTTCCTCCGTGCCCGACTCTCGGAGTCCTCCAGGCGTCGATCCATCAGCGCACTCGCCTGACTAAGCCGGCGCACCTCTGATTGCAAGGCCGCCACATCTGTCGTTAGGCCCGATGCGGTGTGGGCCAAAGAATCTACTCGGTCGTTGGTTTTGGAAAGATCGGCCCTCACCAGGGCAACATCCACAAGGACCGAGTCAATCTTCTGCGCCAGTGTATCAAACCGCTGGCCCACCGAGGCCTTCATCTCGGCAATGGCGCCCATGACGTCTCGCAGAGTCAGATCTGCGGGCAGGTCTGGGGCATCAGGAGGGCTCTCAGGGGACTTGCGCGGTCCATCGGGAGATCCCTTCTGGAGGGTATAGCGGTCCATACTGTTGGCCTGATGGACGGCGCCACGCCGGGTCGATTTGGTCTTTGCCCGGTCTCCATCTTGTTTCGTGGCCATGGCCACCAGTCGCACCAGCCACGTCGTGTAGGGCAGGAAAGCAGGGCCACGAGGTCCGGGGGGGCCCCCTCAGAGCAGTGGGGTGGATCACAGCCGGCAGGCAGGCAGAATCTCCCAGCAAGGCCACACCACACCAACACCAAGGGCTCCGCGACCCAACCTCGCAGAAACGACAAGGTGGTGCGAAAGCGAAAGTGCGGGGTACGCGAGTTGTTCACTTTGTCACTGGATCACCCCACAGCGCAAATCCGGGGTCTGGCGAGGGGAAGGCCGCAAACCTCAATCGGTGCTCACTCCGGTGTCCGAGGTCCGATTCGGAAGCGGAAAACGGGTGCCACCTCAGCTCGGGTTCACCAACATAGTCCCCTCATCCAGGACAGGATAATTTCAGGATAATCGTAGGAGGTTGCGGAGGTCCTCGGGAGCCTCGCACCTACGCGGCCATCTTGGTTGCGCGCTAGGCTCCTCCCCCGATAAACCCATTGTTGACGTAATTCTACCAGTTCACACTTCATCACGCAACATTTTGCCTTTTCCACCAGCTCTGCTACTGGAGGAAAAATCAGATGAGGAAAGTCTTTTTAGAGAGGCTCATAGCCCTTCAGAATTAAATGTGAAATGTCAGGACTTCGATGACGAAGATGATCAGTACTAAAAGAAAGAAAACCAACAATATCCTGAATATTTGCCTCAAAAGCGCTTTATCCAAATGCCCTTGGACTTAGTAACCAATCTCCAAGGAATGCTACACGATTACTATGAACTTTTCCCAGAGCGTGTTTCTTGTACTCCAGCTCCTCAACTTCAACCTTCAATCCGGGTCCTCACAAAAAAGGCTACATTCTACGCTGGGCACCCTACAAATTCCAGGTACCCCTCTATCATCATTACTTCTGGCGGACGCACCAACACATGACCCTGAAGTTTCTGAGCCTGATCAAGAGGGAGTAGGGAGAGATCAGGGATTGTGCCCCCACCATCAATGAGTGGGATGACTATTTGATAACTAAGCCATCTCCCCCAAATGCACCGTCCTTAATAGAATTGAAACTTTCCTTTACGATAGCTAGGAAATACTCCATCACCGACATGAAGCTCAGGATAGTACCTTTATGACTAAACTCTGATCAGAGCGACTAAAGTACACGATTTATACATTTTGTATTATGGATAAAAATATCCAAGTACTGGGGGAGGGTGTGGGGGGGGGGTGGATGTGGGACTTTAGTTCCTTCCCTTTCTGCTTATATATTAGTAATTCGTTTGCAGTGTATATTATAATCGACACTCCAGAGGGTATGTACTGGGACAGGATCACTGTGGAAAGACATATATTGTAACGCATGTCTTACATAATGGAATAATAAGAGTCCCCTTGTGAATTATGTATGTATGTAACAATTTTCTGATTTCTCTGATTTCTTTCTTTGTAATTGCAAAATTAATAAAATGTGTTCTAAAAAAAAGGAAATTGTTTTTTCTATGTCAGGACCGGAAGCTTCAGATAAGGCTAGTTTAAAGCTCATCTACCATCAGAGACGCCAGTGATGACACTGGTTTGAAGTAAAACCTCTTGAAGGTAGAGTCTGATTACCATTCTGCGGCATTAAGGATAACCTCCAACCGCGCTCCCAGAGAAAAAGCTTTCGATGCCATTGCACCGTGGACCGAAAGAGCTCAGAAATGATAAGTGTCTATCCCTGCTTCCTGCATAACCCAGCAAACCCATCTCGCAATCGTAGGGGAGGAGACCGCCCGTGTGATTTTTAAGAGCTATAAATAATTGTTTGACGCCCTGAGGACATATGTCGATTGTCGACACTATGTAGGCTTGCAGTACTCTGACCACACATCATTTTGGGACATCCGGGAAAGCGGGATAAGACACTGACTTTGAATTACATTTTATCCTCTGGAGATATGTAAAGTAACTCCCTCCGGAGTGAATACTCGACCCGTAAGGTCTAAGGCTCGTACATCAGAAACTCTGCGGCAGGATTTTAGAATCAAAAGGGTCGCCAAGTTCACTGATGTCTGTTTTCTAGAAAGATATTTATTCGATGGCCATGATCGGAACAGGTTTAAGACTTTGTTGACATCCCAAAGGGTAGAGTACCAAGGTTCTGGTGGCCTGGATAACCTGATACCTCTCAATAGTTTGCACACTAGCGGGTGTTCCCCAATAGGATGATCGTCCACCGGCATATGGCCCGCAATATGGCAGATCGGAAACTTGTGACTGACCTGTAGGGCAAGCCTTCCTTAGCCACAGATGCTAAGGAATTAAGGACATAGACAACAGCCGCCCCCATCGGATCAACCTGTTGTCGAAGACACCAACTCCCCCATCTAGACCAAGCGGAACAGTACCTCTTGTTAGTGCTTTCTGCCCAGGATTTTGCGAGTAATGAGGCAGCGTCCTCTTGGCACCTTCCCACGTTGCCTGTAACCCACCAGGCCATCATTTGAAGGCTCTCGAGAGGAGGAGGTGATGGGGATTCCCCTGTGGATCTTTGAGGAGATCCAGAAACTGGGGTAGACTGATTGGAAAATCCTAAGAAAGTTCCATTGGAACTGGAAACCAAGCTTGTGACCTCCATATCTGGTTGATCATCACCAGATGTGCTAGCTGTCTTCGCATCTGGGAGACACCTTCTTTATCATCGCAAAGGGGGGAAAGGCGTAGCCCTGCTCCGTACTCCAGTCGTGCAGGAACGCATCCGCCGCCAAGGCCTCTGGATGCGGGCGCCAGCTGTAATACCTCTGCAAGTGGGTGTCCTGCCAAGAGGCAAAGCGGTCTATCGAGAAGGGGCCCCAAAGGGTTTGGAGCTTGCCAAATACTCCTGGATGTAGTTTCCATAGGCTGGTGCCCTTCCAATAGCGGGAGCACCAATCCACAACCTGATTGGATGTCCCCAGAAGGTGCTCTGCCAAAAGGGAAATCTGGCTGGATAGGCAGTACTTCCAGATGTCCCGTGCTAGATCTGATAATGCGCTGGATCTTGTCCCCCCCTAAATGGTTGATGTAACGTATTGACGCTACGTTGTCCATTTTGAGAAGGACACAACATTGGACCTTGTCTTTGGTTCAGCATTTTACCGCAAAGGAGCTCGCCATCAGCTCCAAGCAGTTGATATGAAGGCCTTGCTCTGCGGAGGTCCATTTTCCTCTGGTAGAAATAGCCCCGCAGCAGGCATCCCATCCTGAACCACTTGCGTCGGACTCTATTACTAGGTCGGGTTGCGACCAAAAATCACCCGGCTGCTCCAAGCCATCATATGCGAGATTGTGAAGAAGATGCTGACTCTCATATGTCTTCAATCTTCTTTATTCAGGACATACATCATCCAAGGTCCCATCCACAGAACAGTAGTCTTCAACTGACACCAACACTGACATCAACAAGCAGATGTCATTACATTCTACACAGATGTCATTACATTCTACTCCTACATAACATTCCATAACCAAGTCAATGGATACCTGTAAGCTATTAACAAAGATATGAAAACATCAAGGATACCACACACCTCCCCCCGAATCAACAAAAAGAAAAGACAAATACAAGGATGTACATTGTTTCAAAATAACACTAAATCATTGAGAAAAGCAGGAACTTTGAGAGCACATGAAAACCTACTCTTAATGTTCCGATCAATTTAACACAAAATCATGAAGAGCAGCAGGAACTCTAACAGCACGTGAGCTCTTACGCAATGAAGCACTATCATCCCTTCGTATGGACCTAGGCACCAGCCTGGAAAGTTTGTCCTCACACTCAGGTAGATTATTAGGGATCAGTTATATCCTATTTAAGTTCCAAATGCGTCCATCATGAAGTTTAACCGCATTGTTAAAAAGTTTAACAACCTTAAAAGGAGAGGAGAACTTTGAGGCACCCAATTTATGAGGAAGTCGCACTCTAACACGATCACCAACATTTACACAGGTGCGAGCTACCGCATGTCTAACATCAAACTTACTTTTCCTTTGCAAGGACTTGGCACTTTGTCTTGCTAGCATCTGAGCATTACTTAAATTTTCCGTCTCAGCCCCTTTCTCCCTCATCCAGGACTGGAACAGTACACTATTAGGAGTACGACCTCTAAAAAGTTCAAAGGGAATAGCACCGGTAGTGGAGTGAGGTGTGATCCTGTAAACCTTGACTCTCTCATGAATCCCAGCTACCCAGTCTTTCCCTTGCGCCTTGGCTAACTGGATGGACTCCTTCAATACTCGGTTGAATCTCTCCACCATCCCATTACATTCAGGATGATAGAGAGAGCAACGTTTGTGTTTAATGCCCTTTTTTGCTAAAAACTCTTCCATATCACTTGAGACAAACTGAACCCCATTGTCAGTTAACAAAGATTCAGGAAACCCTTCTCTTCCAAAAACCTCCTCCAAGAACTTAGTTACATTACTAGTCTGTATACTCTGTGTAACTTTTATTTCTGGCCATCTAGAGAACATGTCCATCAGAACTAGAACAAAAAACTGGCCACTCTTATTGTGCACAGGCCCTAGAATATCCAATGCTACATCTTGCCAGCATCGAATAGGTGCTTCACGAATAACCATAGGTTGTACCCTGGTTTTGCATACCTTATCAGATATGTTACACTCAGTGCAATCTCTTATCAGACGTTCCACACTTAAATCTACACCAGGCCACCAGAAATGTAGACGCACTCTTTCTTTTGTCCTTGAAATGCCCTGATGACCTTGATGTGCAAGATGAATGATTTTCCCCCTAATCACAGACGGAGGAATTAATCTTGTCCCTCTCCACAACAGACCTTTACTCACAGACAGTTCATTCCTCACGTTCCAATACCTACGAGCATTTTCACTCAAATTTCTCAATAAAGGCCAACCATCCGCAATTAAACCACAAATTTCTATCAAATCTACATCCGCAGACATGGCATCCCTCCAATCTCTTTCAGTGACAACACCCTCAACAACTTCACACACCTTAAATTGGTCAACCTCCCAAGAGTCCTCAACATCCTCAGCACTATCTTCATTTTGCGTTGGAATTAGCCGGGACAGACAGTCCGCAACCTTATTGTCAACCCCTGGTATATATTTGACCACAAAATCAAAGTCTTGTAGCGCAATTACCCACTTGCAAATCCGTGAAGAGATTGCATCAAGACTTTTCTTGCAAAACACATCCTTTAACGGCTTGTGATCCGAATGAACAGTAAAAGCATTACCCCAAAGAAATTTTTTAAGCTTCTTGATTGCCCAAAAAATGCACAGTGCCTCCTTCTCAATTACAGAATAAAGAAGCTCCGGACCTACCAAAGCTCTTGAGAGAAAAAGAATGGTGACCTCTTTCCCATTCCTGACTTGCTTGAGAACTGCACCCAAACCACGTGAGCTTGCATCCGTAACAAGTATAGAGTCTGAAGTGATGTCAAAACTCTGTAGAGAGGGAGCAGAATTAAGAGCCACCTTAACATCATCAAATTCCAATTGACATTTGGAGGACCAGATAAATTTGACCCCTTTTTTTAAAAGAGATCTCAAATTAGGTGTACGGGAAGCAAACTGCGGTACAAATTTATTATAATACTCCGCCATACCTAGAAAAGTAACCAGCTCATCTCTGGACTCTGGAACCGGTAGTTCACTTATAGTTTTAACCAGACTCACCTTGGGTTTGACCCCAGTGGACGTTAGACAGTGACCTAAATAATCAATTTCTTTAAGATTAAACTTGCATTTATTTTCTCTTAAGGTCAAACCCCTCTCTGCAAATCGTTGCAAAACAGCTTTCAACCGTTGGTCATGTTCCTCTTGGGACGAACCATAAACCAGCACATCGTCCTGGTATATTTTTACCCCATGAATCCCATCAAGTACATCCTCCATGACCCTCTGAAACACAGACGCTGCGGAAATCAAACCAAAAGGCAGCCGAGTAAATTTGTAAGTTCCAAAAGGGGTTATGAAAGAAGTAAGACTCATGGATTTCTCATCAATTTTGACCTGGTGATATGCAGCCCTTAAATCCAAAGACGAGAAAACACAAGCATCTCCAAGCTGTGTCAACATGGTTGTAATGTTGGGTAACGGATATTTATCAGGTACAACCTCACGATTGAGAGCGCGCAAGTCCACACATAAACGAACCTCTCCGGAAGCCTTGCGTGCCAAAACTACCGGAGCCAACCACTCACATGCCTCAGTCTCCACAATGATACCTTCCTTTCTTAATTTCTCTAATTCTAGACGCATTGGTTCTAGCATGGCCAAAGGAACATTACGTACTTTACACGTAACAGGATTTGCCTCTGCTTTTAGAGTTATGCTGTGAGTGAATCCAGAGAGACAACCTAGTTTATCACTAAACACATTTTTAAATTGGAGCTGCCATGCATTACCTGGTTTATCTTTAAGAGACACGGAGTTCAAAGTACCAGGGCCGTGAGAACTAACTCTAGAAGTAGTACCCAAATCTCTTAGAACTATACATGGGTCACAACCAGGAGCTAATGACACTCCTAAATCTGCTTGATGAAACCAACTTATTATGCTGTCGCCTCTGCAGGAGATGTAAATCTTACCTGCAGTTAACCTTCCTTTATATTCGATGTCACCTAAGAAGTACCCAAACAGTTTTATAGGCTGTCCACCATATGCAAGAGGTTTGATGTCAGGCTTAAATACCTTGACCTTACCACGCAATTCCTTATCAAAAAACACTTTTGGTATTAATGATATCTTAGCCCCAGAATCAAAAAGCATTTTGATACAAGAACTGTTCACATTTACATCGTCTAGAGGACCCTTACATTTTTTATCACCATTAGGTAGATAAACTTCCCCACAGTCAACATCATCATAGTCCGAGTTACTTTCCTCTTCTACCATTATCTCTTTAACACGCTTACCCTTGTTCAGTTTCTGTGCATTGCAAGCTCTGGTAAAATGACCCACCTTCCCACAACTAAGACATTTAAACTTAATCGCAGGACATGATTTGTCATTAGCTAGATGATCAAGAGCATTACACCTGTAACACCTGAGCTTACTCTCAACTTTAACTTTAGAAAAACCTTGAGAAGAGGAGGAAGCACGTTGAGAGCTAGAAGACTTGGGTAAAGGTTTGAATTGAGACTGTTTTTTACTGACATGAAGCACTTTCTCTTCGGGAACACTTTTCTTTTTTTTTAATTGTCTCAACACAAACAAGGGAATGCTCTATTCTTTTTGCTATGGCTATGACCTCATCAAGGTCAGGATCATCTTTTTGCCAAAGCTCATCTTTTATTTTCTCTATGTTGCAGCCAAGCATGAACTGATCACGTATTCGCTCCTCCAGAGAATCTTCAAACTTGCAAGTGGCTCCCAACTTCCGAAGAGCAGTTACATAAGTTTCCACCGATTCCTCTTCTTTTTGCGTTCGTTTTCCAAATTGATAGCGTTCTAAAATTGTGCTTATCTTTGGAAGATAATGTTTATCAAGTTTTTTTATGTTTATCTCAAACTCATTTAAATTTGAAGACTCTTCTTCGTTCAAGTCAGGTAGATGTTCAAAAACGTCTTGACCCTCTGAGCCAAGACAGTGTAACAAGAGTGCAGACTTCCTCTCAGCACTGAGTGAAACACCACACACTCTTGCATAATTTAAAAACACTTTTTTCCACTTAGACCAGCGAATAGGTGGATCGCCAGGGTCAGAAAGAAAAAATGGAGCGGAAGTTACATTCTGCATTTTAGAATAAATAAATAAATAAATAAATCAATAAGTAAATAAACTTGTGAATAACACTTGTTGAGAATAGAATATACACACTGCAGCGATTATAGTAAAGTTATCCACTTCTCCAAGTATTTGAACAAGTTATTCTATGAGCTGTGCACATCAGCGTGATTGAAAAATTAATCTGTGCACATCAGAGGGAAGATATCAAATTGCGTGCACAAAGTAGCTTGAACAAGAACTTCCGATTAAGTTCAGTCTGTAGAATGACATCTTCACTTTAGGAATTGTTTATATCATGCCACAGGAAGCCTCTCGAACACAGAGAGAGTCGCAGTAATTTGAAAGCAGAGCTTGTTTTACACGAGAGTTGCTAGGCAACGTGTAAACAAAGCTTGTTGTTTGTTGCGATGAAACGCTGCCGAAAGCCGTAACTAAGCGACAAAGAACGACGTGACAGAAGCCCAGAAATACGGAAATAGAGTCCGTCTTCAGTGTTCCATTAACCTCTGCTTAACAAAGGCTGACGTCAGCGCAAGCAAAGAAATGGCATCATTCGATCGAAGGACGATCCTCGAGCTCAAACACCAACGCCTGAGAAAAGCGCGAGCTGGCAGGCCTAGAAGTAAGTTTACGAGTTCAATAGATTTAGCCGAAATACGTGTACTTCAATTAGCCTTGCACTCGCAGTAACAGCCTTGCAGTCGCAGTAGGATTAATCGTCAGTGGATGACGAGCTTGTAAAGCAGAGCGTAAAATAAGGTTCAGAGTTTGAATTTTAGCACAGAAGTAAATCGCCGAAATTAGAACAAGAAGAGTTAGGCTTGAAACAGCGCAGCGCTTCAGATGAAAGTCTCAGAGATCAAAATTAAATACCTTGCCGGGTCGGAGCAGTGAGAAACGTCGTGTTGAGACCTTGGTTAAAGTAAAAAAAAATAATAAGTCTGTTGATGTATGAGCAGGAGCAAAAGATCCCATCAATCGTCGCCAGTGTGAAGAAGATGCTGACTCTCATATGTCTTCAATCTTCTTTATTCAGGACATACATCATCCAAGGTCCCATCCACAGAACAGTAGTCTTCAACTGACACCAACACTGACATCAACAAGCAGATGTCATTACATTCTACACAGATGTCATTACATTCTACTCCTACATAACATTCCATAACCAAGTCAATGGATACCTGTAAGCTATTAACAAAGATATGAAAACATCAAGGATACCACAGAGATCCACCATCGCAGTTCCGTTTCGGCCTCCTCCGAATGGAGAATGAACTCTGAGTAAGTAAGGCCCTTTCTAATATGAGAGGCTTTGAGATGCTGAAGGGCCCTGTAGTGCAGGGGGCCCAGAAATATGGCCTGAATGGACGACGATAAGAGGCTCACTACTCTTGCGAGTTGGCAAAGAAATCTCGTGGGTTTGGCTAGAGTGTGTCGCAGCTCGTGCCTGATCGTTGCTAGTTTGAGAGAGGGAAGGCTTAGAGTAGTCTCGACTGAGTTCACTAGAAACTCCAAGAAGTGCATCTTCTGAGAGGGTATGAGATCCGACTTGGATTTGTTGATCACAAACCCCAAGGACTCCAAGAGACTTACGTCTGTTGTAGTTGGGCTAGCAAGCGTCAGGGACACTGATTCATTAACAGGATGTTGTCCAAATTAACAATCATCCGTATCCCCTCCGATCTGAGGAGCTCCACCACTGGCTTCATTAGCTTGGTAAAGGACCACCGAGCGGAGGACAGACCGAAAGGAAGGGACGTAAATTTGAACGTCTGCGAGTTCCATTGGAACAGAAGGAATCGCCTGTGAGGGGGAAAAATCAGGATTGTGAGGTACACATCCTTGAGGTCCAGGCGGACCATCCAATCCCCAGTTTGGAAGAGATCCCTGAAGAGGTGGATACCCTCCATCTTGACGTGGCGATAAATTAGCCACCCTTTAAAGTCCTTGTGATTTATTACAGGCCGATAGCCCCCATCCCGTTTCTCCACCAGGAAGATGTTGCTGAGGAAACCCCGGGGATGAGGGGGTCGAGATGACCACTACCCATTTTCTCAAAAGGTCGGAGACTTCCTTGTCTATCAGATCTCTCTGTTCCCTTGAAAAAGAGAGCTGCCTTGGGTGAACCAGCTGAGTAGGATGTTCGATATACTCTATCTGAAAGCCTTGCACTGTTTCTAATACCCAGGCGTCTGAGGTTAAAGAATCCCAATTGTGGTAGAAGCACTGTAGCCTGCCCCCTATTACCACATCCACCGAACTGTGAACGCTCACCTTCTTGGTTATTGTAGCCGCCGTGTCCTCTACCTCCTCTACGTCGTTGCTGTGGTTCGGTAGGGTAGAAGTTCACAAACTTGTTGGGGTCCTGCCACTGTCCTCGGTGGGGTTCTGCCAACTTGAAGGAGGCTTGATTGTAAGAACGGCCGGTCGATCGCCCCCTGCCACGACTGGCTGCCCCAAAAACATACGGGTGAAGATACGTTTGATAGAGGACTGGGCCTGTCCAGAGAATTTAATGTGTTGATGAATTTTCCCAACTCCCTGATGGCAAGATCTCCAAGAAGATTGGCTTCCGCCACAGGCCCAGCCTCTGAGGTGGCCAATTCCCCCAGCTTAGGGTCAATTTTAATTAACAAGAATCTGCCGCGTTCCATGGAAATGGCCTCATTAGCATTTCCCAAGAAAATGACTGCCCTCTGGACCCAACTGGAGATTGTCTCGAGAGAGATGAGTGTACCTGAGGGCTTGGCATCTTCCGCCATGTCCAAGATTTTCGCTTTGCCGTGTCCAGGAGCTTATGCTGGCATGCCCACCAGGAACGATCATTGCCCTTCTTAGGGTCCCTAATAAACTTTGCCAGAAGGTGGCCATTTTAGGATTCACCTCAGTCAGGGGTGAGGGCAACCTTTCCCTCTAGAGTCTGTCTCGGACATTCTGCCTTAAGGCAGCTTCTAACCTCCTCATCCAAGGGCTTACGAAGCCTTGATGCCATATACACAGCCACTTTAGGGGCCGGAACCCATTCAGCTGACCGGGGGTGAAGTAGGTCAACCGGGTTTAGCATATCACTGCTTACATCCTTCTCCGAAGGTTGGTCTGACCTTGCTGGGCACCGTGGCCTGCCCAAGTCACCATCCCCATTAGAGGTCTGGGGGGACTCATCCGGATCCATCGCAGGCAGAGTGTCGGGGAAACCCGAGGGTCCCCCCAGATCCTCTGAGGGTTGGGGAGTAGTTGGAGGAGAGAGGAGGGTTTTGGGCATCCATAAAAGCCTTTTTTAAGCGCACAAACGCATCAGTGTCCACCCCTGCATCATCGGCGCGTTTCCTTTTGGGGTCAAGGGCGAAGGAGGAGGGCTGCCCTGGAGGTAGGGAGTTTTGTGCCCCCGATTGATCTTACCTGGAATCCAGGGGTTTTAGGCACTGGGCCTGCAACTGTGTAATCTTCTCCAAGCGCTCCTCCACCATTGAAACCGCCTTGAGGATGGAGGAGTTCATAACTTGACAAAAGTTGTCATCAATAGGCAGGTATGTGACCTACTCCTCCTCTTTTTCATACTATTGCTCCTCAAAATCTATTAATTATAGGGAATTTGAATTCTACAAATGGAAAGCAGCGTCAATGTATCCGCTATGGTATCCAATCAATTAATGTTTTTCGAGAATCCAATCCACAGGCAAACTCATTTCATATGTGTTTTCCATTTAATAATTCAAAGGAAAATCATAGCTCCAAAATAAAACAGTATCTAATTGTCAGCCTAGCGTCATTTATATCGGACTTCGTGATTTGTTAAAACAAGACTTTGAATTACTCACCAGTGCGCGTGGTTATTGTGCCCCCATCGCCTACAGGAAAGAGACATTGAAGGGAATTTCCTTGCAAATTGGGAACAACCCTTAGGGTGTAATTTATAACAGTGTTGGGACCGTAGCTCCCTACTAAAGCTGAGGGTGATTATTTGCCTGGGCTGGTCCCCTGAAATCAATTACGGTCTTACCTGATGTACGGGTGTAATACTACAGGCAGGGGATAACCGGATTTTGCAGAGAAAACAATACCTTCCCCCGCGTGTTTGCCAATAAAGGATAATTAGCATTTGGTAGAACGCCTCCAAGCGAGTCTCTGCGCGTCAGTTATACTCTTTGAACTGAGGCAACAAGACTCACCGGCTGGAGGGGGGGATTAGAGGGGGGGGGGGGGGTAACGACACGCCAAGGCACTCTGTGATTAAAAACGCAGTCCCCTAATGGCAGGAGGGCCGCACCATATCAGAGCCTGCCAGACTTGAGGAAAAAAATGAGTATGGAGCGAGAGACACTCCTGCGGTGACAAAACAAAGGCACACGAGGTAATAAAGCACAAATCTGATATACGCTTTAAACAAAACGCTCGCGCCAGGGACAATAAAGACGAAAAACCTTGTACATCATGCAAATATATAACATTTTAGTCAGAGAAAGAAATTGACTTAACTCGATGCTACTGGAGCAGCGAAGAAAGAGGAGGGTGGAGCGTCCTCAGGGGAAGGTCATCGGCCATCCTGGCTCTGGATTGGACAATATGTTGGACTTTTTCTATCTCCATTTTTCCCATGGGCTCATGGGCAAATATAGTTTGTTGTGTTTTTTTTAATGGCTGCTGGAGTAATACAGTAAAGAAAGAACAGCCTAATCCGAAGCCTCTGCTCCTGACATAGAATTAAAATATACCCACAGTGTCTCAAGTCCATAAATGGAGAAATAATGTGTGTACCCTTACCTCAAAAAGTGTAAGGGAAAGAATGTATGAGTAATGGCTCTGAATCCATCAGTTTCACAGCGTCTATATATTAACCCAGGTTCCTAGGGACACTGGTTTGCCTCTTTGTTTGTTTACCCAATGAACAGATTACAGCAATCACGTTACCTTCTGTTCCAACTGGTATTCTATTGGCATGAATATATGGAACACAATCAGTGGCTCCAGAGGAACCTTGAAAGTGAGTTCTTTTTTAATTACTGACTGCCAACCAGATAATTCCTATCAAACATAGTGCCCCTTCTGCACTTGACATTCTAATCTGGTAGTATATGCTATGGAATTTTCAGGGCATGGAAAAGATATCCCATGAACTGCTAGGATTGAAATTACAGTTCATTAAAAAGTGTGACCGACTGTTGTGCTTCTTTGTATCGGACTGAAGCATAAAAAGGAGACAAAGTAGCACATTATTAAGGAGGTCTGAAGTTCTACTACTCTCAATCAAATCAATAACCTTTTCAAATGATGTGAGGTAAACTTTTCGCCTTGCGTACATGAAATAGCAAGAGCTGTAGAGTGGTTTTTGGTAAAGTATTGACTGAGGGGTGGAACTAAATCACACATTATGTTTTAAATTCAGAGAGATTTTACATTTGTGTTTAATAGTACCAATTTCAAATGGTGTTACATTTAATTACATCACTTGGTAAGGCTGGTAGATTAGCACTGAGAGTCCCTCTAATGGCAGTCGAAGATAAACCGGGTACCCTACAGTGCTCTCGGAAAGTAATTACAAAAGGCTTTCTATGAGTATTATAGGAAGATATACGACACAATGGAAATAAATACACCAGGCAAAATGGATTCATACTTGGAATGGGTGACACAGCGATAGAACCAGCGATGTAAAAAGAGCTGGGACAGCTGGTCTCCTTCCAGGAGACTTGGGGAGCACTTTAAGAAATGCCAGCTGGAAAGATGCTTGGTACGAAAGGACTCCGCAGGAGTTCTTTAGAGTACGTCTAGATTGGCTGCCCTCAAGAGTAGAGGTACAGTGATTGAGGGTGGTTATCTCCCACATGCAGCTTGGAAGACACACATTTTTTAGAAAATCTTTTAATAACATTTTTAGAATTAAAAGTGGAAACATTAGCATTGTAATTAAATACATGTTGGTGTGTATCTTATTTACCATTGTATTCTTGTCATTCCATACCTCTGCATTTGTGTTGTGGACTGAAGAGTTGGTAGAATCAGATATATTTTTTAAACTTTAGAAAAAGTACTGTAATATCAAACTGTAACGAAAGAACTGATACCGCGTGTGAACATGTATGAACTTCTACTGCATGTGAAAATGTATATCCCTCTTGATATGTGGCGCCACTTAGATAGCCATTTCTAACTATAGTCTACCATTGATTTTAAGCTTTTTCTCCATCGGTGTTACTATCAAGTGTATTGAGGCTGGCTCAAGGTGTTAGAACACTGTAAGAAACTCCCTCCATTATTCCACCATGGGGTATTTCCTAATGCCCTGTCACTCTTCCTTCTATAGTAGGGCATACTAGCTCTTAGTCCATTTACTGACATCTCTCTGCCATTGGGCTAGTGCAGATGCCCTCTTCGCTTTCCAGTGCATAGCAATGAACTTCTTGGCTAATACTAGAGCTAGATACATTATTCTAGAGTTGATTCTATTTTCTCTAGGTGTGCAAAATAGTCCCAGTATGCATGAGTCAGGTGTAGGACTCAAGCCTCTTTTTACCATCATGTTCAGTGTTGCAACTATCTGCTCCCAGGATAGTCTCAGAGCCTCACAGTGCTGTGCCATGTCCAAAATATCTGCGTCTGTGGAGGTGGTTAGAATCCTGCAATGATATATGTCCACTGACCCACTTGGCCAGTCCCTCCTGAAACCATAAAGGAGAATCAATTCCCCTCAAGCATTTTAGAATTCAGTTACTATCACCATCAAATTCTATAGGTCGTCCGCCATTCTAGAGGTGATGACAGATGGCATCCCTATCCTATCCTTTGGTTGGTTTCTTGGTGCCTCCACTGCGACCCCATGGCAGCTGTCTTCGTTTTGACACAGCGTCTGGCCTTCCCTTTTTTCCTCTCAGCTTTATATGTATATAAACAATTCCATGCTTCAGAGGCATCAGTGAATAAGGAGGATTTCCCAACCAGCATAACTGTCAGTCTTGCAGGATTAAGAAACATATACTGCATAGTCTCGTCCCGGAGGGCCCTTTTTACCTCCACAAAGAATGCTCTCATTTTCTGCACTTCTAGCCAACTTTTGTTTTCCTAGCACAACATTTCCTACTTGCCTGGTTTTCTGCAGAAGCACGTTTCGATCCTGATAATGCAGGAGGAGAGCAACACAGATTGGGGCGACGCTCCCATTGGAGGCCTCCTAGCAGGCACTCTATGCACCCTATCCAAGGCGAAGAACCTAGACAGACCACTTTGTTTAGCCAGGTTTTCATAAACCTAACCAGGTCCATGCCCTCCTCCCCTTCAGACGATCTGAGGATGCACATATTATTTCTCTCTGCGTCATCAACTCTGTTTTCTAGTATGAGTAATTTGCTTGTTTAGTCCATCACCTTCCTGTCGAGGGCGTCAACTTTAGGAGACACTCCGTCCAGCTGCTTTTCGTTTGTATGCACCTTTCCGCTAGCTTTCTCTGATCACCGCGCAGTAGACCTAGTACTACAACTGTATTCATTTTTGATTTGAGGGCCTCGCGGATTTCATTTAGGTTGGTCTTCTCAGACCTCTGATCTGTTCTTGCCGCATGTGCGCCATCACGGGCAGTGGTTTTATTCAATGCAGTCTGCATTGTAGGATGGGCTTTAGCAGCCTTTTTGTCGTTCCTGGTACAGATCTGAACAATGTGATCTAAAGCACCCAAAGTCCCTAGTCCGAACGTAGTGGTGGTCCCTATGAATGAGGCAACTCACCAAGCATCAAAAGGCAGGTTTCGGTACTCCCTCAGGAAATCCACGAGCATCTTTAGGAAACACTTGCTTGTGAGATATCGCTCCAACATGTTCTCGACCATGTGCTTCTCCACCTGCGGTCTGCCGCATTGCCATGCATGTCTGGCCTACTAATTCTTAAGGTGAACCGCAGGAGACAAACCCAACCAGTCACCTGCGGTGGGTTGTTAGTGGGTGCACCTCTGGTTGCCACCATCTGCTGTCCAAGAGTCTATTTTCTCTGGCTCAGGGATACCTATTGCAGAGTACTTGCATGTATCTAAAGGCACCTGGCCACCACAACACAGGCGTTCTCCACAGTATTCCCTTTTGAGGTGGGCACGTCCAGGAGATCTCAATCAAAGTCCTCTGAGGCGGTTGCTGCATTTCATTGGCCTCCTGGCTTTCAGGCCGTCTGTTACCAGGTTCTCTCACCCCATCCTAGGGTAGGAAGTGCATAGTCCTGCCTGTGAACCCCCACACCCCCCAAAGCCTTCGCTCACTCCCAGTGCTGCCGGCGTTGCACCAAGAAGGGACCAAACACTGAGAATGACCACCAAATATAGAAATTCTGGTCCGAAGTAGTAATGAGGTTTCACCAAGGGTCACAATCACTAAGTGAGAATACTGAAGCTGTGGCTACTGGGGATGTTCCTGGATAGAACGAATGCAACAAAATTTGCATCTCTTGGCATGGTGTTGGCCATAAAGCGAACTACAATTCACTTGCCTAGGTCAGTGGTAACATAACGGTTGGCTTAGATGTGTGCTGGAATGGACAGTGGCAGAGGAAAGACATATTAAGAGATAAGCGGCTCATGGACGACCAAGTGAAATGGGCAGTAGATGTTGCAGACCTTGTCACACCCTCTGAATATAATGCCACCTAGAAACAATTAAACCAATTGCTCTCAGAAGGCTGATGACCTCCTTGAAAAGTCCATCGGGAGCCAAGGGTTAACGATAAATGATGTTTTGGGATCTGCTTTAATAACTGAAAGGTGTTTTAGCGTGGAAACTTTCAAGTCCTGGCACAAGGATAGAGGTATAAAAATCATCTTTAAAAGGAGAGAGAGGAAGACCTAGGCTAGGGTGTGTGGAAGGGGCAAATAATATGTAGTGAATGTGTTTGATAACGAACAGCCTAGAACAATGGGGATGACTGTGTGCCTCAAGCTCATATTTTTCCATCCTCATCATTGTGTACTGCATTAATTGCAAAACAAAAGACTCAAATTTTGTATTTCTAGGGATACAGAATTCTCAGTATGGACAGATTACTTGATTACTAACCCTGTCTTTTATGAATAGTTTGATATCACTTTTCCACTTGGAAGACCAATTGGGGTATCTCCTGGATAGAAGCAAGCTTGTTTATCAAAATTATTGCATTATCAGCATCTTCATATTCCAAAATTCATAGTTTGAAGTTTAGAGATAAAATCTTCTTTGCAAGAACTTTCTTGTAAACAGATGCATTACCTCATCACACCTCTAGTAGCTTACAGATGTTGATGGTAATTCACTTCAATTCCACTGCGTCCATTCTTGAATACTATTTTGTTGTCAAAGGTCAAACCAAAGGTACAGTAAACATTTGCCATAATTTTGAAGCAGTGGTTAGGTATTTATCAGGATAGAGGTGTGGCCTGAGGAAACCAGTTCTATTTTGTGGTTGCGTCGCTGCTGCTGGACCTTTAACATTGATCAAACACAAATACCATCAAGACACCAAAGACTTGTTCAGATTACAGGACCCTGACCTTTGTTGTGCTTTCAGTTCACCGTGCTTAGCAGAATTATCCGAGCTATCTTAGCCTTTTTTGGAGATCTTATCACATTAGTGTTTATTTGAGCAGTGGATGGAGGTATGTGTGATTTCAGATATCTTATAGTTGGGTAGTACTGCAAAATTTGCCTGACTTAGTACATATAGTGTTCTTTATAATGGAGAATTTCTGAAATTAAAACTAAAAGGTTTCATTCTTTTTTTTTAAAACTGTTTTTATTGACACAAAGTTAGCCAGTGCATTGAGACACATATATTGTACATAGTATACTTGATGTTTCAAGAACGAATGACCGCATTATTGAGCAGCATTGATGTAAATACAACCATTCAACAGGTTATCGAGCACGAGACAAAGTGTCATATCACACCCCTCTATGCAGTGTAGGCTCTGGGCCAGGGAGAGGTTAACCACCCTTGTCTCCTCCCACACCTCTGGTTCAGGCACGTGGGTGGCTGTCTTTCATTTGCTCACTCTCCATCTCAAGACCATAGTAACTCAACCAGGGGGTCCAGATCTTGGTAAACTTTTTTGGGCATCCCCTAGCTTTATATGTCACCCTTTCTAGCTCCATACCCACTCTCCACTCCGCCAACATGGGGAGATCAGTGGCTCTGTACCCACTCTCCACTCCGCCAATGTGGGGAGATCAGGGGCTCCCAGTATCGGGCAATGTCCCTTTTGGCCACCACCAGCCCAAAGTTACATGGTAGGAGTTTACTGCGAGGGAGGTCGACTTCAAGAAAAAATAAGCAGTACATGTTTGGCATCCATGGGGAGTTGGGCCCCTAATATCCCGTTTAACTCCCTTAGTATCTGGGACCAATATTTCTCCATCTGTTGACATTCTCACAGTGTGTTTATATGTGTAATGCGTTCTGTTTTGCACCACAGGCAGTTAGGGGTTTCTGCCCTCCCCATGGCATGCAAGCGTGCCCTATCAAAATATTCTCTATTTAGGATTTTGAACTTTACCAAGCGTAGCTGTAACCTGATCGCCACTTCTCTTGGGTGCATTAAGGCCGCTTCCCAGTCAATGTCTTCCAATTGCCCTGTGGTGATTTCCCATTTGGACCTAAGGAATAGCAGCTTATCTGGGATGTTATTGCTTAGTGTTTTGTAGGTCCAGGAGACAGCTTTATCCGGAAATTCGTTCTGTAATAGTCTACCTTCAAGTGGTGCAAACTCGGGGATGTCGGAGGTGTCTATCGCCTCTGCTTTCCAGGCATGTTGTAACTGCAGGTACTTATTTCTTTGGGTGTTATCTAGCTGGTATTTGGATTGGAGTGCGTCAAAGGAAATCGTATCTCCTTCTTTTAGTATGTCGCCCAGTCTAGAAATGCAGACTGTATCGCACCCAGTGTCTGAAGCCTTGAAAGCAGGCTTATTTATGGTAATCTCATGGCCTCCCAGAGTGGTGTTTCCTTCGACAGTCTCTTGTTCCATTTCATTTGGCATTCTGCCCCCTTCCAGGTCTCTACAGCACTCTGGGTGGTGGACAATAGTCAACAGGCTCCCTTGACCCTATGTATGTAGTGGAGATGTGTGGTGTTCGAATTGGAGCCTTTCCAAGGTATAAGCGGTGTGGTCACAGAGTATGTGTCTCCATTCGTTGATGACCACTAGGTGAGCCACCCAGTAGTAGGACTGTATGTCGGGGAGGACGATCCCCCCATTATATCGGTTGTGCTGTAGCATCTGCAACGCTATTCTAAGGTGGCCCCTATTCCATAGGAGTGTGCTTAGTTCCTCATTAGTGGCGGTGAAGATCGTCTCGGGTATTCTGCAGTATGTGTTTTGCAACACGTAAAGCAGTTGTGGGAGTGTGATCCTTTTATACAGGGTCGCTCTACCAATTCGTGTCAAAGGGAGCTGTCTCCACCTCACTACATCTTCACGGAATTCCAAAGGACTCGTTTGATGTTGTGGTTGAGGCTCAATGCTTTGTTAGTGGAAATATAGAGCCCCAGGTGGTGGAAGTCCTCCTCGACCACTGTAAGTTACCTCAGTAGTACGTACGTATCTAGCGAACCCCCATCCAAGTAAAGGCTTGACTTGTCTCAGGTTATGTTGTATCCCGACTGGCTACCGTAGTCTTGAAATAATTGCAAAATCAAAGGGAGTGTCTTGTCAGAGTCGGTGACATACAGTAGCATGTTGTCTGCGTATAATGAAATCTGCTCGTCCCTGAGGAGCCCTGGGTCATTTCTAAACCTGCTCAATTCTGGTTGCCCCCTGATCAGGCATGCCAGTGGCTCTAGTATCAGGGTGAATAATTGCGGGGATAGGGGGCTATCCTGTCTAGTGCCTCTCTTCACCTGGAATTTTGCCGACATCACCCCACTAACGTGCACTCTGGCTCTTGGGTTGATGTATAGCAGTTCCACCCATACCATGAAGACGGGTCCAAATCCAAACTTTTACAGGGCTTGACACATGGTTAGCCAGTGTACTGCTTCAAAGGCCTTTCTGGCATCTAAAAAGAGTACATGTGGGGCAGACCTGTCCTTGACCGTGTCAAACCAATTTCCAGGTGATGGAGGTTGAAGCATGGGGCTTGTGTAGGCATAAAGCCAGATTGGTCACAGTGAATAAGGGAGGTGATCACTGGCAGCAAGCGTGCGGCCAGGATGGAGTCCAGAATTTTTATTTCTAAGTTTAGTAATGATATTGGATGGTATGATCCGCAATCCTTGTGGGCTTCTCAGGCTTATGGATCACAACTACGGTCGCCTGAAGGAGATCTGGTGGAAGTGTCCCTTCCTCCCGCGCTGCCTGAAACATTTTCAGGAGATGTGAGACTAGCAAGTTAGCATTGCGTTAAAAAAAAATCAGTCGGCAGCCCATTCGGACCCGGGGTTTTCCCCGTTTTTTTGCCTGTTAATTGCATCCGTCACTTTCGTCAGGGTGAGGATTTTTTAAAAGGTCGTTCGGTCGTCTCTGGAAAGAGTGGGGATGTCTATGGCGTTACGGTAATTATTTATTTGAGTGTCATCTTCTAGGGGCCTGTCTTTATAAAGGTCCCTGTCATAGCGGTTGGAGGCGTCGCCTACAGCAGGTGCTGTTGTGTGTGTTTCCTCTTTTTCGCTTATCATGACCACCCACCTTGCTTCTCTGTCTTTCTTACCCGGCCGGGTGCTTCCCGGCTCGGTCCCCAGAGTCAGTATTGTGTGGACTGGAGCTTGGGTTCGCACTTCACGCTCTACCAGCGTCTGATATTCTCTTCGCATTATCGCGATCTGGCGAAGTAAGTAAATGTCGGTGTCGGGGTTCATATGCTCTCCAGGTCTAGGAGTTTATGTTCTCGGGTCTCAACCTGTTGAGTCTCTTCCGAAAGGTTTCATTTTTTAATAGGATGTGACCCACATGCAAGTAACACATTAATTTCTTTCTTTGACCACTTGTTTCTGTATGATCATTTTAAACATTCTTAAACTATTTATGAAACTTTTTTCAGAACATGTTTTTCCACAATATTATTGCAATGTTTGTGAATTATCTTCTGAAATCAGATCTCTTTCTCTTGTTTGCAGGTACAGATTTAGAAAGCGGTGTCTGTGCTCATCCCACCATACCAGATAGACAGTCTCCTCTTCTGCCAGCTAACCATGTGACCATGGCTAAAGGCACAGGATTGGTTCACACAGCGCCTGCTCATGGCATTGACGATTACAGTGTGGCATCCCAGCATCAACTGCCTGTGGTATATTCTCCTCAGTTATTTATTTTTTGTCTGTTTAGTTTTATGGAATTGTATTCGTTGCAGCATATCAGCCTGATCTCCGCAATTTAGAAGATACATCCAGGAGATTCGGATGTAGTTGTATATGATAATTTGTATTAAATATATCAGTGATAATGAGCACTTTTAGGAGACGGTGTGAGGTGCGCCAGCCAGTCTGTTTTGTAGTAATGTGCAAGTAACTGCTAGTACACTCCTGTGTCGTTCCGTTGCGGCGCTGTTGGGATGGGAATGTCGCTTCCCCCTGACCCTTGACCTTCTGGTAGGTCGCTCCCCCCCCACTGCAGCTCCGCCTGCGCTGCCGCTGCCGGTGAATTCGAGGCCCTCCTCCACCCGCAGGCTTCCACCTGCGCCTCATCCCTGGTGGCCAGTGGTGGCCTTTAGGTTCGTTTTCATTGTCTCCATTTGCTGCCTGTTGCCTTGTTCCTGCATCTGTCAGTGCCCCCTGCTCGCCGCTCTGCTCTGTGCCCCCTATATTCTGTATTTTGATCGCTGCTTTGCTCTGTGCCCCCCGCTCGCCGCTCTGCTCTGTGCCCCTTGTATTTTGTATTCTGTATTCTGATCGCCGCTTTGCTCTGTGCCCCTTTGTATTTTGTACACCTCTCGCTCCTCTGTGCCTCAACCCTGTCTGCACCCGTCCGCGCCTGGACTGCGCCCAGCGCCAGAACCCCTGGCCCCTGCACCAGCCACAAGGACCGCCGCCTCCGCTACGACGCCAAGACCCTCATCGCTCTCAACCTAGGAAGAATTCACACCTGCTTCAAGGCCGCCCCGAGGCGCACCCACGGCCCCTTCACCTGCCAGAACTGCAGTTTCTCCTGCCACGAAAGCGCCAAGACACCTACCGCAACGGAAGCCAACCAGCTTAGATGCATCCTGATCAACACCCGCTCCGCACACAAACACGCCATCGAACTCTGGGACCTCCTCGACACCACATCACCAGACGTCGCCTTCCTGACCGAGACCTGGATGAACGAAGCCTCCTCGCCAGACATCGCCATAGCCATCCCAGACGGGTACAAGATCACCCGCAGAGACCGCACCAACAGGGCCGGAGGAGGAATCGCCATCGTCCACAAAAACACCACCAAGATCTCTACAAACAGCAACGATACCTTCAGCACCGCCGAACACATGGACTTCCAGATCCACACGAACCCAAAGACCACCCTAAGAGGCACCCTTGTCTACAGACCTCCAGGACCCTGGCCTCAATTCTGCGACTCCATCGCCGACCTCATCAGCACACACGCGCTGACCTCCACCGACTACATCCTCCTCGGAGACCTGAACTTTCACCTGGTGAACATCAACGACAGCAACTCCTCCACCCTGATCGACAACCTCGCCAACCTCGGACTGAAACAGCTAGTCACGATGCCAACCCACAGCGCCGGCCACACGCTAGATGTCATCTTCTCCTCAAGCCCCCACGTCGCCTTCAGCCACGCCTCCGAACTCACCTGGACAGACCACCACTGCATCCATTTCTCCTTCCGAAAACCACCCACACACCACAGCACCTTACAGACCCCCCGCCGCCGCTGGGGAAAAATCACTGAAGAACAACTACAGACAAACCTCGCACTCAACCCCCCGACGACCCAAACCAACCCGGATGAAGGTGCACTCGCCCTCGAACGCTGGATGAACGACTGCGCCAACACCGTCACTCCACTGAAAAACCCCACCAACACAGACACCAGCAGAAGAGTTAGCTGGTTCACCCTGGAACTCCAAACGCACCTGCCGGAAACTGGAAAACATATGGCACAACGACCAGACGCCAGACAGCCGCACTGCCCACAAAGACGCCATCCGCAACCACCACCACCTCATCACGACTGCCAAAAGAACCTCCTTCACAGACCGCCTTGACAACAATGAACACAACAGCAAGGAGCTCTTCACCATCGTGAAGGAACTCTCCAAACCCAACTCCAACGCCAACGACATGCCACCATCGCAAGACCTGTGCGACTCCCTCGCCACCTTCTTTCACCGGAAAATCACCGACATCCACGACAGCTTCAGACCCCGGACGACCCCTGCCGACCACACCACACCGAACTCACCGCACCCCACCGCCCACAACACCCTGACAACCTGGGCCAATGTGAGCATTGAGGACACAATCAAGACCATGGGAACAATCCACTCCGGATCCCCATCCGACCCTCTCCCGCTCCACATCTTCAACAAAGACAGTAAGTCCATCGCTCCCCACCTGCACAAAATCATCAACCTCTCCTTCGAGACCGCCACCTTCCCTGAGAGCTGGAAGCACGCAGAGATCAACGCCCTACTGAAGAAACCCAAGGCGGACCCGAGCGACCTCAAGAACGTCCGGCCCATCTCCTTGCTTCCGTTCCCAGCATAGGTCATCGAGAAGATAGTTAACACCCAGCTCAACCGGCACCTCGAAGACAACAACATCCTAGACCCGTCCCAATCAGGATTCCGCAGCAACCACAGTACCTAGACCGCCCTCATGGCTGCCACAGATGACATCAGGATCCTGCTGGACAACGGCGAGACGGTGGCCCTCATCCTCCTGGACCTCTCCGTCGCCTTCGACCACGTCTGCCACCGCACACTACGCACACGCCTCCACGACGCAGGGATCCGTAACAAAGCCCTGGACTGGACCACCTCCTTCCTCTCCGGCAGAACTCAGAGAGTCCGCCTCCCCCCGTTGCGATCCGAGGCCTCCAAGATCATCTGTGGAGTCCCTCAAGGATCCTCCCTCAGCCCGACACTGTTCAACATCTACATGGCACCTCTAGCACGCATCGCCCGACAGCACGACCTCAACATAATCTCCTACGCCGACGACACTCAGCTGACCCTCTCCCTCACAAAGGACGCCCTCACCGCCAAATCCAACCTCCACCAGGGAATGAAGGCCGTCGCCGACTGGATGGAGGACAGCCGCCTCAAACTGAACACAGACAAGACGGAAATCCTCATCCTCGGATCTAACCCCTCCGCATGGGATGACTCCTGGTGGCCTACATCACTAGGGTCCCCCCCGGCCCCCACCGACCACGCACGCAACCTGGATATCATCCTCGACTCAAAACTCTCCATGACCAAACAAGTCAACGCAGTCTCCTCCACCTGTTCCAACACCCTCCGCATGCTCCGCAAGATCTACAGATGGATTCCTACTAACACGAGAAAAACAGTCACCCAGGCCCTAGTCAGTAGCAGACTCGACTACGGAAATCCCGTCTACGCCGGAGCCCCGTCCAAGCTCATCAGCAAACTACAGAGAGTCCAGAATGCCTCCGCACGCCTGATCCTCAACGCCCCGCGCCGCGACCACATCACCCTCCACCTGAGGAACCTGTACTGGCTCCCAGTCGACAAAAGAATCTCCTTCAAGCTCCTGATCCACGCACACAAGGCACTCCTCAAAACCGGCCCAGCCTATCTCAACAGTCGACTCTCTTGCTACGTACCCAACAGGAATCTCCGCTCCGCTGACCACGCCCTGGCCACGGTCCCACGCATCCGGAGAACCACTTCCGGAGGCAGGTCCTTCTCCCATCGCGCCGCCAAGACCTGGAACACCCTCCCCCTCGACCTGCGATAAACCGAAGACCTGCTGACTTTCAGGAAACAACTCAAGACCTGGCTCTTCGACCAGTAACTGCACCATCCCCCCCTCACTGCCCCCCAGTGCCTTGAAACCCTACCGGGTATGTAGTGCGCTTTACAAATAATGTGATTGATTGATTGATTGTATGCCTGACCTGCATACCTGTGATCCTGTTTTTTTTTATTTTTATTTATGGTTATCCCGTGGGTGTTTATTGGCCTAGGCCCAGTGTTTTGACAATAATCGGTTCTAGACCTAGTCCGGAACCGGGAGGGGGCATACCCTCAAGGGACTATTTTCCCTGTCACAGGTTTCATGCGTGAAGCGCGGTAGTGGCAGTGTACCATGGTTGGCGATTTATAGTGACAGACTTTTACATGTGAGACTTGAATGCGTGTTTACAGGTTCAGTCATATAAACTCCTGCTGCTCACAATAAATTAAAAATCCTGAACGCAACATTTTGTGCATTGTACTTGTGCGTGTGTGCTAAACGTGATAGTGTGCCATACATGAGCGATACAAACCTGCGAGTTCCAGTTTGGAAGTCCCTAACCTGGACCACAACAAGATGGAGCAGAGGTGGCTTGCACAAGACAGCACTTGAATTGCTGGCATCTCCTAGACTGGGTAGGGAGCACCAGACATTATGGTGAGTAAAAATGAGATAGGCTTTCCTTATAAGGTTCTGGGCCCTTCCTGATACATGGGGCTGTATATAACTCTTACTGCAGCTGCTACTACGTAGATCACAGGGGTTACAGGGAGACCCTGCAGTATCTCTGATTAGGAAAGGATCCCTTAGACAGGGCACATATTCTGATCCCTCTTCCAAATCTCTGTGGGGGAAGGGTTGTAAATATCTGACTGCAGCCTGATTTTACATCTTTGTACTTCTGTGGGGTGCACTTCATCCTGGATACTTTTCTGTGGGACACTGCATCCTTGCAGACAGAGGCCTGGCCTGGTAGGAAGCCTGGCCTGGAAACATGAAAGGGGATCTGACCCAAACTGTTTCCAGTGAAGCAGACTGAGCCTGCTATAAAGATGGGAGCCCATCATTGCTCATTGTTGTGGTCTCTTCTACCGAAGAGGGGATAATCTGCAGAGTACTCACGTACTTGCATGCAACCAAGGGTTGGTGTCGTTCTAATAGTCAACTCCCTAGAGGGAAGGGAACCTCACCTGGAGTCTGTTCTATAGGCAGAATTACTAGACTTTTCTGGGTACCAAGATATCCTACCTGTGAGCAGGGAAGGAAGTGCTAACTCTGCAGGCAGAGCACATAGTGGAATGAACCCTGGCATAGGCTTCGTCAGACAGATACTCTCTAAACAAGTGCAACAAAGGACTCCGTACTGCCAGATCAGACAATGTGACCTTCGTCACTTATCCCAGTTGTAGCCAGCCGGCACCTGGACTGGTGTGCCCATGTGGTGGGCCCAACCGAACTCGGGGAAACGCCTTCTGGTGGCCCGTGTGCCCAACAAGTGGATTGTGTGACTGCGTCACTGCCAAGTGTTTTGTTGGGCCAGACCCTGTCTGGAAGTTGAAGTGATCAAAGAGGTGACCTGGGGGCTCCTCGTGTAGAATTGAGGCCATTGATTTGAGGCACTGTGTACCAAAGAGTGCGCCTGGCGTCCGCTGTACTGAACAGTTGCTATCTGCTAGCTTATGGCTGTTGCACTTAAGAATAAGCACCTAGTACTCATTGAAGTGTTGGAGTGAATCAAGTGCTCACTGGAGCAACGGGGCGAGTCATGATTTGCAGCCCGTTGCCTGAAAGAGGGGCCCATCAGACACCACCGCTTCTGCCACGACCCTCCGATGAACATGCTGCACAGCCCGCTTTCGTGCAGATCCTGAAAAGACTGCTGCATGCTCTTTAACTGTCGCCTTGAGGGTCTGGTTGCCGATGAGACCCAACTGCCACAGGAGGGTCAAACGTGGCCTGAGCTGCTATCACGGCTTTGGTGAGATACTGAACAAGCTTAGGCCAGAAAGACTAAGTACAAGCTGCACCCACCCATCTCCGTCAGATTCTGAACCTGAGATGAAGATCCCTGAGACACAGGGACTCACAAAGGGGGCAGAAGGAGAGCTAGTCGTGGGGGGGGGGGGGAAGCCCATAGAGTGCAAAGCCTTGCACCTGTGAATAGAGTATTCATGCATTATTGATTGCGTAGTGGAATTCTATGTTTTCTATGTACTAAAGTGCTTTTCTTTTGTACAGTGAGATGCACTGGCCTAGACCTTGATCTTATTGTAGTGCTGAGGGTTGGTAAGCATTCTTGTGCCTGAGTAACCCCCACAATAAACCTCCCTGAGAAGCCTGTGACTTCTTGCCCTCGCTACAACTGGGAGTCAAGTATGGAAAGGGTTGTCCTTGGCCGAGTTTTAAGAACCATAGTAGAGCAGACTCTGGGACAGCAGTGGTAAAGGCCTCAACCCCCACCGTTGTGACCCCGTAACCAGTGTGCCCTGTGTACCCCTGTATGGGGTCTGAATAGTGCACATCAATTAAAGGTAAAAACAGTTTGTCTAATTATTTTTAAATGAAAGGTATGCTAATTTTAATACCTCCCTCAAAATGTCATATCTAGAAGTTGAACAATAATTATAACAAACTCTTTATTTAGCAATGGACCAGCGATATACCTAACTCAGAGTTTATAGAAATCTGTGTAATTCTCCAGATTCCATACTCACATTTTACATCATTCTAAAATAGTTGTCAAGGTAATTCCCTTATCATGTTGACATAGGCCATTGCACAATTCAGGATATTTCTGCCATCTGTTTTCCCAAATCACCTCTCTTGTGTTAGTTTTCCCCCCCTAATAACTTTCAGCTAACTCACACATTTCCGTAATTCTGTACAGAGGACCGTCCCAGGGTCTTTACCACAGTGCCTTCGTTCAATTACCAGGTTTACTCCCTGTTCTGTGATCAAATCACCCAATTCCTAGACAAACTTCACAATCACCTTGTGCAGTTCACTCTCATTATAAATCTAATTAATCTTAAAACCAATGTCCTTGCTCTAACATTGGTATAAAATTTGGTAAGAAGGCTACATTTGCCATTAATTTCTGCTTGTGTCCCCATCCTCATTCCTTCATCATTAACAGTGTTCTTGCCAACATGGGGCCTTTAGTGTACCTTTATTATTTGAGTCTTCTTTTCCAAGGTCTTTAATCTCCACACTGTGGACCATATAATAAACACTTTTGTGATATCCCTTACATACAAAGGCTTCTCACGGTGAAAGGAAGGAGCAGTTCGAGCCAAAGTTAGTCTGGAAAAAGTGCACATTTTCCTTCATGGTTTCTCTGAAAGTGAAGCCCTGGAAAGCAGGTGCGTTCAGACTCTAAAGTCTCACCATGGGCTATTCCAGTTCACTGAAGAGACTAAAACAGCAGGAAATGTTCTGACGATGCTGCCACACAATCGCCCATCGGTTATTTTAGTCACCAGGTGATCACTGTGCATCTATAAGCCATGCACATCAGAATACACAGGGATACTTTTATGTTGTCCATTCACCTGCCTCCAAAATTGAGCAGTTGAAACGGATGCATAATTCTTTCCAATAATTGGACTTTAGCTTTGCTTTACCAGAGAATCTATCCTGAACTGTAATTCAGGGATTGAACATATTACTAAAGTGTTCAAGACCAACTCTCACCTATCATCCTACGGTTTCAGTGGCTTTGTCACATCTGTTTTGTTGCAATGTATGATATTAAAAACATCATACCATGCAATCCACAAACACCCTCTTACTCTAGGAATCCATGTGGTGTCTCAGTACCTTGAAAAAGACAATCTCAGAAATCGCGATATACACTCTCCATATCTTGTAAGTTTAGGAGAGAAAAAAAAATCATCCCTCTGTCTCCTGACCAGTTTATCATGTTCAACTTTCGTGAGAAATTATTTGAATAATATCTGTAGTTTCAGAAGCTCATTTACGAGATGCACCAATATTTAAATTACTCTGGTGTACATTTTGAACTAGTACATATTTACTTCCTGCTTCATAATAAACGATTCCATTGCATTTTGTATGTATTTCCTTTAGCAGGGACACAGTCACCTAAATACTTCTGAACCATGGATCTCCTCACCCCTCCACCACCCTGTTTCCAATCCATGACACACAAACTAACCCATCTTAAAGACTTGGCCTTACAGTTCCATCAGGCCTATTGGCATACAGCAACCAAATCATTGGCCTACAACTCACCATAACTGCAATGGAGCAGCCCACTTTTGTAGCCGCTAAGAAGACTACGACTGCTTTTGGAAAAGTGCCAAACAAAGCCTCAGAGCCAAAGATTGTGATTCCTGTGATGAAATGCATCACTAATGATGAGGCTTTCCTAACGCCCCTAAAAAGAGTTCTTAAGGGCGGACTCAAGACAAGATTAAATGTTTGTGAAAAGAAGCGTGCTAGAAAATAGTTTGTTAGTCGGGCCATAACTCTTCTGTACTACACCCTCATAGAAGACAAAAGGAGAAACATAAAAATGATCATGTATAACCCCAATTGCTTATTATTAACTGATGGTTTCTTAGTACTTGATTAGTGCGATAACAGCATAATCATCATGAGCATATGCAGCTAAAATCATCTTTGCATGCAGAAATAGGTAACCTATGGTATTCTTAACATAGAATGTTGAACTTTTGCATAGTTATTGCTTGCTCAATGTTCTACCTAGAAGTTCCCTGCGTGGAATGTAATGATTTGATTTGGATGGAGGTTGAGAAGGAGATGAGCTGAAAGAGGCTACCTGAATAAACCTTTCTTCCTTAAAGATACTGTGTAGGTGTATCTTTACATTGGTGACGAGCGTAAAATAAACCCTTCACCCCAACTCTTCATTACTTCTGTATTCTCTGTCGCATCTAAGAATTTCCCAGCTATCACACTGCTTGCTCTTGGACATCTACAACCTGGTTCTCATGTGGTCATCAAGCACCCTGTACAGTGAGAGCAGTCCTGTATGTCAAGAGTGCTGGTGCGGTATTATGAAGCAGTGAATCAGGTGAATTTACGGTCAGATGAGATCCGCAACTGTATAAGGACGGAGATATATACGACAAGTGTTTTCTATATAAACCGCAGAGAGAGACTTTGAAGGTGAGTAAAGGATTTGAGTGCAGGCTCTTACTTTTTCCTGTGGCTTTCAAAGCATTTTAATAAATAGGATGGGTGTGCCCTTACCTGCTCGCTTCCTTAGTCTCTAGCTTAGCGAGTTGCGGGGCAGTGCAGCTTGTGCACAGTGTTCCTGATGAGCTGCCTGGCGTGTGTCTTGAGCTGTTTGAGGAAGGTCTGGATGCATTACAGCTCATTCCCAGTGCCAGAATGCCCGGCGTGTTTCTGATTTGTTGAGGAGCGCCATGTTCTTGGTGGCCATATTATTTTGGGCTGAAATCACAGTAATGGCCGCGATTATTATTTTTTTTAAAGCGTGGTGTTTCTCTCAAAGTTGGGCTCTTAAGCCAAACGTCGCTGCGCACAGTTCTTCACACTGATGTGCACAGCTTGTTAATTAAGCCTTTCAGGCTCACGTATCTGTACACGGTTTTTAACGCTGATGTGCACAGCTCTTTAGGATTATGTGGTCACGTTGATATGCACAGCTGGTAATATTAGTATCTTGTATAACAGTACACTATTGCGTTTCTCGCTGATGTGCACAGCAACTTTTTACAGTGCAGTCATTAATAATTACAGGTTGGATACTATTTCTGAAGATTTTGCTCAGCTCGTGATTAAGCTGTTGTAATGCAAAACATTAACCTCCCACCCCCCCTCCCCCGCCTGAGTGATGAAGTGGTGTTGCACAAACTGGACATTAAGCCAAAGGGGTAAGGCGGGTAGCCAATACAATTGGCTGGTAATTTTTAAGGTTGTATCTACTTCAAGGACAGATGTGTGTGTAGAAAAGTTTGTCTCAGAGAGAGGGGACTCCTTGATAAGTTTAAAGCATCTGAGGTATCTTAATGTTTTTCTTGGTCCAAATGAGACACCTGCTGTACGTCTTTCAAACTTGAGTTGCGAAGAGAACAATAAACTCTCATGCCAAGTGGTTTCACAGACACCCAACTATGAATTAGAATCTCCCAGAGTCTTTAGTAGACGTTTGGGTTGTCGGAAAGGGTTTGCACGCAAAATCGTACCAAAAAAAAATGCAGTTCTGGTGGTTGGGAAAGTCAGAGGGGTTTCGATCAGGGTGAAAGAGAAAATGAAGGAGGAACTTGAAACGTTAAAATCTAATAGCATCATTGAAGAAGTGGAGGCCACAGAATGGTTGGCTCCAGTAGTCATGGCAAATAAAGCTAATGAAGAAGCTAGGCTATGCATATATTTGGAAGAACTCAATAGGTGTGTTCTAGTGGACCACTACCTTTTGGCAAATATCTGAAATGTTGACTTTACTGGGTGGGTATTAATATTTTTCATCAATAGATCTACCGTCCACCAATCATCAAGTGAGGCTACACCCAGACTCCCAGGACCTGACAGCATTTATTACTCCTTATGGTACATTTAAATTCTTGAGGATGCCATTTGGGCTCATATCGGTGGATGTAGTCTTCCAGAGGATGATGGAGAGCATATTTGGGGGTATGAATGGAGTAAGAATTGACATCGTAGTCTTCGGTGGAAGGTTGGAGGAGCATAATGAGCGTGTGAGGAAGGTACTGCAGAAGTTGAGTGAGTTTGACCTTATTTTAAAGGCGAAGAAATGTAAATTCAACTTGACAGAAATGTACTATTTGGGGCATAGTATCACAGCTTGTGGCTTCTTTCATCCCAGCCCCCTCTCGTCAGCTCGTCTCCTTCCAATTCAAATCATTACATTCCACTCAGAGAGTTTCTAGGTAGAACAGTGAGCATGCAATAACAAGGTCCTACAGCAAAGGTTCTACATTCTATGCTAATAATACCACTTAATTGTATATGGCGGGAAGTTAAAAAGAGTGTTTTAATGAAGGATGGCTAGATTTTTGAGATGGGGTAAAAAAGGGTTGTTTTTTTTGTTTGAACATGAATTTCGAATGGAAGGTGGGTTGTTGAGATCACATAGGTTGGAACTGCAGAAATGGTTGTTGGTCACATTTGATTGATGTTCTTCTTCATGACATTTGTAAATGGCAGGAACTAAACAAAGAATCGGAATGGAGTACTGTTTGCAGCATTGTCGTAGGGTGGGTAAAGAGTGTTTTACGAGTTGTATGCCTCCCTCATGCCAATTTCGTCGCGCCCTAAGGACATATGAGGCCCATACAAGGCATACATTGAACGTGAACGCCAGAAATCTGCCTCTCAAGTTGAAAGTGGAATAGTCCCGGAGGGGGGTGGAATAAGCATGCTAATACCTCAGTATCTGATTCGCTTCCAACCTATTCTTCATGTGCACTGTTGGGGATCCCCACATAAATTAAGGGGTTTTTTTTAATTTATTTTTTTAGGTTTTTTTTATAGGGTCTGGATGGCCCTTGCGGTTTGGGGGGAAGGGGCGGGCGGGTTGGTGGGTCTGACACAAACGAAATTTGTTACTATGAACGTCATAATTGCCGTTGTGCCTGAGCTTCATTTTACAAGACTGTATGTATGTGACGATTGCTACGTGATATGATATCTGAAAGTGTACCACTTTGAATCCTTTTTGTTTCGTGATGTATAAGAAAATTGGAAAAATAAAGATTTAAAAAAAAGAAAAAAGTATTTTAGGAGTGCCTTAAGTTTGTTAATGGTGGTAACTTTGAACCTGCAAACATGTTTCATAGTAATACAGAAATTTACAAAGCTGTAATGTTAGAATGCATGCCTGAATAATTAGACCCTTCAGTGGGCCGGCCGCCAGTATGCAGTGGGTGGTCAACCTCACAACATATTTGTGGCTGTGATACAAAGTGGCGATGAAGGTTTCCACAAGAAGTTTTTGGAAATGTAACTTTTATTTTTGTTACAGATGTGTTCCCTTTCTGTATTTTGTAGGATAATGATGTTCAATTAGTATGCCAGGAAATGGAGGGTTTTGAGGAACTGTTTTATGGGGTATAATCACACAGAACGTTATTGCTCTGAGATAAATTGACCTTTTGAACGACTGATTAAGATATTCAAGGAAAAGGTGTAGATTGGTGGTAGGTGTGGAGTAATTGGAGAAAGGAATTGCATGCCCAACTATAGACTTATAGGTTAGTTCCCCATGTTAGAGTAGGGTTGGTGCTAGCCTGAGGATGAATTACAGTGGAGAGTGACAGAGAAGCAAATAAAAACAAAGGTTAGGGTGGACGTCAGGAGGGCCCCACCATATGTAAAAGTTGAGGTGATAACACTTTTAAATCCACTAAAAGTACATCAAAACTTGAGTGAACAAAGGCTGTAAAGACAAAAAGAGATAGATGGGTCTACACTAAACAGTTGGGGAAGTTAAAAGTAGTAGTATAAGGAGAGTGAAGAGTAGTGTGAGGAATAAAGGTTTGGTGAGCAGACCAAAACAAAACTGATGGTTATCAAATATAGTGGCCTTTACTAACCCATATTGTTCTAAAGAAGCGCTACCTTTACTAAGCCATGGTGCCTAGATTAACCATTGCTTGAACTAAGCCACATTGCAATGGTGTACAGGCTTTTGCCCACACAAGATCTGTCGATTCATGACCGCACCACTATTTGAAGATTGGCCGCAGCACCAGTCGAAAATCAGCTTGTTCATGGCCACACCCACCAGGAGGAGATCAGCCCATGTGGGGCTGCACTGACCCGAAGCACCTACCCACCTGTTCCTTTTGCGATGGGTTTTTTACCATGGGCTCCTGTCCCTGCCAGCGACACCTCTGCCTTCAGACATTGAAGACATGCAACAACTGCATCGATGAAGACAAGCATGATGGTGGGCAGTTGCTCAACCAGACTGATCCACCAAGGGTGGTAAGAACTGTGCAACTGAACTGTAGGAGGCTGAACACAGGTTACAGTGGAGAGGGTGATGTGCACCTGAGCCATAATTACACTATTGCTTTAATCCCATGGAAGAACCGCCTACAGTAGAGAAAGAGGGGAACCAGGGAGAGAAAGAAGATAGCGGTGCAGCTCCGCCTCTGCTCCCAAAGGCACTAAATTGTACTTGCCTATAGTGATATTCCATTTTAGAGTACATTAAAATATTTATTTCTTGAAAGTAAAACATTGGGTTTGGAATCATTTATTGTGTTGTTGTGGGATTGTTGAGTCCTGCGCTCTAGCCTCGCTCCACTACCTCCTGGAGAAAGAAGCCTGTGACTGCTCACCATCGCTACCACAGAGTCAAATGTTGATGGAGTGTCCTTGGCCCAGTTTGCAGAGCTCTAATAGGACAGACTCTGGGACATTAGAGGCAGCTTACCTCAATATGCACCCTTGAGGCCCCTCAGACCTGGCTCCCAAACAGGGTGTCATAAATATGAACAGGAAAGGAGTCATGTGACTGTGAGTTACAGAGAGTGACAGTTAAGCCTGTGTGGTAGCACAATAGATTGTTGAGCTTAAAGTGGAAGGCATTAAGGTGTTACCAGTTGAATCCGTGTTGTGTGTGTACAACAATAACCACTCCCACTTTGAGAAAGTTGTTTACAAGGCCCGCAGGTGCCTCGCAATTCACACTAAGGTATAGGGCCATGGTGGGACGTTAATAGATATTTTGTGTACTTCGTATCTGAATTGGCTAATCTGTTGCTGCCCGTTGGAAATTCCTGTACGTGTGCATTTCAGTTTTACAGGTTGTCAAGTAAGTTACTGTCTGTCATTTTTGTTTTTCTAGAAACCAATAAAAATTATTTATTTAAAAAAGCTAGTCATGAATCGAATGTAACCTAATTACTACCTACCTGGTATGGTATGAGGGAGGCAATCAACTTCTCTGAGGAAGTGACTGGAAGGAACCTAGCAGGGACAGGACCACCAATAACCAAACGGAACAGATGCAGTCTCTCCTAAGGCACAGAGAAATGTCTCATACAGGACAGTCAAAATTTCAGACATGTAAGCAAAATCATGATCCGGAAAGGACATTTCTTGAACAGGGAACTATATAGAGGAACCCAACAGCTAAAGATAAACTTGCAGCCCACATAGAGAATGAGAGGACCAAATAAAGATGAAGTACCGTGGTCATCTAAATTGAGAGGATCCTTGAAAATGATGGTAGAGAGCAAGTGTAGGCTGAATTTGGCATGTAGAAGCAGTACATAGAAAGGTAAGCAAGATCCATGTACAGGGCAACAGAACAATATACAATTAGTTGGGATCTAAGCAAGAAATATGTCAGTTGCATGCAGAGTGAGTCAAGCAAGATCAGTTCCCAATGATTCATGACCAGCATTAAAAGGAAGTTAGACTAGACGTATTCATTGAACACCACCAACCCTGATCTATAGACGGTTCAAAATAACTTTCTGGTGTGTGCACAGTGCTAATATGTGGAAGGGTTCTGAAATGGCCTCCACACATTTGTAGTCAATGAGGAAATACCGTCTAGCGTTTCTGCTAGTTTTTTAGTCGTACAAGCCCACGCCATATCCATCTATACCTTTCTGACACACATGTCGATGTGAGGGATCATAGCCCACTGCCCTGCAACACCTCCCTCCCAATTCTATATCAGAATCAAGAGATCAGTCTTCCAGTGTGGAAAGCCTGCACCAGAGAGGCAGTAAGATGGCAGCTTGTCACTGATGCATGGCCCTAGAGCCAAAACATCAGAGAGTATCTTTGTTCTCCAGAATGCAGCACGCCACACAGCCGCCTCTCTCTGGTTCTCCTTGCCAAGGTCTCAATCTCCTTGATGGCAGAAGTGCATCCCATGAGACAAGCCTTTTAAGTCATCATCATCATCATCAAATATCTTTATTTCGGTCGTTAAGACCATAAAAGAAAGCAACATAGTACAATAAAAAAATAGCAGTATTAAAACATTACACAGTTGTGATAAAAATATTAACTCAGTCCATCAACGTTGCTTGGAATGGTTTTAAGAAGACGTGAGCGTGTAAACCACATAGACGTTAGAAACTTGGCAACGGCAAAGGCAATTGGGGGCGAGATGTCAGATTTAAGTGTTCTAAAGGCTGGGAGATGTTGTTTAAAACCCATATTTCTAAGTAATGGGCAGAGCCAATACTTCCTTGCTCTGCTGTACACCGGACAGAAGAATAAAACATGTAAGTCTGTCTCTTGTGTCTGCTTGCAAAGGGGACAGAGGGCCGTGTGTGCTGAGTGAGACCACAGGGCAGTGTATGCCCTCAGAGGGAGAGTGTTATAGCGCCATTGCATGTAAAGCTTTCTTCTGAGAGTGAGACCCATATCATTATAAGTTGACTCTAAGTGGTAAAAATCTTTAAAAACCAAGAAATGGGCAGTACACGAGCCTTCCCTCGCTGTCCTGATAGCACCTTGTAGGTGGTGTTCACGAAATACCTTTGTGATAAGTTTGCGGGAATTCCTGGTGCATGTAACCTCTGGATCATACCACAAGTCGGGTCTACCCAGTGTCTCACAAGTAAGCTTTATGTAACTTAACCATGGTATTTGTATGTTGTTACGGAGGCGGAGAATCTCTTGCAGCTCTGCTCTGTATTTGGAGAGTTCTGGGGACGACCATATTTTACACCATAGGATTAGGGGTTTTAAGCCAAGCTCCTCTGAAAGCGGTCTTAAGCCCAGGTCTAATCTGAGTGGCAGAAGAGGAGTACTGGCCGGTAAAGCTGTCAGCTGCCTGAGAAAAGTGTTCTCTGTTACCTGAAGCTTCTGCACAGGCGTATGTTCCCAGATTTCTGCACCATAAGTAATAGCCCCCCGGGCCTGGACCTTATAAATTTGTATACGTGGGCCTAGGGGTCTGTATGTAAGGCCCTTTGTCATCCTGGCAATGCCACCCACGGACTGGGTCAATTTCATATTCGCTCTTAGTTTATGTGGCTCCCAGGTCATGCGTTCATTCATGACTATACCCAGGTATTCAAAGGTAAAAACCCTCTCCAGCCTAGAGGATCCAATACTGGGCGACGATCGTGTGGTCGGGGGTGGGTTGAAGATCATAAATTTAGTTTTAGCAGCATTTTAAGTTCCTTCTGAAGCCATAATATCATATCCAAGTTTATTGTAGTACCCTCTGAATTGATAGGAGCTCATTGTGAGACCATGAAGAGAGTGGGAAACCTATGTATTTAACCCAGTTTTACACTCTGAATACCTCAGTTTGACCTCACCTGAGGATTTTGGCTAGTAATTTCCATTGCAAGACCACTTTGCTTCTGTATCATTGACCTAAAAAAGTGTTATTTATGAACCCAAATGAAAACAAAATATTTTGACATACTGACTTTGATGATATGCATGTCATGCACCTCATCAGTTGCAGTGGGAATATGGTGCTAGCACTTAACCTTTAGAATTTCCTGAATTAAATGTCAGCCAACATGCGGTACAAAATAGTTCTTGTAACCTCTGATCGTAATGATGCTTTGATTTGTAACCCCTTTTCTTGTTCGTCTTCCAGGCATGTCTAAATTAACTAATTTTTCCATTTTTTTATAGGATTGTATAGTGGATGAAAATGGATTTTTTACAGAAGCAGCTGGAGTTGACCTACAAAATAAATCTGTGCTCACCGAAGGAAACGAAACAGGTTAGATTACATAGCCTAGATTTTGAGCTTAAAATAATGGAAAATATAACTAATTGTCCATGAGCACTCTTGGAGGGGAGCCATCGGCCTGCTCATAACAATACGTTAATGGCCAAAATTGATATTTAAAAACTGTGACCAACTGTATTTTAGAGTGATTAACATAGTTATTTTAGGGAGGAATGTAAAATCTGATCTGTGTGGAATTAAGTTTATTTTTCTATTTCAACCCATGGCAGTTCTTGACAGTGTAGTTGTGTGTCAGAATATTAATAACAAAAATATCATCTTACATAAGTACCATATTCTAAATATCCTTTTCATCAATAATGCTGCATTAGATGTAGATTTTATGTTAATTCCATTGAAGCAATATTTTCCAAAACAGTATCTAGGATACAATATTTTAGTTAGACAATAGACAATATTTTGACCACTGAACTTTGGTTTATAACAAAAGGGTGCAAGTTACTGGGGCAGTTCATCTTTTTCCTTACTAAACTGAGGTTATTTGTGTCTCTGTTTATTCACACATTTGTTAACAGTCATTCAGATGCTTCGGAATACTAAGAGCCTACTGAAGGAGGAGCTATTTGAGCATAGCTACCCTTATGATTGGAGGACCAAGAAACCTGTAATTATCCGTGCCAGCAAACAGTGGTTTGTAAACACGGCAAACCTAAAGACTCGAGCCCAGGTAAATCTGTTATATTAGCTGCACCTTTGATTGAAACATTTATGTTTTCCTCATAAGCTTCCAGAGTGTGTTACTTATGAAAATCTCTGGGCTTACCTTAATGCAGTCTGGCAAACATGTTTGCTTGTTGTCAATATAAAATTTGATGTTGTTTTACATTTAACCAGAGTTCACATCAGGGAGAAATTTGTTCTGCTTTGAACTTGTTTGTACATTTTATCCATAACCATAATAATATTAATTTGTAAGCACAGATACTTATACAAACCCACGTGCCACATCCACTTTTTGAAAATTAACTGTTGAAAAGCCAATATAACTGCTTATACTAAGTTATTAAATGATTCATCCAAAGTCTTTTTCAATTAGGCTCAGTTCTTTATTTTTTTCAGACAGTAAGGCGATCATAGGTGTTATGTCTTGCTCAAGAATATTGGCCATTGAGCCTGGATAGTAATTACATGTTGACTTTAAAACAAATTGCTGCTGGACTTTTAAATTCTACTTTATTTTTTTACATTTCCCTGTCAGATGAGCTGCATGTTGCTTTGGAAAATTACTAGGTTCTCGTACCTATCACAGTACATCACGCCCGCTATACTAATCATGCCACAACACAATATGAACAATTAAATGGCGCACATTTCTCATATTTTAGCCAAATAAAATACCACCTTTCAGTGCATGTCCACAGTTACTTTGTTTGGTTAAAGACGGTAAAGATTTTCCCTGGGTGCTATTATTATTATGAAAGATAATGAATGCTTCAACAACCTTGATAAGCTTATTGCTCAATATGCTGGAACGAAACGTGTGTTGGATCATAACTCCTTGTATAAATAATCACAAATGAGCCTGTAGCTGTTTGGATGAATATATAAGTGTGGTGAGGATATCTAATGACTAGGAAATGTAAATATTTCTTTCAGTAGGTAGAACCTATATTGACAGGAAAAAACTTGGTTTAGCCACTTGCACAGGTCTCTAATAACCCTATGTTATTCGCCTTCTTTATTGAATTACACACTTTAATCCAGGCGTGATGTAAAACTACAAATATAATACTTATTAGTTTTGAGGGTTTTCTATGAAGGAAGATTTTGTGATGTCTGTCCATTAGTCTATTTTGTTCAGTAATTTGGATTTTTTTTCCATATATGCGGAGCCAAGACCCAGACCTTCCTAAATGTCAGAGGGTCTGGGTGCCGAAATAAACAAATTCCAGGTTTTGTCTCCAGCCGGTAGATACTTGAAAGTTTGCAAGCAATTACAATTGAATGTAAAAAAGACAAAAAACCTTACTCCGTTCTTTGAAACTCATATGATCTGTAATTACTGTCCAAATTACTTGTGAGCCTCTACCAGTCATTTTAAATCTAGGAGTTAAAACTCTCTTGAATCTGGTACTAATCCCTCCGCATTGGCCAAATATTTCTTGAAGATGCCTACTTTTGAGAGGCTAATCCACTTTTATTATTTTTATAGTTTCAGCTGCTAATATGTATATGGTCTCCCACTTTGACCTTTGCAATTACATTTACTTGGGCCTTCCAAAGACTGCAGGTGAATCAAACCCCTGCAGTTTGTGTCCTAATGAGGTTAAGAAAGAATCCTTTTTGGGTTCCGGAGTAGCGTGCTACTTGCTAAAAAGCGATTTGAGGCTTCGTCAGGGGTAGTAAGGGCTATATAACTACAATTAGAATCCAATAAGAACTAACCTGGCTGCCTTGCACTAGTTGCCAATTCAAGAACTTATACAGCACAACACAGAGCTATTTATGTAGTACTTCAATCTTTTTGGCTGAAGTATTTAAACACTTACCCTCACATCCTATCCATAAGACCTTATATAATACATAACTCTAGTGACTAAGAGAACATGTCTAGAAGGTAGAGCTATTTTGACCCAGGCTAGCCAGCTACTTTATTCACTTTTGGTTGAGATATAAAAGCGCCAGATTTTAATAATTTCAGAAAGACCTGTAAACATTTGATGTATCCTCTTTAGTTTGTTGTGTGTCCTATTTGCTCCTTCCTCTCCAGCCCCAAGAAGTCTTGGGGCATGCATTGTTTCTACTAATTCCATAACAAACCTGGTGTTAGTAAACATTATTGCATAAATAGAAAGCCAAAATAACATTTGCTGGCCGAGTGTTAATTTTGTTGCTGTAACCAATTTGAGTCTCTACGATGACCACTTCTGATAATATTTTCCAATTTTTATAGGAGGCTTTAAAGAAAGTGAAGTTCATTCCTGCATCTGCAGGTAACAGAATGCTGGAAATGCTGGACAGACGGACATACTGGTGTATATCACGGCAGAGAAGTTGGGGTGTTCCTATTCCCGTGTTCTACCACAAGAGCACAGGTGAACCTCTAATCAACAGGTACAGAAGCTACCCAGCCATACCTCAGGGGAGTTCTATCAAAGTTGCTTATGCCCAATATTTCTAAACTCAGTCCCGTTTGTATAAATAACATGAAGGGAAATCACTTTTGAATTAGCTTATCAAAAGATAATTGCATTTTTATTCTTTCTCAGCAATACGTGTGATTAGTCAAATGTAGGTTGTTTTAGTTTGGACCTATTGTTCATACTGATTGGGTACTTAGCAGTTCATGAATGGAGTAGAGTTAGGGTCATGTTTGCAAAATAGATTACTCAATGGAAGGGGGCCCTTTTAACTCCTTTAATGTGGAGAGTGGATTCGGGCGAGACAGTAGTTTGTAGATGGGAAAACTGCAAAGATAATGAATTATGTCAAAGCTTCGCTTGAATTCAAATCAACTAACAAATGATAACTTTATAAATTCCAAATTGAAACGTATGTGCATTCAGCAGTTCATGTTGAGTGTACTTATCAGATAGAGATGTCTAGCCACAGATTCCATACCTTATAATATTCCTAAGGCATCAGACTGGATCCCTATGTTTTCGATTAGTACTCCTGCGCGCCGGTGGGTGGCATCGTCCACGCCAGAAGTGAGGTGCGCGGTGCTAATATAGGTTACACCGGATAGCTCTGATCCTTGAACAGCCACCCTCAGTTGTTGTTTGACTGTTTTTTTCTAAACTTTTTAATAAACTTTTTTCGAGATTTTTTCTCCTGTTGTGACAGAATGTCCCCCAAAGAAACCTACTGGTTTCAAGCCATGTGGTGTCAATCACAGGTAGATGTCAGTGACCGACCCACATTTGGTTTGTCTGTGGTGCTTGGAGTAGGACCATGACTGCAAGATCTGTGAAGACTGCTTTGTCATGCCCCCGAAGGCCCTAGGGAAACATTCCCTCAAGCTCCTCACCGCCTGATGTCAGACGACCCCAGCTTGCTCAAGTTCCCGGACGCAGCGGAAGGTCCCGGGACCATTCACGGAGGCACACTTGGCCGTCATTGTCTTGTACGAAATTGTCGGGTAAGTTCCACTGCATGAAGGCACCCAACATGTCGAAGAGGTCTTCTACTTTCTACTTAGAGGTCCCTCCAAATCCTTAGGAGAGGCGTGGAAGCAACAGCACTCCAGCCCCAGTGCTCAGGGTCCACTCTGTGCTTCCTTGACTTTTCTGGAGTGACCCCTCCCAACTGTGAGAATTCTGTGAGAATTAATTCCTTTTTGGGTGGCCTGATACCTCTAAAGTGCCTTCAGGCCCCATGGGCTAGCGAGGAGACCCCACTTGTTCTCCGCCGACGGGTAGTCCCTCTGCGCCAGTGGCCCTCTTGGATCTGGTGTTGGATCCAGAGGAGAACCGCCTGCAAGACCAAGACCTTTCTCAGCACCCACTCCAGTACCGACACTACCCGTGCTGCTGACGCCCCATGGTGGCTCCATCACCATCGTCATTCCTGAATCCAACACAGAGCTAGATGGGCATTGTCAGCTGCTAGTTCTGGCTCCAACTGGGACCATGCCGTCCGGGTTGTAACCAGTATCTTTTAAATTTAACAGGCCTGGAAAGGGAGAAGAATGGGAGGGGTCGGAGGATTCTTATGGATGAAGAACTAGTGGATGCCAGTGAGCTAGCCACCTCACCGGACACTGACTTGGTCTCGGCCCCCTACTGTAGCTACAGAGTAGGCTTCCTCATTCACTATAGTGGTGCGCAGGGCTGCTAATTTCTTGGAACTTCAGTTGCTCTCAGTGCCAGACAAGTCAAATGTCTTGACAGAGGTGATTCAGCCGGGGATTGCCCCATCTGAACCCTTACTCCCCTTTAATGAAGCTCTTACCGATGTCTTACTCTGTTCCTGGTCTAAGCCCAGCACATGAGCACCTGCGCACAGGACAATTGACTGCTGCCATCGTCCCACTTCTGAGGACCCCATTTTCCTTACCCAGCAGCCCACCAAGCCTCCACCTCTAGAGTCATCATGGTGCGTTCTCTACCACTCCACTGTATTGAGAGACCAAGAGGATGGATACCTTTGGGAAGAGAATGATCTCTTCTGCCAGCCTAGCACTGCGGTCAGTGAACACCGCATGCCTCCTGGACCAATATTCCCATACGATCTGTGACTCGATGTAAAAGTGCTACCTATGGTGTTGGAGGATGCCCAAGCCATACTCTCCCAAGCTTTTGCTGACGGGAGAGATGCAGCAAAGTTTACCATATGTTGTGGACAGGACAGACTGCGTAGAACTATTTAGTCATCGGTGGCCTGGCTGAGATTCACTGACTTTTCAGGGGATGGCCAAGTCTTGTTCATGGGCATGCCCTTTGATGGCTCTAGTCTTTTTAGTGAGAAAGCGGACTCTGTGCTGGAGCACTTTAATGACAGCAGAGCTACGGCCAGGTCCTTGGGTCTCTCAATGACCCCTCTCCAACCTCAGTCCGCCTTCTGCCCCTCTTGTAGCCACGGAAGGGTTTTCTAACCACATTCATTACCCTTCCAACCACCACAGCTAACATGCTTCCCAGCCTATTTGTAGCTGAGAACACAGTTTCCACAGACCCTGTGGGACAGGCAGCCAGAGGTTGGGTCACTTCATCCCCTCCCCCCCCACCCCCCCCTCCCCCAATGACTCCACCACCCCATTCGGCAGCCACAGCTTCCTTACCCTTCACTGGCAGGATATGCTATCACCTGAACCACTTGAGGTCTTTAACATCCAACCATTAAGATTGTCCAAAGGGGCCTCTCTATCCCCTTTGTGGCCACCCCTCCACCCACTTATGACCAGCTAATGGAGGACCACCTCTCCTTGCTCCATCAGGAAGTGTTGAATCTCTTGGTGAAGGGAGCCATTGAGAGGGTGTTGGCATCAGAAGTAGATTGTGGTCTCTTTTCAATCTACTTTCCATTGCCCAAAAAGGACAGATGCCTTCGTCCTATCCTAGACGTTCACCTTCTCAATCCCTTCCTGAAAAAGAAGAAATAAAAAATCCTCACACTCGTTCAAGTCCTGTCTGCCTGAACCCAAGAGACTGGATAGTAGCATTGGACTTGCAGGATGCATATTTCCACATCCCTGTCCTGCCTGCCCACAGACGTTATCTGTGGTTTACAGTTGACCAAGAGCACTTTCAGTCTGTTGTGCTGCCCAGTGCCCCTGCACAATTGTGGAGGTAGGGGGTTCCAGTCTTTCCCTACTTCAAGGCTCGGCTGTTGAAAGCGTACTCGCCCCAGGCAGTCGTCTCCCACCTCCAGATTACGGCAGCCCTCCTGTGTTCAATACGGTTCAATGTAAGCGTGATACGGTTCAATGTAAGCGTGCCAAAGGCACACCTGAACCCCTCTAATACACTTCCTTTCATTTTAGCTTTTCTGGACGCAGTGCAGTTAAGGGCCCATCCTCCAGAGTGGTGAGTACAGGATTTTCAGGCTATGATACTGCTGTTTCAGCCTTTTTCCTGGATCTCGCTGAGACGGACTCGAAGGCTGTTGGGCCTTATGGCCTCGGCATCCTACTGGTGACTCATGCCCTTTGGCATATGCAAGTTCTGCAGGAGGACCTGAGGTTCCAGTTGGTGCAGCATCAAGAAAATCTCACCGACTTGCTCCAGATCTAGGAGGGAACTGGAAAACACTTGCAGTGGTGGCTGATGAACCGCGATTGGGTCGGTGGCAGTCCCCTCTTCTTTCCCCAACCAGACCGGACGATAGTGGCCGATGCGTCCCTCCTTGGCTGGTGTGGCTATCTGATAGAGGTGGAGATCAGAGGACTCTGGTCTCTGGTGGAGTCTGGGATTCTCATCAGCTGTTGGAGCTTTAAGCAATCCAATTGGTAGTGAAAGTTGATAAGGGGAAGGCTGATGCAGGTGTTTACGATCATCATCCCCGCCATGTGGTACTGCAACAAACATGGCAGGGTGTGGTAGTGGACCCTTTGTCAAGATGCCCTGTGTCTCTGGACATATCTGGAATGTCAGTGCATTTCCCAGTTGGTTCAACACCTGGCAGGCTCCCTGAACACCAGGGCGGACAAACTCAGCTGTTGATGCCTAGCGGATCATGAATGCCATCTCTATCCAGAAGTGGTGCAAGGTCTCTTTCAAGATTTGGGAGACCCTTGGTTAGATATATTGGCCACTGCCGAGAATGCGCAATTTCAGCATTTGGGCACACTTGAGTTTCCAGAGAGGCTTTCACTCTTAGATTCTTTTAATCTCAAGTGGAGCTCTTGCCTTCTGTATGCCTTCCAACCTATACCACTCCTGCCCAGAGTTCTAAAGAAGATCAGGTAAGACTGGGCCCAAGTTATTCTTGTGGCTCCAGATTTGGCAAGGATAGTCTGGTATCCCAAGCTATTGAGTACGAGTATCAATCTTCTGGTCAGGATGCCTCTTTGATTGGATCTTCTGTCGTAGCAACAGGGGAGGGTCCTGCATCCGGACCTGTGAACCCTCCGCCTTCATGCGTGGAGTTAGAGACACAGCAGTTGCTATCTATTGAATTTCTTCCTGAAGTCGGTAATGTTATTCTGGCAGCCAGGCGGCCCTCTACTAAAACGGGTATACGCCTACCGATGGGATAAATTTGTGGCATGGTGTGCCTCCACGCATATCAACCCTCTTGTCTGCACCTCTTTCCCAAGTTCTGCTATTTGTTCTTTCTTTAGCCCAGCAGGGATCTGCTCTGGGCTCTGGTAAGCGCTACCTCTCGGCCATTTCTGCATTTTTTCAGCTCCCAGACAAACCTTCTTTATTTAAATTCCCCATTGTGACTAGGTTTCCTCCCAGGCCTTTCATCATACCCCAATAGGGTTTAAATCTGGTCCTGACCTTTTTTTATGTGTGTGCCTGTTGAGCCGATGCACAACTGCCCGCTCAGGTTACTAACCGTCAAGACTACTTTTCTAGTGGCCATCACATTGACCGAGAGGGTCAGCAAATTGCAGGCACTATCTGTACACTTTCCTTATACAACCTCCTGGTGGTATAAGGATTACCACAAGCTGGTACTCTGGACACATGCCTCATTCCTTCCGAAGGCTTTGACTACTTTCTATGTAGGCCAGAACATCGCCTTGCCTACCTTATTTGCTCCACCTCATCCTTATGAAGAGGAGAAGGGACTCCACCGCCTGGACCCAAAAACATTGTTGTTGCTCTACAGTGATCGCACAAGATTTCTGGGTGGATGACCAACTCTTCGTAGGGTAAGTCGCTGCCAAGAAAGTGAAGGCTGTGCAGAACCAGACCATCTCATTGGCCAAGAAGCAACCCCCTGAGGGCTTACGCGCTCATTCTACCAGAGCCAAGGATGTACCCACTGCGTTAGCTTGAGATGCCCTGTCCTGTACATATGTCAGCCTGAAACATGTGGATCTCTGCATACGTTCACCAAGCATTATTGCCTTGACAGTCAGGTCCGACTTCTGTGGCTCGTAGTCTGTATCAGATGAGCAAGTTTATTACCTTCGGTAAAGCCTTATCTAGTTGAGACTCTATCTAGCTGCAAATTCTTTACTGACCCTCCCATTCTACCTGCTCAGCGAACTGATTATTGTCGAGGTCACCCTTATAAGGGCCTTAGAAATTCTCATCAGTTGTCAGTTTTTATCATGGCTCTTCATTCCTGGTGAGGAAAGTTGTGAAAAGGAACTGAGGTCAGCATGCTGGGATGGTGCCTAGATAGGCACCACGCATGTCACTTCAGCGCGGCCAACGCTGAGCCGAACAGTGCCACCTATCAATATGCAGGAAAACTGCTCGAAAACGTTTGGATACAGTCTGAAGCCTGGGGAAAATTCTAAGATAAGGAATCTGCGGCTAGATAGTTTCTACCAGATGTGGCATTACCGAAGGTAAGTAACTTGTTCTCCTTAAACAAGATGTCCTTTCTATTGACTGTCTGTATGAGGCATCGTTCATGTCTGCGTTCCTGGTTTATGCCTGGATGCCCGGTCAGTGATGTTTACATTCGGCTGATTTCTCAGCAGATCTAGGTGTACAAAGATAACATTGTAAGACTGTCCCCTGTAGAACCCCAGAGAATATGATGTTCTAGGAGGGAGGCCAAGGGTAGAAGAGAAGGAACTCTTGCCATCTTTCTCACTAACTGCATTCTGCAGCTCACTCGAGGAAGATGTCTTACTTAGAATGGATCTTTCAGCTTTTAGCCTATCTTGCAGAATACAAGGCCCTACTGCACTTTTGCATCCACCACCACACAACGAACTGCCTTATAGCAGCATGAGCATGGGAAAGGTTTTGCCCCCAACTCCTTGCTTTTCTCCATGTGCCTACTCCCAGGTATATTTATCAGCTCATTATGCCCTTCCACCAGGAATAAAGCAATGCTCATCGGCTACCAAACCACAGCTCTCTACAGTAGTTTCTCATTTTCAGTTCCATGGCATCTGTAATAGGGGTCAAGTCCCATCGGAGAGTACAGAGCCATCAACTCTTCTCTCATCTCTCGACTCAGCACTCATCGTCTCCTTGCAATGGCACTTCACATTAACCAGTGCCACTTGTTGCAATTGGAAACCTGTAGTATGTTCTATGTCTATACATTCCTGTAAAATAGAAGTTGTGATGGATTTAAGGATAGATCTTGTGTTTTACTCCACTTTTTCTAGCTCCATAAAGCAAACACTAATTCATTTAGTACTTTGTTGCTATAAAGGCCTAGATTTTAGCAAATTAGCATGTTGCTTTTTGAGTTGCGTCCATAGGTACCACGAATCTAATTACAATGTACAGTTGGTTCCCAGGGAATGGAACAGGGAATGCCCTACTATTATTAATAATTGGCCCTTCATATTATGGGTAAGTGCTGCACACTACTAAATCCAACTTTGTGATGTAGCTGTGTAGGGCACTTCGAATGGGAGACTCATCAGGTAGTATACTGTCCAATTTGTTTTCCCTATTTAGGAGAATCCCAAAAGTCTATGTGTAGCTTTTTTTCAGTATTAGATAATTGTATTCAGTTGATTGAGTGATTGGATATAATTTATATTTGCAAATATGTTTAATCTGTAATACTTAATCACCTCTCTGTGCCTACTCTAAGCAAACATAACCTTTTATCTTGTAAATCTTTGATGATGCCTTTTTAAGTTCATTCTTTTTTCCCTTTTGGATGTAATTGCGTACTGTCCCCCTTAGCACCCCTTCTGTGCAGCTGTCCGAAATGTACAAATTTCATTCTTGGTATCTGTCAGCACGTTACAAATTTCATGTATTCATTCAGGCATCTACATTTCCCTTCCAGTCACTTTTTTGAAGGGCAGCAGGGATAGGGAGGAACAGGGGTGCAGTGGGGAGAGAGAAAGGAGAGAGAAAGGAAAGGGAACACAAATTCTACCTACTCGAACTCCTGCAAAGTACCACAATCCTCTTCAGGTCGTCTCAGGACCCCTTGTCCCTCGTACCACACCATTGTATGCGATTCCCTCTGTTTTGGAAGAGTTATGGTAATATCTTTCACAGGTCTAAAAGATCAATATATTATTCCCCGAAGGGTTCCCAAACTCCACTGCCTTAAGCCTTACTTTGATAGGTAAAGTTGAAGCAAAGATTTCAAGATCCCTTCAAATCTCTCCTGATTAGCCTTTGTAAGTTGCGTCAATAGTACCACTGTCTACCCTAAAATGTACTTGACAGATTTAGCTTCTCCCGTTTTGGTTTGATCATCTTGCTTAATCCGTTTTACAGTAATAATAATAATCCACATTGATAAAGCGCGAACAATCACCCGTAAGGGTCTCTAGGCGCTGGGGGCCGTTGGGAAGATTAAGCAAGCTATTGCCCAGAGTCACATGGTGCTGGGCTAATCTGCCGCCTGTGCCGGTGATCGAACCGAGATCCCCGGATTCCGGAGTCAGTCGCCCTAGCCGCAGCGCCACACCTCTCCTGGATGCTTTCCAAAGAGGGCAGGTAAGAAGTAGTTTTCTATATATAAATATGGGCCAGTACACCTTTGTAGGAGGCACTAGTTCCAACTATTTCATTCAGGAAATATCCCTTGCATCTCTCCTGTCTCTCTAGCATCCCTGTACCAGTTGCTCTCTGTGAGAGCTGGCCCTTGGTACCATAGCCCTGTTTAATCTGCATAGTCTCTTGATCTGGTTAACTCACTGTGTGGGCATACATGTTTGTAGGTTATCCACCACTCTGCCACCTCTGGTTTCACAGTTCCCTGGGCCTCCATGCTCAGGTGTCCCCCTGCACTAGTGTGAAGGTTGCTCCGGCATCTTCTCCTGTGCCTCTGTCTTGCCACACTGTTATAGTGGGAGGAGAGTACTCCAGCACTGCTGGTTCGCCACCACTCTCCGATGACGTATGCATCATGGGTGTCAGACCATAAATAATGACCAAGCCTCTGGTGCAGCGGGCTGCCATCTTGTCAGATTGTGCCCTGCTGGCTCTTTCATCCCCGTCTTTTAACACAGTTTTGTTTTGCGAGAAATAATTCAGAGAATCGCGGTCAAAAAGAGCTGCAAAATTCCTGTGATGGCGGAGCCCAACAATGAAGTGCACCTCAATCTGCACCCTATTTTAATATGCTTAACTGCTTTAGACATTTTCTGTAGGATTTTTGTGATACTTTTTCCCTTGGGTCGAATGACATTCATTTTGGATTTTTCACTTTTTGCTCCAATCACTTGCATGTCTACAGAAATATGCACTTTTGTAAATTCTTATTTCTGAAATACAAATGAAAGGCAATTTCTTGCAAAAGTTGCTTTCATTGACAGTAACAAAAGAACGTTGCTCTAAAAATTGCACAACTGCTTTGGTAGAAATTGATATGGGTGATGACTTGCTTACATTTCTCGTTCCCGGTCTCCCCAACAGATTGCTGCGTAATTAGTATTTCCTCAAAATGTAGTAGGGTTAGTCAGTCTGTCATGTTAGCTTCTTGTGAGGTATAACTAAGCCAATTGCGTAATCCTTTTACAACAAGACCCAGCTCTACTTCTTCCTGTGCCAAGCATATCCTCTCTGCTTTGACTGTGTAAGAGCAGGGTTTAATTGATTACCCCCCCACCCGCTCCTCCAGAAGTGGGCAAGTATCAACGTGATCTGGATGCCCAGGACATCCATATGATCCTCCGTTCAGCACAGATGTGCAAAGGGTCACCAATGAAAGTCCTTCATGCCAACATAAAAATATGACTTGTAGATGCTCAATTTATTCTGCATATTATTTTCGGATGTGTCCATTATCTCGGTTAACCAGGAAGAGGGCATCCAGCTTTATCGCAGGTATACACAGCCAAAGACTGATGCCATGCATATGCTCTGTTTTTGGGCAGTAAGAGACAAAAATCCCAACAAAAAGATTTGAAACCTTGCCAACTCAAAGCTGCTAGATTTGAGCTTGAATTTAATGTAAAAGGGTGCTAAGTGTAGGATTCCTGTACATAAAGGGACAGTGAGTGTTTGAGCGGCTGTATTATAACTCATAGAATTGTAATCTCATTGTTAATCAACAGAAGAGGCAGAGCAGGGAATCCTATACCTAACAACAAAGGATCATTTGTAGACATAACTTTGAGTTAGAAACTGGTGGAGGCTGCGCATTATCTTTTTATTTACTACATATGAATCTCCTGCATTGACAGGAATTCGAGTCAGTTTGCTGGATAAGTCATTAAACTTTTTAAGTTATGGAGGCCTGTCTGATCCATGCATCAACCAAGCCTTGTTATACTCACGTAAAGGTATAGCTTAGAGTACTCATGTCATTTTCTCAGACGGCATCCTTACTGGTGGATCATCATGGTGTGGTTAATTGAAATGTGAGATACACTTCATGTTGTGAGGCACTTGTGTACTGTGGCGAAGCTTGTGCACTATCAAGTCACGTACACTTATTCCCAACAGAGAGAGGAAAGGATGAAATGATATAACCGATAAGCAGAAGAGAAGAAACTGGTGGAATACTGGTACCATGGGATCTTGGAAGCAGGGGTGCAGCTGTCAATGGTACAGTGGGTCTAGTGGCACTGGGCCCAGCAGTCTGAGTTTTCCACTGCACCCCTAGTGTTGCTATCTTTGCTCACGTTAGGGCCCTTGGCATCCTTGCTATGCCTTTGCTTGGAAGCACTGCAATAACCTTGTAGCGTTTGAGAGTTAGCCGGGAGGGTGCACAAAGGGGGAATAGGATGTGAGGAGGCCTATTTCAGTAAGAATGTGTTGGACTACTGGAGCACTGTTACCTGGGATTATGTTGAAGGCAGTGGAGCAGTGAAATGATTAAGAAACGAGTGATGGAGGGCAGAATACCTGGGACTTCATGGCAAGGCCAAGGGGGAACAGCACCACGTCATATCCTCTAGCCTAGGGGGGGGAGAAAGAGCTGAAATACGGGCTCTTTGGGTTGACCATGCGGATCTGCAGGGGGCAGACTGGAAGCATTTTGGGTGATTCACCCATCCATCCTAGAGTGAGGAGGCAACTGGAGAAATGAAGATCCAGCGTCTCCCGCATCTCCAGCAGCAGCTGCCAGTATCTTGCAAGAGCATAATGGTACAGAAGCCCATATGCTTACACATTATGTAATCTTATAGTTTCAAGTGTAAACTAGTAGGCCTTTTCCGTCAATGCACTTGGGATCTGGCAAAAAATCCCTGTATCCATCGGGACTGCCCCACTGCTGCTGCAATTTAGGAATGAGAGATAGACTTGCCTCTTTAAAGAGCACTACATCGCAATGCATTACCAGTCTATAAACGCACCTCTGTCGCTATTTGTCAGCATTCTTTACCTTTAGCCTTATATGGTGCGCCGCTTCCTTTAGGCTTTGCTCCTGCTATACAAATTCCACACACATGCATACGTTCATTAAAAAGGTGTTGGTGTCTGCTACTTTTTGGTCTTCATGCTTTTCCATGTGTAATTGGTTTTGATCATAAATGGCGTACTTCAAGCAGTGTGGGGTCACGCAAGCAGTGCTTTCCCCCGTCCTGTCTTTCTCTGAAGCTTTGTGCTTTGCAGATCCCCAGGCTTTGCTTCGTAAGACTCCCACCAGTGGTTCTACTCAAAAGTTGCAAAATGGAAGTGTGTTTTCCAAATGGTAGCCGTGCTTGCTTCAGAGTGCTTTGTAGTTGCATGCTGCTTTTCTGCACCTATCTTAAACTATTTAATGGTGAAGAGGCATGTGTAGCGGTACCTTAAAAAGAACTGACAGGACTGTCCTCTAGGAAGGACCTACAAAAAAATATACTTAAATAATCAGAAGTTTAAAATGTGTCAGTAAAATATGAACAGTATACCACTCTCTGGGAGTGAGAAGACTCGTGTGACAGTGAGAAAGGGCCCGAGCTGGTCTCTGCTTAAGAATGAGATCCGTGGGCATCTACAGTATGTTCAGAGCAGTGTCCGGCAGAGGGGCTCCTGCTTTACCTGCTGGTAACCTATAGCTGTGTGCATACAGTGCGTGGGTCCCCATCTGGATGAGTCCCTGCAGGCTCCAGCGCGGCGCTGTTAGGACAGTTGTAGCAGTAGAACATGTGCCGGTCATGCCATCTGATCGGCTGGAGTATTTGGTTTTGCATGCCACGTGCGTGTGATTCGTCATCTCATTGTAAATTTATTTATCAGCATCATTTTGAAGCGAGCAGTCCAAAAAAAAACTGACCGAATTAAAAATGTTTAAAAGAATGCTTCTTGGAACAGGCAGGAAGGGCAGCTTGAATGTTTTGTGACTTGTTCGTGGCATGAAAGGCTGCCTTCTGCCCCGTAGCATGTGCTTTGTCTGGTAGCGGGCACAAGTGGAGATGTGTAACTCCTTTTCCTGAAAGTCACCCCTTTGGCCCTTTTTGGCACTAGAGGTTTAACCTGCGCTTGTGTTGTGCCACATAGAGTCTCTGACAGGACCACTTTCCATCCTTGGTCTGTTTGCGACAGGGCGTGTCCTGGATGTACTGGTAGATTGTTAGGGCAGAAAGTGGTGTGGGGCAGTATGGGTATGTGTGTAAACTGTACAGATAGCGCACACAGACACACTATATGCATACACAAACTCGTAGTGCAGTGCGGCACCCTGTGCTATTTGTACATTGCTCCCTGTCTGCCATTGCTATGGCGTTGCAGCCTAGTTCATAAATGTCAATCGCGTGGTGTCTTAAGGCAGGACCAGAGACTGGCTGACCCTGTAGAGTGGGACAACAGCTGAAACCTCTATCCCAGTACCTGTATTGGCTGCCATTCCCTGCACAAGTGAAGGTTTGGCTGACCCAAGGCATTTGGGACCCTATGACCAATTGCATCTGTCTACGGACACAAACCTTTGGCGCAGACCATAGTACTCCATGCGCAAGGACATGCAAACAACATCTAATTGGAAACAATCTTTTCATTGTTTGATTAATTGATTTCCTTGTTTGTAAAGTGTGTGATTATCCCAAAAAGAGGCGCCCTGGTGCTAGTAATGGTGATCGAAAAACTAAGAAAATGCCTACATCAATTTTGTTTTTTTTCTTCAGAATAACAATCAGGGTTGCAATTACCAAATAATATTTTGTACACTGCAAAACTGGCCTTCTCAATTAGCAGAGATGCTCATGTCTGTCTAGACTGCAGCTGTGTTTATTGTGTTCCAGGACTTGTATACCTGCAACAAACTTCAAAAGAAATTAAAATTGTCTCTGAGAGGCTCCCTCTTACATCATGACTACATTTGGTATCAAGGATTCAGCTGTGTTGCAAAGTCACCTTTTTACTGAACCTTCAATGTTTGGGTCACCGCACCTAGACAGAATAATGGGCTCGCCTTCTCTTTGCTTGGACCTGTATAGCAGTAAACTATGAAAGCGAGGACCTCACATCACAGAATATTATACTTTTGAATGTGCACCATTTGTGCCCATCAGTGATTGATTTTTGCGGTGGTGGGCGCCGGAACTCGTTTTTGGGGATAGGGACTTATTTTTCATCATCAAGTCTTGACTCAGTGGTTAAGAAATAAAAGCAGAAAGGTGTATAGATGTGGGAAGAGATACATAGTGAAACAGTAGCCAATGGAGAAAGCAGGGATGAAAAAAAACAAGCAAGATTGAGACACAGGGAAAGGAAGTGCAGGGTAGTGGAAGGAAGAGGTAGGAGGTGGATCAAGAGTAGGTGGTCATGGTATTCCGCACCTCTCGCATTCAGCAGTGGAGATGGTCAACTTCTAACGAAACGTTGGGACCCTGCGCTCTTTTTCAACCGCTTCAGCACTGCCTGTCCACCACTTTCTGTTGGCTTTAAGCAGCAGGCTCACGTTTTTGGAGCAAAATCGAGATTTCCCAGTAAACTCGAATACAATACAACTAATATTTACTTTTTTTTTTCTTTAAGTGCATAGCCCTCTAAAAGAGCCTATTGGAGTGAGTTAAAAAAAAAACACTAGTTACACATTCCGAATTTGCAAAGCAGTGAGTGTTTAATTAATTTATTTACACAATGACAAATGTAATTTTAGAACCATAGTTGGAAATGACATTGCATATGTGATGTGATACCGGATCCCTTGTGATCCCCTTGCATGCTTTTCAGCTCCTTCTGACACCCATCCAGACTCTAGATACAGCAGAGCGCCCTTGGGTAGCTCGATGACCTCGGGCATCCCTCGTATCCCTAGATGCACCAGCACACCTGTTTACCAGACCCACCCTTGTCTAACTTCCTATCTGCGTTGAGTCACTGAACGCGGAAGTATGCATTACCCCTGTAGGGAGTGGCTACGAGTAAAACAAACAGTAGGTATCGGCTGGGGCTACGGGCTTGAAGGCTTGTTTTACGTTCTCAGTACTCTGTGGTAGAACGCGTGGTGGTCTTCGCGTGCTCGGACACCGACCAGTAGTGGTAACCAGGATATTGGCCTGAAGAAATGACAGACAGACTCGCGGAGCACACTGGCTGTCAATTCATAGGTCATTGCCCTGGGTACCTGCTCAGTCCCGTCTGCTGTCCCCGTCTTTCGCTTCCATTCTTTAATACCAGAATATCACATTTCAGATCCATCTCAATCGCGTTAATATATTAAGAAAGCCTAAAAGTACATCCAGCCTTACAAAACAAGACAAGGTGAGCGTGAGTTACATATGACCACTACAGCATTACAAGGGGAAATAGGCAGGTCTCATTCATTTCGGTTATGAAGCATAACTTCATTATGAGTAGTGCAAGACTGTTATTAAACTGTAAAAGATAAAGCTCAGCTGTATGCTAAAAGTTGAACAAAAGATCTGAACGGAAAACATTTGATTATTTCTATTTGTGCAAGAGGCTAAAAACATTCTACGTTTGCTTAGTAGTTCTGCTTAAGGTTGTTGGTACACAATGGAAAGTGGACAATGCAAGGAGATGCACTGAGCGCTACTTTTATCAATTAATAATAAAGAAAGGTCATAATCACTGAAAGTTCGCTTAGTTACTGCTACACAAATGCATTGTTTAAAAAAACTTCCATGAAAATAAATTGCGACATGGCGTTCCTGCTTCGGCGGCGTTCAGTTAGTTTGTAAGTGCCCATCAAAAGTAACAGCATCTCCACTGGAAGCTTCGCCGATCCACATGGAGTTGCTGTTACAGCTGATATACACCATAGGTACATCATCTCCCGCCGCCGGGGGGTTCATGTTTCTCCAGGTTCAACCCATTTGAAAGAAAACTGTATGTAGTGATCCAAATGCACACAGTGTCTCATCAGCGTTCAGAACAAGTGCAAAAGCAACCAGAAGACCACACCTTACTGGCTCGCTTGCGTTCTCCGGCCCTGAGGCCACATTTTAACTGGAAAGTCTAGAAAGTTAATCATTTGTTGTCCTCAAACACGGACATGTGCAGATGGCTCCTCAGAGTACTCGGATGTGGACTGAAGTAGAAAGGCTGCCTGTTCAAGAGAAAGAGACAAAACGCACTCTATTAATCCAAATGCCGCCTCTGACATGCATAATACACGTTTGACTTTCTAGTACTGTCTGAACCGGCGCATTTAAATGAAGATCCTCGTAGGAACCGCTTGGTAATCTTTAAAACTAGCTGTAACCAGCTTCATGTGCACGAAATCCGAGGGAATTCTGGCAAACCACTTAGCCACGGATAATTTCATGGGGGTTGTTTAGTGTCATAAATTTAGCATGAATGTTGTATTATTATATCTGATTTGTCGCTGCATAAATGCAAATAGAAAAACAACTACACAACATCAAATTCTTAAATTCAGTACAAACATTGAATCTTTGGTTGAGAATGTGCAAGAACGGAGAGCATTCACGCGACAGGTGGAAAGGTTCTTGTAGGATATTAGGACTCGCCAATTAGACACAGGCGTGCTTAAAAACACGTTCTTCCCAGATAGAGGGCTACACATGTAAAAAAGGCAAATAAAAAAGTTCTTACAGTGGAAGCATCCTGGGAGAGAATAAGGAACGAAGTTTCGAAGTGTTACCTGCCTCAAGTAGGGTTCGTTCCCGCGTGCGCCTCCTCCGCGAGTCCAGGGGAAGAAGTGGCGGTTATGTACCGACGCCAGGCCCTCTTGACTCCTCTGCGGTGCCTGCAGGGAAGGACTCGGGGCTAAAGAGCGCCAGGATGTGGCTTACATCTCCCAGCAATCACCTAAATGATGCCTAATTTCCGATAAGAGGCGAAGTAGGCATTGGGCACAATCAATATCAGAACGCAAGGTGATTGGCTGGCGGCATGGTAACTCGAATTGCCGCCTGCGCGTCCACTGATCGGAACCGTAGCCAGCGACACGTAATGCAAGCAGGTTAGATAGCGTTTATGTGTCCAGGGCAAAGTTTTACGAGAGGCTCATTGCTCACTGCGTGAACTCTGATACTCAAATAGAAGTTTGCAGATTGCAGTGTGATAAGGACGCTCGCGGGCGCGTTGCTTGTTTTGCACCGACATTAAAGCTATTATTACAAGACATGAAGATGCAGGTGTGCACCGGAAGGACATAGACGCGGCTGAACTTTCGGGTGGAAGGGAAACCCTCGGAGCTGCCATGCTCATCTTAATGAGTGTCAGACCCATTATTTATTGAAATGACATTCTCATTAGGTGGCACTGTCTGGGCGAGGGTGGGGGAGCTTTTAATCTTCTCTTGACTTCGTACTTTAAAATGCTGACATTTTACAATAGGCTGGCACCGCCAGGCTGCAATAAATCCATAAAATGTGCGTTAATCATTAGTGACTCTGCAAATGTTTGAGAAGTGCAGTTCACAGGGGTTCCAACAACAAAGGAACCAAAAGCAGAGGGGTTGAAATCGGGTGGTTTCTTTGCACTAACGTGCTCGACGAGCCCGTCTCTTGCATACGTGGCTGCACAGCAGCATTTTCCGATGGACACCGGACGTTTCCAACGTCTTGTAATGTCTCTTCGTACTTGTCTACTGAGGGGTTATCGGGACGCGCCGGGTGCCGGAATGCCCAGCCCTGTATACCTGGGCCACCCTATGCAGCCTGCCCCACCCACATCTCACTTCCTCTTTTCCTCTGCTGCTGACGTAAGGACGAAAGAGCGTCGTTATTTCCTTCACATCCATCCAGGGAATGTATTCACAATTCTGGTCTTTTGTGCAGGTGCTTTTTATAAACACTCTAAACTTTGAGGGTTATAATGTGGCTAATCTGTCAGTGGGGCACATCTGTCAGGCACCAGTGGCCATGTGGTGTTGCTTCAAACAACAGGATGTCAGTTCAGATGTAGAAGTCTGTGGTTATTCAGTCAAAGTACAGGGGTTGAACAGAAGTAGGATTCATCTAAATGGCGACAACTACAGTACAGACTTTTGATGCCAAGGAGTAGAAGTTCAACTTGAAACAGTAGATTTCCTTTTTACTTCCAATTCTTGAGTCACAGTCTGGGCAAAATATGTTACTTTCTCAGCTACAGGGACTTCTCTCCTGGGCCAGTAACCTCTTAATGTATCAGGGTGGATCTAAAGAAGGGTCCGGGTCTGGGTCAAGAGGTTGAATGGTTGCTGCTGGGGGTGTGGCCTGCTGGGTCATGCAGTGAGACGCAAAATCACTTTACTCCACCCCGGCCCTGGCCTTAAAAGCCTAACTATGCACCCCACACAATGGGTACTCCCCGGAACGTCTGAGAAATGGCCGAGCACCCTCTGTGTAGATGGAGTACTTGAAGCAATTATCAACAAACGTTCTCAAAGCCATCAGGCCTGGCGGTGACTGAAAGATTTTGTTGGCTTTGTCGTGCTTTTTTTGTTTTGTCATAGTTTTTGTAAAACACTATTTCTGGAGGAGCTGCCCGCCCATCGTCAATTGCAAACCATTGCTAAAAGCCCCAAAAAATGTTGGTACGAAAAAAAGCCCAGATTGTTACTATACTTCCTGGCACTGAAGAGAACTACTTTGTGTGTGGATGTGCTCTTTGTGAAAGGGTGTAATGGCGTCACTCACATTGAAATTAGCTAATGGCTGAAATGGGCTGACCTGCTGCCTCATGCTGTATGCTGTAATGCGCAAAGGAAAAATGTGAACAGATCAATGGATGAAGAGGTCTGGCTGAAAAACCCTATCACAAGTAGCTATATTGTACATATACAACAACCAGGACAACACAAACACTAGAGACTAAAGGAAGTGCAAGTGAGGTGGGACCTGGTGGATGTCGGCGGGTCTCATTGCTCACCACATCAAGCCACCAAACATTGAGCATAGTGGCTTACATTTCTTCAACAACTAGGGAGCAAATTGCTGTTTCCCGCAACGTACTGATGTTACCCTAAACTCTGCCACCAGTGAGAACCCGGCCTACCTGTGATTAGACCCTAGTGACATTTCTGTTACAGGGCTATAAAGTCACATAATGCTGCATTAAACTTGTTATATGAAATTCCTGAAAATACACTGTTATACTACCTCGCATAATTACGTGCCATTCTCTGCAACAACTTTGCATGAACACACAAGAACAATAGAAATGATAGGGACATGAGCAGCTGCAGTTGTTAGGGTGCTTGCGTTTTTTGCATTTTAAATTGCACATGAGGATGCATTTCACGTTAAAATATAGTGTCAAACTGCAGTTTTGCATTTAATGTGATTATATGTAATCTTGCTTCATTTTTCCAAACTTTTTATGTAATTATTCAAAAGCAAGTTATGCACATTTCTCACACCTTCTGCCTGCGATCTGGCTGGGGCTGTCTTCGATGGGACAACTCACCCAAGCTAATGTTCATTACCACTGATGGGCTAGTCAGAAGCAGATGATTGATTTTGCAGCACTGTACAGAGGACGGGAAACCGCCCAGCCGATTCACAGGTTGCTCGCTGTGGTTACCCAACTGCCACAGTGTGTCGAGCCTGGTTGGAAATTAAACTGCTGTGTGAGAACTATGGCTTCACGATGGCCCATGGCTATTGCAACCCTGTGGCGTTCCACCCTTTGGAGCATTGAGCGAGAAGCAACACCCAAGACATCTCAAGCCCAGTCACCAACGGCTCACCTACCGAATCGTCCCTCTGATCATTTTTATTTCTCCTCACACGCAGTAGTGTTGCTGGTTGGCGTTTCATCCTGACACACCTGGTAAACTGTATCCCGTCTGAAGCCTCCTTTTGTAGCAACCAGGTTGCAAAAAGACACAGCATAATGTCTGTTCACATTTGTGTGCCTCTGTTTTCATGCATTAGTTTATTATAGGCATACCTATTGTTTATGCAGAAACAAACCACTATGGCAGCACAGTGATCATTAATTGAGTGCAGTATCACAATGAGGTGAGCGTGCAAAGTTGGACTGCAATGCCACAATCTAAACCAGATTTAAATTAAATTTGAACTGAAGCTTATCAATTATGGTTGATTGATTCAGCCGAAGAAAACTTCTCAAAAAGACCCTAATCATTAATTAGCCAGGGTGGCCAAAGTGGGGTTGCAAACAGCCAGGTGTGAAGAGCCTTTACATGGTAGACTGCAGTAACATAGCTCAATGAGGAATCTCAGAGTCTAAAATGTCCTAAGACCCGCATAGTGCTTCCATCTAAGAGCCAGCCATCAGACTTTACTGCAGGCCACTGAGAGTGTGAGAGATGAGGTTATAATTAGTTTAACAAAAAAACTCCAACTAATCAGAAGGGCCGTTCCTGTTTATACAATTACCCCAAGAGCAGGCCAAAAACACACCCTTGTTTTATCTTTCTTCGTGTAGTCAGTTGTCTTTGAAAAGGCGCATCCCTTTCGCACTGTATGGATGCAAGTCACAGTTGCAGTATGTTAGGGACACCCATAAAACTGCCCATGACGTTGAAAAGAGTAATGGACCAATGGCATAGTGTTCTGGGAAGCCCCCGAGCAAGAAGTAAAAAATACGTTTATTCAGACCTAAGTCTTTTGAACACTATACTGAAATAATCATAAACTTTTGCAAACATAGAAAAAAACATAATCTCTTAAAATAAATGAAAAACCTTTTAATGAGGCTACACTCTTTAGATATCTACCCACAGCAAATAAAATGAAAAAAAAATTGTATAGAGAGCAAACAAATACCCAAAGGCGCTAAGGTGCTGATAGCGGTTAGTCTTAGGAAGGAGGAGAAAACAGAGGAATTCCATTATATCAGGCCCCCAGGAGCATCCGTTAAAGAGTTAAAAAAATGTTTTTAGGGCCTTCCGAAAAGGAAGACTGGAGATGGAAAGAGGAACAAAATTCCGAACCTTAGATGCCGCCACGAGAAGGCTTTGCCGCCCCACCTCGCCTTTAGATACTTAGGAACAGTTAAAAGATTTTTACCTCAAGATCACAGCTGTCTGGAGGGAGTTTACAGCAACATTGAAAACATTCATTTAAGATAATAATCTCATAGCTTCTCTTTGTACCTTAATTCCATATAGGATTAGTACTGGTTTTAATAATTTACCCCTTTGGACCAACAAATGTAAACAATCACACAAGATATGTTCAGAGCAGTGATACTCAAAGAACTGCCTGGGGGACGAATGCGGCCCTTCTGACCTTCACATGCGGCCCCTGGTCAAGAGCAGCACTGGGCTAATGTATACGTGACTCAGTACTAATATAAAAAATAAGTTTAAAAAGCCAGCAAGAATTTATTTAGAGGTTAATTGAAATTAAAGAATGGCAGTAACTAGGGTCTCCTAAACCACTTCACTTTAGGGAGACCATCATTTATAAAACGTGTTGCAGTTCAAGTATGATGAAGTCTGTTGATAATTCATTGACATTCAGACCCGTTTAACCATAGTACATACCATTATCACTGCATTGAGAAGTATTTTTCTTATAAGTGATAGTTTTCAAACATGAATTGAGAAACATTCATTCTTCCCTACACCCTGATAACAATGCCAATAGTGTACGAAGAGGCAAGTCAGTTGCCATGTGCACCTTTTGGGGGCTGGGGTGTCTATTGTACATGAACAACCTATAGTTTATTAAATCAAACACTGGAGAAGCCTTATTACGCACACATCCTGAAGTCATGTATTTCAAGGTCCTTATATGCTAATGAGGAAAAAGGAGGGAAAGGGAAATAAAATAATTTCCTAGGAAAACACAGTTTAGTTAAGTGGAGAAGCCGGGATGAATCCCATTTTTTGGGATTCACATTGTGCAGGTCAGACACTGGATGTATATGCCTAGCTTCTCTTACACCCACCTTCCCACAAACCCCTTCCCAAACCCCAACTGCCACCTTACTGGTATCAATGCAGCCCTCAGTCACATTACAGACCAAATTTGTAGCCCATGGGGAAATGTTTGGTACAGAGGAACATCGCACCCTGAGGCTGCAGCTACCATTTCCATCCTTGTACAATAGTTGATTCCCACTGTCCCAGCAGGAATACAGTCGAATTAGCCCTAGCAGCAGTTTCACCTAGACATTATGATTTACGGAGTTGGGTAACTCCATTAAGTATGTAAAGGAGGTGACATTCTCCCAAGAGGCAGTCTCTGCCAATCCTCTAACATTTAGTTCCTTCCTAGATGGTAGAAGTGAATTTTCAATATTATAATTCTTCAGTTTAAGATACCACACAATCTTTCTAATGCTTTCCCTTAATGCCCTTGCCCACCTTATTTCACTATCCATAATTCCCTTTACACAGTAACTTGCCACTTTTAAAATTGGGGGATCTAACTGTTTGTACCAAAAGTGAATACTTAAGAATTTATTAATGTAATTCCGTGATTTTAAAGTTGGCTTCCTTCCTAATAACTTGAATCATTGCACTTTTTGGGTTCCCTACATTTTTTCTTTTTAAGACAGCATCCTTCCGTCTTCTCCCAATCAATTTTTGTCCCTAGGCACAAGACTTTGGCACCATACAGCATTTGGAGAGGACATCGCCTTAGATGCCATCAACACAGGTTTTAAAGATGGACCACCAAAGTCTCTTTTGAATTTCAGTAAACCTCCTAAAGTGGTCAAAGCACAAGTTTTTAAAGTGTCTAAGTGGAGTTTGCAGATTATGTTACTATCAAAGGTCATATCCACGTATGTAGAAGAGGAAACTTTATCTACCACTTACGCCACAAAGTTAGCGATTTACAAGGTCAAACGCTTATCACAAAAAATGTATAAAGCAGCAGTAAACATTGCCCCTGGTTTCGACTGCTTTCTGGGCCATTGACCAGAGCCTAAAACAGTGGTCAATTGTTGAGTGACCTTCTTTAAACTCTCCCTGCTCAACTGGGATAAGATTCTTAGAGTCAATCCAATCTTTCATGCATTGGAATAATTATTTGGCTTAGATTTTGACCCCTACAGCTATCGGCGCCTGAGTAAGTTTGGAAATAGCTATTATAACATGTTTTCACCCATTTCTAATTTTAGTGCAATAATTATACAAAATAGTTCTCTATCCTATATTTCTTTGCTATGAAATGTTCCCACTACTTTGTGGTATAGTATAGTGATTAACTGCATTGTCGGGCAGGCAGCCTGGAGATGCACTGCACTTTAACACTGCAGGCAGAGGCTAAAGAGAGGCAGGGCTGGGGAGGGACCTCAGGACTTGCGTGACTGCCATAACTATTGATGGCTCACGTGCAGATGGCTCGAGTCTTGATTGACCGGGCAACAAAGGCCTTAAGAATAATGAGGCTGGTGGCTGTAAATGCAACACACCCTGTACTCCTCCCTACTTCTGACATGCTGGGGATAAAAAGCGAGGAAAGCGAGGCCTACAAGTAGAAAAGAGAGGCCAGTGTCGCAAGTCCATACCCTGTTTGAGGATGAGCTCAGTTTGAGTGATCGCTCCTATCTTTGTCTTCCCAAACAAGCACATATTGTCAAGATCAAGCTTGCACAACACCTGTTTAAAAAAGCATACCGGTTTCATTAGCAATTATCACCGGCACAGCGGCCCTGAAGACACTCTGCTTGGGGATGCCCTGGGAGCGGAATCACCAGGGCAGCTTCTGGGAGGTCCGGACCTCTGAGGAACAAGGGGCAGAGGCGACCGCTGCAACAATGACGGGGCCCTGATTCTAGAAGGCGCGCCCGCCATTTTGTATGCCCAGACCCGGCGCGCCCTGGCGCTGAGCTCCATTTTTCTAGACCAGGGGGCTGCGGAGAGCGCTGCATGTGGCACTGGGGAGCCAAGAGGTGGTGCGGCGCTCCTACCGCCCTGCCGAGATCGGTTGAGTGCCGGTGGAGCTCCGGGCTGCGGAGGCGGGGAAGACCACGACCGCCACCTTGAGGCCCTCTGCCTGGGGTGCTCCGTGTGAAATCCGGCCTTGACCTAGCGGACCCCTGACTGTGACCCTTCAACGCTGGCGCGACGCCGGACATCACCCGAGCCACAGATAGAGTTCTGAAGGTACCGGGCTGTGGGTGTGCAGGCGCCGCTGCTGGGGGAGCGCTGTACCAGGGGGCGCTTATCCTTTTTTCCTCCCGCCGCTGCTGTTTGGGATCGGACTCAGGCGGACTGCGGCCTGGTTCTGTGTGGTAGCACCCTGGGGCCCCCGAATCCTCCCACCTGATGTTCTGCAGAGGCCGGGCGCCCGGGTTAAGCTCCTCGTTGCTGGAGGTGTGGTGCTGCGTCCCTGCTACCCAACTGAATTTAGCAGGGTGTTGGTGAAGCCCCGGGCTGCGGAGGCGGGGAGGACCGCGGCCGCCATCTTGCCTTCTCTTTGCTGGGGGTGCACAGGGCGAACTTTGGCCTTGCTTAGGGAACCCTGCCTGTGATCTTTTCCTGCTGGAGCGGCATCCTGGACCCCCTGACTCCGTTTAAGCCCTGAAAGTACTAGGCTGGGGGAGCGCACACACTGCTGCTGGGGGAGCGTCGTGCCATGGGGCGCTTTTTCCTGCCGCTGTTGACGAGGACTTGGACTCTGGCGGATTGCGGCCTGGCTCTGAGTGGTGGCGCCCCGTAGCTTCCGAGTCCCCCTATCTGAGGACACGCAGCAGCTAGACGATTGGGTGGAGGTTCTTCGCTTCCAAGTGTTCCTTTGGCTGTAGAACTCAGGCGCGCACACAAATCTGGCCCCTCAGAGCCCTTGATCCCCAGGGGGAATTGTGGTAGGTGTGACTGGACCTTCAGCTTCCCTGGTGTTCAACTCGACTGGAGTGCGACTTGCCACCTGTGCCCCTACTGCGCTGCTCTGATCGGCGGGGAGCCAGGGGTCCTTACGCTGCGGAGGCGGAGAAGACAGTGGCTGCCATTTTGTGCTTTTTTCCTGCTCGAAGTGCTTGGGGGGACTCCTGACCTTATCTAGTGGCCCATGCCTGAAGGCTGCCAGCGCTGGGGTGGTGACCCGAGTTGCGAGAGGGCTGAGATTGGGGTGTGCCTGCCTCAGTGGAGTGTACCCGCTCGATAGGCCTTGAAGATAGCGGGATGTATATGGTCGCCTGACGGTGCTTCTGCAGCGGTTCCTGTCACATGACAGTGCCGCTCTCCTCCTGGAGTAGGGCGTTATCCTGGGGAAGTTACAGGATGTTGGTGCCATTGGGTTCTCTTGGCGGCCCAACTGGCCATTAAGCCACGTCTCTCTACCAGCCCCGGCGCGCTATTGGGGAGATTTGGGGTTGGTACTACACTGCACAACCTGAGTTGGATTACACCCCACTGGCACCCTGTCTGGGTAGTGGGATCTACTCACTTCGGCCGGACTTTTCAGCGCCCTTGTCAGTGTGGCGTATGTGGAATAGGCCCGTTAGCCTGGGGCCATGACCCGCTCGCGGACTGGGAAAGAACCCTCTGCAGCTCCAAAAGACAATCCAGTTACGGCTCTGTGGAATAAGCCGGGTGCCACCGCAGCAGCAGATATGGCAATGGCGGCTGGATCATCCTCTGAGCCTGTTACACAATCCTTTATGGCCACTTTTATGCACAAACTCAAATCTGAAATTGGGTCCCTTAGAACAGAGGTCCAGTCCTGTGTCAAGGAGCTCCGGAGAGATGTAGTGGAACTTGGGGGGGGCGAGTGGATGATCTGGAAAAGACACGCCCGTTTGGAGGATCAAGAACATCTTTGGCAGCGCCTGGCCACCTTAGAGGAGCAACATATTGAGCTGCAGGTCAAACAGGAGGACTTGGAAAATAGGGGACGTCGCAACAACCTGCGTTTGCGAGGAATCCCTATTGGTGCGGAAGGTACAGACATCATTACCTTTGTGGCCGAGCTGCTCCAGGATATTAGAGGGGATGAGGATGCTTCGCCGCCAGCATTGGACCGAGCACACCGAGGGTCTGGCCCTTCTGGAAAACCCGGCCTCATACCAGACATTCTGACCGGGGTCCACTTTTACACGGAGAAGGAAGCTATCCTCAAAGCAGCCCGTGATAAGCCAAATCTCTCATTTAAGGGCACCCCCATCCAGCTGTTTCAGGATCTTGCACCCGAGACGCTCCGTCGCCGCAGAGCCTTCCGGCCTATAACTGATAAGCTACGTGAGCTGGGTATACGCTACCAATAGGGCCATCCGTTTGCACCTATTTTCCAGTGGGAAGTTCAGCGCCGGGTACTGCGGTCCTTCCGCGAAGCTGCTCAACTGCTCCAGATCTCAGATTCTCCACCGTCTAGCCCCTCGCGCTCGGCCCCCAAGGCCTGTGAACCAATAAATCCCTTGTGGTCTACAGTGTCTCGCTCCGGGCGCCCCATGCAACGCGGCATCTATACATCATCACAAGAGAAACAAGACATCATACAGCACATTCACTCCTTAGAGGGTGGACATTTGCCTACAAGCTCTCAGTCTCCTCTTAAATGAATATGCAATGCACTCTCACAGGAATGCAGATGGCCTGCTCCTACTTCTTCGACTTAGTCTCCCACGGAATTCAGATCAATATCCTCTCCCCCGGAGATACACTCTAGATGTGACCTTTTCTGTGCCGACGCCACGTCCCGGTGGCAAGCCGGGTTCTGCTCCTGATGGCTACGAAGTCTCAGTATGACCTACCCTCACTTCTATTCCTTGGAGAGTGACATCTTCGGGATGGCTTGTGCTATGTGGCTGGCCACTGCCCGGTTTGGAACAGACTTAGTTGGCCATGTTGGCCGTGCTTATGTTTTTGCCTTTTTATATCTTTCCTTTCTCTTTTTTCCTTCTCTCCTATCTTACTACTTCCCTGGGCAGGGGGGCAGACCCAATGACTCTAAGGGCTCCCGATGGGCTGGCCATCCTGCGCTTTTCCAACGCTTTGCGGCGATTGCGCATGCCTTGATTTTCTTTGCTGCGACACCGGGGGGGAAGCCAGACCGCCTGGTATCCAGTCCTCACCCCACAGCTTGCGCTAGCGTTCCCCCCCTGACATGCTGACATCCTGGCCTCAGTACCTTGCTTGAATCTTCTCTCCCTTAATGTGAAGGGGCTTAATGCCCCCAATAAGCGCCACCAAATGTGGCTCTAGCTCCTATTGCAAAACCCAGACATTATCTTCCTGCAAGAAACTCACCTTTTGCGCGAAGCCACCTCCCGTATGTCCCACCCCCGATACCCTCTTCAATTCTGGGCCTCGGCCTCAACCAAGACAGCAGGGGTGGCAATCCTTTGTCAGCCTGGAATCCACCAGGGAGACTCCACAATAATTTATAGTAAAGATGGTAGATTCCTCAAAGCGACGGTCAAGATCGGACACCGAGTCCTCACGTTATGCAACACTTATGCACCAAACCAGGCTCAAAACCCATTTCTGCGGGGGCTATTGCGCGAGCACATAACACATGATGACCCCGTCAGGGGGTGATTTTAACCTAGTATGGTAAGCAAAGCTGGATCGTAGTGAGGGCACTTTTCATGGGGCGGGGGCCATGTCAGCTGCCTTCAAGAAGCAATTAACTGCACTAGGCCTGGTAGATATCTGGCAATATCACTCGCCGGACGTACGTGATTACTCTTATAATTCTCATCTCCACCGCTCCTACTCGCGTATTGATCACCTTTTTGTTTCACACTCCCTAGTTAAGGACACGCTATCCACGTCTATGTCTGATATCTCCATTTATGATCACGCGCATGTGGAACTTCTTATCCATGATAGCTTCTCCCTTCCCAAACGCCCTTCACGATGGCGGTTTCCCCTTCATGTTCTCAGAGACCCCGTAGATGCGAAAGAAATTCGGGACGCCATCACATCTTACTTTGAGATCAACGACCTCCCGGAGGTCCCCCTCCCAGTAGTCTGGGACGCGTTCAAGGCCGCGATTCGTGGCACTCTTACCTCTATAGCTATAGCTATAGCTCGGGCAAGGGAGGTACGCCTGTTTGAAGACAAACTTTCCCACGATATTAAGAAGTTGGAGTGGCTGAACCAAGAACGTCCCTTGGCGGTGCACATGAGGCGCTTGGCCTTGCTCCGCGGCCTGCTCCGGGCACACAGAACCAACAAAGCCGAGCACGCTCTCTTAAAGTTGAAGCAGCAGTTTTATGTGGGGGGGACAAGGCGGGCACAGTGCTGGTGCGCCGTCTTCGAAGGCAAGCAGCTAAGGCCCACATTGCCAAAACTAAACTGGACGATGGCACCTGGGCCACCACTGAGGCGGCTAAACTTCAGGCGTTCATGAATTATTATTCGTCCCTGTATGCCAGGGAGTCATCTGATCCGGACCAGATCCTGGCTACCCTGGAGGCCAGTGAATAGGCCCCGATTAGCACGTACCATTCACAATTAATGGAGGAACCTATCACCCTGGAGGAACATACTGGAGCTTTAAAAGATTTTCCTTTGGGCAAAACTCCGGGCCCAGGCGGCCTCCCGGTCTTGTTTTACCGTGCCTTCCTACCGCAATTACAGTCTTAAATTCTCAGCCTTTTCAACTCTTTCTCGGATCAGTTGGGTCCTTCCACAGAAATGACAATGGCAGAAATTGCTCTAATTCCCAAGCCTGGGAAAGATCCTGTGCTCTGCTCTTCATTCCGCCCCATTGCGCTCTTAAATACAGATCTTAAGCTGTACAATTAAATACTAGCTAAACGCCTCAGCATCCACCTTCCAGACCTCATAGAACCAGATCAGGTGGGCTTTATCCACCAACACCAAGGGGCAGATAATGTTCGCCGTATCGCGCATCTAGTAGGGGAGGCCCACCATTGGAACATCCCAGCCTGTTTACTATCGCTCGATGCTGAGAAAGCATTCGACCGAGTTGACTGGTCATTTCTCCGAGCTGTCTTGCAGAAAATAGGATTGGGTCCACAAATGATTGCCAGAATCATGGCTCCTTACATCTCCCTGCTTGCTAGGATCCGCGTCAACGGTCAGCTCAAACAGCCCATTTCCATCCACAGGGGAACCAGACAAGGGTGTCCCCTATCCCCTCTCCTCTTCGCCCTTGTGGTTGAACCTTTGGCCATCCTGATCAGGCGAGATCCGGACATTCATGGCATCAGGCTTGGACCATAAAATAGCTTTGTTTGCAGATGACCTCCTTCTTACTCTATCTAATCCGCGGGCTTCCTTACCTGCCTTGCATAAATTGCTGCAAATGTACGAACAGGTTTCGGGGCTTAAGATTAACCACACGAAATCATGGGCTCTAAACCTTACGATCCCCATGGAAGAGGTCTCTGTGTTACAATCTCTTGTTCCCTATCAGTGGGCAGCTCGCTCCATTCGATATCTGGGACTTAATTTGACCTCCTCTCTCGCCACATGGACCCAAGCAAATTGGCAAGAATGCAAGACTGTGGTTATAGCTGACTTAAGGGCATGGAAGCCTTTGTCACTCTCCTGGTTGGGGCGATTAAATACGATCAAAATGTCGATCCTCCCGAAGATACTTTACCTTTTGCAGACGCTGCCTACGCCCATTCCGGAGCACCAAATCTGTAATCTCCAGCGAGAGCTTAACAGATTTGTATGGGGGGGGAAAAACCGCGCTTTTCCAACAAACTCCTTATGCTTCCGCTTGACAGAGGGGGACTGGGGTGCCCCAACCTTCTCGAGTATTACTGGGCGTCGCACCTTCGTTTCATCTCGGAATGGATGGCATGGGAAAACGAGAAGGTCTGGTTCCATATGGACTGGGCGGTGACTTGTCGCCTCATCTGGGACCTAGCATGGCTTCCACGGGAGGCACGCTCTCGTAGTACCTATCTGGCAGTTCCTACCAAGACTGTTCTTGAGATATGGGCTAAAGTAGCAGTGTGCAAAGGTCTCACTTCTTTTCCGTCCCCTTATACTCCCATTGCTCGCAATGTCCATTTTCTACCAGCTCTTCATCCTCCCTACTTCACGGACTGGACAGAAGGGGGCTGTAGGACAATTCAGGACCTTTTTATAGGGGGCTCTCTTAAAACTTATGAACAATGTAAACAGGAATACCAGCTGGATGAGGGGACACGGTTTCAGTATGCCCAACTCCAGCATTGGGTACAGACACCCTCGCTGACGCAAGCGGCTACCCGGGCCCTTACTCAGTTCGAACAGTTGGTGCGGTCATTTGACAGTTCTAGGGAATTAATATCTTGCACCTACCACGTTCTGCAACATTCGCAGCGAACCGCCCCTCACCTGTATCAGCAGAGGTGGCAAGCAGCAGCTGCTACTGATATTGCGCCCGCCCAATGGGTACGTCTGTGGCGGGGCATCCCCAAGGTGTTCCGTAGTATCCCTCAATAGGAGTCGGCATACAAGGTTATGACGCACTGGTACTACACCCCTCACAGATTGCATACAATGTTCTCTACTGCCTCACCCCTATGTTGGCGTTGCACTGGGGCTGCAGGAGACTTTCTTCATGTTTGGTGGACCTGTCCGCTCTTGACCGTCTTCTGGAAGGAAGTTCTTAGTCATATCAAACAAGTATTAGGCTACCCACTCCCAGAAGACCCACTTATAATAGTCCTGGGCCTACGGCAGGTGAACATGCGAGCCACGACCCGACGTGACCGGCACCTCTGCCTGCATATGCTGGGGGCTGCCAAACAAACTATTGCTCTTTACTGGAAAAAAGCAGAGGCGCTGTCGATTAACGTATGGTTCACCCGCCTGTGGCACACAGTGGCGATAGAGCTTCTTACAGCATGACTGCAAAATCAAGATACCAAGTTTGCCAAATTGTGGAGTTCGCTGGTGGATCACTTAGGACGAATGGAATATGCTAGATTCAAACCCCCGAGGTTGAGGGCCCTTCGCCTTTTTGATGATGCAATCTCCCCCACAGATGCAGGCCCTTGATTCCTGCCATGCGGCGGTTGCCGCCGTCTCTGATCTCCATGTTCTCAGCGCTGGCTGGCGACCCTCAACATTATAGAGTTTGCGCTTTTGCAGTCTAGGGCTTCGGTGATGCTAACCGCTCCCCCGCCCGTCACCCCCCAGCCCTCTTTCCCACCTTCTCTCCTTTGCTCTCATCTTAGTCTTTCTTTTCTCCCTCACTTTACGCTTTACAGACTTTCTTTCCCCCCCCCCCTCGCTTAGCTGTTTATCACGCTGCAGCTCCTTCTGCTCGCTAATAAAAAGAGTTAAAAAAATGAAATAAAAAAGCATACACCAAGGCCAAATAAAGGCCAACTATTACTCAGTTGCTGAATTGTGTTTTTTCACTCATAAATAGGAACAGGTATCTTATTGGCAACACTGCAGATACATTGAAGCAGCTTCAATACATAAATCCAGTATTGGCACCAGATATGCATGTTATGTTGCTGGCCTCCGGTAGTTTCAAGGTGTAATCCCTAGCAAAGTGGCACAACAAGTATTTCTTGGAGTCCATGTTAGACTGGTCGCATATCTCCGTTTGCACTCTGTGGGACTGTGTGCAAAAGAAAAGGAGGGCTGCTCTACTGCTCTAGCTGTCGGAGGCACCCAAACCTGAGGGTACCCAGGAGCTATCACATCTTCCAAGACTTATACCTGACTAAATCAGAAGGGTTCTTAATGTCTTTTCTGAAATTCTGTAAAGTTTAATGCTCCCTTAGCTCCAACATGTGGTCATTCTACCATTCCACTCCAACTTTGTATATCTATCTGCTGCTCAGCATTATCTTCTCAAACTTCAGAATGGATTAGTATAGCCTCAGTCATCTGGTTGGAACATAACATTTCAAGCCTAAAGGCTGGTTAGCTAGCCCAAATATATTGATAGCTTTGTGTATCATGATCAAAAGCTAGTGTCATTTTCAAAGGGTTGATGCAAAAACAACAATTGATGGACAGAATGCAGAACAATGTCATACATTCACCCCAGTACAGAGATCTGGGCCTAAATCCATCGTTTTTTTGCTCACCATGCCATTTCAGTTTGAACCCAGCCATATGCAAATCAGTCTTGACCCTGTGCCCCATGGGAACAGTCCAGCCCGAACTGCCAAGCCAGGTCCTCCCTGGACTGGAAACAAGCATCCTAGGGCCGGTATCGGGCTTTCAGCCCTCGTCAGCCATCTTGTGTGTTTTGATTTTCAAAGGGTTGAGCCATATACTGAAACAGCCATTGCAGCAACATTTTGAATTTTTCTGAAGTCTGTTCACTCTACCCGGGACCTTCTAGAGGCACACCAATTAAGAGGAAGCAACAATAATGTAATCTGGCCACGGTAATACCAGGGGCCGATATAAATCGTTTATTTCCAGAGAGAAATGGCTGCAGCATAGCAAGTATGTTTATATGATAGGCACATACTCTGACAAGGGTGTTTGCCTGCCCTTCCATAGTCAGTTTGTTGTCTAGTACCATGCATACAGAAAAACTTAGTGGATATGCTGAAAAGATCTGCACATCATTTGGTGTACATAAGAAATGCCAACAAACAGTAAGAATTCAAACAGTAATATTGGGTGCTGACATGAAGCCAAATACTCATCCACTAGGAGTATTAATTATCTTTGCGACTATAGAGAATCCAAAGATTTTAAATCAACTAGAAAGGCAACGTAGCACACCACCATAGTCTAATAATACCCTGAATTGATCATTTCCTTGGGTATTGTCCATGGATTGTAGAGTTCATAGAAAGATGTACATCGTTTTCCAATCTTGGTAGGGTTGTTGTGTTGAGTTTATTTATTATTAACCAAGTAAATATCCAATGTTCAGAACGCAGCCGACGCGCGTTTCGCCCACAGGGCTTTCTCAAGGCTGCATACATACAAAGAAGAAAATAAAACATAAAGTCTATATGACTCCATACGTAAGTATGCAACAAACATTGCAATCTGCACCAAACCATAAGTAATAAGGGAAGAGAAAATAGATTGTGCTGAAACCCATGTTAAGGGCAAGACTGAAAGAAATAGATCCAAAGAATACCACCACCGAAGACAACCCCGTACCAGGTGGAATAAAGGATCAGAATGATGAGTAAAAGATGACCAAGTATGGTACCAGATTGAAATATAATAAAAGAACAATCTGTGAGTAGTATTGAGAAATGAGTTAGCGGATGAGTAGATCCCCACAGTATGAAAGACAATTGTGCTAATGGGAGAACCGTTATCTCACCTTGAATAGTTCAAAATGTAGATTGTACGGTAGGTAATTCCTGATAGTGTTGGTCTTATTTTGTAGATTCTGCAAGTAGACAATATGTATATATATGTATACACATGTTATGACTATCAGGGTAACCCTATATTCATGGCACCTGAACTAATAAAATATTTCGTAGGTGACTACATTATATCAGTATCGTCCTTGTTTGTTATGTGTCGAAAATCTTACCTAATGTGAAAATTTCCATCGGGTGATCATATGCCAATACATCCAAGTAATACAGCTCCTATTTCAGTATTGTCCAAAAGATAATTCGTATTGGGACCAGTATCCGTCCTCTCTGTTACGATACGACAAGAAAAAACATTCTATTGGGGGTTGCCTAATCTGTACGGCGAACATGTTTGTGCATAGATATGTAAAGACGCTTAGTCTATAATAACGTATCTCAGTCGTTTTGAATGATACACTAATTAATAAACTATCTGGATTCTAATGTAAAAAGGATCATTTACAATCCTAATCCAGATATGTTCAACTCCCATAGTAAAATAAAGTTGCTCGCGAGTTTCAAGCCTGAACCCATGTATCCGGGTAGCACATACAATGAGCCAAATATGAGTAGGCTAAAGGAAACGAAAACATAAATGTAGTTGTTTTCGAATAAGGGAACGTAACGTTCTCACTGTTTCAACATAAAACGTCTAAAAGCAAACCACAACTCTATAAGCAATATTCCCGGAACTAAATGCTCACGTCGTAACCATGTGTATGATCACCTCATCCTGACGTTTGGCGTCTTCACGCTAGAAAGTTCCCGCCAGTGTGTGTGAAATGCGAAATAAGTAGAGTAGTGACAATAGAAAGTGGACTATGGGACCCATAGTCAGTACTAGTATTCAAAGAACGGCGGCCATCTTATAGCGGTAAATGGGTACCCTGATTACGTCGAATGGTGCCACTCAAATCAAAATAGGACCGTTGTGTACCTCGTCAAATAAGCGTGCTGTTGCCAGTATGTTACAGTTAAATAGTAAAGAATATGTAAGTCCATGTCCACATGAGGGAGAGTCTAATAGATTATTTGTTAACGTATATAGCTACTATTAAAATGGTGAAAAAATGGTATAAAGAGTATATGCGCATTTACGTGCATGTCGGTGTGTCACTGAGTTCGTAGCTATCAAAAAGAAACTGTAAAATGTAATATATAGTATCTCAACTGTCCAGGAAATAATCCCGAATTTTTAATGACAGTGTCCCTAGTTCATTGTTATGTCCACAGCGTAGTAATCCATTGGCGGGCTACCCTCTTTTGTGATAGATATTGCACATATCTGGGTAGAAAAGGACAGATGCCAGCAGGTAGTGCAATAGAAAGGAGATCATGGAGCCCCTGTAATTGTGGAATAAGGTCAGGTAGTGAAGATTAGTAAGAGCAAGTGCTTGGCAGTTGTCGCATATAACATAGTTTTACAAGAACTATACGTATAAAGGTTGCATTTCATTAAGTCTAAAGCAGATGTCCATGGTAATATATACATTGTTACATTACAAGAATTCAAACAGCGCTTTGTCAATGTTAATTCCATGTTCCACTGCTCTAAGAGAAAGGATCCATTTACATTCATTTTGTCGTAATTTGGTAACTCTGTTACTGCCTCTCAAATTTGGAAGTACTACTTCCAGGCCATGAAAAGTTATTTTAATCAGCTCTGTATGGTTGTGCATGGTGTTAAAGTGGGAGGCTAGCGGATATTGGGCATTATTATTTCTTATTGCCCTAATATGCTCCTGTATCCGCTCCTTAAGAGGTCTGATGGTACTTCCTATGTAGATTTTCCCACATATACATATGATACAATAAATTACAAACTTAGTATTACAGTTTATAAAGTCATTAACTGTATGAAATCTTTCCGAATTGTATTTGAAAGTTCTGGTTTTATTTAATGCGAAAGGACAGACGTTACAAGTCCCGCATTTGAAAAAACCTTTAGGTTTTTCCGGTAACCAAGTCCTGTTAGGAGTTGTTGGAATGAAGCTAGGACACAATGATTGTCTGAGCGTATTACCCCTTGCAAATGTGATGTTTGGTTTGTGTCCCACTACCTCCAATATTTTGTTATCATCCAGTAGTAGATGCCAGTGGTTATTAAGTATTTTGAATAAGTCAGTACTGGCAGTTGAGTATGGTGTGATAAATCTAATTAATCTTTTCTTACATGCCTGTTTCTTTGTTTTAGCATGGCCTGTGAGTAAGTGTGTTCTGTTGATTTTGTTAACAGTATTGCGTGCCTTTTTGATCACTGCGTTATTATAACCTCTGGCCATAAATCTCCTTTCAACTGCGTTAAGTTCCTCATCTAGTATTTTCATGTCACTGCAATTTCTTTTTATTCTTCTCATTTCCCCCAAAGGAATAGATTTGATTTGTGAGGGAGGATGTATACTTTTGGCATGAAGCACTGCATTGCATGCCGTATCTTTTCTAAAAGGTCTGGATTGTAGTTTATCCTTTTCGACTACAACAGTGATGTCTAGAAAATTTATATGAGAAATGCTTTCTGTTTTGGTAAAGGTTAGATTAAAAGGATTATTATTAAGGTAGAGAAAAAATTCCTCTAGCATCTCTTTGGTTCCAGCCCAGAACATTAGAATGTCGTCAATGTATCTTCCTAGAAATAGTACATTTTCCATTAGTGTACTAGGACCCTTCTTCCAAAGGTGAGTAAGCTCAAAGTATCCCATATAGAGATTGGCAAAGGAGGGCGAAGATTTCGCCCCCATCGCCACGCCTCTAATTTGACGATACCAGTTGTCATTATGTATGAAGATATTATTGTTGAGAACCAATTCAATTAATTCCAGTAGCATCACTGTGTGTTCAAAAAACTGTATTGATCTTGACTCCAAAAAGTATTGTGCTGCCTGAATACCCATATCACCAGGTATACTAGTATAGAGGGAACAAACATCAAGTGTAACCAGATAGTGTCCCTCCACCCAGTCGACATCCGCGATCTTACTTAGTACATCTGTTGTGTCTTTAATGAATGAAGGTAAGTTCACCACTAATGGCTGTAAGTAAGAGTCAATGTATTCCGAGATTCTCTCCGTCGGGGATCCAATCCCCGAAATAATGGGCCTACCCGGGGGTTAATGTCCTTTTTTATGAATTTTGGGTAGACAGTATATACATGGTATAGTTGGTGTGTCATTATATAGATATCTGAATTCAATATCTGAAATCAGGCATCTATCTTTCCAATACAATAGTTTGTTATGTATTGTTTCCTTGGTGATGGAAAGTGGGTTATGGTCTAAATGTCTATATGTCGTGACATCGCTCAGTTGTCTATCTATTTCTGCCATGTAATCAGATTTGTTCATGAGTACTACATTACCTCCCTTGTCAGCCTCTCGGATGACAAGGGAGTGGTCATTCTTGAGATTTAGTAATGCCTGTTTTTCTTCCATCGAGAGATTTTGTGACCGATGTGTTCTTTTAATAAGAGTCTTGTCTTCCAATTTGTACAGGTCATCAAAAACATTGTGTTGGAATTTGTCAATCAGGTTGTAGCCTGACATTTGTGGGGTAAATCTAGATTTGTGTCTTAGGCCACTATCAATGCTAGCAAATGTATTCAAATCAAGATCTAATGCTACATCTTGTAATGTTGGAATATCATCACACTCACCTATTGATAACAGTAATTGTACGTCTTTGATGTCCCTAATTGAAGGCATGGCCTCTGTGTTGGTGTCACCATTTGCTGTACTGGGCAATTTTTGTTTATCTTGGAAAAACTTAAATAGTTTAATTTTCCTCACAAATTTAAAGCAGCCGACATGTAAAGATGTAAAGTTAGGCAAAGCACTAGGACAGAAGATCAATCCCTTGCTCAATACATTTATTTCATGATTGTTCAAAACATGGTTTGATAGATTGACAACATTCACGTTATCCGTATATGTAGTATCTTTGATACCGCTTAGTTCTTTTGATTGCGTGTACTTGACCTTGTTGTCACACCCAGTTTTTGTTGTCCGCCTGGACCTAGATTTTCCCCTTCTTGTCTTTTTTGGCCCATATCTCTTTTGTATGCCTGTTTGTTCCCTTTCCTGAAGCGTTGTAGTTAAAAAAAAAAAAGGGATCAGATGTTATACCCTTCATACGTGTTTGCATGTTAAGTGATTCACTACTGGTAGCACTACTGATACTAGATGTATCCGGAGTACTGACTGTATCAGTTGAATGAGGAAGATGTTCCAAGGTAACTATGTTTTTGTCAATTCCAATATTGTCAAATTATTTGGCATAGGTATAGACTCTGCCATTTTGTAGTCCCTTTCATCCCTCCTAATTTTCTGTAGTTTTTTATCCTTTAAGTATAGTTGGTGTTTGTGTAATTCCTCTTTAAGGATCACTAGGTTTTTTTCCATTACTTCCGGTAAATTAAGTTCATGTATTTCCTCTTCCAATTTAGTGATTTCTATCAAAATGTTACTCCGCTTGAGTTCAGCATCCTTGATAAGAATTTCCATCATTCCTACTGATGAGTTGAATAGTAATTTCTCCCATTCTTTGAGATGACCTATGTCTAGATCCTCAAATGAGGGGAAAATTAGGATTCGAAGACCCCTGGGTACCTGTCGTTTTTCTATGTATTTGCGCAAAACTGTTGCGTCCCACCATCTGGAGAGTTCCTGACGTTTTAATCTCTCCAGTCTAATGAATTTCAGTCTCATCCCTTCTTTGTTCGGTGGTCTGACACTAGTCTGTCCTAAAGTTGTTTCATTCTTAAACATATCTTCTAGTAGAGCATCTCTATTATCATCAAAATTTGCCATTATATGATTCAGAAGAAAACAATTTTTTTTATATAACAAATTCTACTGTCAATATGGATAATGAAATGCAGTTTAAATGATGCAAAGTCAAAGAGTTATTTGTAAAACGAGTGCTAGATCAGCAAAGACTAATATGCATACAGAAAAACTTAGTGGATATGCTGAAAAGATCTGCACATCATTTGGTGTACATAAGTAATGCCAACAAACAGTAAGAATTCAAACAGTAATATTGGGTGCTGACATGAAGCCAAATACTCATCCACTAGGAGTATTAATTATCTTTGCGACTATAGAGAATCCAAAGATTTTAAATCAACTAGAAAGGCAACGTAGCACACCATCATAGTCTAATAATACCCTGGATTGACCTTTTCCTAGGGTATTGTCCATGGATTGTAGAGTTCATAGAAAGATGTACATCATTGTCCAATCTTGGTAGGGTTGTTGTGTTGAGTTTATTTATTATTAACCAAGTAAATATCCAATGTTCAGAACGCAGCCGACGCGCGTTTCGCCCACAGGGCTTTCTCAAGGCTGCATACATACAAAGAAGAAAATAAAACATAAAGTCTATTTGACTCCATACGTAAGTATGCAACAAACATTGCAATCTGCACCAAACCATGTTGTCTAGTACCACTTCTATAAAGTTTACCTTTTTTTTCAGGGTTTGCCTTGGAGGCCCCTACTGTCATATAGCTGCGAGTGACAAAGTATTTGTACACTCCAGCCCTAAATCTCAAAGGTAGCAGCTCGTTTTTGCTTGAATTGAAAGCTAACCAACACTGCTTCATCAATTTTTCTATGATCTGTGATTAAACTAGTCAGGTAATTAAAATCATTGCTCACTGAGGTAAAGGGCTCATTGGATTGTGTTAGTTTAAATATGAAATTCACCACCACAAGAAGCTAATCGATTGTGTAAAACCTTTATATACACCCTAAAGAGTACTTTATACAGGGGGAATCCTGCAGATTCCCACAGTAGCCCAAGCTACAAAAACAAGCTCCCTGTTTCTGGTAAACTGACATGAGTGATTTGGTAGCAACTCCTAAATCTACTTTTATAAATTGATGTAACCCCCACTTCCTGCTGGAGGTGACGAGTAAGGGTTAAGTGATCAATGGTTTCAAAAGTGGCTGAGATGTTCAGGATAACTAACAGTGCCATAGGTCCCTCATCCACCACAGTAATAACCTTTCTGTCGTATCCAGCAGAGACGTCTGTTCTTTTGGCAGGTCTAAAGCTAGACTGTAGCTCACCCAGCAGATTGTACTGCTCAAGGTATGAGGAGAATTACAAGTCCCCACTTTCTCCAGAATTTTAGCCGATGATGATGATGATGATGGTGGTGGCTGCAAGAACAGCAGTATATGTGCAGGGGCATGTTTAGGGGCCAAGTGGTGCAAATCTGCACAACATTGCTGTTAAAAGAAAATGATGTTCCAAGAACTACTTTTTGTACCCCCGACTGCGCTGGGTGTTGGAGGCAACATAACACCAGTAGCATTAGATGATGCAGCAGGATGGCCAGCATGATGGCTTTGGGGAGATTGGGTTATTGGTTGACTGGGGTGTGAGCCTTGGGCAAGCAGCAACCTGAGGCAATGTGTAGAATATCTGTGCAACACTTAAAACAGTAAGAAAGTAAAAAAACACCACATAACAAGGATACCATACCAAGTTAGAAAAATAAAGTTCTTTTTAATAAATAAAATGAAACCAAAATGACTAAAAGTCAATCAGTAGAACCGGAGTAATGCAAGTTTAAAGATTTTACTTAAAATAGCGCCAAAAAACACAGTGTCACCTGTGGATTTCTAGTCACGTCGAACTGGGACAAAGTCACAAGTTCAGATGATGGAGCATGGGCTGGCAACAAATACCCAGTTAGGCCTGCTGAATAAAGTACCTTAATCGTGATATTGTGAACCATTGCAGGGTCCAAGTTGAAGATGCTTTGCGCAGCCGAAGCGATGCGTCATTTCCGAGGAGCTGCGATGCAGAGTTTGTCATAAGAGGCTGCCGTTGATGAGGGATGTGAGGGCTTACTCCTACGATGTATTGTTCAGTGTTGGTTCTGATGAGGTGATGGGCTGCAATGCACTGTGGGTCTTTGTGACTGAATTGATCCACACAGTAGCGGCGATGCGTTGGTTATTTTCGGGATTGCACTGTGCAGCCGAGGAGATGCGTTAGCTCCACTGGATCCACAGAGGCTGGCAGAGCACCTTAGGCCCACTTCAAAGGATCCAGGACTTTGTTGGCACCACTTGGCAGGGTGGACTCCGCAGATGGCAGAGTCCAGGTGCTCGGATCAAGGTTTTTTGAGCATTTTGATTCAGGTCTCAAGTCAGGAGGGCAGCCAAATAGCCTTGAAGTCACTCTGGGGTCCTGGGTTCAACAGATGCAGGTCCAGTCCTTCTCTAGTCTAGGAGAACTGGGATAAGAGAGAATGAATAAAATAATTCTATAAAGCGCGCAATTACCCAAAGGTGTCCTTGCACTACAAAAGGACAATAAAAACCTCCCGCCAGATGAAAGAACTCTGGAAGTAGCTTAACTGACCGGATGGATAAAAGTCTTCAACTGCTTCCTAAATTGCTGCAGGGTGGGTTGAGAGCGAAACGTAAGAGGCAAGGAGTTCCAGAGTTCCCCTCCACAAGTGGAGAACGTTCTCCCACCCCACCTTGCTTTATTTATCCTCAGAACAGTGACCATTTGTGCTGAACTCGATCTAAGGTTCCTACTGGGAGAATACCAGGAGAACCGTTCCTGAAAGTTGGTAGCACCTGCCCGATAAAGGTCCTTATGGATTACGCACTGTGCTTTGAAAATAATCCTTTTTCTCACCGGAAGCCAGTGTAAACCGTTCATTAATTGAGATGAATATAGGTGCAAACTTAGGGATTTTCAACAGCACTTTTGCTGCCGCATTCTGCAAAGACTTCAATTGCTTTATCAGGAGTTTGAGTACCTAAATACAGAACATTGCAGTAATCCATCTTCGAAAAGATGAGAGCCATCATCACGGTCTATTGTAAGTCAAAAAAGAATAAACAGGAGGATTTTTTAAAAAACCTTCAGCATAAAAAATCCCGATGAGGTAACAGAGTAATTTGGTGTCAAATGACGCTCAAATTTCTTGCCTTCTTAACTGGCCTCTGTAATGTGCCTAGGTCCGAGGGCCACCATGATGCATCCCAAAAGGTGGTCTCATTTCCGAAGAACAGAACCTCGTTTTTTTCCGAGTTCAGCTTCAGACAGTTTCTTGGCATCCAGTTTGCAACTCAGGACACACATGTACAAAAATGACTTGTCTCCTTTTTCACGTCCGATGAGATAGACACCACTATGTGAGTATCATCAAGATTGGTTTGCTCAACGTTGCTCTCGCCACTCGTGGAGATTTGCCGCCCCCTCCATAAATTAGTGTTGAATTTCTTTCTAGTCGTGTCAATTACTTATTGTCTATGTTGGTACTCCGAAAAGCTTAACACATGCTCCTCTAGTTAAGCCTGACTGTGTTTTCCAACACTACCAGGATTGAGCTAAGGACTTTTTTAGTATGAAACCAAGGACCATCTTTAGGGTACTGTGATGGTATTGCATGACGAGGTCTAACCCCCACACCACATAACACCACTTTCCTACATCGTACATTGCAGCAAAGACATGGAACAGCCTCCCTTTACAGCTCCGGACCATCACCTCACTTTCAGAATTCCAAAGGGCCATCAAGACCTGGCTGTTAGAATAAACCAACCAGGACCTGCAAACGCCTGAATACCCTGCAGAGTGATTAGCAGCACTATATAAATCTTGTGTGTTTGATTGATTGACTTGCATTGCTTCAAATAATGACAATAATCAATGCTGAATATACCACTGTAATGAGGAACTGTTATGTTCCCCTTGTTTGATGTAAGGCTAATTACTGGCTGCAGGAATACCAGTTTTTAATGTATTAAAAAGCGAAAATAAAGTTATAAAAAAGGAATTATTATTAGGATGTCTATTGCAAGCGGAATCTTCACTCTTCAAGTTTCCAAAGTCGCCCAACTTCCATTTCCTTTGCCCCAGGGAGAAATGAACAGATGCCCTACTGTGCAAATGAATTACAAGTGCCTGCTTCTACATGGTAGTGCTCCAACTGAATCTGGTTACACCACAGGGTAGTAGCCCTAAAAGGCTGTCGTATATATATAGTGAAAAGATATGTTGGGTTACTTTCAGTGAGTATTGATTTGGATAGACAACCCTTTATTTAACCAGAAGCCCCAATCCGATTGTTATCTGTGCATCATAAAAGGCCTTGCAAACTCAGTCACCCTCAGAAACATATTTGGGTTTGCTATACTGTCCTATCAGATATTCTGTGGTTCTCCTTGGAGACTCTGAAAAACTGGACTGAAACTGATCTACTTTTATTACAATACTGCTCATCCATGTTCATGGAGATTAGTACTCACCTCAATATGCAAGTATCATGACCAGAACACCTTGTTGACTCTGAAATAGTTGTCAGCTGTAAGAAAGTGCCCTCTTTTTGCATGGTTGCCCCCACTTTTTGCCAATCTACTGATATACTTTGATTGAGTGTGCCCTGGGTTCCTGCCCAACAGGTGCCCACGGCCTATGTTCTTTCCCTAAACTGCATTAAAAACAAAACCCAATTGGATCTCTTTAGCCACAGGTCAGTCCCTTGTAAATGGTACCATAGGTATCAAGGGCACTGTGGCCAGAGAAGGCCTCTAAGGGCTGCAGCACGTATTGTGCCACTCTTAGAGGCCCTGCATCCTTACACACTGCGATTGCAGTCTGCGTGTTTTGGTGCAGAACAAAGTTAAGAGCCGACATGGCACACATCCCTGTGTGCCATGCCTACAACCCACTGCCCTGGCATAGGTCAGCCACCCCTCTAGCTGGGTGCACTAAACCAGTGGTATGGGTACAGGTGCATGAGCCCTGTACCCCTAAAGTGTCTAAGCCAATTCTTAGACACTGTAAGTGCAGTAATGCCATTAAGAGTATATGGTGTTGGGAGTTTGTCATTACAAACTCCACAGCACCATAATGTCTTTACTAAAAACTGGGAAGTTTTGTGTCAAACTTCTCAGCACATCAAACCCACACTGATGCCAGTGTGGGATTTAATGAAAATTGCACTCAGAGGGCATCTTAGAGATTCCCCCTGAAAAACGACTTAACACCAGTGTCCAGACTGAGTGGCTGCTCACCAGCTGCCACCACCAGACATGTTTCTGGACCCCTAGGTCGAGAGTCTACTGGGGTCAGAGGTCTTAAACAATGCACATCCTGGGATGAGGTGCCAAGTCTCCTCCCCCAGGATGGGCAGGGTCCGCGAAGGGGAAGCTTCAAAAGCTTGCCACCTTTGTGAGATTCCAGAGGCCTTTGCCCCTGCGCCGCTGCGGGTGTACTTTGGGTGCTAACTCGGAACCCCCTTTGCCCTGAGCCTAACACCTGGAGCTTTTCTCCCACAACCTTATGGCCTGCTCGTGAGCAGCCACAAACCAGAGGCCCCCTATCCCCCCCATTGGATAACAATGGGCCTCAGCACTCTGCACCCTGCCGCCCTAGTGCTGCTGAGGTTGTTTCTAACCCCAGAATTCCAACTCCCTCAAACAAGTACTTACCTGCAAACCGTTAACTTCATTTTCCTCCATAGGAATACATTAACTGTGTTTCCTTGAAAACTGTTTTAAATATGGAGTTGGTTTTGTATGAGAACTTGAAAAACTGCAAATAAATGAAAACCTCTTTACTTGCCTCTTCGCTAGGAAATGTCCCAGTGTGATATCTAGGCATATCAGTAGAAAAAATAGTCCATAAAGTAATCTGAAAAGTAATCAAAAGTAATCTTAATAGAAATTTCCACTGTATTGAAAAGATTTACAAACCTGTAAAAAAGACATTTTCATTCAGCTTGCTTGTATTGTTCAAACTGTTGTGAAAAGTACCATTTACACTTACCTGTACCAGGCTTGCTTGGTTCTAGAAAATAAATATAACTAAATATTTTTTGTACAAACAAATTGGTCTGAGTTTGGTCTTTGTGTGTGACATCATTTGCTGCCTGAGTGTGTACAACAAATACTTAACACTGCCCTCTGATAAAGCCTTACTGCTCGTCCACACTAACACAAATGGAGAGTAAGGTGCTATCTACTTTTACCTCTGGGTTTCCACTGGACTCTGTGCACACTATGCCTCATTTTGGTATAGTATATACAGAGCCAGCTTCCTACATCAGCCAAGGGGACTGTTGCCCCATTCCCGTTCCAGTTTCACCCAACAGTGCATTTGATATCTGCTCATTAGCTGCACCCTTGCATGACATTTTGGAAAATACAGCATCCCCCTATGCAACCTTGGTTAATTGTACTACGGTAAAATCCAACAGTAAATTTCAGTAAAGGGAATATCTGCCGTTTACATGATCAGATCAGGCAAAGCAACCGAGAAAGCCCAAAAAGAGATCTGAAAGTGTTCCAAGATATATTGAAGGTCACGTAGAACACATAGTACCCTTCCTTGCATTGTCCCTGTGGAATTCAAGGTGGTCCTCCTTGACTCTCTGCAAGTGTTAAGGCCTATCTGTACACAGAAACTCTCAACTTTGTAAGATGCATTAATTTATACTATCCATTTCAGATTTGATACTTGTTAGGACTTGCCTTTCATTCCACTTTCTAGGAAGCCTTTCCTTTTTGACTATAAAGCTCATAGGCTGTCCTCCCAAAGATCTGCATTACCCTCAACTGCCTGTTGATAGTTTCTTGGAATTGTGTTAGAGATTTAATATGACTGATGATTCCTTCAGTGCTACTGTTAGTAGTCTTATAGTTAATTGTTTTGATTATTTGTTAATATGTTTGGTGAGCTGTACATTTCTTGTCATTATATGAATTGTGAAATGTAATGATGGGACAGCATGGCTCATATTGTCACCCACTTTGTAAATACACCACAATTAATGAATCCTTGTTCTGACCTTCTCCACAGGCACAGCATAGAGCATGTCATCAAAATGGTGGATGAGCATGGGAGTGATGTCTGGTGGACATATCCTCTAGAAGAACTGCTGCCAAAAGATGTACTGAAACAGGTAAGGACCAGCCCTAGAAACAGAGTAAAATATATATTTTTTGAAGTCTAGTAAGTACAGTGTTTAGGTTGTGAATATGGTGTGTCAGTCTATAAACCAAAGGAATGGAGGGGGTATATATCTGCACAATAATTAAACTTCATGGTTCAGCCGAGCACTGCTGAGAGTTGTGTAAATAATCACAACCTAAGCTGCTTGTTACATTACTAAAAATGCTCAGACTATACCCTATTTACATGCCTGGCAAAACTTTGCTGGTGGCATTGTCATTATTTCATTATTTATTGATGGCATTTATAGATAACAACCCTACAAAGAGCTGCTTGAAGGTTACATATAGTAATTCAGTTACAAAAGAACATCTTTATAACTTCAGCCAACTGCATTCTGGGAAATCATCATAACAGGGACATAGGTGCAATGGAAAATAATAATCTAATAGAAAGAGAAGGAGGTTTAGTGTTGTTTTTATGGGTTTTGGGATCTCGATTCATGGGGGGGGCGTGGGGGGGGGGAGTAGGCTAGGTTTCACAGTCTTGGTTTTCTTTATTTTTTGTCGTCCAGTGTCAACCTTGAGTTTCCTCTTGTTTGTTTCTTTCTCCTTGTGGTATGAAGTTTTTCTTGTAGTTAGCATGAGAGCCATTAGTGTAAGCCTCATATGTTATACAGGTGATCTTTAAATTGATGCGTGCTTCTAGCAGCAGCAAGTGGAGTTGAATTAGGATTGGGGTTTTGTGATCTGATTTTGTTGTGTTTGCTGTTTGCTGCCAACTGTGCTGCACCATGTGGCGTGACTTTAGGAGGCATTACTGAGGTAGTGGATAACTGTGCTACAATGGTGTTGCTGCTGTCTAGATCGGAGGATACCAGAGCTTGAGGCATGATCTGAAGTCTAATGGTTGGATGTCGTTCTTGCTATCCTTTAAGAGGTGCAAGTAGTATGTAGCTGTTCTTGTCAGCTTATTGACATGCTCTTTGACATGTAGGTTCTTATTTATCATGAATCTCACGGATTTTGGTACCATGGCAATTGTGGGTGAAATCTTTTAGTGGCCCAGAGCTTCAAGATATTTTTACATTGATGGGTAAATTTCTTGTCTTGTTTGGGTTCAGTGTCAATTAAAAGTTTAACATCCATTCAATTAATTTGTGTAAGTAGCGTTTGAGATTGGTTATTGTTCGACCTGGCCCTCTTTGCTGGTAAACCCCCATTTTGCCTTTACTCTCCATTTAAAAAAAAAAAATGTTGCCAGGCCCTAGCTTCTTTTTAATACATGTACGTCACCCTAGGGTAGTCTCTGAACAGCCCAGAGAGCAGGGTACAGTGTATTTGAAACGTTGGACATATATTTTTAAGGTTTACATGTCCTCGTAGTGAAAAAGTCTTAAATTCGTTTTTCATTACTGCAAGGCCTGCCCTTCCATAGGATAACTTTGGGTTACCTTATTTTACATATAATAAGTGCTAACTTTTAATTGGGAGCAGGTAGACATGGCGAGTTTGGGGTCGAAAGAATTGCAATTAAAAGCACTCTTTAATAGTAAAATTGGAATTTTATTCATAGTTCTAAAAAATATCGCTTTTATAAAATTGGCTTTCTCTTGTCCCGACAACTTGGTGCCTGCAGCCTGTTCCTGGGTCACATGACTAGGTGTAGCTGGCAGTTGGTCTTTGTGCATTGCTCTTAGTGAGGCAAAGGGAAGCTTGGTGTTGGCAGAATGGGCCACTCTGACTTAACGAAGGGGAGGAGCTATCACCTACCACATTTGCACATCACAAAGGCTCTGTCTGAGCACTCTCACAAAGGGTTTGTCACTAGTCTTTTGTTTCCGCAGACAAGCTGGTGCCAGGGTAGGGTGGAGGGAAATGCCTGAATGATCCAGATGTGGAAGCTCCCGGAAACATCTCCTACTTCAAAGTGGGCACCAGATATAAGTACTGCATCTCAGACCCCAACTCTTCAGTACACTCCTGGATATGTGGATGCTACAGAAGGACTGCTTTACTGATTTGCTGCCAGATGGTCTGCCTCTCTGCTGCCCTGCTTGCTTAGAAGGAAGACTTGACCTGAACCCTTCATCCCAGGCTGCAGTGACTCCAAGGGTTAGTCAGGTTACCTCCTATTGTGAGCTAGATAGACATAACAAACTCCAGAACCTCCCTGCAATTGCCCAGCTGACCTGCTACCCTGACCTGCAACTGGACCTGCCTGAGCCCTGCTGGTCTCTGCTTGAGTGAGTTCCTGATCCCCAAGTTGTGCCCCTCCAGTCCTGGGCCCTTGGTGTCACCTCAGTTGAACTCCTCTGAAGTCTTTGATCTCCTCTCGAAAGAGTCTGTTCGTACCAAGATCTTGTCGACTGCGCTGCCCACCAATACCAAGTTCTGGCGATCCAGACTCTTCGCGCAACAGCAACGACCAATGACAACCGGCAGCGCTAGAGCGGCACTTTACACTTCAGCATTAACAGCTCGCCAGAACTGCCAACGGGAAGCTACAGCCTTGACCGTCCGCGACACCCAACAGGATCTTCACACTACAGCGACAACTGTCCTAGACGCCCGACCTTCTTTTTGCGCTACTTCGACGACCATCCGTGACAATCTTCCTGCTCCTCTCAGCCACGTCCACTGCGAACGGTACTGTTTACACTGGAGTGTAAAGGCAACTCTTTCAGCAGGACAAACCTGGTCCCTGAATCCAACTCGCATTCCATTACCATCAGCCTGAACTTGTGACTTCCACCCCATCTTGCATGACCAGATAACTGCGAGTGGCGACTTGTGCGTTTTGACACTATTTTTACGTAAATCTTTAAAATTCCATATCTCGAGTTCTACTGATTGGATTTTTGTTGGTTTTGTGTCAAATAATTAATTAAAGTTTGCTCTGTTCTAAACTGGTGTGAGATAATTCTTGTGTGGTGTTTTCATTGTATTACTGTTTGAATTGTTGCATAAATACATTACATATTGCCGCTAAGTTAAGCCTCACTGTTTTTGTGGCAAGCTACCAGAGGGGTAATCACACGTTAATTTGAGTTTGCTTGTGACTTTACCCTAACGGAGAATTATGGTTGATGATTGAGAAGGTTTTCACCCCCCTCAACTGGTAACCCCATTTCTTGCAATTATATTCAAATAATTAAATATCGTCTGTGTAAGCATCATCCACATGTTTCAAAATATGACATGCTTTCTGCTTATTAGTGAATATGGACACACCTCACTACTCTTGACTCTTGACTAAATATTTCTGGTTTTAAAAAAACTGGAAATACGTTATGGCTACGTCTGTGATTGCTAGCGTCTGCAGTGTGGAAATCTGTATTATGAATGACAAAAGCAAGTTGGTAGCATTGAGATCTCACAGTTTAAATAAAAACTTGGGGTTATCACTGTAACAGCAGAACTGGAGGCCATGAGAGTACATTAGGACTGCAGTTAGTTTCACATACAAGTTAAAGAGGGGAAATTGCAGACCCTCAAGTGAACATCACACATGATGTTTAAGGTATGGAAGTGAATGAACTTGAGGTGACCTTTTTGTGAGCGATTGAGATAAAGAAGAGAATCAGTTCAATATTGCTTGCCCTATGCCATTTTTTTCAAGTGTTTGATACAGGAGACTGTTGGGAGTTAAATTAATATCAGAGAATTGACACTGTCTTTATCAGTTGCCAGCCTAGGATTATTAACTTGGCGACCACAGCAGCCTTTGTGCTAGGACTAGGCGGAAGTCCATCTGCATTTTATCCAGGATATTGTAAGATAGAAAAAAAATGTTTTAGCTTCTAACGTCATTGCATTGATGGAAGACATTGGTCAACAATTTGGAGGACAACTGGGAGAAGGCCTTCTTTTATGAGAATGGAGTAAAGCTGCCTTATCTCAAAGAAACACTGATGATGGAACCAAGTGGCAGGCCAATGATAAGGACCATTTTGGAAGAAAAAACATAATGTGCAGGGTTTTAATGGGATCCAGACATATTTTATGAAGAGATTTCTGTTAAATGATCAGAATAGGAGAGTGACAAAAATGGTAGATTGGTGTAGAGATAGTGGTTGAAGAGAGATTAGACTGGTTACCTATAAGTGCTATCATTTTGGCATTTGAATGCTGCAGAAATTCCAGATGAATAACAGGAACAGTAGCCTGTTCATCATTCATATTTATAGCATTACAAGGTACATTCATACGTGCTTGTAACTGTAACATTGCAGTCAAGGTGCCATTCCCTGTCTGTTTAACTTCTGTTTTAATAGGGTCCAGATCTTCAGTAGGCTGAAGGGTCATAGGGGGAATAAAGGTTGTAGCTCTAGAGAAGCACTCGCATTCATCCGACCTCACACACCATTTTAGGTTTGAATCTATTTTTGTTGTCATAGGTTTCGCTCATTACATTGGAAACATGTCCATATTTGCGAGCTTATCCCTCCATTAACAACATTACAGAGCATGACTTTCCAACGGTAGATACCCACCCTCCCCAAACTACCCTCACTTCCCGGGTTCCAGTAACCGTGAGGATGTACAAAACCATGAGTCTTGATACCACATAGTTTAATAAGTGCCCTCCGGTTCTTCTGGGGGTGCTGGGTCTATGGGGTGTAGTAATCGTAAATAGCGGGGGCAAGTCAGCTCCCCGAACTCTTGGGATAGCAGAGCAATAAAGGGTTGCCATATCGTTCTGTATGAATCGACCTGGGCTGTGAGTGTGAGCCTCTCCTTTTCCAATACAAACCAAAGGCGCTGAAGCCATCCTAGATGTGTTGGGATGGTGGTGGTTCCCCAAAGCGATAGAATAGTTTGGTGTGCCGGCCTTATAGCGATACTGATCTGTCGCCCCCTACGTGATGTGACAGGGTAAGTAAGGGTGTTGGGGAGACCTAGCAGGGTGTAGGACGGGAACCTGGGAAACTGAGTGGCAAGATGGGTATCAATATTGTCAAAGACAGAGTCCCAGAACAGCGTGATCTTTGGACAGTCCCATAGGATGTAGGTGAGTGTGCCATTCACTCCACATTGTCACCACCAGTCCTCACTGCGTGTCGAATTTTCCCTAGGTAGCCTGACATGGGTCAGGCAGCAGTAGGTTGTGTTTTTTACCGCCGTTTCATTGCTAGCGGTATTGTAGGCAGAGTGTCTCGTTCTGTAGACGATGTCGTGCCACTCCTTATGAGTGAGTTGGTGTCCCAGTTCCATCTCCCAGGACCAAAGTGGATGATGGATGGAGCGTTTGAGCAAATCAAACGCTCACCCCCAGTCAACTGATCTGGGATTGATCCATCATCATTCTTTAGCTCACTCCACCACCCCAGTTCAGACATTGGCCATATGCAAATCAGTCTGACCCTGTGCCTCATGGGAACAGTCCAGCCTGAACTGCCAAGCCATGTCTTTCCTGGACCGGAAACAAGCATCCTGGGACCGGTTTCCGGTTCATAACACTCATCAGCCAGGCTACCTTGAATCCAGTGGCAAAGTGAGCAAGGGACCCACGTCTGGGCATACCCTGCCAACTTAGGACGAACAAAGCGATACCAAAGGGGATGATGGACGGAGCGTTTGAGTAAATCAAACACTCACCTCCAGTCAACTGATCTGGTTTTAATTCATCATCATTCTTTAGCTCACTCCACCACCCTAGTTCAGACATGGCCATATGCAAATCAGTCTGACCCTCTGCCTCATGGGAACAGTCCAGCCCGAACTGCCAAGCCATGTCTTCCCTGGACCAGAAACAAGCATCCTGGGAACGGTTTCCCAGTGGCAAAGTGAGCAAGGGACACACGTCTGAGCATACCCTGCCAACTTAGGAATGGCATGGTGAGCAAAAAAACGATGGATTTAGGCCCAGATCTCTGTACTGGGGTGAATGTATGACATTGTTCTGCATTCTGTCCATCAACTGTTGTTTTTGCATTTGTCACCCCGAGTGGGACGGGTATGCTCAGACGTGAGTCCCGTGCTCTCCATGCCACTAGAATCAAGCTATCCTGGCTGAAGAGGGGTGAAACCCCGAAACCGGTCCTAGGATGCTTGGTTCCAGTCCAGGGAGGACCTGGCTTGACAGTTCGGGCTGAACTGTTCCCGTGAGGCACAGGGTCAAGACTGATTTGCAAATGGCTGGGTTCAAACTGGAATGGCATGGTGAGCAAAAAAACGATGGATATAGGCCCAGATCTCTGTACTGGGGTGAATGTATGACATTGTTCTGCATTCTGTCCATCAACTGTTTTCCAGTTCCATCTCCCAGCACCGCTGGGCAGGAGACTTGTCTTCGGACTGGGGAGGCCTATGCAGACCATACAGTTCGGTGATCAGGCATCTGTCTGATTTCTTTTGCTCAGGAGCCATTTCTCGTATGACATCAGGGGGCGTTTAGCACCCCCTCTGATGGATGGATTAAGCAGCCAGTGTCTAATCTGTAGGTATTGGAATCGTTCAATCTCAGAGATATAGTAATCCTTTTTGAGAGTTCCGAAGGGGATTTGGCCATTCTGATCAAAAAAGTGTCCTGCCGCCTTGCAGGCCAATCCCCGCCATACCTGAAAGGCCAACCCAGCCCGGGCGCAAAGGCAGGATCCAAGGAGATGGGAAGGTTGTTAACTTCCCCTTCCGTGTACATGCGCCCCACACTTTCAGCAAAGAGCTTGTGACTGGGGAAATATAAAGGCCAGGTGCCCGATGTACCCGTTGAAGGAACGGGGCTTTCTCTAGGGAGGTCCCTGCTAAGGCCCTATCCATGAACAGCCATGGCTTTTCTGACTCTACTCAGGCCCGCTCCACTAGATAGCGGATCTGGGCTGTCTGGAAGTCTTGAAGCAGGCATGGGACCCGGACTCCTCCCTCCACCGGTGGTAGCCAACTTTGCTCTCTACTTGTCGGGGGACGTTTGCCTGCCCAGATAAAATGATGTAGCATAGCCTGCAATGATGGGAGTCTGCCTGACAGGGGTCAGAGGCAAGATCTGAAACAAAAATAGTATTTTGGGAAGGGTGGTCATCTTCAGAGGCACAATGCGACCCAGCATGGGTAGTGCTGCTACCGCTCCAGCTCTGCTCGTATTCGCTGCCTCAGATTTCAGTAGTTGAGAGTATTCATCTTTTCTGGGATCGAGGCAAGTTGCACTTCTAAGTTCATACAACATTTCAGAAGGCTCTTCTTGAGAAGGAAGGGCAAGTTCAACTGAATGGCAACTGCATTGAGAAATAAAATCCCAGAGCATGGATAATGCTTTGTTGAGGATAACTAGAATGTTTGCGGGCAAAGATGGCGTCAGTTGAATGGCCTACGTTAAAAATGGAAGCACTAACCAATTGGGATTGAAGTAAGACAAGGGCAGAGATCTGACGAGGAAGTGCATGGTGCCCATTCAGGCCAGAAGGACTTCCCTTGGGTACACGCGCAGTATGCTGTTGTTAGGCCTCATGCTCTAAAGAAGCCAGGTGGCTTCTTAAATTACCTTGAGAGGAGGCGCAAGGCTGAGCTGGTATTGGGCACAGTCATCCACCCAATCAATTCAGAGCTGCCCCTCTAACGTAAACAGAATTGAGAGGAGAAGAACGGGACAAACTTCTAAAGAAAACAAACAACTAAAACAACGTGGTATGGATTCTTATGTGAAGTCTTGGCATGGTTTCTATCATTATTTAGATCAATATTGGTAGAGCATATTTTTCTCAAATCTGAAATGTGTTTCTCAAATCTAAAATATTTTGCGCCTACCTTATCCCTCAAAGTCAGGAAAAAATCCATTACAAGTATTGAAATTGAAGGTGTAGTCATGAACTTTACAGTTCAATTCATACCAGAATTTTCAGTAGCCTAAAACTAGCGCAGACATATGAAGTTGAGAAAAGTGGATAACAATGATTTCCACCTTCCAGGTATTGAATCTATGGCCTTAGATGGACTGAGACTATGAATCCAGAGTTATGACACATCGAGAGAATGAGCAAACAATAGTCATTAGAAAGAAGTCCTTCAGCCTCCCATCTGTACTTTCTGTATTGTAGATTAAGTAGAGACCCTTCCTAGGATAGAGGTTTTGTGAAGACCGTATAGGCCAGGGGTCTCCAACCTTTTCTTTATTGAGAGCTACTTCAGCTCAAGAAAAGTCCTGTTGAGCTACTAGCAAATTTTATCACTGTAAAATATTGACAGCACATGCAAACATTACACTATGACCACCCTAAGCAGGATTATCATAGTTTCACCCAAGTATTCCAGGTGATAGTACCAGAAGAAATGCTAGGGAAACATTTATCAATATTAAATGCTAAATGCCCCCACCTGACTGATAAAGTAACATTCAAATCTTCACATGCCTTGTGGCACAAAGGACATAACCAAGTCTCCTCAATTCAGCTTGACTTATCTTTGAAGTATCAACTTTAAATGTATTTTGGAATTGAAACCTTTTGTCTTCATCAGCATATCAATTTCTGAAAATACACAGATTTTTCTATCACCACTTTCCATTTTGGGCAAACAAACTAAATTTTCCTGAAGAAAACCCTTGTATGAAAAAAATGCCTTTAAAATACACTTTTTCATTATTAGGAAATACATAGTCCCCAAACATCAGCTAGTCATTTTAAGTGGGCACTCGATTGTACAAATGCCTCACATGGACAGACTGCTGCAAATGCTCAGGTATTACAGTCATAATCCATAGCACCGTAGCACAGAGGGCGACTGTATAATGCAAATAATGCCCACCAGTATAAATTGTGCCAAGTCTGGACACCATAAGGACCAAGATGGCCTCCATATTATTAGTCATGGTCATTGTTATGCAAGGGGAAGCCACAATTATATCAGGGACAACTAAATATAGTGCAGTGCTCTTAATATGTCACTGATGGCTGTCAGTATACCATAAATAGACCACGAATACCAAAAATAGTAAAGTATGGCCATAATTATGTCATTGTCACTATTATGCCATGAACTGACACAATTGTGCCGCAGACAAAACCCATATGATGAGGGCTAGCATACCCATTTGGTAGTCCTTGACCCCAGGTGTAGCTTACAGGAACCAACAGTGTTTATAATGGACGCACACATAGATGAATGCAGATGAGGCTCTTCATTTTCTCTGCTCAGGATCATAACTTTCCTCAGCCCTTGGCTGCTCATGCACCCAACTGAAACATTTTCTCTGACTCCTGCAGTCCCACACTTTAGTGGGGCAGCATTGATTACTGCTCAGGCTACCACTGCCACTCTTCATTTATGGCCCACTGTTCACACTACATGGTGAAATTGATAAAGCAGGGGACGACCACACGGCTAATCACCTTGTGACTTACTCCGAGAAGGATAAAGGTGACCATGTGGCAGACTCAATAGGCCGACACAGTGCATGTTTGATTGTTAATATGAGTTCCTGCCGTAGGCTGGTTGGCTAAAGATCTTCAGATGAGAGGTGCTGCCTTTTTTAAATATGCTTAGAGTCTCTGCATAGACTCTCTGAATGAGATGTTGGGATTGACATCACCTCTGAGAGCTACTTTGAGGCTACTGGCGAGCTACCAGTAGCTCCCGAGCTACTCGTTGGAGACCCCTGGTATAGGCCATATGTATCAAAAAAGAGTTTTGCGATTCTCAAATTATGAATTTTAGCGATTCGCAATTAGCGAATCGCAAAATGCAATGTATGTAGGATTTGCTACATTTTTTGCGAATCCTTCATATTCCTTATTTGCGAATCGCAAATTGAGATTCGCAAATAGGGAATACCTTCCCATTCATACCTATGGGCTAGGAGGCCCATAGGAATGAATGGGAAGACATTCTCAATTTGCGATTACCAATTAGCGAATCACAAATTGAGAATGCAATTTCAAGGTTGCAAGGGTGCCAAAAGGACACCCTGTTGCACCCCTGAAATATGCATATGTGCACAGTTTGCGCACATAAGTGTGACATATGGCACTTTAAAAATATCAAAAAAGTGCTTTGTTAAAGAAAATCGCATATTACCACCAACTCGAAGTTGGTGGTAATTTGCAATTCCTTAAGGCCAAATAGCACATTTTTGTTGCCTCCAGAATTGCATTTAAGGAATCGCAATTTGCAATTCCTTAATTGCATTCGCAAAATAGAGAATTGCAAATTTTGCAATTCTCTTTTTTGTGATGGCCTTTTGGGATGATACATCCCAAAAGCACTTTTCCAATTTGCAAACGGGCTGATTCTCAGAATCAGCCCATTTGCAAATAGGAAAAAGGCTTGAAACATATGGCCCTTAATCTATATTCTAATGAAATACTAATGTCACTAGTTAAATAAGCTTTTAATTTTAAACTGAAATGTTTTTGGCCTATTTTGATTGCAGGTTCCCCATATAATGAAACTTGAAACACTAAAAACATATGTCTGATTACGCCACTTTCATATTTTTTATGTGTTGTGTATATTGGTTGCCAGTTTGAGGCTGTGGCTGATATGATGCTGGACAGTTTACATTTTGCCAGGGAGTATAAGAAGGCCACCTCCTTAACTTGCATGGAGGAAAAAGGCATGGACCCCTCAGTGTGATCAGCTGACCCCAAGAGGGACCAGTAGTCTCCTTTCATAAAAGGAGTTACACTTTGTTGTTTACATCCATCTCCAGCAAAGTTGAGTCAGTGGCTCCTGCAAAGAAACTTGTTGTTTAAACCACTGTTCCTTGTTAACCTTCTGGCTTCTCTCCAGAACATTCACTAGCTCAGTGAGCTAGCCCATTCAGTGGAAACAAAGTATTATTTAAGTATTTATTTTTGACTGGAAGAGTGTATATGCCCAGTCTGCCTTCGCTCAATATGTATCACTGCACCCAGTAAGGGTGCATGGCATGTAATTTGCTGCAGTTTGCTGAATTGTCACTACGACTGCTGGTGTCTTCTAATCCCCTATATTTCTGCTACTGTTACAAGTTAGTTATACTGTTTGACATTTTTGTTATGTTTGTGGGGGTTGGAGAGGGAGTTGTGCAGAACTCTGTTGATTATTTGTCAATATTTTACCGACAATAGTCAGACTGAAAGATTCATCATGGTAACCTTCACATAAAACCTGTACCTCAAAACATAATAACAATTGACCACAAAATAAAAACTCAGGCCTGAATACTGCCAACCCAGCAGGGAAAATCAGCATTCTACTTATGACCTTATATCTCTCAACAGTAGGACTAGGAGGAAATCCTAAGAATAGCACTTGTCACACTTCTCTCCATATGCTACTTGAAGAGCTCCAGAACCCTAAGCGTCAGTGGGATTTTCCAGTTTTGAATTTGCATTCAGTGTGCACTAGATCATGCCTAAATTCTGCATTGCCAGCATGTCCCACGGTATGGAGCCAATATACCATCCCAGGAGGTTCCTGTTTTTTTCAAATTCTGTGCAACCATCATTTCAGTGGTACCTCACATTTAAGACAGCCAGGCCCATTCCGATGTACCCATAACTTCTAGTGAGGGATCTCAAAGTCCTAATGCTGGAAAAGAAGGGTCTTTTGGAACTGGGAAACATAGAGACTCTTTAACACGACCCAGGACCTTTCTCCAGAAAATTTAGATAACATAGCAGTCCCTACATATGTGACTCCTAGAGCCCTCCTCCTTCTAGACACCTTTTATTTCAGGGCCAGGCTCATGTCAGTGCCACACCTCCTCACTGCAACTGAATTTCATTCATGTTGATTGTATGGTTCTTATCTCTACTTGTGGTGTAGGAACAGAGAGTCACAAAAAGAGTTGGAGTAAAGAGTGCAGTATAATAATTTTAACAATGTTAATTTGTCCATCCCGATAGTTGGAGAGGGCACCATTTCCTTATCTCTCGTATTTCTGTTTCCGAAGTCTTGGCGAGCTGACCCTCCCCCAGCCTTCCAGGTTGCTAGTAGGTTTTAGGCCCAACAATGTGATTGATTTAGCCACCTATTCAAATGGTGCCCTGCATTGGAGATGCGCTGCTAGGTGCATTATAAGTGTAACTTGTGAAATATAATCGATACATGAGTAGGTATTGTGAATATGCAAGAATAGAAAATAATTACACTCATCTTGATGAAATGTTCTTTAGATCTAGCTCTGCGAGCTTTCCTTGTTAAGCCCCTGGACATGGTGCCAATAGAGGAGGTAGGTCTGGCATATCTATTCTAAGGGGGTTCCCAAGCCTTGCCCAAAAATCACTTCTCTCTCCACCTCTGCTAAAAAGATGATCTGAAAGAAACTGTTAGTTATAGATTCCTTACCTTAGAATTACCCTTAGGTGTCCGACTGAATCCGGAACGTTTTTTGTCAGCAGTACCCCTGCACGTCGGAATGTGGCGTCAGTCGACTCCGCGTTCGTCGTCATGGTCGCCTGGATGACGTCGCGGTAGCTACATAGGTGCCACCCACGCACGCTGATGTACGTTTTTCTGCACCAGCAAGCGCAGATCCAGAGAGAGCGGTACCCCCAGACTTTTGTCTACTTGGTTATTTTTATAGTCCATTGACTCCTGGTGCACGAGGGATGCCCGGCTTTAAGGCTTGCGGTTCCTGTAACCGACTGATATCGGTGACGGATCTGCACCGCGTGTGCCTCTACTCACTGGAGCGCGACCACGACACCAAGTCGTGCTCCGACTGCCGGAGCATGGGCCCGAAGTCTTTGCGAGAGCAGTTTCGAAAGCTACTCGAGGCCTGGCAGTCGGCTCTGCGCCGCTCGAGGTCCCGGTCACGGAGCCAACACCATTCTTCCTCTAAGTCTTCGCATTCGGGGTCAGGTAAGTCGAAGCACAAAAGGAAGTCGAAGAAGCATCGTCGCTCTTGGACTTTCGCAACCCCCCCGTCTGTCGGTCAACGCGACAAGGGATGCGGGTCGTGCCCCTCCCGCGGCTCCATGTGCGGAGCCCGTATGGTCGGTTCCGGGTTCCCCCCCCCCCCCCTTCCCAGATCCGGGAGTGACCCCTGCCCAGCCTCATCAGTTTTACGAAGCGATGCACGGCATCTTTAGGCAGCCTGACTCCACCGGCGCTCCTATTGGCCCCGCAGACTCTGTTGGGGCCCTGGGCCGTCAGCGGCTTCGGCGCCACAGGATCCCCTTGGATCCAGGCCTGGATCCGGATCGGCGCTGGTCGACCTTGTTATGCTTCCCCCGGCCCCGATTCCACCTGCACCACGTCCGCCACCGGCGTCGGCTGTTTCCCCAGTCGACATCGACCCGGCCTCCACCTCGAGGTAGACACGGAGTCGGACCGGTGTTGACCGATGCCAGATCCAACGCCGATGGGTACTTTTGTGCCCCTGTTCTACCCTGGCTCTTTGAGACCAGATTGGCAACCAGAGGAGGACTGGGAGGGGTCTGGGGGCCCTTTAACCGACCAGTTGGTGTATGAACAGGACTGGAGAGTGGAACTGGGGGAAGCCAGTGATCTGGATACCTCACCAGACCGTGGCATTTTGTCTCCTCCTACCGTGGCTACGGAGGAGGGAGCGTCATACCCAGTGGTGTTGCCTAGGGCGCCCGAGGCTCTCTACCTCGAGCTACCTAAGGTGGCAGTCAGGACTAACCTCCTGACTGCAGTTTTAATGAAGCCCTCACAGACATCGTTTTGGGCACCTGGTCCAGGCCCAACAGGGGCTCCTGTGGGCAGGATGATTGTCCGATGCCACTCCTGGCTCTGGGCAACCCCACTTTCCTTTCCCAAAATCCCACCCCTGAGATCTTGGTGGTCCAAGCCTTCATTTCTAAAGGCGCATTCATTTCTAAAGGCGCATTCCCTAATGCACTACCAGATAGGGAATCCAAAAAGCTGGACCACCTTGGGAGGAAAATGTTTTCTTCTGCCAGCTTGGGACTGCGGTCGGTAAACACCGCATGTCTGTTGGGCCGCTACACCCACTCTGTGTGGGATACGGTAGTGCAGGTGCTGCCCCAGTGCCCGGAGGAGGCCTGGGCCGTGCTCTCCCGTGCCCTTGCCGAGGGGAGAGATGCAGCGAGGTTTACCATCCGCTGTGGGATGGATACCGCCAACGCACTTGGCAGGACGATTTCCACGTCCGTAGCCCTTCAACGCTACGCCTGGTTGCGTTGGACTGGTTTTTCTGGGGATGTTAAATCCACCCTTATGGACATGCCCTTTGATGGCTGTCGCATTTTCGGTGACAAGGCAGACAACGCGCTAGAGCGCTTTGAGGACTCTCGGGCTATGGCCAGGTCCTTGGGCCTCTCCACCACCCGCCCTCTGCAGTCTGCCTTTCGTGGCTACGGAAGGGGTGCCCCGCTACGTCCCACGCAAGCTGTTCAGCCCCAACGCGGCCGGGTACATGGGAACCACCGCCGTGGTTCTGGGGGCCAGCGGGCGGCCCAGTCCACCACAGCCCCCTCTGCAGCAGCCTCCAAACCCTCCAAGTTCGACCTTTCAGGGCCACCAAACGCTAGTGGGCAGCAGGATCTGCCATCCCCTCCCCCACTGGTGCACCATCACGTCGGACAGGTGGGTTTTGCAAAGTGTGGAGGGGCTACTCCCACCCCTTCAAGACTACTCCTTCATCCATGCCATCTCAGTACCATTGAATGTTGGAGGATCACCTGGCCCTTCTCCAACAGGAAGTTTCGGCACTCTTGGCCAAGGGTGCCATTGAGCGCGTTCCTGCCCCAGAAGTAGGTCGTGGTTGCTATTCCCATTACTTTCTGGTGCCCAAGAAGGACAAAGGCCTGCGTCCTATCTTGGATCTCAGGAACGTCAACCGCTTCCTCCGAAAGGAGAAGTTCGAGATGTTGACGCTCACTCAGGTGTTGTCTGCTCTTGACCCTGGAGACTGGATGGTAGCGTTGGACTTGCAGGATGCTTACTTTCACATCCTTGTCCTGCCCGCCCACTGGCGTTACCTGCAGTTCACAGTAGGCCACGAGCACTTTCAATTTACCGTGCTCCCGTTTGGCCTCACCAGCGCCCCTTGGGTGTTCACGAAAGTGATGGCGGTGGGCGCAGCTCATCTGCGCAGATCAGGGGTTCCAGTCTTCCCCCTATCTCGAAGACTGGCTGTTGAAGGCGGGCTCGCCCCAGGTTGTCATCTCCCACCTCCAGACTACGGCCGACCTCCTGCATTCGCTGGGGTTTTCCATCAACGTGCCGAAGTCACCCCTGACCCCCTCTCAGAAGCTCCTCTTCATCGGAGCGCTTCTGGACACGACGCAGTTTCATGTTTATCCTCCCGAACAGCAAGTCCGGGATATTCAGGCTATGATTTCGATCTTTCAGCCTCTATTTCGTATTTTGGTCAGGATGACCCTCAGGCTGCTGGGTCTGATGACCTCCTTTATCCTGCTGGTGGACCATGCCAGATGGCATATGCGGGTTCTGCAGTGGGACCTGAAGTTTCAGTGGGCACATCAGGGGAATCTGTCCGTTTGCGTCCAGATCTCGGAGTCCACTGCACACCAGTTGTAGTGGTGGCTCACAAACCAGGTTTGCGTCGGCACAGTGGTGACCGATGCATCACTTCTGGGATGGGTCAGCCACATGGGGGAGGCAGAGATCAGAGGCCTCTGGTCTCTGGCGGAGTCCGGGCTCCACATCAACCTTCTGGAGCTTCGGGCGATTCATCTTGCACTGAAAGCATTCCCTCCCTCTGTCTGGGGAAGAGTAGTGCAGGTGTTCACGGACAACACCACCGCCATGTGATACTGCAACAAACAAGGCGGGTGGGGTTGTGGACCCTATGTCAGGAGGCCCTCCGCCTCTGGACATGGCTGGAACATCAGGGCATATCTCTGGTGGTTCAACACCTGGCAGGTCCCCTGAACGCCAGGGTGGACAAACTCAGCCGCAGGTGCATGATGGATCACGAATGGCGTCTTCACTCGGAGGTGGTGCAAGGTCTCTTTCAGCCTTTGTTAGATCTATTCGCCACCGAAGAGAACGCGCAATGTCAGCAGTTCTGCGCGTTGGAATTTCCAAGGCGGCACTCGCTAGGTGGCACTTTTTGTCGCGAGTGGAGTTGCGGTCTTCTACACGCCTTTCCACCTCTACCACTTTTGCCCAGAGTACTGAAGAAGATCAAGTGCAACCGGGCCCAAGTCATTCTTGTGGCTCCGGATTGGGCGAGAAGAGTCTGGTATCCCGAGCAGCGCAACATGGCCATCGATCCTCAGATCCGACTGCCTCTTCAGGGGGATCTTCTCGGTCGCAGCAGCAGGGTACGGTCCTCCACCTGAACCTGTCCAGCCTCCACCTCCTTGCGTGTAGATTAAGCGGCGGCAGTTGACGTCTTTTGACCTGCCTCCCAAAGTCTGCGATGTTACCTTGGCAGCCGGGCGTCCCTCCACTAAGACGGTATACGCCTGCTAATGGAATAAATTTGTGTCATGGTGCACAGCAAAGGCTGTGGATCCCCTTTCCGCCCCTCTTTCTGAGGTTCTCTTGTTCCTCCTTTCTTTGGCCCAGAAGGGCTCTGCTCTGGGCCCTCTAAAGGGATACCTTTTGACCATTTTAGCCTTCCTTAGGCTTCCTGATCAGCCTTCTCTTTAGACTTCCCCTGTTGTAAATAGATTCCTTAAGGGCATTACTCATCTTTTTCCTCCTGTTCCCTTCGTAATGCCCCAGTGGGACTTGAACTTGGTTCTTACCTATCTTCTGTGCGCTCCCTTTGAGCCACTACATAACTCCTCTCAGGCTTCTCACTTTGAAAACTGCCTTCCTGGTGGCCATCACCTCTGCACGCAGGGTGAGTGAGCTACAAGCTCTTTCTTCCAAGCCTCTATTTCTGGCTGTCCATCCGGCAAGGTCGTCCTACGAACTAGACCTTCCTTTCTTCCAAAGGTGCATACTTCTTTCCACATTGGCCAAACCATCACTTTGCCCACCTTCTTTCTGCCTCCGCATCCCTCAAAAGAGGAAAAGAGGCTCCGCCATCTGGATCCAAAACGTGCGCTTTCCTTCTACTTTGATCGCACCAAACAATTCCGGGTGGACGACCAGCTCTTTGTTGATTACGTAGGCGCTAAGAAAGGTCGGGTCGTGCACAAACGGACCATCTCCCGTTTGGTCGTTCTGTGCATCAAAGCCTGCTATTCTTTGGCAAAGAAGGGACTGCGCGCCCATTCCACCAGGGCCACGGCAGCTACCACTGCTTTGGGACGAGGCAGCTAAGTGGGCATCATCACACGCTCAGTTAAAAAACACTACTACCTGGACAGGCAAGTCCGGAGAGACGGCTTCTTTGGCTGTTCTGTTCTCCAGGACTTTCTGGTGTGAACTTAGTTCGCAGACCCACCTCCGGGGTTGGTTTTGCTGGGGTATCTATTTTAAGGTAAGGAATCTATAGCTAACGGTTTATTTCAGATGAACAAGTTACTTACCTTCGGTAACCATATATCTGTAAGAAACATAGGTTGGTTATAGATTCCTCACCGCCCCACTCATCCTCCCCGTTCTGCGAACTGACTTCTAGGGTAAAGGACATCCTTTCAGGGCCCTAGTTTTGTGCACCAGTGGTCAGTGTCTTGCATGGCTCTGTGCTTCTGGCGTGTAAAGTCGTGTACATAACTGACGTCAGCACGTGAGGGGGGCATCTATGTAGCTACTGTGACGTCATCCCGGCGACCACGACACCGACGACGAACGCTGCGTCGACCGACGCCACCTTCCGACGCGCAGGGGTACTGTTACCGAAAAAAAACTTTCTGAATCCAGTCTGACACCTGGGGGTAATTCGAAGGTAAGGAATCTATAACTAATCTGTTTCTTACAGACATATCGTTACCGAAGGTAAGTAACTTGTTCTCCATTACCACTCTGAAATGTCTTCTAAACCACAATTTGTGTGTATACATTTACAAAGACATAAGATGTATTGAGACAGTTAAATTGCACCTTAACATAGTGGCTCTGTCAGTTTCTCTACCTTCAGGCAGCACCCCTCATCCCCTATTGTGTGGTTCATATAAGATTGCAACCTCTGTCGTTTTGGTACCTTTAGAAACCCAATATTGTGTATTATAAGATCATTGTCACACACAGAGTTTATCTAGCTGGAGGAGATGTGTTTCTTGGAGCAATAAAATGCCAGGGTCATGGAACGGTTACATAACTTAATAGTCTTCCTCTTACTCAAAGAGTAAAGACCTTTTATGTTAATGAAAAGAGATTGAGCGCATTTTGAATATTGCTCAAACCCCTAGCAGATATCTTTTGTCACAAGACGAAGTGCCCTCTTTCTCCTCTGTAATGTCGCCTCAGACACATGAAATAAAAGAGTTTTACTGTGACAACAGGAGAATTAGCCCAGCTGTCTGTCCTATCTCCTGATTATCTCCTGGAGGCAAGAGTTGACCATTTTTGTTGATACATCCTTGGGTCTGGCATTAGGGTACCTGACTGCCAATCCACTGTGTATGTATGGATTATGCCATAGTACAGGGGGAGAACCCTTTGCCCCTGGTGCCCCTTGGGTCTCTGTTGCAGCATGCACCTTTGCCCCTCCCACTCGATCAGCGGCATGCAGCCCCCTTAATGAATGTCCCCTGACACATTGTTCCAACTGGAACCCACAGACAGTCACCAAAGAGTAGAAGGGGTCCCCTTCTTAACATGTTAAACTTATTTTCTATGAAAGTGTCAGTATTGTCTCTGGGGACATTAAACATTTTGCCTGCTTTTCCTTACATTGGATGAAAACAAATATGCGTCAATTCAATATTGTTTGTTGGGGCCGTTGTTCAATATTTTCTTCAGGCTTGTTTGTCCCAAAAAATCCTGTGCTAATGTGCTCCCTTTTGGCAAGAAACCTGGAATTGTCCACACCATAGAAGTGCACTCTATTCAATATTTGTAAAGGAAAAGTACGGCGAGTTTCTGTTCTCCCACGAAGGCAGGCCGCTTTAGTTTAGATGCTGCTGATGCTGCTGTTCAATGATGTCACCATATCGGGAGTCACGCGCAGGTATTCCACCTCTACGGTGGCTAGAGTTGCACGGCTACAGTCCTTCACCTTGATGGCAAAGCGCAGCAATTGAGCTGTCGTTTGAAGGCTTTCCTCTTGTTAACCTCAACACAAACTAACTTCAAAACGTGGGCGTTGTCTTGCTATGAACAAAGCTCTATTTACAGTACGCCTACTGTACAAGGCAGAATGTGAAAATACAACTCCAGCACATTGTTTTATGATCATGCACACTAGGTCAATATGTGATTTAGGAGCTGAGCTGGATCTGTTGAACCAAGAGTCCACCGTGAATCCTAGCTCCCAAGCCTGACTTCATTTAGAGAGCCTTTGGAGATCCATTCAGCTCCTGCTGACCCAGGTCCATTGTTTATCAACACTGTGAGCGCCTAGACAGCAGCCTATAGAATATGCATTTATTGTTGCAGCTTCAGTTGAGCCATGATGTTCACTTATCTCAGGTGGGGGATGTTTCCTACTGCGGAACCATGCCTGTCTCCATTTTATTGAGACTCCATCATAAAACATACTTCTCAGCCTGTTGAATCTGTAGGGTTTTGAAGTTAGGTTTTTGGAGGGTTAACCCACTGAGGTGGATGAAAACAAACTGTTTGGGGGTAGGAGTTTGAGGCTCACTGAAAGGATGATACCTCTGATCGCAAACTCCTTTTTAGACATGCTCCTGCCCAGACAGTTGTGACCTGTTCGCATGCTGGCACCCTTCGGAACCTGTGCTTGTATCAGATTTTGTATTTAGTAGCTGGATTTGTATGGAATCTAAATTTTCCATCCCTTTAATCAATCTCCTGGTAGGTTTATATTTAGAGCGTGCTATTGCTTAGATGAGTTTCCGTTTGTGGCAATCACTTCTGTACAACATACAGTTTCTTCCCTGTCCCACGTCTCCATTGAATGAGATGATTAATTATGGTACCTTTGCAATTCGAGATAAGCATGTTTTTCTTGCATTATTGATTCATTATTGGCTCTTTTTCCACTAGGCTGGCAGCGATGCAGACCCCGCGGATTACACTCCGGGTCAGGATGTCCTAGACATTTGGTTTGACAGTGGAACTTCGTGGGCACATGTGATCGGAGGTAGGCAATGCGTACATCTTTTGAGGTTCGACTTGTGGATCCCGTTTGTCTGAGAAAGAAAAGTGAAGGAACAATGGTGGAGTGCAAGTGACATATTTTGTTTATGTTTTTAAGAGATTAACTCTGATAGGAGACACTAGGCCAGCTGCCAGAGTGCTGGCCTCTTTTGACATCTGTATTTATGTTTGGATTTGTGTGGTGGAATCAACCTGGGTGATGATTGTGCATAACAAAAACAATGTCTCAACAGGTAAATTTTAGAGGACCGTTAAATAAAGCACACACATCAAGTTGAAAAGAAAGACTCAAGGGTTTGGTGGGAAATGTGAAGAGCAATCTGTATTTAGAAAAAAGTATAAGCAAGGGAACAGTATCAGCACTGTTTCCAATAGATGTGGGCGTAACCCGAAAGAACTTGTGCACATGAGTCCCCGTGGGACATACGGTGAGTGGCGCAAGTGACTAGTGACACAGTGAGGAACGACGCAGAGCAAACACACTTAGCAATGTATACAAGGTACTTTCTGGGTCACGATTAACTTTAACAAGAGTTGTTTTACAAGGGATAGACCACTTTGTGAACAGTAGATTTGCGCCAAGGATTGCGCTGGAAGGTCATGTTCAGGACCAGGTTACTGTTAGTTTTCGTGCTGAACTCGATTTGAATCCAGGAAAACGAATAAGTGAATCCTGGAAGGGAGATAGGATCAAAGTGGGGAATTAAGGAGCACCACTGTCCGGTATTCTCCTCGACGTGAGTCCGAGTCAGGCAGATTCACGCCAAGGAGAATACCCTGCCGGATGAGGATTCCGACGAACCTCTTGCCTCCAAGTCACTGTCCCAGGATACCTTCCTTTTTTTACACCGCCAGACGCCTTCAACTTGATGCTAGGTCTGCATGCCCTCAACCCCTCAGGCAATTATTGTCAATCCCCATGCTGGAACAAAATAATACCCCCCCCCACCCCTAAAATGTAACACAAGTCGATGTTCTTCCAGCAGACTGATCAGCTCTCCAAAGCGCTTTGATCCTAGGTCCCTTCCAAGATTCACGTATTCTTTTTCCAGGATCCACATCGAGCTCAGCACAAAAACTAACATTAACCTGGTCCTGAAGATGACCTTAACTCATTAAAGGTCGAAACGCCGTTGACCTTCCAGCGCAATCCTTGGCGCAAATTTACTGTTAACGAAATTGTCTATCCCTTGTTAAAATTGTGTACCAGAAAGAACCTTGCATATATTGCTAAGTGTATTTGCTCTGCGCCACTCCTCGCTTTGTCACTTGTGCCGCTCACCGTATGTCCCACAAGCACTCGTGCACAAGTTCTTTCAGGTTACGCCCACATTTATTGTAAACAGTGCTGATACTGTTCCCTTGCTTATACTTTTTTCTAAATACAGATTGCTCTTTGCATCTCCCACCTAACCCATGAGCCTCTCTTTTCTTTCTTTGCAACTTGATGTGCATGCTTTATTTAACGGTCCTCTAAACATCAGCTTTGTATATTAGCACCATTTAAGGAAAGTGGCTTATGGGATGATGCTATTGTACTTTTGTAAGGCCAGGTATAATCTATCAGCGATGCCTATATGGCAAGCATTGATGCTTCTAAAAGGTTTACCACATCCAAGCTTGCAATGTCTTTTACCTGATCTGTTTGTCTTCGAGATTGGAAAAGCATATGAGTCATGCTGAATTTGTCAGCGTTCTTCCATATACCGGCCCGTGAAGTAGTTTGCAGTGACTGAGGTGTCTTGCATGGGTTAGAATGTACACAGGACCAATCCTTACTCCTGGCAGGAAACTACAGTACAAAAACGTAAGTGGTTCCCCTGGAAACTACAGTACAAAAAGTTAAGTGGTTCCCCTGGAATCATTTAGACATCCGATTTAGTGTACATCTGAGTGTCCTATGCATTCATGCCAACACTAATGGAGAACTTAATTCATATGACTTATGAAATACTGTGGATTAGTCATTGAGTAACAACTGAATATACTTACAGATAGGTAATAAACATATCCATTGTGTTTTTGTAATAGTCCAATAAAGTAGCTTTAATATTGTAAATGTTTAAGGTGCATACAAAAGTGCATATTTCTACAGGTACAGTGCACACAAAGTGATTAGGTGTATAAATACAACACAGTACAGATAGGTGGCCAGGCTGAATCTGATTTTCGGCCGAGCAACTGCTAATGGGTGTAAAATCAAATTGCTTCTGGATGTGATTGCTAGGTTCAGTCATGGATTAAAAAGTCAATGTTTCAACCTTGTTGGCAGATGCAACCACAGGTGTCATCAGGTCAAACAAGCATTGGCAAAGCCAATAGGTCTCGCCTTTGGGACTTTCTAATTAGCAAAGCAAATGGCTTTGACTTAATTAAAGACGAGACCTATTGCATTTTCAATGCTTGTTTAATTAAGGGTACTGTGCATTCTTGCATTTATTTACACAATCACTAAAACGTTAAAAAAATAATAATAATGTTGCACACAGAACAGGATTATTAGGGTGTATCCGACTAAAATACAAAGCGTTTTGCAAAATACGATCCAGGCCTGGTGGCACTGCGTCCCCTTGAGGTTATTTTTAAATATGAACTTTCAACTTAGCCTAAAAATGTTGCATGCCCTTGCCAGCTGGTCTGCTGTGTACCTTCCACTTTCCAAATGGATTTGGAGACGGGGAAACCTATATTGTGCTCTTGCACAATACAGAATAGCAGCTCCCCCACCCCCTTTTCCCCATCATATTTCATCCGAATAGAAATGGAAACTTTCACTTCCATTTCAGGCTGGTGATAATAAGGTGAAACCTTTGCCTCTACAGTGGTAACGTGTAACAAGCATTTGCAATGCAACAGGTCTCGCATTTTTTAAAGTTAGTTGTTGGCTTTGAAAATGAGCATGTTTTTTTCTTTTGCGGAGTATAAAGTGTATTTTAAGAATCTGGAGTAGAATGGGGGAGAATGGGGGAGGCACTGGAGATGAATGGGGGAGAAAGACGCTGAAGGCAGGTTAAGTAAAACCAAACAAAGCTATAATGGAGACATGAAGTGGAGCAAAACATTGGTGGAAACAATAATAATTATAGAGAAACAGAATAGAAGAAAATAGACTTTAAATACCGCCCTGGCTAAAACAAAGTGTTTATTTCAGCACCATGCATGGTATTAACGGAAATATTTGTAGCTCTGCTATTCTAAAAGCTTGCTTACTGTAACACTTACAAATGCGACCAGCTGAATGGCATCACGGCTGCAAGGAGGGGTCTATCAGTTTAATAAATTGAATAAAGCCAACCGATTAATACGACGTATTGTTGTTACTGATTGTAGAACTCCCTCATAATATAAAGCAGTACACAAAAATGAAGCATTCTTTTGTTCCCTGCAGTATCTGACTTAGTGGACAAGGTATCCCACGGCAGACACAACCGAATTCTGAAACCGAAAGTACACTTAACTGTACAAAACAAAGAGCAAAAAAAAATCGAAAGTACATTTAGAATTAGAACCAAACTGGGCATGCATGTACCTCCCTTGCCAGGTAACAAGCATCTGTTCTATCTCCTTTTGCCCTTTTTACAAACTGAATGTAAAATCATGTACACACTTTTGTGCCGCCATAAGTTCGGTACAGGGAAGAACGAGACCTAGGGCATTGGAAGCAAACTGCAGCCATTGTCCCGACTGCTTGGAAAGTGAAAGTGCGCATGGCGCACTGAATATAAGGAAAGCACGTCGTACCTGCCATGGGGCAAAACCCATTGAAGAAAATAGTGCTTACAGAGTAAATAACATAGAAGGTGTAACAACGAAGTAAAAGAGCAAGTGCTCATGGGAGGTTAGAAAATAAGACAAGGTGGTATTAAGGAGGGACTAACAAGCCGATTACCGAATCAGAAGCCAGCATTTACAAAGGACAAAGACACAAGCCAATGAAAAATATGGGCGGAGAGTGGGCATAGCTTCAAGTGCATACTCCAATACAGCATGCCTTACAGAGCAACCCATGCGCTGCCCAGGCTCAACCTAAAAACAGTTGTAAGACACACAACCACGAGAAGACAAACCCAAACGTTATGCATACATTTCATTTACAAAAACACATCACGCACTAGTTAATGACAATACAAACTAAAATACTAACATGGCTTTCATCATAAATATAATTATCTGAGGATAACTACATGCTGCAAGTGGGTACAATCATACTGGAAAAGGCAGACTCATGCAGATGGGTCTGGGAGAAAAATACCTGATCACAGGGACAAAGACTATGAGAAGGGGATTTAAAAAGGAGAAAGTGACTAACAAACATGAGACAATATTTTAGAGCACTCACTGGAGAATAAGACACCATTGTACACTGGAACACAAGACGCTGACAACTAGGACAGGAGTCGCATGCAGTACACTGGGACATTGAAAACTGACAGAATGGAGATGAGACACTGACATGTTCAATTAGGGAGACACTTGTGTGCATTAGGATGGCAAGACATTGAGTCATGTGGCAGACATTCACTTGCACTGGGGCACGGAAGTACTGACACCACCCTGGGTTAGGAACACTGACTACACTATATGGAGACAGCACACTATATGGAGACCCTGCTGTGACACTATTTCGTGCTTTTTTGTCCTAGCAAGCTCAAACTGGGCAATGAGACACTGGCACATTGAACTGACGGGTATCAAGGACAGCACTGTCTCAAGGAGACACTGTCACAGGGCATTTAACAGGCACGAGCACAGAACAGTGTGACACGAAGTATTAACAGGCAACAGTGAAATTGAACTGGGTCAGGAAGGGATTGGCTCATTCAGAGACCGTAGATAGCGACACAGGCGATGCTAACGGGCACTCATGTTGATATACCGACATGCTCTGGGGCAGGCAAAAACAGACAGTGATCGTAGGCAGACGCAAAGACACCCTGATGTACGGACAGGGGTAGGGAGGATGGAACAGGGGCCCAGTGACAGCGCACAGTAATGAGAAGTACTGACATGCTCAAGGGGAGAGGAGACATGCTCGGTGACTGTGAAACACTGACGCGCTTTGGGACCGAGACTCAGTTCTTTCTGCCACAGGGTATGCCAATGCCATGGAGACACAGAGGCAGGTGGCACTGAAATACACGCGGAGACAGACGGACAGTGACAGGCAATGGCACAAGGAAGCACCAATACCCTCACTGGAGAATGGAGACCCTTAAGCATACTTTTACAGGGAGACACTGGAACAGGACTAACAGGACACCGGGACAAGAGAAAAGTATGCACAGCGGCAGGAAGACACTGCGATAGGAGACGCTGGCAATGCAGTGTGATCAGGCAAAATGAACACGCACATTGGTACACGGGACTAGGACAGCACACAGGAATGGAGACACTAGGCAGGAGGTATTGGTAGTACACTGTGGCAGGGATTATGACAGCGCACTGTGTCATGCACACTTAGAAAGGACGCACCGACAGTACTCTGGCAAAGATACGATCATGTGCACTGGGATAGGGGGAATCACTGAAGCGGTAACACATTTCACTGATCACACGTTTGCAAGACCCAATTCCCATTCAGAGTCTTATGCAGTGGACTACAACCTGAATCTCAGAAATACTCCGCTTCACCCAGCTGCCTGCTGACAAATGCAGGGCTATAAATAATTGCTTAAGCAAAAAGACTCCCCATCATCGCCATGCTAAGATACGGAAGAAGCCATTAGCCCCTTGCACACAAACATAAGAAACTCCGGGGCGGCACGTGTTTAAACACTTAGAAAAACAAGAACTCCCATACTTGAACTCCACACTCACAGAAGCAATTGTTTTATTCACTTAGTGTCGGCAGTTCACACTAATAAATTCATATAGCCGATGCGTAGGATGTGTGAGTTGCAAAGAACGGAGGCCCTTGAGCAAATGAAAGAAGTCTTCACATCACAATGTATAAAGTCAAAACCATAAAGGTGTTTTCAGAATTTAGAATCATTACAGAAGCCAGAAAGTCATTAGATTAAAATCAGCATCAACAACTCATTTCATAAGTCAAAGAATAGTATTGAATAAGAGGACCAACATGTAGTCTGCCTCTAGTGTTGAGCTCGGACTCTGCAAGTTGTTTATCTCGAGGGAGTCTTTTTACTGCTGGTATGACTAGGAGTCTCCATCTCCTCGAGGCACATGGACATGTCCAAAGGCTCCTTTGTTAGACTGATTTTTTTCCACCATCAGGTTCGGATGCACTGTATTTCTTCGCGGCCTATGTACGCATAGTGATACGGAACGGCCTCTACACCTTGGACACGAGTTCAACGAATCATCGGTGACTAGCGGTGCCGAGTTCTTCAGATGTCGCAAGACTTCTGCTGTCTACTTCATATATACAAACTCCCTTCCAGGACCCATCAGGAATGTTAGACTCTAGATAATGGAGGTAAAAAAGACAGTCTCTTCCGTAAGTTCCCTCAATGTGGGGCTAAATACGTGTGCTCAGACACATATGACGTCTGAAATCTCTGCCTGTCACCGGGACACAAGGAACAGCACTGCGTAGCCTGCAGCCTTTTCAAAAACAAAAAGACACTTCGGACCAAACGAGACTGCCGGTGAGCCCATAATATGAAGATGGCGGCGAAAGCAGAATTTTCACCAGAAGAACAACATCATCATCAACCCTTCGGAGAAGATGGAGAAGGTGATGTGATAGAGGGCATCATCATCGCCAGTTTCCACTATGTTGACTGATGAATCCAGAGTAAGATGAAGATTCTGCCTTGCTGATCATGGAAACGACACAAGAACAGAGAACATAGGGGTTGAGGCCCAAGATGAAGACAACGCCAAGAGCCGTGAGTACCCACCACACATACATAAAGTAATCACCCAGCCCTCCCAACATCGCCTTAGTGTGCTACAACCTTCAAGTTTTGGTTGACACTGCAAGTGTACCTTAGTCCGAGACCGGACGAGTCACTACTCGATCCTAATCGGGCTACATGCCATAAGAACAGGCACGGAGCCCACAAACACCGCTCCTGATACCCAGACTTACCACAAACAGCACAGTGATGCCATAAGCAAACTGCCAAAGGCTATTACTGGGGAGGGTTTAAACAGTGAGGAAAAGGTAGAGGAACACCTGCAAGGGGAGCCTTTCCCTCTGAGCAGTGACTTACCTTCCATTTCCCCCGATCATACAACATCTGTCGGGGTAAGGCTACAACAGTTCCACCAGTTGTGGCCAGAAGTATTATCCAATCAGTGGGTGCTGAACATTATCCGCAAAAGATATTGGCTAGAACTAAGAACCCACCTACCAAACACTCCTCCTCGCAAACAAACCGTCAGCATATACACCTTCTCAAGGAAGGAGTAACGGCTCTGCTGCAAAAGGGACCATAGATCCTGTACCACAGTCACCAAGGCAAGGTATCTGTGTGGTTTCACCCATGGGTGTACTCCCTATATGTTTTAACATTCAGAAAAGATGGGATGCTAAGACCAATACATGTGCCCTCCCACCTCCCTGGCAGATATAAGATGGCATTAGATGTACACATATAAAACAACATATATATTAACGTATTACACGCATGTTCAACAGCAACTACTATTAAGACTGCACCCTCAATCGGCAACCGCCAACATGGCAGGGGAAAAAATGAACAGTCTAATAAAGGGCCACTGGACGTGCACATTCTTTCGAATAGGTGGACTCTCGACATCACACCAGCAGTAAAAAGACTCCCTCGTGAAAAACAACTTGCAAAGTTCGAGCCCAACACTAGACTACAGGAGTGTTCATAGCATATGAATCTGCTGCACTACACGCTATGAATAGATGCTTACAGGATAAGTAACATACTCCTTATATAGTTAGGAAACAGTCTGATGCAGGGACTGCTCGGTTATAGTCTTATTAATGTCTGGCACACAATTCAGAAAGGGCACATTTTATAGTTTCAGAGGAGTGGAAAACAACGCACTCAACTTGTCTTGTAGTGTCATAGGATTAGACTAACAAAGATATATGCCCTAAACCAATTAACTTTGTGGAAATTGTTCTACATGAAATAATCATAGATAAATGTTAAATATCCTTTACCTTACAAACACGGAAAATGACATTGCACTATTGAGGCATATCTAACAATAGGCCAAACATTTTAGAATGAATGAAATATCCATTTGAATGAAAATGCAGTTGTGGGTTTGGCAACAGCAGCATTGAATATTGCAACATACGAGACCATCCGACAAGGCTTCCTCCTCAGGCACACAGATAAATTAATACATTTTATTCAGTAGAAGAAAACACCACCATGGAATGAATTCCATTTTGATTATTTTATAAAAAAGGAAAAACGGAGAGGAGAAGCATGCATTTAGGGAACTTGTTCTTTCAATTTGAAAATTCACATTTTCTTCAGCAACTTTAAAATGGTTGTCAGTGCAAAGGCAGAGTACTTTAAATTTGTGACCATGTTATGCCAAGAAAAACACATAAATAAACATTGTTTTGTAATTAATAAACCACTTTCATATGAGCATACCTTCTTATCTTACCATTCTCCCAGCATTACACCCACAAAGACCTAACATACATTTTTTGATCCTAAAGTGATTGTAATGCCATGATTGTTACTTGAGTTTAGACAGATGCATGAAAAATATTAATACATTTCATTAAATTCTGTTTTAGATAGGATTGCTTTCAGGGTTTTTGCCTAACCTGCTATCATAACTATTGTGTCACTGTGAATGCATTCCAAATCTATGAGACTTCAGCTGAAGTTTGTCCTCTATGTCCTGTGGCAGTCATTTGACTTTAATAAATAAATAAAATAGAATTGTTTTTATGAAAGTTTTCAGGCATTGCAGAGTACAACAAAAAGAAACAAGCATTTCCAATGCAATAGGTCTCGCATTATTAAAGTTTGAGCTATTGGTGTTGCATTATTTAACAATAAATTGATAGTCCAGTTGTCATTCTCGGAAGCTGTACTCTTAGCACAGTGGGCAGCTAAGGGTTGAAACGGACCTATATTTGGTTGGTTCGGGTTACTTTGATTTTCCAATTGTTAGTGATATTATGTGTAGTGCATGTAGTAGACACTATCCAAAACTTAGAAAAGCTGCATAGGCCATTACTATGTTTTAAAAACATGTAGGGCTCCCAAGTCTTTGTAGATGTTCAGCATGCCCATGAGCACACTAAGAATATATTTCAGATCTTGGTGCTACTGCTATTCAAAATGTTAAAGGGCACCAGTGAAGAACAGGTAAAGGGCAGCCGGATTGTAGTGTGCGGGTTCACACAAGCACATATACACACAAGCACAACCACTTTTACGAAAGCAAGCTTCCTTTATATACACAAAATCGTTATCCTAGAAGGCGAGACTGACCGAAGGGGGTGAGGTGGAGAGAGTCAAGGTTGAAACTGATAGAAAGAGGACATTGTGAAGCAGAGAGAAGGAAGGGTTATAGGTACAAAAGAAAGAGGAGGGAGGGTGAGACAAAGAGGGAGGATAGAAAGAGAGGATGGTGAGGTGGAGAGCGGGATGCTGGTGAGGTAGAGACTGAGAGGCGGGAGGAGAAGAGTGGAGTTAGATAAAGAATGCGGTGGAGGCGCAGAGCATGCAGAGGTGGAGCGAGTGAAGCAGAAAGAGGGAGGTGAGAGAAGAGTGTGGGTCAAAGAATAGAAGCCAAGGAAAGGAGAGATGTGGAGAAATAGGAGGGTGAGGCAGAAAAAGTGGAAAGTGAAATGAAAAGAGGGTGAGGTGGAGAGAAATGGGTGAGGTGGAGAGAAAGGATCATGTTGCACAGAAAGCAGAAGAGATTAAGCACATAGATACAAATCCCATGACAGGCAGAATTTAAACTAAATGTGCATGACCTCAGCAGTCGGATTTGTATCTATGTGCTTAATCTCTATGCGGCTTAGCCCACCACCTTTCCTCCCTACAAAACCCAACCAGGATACCTGGGAGATGCTAAGCAACTTCATTCATCTTTACTGCTGCTTTTCTTGGCTCTCCCAGATTACAAATCCTGGAGCCAAGCCTGCAAATGGTCCATTTCTTTATTTTCATGATATAGACCTCTTCTGTTTTTCAACCGCCAACCTAAGTATGCAGGAACGCAATAGACTTGTACTTGTAAGGTAAAAGTGAAAATACAGGTCGAGAATGGATAATCATCACCTTCGGGTTAAAAAATAAAAACAGTCTAAAAGTAACCTTCATATCAGACTACTGGACTGAGGGCACCCGTATTTACAGCACGTGGTAAGGCTTAGAACAGCTACGCTCATTAAACCTGACCAGTAGTTAATTATTTTCTGCCTGAGGCAAAAGCATGCTTCCATACGTCATCAAACAGCGACATAACAAGAAGGAAAAGAGTCAAACCCAGCGTTCTTAGCCTTTGTCTCTATGCCGCGTCTAGTCTAACTCGTTAATACCTGCAGGGCCAGGAGTCCTCGGCCGGTCTTCCTGTCTCACCCATATACACGGTACACCGTTCCTTTTCGAACTTCTCCGTGTTAGTTGAAGTGCGCTCAGTGGAAACAGAAGACAGACTTGCCATCATAACAAATCTGGGACGATTTTGGAATGGTACATCCAGCGCGAAAATAGCAATAGTAGCCCAACATAATCCATCACCCCTTTTGCGACAAAGCGCAAACAACTTACAACTACAAGACTTACTCCTAAGGTGTTTCTGACAAATCATTGAAGTTCTTGTCACACTGCCGTTCTTTCACAAAAAAAGAGAGCATTACAATCGATAGAGGCTACCATGTCATAATCTTTACATTTGTTAAAATTACTTCTGTGTTGTTGCTTTAAATTAATTAAAATTAGAAAAACTGTATGATATATCGTCACTGTTTTTGAATCGTTGCGAACGAGAAGACTGTAAAGCAATGGCAACAAGCAAATGTAGCTGCAGTAACCGCATAAAAGCTTACCAGTGCCTTTAAATATAACCATTTAACACACCCATGTCACCCACGTGACAATAACCCAATGGCTGCCTTCCTCTACAAACATACAGCATATATACAGCTCAAATCATGAACCCCCATCGCGCCACTCTTCTCAGTCGAGGATGAACATTAAAAAAAACAAGCTGTTTATTTCGATCCTAAACATTCGGATATTTGATACAGTTACACCCAACACTCAAAGTTTACAAATGCTACATTTTCCTCCCCCTAATTAAACCCTCGACAGGAAAGCCTGAAACTGACACACAAAAAAAAAACCACGCCTGCGAGTGGTGCGCGCGTGCACGCGCCACAGCGAGCCATATGTCTTCAATTATCGCGCCCATGTCTGGGCACGATAATTGAAACCACATGGGCTTTGGTGCGCGTAACAGACACCAATAGGCCATGGGCGGAGCAATGCGCCCGCCTTTGGCCTATTGCGTGCTCTGTTTAAAAAAAAAACACGCAATCAAAGCCCAATAGCGGAACCCAAAAAGCAAAGCACACGCACAAGCTCTACGCGATTCAAGGGTCCGTTTTCAAACCCCAGACAAAAGGGCTCTCGCCTGCACGTGCAGTGCTGCGCTCTGCAACACAGGGCGCGAGCCCTAAAAAGCCAGTCTCATGCTTAAATTCAATTATACATGTGACCTAGCAAGTTCCAATTACCATGCTATGTTAGTGCATTGTTATACAATATGACCATTTTCGTAGTGCATCACCAGTATATACGAACTGCAAATATATGACCTCCACAGCACAGAGTGTGCTTATGAGCGTAGCATATCAAGAGGTCTTCGGCGCAGGGCCAGAGTGCGCACCGTCAAGCAATGCTTCCCTTTCGTGATGTAGATTGCATGCAGTAAAGGTGGAGGAATAGACTCTGCCCCCCCACCCGCCCAGCATCCTCTCATTTCTCGCGCTTACCTCCGTGCACTTAGGGCACTAGTCTGAAGGGTGACATCCGATTTGATCTCAGTGGTTGCCAAATGTTTTTATGCCTGGATTTATGTGGCAGAAGAAAGGCATGTATGTCGCTTGTGCTGTCACAATTGGCTAAATCTTGCATCCAACGCTAGACTATGGGGGAAGTTGCGGCTCCCCAGTACATAGATACCTGTCCCTTAGCCAGCAGTAACACAATGGCAGTGTAGCGCCAGATGCCCTTCGGCAGTGGTTGGATGTAGCCCAGTAGAGCCATCAGCGGATCAGGATCCAACTCGGTCTCCACCATCCGTGACAGGACCCGAAACAGCTCCTCCCAGTATGCCAGCACTGGTGCACAGTTCCAGGCTAAATGCATGAAATCAGCCTGATCCGACGCACATCTTGGACAGGTGTGGGGCTTGGTGGGTTCAACTTTTGACACTAAGTATGGAGTGGAGTACAAATGATGTAGCTATGTAAAATGCAATAATTTGTGTCAGTGATTATTCAAGACCAACTTTGTCTGCTGACAACAACAGAACCATATCCTGTCCAGCAATTGCATTCCCAAATCTCTCTCCCAGGCCACCCTCAACCCCCTGTCCACGATTGGCCTCATATTGGATGCGGTGCGGTGAGAGTCTGGACTCTAAGTGTGTGGCTTCAGGAGTCGTAATAACCATTGCTAGTAGAGGGAGTTCGGGAGGTACGAGGGTTGCGGTAGCAAACTTGCCGTACAGTGTGCTGATTAGCCTACGTAAAATGAACCTATCCATTTGTGTGACATTGTGTCCCTCCATAAGGGATGTAACTGTGCACAATCCTGCCTCATCAAACACATCCCCCAATTTGTGGATATGACCAGTAGATAAGGTTCTCTTGGTAAGCGATGCAATTGTAACTAGTAGCCATGGGTTGTTCGATATCGGAATGTATGGGCAGTACAGGTGTTCATAGCCAAGGTACCGTTGAAGCTTGGCCCATGCCCAACATGTGGTTGCAATAGTTTGTATGTCAGTGCTACTTCTGGGAAGCCCGCGCTGTAAGTGTGTATCTAGGCGATAAGGGTGGATCTGTGAACTTTCAGGCTTGAGGAATTGCAGTCTTGCGTCATGATGATACCAATGGTAAGAAAAAATGTACTTGCGCTACTAGATAATAGAGATAGAAATCCGATACTCCAAATCACCTGCGCTCATAGAGTAAAGTTAAAGCAGCCCATCCGCTCCTAGGATGCCCACCCGCCCATATCAGTCGTGTGAGCATACTATGAAGGTTATCGAAAAAAGCATTGGTGAGCACGATTTGCATGTTTAAGAACAAGTATAAACAAGCATTTGCAATGCAATGGGTCTCATATTTTTTTAGAGCCATTTGCGTTGTAATGGAAATGTTTTTTAATTTCATGTTTTGGAGTGAAGTGAATGTATGTGATGGCAATTTTATGTATTACAAAAGATCGAAAAAGAAGCGCGTTGATGGTTAGATGTGGTGTATGGGGCATGTGAGCCGCTATGTGCGCTATGTAAATATATTGTGAATACTGGTCCAGAGTGAGGTGATATGCTGTGCAAAATAATGATGGAATAGGGTGCGATCAGTGGCTGAGAATAATTCAAGCATTCCATCGATCACTTTTTTGTATACGTCAGTAACAGATTTGAGTCAAATCATAACATAGTTTACACGGTTACTGTAGCTGCTGCAGAGCACAGGAGGTAATCTTTAGTGCAGAAGTTCTTCTCTTTGTTAGATAGCTTGGTAGGTTAATGTATACCTATGTTAGTTGAAAATTAGAGGTTCCCACTTTGATAAAGTAGGTGAAAGGTTTGTGCACCCGCTGTGAACAGCAGCATGTAACTTGCAAGTCATATGTTTAAATCTTTGCTGGTGGCAATTCGTTTGCCTTCCTCATCAGTTCATAACATAATTTCCTATAATTTGTGTAATAATTTAAAACAATGTGCAGTGCCAAAACGCAATACAGTTTGCATTATGCTATTTGAATGATCTTTATAAATGTATTGACAAACTAGTCCAACATACCTTACACACACAGTGTTTACATTTGCTACAGACATGTAGTGCTTGTATGTAATTGAATATAAATAATTTCCACTGACTGCACCTGCTTCTTCTGTCCTGGTACATTTTTCTGGAAGGAGGATACACTCTAATGGTTTTCACATACAGCATCAAAATAATGTTTTTCATACTGCAAACACATTAGCAATCCTTTAGGATAAACAATAATGATATGTTTCTTTGTTTTTACATGCCTAATTCTGTCTTCCAGCATAATGTTTCTTCTGTGATCCTGAGCACGCCTGATTAAAGCTAAGCAGTCTCTTTCACTGAAGCATGGCTTGTATTTAATTTCTGCAGAAACAACACAACCATAAATGACCAGAGCATTGCTGCGTCTAAATCTTATGAGGATGAAGGTTAGCCTGCACGGTGACTTTAATAACTGACACAAACACTGCTGTTGTGCTGTCACAAGTTTATTCGTTAGCCAGGTTAGGTTTAACATAAGCAGCCCTGGTATCAACCAAGCGATCTCGGAGCGGAGGGGGCGGGCAAACAAGGCACAGGGAGGCAATCCCAACATAAATTAAAGATCAGCGTCCCGACAGCGATCTCAGAGGAATGGTGGGAGCAGGCAAACAAGACGCACTAAACACGCCTAACATAAACTAAAGAACAGCATCCCGTGATCTGCGAGTGGCAGCGCTGCGTTGAAGCAAGCAGTACCCTCCTCTCCCTGCACACAGTTCACCTCCTTGTGCATCTCGGCCCGCTTGCGCTCCTTTCCCTTTAGGTCTGGCTAAATTTGGAGATGCAGAAACTCTGCCACCGCTGCTTCCCCCATCTCCTGCTTGGGAGCCTCGCTGTGAACTGTGCGTAGAGTGAAAAAAAAAAAGCAGCGATCTCAGAGCGGAGGGGGCGGGCAAACAAGGCACAGGGAGACAATCCTAACATAAATTAAATAACAGCGTACCAACAGCGATCTCAGAGGGGTGGTGGGGACGGGCAAACAAGGCTCAGAAAACACACCTAACATAAATTTGGGGCTTTCAGGAACTTTCAGCTTGACATCATGGCTAAAAGACATTTACATTGACAAAGCCAATAGCTTGGGCAATGCCGTGACCATTTGGCTTTGCCAATGCGGGTTTTATGTTGATAATATTACTTGTGAAAACAGCTGCACCATCAAGCCAGATCTAAAAAGAATGTAGAAAAGTTTACACAAAATCATATTTGAGTACAAGCTCTTGGCCCTATGAAAATCTAAAAACTGACATGGGTGATTCTATCATATAATAATGATTGGCCGGCCCCTTGTCAGAAGGTTGGTCTAATGTGCTACATGAACACACTTTAAAAGCAACGGAATGACGGGAAGTTTGTGGCCTAAAAGCAATCCATGTTATTTCTAACCCACACCGTGATATGAGTGCTGTCTCTGCAAGCAACCCAGCACATGGGTATTTCTGTGTGTAGCCCAGCAATGATACGAGGAGTAGAGAGGCTGTACCTGCTGAGAAGCCAATTCCTGGTCGCTTTCATATACCGCTTTGTCACAGCCTATGCGTGAGCCCCAGGACCTGTCCATGGCTCGCAAGTGCACTGCAGAATAAGCAAGGCCAATCCCCATCTCGTTCTTTCAGGATCCCACCCTCCCCCAGTTAAAGCATTTCAGTTGTCACGCTCATCAACACCACTTCCTGCATTGTGACGTTGGCACCAATATGGATGACATGTTAAAGTCAGGCAAAGTTGTTACTGTTTTCTAACGCCAACATCAACAATGTCATGTTTGTCTTTTACAGCTAGTATTATGAGCCATTCCCACCTCTATCTCTTTGCGGTGCTTGATCCAGCCTTTCAGAACATGCGCCAATAGTTTATAACTGGACACGTATGCTAAGTTTAAACATTCATCGCACTTAAAACATCCACTTGGTCTTCGCGCAGCCGTAGGTACGGGAAAGCTGTTAAAAAGAAAAATATTTGCAATGCAATAGGTCTCACATTTAAATGCGAGACTTATGGCACTGGAAAGAAGTGGCCGCCTTTGTCCCGGCTGTTTGAAAAGAGAAAGCTCATATGGCACGCTGAATGTAAGCAAAGCACGTCGTCCCTACAGTAAGAGAAACTCAAAGAAAATGGTGCTTACAGACTGATTAACACGTACTGTGTAACAAGCGAAGTAAAAGGGCCAGTAGCCATGGGAGGTTACAAATGAAGACAGGGCGGTACTAAGGAGGGACTAACAAGCCGATTACTGAATAAGAAGCCTGCATTTACAAAGGACAAAGACAGAGGCCCATGACAAATGAGCGGAGAGTGGACGGGGCTTCTATTCCATACTCCAGTACAGTAAGTTTCGCAAAGCAGAGCATGTGCGCTGACTTTAGACTCGACCTAAAAATGGGGGAGCAGCACCATCTTTATTATCACAATCCTACCGGCCATGGACAGGGGCAGTTTTATCCATTTGTCAATTAATGTGATTACTTCAGAGCTAGAACGGTGTAAGTAAACCCCCAAATATTTGGGGGTTCAGCCCACCATTTGAGAGGGAATTCGAGAGTAATCTGGATTGTAGCATATGTTAATGGGAAGATTTCAGACTTGGACTAGTTAATTGACAACCCAGACAATGCCCCGCAACGGATCACCTCTCTCAGTGCTGGGGCCAGGTTGATTTCCAGGTTCCTGAGAAATAGCATAACATCGTCTGCATATAATGATGCCAACAGTGGACCGAGCTGGAATTGGAGCCCTTTCACCAAATGCTTCTTGCAACTGGCGAACAAGTGGTTCCATGGCAATAATAATAGCGGGGATAACGGGCATCCCTGCCGTGTAACCCGGGTCAGCAGGAACTGCTCCGTTATGGTACCATTTAGTTTTAAGCACTCTATGTAATTTTTATACAGGGGTTGAACTAGGTCACAGAAATCCTTAGGGCAGCAAAGTTTGCTAAAGGTGGCGAGAAGAAAAGACCATTCTAGCGAATCAAACGCTTTTTCAGTATCTAATAGGACTGCAACTGCCTGAAGCTCATGATTGATCTGGTTGATTACTGCGAATATAGTTCGCAAGTTTACTGATGTGGAGCGATTTGGTATAAAGCCTGACTGCAGTGGAGATATATTCGCATTCATTAGTAGGGACAAGCGAGTAGCCAGGACTTTGGCTAAAATGTTGTAGTCATGGTTTAATAAAGACAACGGGCGATAGGATGTGCAGGATTCTGTGGTTTGCCAGGTTTTAACAGGAGGGTTATGACCGCTTCTCGTATTGTTGGGGGGAGGATACCATCAGTCAAGGCTTCTGCGTAGACCTCAAGGAGGCGTGGGGTCAATTCAGTTTTATATGCTTTGTAAAAGGCTCCGGTGCGGCCGTCCAGAACGGGGGCACTGGTTCCATTTAGGTAGTCTATTGCTTGAACAATCTCATATCATGTGATAGGCGCATCTAAGAATTGTTGCTGTTCTGTTTCTAGCCAGATCATTGCAATCTCCGCTAGGTAGTTAGCAATGGTTTCCGCAGAAGCGGAGCACTTAGACGTGTATAACTGGGTGTAATGATCCGTAAATGTGTGCGCTATATATTCTGAGACGATGGTTTCGTCTTCTAATTGCAGAGACGGGATCAGTGCTGCTTGATATGGCGGACTTAGAGTAATGGCCAGGGTGCGACCAGGTCTCTCCCCCTCCCCATAGGCTTGCGCCTGTAAATTAACGATGAGCGAGAGCTTGGAATCCCTGCATTAGTATAGCCCTTCTACGTAAATGAGTCATATGGTCCCTTGTGAGCATCTCCACCCGTGCCAGGTCCTACCATATTGATCTAAGCACCCCTGAGTGTTTCACTATGCATACCCCTCTTATGTTTGTTTGAATGCGTCCCATAATGATGAGTACTTCTGCACCGTGCGCTTATTATGCTGGAAATACTCCATGATTGCGTCACGCACTTCACTTCTGAAGACCTAGTCTAGTAATGCGTTCGTAGGAAAGTGCTCGGGTCCTCGTGCCAGCTAGCCCTCGGGCATCTGTAAATTGAGTTGTACAAGAGTGTGGTCTGACAGAGTTCTGGGGAGGTGTACAATTTCGTCTAATGCTAACGATAAATTAGGCGGGAGGTACTAGTGGTCAATATGGGACCAGGTTCCATGCGGTGCAGAGTAAAAGGAATATTCCTTAACGCTTGGATATTTGAGTGTGGCTTTGTTGTAGGGCCCAGGCCTGTAGTGTCAAGCAGCGGGTTCGGGGAGAGTTTAAAGTTTCCACCCATGAGCACAATGGGAGTGCGTAGTCAAGTGAGGTGCGCAGATATGCACAAGAATACTTATGGGGAGTCTGTGTTTGGCGCATAAATGTTTACTAACAGTAGAGGAGTAGTAGCCAGTGTGCCTGCCACTATTAGATAATGACCCCCAGGGTCAGCGATCATTGTTAAAGGTATAGACCTATGTCCTAGGATAAACGCCCCCGGAATACATACTTTAGTTTGCAAAAAAATCGGTTTGAGCTGTCCCAAACATAAGTTAAGTGGGGCGTTGTCTCTGGGGCACAGTGGGTCTCCTGGAGGAACGTGACCTGCACTCCATTTCTGGTTAAATAGTCGACCCTTCCGAGGATTAGAGACTCCCCGAATATTCCAGGTAATGCATTTCAGTGAGCGCTGCTCTATGGTTTTAGTAGAAACACACCTGGATGGCGGGAGCTAGTGTGCCGGGAGGCCAAGTATGCACAGATTGCCCTCCCAAAGTGAGGCAACCTTGCGCATAACGCATCATCTATATGTCATGGAGATATAAAAAACAGTTGAATAACAGAAGAAAACAGATAGAGAACAACAAAACAGTGCAATAGCCCCTATTCCCCCCCATCCCCCTTCGGCAGCGTAACAGATACTTCCAGAGGATCCCATTAAACATACCCCTATTAAAGAACAAAAACAATTTGTAGGAGTCATCCTTGGGGCGAGGCAACACTCGGAGGGAAGCACCTATTGACCATGGTTATGCATCAATTAGTAATGGCCTCAAGTTTAGTGAGTTCAAAGTGCTCACGCGTACTTCAATGCCGTCAACAGTACAAAATCGTGGGTACACCCATCTGGTGAAGTGCGTCCTCACGCTTCCACTAGCCCAGTGAGAAAACAAAGAGGTTGGACATTAATTCTCAACAACCCTAAGTAATGTGGGTCAATCCATTCCCGGCTGCCACTGGCCGTAGAGCAGTGCTATGTGGTTGATGAGTGAGCAGAGGCAGAATCGCCAGTCGCCACGTTCATGGTAGTAAATTCAGTTCGATGCCTCTTGCAAACTTGGGCAGCCTCATGTGCTGTTTCAAATATTTTCACCTTGCCTTTGTATTGTATGCACAGTTTCGCTGGGTATATCATTGAATGTTTCACAGTGGTTTTTCTTAAGATTTTCTTGACCTCTGTGAATTTGCGCCGCGGTTCCTGCACAATTGGGTGTATTCTGGCTAGATCGCTAATGCCATACCTTGGTACTGCAGTGAGCCTTTCTCTCGAACGAGCCTCAGTGCAGTGTCACAATCCTGATAATTGATTCATTTGGCGATTATTATCGGGGGGATGGGCGCAAGGGACCGGCCTCAGTCCGAGGGTTCTGTGCGCCCTCTCTATAGCAAACGTGGTTGTGAAGACCTCTCTACCGAATAAGTCAGCGAGGATTCGCTCCACATAACCGCTCATGCACCCCGTGTTGGTGGTCTCTGGAACTCCTGATATGCGTAAATTGTTCCTGGATGATCTCACCTCTAAGTCTTCAGCTTTTGCCACTGTTTGTTTAAGCTGCTTCTCCAGTTTATCTAGCCGTTTGGAGCTGGAGGAGCCTGCATCCTCCATATCAGAAATGAGATGTTCAGCTGCGTTTAGCCACTCCACTTGCTGTTAAAGACGCTGGTGCATGCTCTCCAGCTTAGCAGTTCGGCAAGTATCACTATAGTTCCCTCAGCTGCTGCTGTGTCTGCGCATGTTGTGCGTGTGTCAGTGTCCTCACTCGACTCATCTCCCCCTGTCTAGGGGTCTTAGACAAGCCAAACGACAAAGGGCGCTGGCGAGTATCTTTGTGCCCCATCACGGCAATTACCCACACCAGGGGCCTTGGCTAGAGCTTTAGTAGTCAGGCAGACCTTGGTATTCCGCCAATGTGTAATGTGGCTTCCCCTATAATGGGGCTATACCCTGTTCAGTAGGCACCTGTGCCATCACAAATTATTCTTAGTGACGTTGTGGTGCCTTGTGAAAAGGAGAGGAAATGAACTCACGCGAGTACCCAGCCGGGTTCTCACAAGATGAACTGATTTTCCTTTGATGTCTAGGGTCTTGCTAACTGCATCACTAACGAACCCAGATCCAGGGAGTGAGCAGCGTTATCCGCGGAGATTCGTCCGCCCGCATTACATACTATATATTGAACTATTCCACCATGACTTCACATACTGTGCACATGAGGCAATACTGAAGAAAGTCTGCACATCGCAGCGTTAGCAAGACCCTAGACATCAAAGGAAAATCACAGTTCATCTCGTGCGAACCCGGCTGGGTACTCGCGTGAGTTCATTTCCTCTCCTTTTCACTTTTTCACAAGGCACCACAACGTCACTAAGAATAATTTCATAACTCAGATGTCCCTGTATTGACAGTCCTGAAGAGACCCTACATTTGCAGAAGGGTCGAAACGCCGTCGACCAGTGTATAGGACGGACCATTGCCCAGTCTGCATCATTGTATATGTGGACTGTCTTTAAATTGTATCCAATTGGCCGTTCTACATAATTTTATGGAAACCTTGTATCATGAAATTTGTTTCACAATGTACAGTCACTTTTTGGTTCCATGTTTCACTTGGGGACACTACGCACAAGTTTTGTGGTTTTGATTTAATGAAGTGTATATACTGAGTGCTGTCTTTCATAAATAATTAATTGAATGTACTGTGTAGAGAATTTATTTTGCCCCCTGACACTATAGTCCTTACAGTGTTATTGCGATTGTGCAGTATTATCATTTATATTAATTCCTTATTATCCACTGGAACCTTTGTCTTTTTACATTACGTAATACCCTGGTTCCTTGTGAGTAGGGTTCCCCTGTTGTTAGTAGCGCGTGTGTATGCAGGCATGACAGTATCTGGGTTCCTTATTTGCCAGGCAACGGAGCGTGGCGGTCTTTAAACGGCGCGCGGCGGTCTTTCACCACCGCCGAAACCAGGGCCCGAGGTGTTGCCCCCAGGGCTCAGGGGGACAACCCGTGCTCAAAGTACATCCGGGGGGCCTCACCTCGGGCCTACGACGCCATCCAGAATTCTTCACATTACAGATGGACCCCACCTGCGCTACGGAGCGAACAGCACTCATCGCAGCTCCCCAGCTTGATTTCTTGGCAGGCCCTGCCACACCCAGCGGGGGACGGAGGCGGATGCAGAGCACGATCAGGGCCCGACTCACCAGTACTTCAGGTCTTTAGTTCCCAGCGCGGAGGCATCCGGGTGCCATCCACCATGCCTCTCCCTGCAGCAGTCAGCATGTGCCGCGTCGCAGGCCTTCGAGCCAATGGGATTCGATTCTTGCACAGCCGGCAGCAGCGATCGCAGGCTCGCCCGCAGCCCCTGTCACTGCAGGGTCTCAGAGGACCGTGCCAGGATGCAACCGCTGCCGGTCACGCCTCCACTTCTCTTGGCTCCGCGTGACCCCCGCCAGTATCAGTTACTTGCCAGGGTGTCCTCAATCACTGGTGTGATGAAGGAATTTGAAGATGTTGTGGCGATGCAAGGCCTTCAGATGTCTGTGCGATCTTCAGAGCTTCAGGCTCAAGCGGCCATTTTGGTCCTAGGCCAGGCCACGCCCCTGGTTAGTCATTTAACTTTTTAAGTAAGAAAATAACTTAAACACTTCTTTTCCCTCGTTCTTTTCTGAAGAGCTTCAGTAATATAAATCTCTTTTCCTCTAACAGTTTTATCTAGTCATTTGAATATTAACATTCATTCACTCTAGAACCTTGAATGTTTAAAGTGTCATTCCTGAAATGCTGGCTTCAAATAGAGCTAAGGGCGTGTAATTGGGAACAGAAATGAGAAAGAGCTCTGTTCTAAGCTTTTGCTCAAACTTTCCACTACAATTCTGATGTGCTTGGATCTTTAGTACGTTCGTGCATCCGAAAAAGCTACTTCAATAATGACTGTGCCACCGGTTCCTTTCTGCTTATTTAATTATTTTGGATATCTATGTTTTTCATTTTTTTAAATATTTAACTCCAACACCCCCCCAAGAGTATTACAACGCTTCACATGAGCACTACGTTTCTTTTGTTATCGAGAGATTTCTTGATTTATACTGAATTGCAGGATGTTGAGCTAAAGCTAGGAATCGAACCTGGTTCTCCTGTTCCTAAGTCAGCAGCGCTGGTCCATAAGGCCACATCTCCTCCCAGTTTCCGTAGTACGAAAACTTTAAGGCACCTCAAGAAGATAGCTGGGAGTGAGAGCAAAAGGTGTTGGGGGTGGGGGGGTGTCATAACTCAGATAAACATATACTCTATAAGAAGTTTTCAGATGCATTTAGAATAGTCAGAGTTTAGATATGTCATGCATAGTGTCAGTGTGTTCCAAAAAAGGATGATGGTGGGGCAAGAGGGTCATCAAACTGCAGTTTTATTGGCCAGCAGTGGGGAAGGATGTGAATGAGGGACAGTCCAACAGGTTTATGTTAGTTGAGCTATGGGGTCTCACAGCCTTGTGAGGAGTGATAACCCCAAAGCTGCATTTAGAGGCTTTGTTGTGGGTATGAAACAGAACTTTGACTTTTCAGTATTTAGATTTAACAATTTTGCGAATGGTCCAGATGTTCAGCTTTAGAAATGAGCTGAGGCTCAGAGTTCCGTGTCTCTGAAATCTTTTGAGACAATAGAAAAGTGTGTATTGCAGAAGGAAATTGTAGTATTAAGTTTAGTAGTGATCAGGAACTGATTAATGGTTCTACTATCAGAGGAGCATTTTCGTTATTTTCTTAAGGTTCATCTTGAGTATCAAATCATTGAATTGATCAAGTTTAAAAACAAACATATAGCAAGTGAAATACTTTCAGTTTAAAATCAAATCAAAAAGCTTATTTCACTTAACATAACACTCATAAATAGGGGTGGGCAAAACTCACAGAAAGAGTTACATGAAAACTCTGCGCTATTCTGCAGTTTCATGAACAGGTGGAAATCGGCATGTCGTGCTGATTTTTAGTGCTGGGAGCTTGTTCCGCACTGAAAAATCTGGCATGCCAGAGGCTCTGCTTCTTGAGTTGGTTTTGCTGCCACTTGAGTAGATTTTCTAGTCAATCTGCAGCTTTCTCGCGTAAACGGTTGCGACCGCTCGCTTTGGGAAAATCTCACCAGGTGCCCTCCCAGCACCTGAAAATCATGCCAGGGGATGTCATTCTCGCTCTCCAACTTACCATTGGCAAGATGTGCAAGAAAAAACTCCGCACTCGGCATTTCACGAAATTTGGTTGGAACTCTACATTACATGCATAACACTGTTATGGCCAAAACTCGAACTCTGTCGGTGGACTGGAATTTATCCCCCACCCCTACTCATAAACAGAATTAATTACGTCAAACTTAGTAAAAGCTACCAACAAAATTGGTATGGGGGGTGTACATTTTTACCAACTGAGCTGTTCTACCTCAGAAACCCTGCAGGCTTAAAATAAATTGGTGCATAAGTAGCGGACTCAAAACTATGTTCCAGTAGCCTTTTATCTCAGTACCTACGCAAGCACTGTAAAATGAATGTTTTAAAGAAGAATTTCATATAAACAATCCTGCTGCCTATATAATCCATACATAATGCATCCCAAAATAATGTTGCCAAAGCGCTTTGAATAGGTGTTTGGTGTGCATCTGTAAGAATATTCCACTTCTGGTATCTTTGATACAATGCTGAATAAATGTGGGTTTTAAATAGTTACTTATTTCACTTTGAAGATGAAGACATGATAGAATAAATGACTGTATGCCTTAACCTCTGTATATCAGGCCAAGATGCAGTCATGAAGATAAGGAACTTCTACTTTGAGCCAAGCCACAGTAAAAGACCCCTCTTACTAGCAGATCTGCATTCACCTCCTTGAAACTTCCTGAGGTACCTTTTCCTTTCTCATGCTTGTAAGCAATACCTGATGCTCTTGGGCTAACTTTGAGCCTTATCTCCTGAATAAATCTTGATTACCCTCACCCAGTCCTCCAGAGTCCAGTCCATAGTCCGATAAGTGCTGCAGACACTTCTGACACTCTACCTGCTTCCTGAACTACAGGGATAGTTGAGCCTGTTCACTTCAGCATTATCCCTCAGCAAAGCACTGTTTGCACAGAGACACAGGCAATAGACATTGGCCAGGAAACACTTTGCTAATACTCTGCATCCAAGTTTAACAGAAAACCTCCTTCTCCGTTTTGTGTGGCCTCCTGTTTATCCACCATACCTTCTCGCAGCTGGGTCCAAAAGTCAGGCACTCAATTTGTCAAAGACCCATTGGAGTGTGGCACTTAGGGCACTCAATTCTGAAAGGTCACCTGATAGTGGGCTGCCCCTCTGCAGCAGGAACTGCTATAGTACCGTTTTGCTTCCACTAACTTGGATGCGGATGTGTCTGGCGAAGGGGAAACCTACTTTCATTTTCTCCATTTCATCTCACCTGCATACCTAAAGAATTTGCAACGCCTCTAAAACTAATAGGGCTTATTTTGTTTAAAGATCACTTTTTGTGTCTGTGTTCCCAAGGGCCCACATCATGCATGATTTGTCCTGCAATTTTTAGAGAGGGCCTTTTCCTCAAAAGGTAGGTTTCAGTGAATGCTTGGCTCTCCCCGGATACTTTATTGCGCCTGAGGCAGAGTTACCTCAGAATAGGAAAGTATAATATTTTAGCAGCACCAAATCAACAAAGTCAATAGTTCATACAGGAACATTTCCAAACCAAATTAGTAAAAAGGCACAAAATACACACCACCGCCAGAACCAACTTCCACCGTGGACATGGATGAAAGACTGCTTCCTCAAGCTCAACTCGAACAAGACCGAAGTGCTCGTCCTGGGACCCACCGTGTCAGCCGGGGACAAATCCTGGTGGCCAGCTGCTCTGGGTGCTCCTCCCACCTGGACTGACCACGCACGCATCCTTGGCATCATACTGGACTTTCCAATGGACTGCCAAATCAACGCAGTCTCCTCAGCCGGCTTCCACACACTCTGCCCGCTCCGAAAGACTTTCAGATGGTTCCCCACAGAATATAGGACTGTCGCCCATGCACTCATCACCAGCAGATTCGACTACAGCAATGCACTCTATGCCGGCATCACCCAGAAACAGCTCATTAAACTACAGAACCTCCAAAGCTCCGCCGCTAGTGTGGTCCTCGACATTGCCTGCCGCAGCCATACCGCACAACACCTCCGACAACTCCACTGGCTCCCATTCAATTAGAGAGTCACTTTCAAGCTCCTCACTCATGCCTACAAAGCCCTACACAACGAAGGACCAGCGTACCTGAACCACTGCCTCACATTCCAAATACCCACCAGAAAACTCCTATCCTCCCAACTCCCTCTCACCTCCATCCCCAGGGTCCACAAGACTAGAACTAGAAGAAGGTCGTTCTCCTAACTATTGCCCCTGCACCTCCGGTAATCAGAGTCACTGACCCAATTCAGGAAGGACCTCAAGACCTGGCTTTTCGAATGATCCTCCACCCTGTCTGACCATCAGCCCCCCACCCCCAGTGACATGAGACCCTCTCGGGTGAGTAGCCCCGCTTTGCAAGCCTCTGATTGATTGAAAATATATCTAATAAATTAACTCGGAAATTCCAAAATTGGATCACGTTTTCGAAAGATATGAGGTTTTTAAAGTGAAGAAATGAAAAAGTGTCGACAAATGTCAAAGCACTCTTGAGGTACAGTTAACATAAGCACCTTTTCAGGCTGAACGTGATTGATATGCGATTGAGTAGCTGTTTCCCTAGTCAAAAAAGTTGCCGTCTTATTTAGTCACAAACATTAAATTCCTAATTCTCCAACTGGGCAAAGCTGGTCACAGTGGTTGGCGAGGTCTCCAAAAGGCTATGTTGAGATCCCACTGAAGCGCCGAGCGGAGCAGGGTGAAGATTATAGGTGCGGAAGTTACGTCATCGCTAGGGGGCCTTTTTTACCACTGACTTCCATGTCCACGCTAACATTATTAGATTTTGATGAGAAATTAATTTTGGGGTTGTAATGATCCCCCAAAATAGAGGTTTGTGAGCCAGGAAACAACCTTTTTCCTCCTCTTGAATTTTTCAGCTAAGTTTTATTTATTCGATCAGATGTCCGGCAGCGGAGCTTCATGCTCTGAGGAGCCTGCTATACTTTTGAGCATGTGCACATTCTTCTAGTGGAGAAATTGGCAAGGGGAATCATTAAGCATTAAACACTATCCCTACAATGCCTAAGTGTTGCCTTCTCATAGTTGACCCTAGACTCACCCGCAGGTAGATCTCAAACGTCATGTTGTTGAACTGAAGTCGCCGCCTTTTATTTTGCTTTTCCAGGACTAAACATTGGAGTATCCGGGTCTGCTGGTCTAAGGGATTGATTATGTAGTTGCTACCATACAGTGTAAAGTGTGTCATGTTGTGTGTGTGCCCTTAAGAGTTTGAGATATTGGGAAGCAGAGGCTGAAACTCAATGCTTTAGGTTTCTGGTGAGACCATGTCAGGACCTATGTGCATACTTATTAATGATTGAAATAAATAAGATACCATTTTCCTAAAGCTGTCTTTAAGATCTCCTTGTTACACTCACTCAGACAGTCTGACTAGAATATTCTGCACTGGATGAAGAGGTTTTAATGACTGAGGATGAAGGTCTCCATCCCACTATGCTTTTCTATTTATTTACCTGCAAGATACTTGATGGCTTTGCCATTCATGAATAGTGTCAATGCCTGATACTTTAGTTTTTCCTTATTATCTCTGTAAATCCTTTCTCCTTCATTGCTAGTATTCACCCCTTCTTCTTTACCAGTTTTACTTCCTTCTCACCGTGCTTATGTCTTTACTGCCAACTCCTTCATTATCTGCCTCCCCTGCATGATCTTTGGTAGTTCCTCCCTCTTCACCCACACAAATGCTTACAGCTTAAATTATACATTTCCGCCCGATGATCCCAACTACTTTCTTCTGTGCCTTTCCCACTTAAACTGGTGTTTGAACCAGATGTTTTTTCTGATCTTAGCCGCTGTGTTCCTCATTGATTGTTTAGATCTTCACTGCACATTTCCTCCTATTTGCCCCAAACCTTTGCATCTGTCCTACAAGCGTTAATTGCCTGTTTCTCTTCTATTACTTCTATTATAACATGTTTAAAATAGTCAACATTAGTGGTCATGCTTTGTGGTGGTTGTATTCTCTTCTGACTATGCTTAGTCCTTTACTTTTTGTAGGCCACCGTCTTAGGAAGTTTTTTAACAGGATGCGGTGGGGAAAGAATAATTCTAGCACCTATTTCTCAGTCAATGGAGGCATTGCAGCGACAGAAGCAAAAGCATTATCCTCTTGTTCAGTGGACATTCATATTGCTAACCAGAGGTTTATTTTTCATTTATTTTTTATTATTATGGAATGAGAAGTTTAGAATACAAAGCTAAGCCAACAAAGGTTCATTGGGTATGGCAAGCTTTGATAATCAGTAGTATGCATGAAGTTAATGAGTCACCCTTTTATAGCAAACCAGACATTTAAAATGCTTCATTTTGACAGTGTCAGTTGAGACAGTGCACTCCTAATTCGAACACATACGCAAAACGTCCTCCTCGTTCCTCAGCCACATTCAAACCCCAAGGGGGTCCTCTATGTAGTCAGCCTAAGCCTGTTGTCCATCATTTAACAGTTGAGCACGCTCCAAGTTATAGAATGGCCTAACTGTGGGGCCAGCCACAAGAGGAAGAGGGGGCCTCAGGTAATGGTTCCAGTTCCACAAATTGACAAACTGGGACAAGCAACCACTAAAGCATAACATGTTGTCAATATAAGGATCCGGCGGGCCCCCTGGGTTCCTCCCTCCTTATCGCCTCCCTCTCACGGTCCGCCCATGTCATCAGCCAGCGCCAATTGCCATTTATGCACATCGGGACCTCGAGGCGATTTCCAACTGAATGGTCATTTGCCTGTGAGTCAGGATGAGTGCCAAGTCTAGGAATCTGTCTGTCACTTTATGGGCTGCACTACGGGCGTGTAGGCCCAGTAAATACAACTGGGGTTAATTCAAATGTCCTCCCAGTGGCCCGACATAAGACCCGAAGGACTGTGGACCAATCGACGAACAACCGAGGGCAAGACCAGACCATGTGAAAAAAGGCTGCATCTTCCGCTAGGCAATGGGGATACGCCAATGATGCACCGGGGTCCATAGAACTGAGAAATAGAGGAGGGAGGTATGCCCTATGAAGGTAATAGAACTATATGAGTTTGAAACAGGAGTTACTGAATACTTTGAGGGGGTATTCCAGCTCCCTTCTCCATGCCCGGTCAGTCAGTCAGTGGTGTTCCCAAGCCCTCCTCCTAATGTTGTCCCAGGTGCCTGAGATCTAGTTGTGCACCCTTCAGCAGTGCTACATAAAGTAAAGAGACCGCTTTCATCTGGCTCGTTATTAGAAAGATCTATCACAGACACTAGTGTTCAGGGGTCCCGCAGTGCCTTGACCCCACCTTTCACGCATTCTGTTGTAATAGAAATTCATAGAGTAAGAATTGCCCTATCGGCAGGTCGCATGTCTGCTGCAATGCCGAGAAAGAAAATAATTCTCACTCTACAGATAAATCGCTCAAGATAGTGATCCCCTGTTCACCCAGTGGAGCGGTCCCGACCAACCCATGAACTGTCTAAAATGCTGAATAAGAAACGATGGTAACTCAATGGTATACCGTAGTTTAGTGCACGTACATTGCTGTGCTCTTTACCAAACATAATGTGCAGTTCAGATTAAGATATTGGTGTTAAGGGTTTTGGAAAGTGGTCTAGGTTTCAACAAGATAGTGGTCAAAAGTTCTTTGGACGGTAGTCTGCGCTCAAGACAGCTCACTCCTTCCCATAGGGCAGACCTCCAATGTGAGACCCACTGCAGTTGCGCCATTAAATAATAAAGTGCAAAATATGGCACTGCCCTAAACCAACCCCTCCTCCACGGGTAAAAGCAGAGATTTTAGTGCCACATGTCACCAGGAGTTCCCCCCACCCAATACGTCAGCGTGAGACTATCCAAGTCTTGAACACATTTCCTTGAGCTCTTAATGGGGAGAGCTGCAAAGTAGTGGAGAAGACAGGGCAAAACTACCTTTTTTTAAATTGCTATCTCGCTACCCAACGATAGCGAATAGTTGCCTGTTCCCACTGTAATGTTGGGGTCGGTGATAGAGGCCTATGCCCTAAATAATCCTCCCAGAGAGGGTAGATACATGATTTATTCCAGTTCACCTCCAACCCTGAGTAGCAGCCAAACTCCTTCAGGGCTGTTACTGCTCCCTCCAGTTCTGAGTCCCCACCTCGCATGTATAGTAGCATGTCATCCGTGTACATTGAGAGGTAGAGGCAGTCAGAAAATAGGGGTAAGCCCTGATAGGAATGACCTTTCTGTATCCGTGCAAACCGTTCCAGGGCCAACGCAAATAGCAATGGGGATAGCGGGCATCCTTGTGTGGTGCCCTGTTCTACTGCACATGCTCCCGCTGGTCCAGGACGAGTAGTAGCTGTCGGATGTTGGGCATAGTGGTGCACGTAGGGATAAAGCTGGTCTGGTCAGGGTGGACCAGGGTACACATATGTGGTAATAACCAGTTAACGAGTATCATACTGAGTGTCTTATAGTGAGCATTGAACGGGGGGGGGGGCAATACAAGACCAAGAGGAGTGTGCTCTTGTCCTTGGGCAATAATATTTTTGCTGCCTCAAGCAATGAGAGAGGGAGTACCCCTGTGCCCGGGATTTATCGTAAGCTGTAGCGAAACCAACAGCTTTAACAGGCCTTCTTCTAGATTGGGAAAAATAAATCATTCCAATAGAAAAATCATTAACAGATGGGTGCCCAAATAAATAAACAAACAAACAAACCCACCACCGCCGCCGCCTGAGTAACTTAAAACAGTATTCACCCAGGATGCATGCATCTATGGTACATGAATGGAGCAAATAGAAGTTATTACTGAATAACTTACTCACGACTTGGATATAAATAGTGACTAGGGGTTGTAGTTTCAGTGGAGTTATGAAGGAAAAGGGGAGTGTCACAGTAGTGGTCAAGGACATACAGTGTACATATTGTTAAAACCCTCAGTATGCCAGAGAAACAACTGCCGTGTATAGTGCGTGTCTGGTTAAAGATATATTACACGTCCTCCAGTTTTTATGAGTCTCAGATTTTTTTGAACTTTGAACCTCAGTGCCTTGTGACAACAATCGGGCTAAGTTTGTATAACTAGTTTTATTCCCTAGCAACATGTTGTAGCAGCAATATCAATGTCCAACAGTCTGCACATGGCCACTCCCTTGTTGGACTTCACACTAATCCTCGTAGGTGATGTGGGAGGCAAACCTTCACCAATACACATCAGAAGAAGCAAGCCTTGTGATGTCTTTAGTCAACCCTAATCAACTACTCCTGTCCCTCAAGACCAACTTTAAGATCGTAGTCTTCAAAGCTCACTAAACAGGTTATGAGATGATGTTGCTGGAGAAGATGGTTGCTTTCTAGTGTGTAGTGCTTAGCTTGTTCAACCAAGCTCATTGTGTTTAGGTTTTACTTCCTTGCATGCTATGCAAACTAATGTTAGTCATCCCAAACCTCATTTTACTACTACGATCTCCCTAATAGCTCTTTCTAGAATCTTGCCTCCTCTATCCCTCCTTTGACTCATTCCAAACCTCATTTTACTACAATAATCTCCCAAATAACACTTTCTAGACTCTTCCTTCCTCTATCCCTCCTTTATCTTATTCAATCTAACTAACATACTCACATGTCCACTGATCAAATTAACAACTTAGGTTTCCCTATAGTGATCCACCTCTAATTCACATTGGGTTCCGGAGTAGCGTGCTATTTGCCATAAAGCGCTTCGGCTCCTCATCAGGGGTAGCAAGTTCTATAAAAAATACAAACCCTTCCTCCTTCTATCCCTCCACTATCCTTTTACAATCCAAATAATAAACTTTCATGTCCAACGCTCAAATGAGTTTCATCTCTCCCTATACTAATTCACCACTAATCCTTTTTGAGTTCTGGAATAGCGTGTTATGCGCCAAAAAGCGCTTCAACGTCTTGTCAGGGATAGTAAACGCTATATAAATACAATTGCTGTTGCAATTACAATCAACTGAATTATAACATTCAAAAATGTACTATTGGTAGTGCACAACTCCAGTTTTTACCCACAAATCTAACATCTAAAGTGTTTTAGTGTGCCTTTCTTTTTCAAAGGATGTGTCCTTCAGGGTAGATTTCTTTTTTCTTTCTCAATTAATAAACCTATTTTTTCTGCAACAACCTTTGTCAGCAAAATATTTTTTTGCTTTTACCCACCAGCCCATTACAAAATACAAGTTATTTGATGGTGCTTTTAGCCATTAGAATTTAGGGTTCAAATTATATTAGTACTGTGGAACAGTTACATTAAACGCATGAGTACGCGTGGGCTGATAATTCTTGCATCCAATAAAAATCCAATACCGAGGTGTTTGGAATTTATCGGATGTGACAATTATTGCCTATTTTCCCTGCTACGATTTTTGAGGAATAATTCGCAGATTTTGGTGCTGACTGTACCAAAATTTACCAATGCTTGTTAAATTCTGGCAGTTTGATCTGCTACAACTTGATGAAGGATGCAGTCTTTATCTCACCTGGTAATTATGAGGTGGGTTAAACATCATTTCACTTGTACTCATGATCCTCGCGCAAACCGGTGTTTGGGCGGGGATCACAATTTGATGAGCTACTTTTAATCACGCCCTAACGGTCCATCCCAGTGACACTTTGAGTGGTTCATTTCTCCTTTCTTTCTGAAGTAGGGCAATTTTTAAGGCGTTTCAGCTTGTCTGTGTGCTCATTCCTATCCCTGGTGAAATATGCACTGGGAAAATCTTTCGATGTGTTATACGTTTGCATATTTTATGTTAATGATTCAAGTGCAAAAACGTATTGTCATTGCCAGACCTCTAGGAATGAGACCCTTAGTGGTTACCTGAAATATAGAACTCCTTTTCCTAAAAATCTTTTTTCAGGCTGTTTTTCTTATATTTAAAAAGAAGGAAAGCAAAAAAGAAGGAAAGCAATAACATTGAAACCAAACTTCTTATAGTTCTCTGTTTCCACTGTCCGTTGTCTATCCTTGGTCAAATTTATTGGCAATGCATACAGCTGTTCTTGCAGTGGTAATCTTTCTCTTCAAGTGTTTTTTCACAAATGGTATGAGTTGTTTTGTGGTCCAGCAATCAGTAAGCTCTTGTGGCATTTCCATTACCTTAGTTGGTGAATTCCGGATGCAGGGTTACGAAACGTTTGGGAATTCAGGGGCTTCTGTGATGGAACATTTTTTGGAAAAACAAAATAATCTACCCATGAGCCTGTGACCATTTTTGGAATCATTGAACATTTTTAACTGGTGCAGCATTGTTTGTCTTAAAATGTTTAACCAGATGCTGATTGTATTTCTCCCCATATTTTACATCAATATATTACAGAGTAGCAAATCAACCCCTTCCAAGTTCTGCTGGGAGAAAATGGTGTCTCCAAGAAAAGTGAAGCGTTACATTACAGTTGGAGTAATTGAATGTGGTGCAGTTAAGTCATAGAGCAGGCAGTTGTAGACCTTGTTAGTAACTAATAGGTGTCTTAAATTTCTTTTTTTGTTATGTGGTCTTGGTATTGTATGCTCCTAAAAATCGTTGAACCACAGCCTCCAGATCCCCCATTCTGCTATTTGTGGTGCATCAACTAATCACTGCGACAGGGCCTTGGTCATATTCCAGATTAGATATAAACAGAAACAAGACTTGTAATTACCCACAGAACACTTGCTCAGACATTTGCTCAGACACTGGACCTACAAGTTACTAGCCTCATATTAAGTCTGTTTTGTTTGCAATATAATGGAAGAATGCGTCTCCCCTTTCTTATCCGGATAATATTGAGCACTACGTCCTCCATGAACGCCATGGAATACCTTGTACTTAATGAGCTCTGCAGCACTCTTATAGCTTCTTGCTGAGCTCCACAAAATGCCTCCATTACTTACTGATAATCTTCAATACACAGTGCTATTATTCCTAGGCACAATCTTTACCTGTCTCCCCGTCAGACACAGGCACCTACACAACCTAATTCTCACAAAGTCATTATTTGTTTTATCTCCTCGCTTCCCCATCCAAAAAGGGTGTACGCTCACCCTTCTAAAGTACATCCTGTAAAATATGCACATATGTACATTGAAATCTCAGCATTCACCGGATAGGTGTGGGATGATGAAGTGTAATGAAGATCACCCGTAAGTAACCGCAACATTACCACTTAGTCTTCTTTGTCTCAGTCCTTATCTATTCTGATACAAGCAGTACAAAGGCCATTAATTCAGCTCATAGACCAGTAAAGTAATGTTGCACACCTCGTGATCTCTGCCACACCCTTTAACCTACTTACAGAATGTTTGGTCACCGGAGCTAGGGAGAGCCCTAGACACCCTCCGAGAGTGAGCTTTTTAATCTGCTTATCAGATAAGAGTTATCCACCTCACCTTAGTCCTTAGTACATTGATTTTGTGGGGGAGATGGACTCTGGGTTAATGTACAGCTGCAGGTCCTAAATACACTGTTACGACATGTCGTCCGCTGCAACTTTCTGAGAAGCATCTATGCAAATTATAGTAAAAAACAATTTAGTAAAGGAAAAGAAAATTTGCGAGCACACACGTTGTTCATGCTAAGCAGCCTAGTAATATGTTCACCTTTGCATGCGAGCTCTCTGATGATACGGTCTCCTCGTTGCTCGTTTCAGCAGCCTGTAAACTGTTGATGGCATCATGAAGTAGACTGGAGAAGTGGCTTGTATTTTCAAAGTACTAATGTCACCTCTCTTACAAGTTTTGTAACACCTGGCACATGCTCTGTGAACCCTGTGGCGTACTTTACATCCTTATCCGAGTCTAGGTCTTTGGACATGGACAACAGGAGAATGTGTTTCTAAACTCTTCACCTCTACCCCAGCAGCCAGAAATTATTAAGGGGGCAAATCAGTGATTGGTTAATATCAGTCTTCCTAGTTGGACATGGGGTACACTGTATAGCAAAACTGTGCAGTGGTTGTTTATAACCAGATTTGGGTATGTGTTGGGGAACAATGAAGATTGAGCAAGTCACACATGCATGGCCTTACAATCTTTTAATGTGATTATTGTTTCGCATAAGTAGGATTATTTGGACACCCCATATATTTCTGTGAGCACACCCTATTATACTGCTATTGAATACTTAAATCAAGTTGTCCCTGGTTTGTGGTGCGTTTATGGTCACACAGTACTGACCCAGACTGTGTCTTGAATTGGCCAAATATTTCCACCCTCCTACTGGGTATGAAGTATAGCTACCACGCTTTCTACTTTCTTAGGTTTGCTTACAAGGCTCTATAAAACTTGGGAAGACGTTTTAATGTACATTCTTCTTTTATGTGCATTTTATTCCATCTCCTAGTTATTTTTAAATCCAGTTTAATAATCGTATTATCTCAAACGTTTATACTTCTTTTATGTGCATTTTATTCCATCTCCTAGTTATTTTTAAATCCAGTTTAATAATCGTATTATCTCAAACGTTTATACACAATCTCCAATGAATCTCAAGCTAATAGCTCTTGTTCAGGAGAAAAAACACGGAAGCTTTTCAAATCTACAGGAAAAACACTGCCATTTATTTGCTGAGGAAGATAATACCAAACTGGAGTTCAGATGACCCTGTTTCAGAAAAGAGTCACTAGGTGGCTTAATGTTTAAGAAACCAACATTCCGGAAAAGGGCTGCATGTTGTGCACCAGGGATGTTAATTCATTGTACATATCAATACTCCATATAGGATGAATTCTATGAAGCGATAGAATAGGACCTTCCTGAAGAGATGTCTGCACGATTCCTGGTGGAATAATTACACTTCACCTTGTATCAGAAATATTTTTTTCGAGACAATGACAGTTTCTACTTTCAGTTCCAATGGGCTTTGGGGCAGCACATTCATGCACAAACAACTAAATGTATAAATAAGAAACTGAGCATAATAGCCAGATAACCAGATATTATAGCAGCCCTTCCACATGGCTACTTCATTTTGATGAGGAATAGACCCAACAAATCAGAAGGGGGGTTGTTATTATGTTTAAAACTACATACATTTGTAAAATTTAAGACCTGTATGTTCCCACCTGCGAAGCAGTCTTATTTTTGCTGGAACTGACCTCTAAATTTACCATGTCTGGCGCTTTAATATTTCGTCCTCCGGGGTATACAAGGAACTGTTGCACACTGTTCCCCTATATACTAGTTCCCCTTATTCTTAAATTCTCCAATTTTACTGTCTATGGAGATTTTAATATTCATATAGAGCACAACATCTGCAGCTCTGGTCAGACCTTGTTGGAGGACCTGGGAGCCCTTAATATGACACTGATTAACTCCACCCCAATACAGATTGTGGGTCACCTCCTAGACCTGATCTTTTTGAATGTAAAAAATCTGTCTACTGCTCCCATGGTGCTGCTACTGTGGTCGGATCAACACACAGTACCTTTTACTGCTTGGTCCATGCCCTGTCCTCAACCATCAACTAAGGAATACGATGCCCAACCTAGATCAAGTGGCAGAGTATGATCAGCTCAGAGTTGATGCCCGGCTGCAGGACTCGCTGGACACTATTTTGCCTGCTAAAATTACCTGTTCAGCTAGGACCCACCCTCTCTCCCCGTGGTTTACTGAGGCGCATTGCGACAAAAAATCTAGATGTCAGGGTTTGGAGAGAACCTGGAGGCTCTCGTACAATGATGAAGCCAAACTTAAATATAAAAGCGCACTGAAAAATTACCATGGTCTTTGCAGAACAGCTTGAGCCAACTTTTTTTCCCAACAAAATCACCACAGTTCACAACTGCCCCAAAACACCCTCTCCAATACTGTCCAAGTGTCAGTGCGAAGAAGTGACGCGTTTTTTCGTTTTAAAAGGTGGAGGATATTTAACTTTTGTTAAAAGTGGGTGGGCATGTTTTGTCCCAGCAATGCTATTACCTGGCACCTTCGCAGTCCTCCTTCACTCCTGCCATAATCCCTACCTACATGCTTAACTACTCAACTACTCAGAATCTTAATGCATGGGACCTGCTGGACCTACCTCTATTTAGATCACTGGATGAGATCAGGCTCCCCTCCTGACGTTCTTCCCCCATCGAAACCTACTACCATGGATCCTGACATTCTGAGGCTGTTGGTTGGGCTTCTTAATTCCTCCTTACAGGCATGGCATATTCCTCAGCCTTGCAAACATGCCAGGGTCTTGCCCCTCCTGAAGAAACCCAATTTGGATCCCTTGTACCGGGCCAATTATATGCCTATCTCCATGTTTGCCAATATTGTTGAAACCATGGAAAAGAATGTTAACAGTCAAATCCCCGCCTTTGTGGAGATCCATAACCTGCTTTACCCCTCCCGGTCGTCGTTCAGAGAAGATCACAGTACTGAATCTTCCCTTCTAGGAGGGACAGAACGTCTCAGCTGGCTCCTGGATGACGGCGTGATGGTAGCACTGATTTTACTAGACCTCAGCACTGCCCTCAAAACGGTATCACATGCCACGCTATTAGAAAGACTGGTCAGCCTAGGTATACAAGGTACAGCCTTATATTGGATGACATCTTTCCTGAGTGATTGGACTTTTCAGGTTTCCTCAGGGAATGCCTCCTCCTCAGGACATGCCCTTACATCAGGGGGCCCTTACGTCAGACTCTTTTCAACATCTATGTCAGACCTTTGGCTGACTTGGTTGAAAGCTTTGGCCTAACATTATTTTCATATGCAGACGAAACACAAATTATCTGTTTGCTCAGGATCATAACTTTGAGGCCACGAACTGGGGTGGCTTCATGGATCAATACGAATTCTCTCAAGCTTAACGGGGGAAAAACTGAGGTACTGGTGCTGGGAAAGAATGTGTCCCTATAGGGCCCACAGCACTGGCCTCAAAACCTAGTCACCCTTCCCACTCCGGTCCAAAAGGGAAAGAACTTGTGCTTCCTGCTGGATGACAAGTTGTCAGCGAAGCCCCAGGTTGCGAAGACAGCTGCTACTTGTTTTGGCACAAAGACTTAAATGCTATCCTTTTCTCATTAGACAGCCATTGTAAACTAAGTCTGAAAATTGACACATGGTTTCTGCCTCCTCAATCCAAATATCAGCCAGACAGCTGAATACTTCTATACCAGTAGTTTGAACAGAGGCTATTACAGTGATCCATTCTTAGTAGAATGAGTGCTTGTGTAGCTAATTTCCAATTCTCTAGAGTGAAGCCTGGAAAAATCTTAAACAGTTTAAGGTGTAAGAAGCCTATTAATGTCATTTAATTTACAGAGGAATCAAAAGTTAACTTCATTCTAAATAAACCTCAAGATTCTTTACCACTGACTGTGATATTGAAGTGGCTTCCAGCCCCTGTGCAACAAATAATCTGACTATATATAGCCTTATTTTTCTCAAAGACAAAGACCTCTGTCTTCTCAGAGTTGCGTTTCAAAGCATTGCTATGCATCCAGTTAACTGTAATGGCAAGGAAGTTCTTAAATCGTAAGCTGTTTGACCTCTCGTTCCCTTCCAGCCCGAGAATAAGCTGGATGTCATCCAAGTACTTTGCAGAACTGTACTCAAAGCACAAAGGACCTGATTTAGGGTTTGGCAGATGGGTACTACAGGGTACCACATCACAAATGTGATGGAGTATCCTGCCTGCCAAACCATCAACGGCCTGCCTCATTAAGAGACTGCCAGACCTTTCGTATTCCATCGAGTGAGGCGCCATTGCCTCTGTCAATGGAATACTTCTTCCGATGGCCCCACAGAGTAGGGCCATCAGATGAAGGACAAACACCTTCGCCCTATTAATGGTGAACCGTGTAATGCTTTTCTTTCCTGTCACCACCAAGAAAAACATGTTGTTGAGGGACAGGAAAAAGACAAGGACCCCAAAACCCTTGGAAAATCTTATTCCTTGGGGGTCATTAGTTTTTTGTTTTTCTGCTGGACAATAAAAAGAATAATAAATTATGTATCGACTAAATGAGCAATTGTGGAATGGGCTCTCTGCTTGTGGATGTTTGCTACAGTTTTGTGTTTTTAACATAACTGTGCTTTAATGACTTGTAGCATACAGATGATCTTCTCCAGGAATAGAGTTACAACAATTCATTTTAACGTGTTGAGATACTCGTGGAATTGAAGTACTGTGGAATGAACAGATATAGATAATAAGATTAGTGTTCTAAAGCAAAGGCCAGACATTTGTTTTAATATAAGTATCCATAGCCAAAAGGGAGCCCAAGGTAGCTCGCAGAGTTTTAACCTTTGCTGTCTGTTAATCAAATGCAGCTGTACTCGGTCAGTTTGGCATATATCCTTTATTTTCACATGTGTGGCTTTTGAGGCAAGGATGAGCAATTCCATCTCACCTTCATTTAGGCTGCACCAATTTAGTCTTCGGTGATAAAAAAAAAAAAGACTTGATTTATGCATTGCACATCCATTTCATTACTTGAGAGTTGAAACAATGTTTTTGTATGCTGGGAATGTTTCTAAAAGCTACTTTATAGTGATGTTAGCAGTTGATTCAGAGGCTGAATATGTATATTAAATAAAGACGGTGAAAGACAGAAAAACAGGAGACCTAAGGGGTTCACTAACAAGGAACTGTGAGATGACATCTACCCATCTTCATCCTTACAATATTTTCCTGCCATGAAAGCATTACACCATGTGTGCGCGGCTTGGACACACAAGCATCTTCTTCAATCTGGGATGGGGAAGGAGGTGATCAAGTGTGTCAAATGGAACAGTCCACTCAAGCAATATAAGCATGACAGGAAAGTCTCTGTGGGTTTGATAATTGAAAATCAACAAGTACCATCTGCTAACGTTGACTGAACGAAATCCGACTGTCACTTAACCAGCTTTAGGCTTCTCTAGAAACGTTGAATTTATTTATGTTTATTTTTTTTATAGCACACACAAGGCCTTTGAGCATTAAAGTGCTTTGAAAATCGAACTGTGCAAGAATTCAAAATTCCACAAGTGATACAACTTAGTTAACAGCCACAAAACATTGTGAGATAATTATCCCAGATTACAGCAACAACATGAAGATGTCAGCTTCTATTCTTCTAGCTGGGGCTCTGAGGCATTAGAAAGCAGCACCTCCAGGCTCTGCTCTCCTTGGGCCAGTTGTAGGTCTGTTGTGCCCGTCTCCTCCCCTTTGGCACCAAAAATGTCCTATGTCTGATCTTTTTCTTAGCCTACTCCTACCACTGCATTTTATGGTGTGTCCAGCTACTCTAGCATAGTTGCCGGATAGTCTTTTTGCACCAGATCGCTGTGCATGGCAAGCATGTTAGCTTATTGTGCCAGGGTAACAAGCACACATTGCACACCCCTTGTTGATCTAATCAGGGAGATTTCTTGTCTATATTCGATGGTGGTGGAAAACAAAAAAGCCAGTCTGAGCTGGAGCCTTTGTCCTGGTGCATTGAGGGCTAAGGGTGGAGTCCCAATAGATGTTGTGCTTCTGAAACAACTTGCAAATTTCTGCGTCCAACACTATATGGCAGGAGTATGCAATGCATGTGAATCCTTGGCACTACACACTACAAACACATGGTTACAACAGGGTAAACGGGGTAAGTAACATTTCCATTTTTGGCCAATGAGTGAGATTGAATGAGTTTATGAACTATGCATTGAAGTTGGAAAGTGGTTCTACTCTGTCAGCTGCCTATCCAAGGAGCTTAGGATGGGGGTGATATGGTTGAAGTATCAGCCACTAAGATCAAACATGCTGCGGTATAAAAGGAGGCTTTAGCAAATGTTTCTTGTGAATGTGTTGATATGGTTGTGATGATCAAATCTCTTGCCCAAATGTAGCCAAGTGATTGGCCCATGCAGTTTTTGAAGTATGAATATCGGAGGTCATGTTTGACAGTGTGGAATGCCAATGAAAGCTCAAGTACAATTGTCCATGATGCAGAGTGTATCATCAATAATTAGGAAAATAGCTGTCTTTGTCCTGCAGCCAGCTCTAAAACCAGCCTGGAAATTGAGAGGGTTTCTGTCTTTGGCAGGTTGCTAAAGTTGAGTGTTAATGTAATCTATCAGGATTTTATTGAGAAGAATGAAAGCTCAGTTTAGATCTTATGGGTCTGCTGTATGTTTTTTAGTAGAGGAAAAGCTTGAGCCTATTTGTTTGACCACTCGTTGTTTTAGGGGTATATTAAGTAGTATGTATCTAAGATGTTGTGCATCTCTTGAATTAAACTTGGAAATAGTATTGAGAAGTTCAGTCTATGAAATGTCTCTGAATATGGACAAGCTGGTCAGTGATTTTTCTTTTTTTTAATGTATTACTAGGGCAGGCCAAGGCTTGTTGGGCTGTGGTGAAAGGGACGCTGTTTTTATCTTAGTATTGAAAAAGCAAGGATATTCATCACATTTCTCTTCAGCCCAGCTATTTCTAGCAAAGGGACAAGCTTTGTTGCAGCTTCAATCAACTTGAAGTGCTATTCTGGCCTATATGTGGCAAACTTGATTTAAAATGTTGGCTTCAAAGGTTTGCTTTTAGGAGATCTTCTGGCACAATGATTGTTCATTCAGTCTAAGGTGCTTTTTTCTTCATTTGTCTTTTTTGTATACTGAGGGAAGATCATTTAGTCTTGGTCCTTTTCTCTTTAAGACGATGACAACATTCATGATCTCAGGCATGGTAATATGAAAGTTACTGGTTTCCTCTTTTATATCTTGATCGCTATTTGCCTGGGGAACCCAGAATGCAAAACGAGCAACAAGATTAGTATTTTAGTGTCCTTAATCAGGTGTTTTGGTCTTTAATTTTGACCACACATCATGGTTTTAGAGAGAGCTAGGTTGAATGTGATTTAATGGTGATCACACTTCTTAATGGGAACGGGGTCCTCAATTTAGATGTGGTTGTTTTCTGCAATAATCAGATCCAGGGTGGCACCTTTGATGTGAGTTAGTACGCCGGGAGACCCCATGGTGGGTAGCTGTGCACCCTACAAATTTATTTACAATACAATACAATACAATACAATTAAGCCATTCTCCATAAACTGAAGAACGTGCATGTTATTTATTGGCTTTAGGATTTTCCCTGCGTAGATTGATCTCCTCAAGAAAGATATGATTATTGTTAGACAGGATGTGCTGTGTGGTGATAGTCTGAACGTTTTTCAGCAAATGACATGCTATCCACATGTGGATGGTAGATGATATTCATTCCTGTGAATTTAACGGCAATAACCTTAATGTCCGCAGTGAGGCACTGAAAAGTGGCAAAGAACTGACATCACCTGTCTCCAATTCATAGACAGTTTGGATATTAAGCTACTCTACCACATTCATCTGTTCTGATGAATATTAGCATACCCTGTAGGATTCAGATTGCACAAAGTGCATTGGAGAGGTTGCATTTAGCCTGGCCTCTGCCTGTATCATGAAATTCAAGTCCATATTCCCATTCAACTCAACTATTCCTATCCTATGATATGAAATAAACTTTGTAGGTTGGAAGTGGACATGGATTAATGAGGAATGGATTCTAATGGGATCTCAATTAGATTTTTATAATCTGCCCTTTTGATTGGGAGACTCATTCAAGTGTGTCCTTTCTTGAGAAGTCTATTGGAAATCTCTAAGATGGTCTGTTTTCTCTAGACTCTGAAGATGTCCCTGCCATGTTGGTGATCTCTGGTTCAAACTTGCTTGTAGCTATGGAAACAACAAGTTCAGAGTGACATTCAGCAAATGGAATGTCTATTTCTTCAGAAAGGAGAGGGTACCGTTCTTTATGAATGTGATAATTAATTAGATATTGGAATAATATAGCTAGTTCTCTCACTGCTACGTTTATGCAGTGTGTCAATCCCTGTTGATGACTTTAAGGGAGTTCCAATTCGGCCTTTTATATCTGGATATTTTTGTTGTAAAATGATCAACTTCCTGGTAGAACGACTCTATTATATCTGCTAGCGTGCTTAGAACATTTGATAAAGTAACAAGAGTGTCTTCACCATCCGGGATGCTTTTGCAGTTAATTTTAGGTTAAGGCTTATGAGACAGAAGGGGTGGAGTCTCAAGGGAAGTGTGTTTTCATGAGGCTACGGAAAGATGCTGGTGGAAGATTTCCAGGGAGTAGAAAGTGTCCAAACCTTTTTCCAGAACCTAGGGAGGGCTTGTTGAGGTTTGTGATGAACAGAAGCTATGGAGATGGCCCTATGAGGAAGATTTGGAGGTGGTGTTTCCTGGTTATTAGATTTCAGGAAGGCAGTAGAGGAAATGTTGGAGAAAGTTGAAGGCTAGTTACATCAAAGTTGGAATGGGTATGTTGTGGTTATAATGGAGAGTTTAAGATGGAATCAAGTTCCACAGCAGGTAAGGTACAAGAGAGTAGTGTATTATTAGATAAAAACATGAGATCTGTTTTTAGAATCCATTTCACATACTTTATTAATGGTCCAGGATTAATGTCTCATGATAATCATGAAGGAGCTTGTGCTTGGACATTTTTATCAATGGTAGAAGATTTTATAGGAGTTGGGTCTTGATATGGGCACATTTTTGGGAATGTTGCTCAGTTTCAGGATTAATATAGTTAGACTGTGAGGCAGGAACATGCGCTGTCTCAGGCGAGACATTTAGTAAGTGGGTTTCCGAAGTGCTACCCCACGCTTTGGCTAGCCTAGCGCTTGCGTTCACGCGAGCGTGCACACGCGCAACTGCCAGCTTTCAGCGCCCGATCAGGCGCCATCTGTCTTTCCACTCGCTCCTCCGCCCCTCCCCGCCGCGACACACCCACACGACTTTTAATTTAACAGCACGGTGCCCGTTTAAGGGACGCTGCGCTTCAGATCGTCGTCTTCTTTTCTCACCGGCATGGCTGTGTGCGTGCCTTTATCTTGTTTACTTTGAATCTGAGTGCGGCACCGCTTCACGGACACCGCGCTCGGTTTATTTATATATATCTTAACTTTAACACGGAGTGCAGCGCCTGCTTCAAGGACACAGCGCTCAGTGTTAAAGTTAAAAAATATATAAATAACCTGAGCGTGGTGTCCATGAAGCGGTGCCGCACTCAGATTTAAACTTAATGCTTGTTTTTTTATTTCACTCTTCAATGTTCCCTGCTGTTGTCTGTACTCCTAGCAGTTTAGTGCCTGTCTTACATCTGCTGCAACCACCTCTTTTACATGCAGCCCCGCCAGGGCTTCCTGCTGTCAGCAGAAGACGTGCGACTTCGGGCATTGCCCAACTGCGTGCTTTTGAACTTCACAGAAGAAACAGGGCCATATACTCACTCCACCTTCCCCGAGCGCCGTAGCCCCCCTATACTTGAGTATCAAGTTCTTCCACCTAGCTCACATAAATGACATGTTGAAAAAGCAGTAGACATTTGCCTTTTTGCAGTACTCGCGTATATGGGATGCTTGCTCTAGTGGATTGGTTTGCATGACGTGGTCTGTAATGTGTGTGGTAAATTACTGTGTCCACATTCTGTACAGCAGATCCACAGTGCTTAAAATACACATTTTCCGTTCTTCTGATTGCCTTCAGTTTGCTAGTAGTCCTGTATCCGTACTGTATTAGTCTGTAGAAGCAAATATCTATTTTTCCATATTTGTCAGCTATGTACTAACTTTGGCTTTATAGTCTGTTGTCTTCACAGAAGTGGATGTTCTGTCTAGGTCTATTTAGATAATGTCTTTTATCTTGAAATCTATTTGAATCTCATCCCACAAGTATTTGAGAGATGATTTGTGATATTATCACAAAAGCGCAAACGACCCAATTGCCTACAGTCCATCTGACATGCTTGTTATCAGGGCCATGATACTGCTGGAGTCAGCTGGGGACGTTGAAGGGTACCTGTATCATTGACATGCATATTTCTGACACTACCTTTGTGGCGTTTACTGATACTCTGTCCTGCCTCTGATATTAGTGCTCCCTGACCGACAAACGTTTCACAAACGCACACTGCAAACATACTTTTTCCAGCACACAGCTTTTGTGTCCTCCGCTCCCTACTGTACAAAGCATTTTTCACAAAGATTTTCATTGCAAACTATTTTTTTGAAGCACCCCTGAAAAACATAGGAATTTGTCTGTGTTTAAAGATTTCACAGTTCTCTGTGCTCCTTACATTTTCTGGCCTCCTTTCTGTCATAAGACATAATACAAGTAATTTGTTCTTGTTGCACGGTGAATGAGTTTCTTTATTTTATGAACAATACCATTGGCTTGATCGTTGCAAGGCGAGGGAGCGAGGGAGCTGTGGTACAAAGTAATATTTGGCTACGCAACATGTGGGCACCGAGTTTAGAGGTTATTTCTGATCCCTTTCATTTGCGTAACTGTGCTTCGGTGAATTGTGGTCAGAATCTAATTGCCTGCATGCTCTACATCACTTGAAAGAGACTCCGTCTGTTTTTATTTCCATGTTGGGAAACTGTCCTGATGTATTGCTGAGAGACCAAAACTGTGTTTTGTGCCACTAGTAATCCTTTCTGCTCTGAGGTAATGGGTTGATCAAAGTTGTGGGTGAGGTTTGGTTAGAAGCACGTCTGCGCTGCATGTTTAGCTCTGCAGGCCGATGATTGCAGGAATTCTGTGGGGTAAGAGAAGAGTTGCATTTTCATACCCATTCAGACTTTGGCCTCTTAGTTGACTTGTATTTATTAAAACAAATGTTACAGCTGTAGACACCATCACGCTGGAATGTGGCTTCGTCAACCACTATTTTTCTAGAGTACCTTTGATGAAGTGGGTGGAAAGTCCTTTTTGGACTTGTCTGAACTGCTTCCAGCCAGAGTCACCCTTTACGCTTTACTAGTTCAGAGTAGTGCAAGATTGTACTGGCCTCTACCGTCTCCTTTTTTTGTCCTTTGAAACCCCAGGTGTTTTACCCCATGTCCCGAATTACCCTTTCTGTGCACTTTTGTGTGGATGTGCCGTGCATCCCCTTCAGGTGTGCCCCAAGTGATGTGTTGGAGTCTACATAGCTTAAAGACATTGTCAAAGCCAAAACTATTAGAGTGAGTGAGGGATATAATAACAAGAGGGTCTCCCTCCCTTCTCATTCTTCAATCCAGGGACATCACTGAATCAGCTAGGTGTGGACTCGTTCAGGAGTTCTGTTCCACTTCAGAACACCCCCTCCAAAACCATTGGTTGTTTCTCCCCCTTCCTTCCCCTCTCTCTTTCGCCACGTAGGGACCTTATCTTTTACGTTAAACAATTGTTTGAGTTATGGCATGCATTCTGTGTGCTGCAAACCATAACTGGCGAATTTCAGATTTTTGGGGGGGATTATTCTCTGGACCATAACTCATCTTTAACTGTGCTTTTTCAATGATGGATACAAAGCTGCTTTTCGGCATATTCCTGGCTATCTGACATGGCGACTCCATTTAGTGGATGTTTCATATGTGACCAGAAGTAAGCACCTCGGTTAATGGATATAACAAGATGTGATGATTTAAAGACTCTAAATCTGGCCTTTCCCTGCCCCAACCCTCTGTTTTGGGGCATGTTAGCACCGTGTGTTCTAGACTTTACTTGCTACACGTTCGAAAGGAACTCAAACCACATGTTTATATTGAGGACAGCTCTCCTTTTGTATTCTTCGTGGGTACACTTAGGTAGAGTAAATAGTTTATAGAGTCAATGTAATAATGCATTGTGTATGTTGTGATTTATATATTCATTAGGCAGATCTATTTTTATGTCATTTGGTGCATTTTATCTATTGTTCAGTGTTCTTTTGCTTATGAAGTTAGCGCACTTTGAAACAGAAAGCTGTAAAAAGATCACACATGGCCATGCTTTAAAAGACTGGTCCTTTGCTTTGACCAAGGTACTACACCAGGGGGGGGTTCCCTCTGCTGTATATTTAATCCGAAAACCTATTAAGACCTATGGTCTCATCGGGTTTTTAACGTAGGGTTATAAGTGACCTAAGACCACTCCCCTTGGCACAGAATTCGGAATCATTGACTTAGACTTGCGTTCAGCATTTAGCCTGTGGAAAAAAGAATATTGGGGTCATATGTATTAAGCATTATAACAGTTGCAAAAACTCCAGCTTGGAATTTGTACCCGTTAAAATGCTTTTTATCATGATTGAATCCCTTTTTAGGAGTGTGAAAAGTTCTACGGACACCTAAAATGGGATTGCAAATGGATGGTATGAGGAAGATGCGTGTTGTAGGCACCCCTTCCAAATACTGAATTGATATTAAATGTATCAATGTTTTCAGACCGAAATCTGGTTGCAAAACATGTATATATTGCTGACACCTCAAAGGAGGTGGAAATGCATTTGAAAAAGGGAAGGGAGTCCCATTTGTGAATGTAAAAAAAGAAAGTTTGTATTCATAAGATCGCTGCCAGTTCTTAAACAAACAAAAAAAAAGTAAACGTTTCTTTTGAAATGCTGTCCCATTTTCTTTTAAGGAAATTAAAATGCGTTTATTACTTTTTTTTAAAAACTTTATTGACAGTCAATCAAAGATATGATGGTCTGTGAAGGCCTCCCAGCATAACGATTCACAATTTGCATTTACCTCCTTAATAGCTGTAAAGTCGGTTGGATTGCGACCCACTTCGATTCGGATCTTGTGTAAGTTTGTTACCTGTAGTCATCAGAGTCCTGGACTACCAGTGCTCTGGCTGATTGGATTGGCAAGCACAGTTGATTTCCTAATGGGTTGCATTAGAATTATTTTCTATTGTAACTTCATGATTGTGGTGTTCTTGCTGGATGTGCAATTTTCCCTTTAATTAATTAATTAATTGATTTATTTATTTATTACATTTGTACTGCGCAATAGCTACCCAAAAAGGGTTTCCCGGCACAGGAGCAGATCCGAGACATAGATGAAAATTCTAGTTGGTTATTTGTTAAAAAGCCACGTCTTCAAGGATTTGCGAAATTGGACATAATCAGTTTCGTTAGGAAGAGCTGTAGGCAGAGCGTTCCACAGTGAGGGGCCAAGGTAAGAAAAGGACCTTCCGCCCACCGACATAGTTTGATTTTGGGAGTGGTAAATTTCCCCTTGATGGCGGAGCAGAGGTTGCGAGAGGGAAAGTAAGGACAGACCAAAGATTGAAGGTGTTGCGGGGCATTACCTGTTTTTATTTTATGCAGATAGCTCAGGGCTTTGAACTTGACTCGGTTCTCCACCCTGAGCCAGTGCAAGTTATGTAGATGGCCAGAAATAGAGTTAGCTCTTGGGACCCGGCACAGAAGCCTAGCTGCAGAGTTTTGCACCATCTGTAGCTTGCGGGTTACCTCCTTGTTTGAGCCCAAGTAGAGAATGTTTCCGTAGTCCAACCTTGACGTAATCAAGGCGTTGACCACGGTTTTCTTGGTGAACTCTGGTAGCATCCAGCTGATTTTTTTAAACCACTTTAGGATGGTAAAGCATGTGGCTGCTACTTTAACTGCTTGGGGGCACCTATTAAGCGAGTCAACAATAATGATGCCCAGATTTCGAGCTTGGAGGGAGGGTGTGAGAAGAGTGCCCATTTCGCAAGACCAGTGTTGAGGGCCCCAGAGTTCCTTGTTTTTCCCAAATACAAGGACCTCGGTTTTCTCCCCGTTTAGTTTGAGGTAGTTTAATTGCATCCATGATGCTATTTTGCTCAGACCCAATTGAAGGGGGAAAGAACCATCTGTGCTTAACATGGATAGAGAAAAAATTATTTGGGAATCGTCGGCATAGGAGAATAAGGACAGCCCTGCTTCCTTTGCAACATCGGCTAGGGGTCTTACATATAAATTAAAAAGTAGAGGGCTGAGGATGGAACCTTGTGGCACCCCATGGGTGAAGGAGTCGATATATGAGCTGGCTGTGGGGGAGATGCCTCGTGATCTAAAATTTATGATCAGCACGGCGTGAGACACTGTGTGGAATGCAGCGCTCAGATCTAACAAAATGAGAGTCACGGTGTCTCCTGTGTCCAGATGGCGGCATAGTCTTTCCGTTACCGTTACCCCTAAGAGGGTGGTTTCGGTGGAGAAGCCGGCTCTAAAGCCTGACTGGGAGGGATGAGGGAGCCTTTGGGTTTCCACAAACTGAGATAGCCTTGTATGGACATGCTTCTCCAAAATCTTTGAGAAGGCCGGCAGTAAGGAGATAGGTCGATAGTTAGAGGGTAAGTCGGGGTCAGCATTGGCCTTTTTGAGGAGGGGGGAATATCATGGCATGTTTCCAGTCAGATGGAATAATAGCTTCTTGCAGGGAGGCGTTTAAGAGGTCCCTAATCACGCACAGCGAAGGCGGTTCCAGCTGCTGAAGCACGGAAATAGGCAGAGGAACCTTGGGTGATCCTGATTTGATATTGTTTAAGAGTTTTATTAGAGCGGCTGTGTTTAACGGGGACCATGTGTCCAAGTAGTTGGCAGGAATGTTGGATGACTCAACTTGGTTAGGGAACATGTCGTCTGCTGAGGATGAAGTGGGTAATGCAGGAGGTGAGAAGATGTTCACGTCCTGCGCAAGCACTATGTCCTGTTATATTTTGTCCACTTTCTGGACAAAGGAGGCCAAAACCTCACATTGTTGTTTGTTAAGTGCTGGGGGCCTAGATTGGATTTTGGAGCCAGCGAGCTCCTTGACCATATTAAAGAGTGTTTTGGAGCGATTAATGGCGTCCGAGATGGTGGTGGAGACATATTTTGCTCGGGCGGTTCTACATAGATTATGATATGCTTTTAGGGTAGTTTTATATCTGATTTTTGATTCAGGTGTGTAACTCCTTCTACACTTGTGTTCCATAGCTTTGCAGTTGGCTTTCTCTGTTTTTAGCGCTTTGGTAAACCAAGGTGCTGGGGGCCGGTGATTGTTTGCCCTTTTTTTTTAGAGAGGTAGGCAGGTGTCAGTGGCTGTAAGGAGCCATTTCCGCACTGAGGTAGAGGGTAAATTTACCAATTTTTTGGAGAAAGGCATATGAGAGTTTAAAATTGTGTTTAAGGCGGTGATATCTAGTTTTTTCCAGTTCCTGGTTTGAGATCCTACGGTGGAGGAGGTCGGTGCAGAATACGCAGGGAGTGTCAGATTGAATCTTGTGAGAAAATGATCCGACCAGCATATAGGAAGTGAAGCATTGAAGGAGCATTGAATCTACGCGAGGTTCGAAAAAATGGGGTCCAGCAAATGACACGCCTCAAATCTGGCTTTTGATTAAATGTGTATTTAAATCTGGTGTTTGCTTAAATGTGTATTTCATTTTGCTTATTGTGTTCAAGGTTTTATTGCATTGTTTTGTAATTTGCATGGTTACTCACCTTAAGCAGGGCCACTGGAATTATGCAGCAGGGAATGACCGAATTATGCATGGGGGTGGAGGTCGTGATCATGAACTTCATCAGACTGCTGTATGAGGGAGCAATGGCAAGTGTGGGGTATGGAGAACAAGGGGAGTTCACAAAAATGTTTAATATTAAAACAGGTGTAAGACAAGGCTGTCGTTGCCCTCCTTTCTGTTTGCCTTGTACACAAATAATTTGGAAATGACCCTGTTGGAGAACGCAAAGAATAACGCCTATGTAGAAGCAGCCACTTTGCCAATTTTCCTCTATGCCAACGACGCAGTGCTCATGGCGAGAACCTCAGTGGCCCTGTAGAGCCTCATAGAGAAGTATACATGTTTCATGAATAGTTTGGACTTGCAGGTTAACGAGTCAAAGACATTTGTGTTTTAACCATAGGGGCTGGTTTTAGGAAATCAACAAAGTTCTTCATCAAGAAGAGAAGAACAGAGGTGGTGAACACATTTAGTTATTTGTGAGTCCTTTTCGATAGCAAACTAAATTGGAAGAAGATGGTGACATGGTGAACCTTATGGGAACATTTTGCCGTCAATTCCAGATTCTCTAAAAAAAACTGGGTTCAAAACCAATACTTGAAATGCTGAAGATTTATTCAGGGAAGGCTAAAGCCATCGCCGCATATGGTGCTGCAATTTGGGGTAAGGCAGACATTGGAGGGTGCCAATGTAGGGAGGATGCCTTCTGCCAAAGCTTATTAGCCGTTCCCAATTCATGTTCAAACACTATCTTTCATCTAGAACTAGGCCTACCTTTTATTAGCAATGTGGTCAAATTGGCCCCAATTTTACTCTGGCATTCAATTTGGAAAAGGGACAGTGTTGGTTTGCACCAATCAGTGGTAAGAGACGTTTTAAAAATGGAACATGCACGTAGAATTCCCTGGCTGAGATATAAAGAGACTATTCTGACATCATTAGATTTGTGCGAATTGTATGACTCTCCATCTCCACCTTCCTGAATTCTAAACTTAAAAAGCTCTTTCTGACTAAGGCAGAACATGATGGGAAATCCAAAAATAGGGCAAAAAGCACATTTACACTACATCAGACTTTACCTCTTATAAATCACCATGCATTTTCATACTTGGGTAGTGTTCATTACTCACAACAACGATTTATTTTTACACGATTTTGTTTAAACCTAATCCCACTCATCAGTGGGTTTCCAAAATACATCTATTCACTGAACCAGCTGCCCCCAGTCCATGTGACAGAAGATCCAGACAGTCCAACATGCATAGTTTATTTTTCTGTTCTTTATAGAGGTATGAGAGGAAAAAATACATTATTGCATTACTACGCAGATATGATTTTAGGCAATGTGCACCAGCCCTTTGTTTTATTCAGCAACTAGGTGCTGTTCATGTTTGTTTCATCCTTGCATCTTCTCTTTGAGCAGCTGTCAAACGTAGGGGCACTTTCTAACTGCCGTTATCATAGTTAAGTTTGCTAATTCCGGTTTTGAGTTTATATTTCTGTATCCACATATAATGGAGTTTGATGACCTTTACCAATGGCTTAATAAGACTGCTTGTCTTAATGATGGATTGTAACCAGTATATGCTTTTAGAAGATAGTGATTTTACGTTTTTTAGGATCCTCATATGTCCGATTTTATTTTTTTTTAAACGTGGAAAGACATATTGATTATTGTGCTTTTATGCATTTTTATGGATGATGATGAGACAGAATGATGCAGTAGGGTTGACTAAAGTGTGCGCCCAGTAAAGGAAATCTATGCAGGGTAATGCAGCACACTTGGTGTTAGCATTACATTATTTCACCATTTTTAAACACATGTTAACATTTTCAGGGCAAAGGTTTCACCTCATTAGTACAACTTTGACACCCAAATACAGAAATAAGCACAAAAAAGTGGCCAGTCAGTCTTTGCGAAGGGCCTTCCACTGTGTGGCAATAAATGTTGCTGTGTTTATAGTAACTGTTGATCCGTTTGAGCTAGAGACAAAATATTTTGTTGCTGATATCTGCAGACTATGCAGCAGATAATGGACTATGCTGCAAATGTGTACAAATCCATAACTATGCAGAAAGCGCCACAAAATCAGATATTTCCAGTGGCCCCGACCTTAGGTTAACTTAACTTCAAGTTCAAATCCAATAATATGAACAAAAATTATTTTAGAAATAGGTTTTCCACTCTCTTCTGAGGTCCAGCGTCAATTAGGAGTGTTTTGCTTGCTGCACATAAAAACTTAAAATCATGAATATATCAATGTTCTGTCTAGAAAGACATCTTTAGGTCAGTTCATTGAATATTGGAAACCCGAATAGAGCAGTCTGTTATTTTATCTATTTAACAGCATTTTTTAAATTAAGTAATATTTTTTAACTTGCAGCCTTATTTTAGAACTTTTGAGCATTACTGCCCACCTAGCCACTCCAGCCCATCTGCAGTTTTTTGCATTTTGTGTTGCCTGCTATTCTTGGAGGCACTGTTACCTTTTAACAAAGTTTAATTAAATTGATGCACCTCAATCCTTTGTGTTATATAGTTGCCTAAAATTAGAAATATAATTTTTGTTGTGTTCCCAAATCGTTGCATCCACGTACTGCATCACATGAAGGTACGGTTGCTGTTCTTACAATATAAATATATTTACAAACATACCAAACATTTTAGGTTCAATGCAGATCATTTATATTTAATAGCTAGACCATAAAAAGGCTGCATATATCTTATGGTGTTCTTTCGTGTGTTTAAAAGCCTTGTTTAAATTAAACTTACATTTGTCCTTGGCTGTAGAAGCTGTGAGAATTTTTGGAGCTGCAATATTGTAGGCTCTGTCTCTTAAATGATTAATGTTTAACTGTGTGAATGAGTGTATTTTTACAACCGGCATATCTTGTCTTCATTTTTATGCTGCTGACTGTTGTACCAAGAGCAGATAGGAGGCTTAGTTTATACTTTAGTTCCCACCATACAATCAAAGGGGCTGGACATTTAATTTCAAGGTAAAAGCAAACAAGATCTAAGATAAGATGTGTGGAATCTATAACAGATAAAGTAATTCTGTCCCGTTAGTGAGCATTGACACCTGATCATTGCTGTAATTTTGCTCTGGTTAAACTTCAGATGAAACCATATTTTTTCCCAGCTTTCAGCCACAATTATTTGTTAAATTTAAAGTCGCAGGGAAAGAAGCAGAAATACCCTTATTGACAATTGGCTCCAGTGGCGCAAGTTTAAAAGTGATTTTGTAACTATAAAAACTCTATTCAAACTTTTTATATTTTTTCTGTCTAGTGAACCTTTTTGTCAAGAAAGAAACCCCTGTGCCTTCATAATAATGCATTGGCTAACCCGATGATTTATTTACCAATAGTTTCCTTTAAGTAGCAAGAAGTTAAATGTTCACTCTGACTCATGACAAAATGAAATTGTAGCCGACCATAAGCGGGGAACAGGTGGCGGCCCTGGATGCGAACCTTACTATGGAGGAACTACTGGAGGCCATTAAGGGTATGGCCAGATGCAAGTCGCTGGGCTTGGATGGGCTACCCCCTAAGTTCTATCAGACCTACCCGTACCTGCTGCTAGACTGGCTTCTGGAGGAATTTCAGGAGGCCTGATAGTCAGGGCCCTGCCTAAGTCTCTGCAGGAGGCCCTCACCATTATGTTACCTAAGCTGAAGTGCACCCCGGAAATTCTGGGCTTGGATCGCCTGTTGTTCATGATTAACACTGATGCCTAGGTACTAGCAAAAGCTGTAGCCAACTGTTTAAAGGCAGTGATCCTAAGATCTGATAGAGACTACTAGCCGCAGATTCCTTAATGTAGAATTATCCCAAGGTGTGAGACTGGACCCGGAAAGCTTTCTTGCCCAGCATCTCTGCGCGCCGGGGGGCGGCACCACGCGACTCTGCTCCGACTTCCTCTGCGGGTTTGACGTCAGCGAGGTCACATAAGCCCCACCCCGGCGCGCTGACGTCAGTTTTCTTCTTTTCCGCGTGGAACGCAGATCCGGATCGTGTTCCTGGCCTGTTTCAGGCCTTCTTTTTCCACTTTGAGCGTTTTTCTTGTGAACCGTGTGCGAATGCCTTCGGGCTTCAAGACGTGCTTGTCTTGCGCGCGCCAGATGTTGGCGACGGATCCTCACCCCATCTGCATGTGGTGTTTGGGGGACCACCACGACTCCACGGACTGCGAGGCGTGTCAGCAAATGAAGCCAAAGTCCTGGCGGGAGCGCCAGATGAAACTCCTTTCGGCACACATGTCCAGGTTGGTGGCGTCGCCGCGCCCGTCCCCCGCGGAAGGCTTAAAGACCCACCGCTTCCGTCTCCGTCATCGTCCGTCTCCCAGGCCGCAACAGCGACGCTCACCTGTTGGTAAGTGTCGCAGTTTGTCCCCGAGGCCCGGTCCCCGGCCTGTTGGGGGCACGGGTTCTCCGCGGGTGGTGCGGCCCCGCGCTTCGCCACCCTATCCGCCGTTCCCCGGCGCGGGGGCGACCAGAGTCCAGATGGAGGCCTATGCAGCGGCCTTGCAGGCCTCTTTGGCTCTTGCCTCTTCCTGGGATGTCTGCGGATCCCTTGCCGTGTGCGGGGACTTCTGCGGCGTCACCGGCGGCTCCGGCGCAGACCGGTTCGGCTCCAGGTTCTGAAGTTGTGGTGCGTCGGGGTGCGGCCCAAAGGGGTTCCCTCCTTCGGACCACGGCACCTCTGCCTTGCCGCACACCCCTGCGGGGGTCCCTGTTGTGTCGCGGGAGGTTACCGGGGCTCGGGACGTGTCCTCGAGTCCCCCTCGGTCCTCTGGGCAGGCGGCGGCCTTGTCCGAGGTGACGCCGCTCAGGCGCCGGCGGCTGCTGGCCCTGGCGGCACTGATAGGGCCGGCTAGGGTTCGAGGCGTGTCCCCAGGCCCCCCTCGTCCCTCCACACAGGGGGCTGCCTCGTCGGAGGTCGAGTCGACGTCGTTCCTTAGCCGCCCCGGCTCCGCCTTGGTCTCCTGCGTCGCGCGTTGTGGCGGAGTTCGTTCCGGCGTCCCCTTCGGTCGACATTGACCTGACGCCGGTGGCGGACTCTACGGCGCCGGGCAGACGTCGGGTCGTTGATTTGTCTTCGGACGTCCCTCTTCTCCAGAGGTTCTGTGGTTGTTGGTCTCATCTCCTCTGGAGACGGGTCGCCACGTCGTGGCTTTTTCCCCGGCGTCCTCTAAGGACGGCTCTTTGCCGTCACCGCGCCCGCAGTCTTCGCCGGAGGTGCCTCAGGTTCCCCATTCATCGGTCCACCTTCCCCCTTTCCGGGCTTGGCCTTTCCTTCCTCTGGTTGGGCTGGGGGACGGCCGCCTTAGCTTGCAGCCGTCGCCCACGGAGGAACTGCTTTCCCCACCGCGGGGCCCCTACAGAGGAGAGTGCTGCCTTCGCTCGGGCTGTTTCCACAGCTGCGGGAATCTTGCGCATGGGCGATCCAGCTGCCCATTTCTCCACGGATCATCTGCTGGGGGTCCTCCATCAGGGTTCTGGTGGTCGGGAGCTGCTTCTTCCCTTCGACGATTCGCTCCACACTTCTATTTTGGGGGCATCCTGCCACAGGGGACCCGGTGCCCCAGCCACTTCTGCACCGCCACCGTCCTGCCCCGCATGATCCAGTCTGTCTTTCCCTTCACCCCTCTACCAGGGGCCCTCTTTTACAGACTCCCTTTCCCTCCCTGCTATCGGTGTTGCCTCCCCCGTCACGGGAGACCCGCTGGTTAGATTCCTGGGGGCGCAATATCTTCGCCTCCTCCAGTGCGGCTTTGCAGGCCCTTAACACTCTTTGTGTATTGGCTAGAGCCACTTCTTGCTTATGGGATTCGGCGGAGTCCCTCATGTCTTCCGCTTCTCAGGAGGGTGCCTGTGTTGATCTGCGGCACCATGTGTTGGATGGCCGGAGCTGGCGACGTTTATTCTTCGCTCGGCTCTGGACATTTCGGAGGTGCTTGGTCGTACCATGGCTGCTTCGGTGGCCCTTCGCCGCCATGCCTGGCTACGGGACAGTGTATTCCTTGAACGTTAGAGAACGGCTGGTTGACCTTCCCTTTGATGGCGCTCTTTTGTTCCACGCCCCTGCGGATTCTGCCATTCAGAGGTTTCTTGCAGGGCTTGGTCCTCCTCCTCCTCCCCCTCCCCATCAGTGACCTGTATGTCGGTCTGTGTTTTGGGAGGTGTCTTTTTCCGTTGTTTTCCTGGGGCCTTGTGACGAGTTGCCCCGGTTGTGTGTTCTGTGTGGTTAATGTGCCTTAAGGTCCTTTTTTTGGGACTTTGATGCTGTTGGCTGCTGGTCTGGCCCTTTTTTGACTTGTGGTTTTGGCTGTTGGTAAGCCATTGTAGGCCCTGAGATTAGGCCTTCTGTGTATTCTTTATTGGCTAATTGGCAAGCCGTGAGCGGATTTCTCCGCAGGTCTTTCTGTTTGTCCTCTGCTGCGGAAACTTTTTCCTAAGGTGTTCCCATGTTCTTGGGTCGTAGCATACCCTATGTGGGGTATTGGTAGCTATTACATATCTCTATCATGTGCTCGGGAGGTGTGGTGGCCCTTTTGGGGCTCCTTGCTCTCCGTGGCGTGATGGTACGTCGCAGGTGCGATCTTCTTGCCGATTGTTTGAAGCAGCTTGCGTTGCGCCCAGGTCCGTCCTTCTCCTGGTTCGCAACGTCGCTAGACCAGTCTGGCCTGCTGTCTGCGGCATTGTGTTGTAGCGGTTCCACACTTCTGTCCGGTGTTTCGGCTTGGTCCTCTGTCTGCTGTTCTGGGGGGAACTGGCTTTCCTTGGCTTCTCCATTCTGGTGGACGGCTTGGTCCGTCCTCCGTTTCTTTCTGCCTGGCTCTACTTCTTTCGTGGGTCTGTTTGTGTTTCTGGGCCGGCCCCCTCCCTTGGGGTGTGTCCCGGCCCTTCCTGGCCTCTGCCTTCGGCTGGCGTTTGGCTTGTCCTGGGTGCACCGTTTCGTGGTGTTGCCTGCTGCTCACTGCACATGCCTGTGCAGGCCTATTTGTTCTAACCCACCGTTGTGGCCTTTGATGTATTCCCTTGTGCCCCTGCCTTTGCTTCCGCTGGGGCTTGCGCGGCTGTGACTCTCTTTTCCGTCTGCGCTTTGGCGGTAGAGCCGTTACTGCCCTATCCGCTGCTTGCGGCTGAGGTGTGTTCAGCTTTTTCTGTCACTGTGTATGTGTTTCTTACGGTGGGCCCTGCCTCCGGTTCTTCCTCCTCTCCCTAGGGGTTGAGGTGGTCCTTGGGTTCCTTTGGGCTCTCAGGCGCTGTCTGCCCTTGTGGGGGTTTGGGCAGTTCTCCATTCGTTGGGCTTAAGGGTATCCTGGCCTTTCCCTTCTTGTCCTTGTGACATGTCCCCTGCTGGGGCCCTCTCTCTCTCCTGGTGGGGAGGCTCTCTCGCAGGCCCTCCTCCCTTCTGGGTATGGCTAGGGTATCTATTCTACGTTAAGGAATCTGCGGCTAGTAGTCTCTATCAGATGTACAAGTTACTTACCTTCGGTAACGATGTATCTGGTAGAGACGATTCTAGCCGCAGATTCCTTCACGACCCGCCCTTCCTCCCTGTTCTGCGAGGACCCTCTGCTTGGGTTTCTGCAGTCGCCTCCCTCGGGGTGGCTTGTCTTCTGTGGGTGTCCTCTTCGTTTCCTTCTGGTCAGGCATCCCTCCAGCTGGTTTCTTTCCAGCGTGAGGGCCTACTTTTGCTCTTTCCCTCTGTTATTAGAGTTTCTAATCCCCACCGGTCTTCTTCGTTGTGGGTTCTTTTGCCTGTCCTTTGTCCTTCTACTCCTTTCGGGGATTATGCCCCTCCTTGGCAGTGTGGTCTGCGGATTGCTTACCTGCCCTTTGTCCTCCTACTCCTTTCAGGAGGTGGGGCCATCCTTGGCTGTGTTGTCTGGGGATGGGTTGCTGTTGCTCCTCTGTTCCGGGCTGATGGCCCTTCCCTTTGTAGTTGTGGTTGCAGGTTCTCTTTCTGTCACGGCGCTTTCACATGCTTGTGCCTCCAGGATGGCTCTCGCCATCGGGTTGTGAGGTGGTTCCCAGGAGTGGTGCTTGCGTCTTTCTTGCGATGGCTTCGCTGCTCTGGCCTTCTGTTGCTTTACTGCCACCTGCTGCTTTTGCCTTGGCTTGCACGGTTGTTCCTCAGACTGGTGCTCTGCTCTTTTCCTGCTCTGGCCTGCTGTTGCCGCCTTCTGGTGCCTTGGTGCCACCTGGTGATGTTTCTTACCTTTTGTTTCTCTCTATTTTTGTTTCTCTGTTTTTTTCGCACACTTTTCCCATGCTCTCCTTTTGTTGTGATGGCTCCGCGTTGTGATGCGTTGTGATGCGGAAAAGTTCTCCGAAACAAACTGACGTCAGCGCGCCGGGATGGAGCTTATGTGACCTCGCTGACGTCATGCCCGCGCAGGACATCGGGGCGGAGTCGCGTGGTGCCGCCCCCCGGCGCGCAGAGATGCTGGGCAAGAAAGCCTTCCGGATCCAGTCTCACGCCTGGGGATAATTCTATGTTAAGGAATCTGCGGCTAGAATCGTCCCTACCAGATACATCATTTCCGTAGGTAAGTAACTTGTACTTTGATTCATGATGATCAGTGCGGGTTTACCCTGTGGCATAGTACCCTCATGAACTGACGCAGATTGAATAATGGTTTGTAGTCGATGCGGGGCTCGACCCTAGAGGGAGCACTGATAGCTCTGGATATAGAAAGGGCGAATGACACGCTGTATTGGGACTTCCTAAAGGCAGTGCTGAGGCCAATGGCATGTGGCATGGGGTTTCTGAAGTGGGTCTCCCTGTTTTATGTGAGCCCTTCGGCAAGGGTGAAATCAGCCAGTTACATTTCAGAGACTTGGCCTATAGAACATGGCACAAGACATGGCTGCCCGCTCTGCCCTTTACTGTTCGCCCTGGCGGAGGAGTCTTTTGCGATCTGCATACGAGCCGAGCTGGAAAGATGGGCCATATGGGTGGGAGCAAGGGACCACCTGATCTCCTTGTATGCAGATGATGCACTTGTTTACTTAAAACAACCAAAGATTTCAGTGCCACTCCTTCTACAGGAGCTTTGGGGGTTCGCCGAGGCTCCTGGTCTCTAATTCAATCAGGGGAAATCGCTAGTGTTCCCACTGGCAGTGCTGTAAGGGCTACCCCCAGAAACATTGCCGTAGATCGGGTTGCGCTGGGAGCTAGAGGTGTTCAGATACTTGGGGATCCAAGTTGCGAAAGAGGAGGCGAAACAGAACTCCCTAAACATGGGCAAGGTGCTCTTTGGACTTTGAGCCTTGGTGGCGTTCTCGCAATTGCTGCTGTTATCAGTGGCTCGCAGAATCTCACTCACTAAAATAGTGTCCCTTCCGATGTGTTTGAACACATTGCAAAACTCACAGTGCACTTGACACTCTGGTGGTGCTGGTCTGGGTGTGCAAGCGCAGCAGGGTGGGGCTCCCAGTCCTCAGCCTTGACCGTATGCGGGGGGGACTCTGCCTACTAGATCTCAAGGTGTATTATCTGGCCTTACAGTTAAAGCATGGGGCTAGGTGGTGCTCAGATGGGGATAACTGGGAGAAACACCTATTGGCTGGGATCCCAGAACCGGGACACCTGCCATCTATAATGCTAGCAAGATCAAGGAAAAATAGAACCCACCTATTTGTAGTACATGTACCCCAGGCTTGAGGGAGTGCCGTCTGGAGGGTGTTTCGGACACCGCCGTTTTCCAGAAGGCTCCTGCTGCGGTGGAACCTTGAGTTCACAGACCTCATCCCAGAGATATCTTTGACTAGATGAAGAGAGGGGGGATGTGAGCTGCTAGGGGACCTATACTGGCAGCTGGCTGTCTCACTCATCAAGAGGCTCCGGAGTCTTTTCGGGTGGTCCCGGGTCTGATGCAGAGGAGGCAGAGCAGGATTCACATACATGATATGGGTCTGTGGCAGACTGACTCTGTATTGTATTCGATCACCTGACATGTGCCACTGATAGCCAACGTGAAACTATGATTAGACGCTGTCTGTTGCTCCATATCCTGTCCTCCAGAGATGGTAGGGTATGTTGCAAGTTTGCCCAACTGGGTCTCTTGCTGGCTAACTGGATGGTTGCCATCAGATGGCTGTCTCCCCCCGAACCCACGATCCTGGCATGTTTCAGGGACCTAGTGGAATGGTCTTGGGTGGAGCGGAAAAATAGGAGTGAAGTGCGTACAGACAAGCGCTTGGAGGATGATTGTCTAGAGTGGGAGCACGTGATACAAGACATAACTGAAGGGGGAGAGGTGGCACCAACTGTGGCGCCAACGGAAGGGGAAATACAGTCCCCAGTGACCAGGATAGTAGAGGACTCCCATATTAGCAAACGGTAACCAGAGCTAAGAAAGCACTGCCACAGATGGACACAGAGCCAGGTGACTGAGGCTGGTGCAGTCTGGGGGCCTGCCCCTTGCCAGGAGAGTTTGGAGACAGAGACACTAGATGCCCCCTGGAGATGCGGTTAAACTGTTTAGACAGTCAAGACCTTATTTTCTACTAACATTGAGGAAAAATATTATAAACCACCACTGGTGACTCTGTGACAGATACATTCTCCTCCGATCATTGCAGCACTATCTCTTCCTTTGATTCTCAACACTGCCCTGTCACTGAATACCTGCTGTCCTGGAACCCTCCACAATCTCAAGTCCAGAGGGGGTGTGACTAAGGAGCCGATGAGGATGGACGCATGAGCTGGGTGCTCCGCGCCGACCCCACCGATTATCCTGGATTGGGAGCCGGTATTAATCGTCCGAGTACCGGGGATCGCGCTTGTATGCGCTGGGAGCTGCCAGCGGCGATATCAGGCAAGACCAGAACCCTGCCGATGAACGGTGGCTGGGAGAAACGCAGAGCCCGGCCCGAGCGCTTTCAAGATGGTGCTGGCGGCGGCCGTTCAGTGCCCATTGTGAGCCTGGAGAAAAGACTTGGAATGCGGCGCCAGAGATTGGGAGGATTCTTGCTGGGTGCGACGAGCGGCATCCGACCCCGGATCCAGCAGGACATTTGAAGTGTGGACTGAGCGGGGGCGCGGAGCCACAAGCACTGTGAGTGTTGGCTCGGCTCCGGGGTGCCCAGCTGTGCGGAGGCAAGCGGCAGAGAGAGGAGGAGGCGGGCATACGGCCTGCGGCGGCCCGGTCTGCGGAGACTTACGGGGGACTGAGCGGCACCTCGCTCGTCCGAGTTCTACTTTGAGGGCTGTGCTGGGGGACCGGCCCGCAGACCTGACCGCCATTTTGAAGGCCCCGAAGAGCGGCGGACCCCGCGACTGGGAGAAAAGCGGAATCACCCCCTGATGGCGCCTACGGCGGCAGAGCCCTGATGAGGGTGATTAAATGACGTCTGTGCCTGCTGACGGAGGCCCCTGGAGGATCAGACGAGCGGGGACTACTGGGTTGAGCCGGCTGCAAGGGCTGGCCTAGCAGTGGAGGAGCCTGCAGACACAGCGAGGTTAGAGGGGAGACGAGCGGGCGGTGGAGCGCCCCGCAATGGCCCTGTGGAGCGGAGAACGAGGGGCGAGGCAGTGTGTCTCTTCCTGGGAACTCGGGTTGCAGCTATTGTTGGAAGCACAGAGGACGGACCTGACTGCCACCGTGGTTGCGCTGTGGCCAGTGGAATTACAAGTGGGGACAAGTGGAAGTGCTTTCCCAGCCGCGATCGGGGTGCTCCGGGGTGGTTGCATGAAGGGAGACATTTGTTGAGGGCGCTCTGCGGCAGGATAGATAACTGCGAGCCCCCTAATCCTCGTAGGACTAGAATGGTTGCCCCAGAAATGAGTGACATTGTTGGGCGGACCCTCGCTGAGAAACAATAAAATCTGACTAAGCCTCTTTCCACACCGTATAACTGGGAGAGTGGAGTGGACTGCTGGATGGGAAGCTCCCTGCACCTAGGAAGCTGGAAGTAAGGGAGGTTGCTGAATGAGTGGCTGAGAAGGGGACTGCCAGGAGGAGGCGGAAGGATCTCCTGAAAAACCGACGGCCATGTGGTGAGAGACCTGTTGCGAGTACTGGTGAGTGGGACCTCCCTTGCAGTGGGCGTTGCCTGGCATCTGTGACCTGCTCGGATGGAGCGAGGGGACTACCGGGAGGCCGTGCCGGTGGCTTGGAGCACCGCAAGTATGGGGAAACCTCAAGGGAAGCAGGGGGGAGCTCACCCGGAGGAAGAGGTAGCGGACCAGGGGAAGCAGGATGCTGTAGAACCGCAGACTGAGGGACTGATGCAGTGGCAGGTCGACCAAATACTTAAAGCCATTACTGACACTAGAGATGCCCTTCATCAGGACATTGCACATGTGGCACAAGGGCTGGGCCTCCTTCGAGCATATCACGCTAAATTGGCAGACCTTGTGAAGCAGACTGAAGCAAAGTTGGAGGTCCTGGAGCCCACTCAGAAGGCGCTGGAGGCTCAGCTGGGGGATGTCACGATTACAAGCCCTGGAGTTGGTGGGCTGAAGATGCTGAAGGGCGGAACAGAAGGAACAATGTACGGGTGGTGGGGCTGCCGGAAGGGTTGGAAGGGATCAACATAGTAGACTACTTAGAAAATTGGCTGAGGTTGCCCCCGAGGGCTTGACCCCCTTCTATACACTAGAGAGAGCACATAGGGTACCGATTCGACCGCTGGCGCCCGGACGACCACCCAGGCCAGTGGTGGCGCGACTGCTCCATTACAAAGATAGGGACCTGCTGCTGCTTAAGGCACGCTCCTCGGGCCCATACAGGGTGGACAATAGTAATGTGACACTGTTCCCGGATTACACGTTTGAAGTGCAACGCCGTCGGGCTTCGTTCTTGGAAGTCAAGAAAGCACTCCGTGATGAAGGCCTTCAGTAGTCCCTGATGTTACCTGCACGCTTGAGGGTGACCATGGACGGTAAGACGTACTTTCATGATAGTCCTGAGGAGACGTGGACTTGGTTGGAGTCTTATAGAGCTGGGTCGGGTGAAGCAGGGCGCGGCATGGGGCCGCCAGCGGATGTTCCGCGCCCATGCCTGTCACGGCGCATCAGACGGCGCCGTCCTGGCACTCAGAGACCCACGGTGACTCAAACGGAGAAGGAGAGAACAGCAGCGCTGCAGGCCGTGACTGCAATATCCCAGGAAAGAGGGCATCATCGGTGGTGGCGACTGAATCGGAGAAGGGCTCCGAGGGAACTGACTCCGATGGGACTGATACGGGATACTACTGCATGTTACGCCTGGGACGGCGGATGAGATCGCAGACGCTTAATACTGTAAGACTTTTTCATGAAGGCTTTTAGGAGGGACTGCCCCTTGCCTATCCCCTTCCCTCCCATGGGATTATATTGACTAGGGATCAGTAGAGGCGACTAGAGCTGGAGAGGGGGGAGGGTGAAATATGCGGCTCCTTCAGACCGGAATGCCCCACGGGTTGTTGGAGCTTAATCGTCAATGGGGGTAAGGCGCCAGATAGCGGTGGCACTGTAGGTCAGATTTTCTCGGCTCTTGGCTACCCCCTCTATCTTTTTCAGTTTGTTGTCCCTCGGTAGCTACCAGAGGCAAAGTTAGTTTGTTAGTTTGGGTGGGAACTAGAATCTTAGTGCCTGTTCTGGGGTGGGGGCATTTGGGGGGGTTTGGGGGTTTCTTTTGGGAAAGTAAGGGCCACCGGTGTGTCCTCACGGAGCGAGCAGTCACTTATGGGATCTCGACTACAATATGGGGACGTTACCTGAATGAATCACATGGAATGTACGGGGGATGCATACAATGAGACGCCATAAGGTGCGTGCTTACTTAGTGGGCAGGGGGACCCACAGTGCTTTCCTCCAGGTAATCCCATATTAGCCGCTCTGAAGGATTGGCGTTGAAGCGTAGGTGGAGAGGGCAACTTTTTGCACAACATACTCGGCCTTTGCTAGGGGAACACTGTTATGGGTTAGAGCAGGGGTCCCATTCCAACCGACGTGGCATTTAGTGGATCCAGAAGGGAGATTCGCGGTGGTGGCGGGTCGCCTTCATGGTAAAGATGTGACGTTATGTAGTGTCTACGCCCCCAATGTGGATCAGGCGTCCTTTTTTACCCACCTGTCGGGGGGTTGGTCCCTTACTTGACTGGCTCGGTGATAATGGGTGGAGACTTCAATTCTATAACTGACATTGATGTGGATAGATCTCATCCCCCGTTGCCTGAAGCGCCCATACATAGAATTTCCAAAATCAGACGGGACTGGCAGAGTAAATGGGGACTAATAGACACATGGCGTGCGCAGCACCCGGGGGAGCGAGATTATTCCTTTTTTCCGGCGTTACACGAATTGCATGTGCGACTGGATGCGATATTATGCACCCCGGACATTAATTCTAAAGTGGGCCACAGTGAATATCTCACGAGAACTCTCTCGGACCATAATCCGTTATTGTTGCGGATAAACTAGACCCAAGAGAGACCTGTGATTCCGACTTGGCGGATGCGGCCGGAGGCATTGGAAGACCCAGTCTTCTGCGAAGAGGTTGGGACAGGCATTACTCAATATTTCCTTGAGAATGAGGGCACGGCGTCGACGTCGGCACTGGAGTGGGACGCTTATAAAGTGGTGGTGAGGGGACTGTGTATCACTAAAATGATGGGGTTGTGGAAGACACTATTGCAGGATAGAGACGCAGCAGAGCAACATCTACGAACGGCTGAGAGGGCTCGTCCTGAGAACCCGGGGGCACAGGGGGAAGTCTCGTACGCTAGAGAGGCAGTGGCTGTACAAATAGAGAGATTGCGTTGTTTCGACCATAGGTCATACCTGGTGCGTGCGCATGCGGAACAGGATAAGGCGGCACTCTGCTGGCTTGGTTGGCCAACCCGGCCCCTCGGGCACACCCATTTTAGAACTGACCTCTTCGACGGGAGCATCGGTGTATACCCAGCAGGGGATAAATGGGTTGTTTCTCGACTATTACACCGAGTTGTACCGGAGCAAACTGCGGGTTACCGGGAATGCCATAGGGGATTTCTTGGCAGATATAGCGTTACCGCGACTAGAGGAGACGCAAGCAGACCTGCTAGGACAGGAGATTACATTAGGGGAAATACGGAGCACGGTAAAACATATGGCACGTAATAAAACGCTGGGAACAGACGGGCTACCTATAGAGTTTTATACAGTTTACATCGATTTTTTTGGCCCCTAAATTGTTGGCTGTTTTTAAGGAAGCACGGACGGCTGGAATGTTGCCGGCCTCCACCCGAGAGGCCGTCATTGTTCCCTTCCTGAAGCCTGGGAAGGACCCCTCAGACAGGACAGCCTACCGCCCTTTATCCATGCTAACTTCCAATTATAAAATTCTGAGTAGGATCCTTGCAGCTCGGCTCCTCCCATATATGGTGCAGTTGGTCCACCGAGATCAAGCGGGATTTATCCCAACCCGGAACAGAGCCACCAATGTGCGACGTCTACTCCGTATATTAGGGGTAGACCACTGTCATGCTCCCTCCGAGGCAGTCCTCTCGGTAGATATTGAAAAGGCGTTCGACAGCCTGGAATGGCCATACCTGATTTAGGTTATGCGCGCTTTCGGTCTTGGGGAGGCTTATGTGGGATGGACAGAAATTCTTTACCCATCGGCGACGGCTCGGGTGCGGACGGGGACGATGGTTTCCTCCTCTTGCTCAGTTGAGCAGGGAACGCGACAGGGGTGCCCGCTTTCTCCTTTGTTATTAGCGTTGGCCATTAAGCCCTTAGCGGCACATGCCAGACGGGGACGGCACTATCTCTGGTTGGATTTACGAGTGGATATGCAGTATATTTCACTCTGTCGACGATTTACTTAGTTTCTGGCCAATACGGGGGAGGCTCTGGCAGGAGCGACGACTCTGCTTTGCACATTCGGCGGGGTTTCGGTGCTGGGGGTGAATTGGCTGTTTCCAGTGGTCCCATCCGAGGCCAGCCCCACTCATGTTGAAGACATCCGGTGGGAACCTCAATGCTTACCCTATCTTGGAACCAACATCTATCATACACCTGATGACCTGTTGGAAGGTAATATAGGCAGAGCCTTGCGAGGACTCAGGGGTAGCCTAACGTTTTGGGGTACTTTGCCACTTTCGGTGGCCGGGCAGGTAGCACTTCTGAAGATGGTAGCGCTCCCCCGGTTGTTATATTACTTTAGGACACTGCTAATTTGGGTTCCGGGATCAACTTTTAGACAGCTTCGCTCAATGATCGGGGGCTTTCTGTGGGGGACTGGAAGGCTACGAATGACACTGGCCACGATGATGCGCCCGAGAGCTGATGGAGGATTGGCTGTGCCAGACTTTGAGTTATATTACCTGGCAGCTCAGCTGCAGTGGCTTACTCAGGCGGTGTCTTTGGAGTTCAGGACGGACGGTGGATCCCACGCCATATACTGTCCTTTATTGTACTTCAGCAGCGGCTGCGCCTTGGGACTCTTTCTCAAGAGGAGCGGACGCTGAGGCTGTGTTGGAATCGGAGCTAGCGCAGAGCTGGAATTGCCCGTCCTTATTCCCGGAGATACCTTTGGGTATGTGTACTGCTCTCCCGCACGGGGGGGACTGGACTGCGTTGGCTGAGTAGGAGATGATGAGAGTACAAGTATTGGGGGATTTATATGAAGACAGAGCTTTGTTACCCGATCAGGCCTTGCAGGACAGATATGGCCTCCCTCGTGGGGATTACCTGATTACCTATTGCACTCTGCCCTGGTTTCATCAATACAACGTAATTGGAGGGAGGGACTAGTGGAACCACAGACGTCCATGGCCTGCCAGTACGTAGTGATGGCAGCGGGGACCTTCAAAGCTATCAAATGTTTATACAGGCGCATGGTGGGTGAGGGAATGGAGCCGCTAAGGGAATTGCAAAGGAAATGGCAGGTGGACCTAGGTAAAGAGATCCCCGAGAAGGCATGGCCTCAATTAGTAAGGAGAGCTTGCAAAAGCACCAGGAATGCCAGATTCCAGCTAGTGCACTTCCTTATACTACCCAGGGCATACCTTGCTCCTGCTAAGATTAAAAAGTACTTTAAAATAGACACTGCCCAGTGTCCAAATTGTGATTTGGAGGAGGCGGAGTTTCATCATATGATGTGGGGCTGTCCGCAAATGGGAACGTACTGGGAGGAGGTACTGGACCTGCTCTGCAATGTTACAGAAAGACGGGTAGAGCCTGACATCAGCACTTGTTTACTACACTGGTTTCCGCATACCCGCATTGCTGGCTAATAGGGATATCACAGCGCGCTGGAAGTCAAGGCGAGGGCCCAACTTTGAGAGGTGGAAGGCAGAACTAATTAAATGGGCAACGAGTGAAAGTACAGTTCGGCTCCAGCATGCTAAGCGGACTAATAATGATACGGCATTGGAGTCTGCAAGGGCATAGGAGGCCATAGTGGCGTCACTGCAGGCGCCAGAGGCAGACTCAGATGTAAGCTTGGTCCAGAATACACAGACGGGATCTCCATGAACCACAAGAGCAGTAGGGAAACCCCTGTCACAACCATGTTGTGCATCTGTCGAAATGGAATGATTAGTGGTCAGGTTGCACTGTCCCACTGATACTGCGATAAGTACTGCCGAGGGATTTGTTGTTCTGTCATTCATAGGCTGCAAGTAGATGGGACATACTGGTGGGGATGGATGGGTGGGTGGGTAGGGAGGGAGATGGGCATGGGTTGGCTTAAACTTTTGTTATATTACTCAGGCAAAATGGCACTGGCATGCCTTGACTGTTAGTAAGAACTGGACCTTATCCGATTGTTGCACGCTATAGTGGTACGAGGCTAGCAAGAGATAGACTAAAGACTGTACGCATATAAACAACATGCCTGAAATACCAGGGTATAATGAGACAATCGTCCGGGGGAGCTGTTGACATGATGTACACTGAGTATTAATACTGCTATATTATCTGCCTGACGTTGTATGGAAAATCAATAAAAGATATATTTAAAAAAAAAAAAAAACAATCTTAAGTCCACCCTTCAAGGCTTTCTTCCCTCCCATGCTCTCTAGGCATATTTATTGTTCGTGCTAAAATAAAGGAAACGCCTTCACTCAAAGAATGGATTGTGTTGGGTCGGTTGCAAGCCGTAAATAATTTCTCACAATCGTACATATATATCCGGTTACATCTTATAACCACTAGTTGAATAATGCTTCCTCTCCATCCTTAATGAAACTAAGACCTTGTCTCTCATGCTATTAAAATCGAAATCTGCACTCTGTGGCATGGGTGGAGGCAGGTATGATGCTCTACCAAAACTCACCTTCATGTTATTTATTTTAGTAGAACTTCTTAGACCCATTCTCCCCAAGCGATCTTCGGCATTGAGAATACTATCACTGTAAATACTCTCCAGTTTTTCCTTTCCCAGAAACACCTTTTAGGACATAATGTGAAAGTGTCAATATTTGCTTGTTGAATGACCTATTTGACCCCTGTAACTAATTTTGAGAGTCAGAAGAATGCAGGGCTTCTGCATAGCTGGGTCATTTGTTGTAAGACGCATAAGCTAAGGAGATCCAGAAACAAGGTGTTTACTGACATGTCAATATTACAGTTGGGTATTTGGAAACCGTGAACGTCATCCCGCACAACATGGTAAAATGTATGCTTGCTATGTCTTGGTACTATCATCTGAAACTCTTCCAAGACATCGGAAATGTTTATTGATCAGAAAAACGTGACTTCTCCACTAACTGAGAAACCATTCACTTTAATGTTTAAATAGTGATCTACAAAACACTTCACCTGCGAAAACCGGACTATCTGGTCTATATTCTGAATACAGCTGATGGAATGCGCACGTGCCCTTTTTTTCATGACTGGAAGTCCAAAAGACTTGCAAAGAAAGCACAAATCAACAAGTCTTTTTTCTGGATGTGTACTGAGACTCTGCGCTGACCTCCCATTGCACAGCAGACGTTCGCCCTCATTATTGGAAGTCAAGAAACTGTTAGAAAATCCACCTTTTAACAATCATCCTATCCTTCCAGACAGTATGCTTCTTCACTCTGAGATAAATATTTTCCTTCTATGCTGGGCTTATATTGCCGGACCTCTCTTTATGCACATACCTGCATGCTCCTCATATGAGAAATATGTATTCTGCTTGCTATTTACAGCATTCCGCTGCACTTTAGTGCTAGGTCTGTACTCAATGTATGCCCTCAATAAATTAAAAATAATAATGAAACTACCCTTACCCATCAAAGTCAGAGTATTCTGTTTACAAGATATCTTGCAACTTGATAAAATGGCACACCCTAATAAGAGACTTCAACATTGCTCAGTTTGCTCCTCATACCAGTAATATCCCCCGTTATCAATAGCAAAAATGAGGGACCACTCATATGTTGATGTGATGCTGACCCAGCTGCTGGATTGACTGTTATGGCATTCATCAAATTCCCATTCTCATTTTGAGCTTTTTAACTGTTACTTTCTAGGCTCTTGGGCCATGATGTTCTCTCTGGACAAGATCACATTGACATCTGCTGGTACATGACTTCAGGGAGTCAATCATTTGCTTCCAAAGTCGAGGACACGGCAAGCATGTCTGTTTAGTCTGCTTTAACCAATGCAGTGGCTTCTCCATAAAAGCCACTGTATCTTCAGGTCGGTGCCTACCTGGTGGAAGAACATTTGTTAAAAACAACCTGAGTAAGAAAATGTATTTTTGTTTCAACATGGTGGCGGGGGTGCTCAATGAGGCTATGTGCAGCCTGAGCTCTAGTCAGGCACCCAGAGGCTCCGTGGCTCCGTTCAGCTACGACGGATGGGGCCTGAGAAATGTTGGCAGGGATCTAGCGGCATTTATTGCACCAAACCTGAAAGTGAAGCGAAGCACAGATGAGGAACCGGCACCTTTGTGGTTCTCTCACGACCGTGTTGGATACCGTGGCAGACTGACCCCATGAACGTGGAGACCAGGGATGCAGGAGCCTTGCCTTGGCTTTTGACTCAGTGGGCATGTGTGGCAGCAGAGCAGGGTCAAGGAGCTGCAAAGCTCTGGAATGTATTGCTTAGGAGAAGCCATGGGATACTGTGTGATCATTTGTTTCAAACATCTGCAACTATTCAACCTGGTCAAAAGTCTATAATGTTCTGTGTCTTGGCCACTGTGCTATCTTGTAGATTCTTGAAGTGACTGTTTATTTTTGGCTTGAAAGCGAATGGCTTCATATAATTCTAGAACTGGAGAGGAGACTGAAAATAAAAAGCCTGAACAAACAAGCCATGTCGTGGTTACCTGCTCTACTTGTTTTGATTTACTCGTAGTATTTGCAGCCTGGGTGTAAATGACACTAAATAATAACTAATATTATTTAAAGACATTTATTGATTTCGTTCAGAAACACAAAAACAAATACATCAACAATGGCCATCATCGACGACGTCACAGAGAGGGCCGGTCTGTACAACACAAGCAAATCTTAACCGTAGCATAATACCCAAATCGATCTCCTTCATGAACATAGGATGAAGTAACCAAGTCAACCTCCGGACAAGCAACAAGGCAAAGCCACACCCCACAGAAACAAAATCAGTCTTCCTCTGTGTTTGCAGAGTCCTCGTCATCCGTTGAGTAGTGCTTTCGAGGACCTTCAGGGTCCATGAAGGTGGCCAGGAGTTCCGAACACACTCCCAGATTGTGCTCTACCTTATCATCGCATCTGTACTGCTTCAGCCATACCTCATCTGCCACTGCCCATTTAGCCACATCCGCCCCACAACGATCCACAATGGGACCCACCTAGGTGATCGCCACACAGAGCTTAGCCAGCAGCAGCAAGTGCAAGAACTTAAATGCCATTTTCTGTCCCTTCTGCTTTTGGAAGGCACCCAACATGCAAACAGCAGGGTCTGTAGTAAATGGTATCCACACTTCCCTCACCGAGCCACCTCACCAGAAAGCATGTACAGCAGGTTAAGTCCACACCAAATGTAAAAAAGAGGCCTTGGGATCCCGGCATCTAGGATAACTAACCAACCTACGAGGGTCTATTTTATGGAGGAGCACTGTGAAGCAGGAAATGAAAGTGTATAAGTTTAAATCTGGCATTGCTCGATATGGACTTCACCAACTCAGTTTTCACCCATTGCGCATCCTTAAGATGTATCCCCAGATCACTATCCCACGCTGCCTGGGCAGGGAATGGAACACACAACTAATAAGCTGTCATGGCTTTGTAGCGGAGAGAGACCAAGTGATGGCCCCCTTCCATTTCAAACAGACCCCAAAAAGTGAGTCACATGCAGGTAGCCACGAGGAAAGAGGGCCATATATTTCTGACTATGGCTGTAACATTAACATATTGCAGGAACTGTCCCGGCCACATGCGAAAACTGTCCTGTGCTTCTTCAGACGTGATAAACTCTTCATTGGGGAACAAGTCCACCAGTGTCTCGCAACCACCCTCCTAACAGTCAGACACATTCACAGACTCCACCAGCACTTGAAATGCTGGCTAGTCCCAAAAAATGAATTCCTTTGCAAAAGGAGCCCTCCACAGGGCGACACCGACAGTTTGTTCCCACAAAGAAGCCTTATCTCTAATGAAGGAAGGTATCAAGGCCGCATCCCGATCTCCCGCCATCAGAAGCCGAGGAAGAGACAAGCCTCTCGTCGTGCCCTGTAAAAGAGACTTCTCCCAGTTACCCCCTCCACAAGTCTATGCGCAGCAGGTTGTATCTGGGAGGCCAAGTAATATTGCTCCAAATTGGGAACCACTAGTCTCCTCTCCTCCAGCGGCTGGGACAGAAAGTCTCGCGCCACTCTACTCCTTCCCCTTGCCCATATCAGCAAGGTGAGGAGGGAATGCAACCTCTATGCCAGGAAGTGTCAAACGAATGTTGCATAGAGTATAGACATTGTGACAAAAACACCATCTTGGAAACGGCAAACTGGCCCATGAGGGAAAGAGAGAGGGAATTCCAGAGCTCCACGGAGGACCGGAGGACCTCATTTACTCTCTCAGTATTATACTGCAAGCGTTTGTGTTGTGTGGGCACCATCACCCCTAAGTATAGGAACAGATCGGTCTCTCAACAGAGGGGCAATTCCGGCAATGTGTCCCGGGCGCATGCATCCAGGGTCCCTAAAGGAAGCACCAACGACCAGATTTCCTGTGATTAATCCTAATCCTAAAACCCGAGAGCTCCCCAAAAGCATCCAGGTGACTCAACAGAAGAGAAGAGATAGAAAAGGGTGTAATCGGCATATAAGGGCATCAGGTGATTAACGCCATCAGGTGATTAACGCCCCCATCGTGATCCCCACCCACACTCCAGGGCAAAGGCAAAAAGGAGGGGTGACAATGTACAGCCCTGATGTGTGCCTCTGCCAAATACCCATGGATCAGAGCTTAACTTAACCACTCGCACCAGAGCAGTGGGACCAGTGTACAGGAGATGCACCCAGGTGCAAAAATGCGTGCCAAACACCATTGCCTCCAACACCCTCATAAAGTAGAGCCAGTTGACGGTGTCAAACGCTTTGGCAATGTCAGTAGAGACAACAGCCACTTCTTTCTCTCTACCCTTCCCCTCATGCAGTACATGTGTGGCCACTTAAAATGAATTAGGCAAAGGTTCCTCCGCCGCAGCATAGGAGTCGGATGTGTAGGCCTGAGCGTTTCGCTTCATTTTTTTTTTTTTTTTTAAACAAACTTTATTAGGTCACAGAACACAATGCAGTCAATCCCCGTCCCCCATAGTCCTCCCCCCAGCCAAATCAGGACATCTTGCAATAATCACCCCGGCACATAAGCTACCTCTGTACAGCATTCACCCCAATAATGTCCGTGCTACTAGGTAGTGCATCCACAGGAGTAATCCACCATGAGTGTGCGAGACAGCTAAAACACCCCCACCCCATCTCCCAACATCCCCCCCAACGAGCCCCTCCTCCCTACCCACCCACCCAAGCCTGTCGCCCGTACCTATCAGAAGTACATGTACATCAAAACCTCAGCCACCACCCGTCGAGTCCGCCTCCCAGCAATCCCAACAGACAGTACCGCAAGAGCAGAGGGGGGAAGCCCTGTATAGTGCACTCAAGGAACCGGGGTCCCGTCATCCCCCACCGGATCACCCCCATCCCCCATAACCGAACCTTTGAACAAGTCCAGGAGAGCCATCCATGCCCGGGCCCCTTCGTGCGATCTTTCATTGTCACTGCGTCGAGCCAAGCACAATCTATAAGTCCCCTCACTTCCCGCCCATTTCTCCATTTCCCTAGCCCACCGTAAGAAATTAGGGCCCTGCCGCGCCTTCCAATGAGAAGTAATCTCCCGCTTGGCCAGGACCAGCCCTAGATCAATAAACCTACTGGTGATCTTAGTCTTTGCTGTGTGCGGAAAGCCATGTAGCAAGCAGACCCCCGGGCCTACCTCCAAGTCCCTCTCTGTCACCGTCAGGAGTAGCGTCGCCACTTCCTCCCAAAACCCTGTCACCTGCGGACAGTCCCAGAGCATGTGTAGAAAAGTCGCTCCACTATAACCACATCGGGGGCAAGCATCTGGCCCACCAAAGTACTCAGCTATCTTGTGAGGGGTAAGGTATGCCCTATGAAAGATATAAAACTGTATAAGCTGGAAGCGTGCATTTCGTGTACACTTCCAAGGACGCTCCATGATTTCCTCCCAGTTTTTGTCCGTAAGAGGCGCTCCCAGATCCGCCTCCCACTTGACGCGCAGGGCAGCCAGGGGTCGCCGCATATCACCAGTAATCCGCCTATAAAGGCAAGTCACCGCCTTATAGACACCCGCTCCCATCACTACATACTGACAGGCAAGAGATGTGTCCGGCTCCATCATCCCCTTCCGCCAGTGCTTTCTGACGGCCGCAGTCAAGGCTGCATGGAATAGGAAGTCCCCCCGCGGGAGATCATGCCGCTCCCTAAGGTCGTCAAAAGGTAGCAGGTTACCATCCTCATACAAGTCTCCCAATGTCATAACTCCCGCCTCCTCCCAGGCCAATAACCGGTTCCAGTCTCCCCCGTGGGGTAGCGCCTCACACATTCGCAACGGGATCTCGGGTGCATAGGGAATAATCACACGCGCCCTCCTAGCCAACCGCGCCCAGCATTGTCGAACCACCCTCAAGTCCGGAGGAAGTGAGGCATTCCTCATCGGCACCCGGAGCAGCACGCACGATAATTGGGACCAGCTCGGATCCGCCCCTCCCTGTTCTTCCGGACGCCTGATGTGCCCCGCCACCCACTTCATGAACCACTGGAGCTGCGCAGCATGGTAATAGGACTCCAGGTCCGGCACCGCAAGGCCTCCCTCACTCCTAGGACGCTGTAGAGTAAGCAGCGCTACCCTCCGTCTCCCCGCACCCCAGATGAACCCCGTAATCAACGAGGTCAGCTGAGCAAATAGCTTTCCCGGAATCCAGATTGGAAGAGTCCCAAAGTAATAAAGAAATCTGGGCAAAATCACCATTTTCACTAAGGCGACCCTGCCGGCCACCGACAATGGGAGAGTGCCCCAAAACTCAAAGCAGGTTTTCGCCCCTCTTATCGCTCGCCCCACGTTACCCTCTAACAAATCAGCGGGATCATGATAGATCCTGGTTCCCAAGTAAGGCAAACACCGGGATTCCCATGGGACATCCCCCTGGCGTAGCAACCCCTCTGGGCCCGTGGGAAATAGGCAAGACTTGGTCCAATTCACCCGGAGTCCCGCCACCCTCCCCAGCGTCTCCAGCAAACCCCGCGCCCCCTGTAAGGCCTCCCCAGCATTCGGCAAGAAGAGCAGTAGGTCATCCGCATATAATGCTATGTGCTGCTCTCGTCCCTCGACCAGTAGCCCTGGAAAATACCGCCCCAGCCTAGCATGAGCGGCCATGGGCTCCATTGCCAGTGCAAATAATAAGGGGGACAGCGGGCACCCCTGTCTCGTTCCCCGACCGACCGCGCATGCACTAGATATCAAGCCCCCCGTCCGCACCCTAGCAGTGGAAGCACTATAAAGAAGCGCCGTCCATTGAACAAAACGTTCCCCCATCCCAAAAGCCCTCAAGACATCAAAGAGGTAAGGCCACTCCAGGCTATCGAAAGCTTTTTCAATGTCGACCGCAAATATGCAGGCCTCCTCCTTGTCATAGGAGTCAGAACCCAAGATGCGCATCAGTCTGCGTACATTCATTGCAGTATTGCGGGTGGGAATGAACCCAGCCTGATCCTCATGGATCAGTTGCAACATATGGGGCATCAATCGACTAGCCAGGATACGACTCAAAATCTTGTAGTCGAGGTTGAGCATCGCCAGCGGCCTATATGAGGACCGTTCCCAAGCAGGTTTACCCGGCTTAAGAAGGGGAACTATGAGGGCTTCTCGCGTGGTAGCAGGGAGGGCCCCTTCTCGGCGCGCCCCATTATACAGTGCCACCAAGCAGGGTACTAGCACATCTGCATACGCTGCATAGAACTCGATGGGGAGTCCATCGGTGCCCGGGGTCTTGTTCCTAGCCATGTGCTTTATGGCACTACGTACTTCACCCGCTTCTACATCCCGACCCAGCGCCTCAGCATCTGCCGCCACAAGTTTTGGGAGCCCCGCACCCGGCAAAAATTCTGTATCTGTTGGACAACCAGGGCCCGCCCCACTCCGATATAGCTCTGCGTAGTACTGTAAGAAGTGGTCATTGATGCCTTTTTGGGTGTATAGTACCTCCGTACCCTGCCCCCTCAGTTCTGCTATCGGGGTCCCCCTGCGGGCCGGATTGGCCAGCCAGGCCAGCAATGCCCCTACCTTATCACGTTCCGCATGCGCCCTGTCCATGTAAGCTTTATAGTCAAAACAACGCAATTTCTCAATCTGGACTGCTAGCTCTTCCCGAGCCTCAAGAAGCCCCGCCTGTTCTTCCGGGCGCTCCGGTCTCAACCTTTCCCTATCGCGCACCCGCCGTTCTGCCGACTGGACATCCTGCAGTAACACTCTGCGTACTCCCACCACCTCACCAATGCATCGCCCCCGAACCACAGCCTTAAAGGCGTCCCATTCTACCACCAGGGATGACGCTGTACGGGCGTTAATTCGAAAATAGTCCTCTATAGCTGATCCAATGGTGGCACGAAACACCGGATCCTCCAGCGTGTCAGGTCTAAGCCGCCACGTGGGAATAGCCGGCCGATCCCGCAACCAGTGTAGGACTGTCAGCAAAGGATTATGATCCGAGGTTGTCCGGGCCAGGTACTCACTGTGCACCATTGCCCCATGCACATCAGGGGAGCTAAGGATCGAGTCTAGGCGAACATGGAGATCGTGCATTGCAGAGAAATAAGAATAATCCCTCTCCCCCGGGTGATGCGCTCTCCAGGTATCAGTCAGTCCCCACTGTCTCTGCCAATCCTTCCGGACCTCTGCCATCCTACGCACAGGGGAATCAACAAGGGGGGGATGGGAACGGTCCATGCAAACATCCGTGATGCAATTAAAGTCACCCCCCAGGAGAACCGAGCCAATCAGCAAGGGGGCCAAAGCCCCAGAGAGACGCGCAAAGAAGGAAGCCTGGTCTGTGTTGGGGGCATAGACACTTCCTAGCACAATATCCCTACCATCCAGTCGCCCCGTCACTATCACGTATCTGCCTTCTGGGTCAACCACCTGCCCAGTGGATTGGAACGGCACCCCCGCCCGCACCCAGATCAACACCCCTCTGGCATAGGCTGAATATGTGGTATAGAACACCTGTCCCCGCCACCTCCGCTGCAGTGCCAGCCCCTCCTGCTTGTTCAAGTGAGTTTCCTGGAGCAGAGCTATCTGCACCCCTCGTCGCCGAAGGTAGGCATGTATCTTATGGCGGCGAGACATACTATGCATCCCCCTAATATTCCAAGAGAGACACTTAATCCCTACGGCGGCAGCCATGACACGACAGCATTAGCACCATGCATCCAATTTCCCCTTGCGACATGCTTGGTCCCACCCCCCCCATCCCCAAATCCCCAACGCTCCCAACTCCCACACCCCAGGATAGGTTCCCCAAAACTAGTCCCCATCCAAACTAAGAAAAACAACAACCTTGTCAGCTTAGAAAGTGAGACGTGCGCAGACCCAAAGTGGAACTCAGAACCCCCCGCCAGCCCTCCCCCGCTACACTGAGCGTTTCGCTTCATTAACTTGAAACGATCGACTCTGCAGTCAAGCGATCGTTTTGGTTGGAGGAATCTTTGCTTAATTCATTTCAAGTGACTCCATTCTCCCTAGATCCTTTGATTTATCTTTGCCCTCATTTGAGGTTCCACAGTCTGGGATGATCCAGTACAGCGCTTTGAGGCAACTACTCGCCACAGGTTGCCTGTTTCCCATTTTCACTTGTTGAGAAACCTAATTGTGGAAAGCTGTTGACTGCATACTGCCTGGCGCCGACCTGGAATCCCACACTGTTGCATACATGTTCTAATTGGGGACCACACAACATAGATTGGGCTGTACTCCCAACCACTTCCGAGCCGTCCCATGTGTCAGTAGCACTCTTAAGCATCCCATGCATCAGTAGTGCTTTGAAATATCTCTGCATTCATCCTATACATTGGGCAGGTGCTTCCCACACTCGGTTGCAAAAGTCATCAGAAAGGGTGTAATACTTCTGGTCCTCACTAGAGGTCCTTCTGAAGACAGGATAAGGGTGCAGAGTCTCAAGTTGTTACTAGATACGCCTTTAAAGTCTGCACACGGGTATTTTCAGAGTGGGGGTGCTGCCATCACCCAAGTCACCTATGCAGGAAATTGGTCAAGGTACAGTATGTAGCCAGTTGGCGTGAATTTTGAAGCACACTGTCACTAATACATTACCAAAGCATGACTGTGGTAGTGCACTGTCATTTCGAAACAGCACATTGAAATGGCTGCTAAATTTAGTAGTTATAATATATGTAGCACACAACTGAGAATGTGTGAAAATCCGGTTTCAGCGAATAATCAGCATTTCCACAGCACTGAGTAAAGTGCCTTGATTTGATCCTATTAAACATGTATGTTTCTAGCACACTTTAGAAATACAAAAAGTGCTTCGTTTGTGTGCTTTAACTGCTGATATATTTTGAATTGTACCATTGAAGGTATTTAAATGTTGTTTTAGAAAGGAAATGGACAAACTTCAGCCTGTCCTTTCACGCCCCTTTTACTCAAGCAAGATTGCCTCATAGCTCAATTTACAAAATGTTCTCACTTTGTTTTCTGAGAATGAACAGTAAACACCAACCTCCTTAAACGAATAAGCAGCAATTTGCTTAAAGATAATTGACCTCTATCTTTGAGTTCACTGCAAATGTGACAAAATAAAGACAAACTTTAAAGGCATTTTAATTGCTCATTCACCTTTGAAACTGCATAATTATTTCCGGGGGAGCTCCTGCGCCCCCAGTACATCTTCAGGCGCTTATGATTACATGTCATGTGCAGTCTAAAGCCTTCATTTCACTTCAAGAAGAATAACAAAGAGCTTTCTTTTTGCCTCCCATATTGTCAATGTTGAAAGTCAACCCTGCACATTTATTAAAAGATCTGACACTCACTAGTCCTCCAGACAGCAGCAGGCTGTGGAGCTAGCATGGCCCAGAGTGACTGGGAGAAAGGAGCTGGCCAGGTACATTAAGGACATAGGACCTGATGGTCCAACAGATACAGCGTTCAGGGCCTCACTAGTCCTACAGACAGCAGCAGGCTGTGGACCTAGCATGGCCCAGAGTGACTGGGAGAAAGGAGCTGGCCAGGTACATTAAGGACATTGGACCTGATGGTCCAACAGATGCAGCGTTCAGGGCCTCACTAGTCCTACAGACAGCAGCAGGCTGTGGAGCTAGCATGGCCCAGAGTGACTAGGAGAAAGGAGCTGGCCAGGTACATTAAAGACATTGGACCTGATGGTCCAACAGATGCAGCGTTCAGGGCCTCACTAGTCCTACAGACAGCAGCAGGCTGTGGAGCTAGCATGGCCCAGAGTGACTGGGAGAAAGGAGCTGGCCAGGTACATTAAGGACATTGAACCTGATGGTCCAACAGATGCAGCGTTCAGGACCTCAGATTGAATTTCTTTTCCACAAGTACAAATCCTTGCACTCTTTACAGTGTAAACATGTGCTGAAAGAATGCATGTGGACCCGTAGATGCACCATAGGTAGTCATTGAATATAGAAATAACTGCATATTCAGTTGAAATAAACTGTGGGTAAAGCTGATGGTGAACAGCGAGGAAGTGGTAGTCGTGAGCGTAGACAAGTGAGGGCAGGATCAGATATCTGCACAGCCACAATCCTTTGTATCAAATATGCATGCCACATTCCTTGTGCACAATCACAAATCCATTAGGTTATTTTTTACTTGAATAGGGAAACCATTTAGAATTTGTTGTTTATGTTTTATAGTTTCTGAAGTGTTTTTGCTTGACCATATGTAGTTGTAGTTTTGAGAATCGGCACACTCTACCATTGCTTAGATCACACTTAGGGCCACAATTCAGCGACTCGATCTTCTTCGAGAACAGGAGATTTTATATTGTCTTAACCCTGGATTCTGATGAAGGGTTTAAAAATTACTGAGGTTTTCTGGCTATACGGAGATTAAAAATTCTTATGCACATAAAGGCTTAATGGTTTATAGTAACTGGTCGTAGAGCTGTATCAGTTTTGAACAGGTGCGGGCTGTCTACAAAGAGAGTCTATTTTCCTACATGTAATGCTCTGGGGGCGGATAACTTTTATCCCTGTTCTTGGCCGACTGAAAGCTGTGCTTTTGTAGGTGTTGATGACATAAACTGTGGCACGTGGCTAAAGCTAAAAAAGGTAGGCAACTGGCCTTCCGTCTCTACACACCCAGGATCTGGAATGGAATCCCCATATCCATCAGTACTCCCCCTACCTCTCTTCAGAGTAGAGAAAAGTTGAAGACACTCTGTGAAGGACACTAGATCGCACTGCTCTCTGGATCTTTCCCTTCAACCCTCTATCGATAGCATTGTTTTGCCTTTTGGCTAGATTTACCCTATACAAACACCACATGGATTCATGCATACGTATGTAGTATGACTATCCTTGTCTTTGTGTCTCCGGAAAATTCCCCTCTTTTGAAAATTGGCAAAAGGGAAGTCAACACCTTTCAAAAAGCTGATTTGCTTCCCAGGAGGGCCAGACCTCTAACCAGTTTAAAATCATTTAAATTACTTAAGAGTCATCTTGGCATCCTGGTTCTATTTTTTATTTTCATTTGAAAAACCAATCCTTAGCATGAAAGCGGGCCTCCAGGAAGTCCCGCTGTGTCTGACTTAGGCAGGCCTCCTTCCTGTATATTGACCTTTGCCTCTATAAGCACAGCCCTCATAGAATGCATCATTTATGCCTGATTGGCCAACTGTGATTTCCTGGCTTGTGATGGAAGTAGATTCTTACTCATGCCTTAGAAAACACTCTCGGGTCATACATATCCTATGCCTCACACTATTGAGTTTTTATTTGATTTTCAGTGATTGTAGCTGATCCTTGGGTCAATATTCTGCCTATATTAGAATTACAGAAGAGTTGGAATGCAAGTAACCAGCGCTTAACAAAGGAACTGACTAAATAAACATACCTAGTTAATATTCCAAGAGAACACATTCTTCGCAGTATTTTGATGCTTGGATTAGTTTGTACAGAAGATTTCAGTTTTGTCAGTTGATTCCTATAGTATTAGCCGCTATGTTAGTAATTTACAAATCATACAGGTTTCCTGGAAAACCTGGCTTTCTTCTAACTCAATTTACGCTGGATCGTGACGCTCAAATTGTTTTGAGATGCAGCACATAAACATGGATTTGTGATAAAATATTTTGTGGTTTGTTTTCAGTTATTTTGATTCTATTTTCCAAAATGACAATTATTATCTAATGGAGCAAGTCTTTGAAAACACATGTCTCTTTCCAGCCAATATGCTTCAGTAGCATGGCCAGGTAACCTGGTTAACTTACTAAAATTAATTTATAAGCCTTTGGATTCATATATGTTCATGCGTGGTTTTGCATTGTACTGCGAATAGGAACATTGTTCGGCTTTAAACAGGCCTCGCTTACTTTTGAGGAGGCCACGTTATTTTCCGAAGACGTGATTGTGAGGTATAATTGGTAAGTGAGAGCAATTTGGGGATGAGTAAAATATGAATTCTTTTCTCCTGTGGACAGTGCTTAATTTGTAAAAGAGTAAGTGCCGGTGCTCAAAGTTTTATTCAGAAGTCTGCAGCCATAACTACGAATACCGCTAGTGGAGCACTACCAAGTTTCCAGGTCCATGCGTGCTCTGCTGCTCCAGTCCAGGATTTTTCTTTGAATTCTGGGACTTTTAGTCTTGTTTATTGCATTATAAAACAGGACTTCAAGTCCCACAATTCAAAGAAAAGAACAGGGAAACTTGGTAGCTATCATACCAAGGCTGCATAGTGTTATTCCACCTCATGTCTCTTCAATCCACCACCAGACACTCCCTGCCCCTTTATCTCAATCCTTCGTGTTCTTTTTCATTCCTGCTTTCTCCATTGGTTACTGTTTTTCCATGTATCTCTTCTTTCTTCCACTCTTTTGTGTTTTTTCTCTCTCTTGCTGTGGGAAAAGTCTGATGAAGAAAAATAAGTGCTGGTCTCCAAAACTGGGTGCTGGTTGGCGGCGGGCCCCACCTGCAATCACGAGTTCAATCAGAATAATACAGATTTCTGCAAATGCACCGTACTTGACTGTAATACACATTGCTCGTATCTGAGAGTGTTTCCTTTAAATAGTGTGTCAGTGTGTTAAATCATTGGCGTATTCTGTGGCAGGCTTAAAATCTTTTTTCTAATTTTGTTTAAGATTCACTCAAAACTCCGTTAAGCATATTTAGGATCTAGGTTGAAGAGATATTGTATTGCCACAGTTAAACATGTTCACTAATCGAGGCTGTATGATTCTTACACTAAGTTCATGGGACATATAGTTCACTAAATATATGTCTTACTATGGATTCAAGGTTTGTTTTTAGGTGGCTCTCTTGTAATGCACTTTTAGATTTAGCACACAGTTATGAAATGTGCATTTACCTGGTGTGATCGGCTATCCTACCTCTAATTAACTAAGATTATGGCTACATTTCTTTCTTGTCTAGTAGGGAATGATCCGAGATACTGGGGTTGAGTTCATGACTTAATTGTATGTTTTTGTGCACCTATCTGTTATGCCACATGCATAACATTATTTAATATATGAAAATATAGTTGCATCCATTACAGTTTCATACAACAATATTGTCTGTTAGGTAATATATCATATATACATGCAATGATATTGATATATCAAAAACATTAAATAGCATACAACAATACACTAATATTTTCTGCATGTGAATACAATCAAAACATGCTCTGCTTTTAAATTTATCTTACGCATTGCAGTCTGTATTAACCTCCAAGGCCACCAAAGTTCCCCCTGAAAGGCATTAAAATATACCATCTCAAGAAAGAAGAGAGGGACCCAATCAACCAAAGGAGAAGGGTGCCAAAATAGACCTTAGTCAGTAAGAACCCCCTTTGGGTAAATGCACATACATAAAACCGCACTTAAAGTAGATACCCTATGTCACCAATGTATTAACCATAAACAAGGGAATAAAATCAAATAGCAGTGTCAAATAAAATTGGTACAAATTTAATATGTAAAAAATATATGCATTGCAGTGTGCAATATTTACTCATAATAACAAATACATTGAAAATTCATCCTAAAACAATTTTTAAAAAACCATTTGTGATCAAATATGGTAAGTGCAATTAAACAACATACATCCAAGTAACAGCAGATGGAATAAAAAAGTAAAAAAATGGGAGAACAGGCAGGAAAATGATTCCTATTCACAGAAGGAACTACTAAACATCACATAGATCACTTATCACTTTATAAGATTTTCATGGTTGTCTACACAGATTTATAGTAGGCCTTCATTATTTTGCATCGACGCGTTTCTGTGGGCACTGAATTTTCGCCGTCACCTTCAGGAAATGACAATAACTCCCACAGTGTTAAAAACAGATTCTGTAACAAATACAAAAAATCTATTATAAAAACAATTATTTGAACCACTAGTGACTTTGTCCCCCTGTTCAAGATCAAAACACCGGTGACATTGAGGTTATCTCATTCATTCAATATCAACAATCACATCCATATTAACAAAAACATAGTGCTCCTCAATCACTATAAAATAAAAAGGATAAATACCTTAATGTAGTTCAAGAACCAGGCAGAAGAAGCCTTGATTCAAACCAAGAAAGATAAGCGACTTCCTCTTTCTTATACTTCTATATATGTCTGTAGTATAATATCCAGATAATGTTATCAGACTAAACTGTTGAGTCACAGTATTGCGCTAATGATGTAGACAAAAAGACATCCATCACCAATTACCTTAAATATGATGTCAACAAAAAAACTGAGCTTAACTCGCTTCAAGTCTCCACATAGGTTTCAGAACGGTCCAATCTTTTATATATAGGTGTGGACAATACCTATTCGAGAGAAGACAGTCGTCACTATTCATGTCCTAAAAAAGGACTAAGCTTAATTCCTCAACTTGCTATGGTTTGTCGATTTACCTCCAATTATATGGCCTGAATATACAGAATGGATGGCTGTATCTTCATTAAAATCCGGAATTCCTAGTAAAGAAAAGAAAGTTTGTTTCTTCTTTCTCGTATAAGCCTACCCTGCAATTAGGTTGATATGACTCATATGATTACCTAAAAGGACTAAAGTAGTCTCTTCTGTTATCCTCACATCCACCAGTATACTCCTGTCAGTTTTTCAAAATAGACACTTCACCTCTGATTTGTTGAAGATATCAGTCATATCAATTAGGGCACTGTATGAAGTAGCACAAGAAAGTTGCACACGATATTTGTAAAGCTGCAATTCTATTAGCATAACGGTCCTCACGTCTGCTCTATAGTTAACACATTACCCGCCTAAGACTCTAAGGGGCTACCTTCCGCCGTTCTTCACAATTATGCTAGACATAAAAAGAATACAAAAACATCCCACTTACAGAATAGCCACCAAGATCCTTTCATAAGGCTACGTCATCCCATAATAAAAAAGTTTTCCGCTACGGCCCATATTCAAAAGGTCTTTTTTACCCATATGTATAAAAAGGAAAGAGGAGCCCTTCGGTTTCCCAGTATAGAGTCAAGCGGCATATGGGGTATACACCTCCGTCGATAATAGGGTAGTTTTGCCAAAATGGGCCGTTTATATACCCTACCGAGTCGTCCTTTAGTACCTTGATTATCTTGATCATTCTAAGCTGTCTACATCACGTGATCAATTTCTACAGGGAAACCACCATCTTATAATGGGTAATAAGACGCCCAAACGCTCTAGCGTTCCCTGTACTTGCCTAACAAAAAGGGCCGCTACCCTTAATTAGGGATGAAATCATATTGCTTTCCATATTATCAACTGTTATAAGACACAAAGCGTATTACAGTATATGCATCATCGCCATGTACCAAACATTAATATAAACCTACTGGAAGCTATCCCTACTTGACGTTTTTTCTTTGCTGTATGTTAAATAGCCCATTTGAATTATTGCTCTGTGATGACACAGAAGGAACCATCCTCCACGTCTGTGCAGGATCTACTCCAAGTTGTTTGCTTTGAAGTGTCTCATAAAAATATAAGAATACCGCCTCAATCTTCACCTGATAACTTGTGGCTAACCCATCCTGTTCCCTGATACCAGCTCTGCCTACAACATTTCTATATCGCTATAACAATGGTCTTTTTCAGTGTGGGCCTCATAGTAATGTCTGCATCACTCTCTCAAGTGCCCCCTAGCCCTCTCTCTATTGCTGTATTTGGTCTGTACATGCTGCCTCAAGTTGCGAATCATCTTTGTACTTTCCATGTTTGACTTTTAACATTTCAAATTTTGAGGCCAAAAGTCTTCTTTGTTCACCTTTTAATAAACATTATCATTCGGATGCAGGCATTATAGTCCTTCCTGATCCTCACTTTTGTGGCTTTTCATTTCTCTAGGAAAAAGGATATCATCTCCTTTCTCAGATCTGAACAAATTATGGGTCTTGTAACAATGGGACGTGGAGACTCCACTTGAGAATTATTTCTCTAGGTATCATTCTAAGTATTTCAACCAGGAGTGGTTATTTACTAAATACAAATCACTCTGTTCTTGGAGGCTACCACCCTAAGCTTCACTCACTCTATGCCGAAACGTAAATATGTTCTTGGGTAAGAGTGGTGAACCTGTGGTGTGTAGGTTTCTCCTCTTCATGTGGTTAGTGAGTTTGCCAAGATTCTAGCAAAGTATATTGAGCAGATACACTAAGGTGCTCATTGTTACTGGCCACTGAATTCTGATGGGGCTAGAAACAGCAGTTACTAGACTCATAGAAATGATAACATCTGCGGTAACGCAGCAGATCTGTTTCCTTTTAACTAGAATTTAAGCTACTGACTCAGTAACTCATGGCTGGGGATACTTGTAATGAGGGTCTCAGTACCTTCCTAGAGTCACTTCAACTTAGCCAGTCAGCAGTATATGACTTATATGCTGTCCATTAAGGAGTTGAGTTTCCTAGTCAGAAAATGTAATCGTTCAAATGTTCGAGCTATTTCACTCTCATTTGGAGGATTGAATGTTGCATCATCAATATTAGGCGTGTACAGCTTTAGTACATCATTATACTTGAATTTCCGAGTAATGTCAATATATTTTTCAGTGATACCTTTGTAATGTTTCTAAATTTGAATTAAACTATCTCGATCAAAATTAGAATCCTTCCAGCAGCCTTTAAGAATTCTGAAAAGTACAGGTGCCCATTCAATTTATTCTGGAACCTAATACTTGTATAGGAGAAGAACCTTCCTTGATATGTCCTTCACTGTTTTTCTTCACACCTTTAAGTTATTAGTCATTGGCATCATAAAACTGTAATCTGCCACCGTTCACAGAAAATCTCTTCCCCTCTTGTAGTAACTTGTGGTAGCTGAAAAAATGTGGTTGGCATTTCCCCCCAATACAACTATTTTGAGGGCCTATTTTTGTCATTGTAAGAAATTAATGTATTATTTGTAGTAGGTGACTGCCCACCTCAAGGAATATTTACAACCTTGCGAGAGTGAACCGTTAAAGTCACTAAATTAACTTGAGCTCAACCCCCTGGTAGCTATAGAAAAGGGCGGATAGGCTTAACTTAGGGCAATGTGTTAAGTGTTTATGCAGTACCAAAACACTAATAAAGTTGAAACGTAACACAATAAGAATCCCAAACTTAATTATAAAAATAGAGTAAAATGTAAACGTAATAAACAAAATAACTCAAAAAATTACAAAAATCCAGTAAGGGGAACTGGAGATATGAATTCTTAACATTTTAAGAAGGAATAGTTCCAAGAAGCATAAAGTGCCAATTATAGTCAGTGGCAGCGGTAGATCAGACCCGAAGGGTAATTTGACGCTGACCTCCATAAAGCTCAGGTCAGATACACCAGCCAGATTCGTCCTGGTCAAAGATGGTAAGTACACTTCGAATAACTCCCCAGGACCTCAGGGTATGCACCTAGAGACTCACAGGGTGTCAGGCAAATGCCAAAACATCAGGGATCCAGTCCAGTTCCATTTGGCACTGGTCAGCTGGACAGTTTCAGGAAAAGGTCTTTCGTAGCTTTTTGTGGCCCTGTAGATTTAACAGAAGGTCATCCTTATGACTCTTGAAATCCACTTCTTTGTCTTGGGTACAAGAGAAAGCCGGGCTAGTCATTAAGGGATCTTCTCAGGTTGCAGACAGAAGGTTCAGTCCGCTTCTGATCTTACTCAGGTCCAGGAGTGTTCTGAAATGGTTGCCTGGAGGTGCCATATTTAGGCCTAGCATGAGCTAGTGGGTGGGAATTATTTCTGGACACGCCCTAATCAATAGGGTAAAAGTCCCCAGAACCAACTCTACTCGCTTTAGCATTTTCTAAGATGGCAAAAGTCTTTGGCCACACTAAACTTGGGCTGGGCGTGTGTGTGGGAAGAGTGTCTTATGGTAATCCTAGTGTCATATTTAACACTGAAATCCACTTTGGGGAATTTTAACCCAAAAATAGAAGTCTGGTAGAATAAAAGTAGGGTTTTTCCGGCAACAAGACAGAGGATACACAAGAATTGTTTTGGGATCCTGTTTTCCTTCCTTCCTTCCTATACAGTGGTATATGTAAAACTCGGAACACCTGTCAAACAGGGCTTCATTTGCAAGCAGGATATAGCACTGTAATGTCAAAAAGGAGGCTCACAGCCCCACCCTGCATATTCTGTCAGGTTCAGAGGAGTCCTCTCTGCCCATTCAGGTCAGCCTATTGTGTGCTCTCTGCAAGCACTTTGCACTTTTTTCATACCTTTTCAAATGCTATTTACTACACTGGCAAAAGTGAAAGCTCAGATGCACCTTTAGCCTCTATGAACTTCAGGCAGGGAAAAGGTAACCTTCCCTTAATATTTATTAAAACTCCTACTTCACCAATTAACAATACTTGTGTTAATATTATTCTAGCTAGTCCCATTCCTCACATACAGTATTAGGATTGTTATTCCATCCTCTGGGTTTCTACATAGGACAGCTATGGCTGCCGCAGTGAAAAATAGCTTTTGGGTGCTAATCACTGTCAGGGTATGCTAGAATTAAATTTCTAAATGTCTTACTTTAAAATAACATGCACTCTGCCTTATGAGCGACAAGACTTATTGATATTTAAAAGGGAAGTTCTGACCAGTCAAAAAGGTTTAGCTTGACAGGTTGAATTGCAGTGTTTAAACTGCCAGAGTTGACCTAAAGTCATGTGACCTTAGTGGATTGCACAATAGATGCTACCGTCTCACCAGTGACATTTAACTTGCAGGCCCTAGGTACATCTTGTATTCTGGGGACTTAGAGGTAAATTAAATATACCAATTGGGAACATGTCAGTTCGACAATGTTTAAAGGGGCAGCACAGGCACTTTACTACTGGTTAGCAGAGGTAAAGTGCACAGAGTTCAAATGACTGCAAAATATAGGGTTTATCAAAAGATGAAAAATACAAGGGGACCAAGTAGAAAAGGCGGATTTCCTGCAGTCATGAGTCCTCCCACTTAGTGGTTTACAATGTCCCTCCACTCAGCTCCTTGATGTGTGTTCTATAACAGAAGGTACTTCTCACTGCCCAATTGCTGTATGATACAGTGCTCTCCCAAGCAGCTTACCTATTAGTCAATCAGTTAGAATGAGTTTGTAGCATTTCTTGCCCCCTCTATACAGCTAGTATTTCATCTGAAAGGCTTGCTGTTGGCAGCCCTGCACAAATGGCTAGAATTGGTGCAGTAAGCTGCGGCTACAGCCTTATCCAATATGCCCCCAAGAAGAGAGTGGCTACAATGGCACTTCACCATCTTAACATGGGACACTGGGTCCTGATGGCCGCCACAGCCTCCAGCAGCCCACAGGAGAGGCATCTGCTACATCTTAGCCTCCTCAGTCATGCTCAGCCATGGTTTAACTCCAGCTTACACCCACTGGCTCCCAGGAATGAATTGTTCTCTCTGCTGTAGGGTGAAACAATGTTCCCAATGACCTAGTTCTCAGGCCCATTGTGGGATCCCAGATTTGAATGAGACTGCGTCAGATGTCATCCCTCAGTACTTGCCAGCTGAACTTTCTTGCCTCTCCTGCTCTGCCACTTCTTTCCTTTAGTCAAAGCAGCACTGACTGTGCACTAGGGACAGGTGAGAAAATGGACAGTGGCTATGGAACCAACTACCACCAAGCGAACAGCAGCACATTCATTACAGGATCAGTATCAAAATCTCCATTACATAGTCCTCTAAGCTAATTTAACTGATTGTAATCACCAGCGTTGTGGAGTTTTGCAAACTGTTGTGTTCATTCCGCTACCTTGGTCTCCATGCACATTTTGCTTCTGAGGTGTTTATTGCTGGCCCACATTCCTACACGTCGACAAAAAGGTTGCCTCGAATGCTTCCGTGGCTATATTCGAAAGACATTTGTTTGAAGATTCTGCTATTCTGACTTTTGCCATGTTAATAGAAGCAGCTCGTCCTAATCTTTCACAGTCTTCTTATCTTCTTAGTGCCCTGCGTGCATTAGAGTTACTTTGTGGGCAGTCGATTAAACTTTATATGAACAATTGAATTATGAATATGAAGAGTACTTCTCTCCATGCTGAACCTGAGCGCAAGCATTTAAATCCATGCCACTAGATGCTATCCTATTACACAAATGTCGCTTTGTTAAAATAACCGTGCTTGACCTGTCAACAGTCTAGACTGTTTCAAGGTTGGAACTCATACAGGGTATCAAAGTTCTGTCCAGGTGTATTGTTTAATTATTATTATTATTTAGCATTTGTAGAGTGCGTAGCTACCCGAAGGCATCCCAGCGCTAGCGGCCAAACAAGGGGAGGAGTTTACAGTGTCAGGAGGGTGTGGGGTGATAGGCCAGTGTTTTGGAAAAGCCATGTCTTGAGGAGTTTACGGAAGGGAAAAAGACAGGGTTCCAACCGGAGATGTAAGGGCATTGTGTTTAATGTGAAGCATGCTGCGAGCACTTTGTCCTCTTGCTATCTTTGTAACGCATTCAAGGCTCTGTCACTGTGTGACCTGCAAGTTCTGAGCTCGAATCCCTGGGAATTTAACTCTTTCATTTTTAGAGTCTGATAAATGAAGTACCATGAAATGGCTAAAACGTGTTAATGACAGCACTTTGAAATGGCATCACCTGTGCTTAAGAGATTTAAAAATAAGTGTTTTATCAAGTTCTTTATAGACTGTGGGCTCGCAGATATGATATGTCAGTGTATGGATAATATCTTTAACCTTTGAGCGGTGACACAAAGCACTGGTTTGTCTAAACAATTACATCAATTATTAGATCTTAAGAGCTGGTCTCTGTTTGCTTCTGTTGGTCAGTCTGGTAGGATACATTTGTTGATACTATTGTAAATGGTTGTTTGTGTGAGTAGACAGTGTGAGACTGTTCACATGGTTGTGTCTTTTTTTGCACTTGTAAATCCCAAGTTTGATGTTGTGATGTTAAAATTGTGTTTCTTTGTCTTATTTTTTTCAGATGCAGACCAAAGGGCTGATGTGTACATGGAAGGGAAAGATCAGCTTGGTGGTTGGTTTCAGTCCTCCTTGCTTACTAGTGTTGCAACCAGGAAAAATGCACCATATGGGTAAGCAAGTCTAGGCAACAAAACATCACTACCCACTTGATCCATGTTGGCATTCCTCAACTTGTATTGTGATGGTACAACATGCCGTTAAATGCTTTCCTACCAGCAGTCGCTTCATTGTCCAGTTGCAGAAGATAGTAGCTGCCCCAGGGCGGCTCTGGACCCTGCCTAGCTCAGTTACATGTTGAATGGCAGTTACTTGATATCATTGAATCTTGATATCTCTGGTGCGCGTTGTTTCTCAAATACCCTGAAGTTAGTGAAATAACTAGACATCTCACTGAAATATTAAAAAATACCCAAGACACGTTGATAATGTGGATAAGTTGTAAACAAATCTAAACGAAGGGAAGCAGTTTGTACAGCAAAGCTCATTTTCAGTGGTTAACAGTTGGATATGTTTTTCCAAAGGATTTTTCTCCAGGAAAATGCTGATTTCTTTGAAAATAGACAAAACCATATAATAAAACGGTCTCCCCTTTAGAGCCATCCTTATTTTCTCGCAATGATTTCATGGTATTCTTGAAAACATAAACTCTGCATATCCATAACAGTTTTTCACTGATAAAGCATCAAGGATAAAGTCATTTGTGGTCTGAGATGATGCCATTACCCAGCACAGCTAAATATATTTTCTTGAGAGTCGCAATATTGTGTAACACAATTTGGCACATTATGTAAAAGAGTGGCAGTTCTTTCTCACTGCCTAGAGTTGAGCATAAGGATGAGCATTTATTGAGGCATAGCAGGGACTATTCTGTTCGCCATATAGGGGGCTAGTTCATATAGTATGATTGGCATGTTCTGCAGCCATATGTCAATGAAAATGTGCCACTGGAGAAAGTCACAATGCGCCATTCTCAATGGATGCATGCCTTCCTACACTTCAGCTCCAAGGCAGTCCTATGCAAGTACAACTAACTGCTAACTTAGAGGTAAGTAGACAGACCTTTTGGCTTTGAAACTGTTTTTATTATGTTATCTTTGTTTCTTTCTGACTTTAATGTTCACACCCAGCTAATTTTGACTTGACCCAAGTCACCAAGATATTTTTGTTATCAACATTATCAACTGTTGTAAATAAGTACTCATCAACTTTATGAAATATGTACATTTTAATTTTTAAAAGGCACTTTGAAGCCAAGTGGATTATTGTAGTCCAACTCAATTACAATAGATGATCTTTCTTTGGGGGGAGGATGGCCAAGGAGTAAGGGTGCTGATCATATGGATAATGTAAGTACCATTAGCAGACACCTTTGGCCATCCATCAGTACAATCCACAACGCTACATGAATATTTCATCCATAATTGACATTCACTCCCACTCTTTACCAAGCTTAAATCTTGATTGTCAGAAGGGTTCTTGCTGCTAAATTCTTCTGTACCCGAATTATTTCTCCTATCCCACAAACACAGAAACAAATTCAGCATAATTGATGAACACAGTAAAGGGGTTTGGCTTTATCGTATTACTTTTCACCTCAGTAAAATCGGTGAGATTTCACTCGATCCTACTCGGTTCTTTGATTCATAAATAGAGCCTCTAAAGCAGATAATTTTCCTCGAAGCCAGCACAAAAAGATCAAAAGCCTCCTGTATACACAGCACACCCAAGAACTGCGGCTCCTGCTCTAGCTGTAGTCTTGTCTGGCCTCTGGAAATGCCATCCTTGCCAGTATTCTGTAATTCTAACTGACCCCTATCAGGGCAGTACCTCAGTTAATAGCACTTTCTCTGTCAACAGAAAATGATACAATATCTTACTCATCCTCTAAGAATTACATTGTTTCCCCATCGAAGCGAGGATTACATTCAAAATCGAATGTCTTACTTGCAAAGTCAATCTTCTAAACCATTCCCTATATATAGATGTCCAATCAACTTATCAGCAGGCCCAAGAGGTGTTCGGAGCAGAAATGCTCTGTACCTCAAACACCGACATTCAAGACCTCTCAAGCGCTGATTCTAATTTTCTCAGTCATCCTATAGGAACGCCGTATCTGCAAAACTGTGAACTGCCCCGACCCTAGTGTTCAGCAACTAAATAAAAGGCACCTCTTCAGCGTTCCGCTCCTAACTAACTCCAGCGAGGCTCCCACAATGATACTGCTTTATTCTGATGTATACTGTATTACTACTTACTAGTTATTTTGTATATCCGTGTTCTCTGTACCACACACCAATGCCTCACGAGGTAGCCAGGCTATATAAAAATGACTCCATTCCATGGGGAGACAGCACTTGCCACTTTTGCCGATCCCTGGCCCAAACCACCAGCACTTTACTCCGACCCCTGCCTGGAAGAAAGGAGGGGCCGAAGACGCCTGAAAAGGCCAACGCTAGTCCGGCAGCACAGGAGACAGCACTCGCCACTTTTGCCGCTCACTGCCGGTCCCTGGCCCGAAGCACCAGCACTTTACTCCGACCCCTGCCTGGAGGAAAGGAGGTGCCGAGGATGCCTGAAAAGACCAACGCCAGTCCCGCAGCGCGGGGCGTGGCCGGGCTCGTCCCGGGCCCATCTTAGCCCGACAGAGCCCGGAGTAGGCTGGGCTGGGCACCCCCTCTTGGCTGTGTGTACGGGTGTCTCACATATATAAACATTGCTTTGGACATACCCCTGGACAAAGGGTGCCCTGGCTGCCTGAAAGACGAACAGTAAGACATTTAAAGCTATTATTTATGAACTGGGGGTCGTGTGGCACAAAGTCCATATCAGGCTGGTATTGCACATGAAGATCCTGTAGACACAGACTCATTTGTATTATAGTATTGTTGTTTTAGTACTGATGGCCCAACCTAAACGAAGGTCTTTAGAATTTTTATTAATATATCTGACCGAGCTGGGTTACTAGGATGGGGAAAAGAAATTCCACAGCTAGCCACTCGCCAAAATCCTTGAGAAAGCCCAAAAAATGCGAGTCTGACTTTGCTCATCTATCTTACTGGGGCTGTTGGTGCTATTGAAAAGCAAATCTCCTCGGTGGAAGAGACATTGTGTATGGATCCTTTAGGATCGAAAATTAGTGATAAAGTACAAAGCGTGGGTGATAAGGGGGTGGGTGAAAATTGTATTCTGGGTAACAAGGTTGGGGCATCAAAAAAAGGTTGTATCCAGATTATATCCGACAACATCTCAACTAGTGACTTGGAGTTGAAAACTTTACCTTCCCCAAGAGATCTTGTAATCCTCAGACAATAGCTAGTCCTGAGATTACCACGAGTACCACGCAAGCCATCCCTACAGAGCCCAGAATTCCCAAAACATACTCGAAAAAACAGCAGGGCAAAAAAGGCAAAACTCGACTGAGTACGGATCTTACTCCTCGCCCAAAGAACAGCTGTCATGTATCATTGGGATTGTGACAAATTTATTAACTGAATTAACCAAGTTTGTAATTACTACACTGACAGACAGGCTGGACAAGATTGAGGCCAGTCTGGAGAAAGTGCTTGGTAATCAGAACCCAGGCAATCCAAAGGGTAATATACAGAATTAGAACATTGGAATGTTGGAAGCTCCATTGAAAACAATGGAGTGCTTATAATGGCTGGTATAAGCCCGGAACTCCAACATTCCAATGCTTCTTTGTTCACAGCTCTGGCTGTGAACAAAGGCTTCAGGGAGCCTGAGGGGATTTGAATCCCCTCGAGCTCCCTGAAGGCTTTGTTTTATTTGTTAGAACATTCTGCCCTCTAGTGGCAGAATGTTCTAATAGCCTTATAGCCCTTCGTAGCAGGGCTAAACCCAGCTATTAAAGTCCCACTGCTTTGTTAAAGTCCCTTGCCTTCGGCTCGGGCCTTTAACGCTGTAGCGGGCCTTTAATAGCCGGTATAGCCCGCAACGGTGGGCTATAAGGCTACATTATGAATTAACAACTGCCCCCTCTAAACTTCATATCATGAGCTCAAAGGATGTATTGTCAAAGCCCAACGATGGGAGCAAGGCTAAGGGGTCCAGGTCACATGTAAAAACGTTAGTAAGATCGCAAAGTAGTTTATTAGGTAGGGGAGAGTTGCCCATCAATATGGAGGTAGGAGGGAACGGAAGACACATGGGTGAGAGACAATTGTGTGAGTCATCAACAGGAGTTCCCCCGACTCCTTTTTCGTATAAGGAAAGCACAATGAGCACACAAAATTTAAATCTACCTCCTGCTGCAACACCATTCGTTGTAATTTTGGCCAACATTCCATCTCCTTGCCCAGGGGAAAATGAACCCTGGGTTACGTTGCGGAACAAAGCCATACATTGGCTGGGGAATTGGATAGGATTGGCCAATGCTATGTTTAAAGAATTTAAGATGGTTAGGAGAATTGGGTGGGTTGGTAACAGCAGAAAAACTTTCCATTGAGACTGTGTTGTACTTACTTTTGGAACCCCCTCTCTAGTAGGAGAAATCCTAAGTAGAGCTCGGGATAAAAATATCTCCCATTCCGGTATTAATGTTTTACCGCTGGGTTTCTTTTATCAGCCCAAGCGTAGTACTAGGCAAAATGAAAGTCATCCATTTACACAGGGCTCTGACTTTCCAACCTATAATTTAGAGGTTTCGAACAGATTTGCGCCCCTTCAAATATTGGACAAGATTGATTGACTACCTAAACAATCAATGCAGAGCACGTCAAAAAGAGGACTTAATGCACAGATTACCTGTGACCCCAGCTTGACTGAACAGGTTACTATACCAACTACCGAAAAGAGGATACCTCACTGTAGTGGTCATCAGGCTTCTGGGTCAGGATGAACAACTAGTAGTATACAAGTACATAGTCGGGAATGTAAACCTAGTAGAGTTTCACAGGCTAGGCTAGAACCCATGTGCCAGACCGAGTCTGTCCCGGGCTCAGTATTACCTAAGAGCGTCACTCTGAGAGTACTTTTTTAGAATGTGGCAGGCTTGTGCAATAAACTGAATAATTCTGTTTGGGTGGATTTCATTGAGAAGTTTAACATCTTGTGTGTACAAGAAACTTGAGCTGTAGAGGAAATTCATATAAGACATACCACACCCCGGCAGTCCATTCTATGTATGGGAGATCTAAGGGAGGAATTTGTATTTACGTCTCAAATCTGGTCAGGGTACTTAAGATTGAAATGTTAAAATCCGAAGTTTAGTATCAAATTGTCCTGATCCACATTGATTGCAAGTGTATTCTGGTTTTGATTAACTTTTACAATAATGCACCAAAAGAGCAATTCGGGGTAATTTTGAAGATGCTTAATCAAGATAAAGGAATCTAAGGTCCGCGATGTGATTATCATCTGGCGTGGTGATTGTAATATAGGTCTATGTCCTCTAGGTGGGGTGGGCAAATGCGGTCTAACACTAGAAGATAAGGACCCTCTGACTCATTTTTGCACTCTGACCGTGGGGACCCACTAAATGTGATTTTATTCTCACATGACCTTGGTTTTGCCAATTGTTTATGTTCCCATAGAGTGGATTTTGAGAATACTTTCATTGGTAGGGGACTGGAATCAACAATAGATTTTATAATTGGCCCTAACTGTTATGCTACCTATATCTCAAACTACAAAATCCATAAAAACGTAATAAGCGATCATTTACCGTTAAGCATTAGTATTACATTTCCCACTATGTTAGAGCGACAACAAAATAACCAAATAGCTTGGACCCAGAATATATCATTGGGAAAGTTAAATGGATACACCTTACGATGGTCTAGCTGTAACCCAGAGGAGTTAAAAACACAAATTGTTACCAAGGCCTATAATCCACTCCATTAGACACATTAGTAGCATTTTCTCAAATAACATCAGTTATTCAAAATCTGCTCAGGACAGAAAGTAAAGGTACACGTACCCGTTGTCAGGGTTGGTTCGATACCAACTGTACTAGAGCTTACACGAAGTTAAAGATAGCCCTACACAAAGCAGTGAGGGATCAGGAAGAAATAAGAGAGAGCAGGAAGGTATGTAATCGTGCACGGAGAACACGAAGGAAGGAGTTAAAAGAAAACGCATGGGCTAGCCTTTATGAAGCCTCTCTGAGTAAAGATAGTGCCTCTTTCTGGTGGGCAGTAAATGCACCGTTTTTTAGTAAGTCTAATAACCCATCGGTAGAGGCTGCAATAGATGAGAAGAAATGGGTTGGTTTTTTTCTCTGGTGTTTATAATTCACAGAAAGACAACGAAAGGGAGGTTATTGGGGCAATAAATGCAAGCAAGAGCGGAAAGGTCCCCGGCCCAGACGGGGTGCCAATTGACTTGTTTAAATCTAATCTTCCACTCTGGACTCCGCTAATAACACGGGTCCTACAGGCCTGCTGTGTGAAGGGTTTTATTAAAACCTGGTCGGAGTCAATAATTGTATCACACGTGGACCTAATTGGTTCTCTAGTAGGCGTCCTCACCCTAGCAGCTGAGCGCATTCCTTTACACTCGATGGGTCACCAACTGCGCATTAACTTAAACTACAATGTTCCAATTATAGCCAGCCACCGGTTGACCCAAACCGGATGGTGGCCTGCCGCTTCATTGTTAACAGATAGCCCTGCCCAGCCCAGGATACTATTGTCCAACTAGCACTGGCATCACGACTCCTGCCAATTGGTTAGCCACTTTTTATCGCGCCTTTCATCTCGCCTGCTTCGTTACGAATCACTCGTCGTTTTTTCATTCCTATCACACGACCAGCATCCTTACCTCAATTCCCTCTCTTCACTCTCCTCTCGCCAGATCATGACACATGATTTCTGGCTCTACTCTGTCCTTGATCCTTTACCTCTCCCGTTCTGTCGTCACCATCCTATGAACACGGCCATTTCTTCCTCACCTTGACCTTAATATTTTGCGCACATCACGACTGATATGTCAATCGAGACAACCTTTGAGCACAACTGTATGGACCATCAGCAGCTCTTTTAATCTCGTGTTTTTCTTGCTTCCTCTTTATTTTTTCCATGGTTTACGCAATTACAGCTTTTTGTATACAGGCATGTCACTTTAATGTCCTGAAGATGATCCCACTATTTATTTAAGGGATCGAAGCGCCGTCGACAAAATGTACACCATATACATTCACTAAACTGCTATGTTAAAGTATGTAATGGTGTCTCTACGATATTCTGTCTGTTTCATTTATATCAAACTTGTATACAGACACGTTTTCTTTGCCTGAACCCTTTACTTAATGTTGTTTGTCTGTTCGTGTCAGTAGGACGCAGGTTGTGCCCCACTTGGATTTTTTTCCCCTACTTTGTTATACATTTATTATATATTAAATACCTGTCCGGCTGGACAGAAATATAGCACTGATTGAGTCTATATTAATTCTTACTGTATTAGAATACTGTCTAGGGACCACTGTCTTTAGAAATAGTTTTCCTCTTTTATCTGTCATGTTTGCTTTTGTGATTTTATACGACTGAAATCGAATAAAGCTTATTCTGATTCGGACTCCATTCATTATTAACCAGTGCCTCTACCTACTGGTCTTCCTGATTCCATCCTTTGGATTTCCTTTTAACACCTGTGGTGGCAGCATCCAGATTCTTTAGTAACTCTTGCTACTTTTAGATCATGTTGGTTTTTTTTCTACCCAATATCTCTGTACGCAAAGCATTTTTACAAATTGCTAGTGGAGCTGCAAGCTCCTTTAAAACTCTCAAAAAATATGATACCAAGGATCACGTACAGAATAGCAGACTTCTACTTCTTACTTCCTTAATGTCAATTAAGGAAAGAAACTGCAGCTTACAGTTAAAAAGCATAATAGTAATATTGATGTGCTGCCAAATTTACGATATTTATAATTATATAATTTATAATTTTTATATTAGTGAGTTCCAAGAAGCTAGATTTCTTTATGAAATATTTTTGTTAGACATTGCTTTTAACCATATTAATAATAAAAAGCAATGCCACATAATCTGAATATTTTTTATGTTGCATATAAACTAATAGAATTATAAATGAACACCTTAGTATACTGATCTGATGTGCACATAGGGTTAGGGGTATTTATGGCAGTAGCACCGAAATGCAAAAGTCCAGTCTGCCCAATATATGCAAAGAAATGCAGTCATTCTTTTGTTAGCAATTCACAAAGGGAGGTATTGGATGATTATTGAAGCATATCACGCTGTCCTGCAAAAGTCGGGGTGTGGATGACACACTTGTAAGAGGCAAGAGCCCTTTGGCCTAGTGCCCAAACCTAAGGGCCTTAGGCTGGGTGGCAACAGTTAATTTTATTGTCATGTCGCTTGGTGATTGGATGCAGACAGACTGTCGTAAACTGAACACCAACAGAATTGAACCATTGGTTGCTTGTGACGTAGCTATCCTCTGGACAGTGTCATCGTTTGGCCAGTGCTCTACCCATGTCGAAAAGGTTCATGTCCTTACTTTTTAATACATAAATATCTAACTTTGAATCAGTTAGCCTATTCATCTTCTATGGTTTATGTCAACCTTAAAATTCTCAAATGAACGTTGTCTGACATTCTAAATGTTAATTGATCTATGGTTACACCATTTATAAACTACTGCTCTTTATTGTGACTTGCCCAGCATCTGGCATGCGGCAGCAAAAATGATGTTAAGTTATGTTGAAAACAATTTATAAAGCGCACGTTAACCAACAGTTTCTTGGCGCTAAGCGGAGTCAGTCGATTGCTGGAGCAGTAAAAGAGGAGTTCAATTGTAGCACTGGACAAAAAAACAGGTTTTAAGAGACATCCTAAACTGAGTATAGGAAGAGGACAGGCGCAGTTCGAGGGGAACAGAATTCCAGAATTGTGGTGCCAGAGTCAAGAATCTAAGACCCCCATGTTTTTTACGTTTAAACGGACAATGGGTCAGCAAATTCATATTTGCAGAGCGCAAGGCTCGAGAGGGAACATAGCGCTGTACTCTAGACACAATGAAGGCCGGGCCACGATCCAAGAGGGCTTTGTAGATAGTGCAGCCTAATTTAAAGAGACAGCGTTGGGTCAGATTTAGGTTGGCCATACACAAACCTAGCGGCTTGGTTCTGCACCAGTTAAAGCCGACGTAGTTGGTAAGCTGGTATGCCGTATACAAGGAATTAGCGTAGTCAATACGCGACATAACCAGGGCAAGTATAACTTGAATCCGGGCCTCAGTGGTTAAATATCTGCTTATTTTGAAAATTCTCCGGAGGTGGAAGAAACAAGCAGATACCACAGCATTGATCTGTGCCCTCATCGTGAGGTCATTGCTAATCACGATTCCCAGGCTTTTGACCGAGTTGACAGGGGATGGAGGGCATCCCAGAGAATGTGGCCAAAAATTGGAGTTCCAGGGATTCCCTGAGCCATCTGTGAGAATCCGCTCTGGATTTAACTTAAGGTGGTTAGCATTCATCCAGTTGCTAATGAATATCATAGTAGACTGGAAGCTTTCGTAGATGAAGGGGAGAAGTCAATGTTAAACACTAACTGGAGATCGTCGGCGTAGTTAAATATAACCACCTCTCTTTTGAAGGGCCAAAATCAAAGGAAGAATATAAAATTTAAAAAGAAGGGGAGAGAGCGATGAGCCCTGTGGAACCCCACACGTCAATCTCCTTTTCTCAGCCAAAAAGCTAGCGAGACGGACTGCTTGAAAGTGGTCACTGAGAAATGAAGATATTCATTTCAGAGGAGGATCCCGGATCCAGGCGCTCTCGACCCGGTCGACCAACAGATGGTGGTCGACCGTATCGAAAGCAGCCGAGAGATCCAGGAGCACCAGAGCTTGCGTGGCACTTTGGTCAGCCCCCCTTCGTAATTCATCGAGAACTGCTAAAATAACAGACTCGGTGGAATGTTCGGATCTAAAACCAGCTTGGTGAGGGTCCAGATAGTGTGACTTCTTAACAAAAGTGCTGAGAAAATGGCCACATGGGCTTCCAGGATTTTTCCCAAAAAGGTCAGCAGTGGGATAGGACGAAAATTGCTGGGAATAGAAGGGTCAGTGCTTGTTTTTTCAAAAATAGGTACCACTTCTGCGCTCTTAAAAAGGTTGGAGACAATGCCCGTAGTGAGGGAATTGTTAAGAAGGGACATAGGGGGCTCAGGGCACTGGAGGAAGACTTCCCGGAGGATAGAAGGAGGGAAGCTGTCAGTGGGGGATCCAGAGCTAACCTTAAGTAAGGAGACAAAAGCCTCTTGGGTGATGAGAGGGAATTGTTCCAGGCAGTGAGGATTGGTATATGAGCCACAGGGGTCTGAAAATGCAGAGGACTGAAGAATACTGGATTTGATGTTCACAATTGTAACAGGCACAGAGCGATGTCAAGGTAATGCACCTGTTCAATCTGATCAGATTCAGAACACTGATGCTTTTATCTGACCCATTGGGCCTGCTTAACTCACTAATAGGTTTATTATTACCTTCTGCACTCTCTACCAAAGTGTTGTCCCCGATTGTTCTGGTTTTCACTGCTTAGTGCCAAGAAGTGGTGGTAGCGTTTGCACTCTCCAAAGTAAATATCATCAAATCTTATAGAGACTGCTAGCCACGAATTCCTTACCATAGAATATTCCCCAGGATTCAGGCTGGATCTGAAAAATATTGAGCAGTACCCCTGTGTGCCTGTAGGTGGCATCAATGGCTGTCTCGTCCACACTAGATGCGGTGCCACTCCAGCCCGATGAGATCAGTTCTTTTCTTTCATCTGTATTTTTTTAGCATTCTGCTCCCAGTGTGTTAGGGATGTCCCCTAAGAAGCCAGTGGGTTTTAAATCATGTGGGGCAGATGTCTGTGAAAGACCTCCATCTGGTCTGCCTGTGTTGCCTGGAGTCAGACCTCTAGGAACTGTCCCATCTGCCGCACCCTGTATCCGAAGGCTGTTCAGGTGTGGGGAGACTGAGCTCCTGACAGCCCTACAGCGGTTGACTTTGCACCGCTCCAGGTCCTGGTCATGTGTAAGATCCTGGGCCTGCTCTCGGAGTTGTTCAAGTCAGTTACGGTTGAAGTTGTCATTGAGTAAGTCCCACAAGCACTAGAAATTTAAGCAGTTGATTCGCTCTTTGACTTCACCACAGCCGTCCAAGTCATCGGACGAGATGTGGGGATGACGAAGTAGCAGCCCCGCTCCAGCACTCCCCATGTGATGCTCTAGCCTGGGTCCGCTCCATGCCTCCCTGAGTTTCCTGGAGCCAGAGCGACCCCTGCGCAACTCAAGGAGCTCTATGAGATTATGAACCTCCTATTTTGGCATTCAGACCCTTCTGGAGCACCCTTGGGCCCCACAGTCTGGGAGGTGCCGTGCTGGACTCTTGCTGGCGAGTTCGCCCTTGGTGCCAGTCGAGCCCTTGTGATTTGTTCCTGGATCAGGACTGACTCCAGTCGTTAACCCACAAACTTTATTGTAGTTCGCTGAGCCCGTAGTCATTCCCAACATGGAGCCGGGCAGACCTTATTCAACATCCGGGGCGTAACACAGGCCACCGCGGTGCGAGGAGCCCCCGAGCTGCAGGGGTGCCCTCATTACAGAACTCAGGCATGTGAGCTCCGGATTAAATCCGGAGCGGGGGCCCCTCTGTGTACCTGGCAGGGGGGCCCCCTCAACTTTTGTTACACCACTGTTCAACATGGATTCAGTGCGGTGTCGGTGTCTAACGCTCGCCTGGGTCGGAGACACAGTGCCTCCTTTCCTTGGCTGAGGGGGATCTGAGGATCCATACAGTTACTCTGATCCCTATGAAGACCCTCTGGCCCAATTGGATGATGATAGTTGGTATGAGGAGCTGGCGGATGCTAATGGCCTGGATACCTCACCAGACACTGGCCTGGTCTCTCCTCCTCCTAGTGTGGCTACAGAGGAAGGGGCTTACTTTGCTATGGTGGTAAGGAGGGTGCTGATGTCTTCGTCCTCTAGCTGGCCTCGGTGGAGGTCAAGACCAATGTCTTGATGGAGATGCTTCAGCTACTGCCCTTCAATTAAGCCCTTTCTGATGTACTGTTCAGTGTCTGAGCCCAGCCCTGCATGGGCACTCCAATTGCACACTGTCATCGCCACACTCCGACCCAGCTTTCCTCACACAGCATTCCACTCCTGAAGAGCCTGGTGATACAGGCCTCAGCATCCAGAGTGAATCCTGGCATGTTCCCTACCAATCCACTAGATAGGAATCCAAGAGGCTGGATACCTTCGCAAAAAGATTTTCTTTTCCCCCAGTCTTGTACTACTGTCGGTCTACAGCACACGTCTCTTGGGCTTATATAGCCACACTGTGTGGACAGCGTTGCACAAGTGCTGCTTTTGGTCTCGGATGAGGCCCAAGCCATCCGGAACCAAGCTATTGCCAATGGCAGAAATGCAGCGAAGTTCGCCACCAGAATGGACACCACACTCTTGCTGGGCAGGGCCATTGCTTCATCAGAGGCACTCCGCTGCCATGCCTGGCTGAGCTGAGCAAGTGAAAATCCGATTCAGCGTTGGGGTGCCTCAAGAAGAGTAGGATCACCACCCGGTTGTTGGGCCAGCCTCACTCTTTCGCTCCATTTGCATCTATGGTCGGGGTTACCACAGCCAACGGACTTCTGAATGAATGAATGAATGAATGAATGAATGAATGAAGCGAAACTTGTAACGCGCAAACTTAGCCCAATGGGCGTCAAGGCGCCTAACATAAAAGCTGACTGGAGGAAAACATAAGAGCTTACTGATAGGCCTTTATAAAGAACCAGGTTTTCAGCGCTTTTCTAAACAAAGATAGAGAAGGAAGCGCCTTAATCTCTAGGGGAATGCCATTCCAGAGTAGAGGCGCAACAGTGGAAAAAGCTCTGCTCCCCCATCTGGATTTTTTAGAGCGAGGGACCACAAGCTTGTTGGAGTCTGCAGAACGCAGAGACCTGCCAGGAATATATCGAGTGAGCAGAGACCCCAAAGCATTTGAGGGGCCAGCCTGCACGGCTCTATAAGTAAGACAGAGGAGTTTGAATGAAATTCTAAATCTGATAGGGAGCCAGTGCAAGTTCCTCCTGGCCATCGTCGCAGAAGAGTCCCTGGGAAGTGCTAAAACAAATCTAGCGGCAGCGTTCTGTACTACCTGCAGACGTTGTAACAAATATTTATTAGACTCCGCGTAAAGTGCATTGCAGTAATCTAATCTGGAGCCCACGAGGGCCGTGACTGTATGTTTTCGTGCCTGCGGGGACAGATAATGAATGATGCGTTTTAGGATTTTAATAATTCCCCAGCAAGTAGCCACGGTCCTGTTAGTCTGGCTGTTCATGGCAAGTGAGGTATCGAAAATGACACCAAGATTCCTAGCCGTAGAGGAAGGAGTAGGGCAGGTTCCTAAGGAAGGAGGCCACCACTCATTGGACCAGATGTTTTGATCTTTGCCGAACACGAGAACCTCCGTTTTATCGGCATTGAGTTTTAAAGAGTTAAGCACCATCCACTCAGCGACCATCTGCATGCAGGCCCTGAAGCTCGCGGCAGAGACACCCAGAGAATGGTTAAGGGACACCATAATCTGAGTGTCATCCGCATAGGATACTACCTCCATCCCCTGCGATCTTACTAATCTTGCAAGGGGGGCCACATACAAATTAAATAGGGTGGGGCTCAAGGCCGAACCCTGGGGCACTCCACATTGCAAAGATTTAGCAGGGGAAAGGTAATCACCCAGCAGAACTCTTTGCTCTCTCTGATGTAAGAAGGAGTCAAGAAGGCTGAGAGCTTGTCCTGCAACCCCTGCCTCCCTCAACCGCGATGTAAGGGTAGAGGGAGACAGGGTATCGAATGCTGCAGTCAGATCCAGCAAAACAAGAATCGTCGACTGACCCAGATCAACTTTACGCCGGATGTTATCCACTACCATAGTCAGAGCAGATTCAGTACTATGAAACTTCCTGAAACCATGCTGCGAACTATCTAAGAACCCAGAGGAATCAAGGAAGGTGGAAAGGTGAGAGTTTAAATGGGCTTCAAGCATCTTTGCAGGGGCAGGCAAAAGGGAGATGGGCCTAAAGTTCTTCATCACTCCCGGATCCAAGGAGGATTTTTTTAGGAGGGGTTTCACTATGGCCTTTTTCCAGACTATTGGAAAAATGCCCTGAGTCAAGGCCGCATTCAAGACTGCCAGAAACGGTGGCAGGAGTGATTCCCTGCAGTCCCTTAAAACTTTCAACGGACAGGGATCGGCCGGGGAGGCTGACTTGGTCCGATCCAACAATAGGTTGAGATCCTCGAGAGAGAGAAGCGGAAAGTGGGAAAGAGAGATATGTGGGTCTCTCCTCCAGGATTCCGCGGCCTTAATGCTACTCAGAGAATGCTCATCCAGCATCTTCTTCTGACTATCAAGGGCCAAGTGGATATCCGAGATTTTATTGTAAAAAAAATCGGAAAGATTATTGCAAAGCTCTTGCGAGGCCACCACTGGATCAGGGGTCTGAAGCGAGCACAGTGAGCCCACAATCTTAAAAAGCTCTTTAGATGAGGGAAGCGCAGTTGTCAGCTGGGAGAGATATTCCTGCTTCTCCTTGATAACTCGAGATTTATATTCTCGCAGTATCCGTTTATGATCCTCTCTGTCAGCAGGAGCCCATGACTTACGCCATTTCCTCTCCTTGGTCCTGCAGGATTGTCTTAGGAGTCTTAAAGGCTCCGTAAACCAGGGTGCTGCCTTTTTGTGGCAATGAACGCATCTCCCACAAGTCCAGTAGGAACCAAAGCCAGAGATCTGCCCAGTTCACCCCCCCGCCCCCGACAGCTTTAGTATGCACTGGCAACAACACAAGCACCCTGTTGGAGGCAGGATCGGGCATCACCTGCCCCAGTGGCAAGCAACAGCTTCAGACAAGTCAGTGCTTCAAATTGTCCAGCTGGGTTACACCCTTCCATGGCTGGGAACCCCGCCAGCCTTGCCACCGTCCTAAGTTCCGCTGATGGAGGACAATCTCTCCTTGTTGCTCCTTTAACTGTAGGCCCTTTTGGCCAAAGGAGCCATCAAGAAGGTGACTGTATCAGAGGTAGGTTATGGTTGCAATTCTCGCTGCTTTCTGGTACCAAAAAAGGATGTAGGTCTCCATCCTATCTTGGATCAGCACCCCCTCAATGCCTTCCTGAGAAATGAGAAATTCCTGAATTCAAGATGCTAACACTTCTTCAGGTCCTTTCTGTGTTAGACCCTGGAGACTAAATGGTGGAATTTGACCTGCGGGGCGCCTATTTTCATACGCCTGCCCTACTAGATCATTGTCATTACCTGCGCATCTTGGTGGAATACGACCATGTTTAGTTTGCTCCCTTTTGGTCTCACCAGTGCCCATCAGGTGTTCACAAAGGTAATGGTAATGGTTGCTTCGCATCTGCAGAGGTCGGGAGTTTCTCTACCTCGATGACTTGCTGCTTAAGGTAAGCTCGCTACAGACAGTCGTTACCCACCTCCAGATTGTGGCAAACCTCCGGCTTTTCCTGGGGTTCACTGCCAACATCTCCAAGTCACGCCTGACCCCTTCTAAGAAGCTGCATTTCATCTGAGCCATTCTGGACATGGTGCAATTCCACACCGAGAGCCCATGGCATTCGGGCAAAGGCTGGCCGAGACTGCTGGGTCTGATGGGCTCCTGCATTCTGCTGGTGAAGCATGCCCGTTGACATATGCGAACTCACCAGTGGATCCGAAGTCCCAGTGGGCACAACACCAGAGGAATATCTCCGGCCTGATCCAGATATTGAAGGAGACATTGCAAGACCTGCAGAGGTAGCTAACTGGTTGTGATTGAGTTGGTGGCAGACCCCTCTCCCTTCTCAACCCAGAGTTGACAGTGGTGACGGATGTGGAGATCAGAGGCCTCTCTCTGGTCTCCGGCGGAGTCTCAGTTCCACATCAACTTGTAGTTGAGAACGAATCAATTGGCATTGAAGGCCTTCCTCCTATCTATCAAAGGAAGGCTAGTTCAAGTATTCATGAACAACACTACCACCATGTTGTACTGCAAAAAACAGGGCAGAGTGGGGTCGTGGAATTCGTGCAAGAGGCAATTCATCTCTAAGTGGCTGGAACATCAGGACATTTTCCTGGTTGTACAACAAACACCTGGCAGGCTCTCTGAAAGTCAGGATGGACTAATTCTGCTGTTGATGGCTGAGGGACCATGAATGGCATCTGCATTAAGAGGTGACTTAAGGTCTCTTTCGGAACTGAGGAGAACCTTGGCTAAATCTGTTTGCCCCTGCCAAGAACATACAATGTCAGCACTTTTGCACGCTGGAGTTTCCAAAGCAGCTCTCGCTCGGAGACATATTTTGACTAGACTTGAATATGGCACACATATAATATTTTCTGCCAATAGCTCCCCTCGCCTGAGCTTTGAAAAAGATAAGAACCGACTGGGCACAAGTGCTTTCGGTGACTCTGGATTGGGCCAGGAGAGTTTGGTGTTCAGAACTCCTGAGCATGTGCATCTATCCTCCGATCAGGCCGTCACTTGGAGAGGGTCTCCTGTCGAAACAACAAGGGAGGGTTCTGCACCTGAACCTGCACACTCTTTTGTATGCTTGGAAATTGAGTGACACCAGTTGAGGGTCTTCGATCTCCCTTCCAAAGTCTGTACGATCATCCTGGCAGTCTGTCGTCCATCACAAAAACTGTATACTCCTGTCTTTGGGACAGGTTTGTGGTTTGGTGCACTGGGACACTTGGCCCACATTCTGCACCTTTGTCCGCATTGGGGTTGTTTTGTCCTTTGCCCGGCAAGGCCTTGCTCTGGGCACAGTTACAGAGTATCTTTTGGCCCTCTCAGCTTTTTTTGCGGTTGCTGAACCAACCCTCCTTGTTTAAGTCACACATTGTGACTCATTTTCTGAAAGGTCTTCAGCATGTTTGTCCCAAACCTTTCATTATGTCCCATTGGGATCTTAATTTGGTTTTAACCTTTTTGATGTGTCCCCCCACCCTTTGAACCCATGCACAGCTATCCTCTCAAACTTCTGACGATCAAGGCAGTTTCCTTGATGGCCCTCACATCAGCCAGCCAGGAGAATTGGCGAGCTATAGGATTCTTCTGTTCACCCTCCATATACCAGCTTCTTTGTAGACAAACTGGTTCTCCGAACTAATGCCTCTATTCTGCCAAAAGTGGTAACACCATTCCACGTCGGCCAACTATTCAATGCTGAATTTCTGTGCTCCACCTCACCCCTCCAAGGAGAAAGAGACTCCACCGGATGGACCCTAAAAGGGAACTGTCCTTTTATATCAATCGCACAAAAGAATACCGGGTGGATGATATGCTCTTCATAGGGTTCACCATAACAAAGAAGAGGAAAGCAGTGCAGAAATGGTCCAGATGGATAGTATCCTGCCTAAAGATTTACTACACACTAGCCCAGAAGCAACCCCCTGAGAGTTTGCAGGCTTATTCCACCACAGCCAAAGCTGTGTCTACTGCGTTAGCTTGTGCAGTTCCTTTCCTGTACTTCTGTCAGGCTGCTACGTGGATATTCTTGCACACTTTTACCAAACACTTCTGCCTTTACAGTCTGGTACGTTGTGACTTTCCGTGTTCGATCCTCCAGTACTTTTTGGTCTAAGACCGTTCTCAGGCCCACACCCAGGGAGTGCTTTGGTATCTGTTGTAAGGTAAGGAATCTGCGTCTGGAATTCTCAGTCAGATTAACAAGTTACTTACCTTCAGTAACTCCTTATCTGGTAGAGACTATGTAGCTGCAGATTCCTTACCGACCCCGTCCTCCCCATTCAGCAAACTAACATTTTCCTCCTCAAAAGCTGCTTTTAGGTCCTTAGAATCTGAACACTGCTCTCAGCCTTCCAACATGGCTCTGTGTTTCTAGCACTGAAATAGTCGCAATAAGAAACGCATGTAAGCACTCTGGGTAGGCGCCTATATAGGAACCACATACATCACATCAGGCTCAGATGATGCCGGCACGGAGCTGTTAAACGCCACCTACCAGCACATAGGGGTGCTGCTCAAGATGTTCTAGATCCAGTCTAACGCCTGGGAAATATTCTAAGATAAGTCTCTACCAGATAAAGCATTACCAAAGGTAAGTAACTTTTCCTTTCACTTTATTCATGTTGTTACCTGCAGGACACCTGTGCCAATTATGCTGCTGGACTAAATGTACAGGCTGTCTTTGTATGTTATATGCTATAGGATTTATAGAGTGCATGGCTGTCCCGGCAAGGGGATGTCACAGCGCTAAAAGCCGGAGGTGAGGATGCGAGAGGAGCTACTAGATTATTGGAAAAGCCAGGTCTTTACAGCCCTTCTAAAAGACAGGAGATTGGTGGCGTTTCGGATAGAAAGCAGCAGAGAGTTCCACAGAGTGGGTGCAAACCCCTTGAAGGAGCCTCCCCCTGCTCTGGACCTACAGAACCGCAGCATGTGTATCAGATGTAGGTCGGCAGAGCAAAGAACGTGGGTCGGAGTGTAAGGGTGACATAGATTGCTCAGAATCGCCTGGCCTGCGCATGCAATAATTTTGTGTGTAATGCAGAGCGCTTTGAAGTGGATTCTTTGCTCTTCGGGCAGCCAATGAAGGCGACGCATCAGACCGGAGACAGGACTTTAGGCAGGGCACACAATGTTCAGGCTGCGGAGTTCATGGTAATCTGAAGCTTGTTGATTTCGGACGTATTCCATCCAAGCAGCAGACTATTTGTAGCTAGGCCTACCGGTAAAAAAATACCTTTAAATACTTACATGTATGTCAAGAGCATTAAAGCGGAAACAGCCCTCCTAGATTTGAACCTGAGTTTATCGTCTATGGCGATTTATTTTAAGGACATGTAACGTCCCGAAAGACCAGACCAGCCGGACCATCTGATGCATGTCAATGGTTTAAAAAAAATCTTATTTTTTTCCATTAGGTTCTAATCCTTGAAATTTACCGTGCCATTTGTGTTCCACCTAAAAATAAAAAAAAAGTAAACTGGGCATGGCTGTGATGCAAGTAAAAACATTTATCAAAAATATATTTTGTCTTTTCTTTTTCATGCACAGCAGTTCATAACTGAGTGTGTGCTGCTTGTTACTTGAAGCATTCATGAAAAGCTGTCACAGGTGGCGACCACAGTTAGTCATGCCTAATGGGCATCGGAGGAATGTGGTTCTACTCTCACTTGTGACATTGTGCTGCACATTGGTCACATTCCGAACTTCACCCCGCTGGACACTTTGCATTGTAATCCCTGTCCTGCTTTAACTGAAATTGAAGTCAATTGTTAACTTGTATGGATTGTAGGTGTGTTTACTGTTTTGCTCTTTTCGTAACCCTCGGTGCCACAAGTACGGTGCGAATACTGAATAAAGCGCTGACCTCTGGTAAACAGTGTCACATTCTGCGTACACCCACCCCGACACATTTGGGTTACTACCATGAATAGTATTCATTTGAGAAAACCGGATCTTGCCTGTTAGGAAGCCTGCGCCACACTCGCTGCTGGAAGGATACCTTTCACTGCATCAACTTTTGACTACTTTTATACCAGAGTTACGTCACCATGATAAACTGCAAACCACCCTGCCCTTGCAACCATTCAACAAGCAATTTTATCACATCTGAATCATCATAGTTTTATTCGATTATTGAAAAGCAATGATGAACACAATAAAACATACAAATATTAAATACGTAAAATATATAAAAACATCCAAAGAAGAGTGTGACCATTAGTTCATACTAGAATAAGCAAAAGAAAATTAACATTAAAATGGTTAAAACCAGAAATGTTTCTTAGGACAAAGTGCAGATATTTCGAAAGAGCAGATGATGGAGCACACAAGGAGCGAGCCAAGTTGCTGAAGAAATTGTAGTGCGAACTTGCATGTGACCAAGCCCAAGCTTCTTAATATTGGGAATAAGACCCTGTTTGTGTATGGGACATAACATTTAAAGAAGAAAGCAAAATTCAGTAAGGTTTGAGTGGAATACTCATCACATTGGCAAATCCTAGTAGAATACCAATCAAACTACCCCAGTGGCAAGCCTAAATAACAATGAATAAAATTAAATCTAAACTTAGTAGGAAGGATCCGGTCACAAGTGTTGATTACCATATCCAAATAAGATTCTGCCCCTACTATGATGGTTAAGTGCTCTGCATTAGAACAATTAGCTAATTCAGCGACTTCCCTGTCTCCCCTTCTTTAGACAAGATAGTTCATTTTTAGCCAGCCTTTGTCTTAGGTGGTTAAGGTCCAAGGTTTTGAAAAAATTGATGGCCTACCCAATTTGTTGACTGGGGCCCACATGATAGACAGTCTTCAATGATCTCCCTATTGAATGCAGCCTGCGGATTACACCAGACCGAGCACCATAAGAACAGCGGACCAGATTGGTCAAATCCTCCTCATATGAATCAAAGCCAAAGATGTTTGTGTGCAAAATTTCGCTTTGGAAACTTTCTTGTTTAGATTATGTTGGAAAACGAGGCAGCATCTGTGAGGCCTGCACAAATAACATGACTACATTTGTCCTTCACTGGGAACCAAACACCCAATTGTAGCGTCTGACTCTCAAAGGGTAGCGTTGCGGAGCAGTCTGAGGCTTACTCAAGGGAGGTGGTGTGGGCTAGTAATCGCCATTTGCAGGTGCACAAAAATAACACTCAATAATTGATTGTCCAGTCTGTACTTTGCTTTATAAAAGTAAGAGTACATTTATTAAACGCACACACTACTCAATACTATGCACCAATTTACAAATATACATAAGCTGTTGGAATTACTTTGTGACATTGCATAACATCTCCACCCCTCCCGCAGGGGGGGTGGGGTCTAGTACCACCACTCCCATGTATGCACATCAACTTGCCCCCAATGCAGTTAGTTGAACATAACCTCGAGCGAGGGCCCTGTGCACTGGCACCATCCCAGTGGCGACCCACCCCATTACCTCAACCAGCATTAAAAAGGGGAAAAACCTGCCTTGGTGACACATGACCCTGACTGAGCATCTCCTACTGACCATAAAGTATGCACCTCTATATCTTAAGGGCTAGCAGTCTGGGGTCTTCACCTAAGCGCAGTAGCAAGAATCCATGTTTAGCACACTTTAGAATGATAGTACTCATTACCTTAGTTGATCATTTGAATGCATTGCAATTACCGCCTCTAAAGGCATCACAGATGAGATCACAGGATTACGCATATACAGCCAGACACCCTAGCAGGACTGTCTGACAACATAACCCCACTTGGCTTATGACATCACCTTACACCAGCACATCACTTTAAACCGATGAATTTCAGTCCCTCTGAAAGAAATAACCATTAGTAAATGCATTTCGGTGCAGTTACACCACTTCACCTCCAGGGGATGCCCTTCTCCAGACATCCCCAACTCAGTCCTTCCCTCCGTGATGCACTTCTCGTAGTACACCCTCAGCTGTAGAACATAAGTTCCAGCCCAAAAGGTGATAGATGTTGGCTGAGCACTTGAGGGGTTATTCTTTCAGATGCCCCATGAAACTTATGGGGGGACGGTTCTCTGTTAGGCTGGGGGAGGCTGCGGTGCTCCTGCAGCCCCCATGCACTTTCCTTCACACATGAGGGTGACCCCCTCCTCAGGGGGCCACCAGGTGCCAAAAACGATGTTCCCTCCACGCCTTGCAAGGCATTATGGGGCGCTTAGAGCTCCTTTCCGTGAATATTAGATGAGCGGCTCTCCCGCTGTGCCGGGGAGAGCCGCGCTGGCGATGCTGGCGGCTTCGCCGCTTCTTTTCCCTTCGGTGGGGGGCCCGGTCCCACACGGACCCCCAGGTGCTGCGAGGCGACTCGGGGAGCCCACCCCCGGCCACTCCTTCTGTTTTCTGGGGCCCGGTCCCACCCGGGCCCCTCGCACCTCATGGTTCGGGGTCCCGGTCCCACCCGGGACCCCCGCCTGCCTCCGCGATCGAGGGCAGCCTGGGGAGCCCACCCCCGGCTGCCCCCGCCGGCTCCCCGCCCGGCCAGCACCCTCCCGTGCTGCCGCGGGAGCCGGCACGACTCTTCTCGTCTGCCCGCTCCAGCGGGCAGACACGCCGCCTCCTCCAAGGAGCGGTTCTTCGGGGGGAGTGCTACGGCACTCCCCCCCCACCTTCTCCACCCTCTGGGCCCGGGGATGGGGTCCCGGGCCCCCGAACATCTTCGGGGGGGGCGCGATGGCGCTCCCCCACACCCAGCATCGGTGGGGGCCAGAGTGGGCTCCTGGCCCCCTGCTTACGGCCACCTTCCCGGGGGCGCGACGGCGCTCCCCATCCTCCTTTTTCGGCGGGGGCCAGGGTGGGCTCCTGGCACCCCGCGGGGGTACCTTCACGGGGTGCGCGACGGCGCACCCCGACTTTTCTTCCTTGGGGGGCAGCCCCCGGGACCTGACCCACCCCGGGGGCAGTTGCCAGACCGGCGGCGGAGCCCCACGTGCTTCGTCGTCGGTCCCATCAAAGGTCGTGTACCTTCTGGGGGGCATATCTCAGCCCCCAGGGGTCCGATCTTCTCCATTTTCGCGTCCTCTGGCTCCGGGTGGCGCCCCCCATCCACTGGGTGCACTCTCCTTCCTCTTCCGGGTCTCCAAGGGGGTGCCTTCTGCAGGGAACGGTCTTCACTGGCTCCCTGCGCCAGCCTTTCGCTTGGCTCTGGTTCTGGACTCCTCTTCTCCCTGCGCAGAGGCCACTGCTCCTGCGCACCGGTCCTGGGCTCTTCTTCTGCTGCTGTTAGGGTCCTGGGGGCAGTCAGGGGGTCTCTCCTTCTAACTGCCCATTGCGCCAGGCTCAAGCACCTTCAGCCTCAGCCGACCACACCCAGAGAGAGCTTCTCTTCCTGTGCAAGCACTTTTTAAAAGTTGAGTAGGGGGCTGGCAGGAAGTCCCTGTTGGTCCTATCAAACAGCGACACATCACTTTCCTGCCCCTGCTCCCTCCTTCTTGTCCAGCCTCTGGGTTTGTTCAAAATGGCGTCGTCCAGTGTCTCTGGCCACATGGCCTCTGAAACCCAACTCCTTCCACGCTGCCTTCCCTCCTTGCTGCAGCCTGGTGCCTGGCACCCAGCGACAGCAGTTGATGGATTGGCCTGCAGCCCCTCCCATCTTCCTTTCTTGGAGAGGAGGCCCTAGCTTGTGGAAAAATGGGTATCAATCCATCCAGCTGAGGTCAGCCCTCAGCCGGGGTCTGGTCCTGGCTGGCTTAGAGGAATATGACCGTTCTGGATGACCCAAAAGCAGTACAAATATGACTTTGGACTCTGCAGAATACTTCTTTTCACATTTGCTACAGTGGACTTAAGTGCGTGTCTGGAATCTGTAGGCCTAATTAAAGTGAAACTAGCCCCTGGCTCCACATTCCCATTGGGGAATAAGGAAGTGAAAACACAGTAAAACACACTGACTTTCCCTGGCATGTCTCTTCCATCCTGAGTTCACTGTGGGTGAGTCCCAACCTATGAGGCTCCCCCACAGTAAAAGCTCAACAATTAGGTGCTCAAAAATCAAAAAATCCGGGCGGCCCATAGTGTCAGAACCACCTTCTAACACACGCCGCGCCCAGCTGATTCCTACAGGGAAGAAGTAGCCACTCTACATGGGTACACTTCCCGTAGTCAGCGATAACTAGTTATAAGGGGTTCTGACCAGACCCCCCTTACTGACCAGTTATCCGCTTAGACCACCTACTCCTCCCATCCATGAAATCTCCACCCATGCCAGGGATCCCAGACTACCCTAAGAACCCTCCGGGCTCTAGGTTAGATACCTCTAGGTCACCCAAGGTCTACATGGACTCAGCCTAACTAGGCTCCCTTTTGCCCTTGGGCATGCAACACTATGCCTACCACTTCTCTGGACAAGGGTCCAGTGCCTCAGCACTGATGCGGTCTTCTGGGATGGGTCTAAATCCCCTCCCCTGGGTCACTAGCTGGTCTCCCTTCCAGAGTTTGTTCCCACCAGTACCCTCTCTCCGTTTGGTCCTTGCACCCCAAAGATGCAATCTCTCTGGACCCTCACCCTCAGCCTGCCGCTGAGGTCATTCTGCTGCCACCACCCTTTCGGGATGACTATCTTCCCTAAAGAAAGCACAGCCACTTGTGCTTCCCCACACAGAAAAGCACCCTTTGGCCACTGGCCTGGCTCCCTGATAGGACCTCAGACCGGCCTCACCACCACACTGGCTGTGCCAGGGAGGAACACTGAGGGGGCCTCATCAGACATCCTACAGCTCATTCCCCCCGTCAGTAGCTCCACTCGGAAACTACCCCGGGAACCTAGACCCCTACCTTGTTCTCCGCTGCGAGAACAGGGCCAATGTACCCTTCCCTCCGAGAGGTGCGCTCTCCTCCCGGAGTACCCTTAGAGAGCCTGTGGGTCCCGAGTTAGCTAGACCCAGGCCCACCTCTCATGGCTCTCCCCGGTCTCCCTGCAGCGCCTTGGGAGACCGCCCAGGGACCTACATGGTCCCTGTATGGCCTGCACCACCCCTTATGAAGAGCAGGGTCCCTTCACTTAAGATAGGCCCCACCTGCCTTCAGGGTAGTACTACCACTCTCAGCCAGGGACCCTAAAGATCCGGCTAGGCCTGCACCACCCCTTCACGAAACACAGGGTCCCTTCACTTAAGATAGGCCCCACCTGGCTTCAGGGTGGTACTACCTGACAGAAGTCCACCTCCTGCCTCCAGCTGGGGGAACACCCCCATGCTCTTGGTCCTTGGGTCCAAGTCCCACAGGACCTACCTGACTGGTTACCGGCTAGGCCTCGCCCCAGCCACCACTTCACGTTCCACCACTAACCCTTCCCCTGGAAACTAGGGAGCACATCGCCCCCACTCAGATCTCCACTGGGTCAGTTACCTAGCCCACCTAGGGTACCTAGGGGCTACCATTACACACCACCACTCAAGAACTACCCTCCTTGGGGGCCACCCACTACCAGGGGCCAACCCTGGGTTGCTCACCTCCCCACCAGTTAACCTGGGGAACCTGCCGGACACTCAACTCTACCACACCCTCCTCCCACTGTGGGAAAAGTTTCTTGGGGTCCCCCACCATGGGAACCCCTGGGGCGCTACTACCCGGGGTAAAGAAACCTCCTGCCACACCCTTCCAGTGGTTTTGGCCTGCGCCATTAGCAAGAAACTTCCAGTGGGGGAAGGATATCTGGGGCCCCTCCTGTGGAAACCCTCCCTGCCCTTAAAAAGCGCGGGAACCTCCCAGGACCCCTACTTCTCCTGTCCCCCTTGAAGGTCAATCCACCCCTCCACCCCCACCTGTGATGTAGGTATCAGTTGCTGTCCCTATCTCTTTGAGGAGACCCCCTCCTCATGCAGGTGTAGTGTATGTAGTGTTAGGGTTCAAAGGTGTACAATATGGCTTAGAACATTTGTATGCAATCATTTCCTGGAAAGCTCCATCCAGCTAGCACATTTTAATCAACATAGCGCGTTCATATCAATACAGCTTACATTTAAACCATAATAACTTCACATGACACATATGGGCGCTGGGCTTTCCTTTCCCATACCTTTAGTTCACATCACCAAAACTTTGAACCTTTCTCAGAGCCTTGTGCTCTTCCATTTGCTCATTGCTGCATAGGTAATGAGTGGCAAAACTGGACTTATCAAATGCTATAAATGCACACCAGAATGGGATGCTATGTTTCCCGCCGCTAGCCACCAATGTTGGAAAACGAGGCAGCATCTGTGAGGCCTGCACAAATAACATGACTACATTTGTCCTTCACTGGGAACCAAACACCCAATTGTAGCGCCTGACTCTCAGAGGGAAGCGTTGCGGAGCAGTCTGAGGCTTACTCAAGGGAGGTGGTGTGGGCTAGTAATCGCCATTTGCAGGTGCACAAAAATAACACTCAATAATTGATTGTCCAGTCTGTACTTTGCTTTATAAAAGTAAGAGTATATTTATTAAACGCACACACCACTCAATACCATGCACCAATTTACAAATATACATAAGCTGTTGGAATTACTTTGTGACATTGCATAACATCTCCACCCCTCCCGCAGGGGGGGTGGGGTCTAGTACCACCACTCCCATGTATGCACATCAACTTGCCCCCAATGCAGTTAGTTGAACATAACCTGGAGCGAGGGCCCTGCGCACTGGCACCATCCCAGTGGCGACCCACCCCATTACCTCAACCAGCATTAAAAAGGGGAAAACCTGCCTTGGTGACACATGACCCTGACTGAGCATCTCCTACTGACCATAAAGTATGCACCTCTATATCTTAAGGGCTAGCATTCTGGGGTCTTCACCTAAGCGCAGTAGCAAGAATCCATGTTTAGCACACTTTAGAATGATAGTACTCATTACCTTAGTTGATCATTTGAATGCATTCCAATTACCGCCTCTAAAGGCATCACAGATGAGATCACAGGATTACGCATATACAGCCAGACACCCTAGCAGGACTGTCTGACAACAGAACCCGACTTGGCTTATGACATCACCTTACACCAGCACATCACATTAAACCGATGAATTTCAGTCCCTCTGAAAGAAATAACCATTAGTAAATGCATTTCGGTGCAGTTACACCACTTCACCTCCAGGGGATGCCCTTCCCCAGACATCCCCAACTCAGTCCTTCCCTCCGTGATGCACTTCTCGTAGTACATCCTCAGCTGTAGAACATAAGTTCCAGCCCAAAAGGTGATAGATGTTGGCTGAGCACTTGAGGGGTGGTTCTTTCAGATGCCCCATGAAACTTATGGGGGGACGGTTCTCTGTTAGGCTGGGGGAGGCTGCGGTGCTCCTGCAGCCCCCATGCACTTTGCTTCACACATGAGGGTGACCCCCTCCTCTGGGGGCCACCATGTGGCAAAAACGATGTTCCCTCCACGCCTTGCAAGGCATTATGGGGCACTTAGAGCTCCTTTCCCTGAATATTAGATGAGCGGCTCTCCCGCTGTGCCGGGGAGAGCTGCGCTGGCGATGCTGGCGGCTTCGCCGCTTCTTCTCCCTTCGGTGGGGGTCCCGGTCCCACCCGGACCCCCAGGTGCTGTGAGGCGACTCGGGGAGCCCACCCCCGGCCGCTCCTTCTGTTTTCTGGGGCCCGGTCCCACCCGGGCCCCTCGCGCCTTATTTTCTGGTTCGGGGTCCCGGTCCCACCCGGGACCCCCGCCTGCCTCCGCGATCGAGGGCAGCCTGGGGAGCCCACCCCAGGCTGCCCCCGCCGGCTCCCCGCCCGGCCAGCACCCTTGCGTGCTGCCGCGGGAGCCGGCACGACTCTTCTCGTCTGCCCGCTCCAGCGGGCAGACACGCCGCCTCCTCCAAGGAGCGGTTCTTCGGGGGGAGTGCTACGGCACTTCCCCCCCACCTTCTCCACCCTCGGGGCCCGGGGATGGGGTCCCGGGCCCCCGAACATCTTCGGGGGGGGGGGCGCGACGGCGCTCCCCCACACCCACCATCGGTGGGGGCCAGAGTGGGCTCCTGGCCCCCTGCTTACGGCCACCTTCCCGGGGGCGCGACGGCGCTCCCCATCCTCCTTTTTCGGCGGGGGCCAGGGTGGGCTCCTGGCACCCCGCGGGGGTACCTTCACGGGGTGCGGGACGGCGCACCTCGACTTTTCTTCCTTGGGGGGGCAGCTGCCAGACCGGCGGCGGAGCCCCACGTGCTTCGTCGTCGGTCCCATCAAAGGTCGTGTACCTGCTGGGGGGCATATCTCAGCCCCCAGGGGTCCGATCTTCTCTGGGTGCACTCTCCTTCCTCTTCCGGGTCTCCAAGGGGGTGCCTTCTGCAGGGAACGGTCTTCACTGGCTCCCTGCGCCAGCCTTTCGCTTGGCTCTGGTTCTGGACTCCTCTTCTCCCTGCGCAGAGGCTACTGCTCCTGCGCACCGGTCCTGGGCTCTTCTTCTGGTGCTGTTAGGGTCCTGGGGGCAGTCAGGGGGTCTCTCCTTCCAACTGCCCATTGCGCCAGGCTCCAGCACCTTCAGCCTCAGCCGACCACACCCAGAGAGAGCTTCTCTTCCTGTGCAAGCACTTTTTAAAAGTTAAGTAGGGGGCTGGCAGGAAGTCCCTGTTGGTCCTATCAAACAGCGACACATCACTTTCCTGCTCCTGCTCCCTCCTTCTTGTCCAGCCTCTGGGTTTGTTCAAAATGGCGTCGTCCAGTGTCTCTGGCCACATGGCCTCTGAAACCCAACTCCTTCCACGCTGCCTTCCCTCCTTGCTGCAGCCTGGTGCCTGGCACCCAGCGACAGCAGTTGATGGATTGGCCTGCAGCCCCTCCCAACTTCCTTTCGTGGAGAGGAGGCCCTAGCTTGTGGAAGAAAGGGTATCAATCCATCCAGCTGAGGTCAGCCCTCAGCCGGGGTCTGGTCCTGGCTGGCTCAGAGAAATATGACAGTTCTGGATGACCCAAAAGCAGTACAAATATGACTTTGGACTCTGCAGAATACTTCTTTTCACATTTGCTACAGTGGACTTAAGTGCGTGTCTGGAATCTGTAGGCCTAATTAAAGTGAAACTAGCCCCTGGCTCCACATTCCCATAGGGGAATAAGGAAGTGAAAACACAGTAAAACACACTGACTTTCCCTGGCATGTCTCTTCCATCCTGAGTTCACTGTGGGTGAGTCCCAACTTATGAGGCTCCCCCACAGTAAAAGCTCCACAATAAGGTGCTCAAAAAGCGAAAAATCCGGGCGGCCCATAGTGTCAGAACCACCTTCTAACAGATTCCAAACAAAAGAAGAAAAGTGCACATTCTAGAGTGATTTAGACTTAAATGTGTTCATTCCTAGGCAAATATACAGTAAATAAGAGCTTGCCTTACATGAAAAAAGCAGTGCTTGTGAACCATGAACTTTTACAACAGCTTTGTGTTTGTCCCCTGCCAGGACTGTGGTTGTACATGGATTTACCCTGACTGAAAAAGGAGAGAAAATGTCCAAATCTGTTGGCAACGTGGTTGACCCTGATGTGGTGATAAACGGAGGGCAGGTGAGTCATACACTATTAGTATGAGAATAAGTCTTGCTTGTGACTCAAGTCTTATATTTCACTTTTATACCTGTTATATTTTTTTGTTTTCAAATTTATTTAAAACTTCAGAACAAAGATACAGACCAAATGTCCATAGTCTTGTTCATGGTGTTCACAACTTCTTAAATGACCTCTTACATTGATTATAAACGTTAGAATCATAATATACTAGATGGCCTCACATAATGACAGTGGTATTCTAATTTTTTTTTTTTCATCTTTAACTTGTTCTATTTTTTTGTTCAAGCTTGTGCATTTATGCAGTAGTTCTATTTTTGTTTCTGGCTTTAGCCTAGACCTTATACGTAGGCTGTCCTGTTTTAGATTTAAGCCTATATTAACTGATAAAACCCCACTGAAAGGGGAAATAGCCCTCACCAGTATAAACATATAAACACTGAAAAACACCTGCACAACCACAAACGAAATGCCATTCAAAGAAAAGGAGAGTGAAAGAGTCATTTGTATTCCTTACTAAAGGGGCCAATACAGTATGACTGTTATAGAAGGTAGCAGTAAGAAAGTCTGGGCTAACATTGAGTTTTGTTATTTAGGGATGTCACTAAAATATTGTTTCTTCTTCCTTTTGTTTTTTTCAGTTTTGTGGTCTTTGGTCTAAAGATGCAGGGTTTAGAAGCATGTTTTAGGTCTTGTTTAATTATTTTATTCAATTCAATTCAATTCAAATATATTTATTCGGATACAAGAATATATCCATAAAAGTACAGACAGGCAACAACATATACAATAAAAAAAAATGTATCCAACAGCAGACGAGACATAAGAAAATTCCAATTTAAAACAGGTCCTCCAGTAATACAGTGCACATAAAAAGGATACTGATACAAAAGGGGAAAATTCATCGGGGTGTTTGTTTACCAAGGTTAAAAATTGTGATTAAAAACAGAATAAAATAAGCATACTTCAGGGCGGGCACATTGAGTTACGGGTGCGTGCTCACTGCCGCTTTAAAAAAAGAACCAACCCTAAAGATTAGCTCTTCATCTTCCAAAGCAATAACCTTCCCATATGCTGCCTTGTAGTCAGTCACAGGTATAACCTTAAAATATGGTATCAAAAACCTTTTGGTGTGTATTAAATAGTAACTACAAAAGAATAAGAAATGCAGCATAGATTGCTTATATTGGCTGTTACAGGGACGTGGCAGATACATAAGGTTAGAGTTGTACCCTGCAGGAAAACAGAGCATGAATTTCATTGTGTCAATCCTCAGCCTGAAAAAGTAAGCCCCTTTCCCAACGGCCAATAGGTTTTAAAATATAGCTGGATGGAACGTGGGAAGTGTTCTCAATACGCATATATCTAGCAACAGACGTTTTCTGAATCTCTTTATCGTGTCTAACGTTTCTATATGATGCACATAAAGCAGTTTGTAGGGTTTTCTTACTTATAATACCAAGGTCTGAGGGATTTAAAAATAAATGCTCATGGTTCACGCTAGTTAAACTTTTGCGAACAGCAGCTAGCCAAGGTATTTCCATCCCCCATCACATTTTATAATCTAATATAATCACCCTAGTAAATTGTGCCGCTGAATTCTTCCAGACTCTGAGCCAAAATAGTGCAGGACGAGCCTTCATATAGTCTTCAATGTATGGCAAATTGAGTTCGCTGTGGCAAGCATACTGTGAGGAGGAAATGGGAGCACCCAGGATTTTACGACAAAATCTGTTCTCTTCTCCCTGGATGCTACCGCAGTTAGTGAAGCCCCAGACTTCTGCACCATAAGTGGCAGTTGGAATACATTGAAGTTTGAAGATCTTAACGGTGGCAGATACAACCTCCGTGTTCCTAGGTTTTGGCAAACCAAGTATTATTTTAGTAGAGTTGGAGAAATTTCTCCTACAGTAGGCCACTTGGTCAGCCCACAGTCCGTTGGAGGCAAATACCAACCCTAGGTAAGGGAAAGTGCGAGTGCTTTGTAAGCTGTCTGCGTCTAAAACAATTGATGTGTTAAAATGCATCTTCGACCCACACGCCATTAAAAAAGATTTTTTTTAAATTCGTGCATAAATCCAGACTAGCCATAAAGTCAAGGAAGCCCTGCACCAAAATGTGGAGAGCTTTCGGGGTACGACCCATTAACACTGCATCATCGGCGTATAATAGGGCAGGAAGTTTATATCCATTAATACAGGGAACATCATGGGTGAGTGTTGCCAATGACTTGTTCAGGTCATTAATATAAAGAATGAATAGGAGGGGGGGCCAGGACACAACCCTGCCTGACCCCTCTGCCGACTTCAATGTCTTTGGATACCTCACCACCCCTGCTAATGCACACCAGGCGTGTAGGTTTTAGTGTAAATAGGCTAAAAAATGTACAAGGGACTCATCCAGGGTGTAATTTAAACGGATAGTCCAAACCCGTGACCTGTTGACAAAGTCGAACTCCGAGGTAAGATCCACGAAGGCTAAATATATAGGTGTTTTCTTGGATACGTTGTATTTACCAATAATCAAGTTGAGGTTAAGGCACTGCTCAACAGTGCCAATATTGCTTCTAAACCCCAACTGCCAAGGGTGTAAAATCTGTTCTTCCTCGGCCCACGACCTAATCCTATTATACAGGACCCTCCCCAAGATTTTCAGCGTATTATCGATCAGGGAGATCGGCCTGTAGCAGCTTGGATTGGAACGGTCACCCTTTTTAAAAATCGGCACATAATTATTTTATTTATCATCAAAAATCTTTATTCGATAAAAAAAAAATATATATATATATATATATATATTCACTTAAAAAACCATAGGTTTCACACATGTTATAGTTAGCTGGACATTTCACTCGTAAAAAAACAATGAAATTATCCCGTTATAGTTAGTGCAGGCAACTATAACTCACGCGACAGCAATCCTCTGCTGATGACGTCAGATATTACATCACTGTATTTAGACACTTATTTACCCATGTCTTCTTCCATTAATCTTTAGCTATACATATATTACAAATATTTATTTGAAAGACACATATGTCATCAGTGATGTAATATCTGACGTCATCAGCAGAGGATTGCGGTCGCGTGAGTTATAGTTGCCTGCACTAACTATAACAGGGGAATTTCATTGGTTTTTTACGAGTGAAATGTCCAGCTAACTATAACATGTGTGAAACCTATGGTTTTTTAAGTGAATTTGCAAGGTTTTTTAAATGCTAATTCGTAACTATAACGTGTGTGAAACCTATGGTTTTTTCAGTGAATTTGTACGTTTTTTTAAATGCTAAGTTATGTATTTATTAATTTATTTATTTTTTCAGGTTTTTCACCGTGCGTGCACTGTGCGCGCACGGTGCACTTCGCGCACCGTGCGCGCTCTGTGGGCACTCGTGCGCTTTGCGCACTGAGCACCCACGGTTCGGCGTGCGCGCACCTCGCGATTTAAAAAAATAAATAAAAATTGTTTTTTTCACCCTTGGGGGTCCTTCTGTGACCCCCTGACCAAGGCTAGGGGGTCAGGAACTGTCCACTCTGCCCCCTTTTCACGTTCTCCACCTTTTTTTTTCACCCCCTCAGACTGCGAGAGACAAAATGGCAGCCGACACTTCCTGGTTTCGACCGATTCGAATGTTTACCGACATCTAACAACCAATCAGAAGTGCGCTCGCGCACGGCAGGGTGCGCGCACCGTGCGCGCACGGTGCACGCGTATAGATATTGATATGCTTTTAAATGCTATTTTCTCAGGAAATACTGAACAGATTTACACCAGACCTGCAAAAGGCACTTCCTTGACCTTATGGCTACCTCTCTGCCAAATTTCAAGTAATTCTGTTCAGCCGTTCGGGCTGTAGTTGTGTCTAAAGTTCCTATGGAAAAATGCATGGGGAAAACGCGTTTTGGAACCCCCCCTTTTTCTCGGCCCCCGCTTGACGAATCACCCCGAGACTTTCAGGGTAGGAGCTGAACGGAGCGCCCCATTAGTTTTGAAAATTTTGCGAGGATTCGTCAAGCGGCGCCAAAGTTATTCAAAATAGTATTTTGAGATTTCCTATGGAAACTAGGTTGTAACTATAACTATCTACTGGCGACTGCCAGTAGATAATATATATATATATATATATATATATATATATATATATATATATATATATTACCTACTGGCGGTCGCCAGTAGGTAGTTATAGTTAGGACCCTGTTTCCATAGGAAAACCGCAACATTCTATTTGGAATAACTTTGGCGCCGGTCGACGAATCCTCGCGAAATTTTCAAAACTAATGGGGCGCTATGCTCCGCTCCTACCCTGAAAGTCTCGGGGGGATTCGTCAAGCAGGGGCTGAGAAAAAAGGGGGGTCCCAAAACGCGTTTTTCCCATGCATTTTTCCATAGGACCTTTAGACACAGCTACAGCCCGAACGGCTGAACAGAGTTACTTGAAATTTGGCAGAGAGGTAGTCTACAGGTCAAGGAAGTGCCTTTTGTAGGTCTGGTGTAAATCTGTTCAGTAGTTCCTGAGAAAATAGCATTTAAATCAATATATATATCTGTGGCAGCTTACGGTGCGCTTACCGTGCGCTTACGGTAAGCTTACCGTACGCGTACGGTGCCGTGCGCGAGCGCGATTCTGATTGGCTGTTACAGCTTAGTAAACATTCGAATCGGTCGAAACCAGGAAGCGGCGGCCGCCATTTTCTCTCTCGCACTCTGAGGGGGGGAGGAAAAACAAAGGTTGAAAACATGTAAAGGGGCATGTTAGACAGCTCCTAACCACCTAGCCTTGATTAAGGTGTCCTAATAGAACCCCCAAGGCAAAAAATTCAATTTTAATTTTTTTCGAAAAAACGCCGATTACGCTTACCGTACGCGTACGGTAAAAATTTAATATAAAAAAAAAACTATCCACACTTTCCCACCCCCGTGTGCAAAAGGTACCCGCAGGGCACCTTATCTGCATGGCATATATGATCCCAATGAACAATTACTAGATTACCTTTCACAAAGAAGCGCATAATATGTCCTCCGTGTGCGGACGGTGCGCGAAGCGCATCGTGCGTACATGCCCCATCCAGCGTAACGTGGGCACGCGGTGCGCGTAGCGCACCGCGTGCCCACCGTGCGTGCACGGCACTAACTGCGTAAAGTGGGCGCGCGGTCATCAGCAGAGGATTGCGGTCGCGTGAGTTATAGTTGCGTGCACTAACTATAACAGGTGAATTTCATAGGTTTTTTACGAGGGAAATGTCCAGCTAACTATAACATGTGTGAAACCTATGGTTTTTTAAGTGAATATATATATACATACATATATATATATACATACATACATCATACATACATACATACATACACACACACACATATATATATATATATATATATATATATAGATATATATATATATATCTAACAAAAGTTTGCCCAGATGAACACGCCTCACACTGGAGAGATTAACTTCCTTAATTCGTGGGTTGCAAAACACATCTCTTTTGTTCCCATTCATGTACACTTGCCAAACGCGTTTCAGACACCATTCTGTCCTTGATCACTGGCATGAACAAATGAAACCACGGCTGCCATTGAGGAACTTCAATTACATTTGACAGATTCCCTCCCCAGTGGGCGTGTGCCCCAAAGCCTTTTGGTCATCATAGTTCCCATTCTTTGTAACCACAGTGGGTGGTGCCATGTTTCAACAATAAAAAAATATCTTCCCCATGTGGGTTGCCGGGCAAAGGAGAAACAGCGTTGCACTGCTGTATTCAATCCCATGATAATGGTATCTCCATCCTAATTGCTTTGCCGGATTTTAAGTGCCGCAGGGCTGCTTCTGTGCAGCGGGGCATCTTCGCGGTTAGGCACACCACTACAAATCCAACAAAAGTTTGCCCAGATGAAGACGCCTCACACTGAAGAGATTAACTCCCTTTATTCATGGTTTGCAGAAACATTGCTCTTTTTTTCCCAGTCATGTACACTTGCCAAACATATATACAAAATATACATATATACATATACATCTCACACGTACAGTCCGGCGCAATCCTTCCCAAGTAGATCAAAGGAAGTCAGTTTGCCCGTGACGAAGGAGTGTTCCACTCCGAAACGCGTAGGACATTAGTGTCTGCAATAAATCTGCACTGAAATAGAGGCCACGGCTCCTGTGTGATTCCTTTGATCTACTTGGGAAGGATTGCGCCGGACTGTACGTGTGAGAATTTTGGGGGTGGCTACCCCAGCCGTGAGCCCGCCGAACCAGAGGCTTGGGAACAGCTACAAACTTTGTGTTCATATACATATACATATATACATACACATATATACATATACACACATATATTGGTGTTGGTGCGGCCGGATCCTTCTCTGCTCCTACCAAAAAACTACAGTGCCACGGCTCCAATAAATCAGTGTGTTTATTTCACAACACCGGCAACAAAATCCCAACGCATTTCGGAGCCTTCTCTCCTTGGTCACAGGCTTGGTTTTGAATGTTTGGGGTTCGCTACCCTGCCCCGTCACACCGTAGCAAGCAGCTTTGGCTTAAGCGATGTGCTCAAGTTGGATATCTATATCTATATATATATTCACTGAAAAAACCATAGGTTTTACACATGTTATAGTTAGCTGGACATTTTACTGATAAAAAACCATTGAAATTCCCCCGTTATAGTTGGTGCAGGCAACTATAACTCACGCGACCGCAATCCTCTGCTGATGCTAATACTGTATTTAGACACTTATTTGCCCATTTCTTCTTCCATTAAATTTTAGCTATACATATATTACAAATATTTTTTTTTCATAAAGACACATATGTCATCAGCAGAGGATTGCGGTCGCGTGAGTTATAGTTGCCTGCACTAACTTAAACGGGGGAATTTCATTGTTTTTTTACGAGGGAAATGGCCAGCTAACTATAACATGTGTGAAACCTATGGTTTTTTAAGTGAATTTGCAAGGTTTTTTAAATGCTAATTCCTAACTATAACGTGTGTGAAACCTATGGTTTTTTAAGTGAATATATATATATATATATATATATATATATATATATATATTATAATCATAAGAGATAAAAACATGTACATAGAAGCCACATTAAAACCTTTAAAAGCCTTATTAAACAGAATACAGTACAATTAATTCCACAATTAATGTGGGAGCATTTAAGGATCTTAAAAAAATTTTATAAAAATTTGCAACCCAGCCTAACCTAGTCAACTAAGCGGTACAAAAGGGGGTGGTGATGGACGGAGCATCAGAACCAATCAAACACTCACACCCAGTCAACAGATCTGGGTTTGATCCATGACCGTTCTTTAGCCCACTCTGCCACCCCAGTTCAGACATGGCCATATGCAAATCAGTCTGACCCTGTGCCTCATGGGAAGAGTCCAGCCCGAACTGCCAAGCCATGCCTTCCCTGGACCGGAAACAAGCTTCCTCGGACCGGTTTCTGGCATTTCAGCCGTCTTCAGCCAGGCTTGCTTGAATCCAGTGGCAACGTGAGCAAGTGTCTCAACGTCTGAGCATACCCTGCCAACTTATGGCGAACAAAGCGGTACAAAAGGGGGTGGTGATGGACGGAGCATCAGAACCAATCAAACACTCACACCCAGTCAACAGATCTGGGTTTGATCCATCACCGTTCTTTAGCCCACTCTGCCACCCCAGTTCAGACATAGCCATATGCAAATCAGTCTGACTCTGTGCCTCATGGGAACAGTGCAGCCCGAACTGCCAAGCCATGCCTTTCCTGGACCGGCTGAAGACGGCTGAAATGCCAGAAACCGGTCCTAGGGAGCTTGTCGGATTAAACTTCTTTCGGCTCGTGTGTCCAGGTTGGCGTCGTCATCTCGCCCGTCATCTTGGACCCGCGGCTTCCCTCGCCGACTTCGATCTTCTCCCAGGTCGCAAGTGCGCCGCTCACCTCTTGGTAAGTGTCGCAGTTTGTCCCCGAGGGTCGGGTTCCGGCCTGTCAGGGGCGTGGGCTCTCCACGGGTGGTGCGGCCCCGCGTGTCGTCCCCTTATCTGCCGTTTCCTGGCGTGGGGGCGACCAGAGCCCAGATGGAGACATATGCGGCGGCTTTGTAGGCCTCGCTGGCTTCTCCTCCTCCTCCTTCCCCTCCTGGGACGTCAGCGGATCCCTTGCAGTGTGCGGGGCCCTCCGCGGCGTCGCCAGCGGCTCCGGCCCCTGCGTCGACTGGTTCGGATCCAGGCTCGGAGGATGTGGTGCCGATGGGGTGCGGCCCTTCAGGGATCCCTCCTTCAGACCACGGCACCTCTGCTTCGCCGCAAACTCCCGCAGGAGTCCCTGTGGTGTCGCGGGAGGTCACCGGGGCTCGGGTCGCACTCCCGAACCCCTCTCGGTCCTCGGGACAGGCAGTGACCTTGGCCGAGGTGACGCCGCTACGGCGCCGGCAGCTGCTGGCCCTGGCGGCGCCACAGGGGTTGGCAGAGGGCCCGTCTCGTCCCGGTCACTAGTCGCGGCTGGCGGGGGTCTCCTCGTCCCTCCCCGGGTACTTCTCGTCCCTCCGCGCAGGCAGCTGCCTCGTCAGAGGTCAAGTCGGCGCCTTCCCTTCACCACCCCGGCTCCGGTCCGGCTCCGGTCTCTCGCTCCGTCTGCTGTGTCGGAGGTTGCCCCGGCATCTCCTCCGGCACTGGTCGGTGACGGTGTCCTGTCTCAGGTTGCGGACTATTTGGCGCCAGGCCGACGTCGTGTCGTTGACTCGTCTTCGGACGCCTCCCCTTCTCCAGAGGTTCGGCGGTTGCTCGTGTCATCCTCGCCGGAGACGGGGCGCCGTGTCGTGGCTTTTTCCCCGACGTCGTCTAAAGGCGGCTCCTCGCCGTCTCCAGGACCGCGGTCTTCGCCGGAGGAGCCGCAAGTTCCTGACTCTTCAGTCCCTCTTCCTTCCTTTCGGCCTTGGCCCTTCCTTCCTCCGTTGGCTTGGGGGATGACCACCTTAGCTTGCAGCCGTCTGCTAACGAGGAGCTGCTTTCCCCTCCGCGGGTCCCTACGGAGGCGGGTGCGGCTTTCGCCCGCACTGTGTCCACAGCTGTGGGAATTTTGCGCATGGGTGATCCAGCTACCCATTTTCCCGCAGATCATCTTCTGGAGGTTCTCCATCAGGGCTCTGGTGGAAGGGAACTGTTGCTTCCCTTTAAGGGTTCACTCCACTCTTCTCTCTTGGGGACTTGGGGCCGTCCTGCCACGGGGGACCCGGTGCCCCAGCACCTTCTGCACCGCCACCATCCGGCACCGCGTGATCCGGTGTGCCTTTCTCTTTGACCAGAGGCCCCCTTTTGCAGTCTGCCTTTCCTGCTTTGCCGCTGCTGTTGTCTCCCCCTTCACGGGAGGCCCGCTGGCTGGACTCCTGGGGACGCAATATGTTTTCCTCTACCAGTGCGGCTCTGCGGGCCCTTAACACACTGTGTGTTTTGGCTAGGGCCACTTCTTGCTTGTGGGACTCGGCGGAGTCCCTTATGTCTGCCGCTTCTCAGGAGGGTGCCTGTGTGGATTTGAGACATCACGTCTTGGATGGTCGGGAGCTGGCGGCGTTTATCCTTCGCTCTGCTCTGGACATCTCAGAGGTGCTGGGTCGTGCCATGGCTTCTTCGGTTGCCCTTCGTGGCTTCGGGACAGCGTGTTCCCGGAGAATGTTCGAGAACGGCTGGTGGACCTTCCCTTCGATGGTGCTCTTTTGTTCCATGCCCCTGCAGACTCAGCCATCCAAAGGTTCTTGACGGAGCTTCGTCCTCGTCCTCCTCCTCCCCCTCCCCCTCCTTATTCTCCTCCTCAGTGACCTGCGTGTTGCTCTGGTTCTTGGAGCTGTTCTTCCGTTGGGGCGGTTCGCCCCGGTTGTCTGGCTGAGGTTGTGGTTCTGTTGGCTGCTGGCCAGCCCTTTTTGACTGTGTGTTTTTCCTTTGGATTTTTTACACCACGCTGGGCCTGAGATTGCGCCTTCTGCATTTCCCCTCTGGCTGCTTGATAGGCCTCCTGCGGGATTTTTTGCCGCAGGTCTTTTTTGTTGTCCTCTGCTGCGGAAGTTTCTTTCTAAGAGGTCCCATGTCTTGGGATATGACATGCCCCATGTGGGGCAGGGTTGGCTGTTATATAGCCCTGGTATGTGCTGGGGAGTTGTGGTCGCCTGCGGGCTTCTGCTCTTCGTGGCGTTATGGTATGTTGCGGATGCAACCTTCTTCTTCACCTTTTTGCTTTGAGTGTTCGTTCTGTGGTGTCCCTGGCGGCTGGCGGAGCTTGCCAGTGCCGCCCTCTTGTTCTTTCTGCACCGTTGTACCTTCTTGGGGCTGTAGTGGGAGTGTCATCCTGCCTTCTTTGCTGCTTCCAGTGGGCCTTGCACTCGGTTTTACCTCTTCTCCCTGTGTGTGTGTGTGGGGGGGGGGGGGGGGAGGAGAGAGTGGTACCTAACTTCTGGACCCTCTTGCGGGCGCAGTTTGTCCCTGCGCGATGCTGGACGATTCTTCCTGGGTGACCTTGAGTTTCTCTTTTCGACTCCGCCTGCTTCTTTCTGCCGGCGCCATCCTGTCTGGGATTGCCTTTGCTCTGCCTCTTCTCCTTGGAGTCTCTAGGTTGCTCTTCTCCTTCGGTGCTCCTTACCTTGGCCTTGGACGGAGGTTTTGTTGCCTCACGTGGGCATGGGGTGTTTGGCCTCTTTCCGCCTTGCCTGGTTTCCTCTGCTGAGTGAGGACAAGCTATCTTCTTCATCTCTTCTTTTCCCTTTACCTGGGGGACGGGGCTCCTCGTCCTGTTTTCGGGCCTGCGCGGTCCTCTGTTATGCCCAGGTGGGTGGGTTCCTCTCGCAAGTATCTATTCTACTTGAAGGAATCTGCGGCTAGTAGTCTCTATCAGATGTACGAGTTACTTACCTTCGGTAACGATGTATCTGGTAGAGACGATTCTAGCCGCAGATACCTTCACGGCCCGCCCTTCCTCCCCGTTCTTCGAGGGCTTGTGATTTGGTCTTTTGCACTCGCTTACCTGTGGGTGGCTGTATCTTCTATGAGTACATTGGCTGTGCCTCTGCCCCTGTTCCTGATGGGGGTTGTCACACTCTGTGATGGGGATGTCGTGGAGTTTTGCCATTCCCAACTGGTTCCCCTTCCTTGTCTTTGGTTGGGGTTGTAGTCCTGTTGCATGTTATCGTGACATTTTTACATATGTCCCTTGTCTCCGGGGGAGGGCTGTCTCTGTACTGGCAGGGTTGCTGCTCTGTTCCTTATTCTTTCCCTGCCTTTGGGTACTGCAGTGCCGGGCGCAGCTCTTTATGGTGTTCCTCACCATTCTTTTTTCTGCACTTTCGCTCACTGTTGCTATACTCTCACAGTTTTGTCTGCTGGCTCCGCGTTGTGGCGCGGAAAAGCTCTCCGAAGAAAACTGACGTAGGCGCGCCGGGGTGGGACTTATGTGACCTCGCTGATGTCACGTACGCGGACGACGCCTGGGCGCAGTCATGTGATGCCGTCCCCCCCGGCGTGCAGGGATGCTAGGCAAGAAAGTTTTCCGGATCCAGTCTCACACCTGGGGATAATTCTACGTGAAGGAATCTGCGGCTAGTATCGTCTCTACCAGATACATCGTTACCGAAGGTAAGTAACTCGTACTTTAAGGTGTAGTGACCGTTATATGTAAAAAGAGTGCTGTCACCAAGCATCTGGGATATTGGTGAAAACATGACACCAGATGTTTGGAAAACATGGAACGCAGGGTCACTTGGAATGCTGCTGCATAAAGTTCTTACCAAGTTCAACAAAGATTGGAGTGATATTGTTTGTATTTGCAGTGATTCAGCTACGTATATGAAAAAGTTGTGTGAGGACCTGTCAAAATTGATACCTGAGCTAAAATGCTTACCTGTAAGAGATCCTTGCCACATGCTAGATTGTATGCTGAAAGCATCTTTACAATCTTCAGAGGTAATGAAGAATGCTATTTACTGTTTAGTCCATTCTGGTGCACTGTCTTGTTATGCGCGGAAACTAAAACGCAAATATTTCTATTTTAGTGCTTTGTGTGGCATCAAAAAAAGAGTGATTCCAACTGTGTCATTTAGCTGATGGTTCTCAGTCCTAGAGGCTGTGAATGCTATATTATCCATGTGGCAACTGTTTTTAGAATTGTTTCTCAGCGATGATGTCAAGGGCTAGAAATGTGAGGATCTTTGTCCCATATTGATAGTAATGTGAAAAAAGTACACTACTGCCTTCTTACATTTTTACAGCAAAACCTGACTGCTGTAGTGGGCATAATGAAAAAACTAGAGTCTGAAAACACCCTTGTCTACCAAGTGTTCAGCATAATTGAGAGAAGGCTTTAAGACACTTTTAGTGGCTTTGGCACTGCAACATGTTCCATGTTAGAGTGCTTGCCACTTGGTAAGCAAAGAAATGTTGAAAAGCAAATCAGGCAATTTTATTTTACAGTGTATGAGAAATAGCTTGCAATGATGCATAGAAATGTCCCTTCCCCAACCATGGCATTTGAAGTCAATGAAGCCTCACTGTGGTACTCTGCACAAGTTCCAGATCCCTTCCGTTAAGGGGAATTTTCTCCAGACTTTCAAAAGTGCTGCTTCATTTGTGACCGCTTCAATAACTATGAGGGCATATGAGCCCAGTTCAAAGCATTTAATGCAGAACCTGTCACAGAGAATCACAATCTTCAGGTGCACCAGTAGTGGCATGGAAAGCTATGTAAGTGGCCATAGTGAACAAATTGTGTACTGGCTGTTTTGGAGTTGCCCGTCTCATGTGCCAATGTTGAGGGCCTTTTCACGGGTAAACGTTCACATGGGAAGGAAAGAGCGAGCTCGCATCACCAAGGACTCACTGAAGAAGTATTGTATGGTGTACTATAAGTTTGATTTGTAAAAAATGTATTTGGATCTCATATTTACTGTATGTACACAGCTATATACCATGCACTATCAGTGCAAAAAGCAAGCAATGATAAAATATAAAAGCTCCATAAACACCGGGAAAACACTGTTTCTGTTGTTCATAATGGCGTGAAAATGTGTAACCACTGATAACCACTGTTTTTTAAGATACTGAAATCACTTGAAAACACTGAAAAAAACAACCAGAATTTACCAAAAATAGAAACTGAAAACAGGAAAGCCTACTTATATGCTTGTGTATGTATGTATGTTTATATATGTTATATATAATCGTGTTTTATCATCCAGCAGCTGTGGCGAGGGGTCACTAGAAGTGCAGAGACTGTTACCCTCAGTGAGAGGAGTTCTGGCAACCCATGCAGGGCATCATTGCATAGAGGGACTGTATTAACTGGCCAGTGGTGGATGTGAAGTGCTGCAGCCAACTTCAGTTTGAGCCCATCGGGGAGAAAAAAGTTATAAGGGGCATTTAGAACAATAAGATTTGGATGATTGCAGATGAGACTGCGACTTCGTAGCAGCACGGCGGCCCCAATAAAACAAGTAATGGCATTACGGCTCCCCCATTGGCCAGTAATACACCAATGATAAGAGTGGATATAGCATTTAAACCAATCCCTGTGCAGCAAGCTATTTGTTTTCCAAGCACTAAAACAGGCTTTACGCTGAAACGCTTCTGCGAAGGAAATTGCAATAAAGATTTGAAGAACCCCGTGAGTGCTCCGTACCTTGGTTTGAAAGTTGTTGTGTAACAAACAAGTTCTCACCCTCGTTTCATGGATGAAGAGCACCCGCCCCGAGTTCGTTGGTCAGAAAAAGGAAAAAAACAAAAACACACACACACTTTTTCCAGCAGCTCCCTGCTTGCAAGAGCAATGCCGGCTCCCGCAGGAGTAATGGGTCCGGCTGAGACCACAGGGGCCTTGAGGCTCCCCCCAGGATGCGGGGGTAAAAAGGTGCCAAATAAAGGTCAGAAACAAGGAGAAAGATGCAGAATAAAGGAATAAAAATGAGAAAGAGTCGAGATAAAGGTGATAAACAAAAAGAAAGGTCCGCAGTGAGCAGAAAAAAGATCTATAAAGGTGAGAAACTATCAGAAAGAGGCAGAATAAAGGTCAGAAGAGAGCAGAAAGAGGCAAACTAAAGGGTGTGGGGCCTCCGATGAGGTCTGATCAATCCTGCTGTGAAGGACTTACTTCTGGCAAAAATAGGGGTTCTTGGCAACCAATGACCCTCAGCAGCCAAGGGGACTTAATCCCCCAACCAATAGTGTGCCAGAAGGCCCATTTGAAGAGTGGTTGAGAAAGGGGGCGGGGCCTCTGACGCCTCAGCAATCCCACTCTGACGGACTTGCCTGTGGCAACAATAGTGGTTCTTGGCCTCTAACGACCCTCAGCAGCCAAGAGGCTTCTTCCCACAACCAGTAGTGCGCCAGGAGGCCCCTTGGCAGAGTGGTTGAGAAAAGGGGTGGGCCTCCAAAGTCTCAGCAATCCTGTTGTGGGGACTTAATTGTAGCAACATTAGCGGTTCTTGGTCCCCAACGACCCTCAGCAGCCAAGGGGACTTCATTAGGGGTGGCGGAGCAGTGCTCCGCCTGCTCATGAAACTACACGGAATTTGGTAGAGTTTTTTGGTAACTCAGTGAAATTACGTGAGCTCCACGCAGGCCTACAGAAAACGAGCACATAATGCGCAGAACCCAATCAGGCACTAATGCGCCCACTCGCAGAACAACTCGGACACTCTCACAGCCACTCACAGACCCTTGAACTAATGAACCCAGTCACAGACGAACTCAGACACATACACCCACTCAAATACACTGACAGACACTCATGCACCCACTTACAGAATCACTCGTACTCTCTCTCACCCACTCACAGACCTACTCAGACACTCATATACACACTTAGATACTCATGCACTCACTCACACACTCAGTGTCAAATGTTAGTGGTTACAATTAGGGGGGAAAAAATTAAAAATAGAAATTCACTGGAAAAAACTAAGGTTACAGGGTCATTGTAGTTAGGCTCAGATTTTACTTGTACGAAACCAGTGAAATTCAGCAATTCTAGTTACCTGAGCTAACTATAACTTGGGCCCCTGCAATGCACTGCTTATGACCTCACACATTACATCAATCATGGTATGGTCATGGTGGGTCTGTGACTGGGTGCCTGAGTGCCTAAGTCTGTGTGTGAGTGCATGAGTCTCTCAGTAGGTCTGAGATTGGGTGTGTGAAACTGTGTGGGTCTGTGATTGGGTGCATGAGTGACTGAGTAGGACTCTGAGGGGGTGTGTAAGTGTATTAGTGTTTTTTTTTTTTTAGTTGCGATATTCAAAAATTCATCGCATCTTTACATGATGAGCACCTTGATGGTCTCGACTAATCTGCTTGTGGGAAAATGAAAAATTTGTGGAGGTGTTGTACACATAAGGGGTCCCACAAACACCCCTATATTCCACTCATGGGGTCAGGGTACCTCTACCCTGTTCCCTTATACCTCTTTTCGCTTTTATTTTGAGCCCCCGGGGACTGTCTCATGCTAGATAAAATGGCAGCCACAACTCTCTCCTCAGGTTTCGGCCTACCAATCACGGCATTCCTGTGGGCGCACGGATCCACAGTTACTCACGGAATCGTCGCTAAATATTAATGGCCACAGATATCACTATCTTGATTCTCATAAATTTCTCAACAACTACTGAACAGATTTACACTGGGTAACTGAAAGCGTGATCTGCAACCAATATACAGCTTCCTGACAAATTTTGTGTAATTCTCTCCAACGGTTCGGGCTGGAGGTGTGTCTAAAGGTTCTCTGGGAAATAACATGGGAAACGCACATTTATTTTACCCCCCCCTTTTTCTCTGCCCCCGCTTGACGGATTACCCCAAAACTTTCTGTGTGCAACAAGACTCACTATGACACTTTTGGGGGGAAATTTTGTGACAATTCGTTAAACTACCCCAAAGTTATAGGCAAGTCAAAAAACGCTTTTCCTATGGAAACATGGTCCTAACTAGAACTACCTACTGGCGACAGGCAGTAGGATATATATCCTACTGACTGTAGCCAGTAGGTAGTTCTAGTTAGAACCGCCAGTTGGCGACCACCAGTAGTATGTGTAGGCTTTTACATTCGTTAGCAAATGATGATATCGATTCCTCCAAGTCCACCCAAGTGTTAGCTGATGAGGGCATCAATATTACTAAAGCAGCTAACAGCCCTTATTGCCCACTATCTAGTTTGTCCCAATGATGCTCAAAAATGCCATCGACGTTTATAGCAATCGAGTAGTGGAAGAGCTAAAACAACTCAATAGAACGGGTAATCGCTCCAGGCATCGGAGGGAGCATATGCTACTGCAATACATCAATCTCATGAAAAAATTGAGTGACACTCATGAAGTTATAATTAACAAAGCAAACAAGGGCGGTAACATCGTCTTGTGGCCCAGACAACTATATCTTGAAAAGGCCAACAGACATTTGGGGGATTTAACGTGCTACAAAAAATCCTCAGTTCATGATCTTCGGACAATGAAGGACATTATCTTCAAATATTTATCTGCATGGGAACGGATGGGGCTATTGACCAAAAAGGAGTTCAATTTTTTGAAAAATGAACACCCCATAACACCAGTTATATACTTTATTCCAAAAGTACACACAAATGTGACACCCATTCCTGGTAGGCCAATTATTTCGACTAGAGAAAGCATCATGGAGTCGATGTCCAAATATGTAGATTTTTTTTCTGCAAGAACATTTCACCAGTTTACCCTCTTTTATTAAAGACAATGGAGGCTTTTTGAGAAAGATCAATGATATACAGTGGGACCAAGACTACCTTTTCATTGTAATGGATATAACGTCACTCTATACGAATATCCATCACACGGATGGGTTGATGGCTATTAAGTATTATTTAGATTAAAGACCTATCTATTTATATGAACACAATTGTATGATTCTCAAATGATTGAAATTTGCCTCCATAGCAATTATCTCCTTTTCAACAGGGAAGTGTACCAGCAATTGAGGGGAGTGGCTATGGGGGCATGCTTCTCCGCCAGCTATGCATGTTTGCATGTAGGCTGGTGGGAGGAGCATGTCCTCGGGGCCCAACACAAATTGATGTGGGATGCACATGTTAAACATTTTTGGAGATATATAGATGATGTTTGCATAATATGGAATGGTACTCAAGAAGAGGCACAAGCTTTCGTATTGGCTATTAATGAAAACGAGTTGAATTTAAAAGTTACGGCTGAGATTAGCAATTTCAAGGTAGAATTTTTAGACGTACAGCTCTATTTGAGATGGGGTGTAATTCAAACCAAACTTCATCACAAAGGCACGGCTGGAAATTCCATCCTCCATGCCAGTAGCTCTTACCCCGACACCTCATAAACAGTATCCCTTACGGCAAATTTTTACGGATACGCCGCATCTGTAGTTCCACCATAGATTTGGTTCAGTGTCAACAAGAGGCTGTACAGCATTTAATTGCCCGTGGTTACAAAAATTCTGAAGTGCAGAAAGCACTGTTAAAGGCAAATTCACTCACGAGATAGGTTTGTCTATTACCTAAAGCTGAGAGAGCTATTATCGCTACCATCCCTACCCTCAGCATTCCTGTTGATGATACAGTAAAGGCCATACGATTAATTACAACATTCAGCAAACAAGAGAATAAAATCAGACGAATCATCTGTAAACATTGGCCAATTGTCCTCACGCATATAACGCTAAACCAAATTTTACCAACACTACCGTCCATCATGTTTAGAAGAGCATCTTCCATGTGGGACACACTAGTAAAGAGTAGCCCAGAATACATTCCTACACAAATATGGTTGGGTAAAACGGGTTTTTGCAAGTGCAGTTCATGCCGTGCTTGTACATTCGGCACAAATACTGCTGAATATGTAACCACATTCAGTACAAAACCCATACAAATTAATGTACATATGGGCTCAAGTACGCAGGCAGTACCAAACTCCCGGTATTTAACAGAATTTTACAACATCTGCGGGCGGTGGTGAATTCAGACCCCAATTATCCAGTACCCCGGCATTTTCAGTTAGTACATCATAACAACTTAAAGGAGCTGAAGTACTTTGTCATAGGTGCTGTCCCGATACCTAGACGTGGTGGTAACAGAGAGAGACGTTTACGACAGTTAGAGTCTAACTTCATATTGGCTCTTGACACAAAGATGCCAAATGGTCTTAACACAAGTGAGGACTTGCATAATTTCTTATAAAATAAGTGTATATTAAACATCTCATCCTTAGCACATGTACATCCATGTCAAAAGATTGGGTAGCTTCAATGGGAAATGCTTCGAGCACTCAAGTAAAGTATGTTATGTTTCTTCTTGGTTAGACATGGCACCACTGTGCTTCTTCACACTTTTTTATTGAGAAACAGGTTGTTTGACCAGCCATTATCGGTTTTAGCACACGCACTTTATCAAAATTACTCCGGTATAGAAAGGTGTTTCTGGGCAGCCCCTGTTGTTTTTGATAATTAGAATTTCAGTAAATAAGCACACAGCACTTTTTGTGAGCACTTTAGGTTTTTATAGATAAGATTTATGGGTAATTGCACTGTAACAATTAAGACAGGTGGTTATTCATCTTATAATACAGTTGCCGTGTTTTAGCTGTCAATAGATTGTTGATATTTGTACTAACAATTTTTCTATTTATGGATTTGTCATCAAGTGATTTAGTTGGCAATAGCAGTGTATTTAACCCCTTCAGCGCGGCGCGAATTACCGCGCTATGCTGAAGGTTCGTTGCGCGGGCGGGGCCGTGACGGAGCGGTTCCGTCATCCGCACAGCGCGACCGATGCGCATGACGGAACTGCTCCGTCATGCGCATCGAAAGGGTTAAGGTAACAATATTGTTGATATTAGACACTATAGAGAATCGATAGTGTGTTGTCAGATTTTACGTTTTAAATAACAAACCAAAAACAGTTTAATTTAAAAGGACAGTCGGATTTGCTGGATTGGATATCAATGTAGCACATGAATTATATACATGAATTATATACATTTGTAAGATGTCTCACTTCTATGTCTATTAACTGTGCAAGGTATTTTCTATCACGGGTTGGGGTTGCGCACTATTCAAATGTGGTCACGGTAACGGCGTGTCATGTAATCAAGGCCGAGTCCAGACGGCCGAAACCCGTCATGGCAGGCACTAGCCTGATACAGATGGTGTCCCATTGGCATGAATAAAGCACTTTATTGAGAATTAATTTTGTCTCTGCGAGCGGTGGTCTGTACCTGGGTGAACTCATCGGCAACGTGGTGAGCCGGGATCACAATTTTTATATATATCGCGATCCCGGCTCACCACGTTGCCGATGAGTTCACCCAGGTACGGACCACCACTCGCAGAGACAAAATATATATATGTGTGTGTGTATGTATATGTGTGTGTATATAAATGTGTGTGTATATGTATGTGTGTGTATATGTATCCATATGTGTGTGTGTATATGTATGTGTGTGTATATGTATCCATATGTGTGTGTGTATATGTATGTGTGTATATGTATCCATATATGTGTGTATATGTATGTGTATATGTATATATATGTGTAGTATATATATGTGTATATATGTGTATATGTATATATGTGTGTGTGTATATATATATGTGTGTGTATATATATATATATATACATGTGTGTGTGTGTATATATGTCTGTATGTATATGTATATATATATTCACTGAAAAAACCATAGGTTTCACACACGTTATAGTTAGGAATTAGCATTTAAAAAACCTTGCAAATTCACTGAAAAAACCATAGGTTTCACACATGTTATAGTTAGCAGAAATTTTACTGATAAAAAACCAATGAAATTCCCCCTTTATAGTTAGTGCAGGCAACTATAACTCACGCGACCGCAATCCTCTGCTGATGCTAATACTGTATTTAGACACTTATTTGCCCATGTCTTCTTCCATACATTTTTAGCTATACATATATTACAAATATTTTTTTTTCATAAAGACACATATGTCATCAGCAGAAGATTGCGGTCGCGTGAGTTATAGTTGCCTGCACTAACTATAAAGGGGGAATTTCATTGGTTTTTTATCAGTAAAATTTCCGCTAACTATAACGTGTGAAACCTATGGTTTTTTCAGTGAATTTGCAAGGTTTTTTAAATGCTAATTCCTAACTATAACGTGTGTGAAACCTATGGTTTTTTCAGTGAATTTGTACGGTTTTTAAAATGCTAAGTTACTTTACGCCATTCGTGGCGTGCGCGCCCACTTAACGCAGTTCGTTCCGCGCGCCCACTTTACGCATGCAAGACATTTATAGAGGAGATGGTGTGCACTTCAATGATGAAGGGAACAGAGTCTTCCTCTTGAACCTTAGACTCTGCATCGGTACTTACTTGTAGGTACCACTAAAAAATCATTTCATAAACACAACGGCTCTTTTTAGAGCCCGCTAATATCTAAACACTTAAATCTGATTTTCATTTTTTTTTTTTTTTTTTTTCTACCGTACGCTTACCGTAAGCTTACCGTACGCGTACCCCGTGATTTTTTTTAAAATCAATAAATGTTTTCTTTGTACTTTTCTGTCCTTCTTTGACCCCCTTACAAATGTTAGGGGGTCTGTAACTCTCCTCATTGCCCCCTTTCCTTGTTTTCACTCTTTTTTTTCAGAGTGAAATACACAAAATGGCGGCCGCCGCTTCCTGGTTTCGACCGATTCGAATGTTTACTAAGATCTAAGAGCCAATCAGAATCGCGCTCGCGCACACCACCGTACGCTTACCGTAAGCGTACGGTAAGCGTACCGTAAGCGGGCTCAGATATATATATTGATTTAAAGGCTATTTTCTCAGAATCTACTGAACAGATTTACACCAAACCTACAAAAGGCACTTCCTTGACCTAGGGACTACCTCTCTGCCAAATTTTGAGTAATTCTGTTCAGCCGTTCGGGCTGTAGCTCGTTCTAAAGGTCCTATGGAAAAATGCATGGGAAAAACGCGTTTTGGGACCCCCCTTTTATCTCAGCCCCCGCTTGACGGATCCCCCCGAGACTTTCAGGGTAGGAGCGGAGCGTAGCGCCCCACCTATTTTGAGAAATTCGCGAGGATTCGTCGACCGGCGCCAAAGTTATTCAAAATAGAATGTTGAGGTTTTCCTATGGAAACGTGGTCCTAACTATAACTACCTACTGGCGACCGCCAGTAGGTAATGTGTATATGTATATATATGAGTGTTTATGTGTATGTGTGTATATGTATATATGTGTGTGTGTGTGTGTGTGTGTGTGTGTGTGTGTGTGTGTGTGTATATATATATATGTGTGTGTGTATATGTGTGTGTATATGTGTGTGTATATGTATATATGTGTGTGTATGTGTATATATATATGTGTGTGTGTGTATATATATATGTGTGTGTGTATGTGTATATATATATGTGTGTGTGTATATGTATATATATTACCTACTGGCGGTCGCCAGTAGGTAGTTATAGTTAGGACCCTGTTTCCATAGGAAAAGCGCAACATTCTATTTTGAATAACTTTGGCGCCGGTCGACGAATCCTCGCCAAAATAGGTGGGGCGCTGAGCTCCGCTCCTACCCTGAAAGTCTCGGGGGGATTCGTCAAGCGGGGGCTGAGATAAAAGGGGGGTCCCAAAACGCGTTTTTCCCATGCATTTTTCCATAGGACCTTTAGACACAGCTACAGCCCGAACGGCTGAACAGAGTTCCTTGAAATTTGGCAGAGAGGTAGTCCTCAGGTCAAGGAAGTGCCTTTTGTAGGTCTGGTGTAAATCTGTTCAGTAGTTCCTGAGAAAATAGCCTTTAAATCAATATATATATCTGAGCCAGCTTACGGTGCGCTTACGGTGCGCTTACCGTACGCGTACGGTGACGTGCGCGAGCGCGATTCTGATTGGCTGATCTTAGTAAACATTCGAATCGGTCGAAACCAGGAAGCGGCGGCCGCCATTTTCTCTCTCGCACTCTGACAGGGGATTGAAAAACAAAGGGCAAAAACATGTAAAGGGGCTGTTTAGACAGCTCCCAAGCACCTAGCCATATTGAGGGAGTCCCCAACGATCCCCCAAGTGAAAAAAGGCAATTTTATTTTTTTCGAAAATTTCGCCGATTACGCTTACTGGGGCGTACGGTAAAAAATAAAAAAAAAAAAAAAAAAAATATCCACACTCTCACCACCCCATGTGCAATTGGCGCCCGAAGGGCACCATTTGTGCATGGCATATCTGAGATACGCAAAACATATATTTTACCTGTCACAACGATGCTCATCATATGTCCTCCATGTGCGCACGGTGCGCGAAGCGCATCGTGCATTCATGGCCCATCTAGCGTAACGTGGGCACGCGGTGCGCGAAGCGCACCGCGTGCTCACTGTGCGCGCACGGTGCGCGAAGCGCTCCGTGCGCGCACGGAACGAACTGCGTTAAGTGGGCGCGCACGCCACGAATGGCGTAAAGTAACTTAGCATTTAAAAAACCGTACAAATTCACTGAAAAAACCATAGTTTTCACACACGTTATAGTTAGGAATTAGCATTTAAAAAACCTTGCAAATTCACTGAAAAAACCATAGGTTTCACACATGTTATAGTTAGCTGGACATTTTACTGATAAAAAACCAATGAAATTCCCCCGTTATAGTTACTGTAGGCAACTATAACTCACGCGACCGTAATCCTCTGCTGATGACATATGTGTCTTTATGAAAAAAAAATATTTGTAATATATGTATAGTTAAAATTTAATGGAAGAAGACATGGGCAAATAAGTGTCTAAATACAGTATTAGCATCAGCAGAGGATTACGGTCGCGTGAGTTATAGTTGCCTACAGTAACTATAACGGGGGAATTTCATTGGTTTTTTATCAGTAAAATGTCCAGCTAACTATAACATGTGTGAAACCTATGTTTTTTTCAGTGAATATATATATGTGTGTGTGTATATATATATATATATGTGTGTGTGTGTATATGTATGTATATATATATATATGTGTGTGTATATGTTTAGTTAGGAACTAGTCACCATTGGAAAAGCATTTTTAACCTGCCTATAACTTTGGAGTTGTTTGACCAATCGTCATGAAATGTTCCCAAAAATGTAGGTCTGTGTGTCATGGAAAGTTTAGAGGTGATCCGTGCAGTGGGGACCAAGAAGTAGGGGCACGAAATAAGGGTGCGTTTATAATGTTAATTCCTATAGGAACGCGTTTTTGAACCTACAGCCCGAATTGCTGGACAGAATGACACCAAGTTTGCCGGATAAAAAAGAAATGCGGGCTCCCATGCTTGCTTATAAATAACTCTGAGGTGGGCCAGGTCCCAGGGCATTATACTAAATATAGGAGGGGGCACATGGGGCCTCCCTCCTCAGGCTATTCAAAGCCCCTGGGACCGCCACCTCCCAGGGTGAGTTTTCATTATGAATGCGGCCAGACCCACTGCACCCCCGCCCCCAAGCCCGGGGGGGCTGCCATCTCCCTGGGGCTATTACCAATTATGTGGGGCGGCCTCGCGCACCCCCCAGCCCCGGGGACCGCCACCTCCCCGGGGCTAATTAAAACAATATGGGGGGCCTTGCGGACCCCCCGTGCCCCGGGGACAGCCATCTCCCTGGGGCTAATTTCAATAATATTGGGGGGGGGGGGGGGGGGGGGAGGGGGGGGGGGTCATGTGCCCACCCCTGGAATATTGCAGTTTGCTATGGCTTGGCGGGAGCACCGCTCCCACCAAGCCATAGCAAACACTGCTTCGCTTCATGGAAGCGAAGTGGAACAGAATTGCTTGTGGACAGAGGGAGCTGCAAGTTAGCCCTATGGAAGGGAGTCTGTTCATTGGTTCGATTGAAAGCAGAAGGTTCCCAAGGAGTGCCTCATCCCCTGTTATCGCACAATATGCAGGAAGAAACCACAACTTGTCAGCCCACCGAACGTCTGCTTCCTCATCCTCCTTCACACACCACAGCCCCTACCTACCACATAGGCAGAATACATGGCTGTGAAGACCAGCATCTCATACCTGCAGACTTAGTGGTGAATCTGCAGTATCTCTTCTGCTGCTGTCACCCTCTGTCGTTGTCCTCGAATCTCTGCGGAGCCATAGGAGATGGGCAACCCAATATCAGAAGAGTGAGGTACATTGTTCCACAATACCCTACTTTTTACGTTGTTGATGGATAGTCTCTTCAGAATGTAACATGTTAGGGCTTCAATGCAGGAACCCTCTAGACTCATGGTACATGTTTCTTAAAATATACAACACTGAAAACCGTCTTGCACAGTATTCCTGTAAGGGTTCTGTGGCATCCAATTGAGATCTGACATGATGGCTGACTTTTTGATCTGCCACATTCTACATCCTATCCCTTCTAGAATATAACATGAAAACCTTTCATTCAAGTTGTACTTAAATGAGCCAGTTGCTTTATTCTGTCTGTATTTCACTGTGCATGACTAACTCAAAGTACTCACGCATGGGTGTCCTGAGCGGATGGCAAATTAGCTTTGAATGTCATGGTATACAATTTTGTAGTTTTATAATAAACAATTCTTCTTCATCATTTTCCCCCATCTGCTATGAATTTTATAAACAGTTCCTGGAAGGTATTTAATGCATACTTGTGCTTTAAGCTAAAACAATTTATAAATAAACACAAATGATTGTGATACACAACTTAAAAACTGGTTATTTGAATATCGATTCATCCTTTCATAGGACAAAACTAAAGAACCTCCTTATGGTGCTGATGTTCTTCGCTGGTGGGTTGCCGAGTCCAACGTTTTTACTGAAGTTTTTATTGGGCCAATTGTGCTAAATTCTGCCAGGGATGATATCAACAAGGTAAGATCAAACAAATGAAATAAAAAATATTAATTTGTATATTTATCTTGGTGTCATGGGTCTCGGAATTGCAACTTTAAGTTAGTTATCTCTCGAATTAAAGATAAATTCATAACTTCCATTAAATAACAGTGTACAATAATTTAGAAAAATGTATTTTCCTTGTTCTAACTTACACTGCAGGAGCACATGTTTTGTTTTAATTGTTTGCAAATTCTCGAATGATCTATCATGTCTAGTAATTGCTGAAAAAGATTTATGTGGCTTTATATGGATGATATTCCATATTTCATGTTTTTTTCCAATTGTCTTTTTTCATTATTAGCTCCGAAATACACTGCGCTTCATGCTGGGGAATTTGGCCAACTTCCATCCAGATACAGATTCCGTACCCACAAAAGAGATGTATGTTCTAGATCAATATATGCTACACATACTGCAAGATTATACTAGCAAGGTAAGAGTAGTAATAAATACTGGATGTTTTTTTGTAAAGATTGAACATAACTGCGATTAACATGTTGTAATGTTCGATGGTAATCATTACCTCAACAATCCCAATTTCAGAATCGATTAGCTGCACTACAGAAGATGATAATGCTTTTTAAAATATATTTATTTGCATAAACCAACAAATGTAACAAACCATTCACAATGCATGTGAATGATATCACCGTTTCCCTGTAGAATATTGCATCTAAGTACATACCATTATTTTTTCCATTCAGCTCTTCTATTTATCACTGATGGTATCTCTAGCACCCACCCTTTCCGGACATACATATTTGACTGTGTGTAACACGTGTATACTACATACAGTACTAGCATTGAGTCCATAATGTGGAACAAATTCTTATGCATATCACTCTTGTCGAGCAACACACCTCCTGCACACATAGCCCATATGCCCTCAGGAGCTCTCAGACCCTTCATTGCCACTGCAATCATCCAGTTCTGTCTCTCAGCTGAGAGCATTTGTCATTTTCACCCAATGGGAAATTTCCTCGGCTGCTTTGTCATCAGACCTAACCTCTTTCAATCTTCTCTCATATGCTTGTGGCCATTCCGTCACATCCCTCAACCAGGCAGTGGCAGTTGGAACTCTCGTGGATAGCCAGCAAATTGCTATACGCCGTACTGAAGATGATATTACTTAAGTGAATGCAAGTGCATGTTGCTCAGTTGCTTTTTTCTTTGATTGACAACCCAAAAAAATACCTCATTGATTGTCTTCTGCTATTTCTGGCTGTGGATAACGAGCAGTCAAGTATCTCGGACAGCAGCTATCTTCAACTGTTTCTAGGATAGCATCGCATAGAATGCATCGTGTTGGTTGGTGGCTGACCTAGATTTCAAATCCAGCCTATTGCTTGAAGCAGGTACACTTCTTCTTCCAACAATATCTACAAAGAAGAAGTCTACCCACTAGGCAGTTTTTGTAATGTGGTGTAGAGATTTCTAAGAGTACTTTAGACCATATGTCTCTGAGCACAGTGCGTACCTGGGTCACAGACCAGCTACCTAATGAGATCTGCACTGCTTTATATTTGAAAGTTACATCTGCCTTTTCCCGTCTTATATTGCGTCCTCTTATTCTTGGGCTGCACATTTGCATGGTGGAAGCTGTCCTCTTTGATGCCTTTGAGACCGATGCAAATGGAACCTGGCCTGGTAGTTAGGGCTGGACTGATCCCATGTGGTGCAGGGTCAAGACTGATTTGCATATGGCTGGGTCCAATTTGAAATGGCGTGGTGAGCAAAAACACTATAGCTTTAGGCCCAGATCTCGGTACTGACATTGGTCACCATTCCGAGTGGGACGGATATGCCCAGATGTGGGTTCCGCGCTTGCCATTCCACTGGATTCAAGCTATCTTGGCTTGTGAGGGGTGATGCCTCGAAACTTGTCCTAGGATGCTTGTTTCCGGTCCAGGGAGGACTTGGCCTGGCAGTTCGGGCTGGACTGTTCCCATGGGGAGCAGGGTCAAGACCGATTTGCATATGGCTGGGTCCACAACGGAGTGGCGTGTTGAGCAAAAAAATGATGAATTTAGGCCCAGATCTCTGTACTGGGAGTGAGTGTTTGACATTGTTCAGAATTTCGTTCATCAATTGGTTTTTTTTGCATTTGAGGCAGATGACGGGCACTTTAAAACAACTGAGTTTTCATTATTATTCTCTAGCTCAGGCTTCCGTAGGGTTCTCTTCCTTACTTTCAGCTTCCATAATAACCATTTGAGTACAGTGTTAGGAAGCTGGCTCTTTATATACTGTACCAAAGTAAGGTATAGTGTGCACAGATACCAGTGGATCTCCAAAGGCTTACAGAGGCTGAAGTAGAGAATACCTTTCCTCTCTATTTGTGGCAGTGTGAGCGAGCAGTAAGGCTTTATCAGAGTGTAGTATTAAGCATTTATTGTACACACTCAGACAAGAAATTATGTCACACACTCAAAAACTGAAGTCAGACTAATTGTTTGTATCAAAAATATTTCTTTGTTGTAGTTTATTTTTAGAACCAAGCCAGACTTCATGCCGGTAAGTAAAAATAGTACTTTTCTGATAATGCAGTTGAATGTAGATACAGGTAGGTCAAATGTTCAGAAACAGTTACAATTACTTTTCCATTACTTTTTAATTACTTTGTGAGTTACTTTTTAGATTACTTTTTCTACTCAGTGTGATATGCCTAGATATCACAATGGGAGATTTCCTAGATAAAAGGTAAGTAAAACAGTTTTTATCAAAACACAGTTCCTTAGGTTTCCATACAAAACACCCTCAACACTTAGAAGTTTTTCAGAGGACAAGAGTCAATGCAATCCTATAGAAAAAAATGGGGTGGCCGTTTTGCAGGTAGATAAACTGTCTTGAGGGTTGAGGTTGTGGGTTTAGAACAAGTTTTCCCCCATGGTCAAGGATGCACTCGCAAATAACCCTCAGCGGTACTGGGGCAGGCGGGTGCAGAGTGCTGAGGCCCAATGTTATCCAATAAGGGAGAGGGGGCCTCCGGTTTGTGGCTTCTCGCCGGCATGCCACTTGAATGTGGGAGCAAAGCTCCCAGGGTTTAGCTCAGGGCAGCAAAGGGGTATCCGAGCTAGCTCACAAGGTGCACCCACTGCAGCACAGAAGTGGCCGGGTGCAGAATGCTGATTTGGCGTTGGGTACCCTGTTGTTTACAATGGGAGTTGCTGGTTTTGGATTTTGTCTGCAGGCTCCGTCTAGGAAGTCAACCGGGAGGGACCAACCTCTAGGCAGATAAGTTGGAGGGCTCGGGGACGTAGGTGCACCTCAGGTCCTCTTCTCCAGGGCGCAGGGCGGCTGGATGCAGAGGTTTCTTTTGAGGTCGAATTTCAGCTTACCAGTCCACTAAGGCTGGGTGGTCTGGTGCAGAGGGTGTGGGCGACGTCGGTGAGTCCTGGAGGTGTCAATCCATGGTGGACTCTGACTCTGGAGTGCTGGGCGGACCTCGCTGGGACCAGTGGGCCACTCGGGCCTTAGGAGTCGGTGCAGTGGTGGTTCCAGGCATCGGGTTTCTTCTTCCTCAGCAGGCTCGGAGTCTTTCTTTAGTGTTTCTTTTGAACCTAGCTGCTGTTCACAGTCCTCTCAGGAGTTCTGGAGGTTGCTGGCTGCAGGGCCAAGTCAGTTCTTCTCTGCAGTCTCCTTTGCTGGGCGTCTTCTTTATTCCTTTTTTCTTTGTAGGCTGCGGGAATCTGTCTTCTTGGTTCAGGGCTCCCCCTAAACACTGCATTTAGGGGGCTTTTTAGGGGTCTTATGGTCAGTAGCCAATGGGCTACTGACCTTAGGGTGACTACACTCTTGGTTTGCTCACCCGACGTGGAGGAGTGGGCACAATCCCTAATCCTGTTTGGAGACTGCCTGCCATCTACAAGATGGCGGGCACTGAAGAGTGGGCTTCACCTCACTTCCCCTACCTGAGGGGTGGGGTTGGCAGAGGTGGGCACACCTTCTGGCCTGCCCTATTTTTTTCTGCCTGGCTTCCCGCCGAAAAGGGGGTGAGACAAGAAGGGGGCCTGCTCCTGATAGCAGGAGAGGCTGGGGGCGTGTTACAAAGGCAGCAAGGCCTTTGTAGCTCCCCTGCCACAGATGGCTCTTCTTGACCTGGGGGAGGTGTGAACACATCCGCCCAGAAGAGGCTTTGTTTCTAGGCCCAGGGAGTGAAGGCTCCCACCCCAGGAGTCTAGAAACATGTCTTGTGGTGGCAGGCTGGTGTTTACCAGTCAGGAAACCCACTAGAGACTGGTCGTTTTTCAGGGTGCATCTTTAAAATGCCCTCTGAGTGCATTGCATAGGAACTCCCACACTGGCATCATTGTGGGTTAGTATGCTGAGATATTAGCTACCAAGTGTCCCAGAATTCAGTAAAGCCATTATGGTGCTGTGGAGTTCGTAGTGACAAACTCACAGACCATAGGCTCTTTTATGGCTCTAATGCACTTACAATGTCTAAGAATGGACTTAAACACTGTAAGGGTACAGTGATTATGCAACTATACCCCCACCAGTGGTATAGTGGACCCAGCTAGAGAGGTGTCTTACCTATACCATAGCAGTGGGTTGCAGGCATGGCACACAAGTATGTGTGCCATGTTGACTCTTCACTTTTCTCTGCACCAAAACACACAGCCTGCAATAGCAGTATGTGTGCATTAAGGTATAGGACCTCTAAGGATGGCACAGTCTGTGCTGCAGCCCTTGGAGTCCTTCCCTGGTCACAGTGTCTTTGGTACCCATGGTACATTTTAAATGGGACTTACATGTGGCCTGCGAATTACCAATTGTGAGTACCAATGTACAGTTTTGGGAAAGAACACTTGCCCTGGGAACCTGATTGACAGGGACTCAGGGCGCATCAAGTCAAAGTACATCAGAAATCTGGCAAATAGTGGGGGGGTTACTGCAACAGAAACCCAGTTTCCTACGTGTGTTCCACTGACCTTGATCAATGTTGCATTATCCAACATGTGCCGTACTTGATTATACATTTCTCTGTGCAACTATCTTACATGCAAGAGTTTCCATTTGCATTAAGAATTTTATATATTCCTCACAGTCATTTCCCAAAGTCATGGATGTTGCCTGTCTTAGTAGTGAACAGAAACCCCTTAATGTTCTGCATGGTCATCACTACATATGCCTCCCTTATTGCATCAATGGCTAAACCCTTCAGACCAACGCTCAACTACATTTCCCCTGTCTGCCCTGAACTTACTTCCTGACCCGACATCTCACCTATCTTTTCTGAGCTATACCCCACCTGAGGTGTTTTTCAGCTTAATCCAGGTACGTTTCTCCAGGTCTTATTGCTTCTTGTTGTCTCTTCTACTCCCAGTCATAACGTTGAATTACAATTCACATGCTTTCTTTCACTTATGTTTTGAGAATAAAGCATATCAACTGTGGGTGATCCTACTGTCCCGCTCCCATTTATGTCAAGTAAAGTATATTGGGATGAGGGATGAAAGATTGCCTTCCTGACTGGGAGTCCGTCATTATGGCCTAAACATCCAGGCGCCTACCACACTGTATTTTCTTCAGCTTCTTCAGTTTTCACAACACCTTTATCTGTGACACATATTCATCCTTATTAGCCCCAGTAATCTATCTGTCTCTTTAACCTACACCTCCTGTTCTTAACTGGCACCAATAAAGTTGCTCGCCGTTGAATTTGGCACTCAACTTAAAAATCGGCACCTACACACAATCCCAAATGGTGGATACCGCACTCTTGGGTGAAACTCGGGGGTCATCTGACCCAGGTGACAGATAAAGCAAACTATAGAGATACATCTGCATCACACTAGCTTATTCTTCTCCATTTCGCCCCTAACCTTTTCTGCCACATTCAAAGCCTTTTCACCCTGCTGTAGTGACGAAAGCACCTCATCATGCAACTCCAGGCTCTGGGCTTGTTTTGCTTTACGGGCTTACTGGGAGGGTGTGTTCAGGGCATTGGCCACGTGCACGGACAGGGAAGTATCGTAAACATGTGAGACCTGCATCAGTGGCATCTTCTTCAGAACCAAAAAGCATAAAGCTTCCACCCGGTTTTTGGATTTGGGTTTCATTGTGGCTAAGCGACTGATTACTCGCTGCTGGAAAGCGGCTGAGCCTCCGTCGACAAAGGCCTGGTTCCTCTCCATGCTGAATTGGGCGAAGCGGTCTCTCTGGTTCGAGAGGACACGATGGGATTGCGTAAATTTCCTATGTCCGCTGCATGGAACACTATGCTGTGCGTACTACAGGGGCTGTTGCTACTGGACGTCCAAACTGACATTTCCACAACAGATTGTAGTGATCAAGTCCACTCAGTTGAGATGTTTCAAAGAGATTTATTTCAAGTTGATAAAAGATCACAGGTAGATTATAAGTAGATCAAATCAAGACCAAGTCTAAATCAGATAAAGACCCCACCAGGAGCAGCCAGCAGGCAGCTCAGCCCAGTCAACTGTCCCTTCTCTGACAGACTCCCCAACATTCTGATAGCATCATCACATTAACATTCCACTAGTGATTAAATAACATTGGATTGACATTAGCAGGATATAACACAGATACTTAGAGCGGTTTCTTTGGTTGGGTCTGTGACTTGCGCTTCGAATTACTGCACGGTCTTAGTCCCTCCCGACCCCACACCGGATGGTCATTTCTACTGAATATTAGGATGTGCATCTATAGGATGATTGTTGTTAATATGCACTCTACAATTATGGTCAAAAGAGATCGAGTGAGTATGAGATCCCATCTTCCCCCTTTAGTAGTCGCTAACTCACAACTGGATATACATTTTAAAATATAAAAGAAGCACTAGACTAATATTATTAATTAGAATCCATTTCGGGGAGGGGCCGGCAGATTTCTTTCACATGGTCTGGTCTGGTCTTGCCCCCGCCTGGACACCTTCTGGACGGAGATCAAGGCTGAACTAACTGAAGTCCTGGGGTGGGAGGTGACCCGCGACTAGCGCTGTTGGGGATCACAGAGGGGCTAGATGGTACACGTAACGAGAAATTCTTCCTAACTACGGCTCTGGTGGTGGCCAAAAGAGATATTGCGGCCGCCTGGAAGCAGGCGGACCCGCCCACGGGGGCCAAATGGAGGAGAGGGGTGGACTGGTGTGCTGCGCAGGAGCGGTCGCTGTATGCGGCCCGGGGGTGTCCCAAAAGATTCCACAAAATATGGGGGAGATGGCTAGGGGGTGTGAATTAGGGGGAGGGATGCGTTGGGTGGGTTTGGAGGGGTGGGGATGGGAGAGAATGCTCATGCTATTGTTTATCATTGCTTTCGTGTCAGGCCTGGTTGATGCCATGTTCAACACACTTATGTATGTCCTCCTTGATTTTACTGCCTATGTGAAAATAAAAAGTTGTTTATCAAAAAAAAATTAGAATCCATTTCTTGCATGCAACAAGAATGCCTCCCCTTAAACACGAGGCACTGCACCAATAAAGTTGCTCGCCGTTGAATTTGGCACTCAACTTAAAAATCGGCACCTACACACAATCCCAAATGGTGGATACCGCACTCTTGGGTGAAACTCGGGGGTCATCTGACCCAGGTGACAGATAAAGCAAACTATAGAGATACATCTGCATCACACTAGCTTATTCTTCTCCATTTCGCCCCTAACCTTTTCTGCCACATTCAAAGCCTTTTCACCCTGCTGTAGTGACGAAAGCACCTCATCATGCAACTCCAGGCTCTGGGCTTGTTTTGCTTTACGGGCTTACTGGGAGGGTGTGTTCAGGGCATTGGCCACGTGCACGGACAGGGAAGTATCGTAAACATGTGAGACCTGCATCAGTGGCATCTTCTTCAGAACCAAAAAGCATAAAGCTTCCACCCGGTTTTTGGATTTGGGTTTCATTGTGGCTAAGCGACTGATTACTCGCTGCTGGAAAGCGGCTGAGCCTCCGTCGACAAAGGCCTGGTTCCTCTCCATGCTGAATTGGGCGAAGCGGTCTCTCTGGTTCGAGAGGACACGATGGGATTGCGTAAATTTCCTATGTCCGCTGCATGGAACACTATGCTGTGCGTACTACAGGGGCTGTTGCTACTGGACGTCCAAACTGACATTTCCACAACAGATTGTAGTGATCAAGTCCACTCAGTTGAGATGTTTCAAAGAGATTTATTTCAAGTTGATAAAAGATCACAGGTAGATTATAAGTAGATCAAATCAAGACCAAGTCTAAATCAGATAAAGACCCCACCAGGAGCAGCCAGCAGGCAGCTCAGCCCAGTCAACTGTCCCTTCTCTGACAGACTCCCCAACATTCTGATAGCATCATCACATTAACATTCCACTAGTGATTAAATAACATTGGATTGACATTAGCAGGATATAACACAGATACTTAGAGCGGTTTCTTTGGTTGGGTCTGTGACTTGCGCTTCGAATTACTGCACGGTCTTAGTCCCTCCCGACCCCACACCGGATGGTCATTTCTACTGAATATTAGGATGTGCATCTATAGGATGATTGTTGAGGCCTCCTTTGGGTTCACCGGGATATGTATTCCCTCCCACACCTCTCTGCGGCCCTATTTCCTTTCCCACCCCTTTCCCGATCGTTTTTTTCCCACGTTAGGGGTTTGTTTTATATACAGTTGTTTGGCGTGCTAACTGGATCAATGTGAATTGGCAGAGTGAAGCTATAAGCACCGCATTTTTGTGATAGGAGAGTATTGTTTAGATCCAGTCTTATTGTATTATAATATGATGGTGCATTATGCTGAAAGGTTGGTGGAGGTCATATGATGGATGGGATATGTCATGTGTAAAGTTTAGACATGCAAACTTAACAGATGTCACTATGCTAATGTACAGCTAATTTGTGATTCGTACATGTTATTTACCTACTGACTTTGAATGGTGTTTTCTAAGATGATGTACCACTTTCTATCTACGTTCACAATGACAAAATCTTTAATAAACAGATCAAACAAAAAAAATCATGCAACTCCAGCCCAGCCACAAGTCAACATCCTGGGCACCAGCAATATCAACCTCTTTCTCACAGATGTCCCATTAATACCTGTCTGGGAACACCTCTCACCACACCCACTCCCTAGTGTCCATTCTTTCTCGTATCATGTCTGAATGGTTAACCTTGGAGGCCCTCCCATTCCCTGTGAAATCTTGTCCCAGGTGTAACTTTCTCTCCTGGCTTGTGAAGTTTGTTTTGTCGATACCTTGGCATTTACCCAACATCTTTGAACGTATTAATCTTGGAAGGAGCCATACCATTGATGCAACTCTAAGACCCTTCTGCTAGTCCATCAACAAATCCTCTTGGTCTGGAGAGTGCAGCTTCCATCATCTAACATTGGGTACCTAAGCTACGATTTGCTTCTTTCAGAACCTATAGTGTAGGAACAGGTATATACTTTGTGAGTTTATCACACAGGTATATGCTTCTATTAAGATGTTTAATATGCACTCTACAATTATGGTCAAAAGAGATCGAGTGAGTATGAGATCCCATCTTCCCCCTTTAGTAGTCGCTAACTCACAACTGGATATACATTTTAAAATATAAAAGAAGCACTAGACTAATATTATTAATTAGAATCCATTTCGGGGAGGGGCCGGCAGATTTCTTTCACATGGTCTGGTCTGGTCTTGCCCCCGCCTGGACACCTTCTGGACGGAGATCAAGGCTGAACTAACTGAAGTCCTGGGGTGGGAGGTGACCCGCGACTAGCGCTGTTGGGGATCACAGAGGGGCTAGATGGTACACGTAAGGAGAAATTCTTCCTAACTACGGCTCTGGTGGTGGCCAAAAGAGATATTGCGGCCGCCTGGAAGCAGGCGGACCCGCCCACGGGGGTCAAATGGAGGAGAGGGGTGGACTGGTGTGCTGCGCAGGAGCGGTCGCTGTATGCGGCCCAGGGGTGTCCCAAAAGATTCCACAAAATATGGGGGAGACGGCTAGGGGGTGTGAATTAGGGGGAGGGATGCGTTGGGTGGGTTTGGAGGGGTGGGGATGGGAGAGAATGCTCATGCTATTGTTTATCATTGCTTTCGTGTCAGGCCTGGTTGATGCCATGTTCAACACACTTATGTATGTCCTCCTTGATTTTACTGCCTATGTGAAAATAAAAAGTTGTTTATCAAAAAAAAATTAGAATCCATTTCTTGCATGCAACAAGAATGCCTCCCCTTAAGCACGAGGCACTGCACCAATAAAGTTGCTCGCCGTTGAATTTGGCACTCAACTTAAAAATCGGCACCTACACACAATCCCAAATGGTGGATACCGCACTCTTGGGTGAAACTCGGGGGTCATCTGACCCAGGTGACAGATAAAGCAAACTATAGAGATACTCCTCCTGAGTAGAATATGCCTTTGTTTTAGATATAAAGCTCTGACGAAGTCTGCAGTGATTGGAACAGCAATAGACGAAACGTGCTGGCGATGGGGCGTGTCTAATATGATTGATTAAAAGACAACTTGAATAAAAGACAACGACCTCACCTTTAGATTTGTGTGTGCTTGGAGACACCTTTGTTTGCACTCTGCAAATAGTTAGCTCCTCCTGCTGTCTTACAATTTGTTTCTACAACTTCCTAATTCAATATTCATCACACTTGCTGTCCTCCATGTTCCCTCCCTATCATGTTGCTTTTTCTCTTTCTACATCTTTCCTCCCCTTATGTTTGCTTTCCCCTTTGTCTGTTTTCCTCACCTCTCTGGATTCTTGCTTTCCCTCACACTCTTGTGCACTTACCCCACTCCATTTACACTCTATAATTCTTTCCCAGGCCTTTTCCTTGGTGCCCTAACAAAAGATCTGTGTGTTAGTAAATGTTCTGAGTTCAAGATACTGGCGGCAAATCCCACAGCTAGATCCAGACAATTACTAAATGCTGCTGGCTTTGAACACAATGGATCTGGAAATTCTGAAATGACTGGTCGCTGCACTCAAATGTAACATTGCCTTTGACAAGCTTCAGAAAGGATGGTGAGTAGGGTGTGCTGGTATCACCTGACTTGTGTAACCGTCTCACTCAGTCATCTGTACTTTATTGCAGCTGTGATATATGCCCTGCCATTTGGCCAGCGTGGCAGAAGAGGCAGACTGCCAAGATCTGTAATAAACACTGAATTTATGTTTGGCTCCAATCCATTCCTCCCGTGACCGCTCCGCTCCATCGAGAAAGAAGGAAGCGCAACAGCTCTGAAACACTAGTTATCTGCTTCTACTCGTATAAAAAGGCAACGTCATCCCGCCTGCTTCCTGCACGTACTTGGCTGGCATGTGACAAGTATTAGGTTACATGTAGTTTACCTTTATTCACCTATTCAGCTGTAACCTAGCTCAGTGGATGAAGTAACTTTTACAGACTACTGGAGTTAATGGGTTGGAATCGCCCTGTCATTGTTCTGAAGTCGAAACAGTTAACACAACAGCGTGTTTAATTAACAGTAGAACTTTCTGTCAGCTCCATTTTCTACAGCTAAATTGTTTGTGTCAGAAATTAACAGTTTCTTCTATTTTCTGGGCCGGTTTGTAAGATTGAGATCTTTACACCACTTAATCGCACTCCCTTGGGGGGGTGGGGGTGCAGATGGGATGTGCTTGTTCTATTAAACCTCTTTTAAATTATCATATTTACATGCCAATTGTGATATTATATCATTAAACATATTATGACTTACAAGAGATATTGTTTACAGCAATATTGTTCTGCAAAACAAATCCCTACTTTAAGGATGCATTCTACATATATATAAGTAACCAACCAATTCTTCGGTCAGTAAGTTAAACACATAGGTCTCATTCTGAGTCCACTTTTGCCATTATTGTGTGTATATCTTTACTTGTGGAACACATAACACAGATCAGTAACCACTCTGTGTGGTATGTCCAAGGGGACAAATTCCATTATGGCTAATGGTTTCCAGACCAATGAATGTTTGAACTATTTCCAAGCGTTTTAAGAGGGATAGGGTATTGGAGTTCTCTAGTATTACACCGGTCCAGACTCAATGTGTAGGGAGAAAGAAACTCAAGCATAGCAGAGTGCCTGAAGGAAACCAGAGGAATAATCTTTTCTAAAAAACGTGCATCAAACAAAATTCAATAGTATATTACTAAGGAGAGCGGATTTGACTGAGTCTGGTTTGGCTTCTGAAGAGTTTTTTCACCAGAATATCGAGGAAAAAAACACTGCGAGGCCAAAATATTAGGGCCTAAATATAGAGATAAAAAATATAGTGAATAGAAGTATATATAGGTAAGCACAGTTTTAAATCTATACCTGTGTTTATGCAAGTACCTTTACAATATTTTGGTTCTAGATATTTTGGACACAATAGATGTTTTTGTTGATGTTTTAACATGCACCCCTCTGAAGGCCACTGCAGCCGGGCGACATTAAAAGGCTCCGAATGGGCCCACAGTGACCAACATATTCATTTAGTCTTTCTCTCCTCCAGCAGACACCTGGCCAGTATCTCCAGGATAAAACTTGAATGACTAGCCCTTATGCTGCAGTTACTTTGGCCTGGAGTGGGAATGGGAAATCGTTGCTGCTGTGCCCATCTGAAGTTCCTTTCTGATTCCCAGGAGAATATGCTTCCTCTGAAACCTAATAGGGTAGGGACCATGGCATAGATAGATTCAACAAACATTGTTTCTCTTGTCTGACCTCGTCCTAGCCAACCTGTTAAACTTGTTCATCCCTCCAGATGAGGTTAGGATTGGTAAAATATTGCCCTTCTTGCTTTCAACTAATTTGGGCTCAGGAAGCTCTTTCGATCCTCTTTGAATGAGTACCCCTCTGCATTTCAAGGAGGTCATCAAGTATATCTATTTCCATCCCATGGAGTGTGACAGCATCCCAACATCCAGACCACATCCTTCTCCGACAGCATACTTGTTGATTTTCCAGGAAAATCAAGGTGCAAATCACGCAGTCACTGAAATCTGTCATTCCTTCCCTGTGAGAACTGCATTTTAGTACTGAAGTGCTCTAGAATATCAACATGTTGCCCTATTTTCTGTATTGTCTGCTCCACCAATACCACTCTGCTAGACAGGACCTCTATTTTTGTCTTCAATATGTTAATGTTAATAGTGTTGTGATGGAGAAAGGCCCCATGTGTAGCACTGAAGAGTGTGTTCCCCTGCTTCGAAGTTCCCATAGGAGGCTGCAGTATTTTTTCACCTCTCACCTCGGCACACATGAAGATTGTATGTGTGTGTGTGTGTGTGTGTGTGTGTGTGTGTGTGTGTGTGTGAGCTGAGATCTTCCCATGATATGGAATGATACCCAGAGCAGGGCTGTGTGGTCAGGAGGGCACATAAAGTACACCTCCATTTCCTAGGAGCCACTCTGCTCCTAATAGGTGCCCCTCATTTGCTAACACCCCACCTTCAAACTCTCATCACTTGCCAGATCTATCCAACTGATGGCTTTATTAAAAAATTGTGGGGCACAGAGATGAGGTTTGGCCACACATTACTGGCTGCATGCTATTTAAGAAAGTAGTCTTTGGAATTATATTACACTTATGGGTGCCCACCAACTGGTTTAGAGAGTAAAAACTAGTAGTACTGGAGAAATGATAAAGGTAACTTTATTGTATGTCCTAAGTTGAAAATAAAAAACTTTTTCTGATAGAGACATCTAGCCGCAGATTCCTTAACTTTGAATTCTCCCTAGGCGCCTGACTGGATCCGGACATTTTTCAGTACTACCTCTGCGCGCCGGGGACAGCGCCGTAGAGCTCCACGGTGACGTTGTCTCCCGATATGACATCAGTGGAGCCATATAAATCCCCTTCGGCGCGCGGACGTCAGTTTTCTTTTCTGCACTACAATGCTGATCCGGAGAAGCGATTCCTCAGGCCTTCTGTTTTAGGCCTACTTCAACGCCTTTTTCCGTCTGGGAACAGTGTGCCTATGCCTTCAGGTTTTAAGAGGAGCGAGACCTGAACTCGACAGATGTCAGCTACGGATCCGTATTCCATCTGTATGTGGTGCTTAGGAGAGCACCACGACTCTGAGGAGTGCGACACCTGTAAGAGGATGAAGCCTAAGTCCTTGCGGGAAAGGCGAATTAAGTTGTTGACAGCGCAGCTCTCCTGTTCGAAGTCTAGGCAACACCGATCTCCAGCCCGCTCTGAATTTCCTGCACCGGGCCATTCCAGGAGCCGTTCCCGTGGGCGTCGCTCATCCAAGTCGCGGAAATCCCATCAGGAGGGATCGAGGTCCCAGAAGTCTTCAGCCTCACAAAGTGGTGACGTTATTGCTGGTTCCTTCCTCCTTACCGGAGGATGTAGCACAGGAGTCGACCCGAGCCTCTCTCCTTATCCTGGAATCGGGGTGACTATGACCCAGATGCAGGCATATTTTCATGCTCTGCAATCCTTCTTTGGGTCTACACCTCCCCCTGCTGCGCCTTTGGGCTCCAAAGAGGTTGAAGGAACTTTGAACTGGAGCACGCTGGCGGGTTCACCCTCTGCGCCGGTTGAGGACCTCGACTCCGTATCTGGAGTCATTACGATGTTGGGACACAGCCCGGTGTGGCTTCCTGTTGTGACAATGGTGGCGTTGGATGAGGTGGTAAAGACGCCGCCACACCGTTGGTCGACACCGGAGACCCCATTCATGGTGCACGATGATACGACGCTGCCCTGACAACGACCAGAGACAACTCTTATAGTCACTACAGTTCGTGCACCTTCTCCTTTACAAATTGACAATGAAGCTGGTTATGTTGCTATTTCTCCTGTATTCCAAGAAGAATCTGATGATACTGGTGACGTCCACCACTTGGTTGGTCAGCCTCGGGTAGGAGGTTCTTTGGTGACATTTGGTGAAGACAGTTATCTGTAACCCTCTCCTAATTATGATCTGCTTTCTCCGCCATGAATGGCGACGGAGGCTATTGCAGCTTTCACTCAGACTATTAAGAGAGCTGCTGGATTAGTAAAGTTGGAGCTTCCGTCTGTGACTTTGTCATCTGATTCAATATTAGATCTGCTTCATCAAGGTGTCATGGGTATTGAACTTTTATTGCCTTAGGTAGAGTCTCTGTGCGATATTCTCCTGGGTGACTTGGGCAAGGCTGATGTCCGGTATTTCTATTGATAGTGCCATTTCGCAACGTCATCGTCCTGCTCCGGACGACCCTGCTTGTCTTTCTTGACACCCTACTGTTAAAGAGTTTTGTTGTGCAAACTACCACAGCTTCGCCAAGTTTCTTCTTTGCTTCCGCCAGGTAGAGAGTCTAGGTGGTTGGAGATGTGTGGCCGGAATATCTTTGCGTCGACTAGTTCGGCCTTGAGGTCGTTGAACACATCTTGTGTCTTAGGAAGGGCTTCCTATACGTTGTGGGATTCTGTCAACCAACTGCTTTCCTTCCCTTCCTGAAGGGGTCAGGGCTGAACTCTCTCATCTTGTGCAGGATGGCCGTGAGATTGCAAAATGTAATATTAAATCGGCAATGAACACAACAGATTCTATTTGCCGAGCTATGGCTCGATCAATTGCTCTCCGTAGACACGCATGGTTGAGTGAGTCGAGATTTCCTGATAATGTTCAGGAGAGTTTGAAAGACTTGCCCTTTGATGGAGCCTGTTTACTTGACAGCCATGCTGATTCTGCGGTACAACGCCTCATTGCTGGCCGTTTGTAATTTGACCTTATCAGGTCTTTTATTTATTTCTTATGTAAACACGGCTGTGGTTCTTATGTTTAAGGATTATTTCCTACCTCTACTATGTCTTATTGTGTTGAAGACTTAAGCAGTACTTTTTGCATACAATAAGATGATTTGTCTCCGGATTTGACTTTTTTTTTTTACTCTCTGGGTGACATTTACAGTTTTTGTAGCTGGTTATTTATTCTTCGTTTTACACCGGAGAAGTGCTTGGTCTCAAGAGGTTATACCCCTTATTGGGTATGTGACTTTTTCTACGTGGAGTATTGGTTTGCTATTGTATAGCTCTGCAGAAATACTACTTTTGCAGTCTATTTCTGTACTATAGATCTCTCTGATATACAGCTTAGTCCTTATTGTACTTAGTTTTATGTTCTCTTAAGGACTATGGTAGTGAACTAGTAGCCGTTCTTTTCCTCTTGTGATACCCTCTCGGGGGTTCTGTTACATTTACACACTTCTATGTTTTTTCTTAACTAGTGTATTCAGTGCAGTTTGTTTTCTCTTCTTGAGTGGACTACGTATTTATTATGAGTGCTTCAAGTATTTGAAGAGATTGAGCAAGTTGAAGTGTTGCTCTAATTCATAGTATATACTTTGAATGCTTTTCGGTGCTATTTGCTTGTGAGTTCTTCCTTTAGGGTAAAGGAACAGTGTCTAGTGTAGACCTGAATATTTCCTCAAATGCAGACAATACCTATCCCTAATCCACTTTGTGGTATGGTAAATTGTCAGCCGAAGGTTTGTGATGTACAGGTTGGTCCAACTTGTCTCAAGACCAACGTTTATTTGGTTGGCAATTATCTATGAAAGTCTTAGAGGCTATTTAATAGGCTTTTTTTTCCTTTTGATGTTCTTGATATATGTGGTTCCGTCTGATCTACATCTCCTGCCGTCTGGAGACAATGTACTTGTTACTTTCAGCATTTCTCTTCTCGTGAGCAATCACAACTGTTTTTTTCCCCCTGTGGTGTCAATCCTTTAGGCCACCTTTTAACAGATAGCATTTTCTTTTGGCAAGTCATCTACGGTGGTGTATTGCTGACGTAGTACCCACCCCTCCCCTCTCTCTGGGTTGTGTATTTTTGTCAAACCTCTCACTTCAGAGTGGTTTTTTGGTATACGATGTATACATGATGAAATGTGCTGCTGTATTTTGTATATTGTCTTGTACCACAGGTGTCATATGTGCTTGTTGTTGACAAGGAGTTATTTTATAAGATATTTTGGAACTGCACTTTTAGGTGCGTTGCCTTATTTCACTATAATTGGAAAGCGCGTTTTGGAGCTGGCTTATTGTGTTCAGTCTGTCGGACTATGGCACTGAAGGCCATACGGAGGCAAGGTTTATACGTTCTTGGGTTCTGGCACTAGTTATTGGCCAGTGAAATTCTGTGAATTGCTGGTCAATCGGAGTACCTGGTGACACATTTATGTTTGCATATATATTTTTATGTCTATAAATGAAGCTTTGTGGTAAGATGTTATGCAGTTGGTGCATAGGATGAATATGAATATTCATTTTGTCCAATCTAAGTTATTTAAACCAAGGAGTTGTTGTCGTTCATTTTTACCTTGGGGAAATTAGTTCCGAAAGTCCTGTTTTGGGGTTTTAACAGGACAGTTCTTTCCCCGATTCTTTATTATTATGATCACTGCAGATTATATGACTTTTATCATAGATTTGTCCTTTTTGTTCATCTAGTTTTCTTGCCCCTTTGGGGGACAGGGGTTAATGACTGTCTTCTGACAGATGATTCTTGAGGGGTTTTCAACCAGTTTCCTTCAAGGGCCGATTTTCTCGGACCTGTAAGGTTGTTTTTATTTATATGTTATGTGACAGTAATCATGGCTTCTGTTAAGAGCCAAGCTCTTGTTCTGCTATTCCTACATGTATTGGTAGGTTGTTAGTTTTGACCGGCTAGTTCTCTTTGACTACTTTTGTAGGATTAGTTCACAGACCCTCCTCCAGTGGGGTATAGCTATGGTATTTAATTCAAAGTTCAGGAACCTACAGCTAGATGTCTCCACCAGATGTAAAAGTAACTTACCTTTGGTAACGCTATATCTGGTAGAGACACAGTCTCGCCGCAGATTCCTTAATGCCCTGCACATCCTCCCCGTGCTGAGAATTACCTTTGAGATAAAGGCTACACCCTTTCACTACTGGGTTTATATACCAGTGTTCACTATCTCAATTTAAGTTGGGGCTAAACAAACCGGTTGCCCTGGCCACTTAGTTTTTGTCTAGATGTTTCAAATCATCCATTTCCTAGTGTATGTGGTTGGTAGAGTGAGAGTTGGTTTTCTATTTCATTCTGGATGACACACCAGTGAGTAATATTCATTTATTTGTCCTTTCTTTGAAAGTCCTCTTGGTAATGTCAATATATCACGTATGGTGATGTTCAACAAAAAGCCTAGTGTTGTTGTGGTAGGTTGGGTTTGGCTATTGCTATGCCGTTCATTACCATTGATGAATGGTCTATAGAGTGTCTTCTCTCATATCTGGGTTATTCACCAGGACGCAGGGTTTCATGTAGCCCTATGTTACGTTGATTTTAATGGGCGTTTCTTTAAAATTCATGTCTGGTATTAACATCACATTAGATGTTTCTTCTTTATTATTGTTTCAAAGATTTTGTGATCTTTTTTGGCACACTTTTTCCACGACCAGTTTCTGTAATGGCTTTGCGTTCAGGCGCAGAAGGTCTCACAGAAAAAAACGACGTCCGCGCGCCAGAGGGGACTTGCATGGCTCCACTGACGTCATATCCGGAGATGACGTCACAGCGGAGACGTACAACGCCGTCCCCCAGCCCGCAGAGGTACTAGTGTGAAATTTCCAGATCCACTCTGGCGCCTTGGGAGAATTCAAAGTTAAGGAATCTGCGGCTAGACTGTGTCTCTATCAGATATAGCGTTGCCAAAGGTAAGTAACTTTTACTTTATTTAGAAAACCATGACTACCCTATAATGTTAAAAATAATCACTGCTCACTTGAGGAATGAATTGGAGGCAATGGATGAAGCATGTCTTGGACCCATAATCAAATTGTCCAGCATTTTTTGACTGTAAACCACACTTTGTGTGATCTTGAACAAGATAAATACTGTGCCACGTCTATACTAAGCATTTTTATGTGTTTGGCTGTTAACTGTGGCTTGATACTCAAAGATTGGAATTAACAAGCTGTTAATGGAAGTGCTGAATGCCATCTATCTGGCATCCTGGCAGGCTAATTTCTTAGTGTGGATCATCCTGTTTTGAAAGAATCCGCTGTAGTAAGTATCATGGTGATGTGATGGCTGTGATCTTTCATTTGTTGCAACAGCCGAAAGCAATGAGCGAGTACAATTGATATGTGTTCCACTTGCACAGACAAATTTACTGTGATAAACCGGGAACAGCTTGCCAGGATTTTCAACATTGGTTCACATCAGCTTTGTATGCACATGATATAGCCACTCTGGTCAGATGACCAATTTATAGCAATGAATGTTTAAAATGTTTTTGCTGTGGGCTAATGACAAATGTCTAAACCATTTTGCAAACCTGTTTTGCAGCTGCCAAAACACTGTCTAAATGTCTGGCTTTGTTACTCTTCTTAGGTCACACAGGCTTATAAGGAGTATGATTTCGGGAAAGTCATTCGTCTGCTTACGACTTTAATCACAAGAGACCTTTCAAGTTTTTACTTCAGTATAATCAAAGACAGGTATGCATTGATTTAGCTTTTTTATGAGACTGGGATGTTTTATCCCTGCCTTGACATTAATGTGTTCAGCAAGAATCCTGTTTGAAAATCTTCATCCACTAAGTATTTTGTTTTTAATTGCTTTTTTTCAGTTATTCACTGAACTGCATGTAACAAATTGTGTTATCAGTTGTGGCCGATGTGAGTACTTCACAAGTAATAAATCCAGCACTATGAACTCTTGCACTCTTTATTGTGAACCAAGTGCCCCATTGTAGCACTTGACTCTCTCATGGTAATGAAGCAGAGCGCTCCAAGGCCTACTCAGGGGAAGTGGTGTGGGCTGGTAACCCCAGTTTGCTAGTACTTAGCAGCAACACTTAATATATCATTGTCCAGTCAGTGCTTTTTCTTATTAAAGGAAAAGTACTTGTATTACACACACAATACTAAATACTATGCATTAATTAAAATTATATAAAATCAGGTTTCTAGGTGAAAATAGATTTGGTGATGCCCTCATATGACTTTACACCCCTAGTCGATCCTGCACCTTATATCCATGATACCTCCATCTGTGCTAGATGCAATATCAGAACATAAGGGGGTCTTGTTATCAATAAGGCAGGCATAGTGGCTTTGTCAAGTTGTCAGCACATCAGAAAAAGCAGCAACATGTTATAATTCACCATTGGAACACAATTGGAATATATGGGGACAGTGCCAACATGTATTACTGTTCATTGAAGTATAAATCTTTGCATTGTCAGTCATTACTTTTGTCAGTAAAGCATTAAAGCGAATTCCTTGTGTCCCAGAGTCTAATTTCTACATTCACTATGCTGTTACTACAGTTTTAGGGCCAACCAACAGGGGTCTCCCCTCTCCAGAGCTTAATATATATATATATATTTTTTAAAGTATTTTTATTGGCATTTTGTAACCCTCTCCAGAGCTTATGAGATAAAAGCCACAGCCCCAAGAGTATTCAAAAACGTGTAAAACCTGTCCTGGGGTCAGGGATTCAGTCCCCTGGGAGACTTAGGGTCATTTTTCTGGGTAACATCTGGTGGGGATTGCTGCACATATGGCAGGCCCCCAAACACTTGCTGATGGCCCTGCCCTTCTGGGGCACAACAAAGAATATTATACAAGGTTTATGGCTATGATCAGTTATGAGCCGCTTCCCAACTCTTCTGGGATGCATTCTTTTCTGAATGCATGGCTCTGGGTTGGTTACATGTGAACACACGTGTGCATACAATTGTGGGCTGGTTACATGTGAACAAGTGAGCACAGGCGTGTGTAGGCTATATATATATATAAGACTACTTTCTTGCACAGCCTGTTATCTGAGCACATGTAGCATGTTGCAGAAGGGACTCTTTAAGGATTGGTGCTGACTTGGGGATAGGACTTATAATGTGGATAGGCATTCAGACTGAGGTCTCTAGTCCCTACTGAAAGCTTGTGGCGCTTCACTGAATTTTAATTATTAAACGGAGACTGAGTATTAAAAATGAAATTTATTGCTGAAAACTAAAGGGGGTTTTGGAACTAAATCGAAAATAGGTGGTGATTCCTCTTCATAAAAGGCTAAGGAGAAAGAGATTAAAATAAATAAGACATTTTCCGTGTTTGTATATGTTTAAGAACAAGATACCTTCTTGCAAAACTCACATATCAGTTAGACTTCACACATATATCTTCAAGTAGCGCTGATGAAGCGGGTCTCTGCGAAACACGTGTTGGCTGCTGTTTGTGTTAATGTCAAACAAATGGTAAGTGATTATTGAGTAAAAGAAATTTGGAATAAATGAGGGAAGAAGATATACAAGAACAGGATCTGTGGAATCTTTAATATAGACGATTATCTTTTAAGGTTGAGTGTCCCGAATTAGGAGAATAACTAAATTACACATTATAGGCGAAATCTTCACCAGAGTACAGTTTTGCCTACAGGATCCAGTGAGGTAAAAATCTTAGGTTAAACATGTATCCTGAGTGAAGATCCACCATCACTTTAATCATATCTACACACCTTATGGTACTTTAAGAACTTTCATGTTTCCCTGGCTCAGCCATAATCAGTTTCCAGGCCTTCGTACCCCATACTTGGCCAAGTTAATTACTCTGCTGACCATCATGAGGATCAAAGGCTTACCCACCCAATACTGCTATTAACAGTGCTCAACCCAGTTCCTGGCCAAGGAAAGAGTGTGGAGGAAACCTGCATCTATTAATTAATTGGTCACACTGCACCTGGGCTGGGAAAGCCCACAGAAAGAAACGAGGAAGGCCAGCCCTCTGAAGCCTATCAGAGGATGGGCTCCCCTTTGAAGTTTTGGTTGGAGGGGAGCAGGCTTTTCTGTCAGAAGCTCTCAGGGAAGATTTTTTCATAGTCCATGTGAAGTCGCCATCTTTAAATGCCCCAGAATGCTGTGCAGGAAGGTTGGGACAGTAGTGGAGTGGGGATGGGGCATGCTATAATTGGCTAGGTGTGCCTGACTTCTAGAGCTTTCACCCTCACATAGAAACCTCTGCACAAAGTAGAGAATTATTAGAAGACACTGGATTTGGGAGCAACAATGGCTAAAGCATGCCCAGCTAGTAAGAGACCTGATGTGCTTTCAATGATGGACTGAAGGATGTTAACTCTAGCTTGCCACCAGGACTTTGAGGGCGTCTGTCCAGGGCCAGTGGCACAACCCCCATATGCCCCCTGAGAAACAGCTGGAGGAATGGACCTGCTGAGGGACCCTGGATGGCTCATCTAAGACTTCTGTGGCCTGGCCTTTGACTCTTGATACACAGGTGTCCTTCCCTTCAAGTTGCCAGGAGAGGTGGGGAGTATGGCAGGCAGGGTTTTCGGCTTAATGGCTGTGAAAGATGCTCCCAAGTAGGAGGGAACACCAGGAGCCCAGGGAGAAGACAGGTCTGGCACAGGAAGCCAGAAAATCAAACACCCAACAAAAAGAGATATATAGCCATCAGGAGGCTTGAGGCAAAAGCGCTTGCTGACTATAGATGGCGCAAAGAGCCATAATCAGCAAAATTAGCCCGTACGGGACCTGAGAGATCATCATTTAAAGTTGTTTCCCATGGTGACCGAGTGAAAGGGAGCAAGTACAACTCTACTGGAATTTTTAAAGATTCCCCTGTGGAGGGCCAATGCCCCAGGGTTTAGAGCAACCTCATTTTTATGATTGAATGGGGAGGAGGCATGTGGGGGGGGGGGGAATCCTTTTGGCCCGGGACACCACATCTCCTGGGGCGAGCCACAAAGATTGTCCTTGGGACACCATCCCACAGGGCACAAACGTAGAGTGCCACTTCGCTCCTTGTGTGGTGGGCTTTCCGCTTCCCTAGACATGGGTGCGGGAGCTCCTTGTGTGGTGTGCATTGCCCGCTGGCTCCAGCGCTAATGTCCAGGGGAGCGGAACGCACAAGACAACCACCTTCCCATGAAGATGCGGGCAGAACAGACCAGACCAGCTACCTAGAGTAAAGCAAGGTTGCATTTAGAAAAGAAAGCATCACCGAAGATAGGGGAAGCTGCTCATAACTGATCCGACCCATGCCAAGGAGCGCCTCAAAGCCATTGCGAGGGTATACACTTTGTATAATATTCTTTGTGGTGCCCCAGAAGGGCAGGGGCATCAACAAGTGTTTAGGGGCCTGCTAGATGTGCACCAATCCTCCCCCCAGATTTTACCCACAAACATAACCTTAAGTCCCACAGGGGACTGAATCATTGACCTCAGGAGAGGCTTTCATGGTTTTCGAATACTCTTGGAGCTGTGGCTCTTATGTCATAAGCTCTGGAGAGGGGAGACCCCCTGATGGTTGGCCCTAAAACTGTAGTAGCAGCATAGTGAATGTAGAGATTCGACTCTGGGACTCAAGGAATTCACTTTAATGCTTTCCTGACAAAAGTAATGACTGACAATGCAAAGGTTTATATTACAATGAAAAGTAATAAATATTGGCAGTATCCCCATATATTTCAATCGTGTTCCAATGGTGAATTATAACATGTTGCTGCTTTTTCTGATGTTCTAACACCTTGACAAAGCCACTATTCCTGCCTTATTGGTAATGAGACCCCCTTTTATGTTCTGACATTGCATCTAGCATAGATGGAGGTATTGTGGTTATAAGGTGCAGGACCGACTAGGGGTGTAAAGTTGTATGAAGGCATCACCAAATCTATATCCACCTACCTGATTTTGTAAAGTTGTAATTAATGCACCTGAATTAGTTCACCTTAAAATCAACCAACTGGCTCCTAGCATTTTGGCATTCCCAGTGCTTAAGTTTATCCATGTCACTATCCTCTCCCACTAGTGTCATCACTGGATCAGTCAAGCTCTAATTTTGTCTGACAGTCTGCTCTCACAGCCAGGCTAATGCTCACTGGGGTGCATCTTTCTCATTACTACTCGAACAGTCCACCTCTCGTTCTGATGTTTTATATTAATATTAATGATCTTATTTCTTTTTTTCTGGACTGAAATTTTTGGGGCAAAAATTGGCATTTGTTTTAGTTGGGGTTCACCTTGCCCTCTACTATGGACTCTTTGTTTGTATTCCTCTAGATTATTAGGGGCTCTTGTCTGCACACTTCAACCTCCAAGTCAAATACTAACTCTTTCTTTGAGTATTTTGCTAATATTCTGTCAAGACATTCAAGCGTTTATTGTATGTATTTTAGCATTCTGCCTTCAGTGGAATGGCTTATCCTAATAGCACTTAATCTCTTCTGCCAAAAGCTGTGTCAGTCTTTGTAACGCAGACAGCTATACAGTATCTCTATCTATAAAGGAGGTTCACAGCCAAAACCTGAGATAAGCCTTTTCTGATAGAAACTTCTAACTGCAGATTCGTCACATTTTGAATTTTTCTCAGGCGTCGGACTGCATTCGGAAACTTTTCAGCAGTACCTCTGCATGCCTGTAGGTGGTGCCATGCTGCTCCTCAGTTAAGCCGTTCTGCTCCAGAAATGACTTGCAGGGCCTATATAGGCACCACTCCTGCATGCTGACATCAGTTCCTGTCTTTCCATGCCATCAAAGGCAAATCTGGAGCTACCTCTGATCTCTTTGAGACAGCTTCTCACTTAAAGGTTGACAGTGTGCACAGGAAATGTCACTTCCTAAGATGACAGGATGCAAACCCTCTAAAACCTGTCACAAACAATTGTCTGGGACAGATCCTCATCTGGTTTACCTGTGGGGCTTAGGGTGGAGCCCCAACTCTAAGGCCTGCTTTGACAGCATGTCGATGAACCTGAAGGCCAAACAAGACAGTTACGTTTATTCCTGCCTCTGAGCACTGGGAGACTCTGCGACAAGACCGGTTCAAGTCGAAGGGTCAGTCTTGGTTCTGGTTCAGGAGTCACAGTAGTCGTTCCCAAGGTCAATCATCGTCACTGTCCAAGTCCTCAAGTAATTCGAAGAAAAAACACAAAAATTCTCCAGGCGGGACTCTGCCCCTTCCCAACATTCAAATTCTCCTAAAGAGGCAGAAGGCTGTTGATCGATGACGGAGTCAATCCTGCAACTTGTCCTGGCAGAACCAGAGTTTGTGGGGCCATCTATGACACCAATGCAGATCGGAGAGTTCCAAGAGACAATGCCTAGACTCTTTGATCCTTACCTACTCCCTCAGGGATACCGACGGCGGGTTCACCCTTGGCACCACTTGGACCCTCCGAATCCATCACTGGGCTTTCTCTGCCTCTCATTTCCGACTAGCACTATACTCCACGCCGTTCCCTGGAGCCTTCATGCCGACTTCATCGATGCCAGAGAATGAGGTTCCCATTGGGCTCTCTGAGTTGGTGTGGCTCTGACCCTGACCAAGGCTGCTCTTGGCTTCCATTGAAACACTACCGCCCCCACTGGACTTGCCACCCCCACAAAGACACATATGTTACTTTCCTTATTTGGCACAGATTCGAAGAATGATTGGGTGTTGAAATACGACAACCATCCCAAAAGGAAAATTTGTATGATGGTTTTCAAGAAGCCACTTGTCTCGATACTTCCCATGAGTCGATCCTCCTCTCACACCCTGGTTCTGCCACTGAGGACAGCCTAAGTTCTTGACCTCCAGCTCCCCACTTTAGAGGTCAAAACCAATGCCTTGAAAGAAGTACTGCAGCTTGGGCAAACATCCATTGAGCCCTGCCTGCCCTTCAATAAGGCACTTAAAGATAAATGTTTAGGGGCTTCGGCCAAACTTTGCTCTGATACCTTGGTCACACGCCCGATTGTGAGATGTCACCACCGTGCCCCGGGCGGCTCAGCATGTTTCTCTCAGCACCCCTCCCTTCAAAGCTTGGTGGTGCAGGCGTGTAGAAGTCGGACGAGCTGGAATACCTTTCCAACTACTCCACCATTAGGATATTCAAACATGTGGAGACCTTTGGTAAGAGTATTTTCTTCTACCTGCTTGGCCTTCAGGTATGTGAATGCCAGCTGCCTCCTTGGCTGCTTCTGCCATTCTCTTAGGGATTTGATGGCTCAAGTCCCAGGTGTCCCAAAAGTCCTCCAACCTGTCCTAACCCCAGACAATCATGATGCAGTCAAGTTCACGATTCATTGTGACTTGGACACCTTTTATTCCAGCAGGCGGCCACTGGCACCAGTGTCGCCATTCGCTGCCACGCATGGCTGCAGTCAACTGGTTTCTCAGACAATGTCCAATCGGCCCTTATGGACATGTACTTTGACAGCACTTACCTGCTTGGGGGCAAGGCTGATTTCGCTCTGGAGCAGTTCAAGGCGAGCAGGGCCACAGCACGCCCCCTGAGCTTATCTGCCATTCCTCCTCAGCCGCATCCGCCCTACAATTCCTCTGGGGGCTTTAGCAGAGGTACTTCATATCATCGGTCACTTCAGCCCCATCAAGATGCACATCAGTTTTGTTGCAGCAGTTCCTCGAGCCACTCAGCTGCTACCCTCCCCCGCAGCCCCACCTGCAAAACCCCATTAGCATTCCTTTAGTGGAGCACAGCCACCTGGTTGTAGATAGGACCTGGCGATTCCTGGCAGGTTGACAGACCGTCGCGGTGGACAAGTGGGTTCTGCAGTTAATCCGAAAGTGGTGAGCCTTGCCCTTCATTGCTACTCCACCGCACCTTCCACCATCCCCAGAGCCATCTTACAGCAGGAAGTGCAAGTCCTTTTGTCTAAAGGGGCTACAGAAACGGTGCCTGAAGAAAGGGCATGGTTGTTATTCCTCCAATTATTATTATTTTTTTAATTTTCAAAAACCTTTATTGATAGTTTGCACAGTACATCAGTGTAATGTCAATCAACAATGTTGCTGCAGTAATAGTGCGTCAGTATCGTACACCTTCCTGAACAGATTCATTACATAGGATCAACATCCCCTCCTTATCCAACATATATAATATTCCACCCAACGTTCATAGGGTAGCACATGAGTATAGTATACAGATAGCATCATATTCCGTAGATTACGGGGCCTTTAGGTTCAGCGGTATGCAGACCTTACACTTACGATTGAAATCCGTGGGGTGGTCTTGGCCTCCCGCGACTATGGCAGGTACCTAAAATCTCACCCACACCCCTCGCCAGCATCACTACTCATTTGCCTCCTTTTCATTGCAATCCAGTAATGCCTCAGAGTCTGTTTGTGAGGGCCCCAAGTGGGTGCCAGTACTGTCCCCCTTTCCGGTTCCCCCCTCTTCACCTCCCTGGCCCTTTCCCTGAATCGCTTCGTTCCCCAGGAGATAGGCAGTCAGTGGCCCCCAAATGTTTTTCGGTTGAGATTTCATGGGTAAAAGTTCAGCATAATAGTTCATGTGATCTTGCCACGTGGTCATCGTATTTATCCAGTCCTTGAACTTGGGGGCACGCCCCCGTCTCCATTTGCATGCTACCTGACGTTTCGCTAGGAACAAACCCATAGACAAATATTTCTTATGCACTGTTTTTATGTCCTGAGTGAGCCCTAGAAGAGTCATGAGTGGGTCCGGGGCTATGTGTGTTCCTATCATTGTGGACATTCCTTCAAAGACCTGTGTCCAGTAAGTAGCCACTTGAGGGCAGCTCCATGCTAAATGTATAAAATCCGCTCCCTGCCGTCCACACCTTGCACAGTTATGTTCCCGCAGTAGGAGTTTGTGTAGTTTGACAGGGGTATGGTATAGTCTATGCAGAAACTTAAAGTGTATAAGGCGTAGCCTACTGTTACCGGTGACCGCCTCTGTCTGCCTGCAACTAATCTCCCATTGCTCGTCTGTCAGTGGTTCATCTAGGTCATTGTCTCGTTCCCGTCTGGCCCGTGGAGCATGGGGAGATGGTGCCTTCCGGATGTGCTTGTATAATAGTGATATGACATGTCGTGGGCTTCCGCCTGTAATAGGTCATGGAGGGGTGCAAGTGTATCTGGTTCATCAGGAAATGCAGGGGTTACCGCCTTCACACTTTGAGTCGAATGTACATGAGTGTCCATGGTTGTGGGTACATATCCGTCAAAAAATTGTGTCTGAGAGCGAAATTGTCCCCCTACATAGAGGTCTCCCCAAGTGGTGTATTGCAAACTATCAAGTAGTTTGCGGCAGATCCCTTCATATGTGACTTGTAATAAGGGATTACGTAGCAGGCGCATTCTAGGGGAGTACATCATGGGGGCTCCCAACCTACACGCGATATGTCCCCACGCAGCGAGAGTGCAATCCACTGTGGAGGGGTCCCGCTCCCGTTCCTTCACCTTAGTGAAGAGGTAGCTTTCTGGAGGCGTCGGGGACATATAGCCGTCTTCCACCACCACCAGATGAGGCATGAAGGGAGGCAGGTGAAACCCGTAAACTGCGAAATGTGCCTGTGTACAGTAGTAATAGTATTCAAAATTGAGAACATCGTATCCCCCCTGCTGGTACGGCAACGTCAGTGTGGTTAGGCTAAGTCGCGCTTGTTTCCCGCCCCATATAAGTCTTATAAGCTGTGTCTTCAGTGTGTTAAAAAAATACCTTCCGGGATGATATGGGATGTTGACGAAGAGATATAAGAACTTAGGTAGTAGGACCATCTTAATAAGGGATATCCTCCCTGCCATTGACAATGGCAGACGTATCCATTTGGTGATGTTATCAGCTGTCTTATCAATAGCTGCACCATAATTCGCGCGCATCAATGCGTCCCTATCCCTGGTTATATGTACCCCTAGGTATTTTAACTCATCACTCTCCCAAACCAGGGGATAGTCCAATTGATGCGGTTGGGTGTTAGGCGTGAGGGGGAATACTGCAGATTTATTTCAATTTATTTGTATTCCAGAAATGGCGCCAAATTTGGTTATCTCCCGCAACACTGGATTAAGATTCTTGTGAGGCTTTTTGATATATCGGGTCATATCGTCCGCATAAAGGTAGATTAGCAATTGTCTGGCAGGGTAGATCAGAGATCTCTCTTTGTGGTGCTGTCAAGGGTTCGATGGCCAAAGCAAATAAGATTGGGGAAAGCGGACACCCCTGCCTTGTGCCTCTGGAGACGGTAAAAGGAGAAGAACATGCGCAATTCAGGAGGACTGTCGCTATCGGCCACGTGTACAGTAGTTTAATCCGGTTCAAGAGGGTAAAGGGCATCCCCATGTAATTCAGGGTTCCTATCAGGTAATCCCACTCCACCGAATCAAACGCTTTGGTGGCGTCAAGAAAGACCGCCGAGCAATTGGGGTCTATGTCTTGTAGTACTGCTAAAAGTGTTCGAAGGTTGTGGGACGTGGCACGATTTGGGATAAAGCCCGCCTGATCTGGAAGCACCAATCGCTCAGGAGACTGAGGCGGATCGTTAATACCTTTGCTAGGATTTTAGTGTCACAGTTTAGTAAAGACAGGGGTCGGTACGACTCGCAATGTAGCGGGGATTTGTCGGGTTTTAGTAGCGAAGTTATTTGAGCCTCCCGCATGGTTCTTGGCAGGCTTCCCTCCTCTAATGCCACATAGTAAACTTCTTTCAAGATGGGTGCTAAAATTGGTGCGTAGGCTTTATAAAACTCTATTGGCAAGCCATCGGAACCCGGGGCACGCCCTGATTTCATATTCATTATTGCCTCCGTAATCTCGTCCACCTCCAATTCCAAATTTTGAAATTTTTGTTGATTAGGGCCTAGCCATGCCAATGCCGTATCCTCGAAGTACTGTGGCAAATCTAGCGGATCGCCCCTATGTGAAGTATAGAGTGTTTTATAATAGTCTCCGAACGCATCGAGTTGATCAAAGAGGTTTCTATGTATGGTATCCTGCGCATCTAGTATTTCCGTGACATAGTTTGAAAACTTAGGGGGTCTAATCATGAGTGCTAATACCTTCCCTGGGCGATCGCCTTCGGTGAGAGCAAAGGTTGTGGATCGTCAGTGTTAGGGCCATAATAATTCGCAAATGTCACGTCATGTGAGTTGATCTTCCCCCATACCAGGCAGTACCTCCCGTTATTGTCCACTTCTGACCCACTAGGTACGAACCTTACACCTCGTTTGATGACTATGGCCACTCCCCTAGAGTAACCGGGTTAGGATGCAAAATACCGATATGAGGCCCATTTCGCAGCGAATTGAGGGACAAGGTCCGCATGCAAATGTGTTTCTTGTAACATTGCGACTGCAATGTGGTGCCTGTCTAAATAGCCGAGTACCTGCCTCTTTTTCCTAGGGTTATTCAGACCCCGTATATTCCATGATAATACATTTAGAGTGTTAATGTCCCGTGTGCCGTCTGTCATGCCCTTGTCTATTGTGAGTGCAACTGAGTACTATTTTGCCCCTGCTGACCGACTGGGTAGATAACATTGCATTGAACGTAAAACACCCTCCCTCCACCCACTCTGGCATCCCCAACTCGCTGGGCATGTGTACCCTCCCACAGTTAAGAACCATCAGTTCAACTAGTACTGTCCCTCCTTGTAGGAGATTTGGGGGAACACCCTTGTGAGAAAGTCACTAGGGGCACACACCATACCCACTCTCCTCCGCTGTTGCACCTACCCGCTACACCGCTACATACGCGGGCAGCCGTGGCAGGAGGAAGGTGAGAGTCCGGGTGAGATAGATAATAATGCTATAGAAACAGTAATACATCACCAATGTCGGACAGCTCCTTGGATTCTGGTCACCAAAACTGATCGCGCTTATTCGGTAACAGGTGTTTTCTGGGTTTGATAGAGGAGATTGGGATCTGGATCGTGCCCGCGTTCTCATTCCAGAAGATGCACTGCGACGATTCCGCTTAAGGAAGTCCTCCACTTGTTGTGGATTTTGAAAGAATTGTTGACTTCCCTGGTGTGTGATTTTCAGTTTCGCTGGGTACATCATAGCGTAGGTAATCGATTGCGCCTGCAGCTTTTTCTTCACGGCAGTGAATTTGCATCTTGCATCTTGTACGGTTTGCATGAAGTCTGGAAAAAATGACAATGTGGGGTTTTCATAGTGTACCTGTTTCTTTTCTCGGGCAAGTCGTAACACCATGTCCCTGCCCCGGTAGTTTAAAAAACGTGCTATCACTGGGTGAGGTGGTGCTCCAGGGGGTGGGCGGGCAGCCAAAGATCTGTGCGCTCTCTCCACAGGGAGGTGGGCAGAGAAGAAGTCGCGACCGAACAGTTCCACAACTAGTTTTTCAATGAAGTCTTCCATACGGCCCGTATTGATTGACTCCGCCAAGCCCAGGATGCGCACATTGTTCCTTCGGGATTGGGCTTCTAAATCCTCGTTCTTATCTGCGATTATTTTGAGCAGCCTATCCAGGGCCCAAGTCCGCTAGAGCCACACAGGCGTTCGGTGCGTGGGGTGTACCAGCCCCTCCAAGTCCCACAACTGTACTGTTGAGCTGTCCGGCTTCTCCGGTGTTCTAGGCCTCGGCTCAGCTTCCACTTTGCGCCCGTACCTCGCCTGTACCGTACCTCGCCTGTACCGGTGGTGCCATAAGGCGGTATATCACTGCATGATTCGTTGGCTGTACAAGTCACCATCCGACACACTAGAGGCAGTTAGGATCCGCCGCCTCGATCCGCAGTTATTAGGGGCCTTTAGCCAGCCGCCAACAGTGTCAGAGGGCCCCCACAGCTCGCCCAAAATGGCCGACATTTAGTGTTTTTTCATGGGAATTTGCCAGGCAGCCTCTTTGGTGGGGACGTTGTACTTAATTACAGAAGGGGGGGCCCCGTCGGGTCTCCGTTGCGCACATCTATGCCAGACCAGGCCACTCGCTGACAGTCATGTGCACGGTGTCTGGCGTTGGTTCTCGCAACGTCCGGCAGACAAAATGGCGGCAGAGCCCTCCGGGTACGGCGGCTACGTTCAGCGGGGAAAGGCGCACCCGGCCAACAATGGGTGTCACACCGCAGGCTGCCGGAACGCGTCTGCAGCAGGGGGAACCCCCCACGCCTCCTCACCGCCAACCACGCAGAGACTTAAGGAATGCGCCGCCTGCTGAGTACTCACGTATACCGTCCACGGCATGCTGGCGCTCAGCGGCCGCTCCGCGAGATCCTCCTGGGCCAGGTATCAAATTACTCGATGTCTTCAGGTTGAGGAGTCTGGTCGAGGCACTCGCCCCGAAGATACACAGCGGGGTCGCAGCGGAGCCGCAGCACGCCGGGCCAGCAAGGTACCGCCACCCGCAGGGCCCACGCGACTCCAATTCGCCTGGTTGTCCCAGCCGCTCTCCCCCACGAGGTCGGAGGGACAGCCGTTCGCGGAGATCTTCACCAGCCCTAAAGTTCGTCGTGGTCGGTGTTCCGCGTCCCGAAACAGTTCCGCTGTGAGCAGTGGTGGTTCCGACTACTCGTGGTTCAGCAATCGGAGCTTAGATGTAGCTAAGGATGAAGTTTAAGGATAGTTTCTCGCCCGGCAGGGCAGGAGCCTCACTGGTGTGCGGCCATCTTGGTCGCGTGCCGCCTAGCGCCCACTCTTATTCCTCCTACTTTCTAGAGGTATTCGTCCTATTTCAGACCTGTGCCCTGTCAGGTCCTTCCTCCAGAAGTAAAATTCAAGCTACTCACACTGGCCCAAGCATTGGCTGCCCTCAACCCTTGAGGTTGGATGGTGGCATTTGTAGATAACCGTCCTGCAGGCCCATCGGCACTACCTGCAGCTCCAGGTGGGACAGGAGCATTTTCAATTTCCTGTGCTCCCCTTTGGTCTCACCAGTGCCCCTTGTGTGTTCACGAAAGTGGTGGCAGCACACGTTTGGAGGTCAGGGGTCCCAGGCTTTCCCTACCTCAGCAACTGGCTTTTGAAGTCTGGTTCACCCTGGTGATCAACCACCTCCAGCATTGGTGAATCTCCGGTCATCTTTAGGAGTTCACTATCAATCAATCAATCGGAATTGTAAGTGCGCTACTCACCCGCGAGGGTCTCAAGGTGCTTGAGGCGGTGGGGGGGGGGGCTCAGCAGTGCTGTTCTCCTACGTCATGGTCCCCCGCACCAGAAAGACCAGATCGGGAGGCCGCTCCTTCTCCTTCCACGCGGCCAGAGCCTGGAACGACCTTCCGCTCCACCTCAGACAGATAACATCGCTCCCCATCTTCGCAAGAAATCTCAAAACCTGGTTCTTCGACGGACCCCCTCCTTGATGGACTGGTACCTGAGACCCCCCCACCCGCCCAGTGCCTTGAGACCCTTACGGGTGAGTAGTCACGCTTAAAAAACACCTGATTGATTGATAGGTGTTGGCTGATGTGCTCGTGTCGAGGGATGCTGAGGAAGAGTATGGTGGCAGTGTTCTGTATCATCTGAAGTTTGCGAAGTAAAGACTTGTTAATGTCAGCATAGAGGGCGTTTCTGTAGTCCCACCTGCTGGTGATGAGTGCGTGGGTGACTGTCTTTCTTTACTCGGGGTGGGGGGGGGTTGGGGGGGAATCCACTTGAAAGTCTTATGGAGAATGTGAAGGGTGTTGAAGCAGCTGGAGGCGACGGTGTTGACCTGTCGGTTCATGGAGAGGGATGCGTCGAGTATGATGCCGAGGTTTCTGGCATGGTCCGTGGGGGTCGGGTGGCTGCCGAGGGCATTGGGCCACCAGGTGTTGTCCCATGCTGATGGGGTGGTTCAGAGGACTTGGGTCTTCTCAGTGTTGAGCTTTAGGCAGCTGTTGGTCATCCAGGCTGCAATGTCCTGCATTCCTTCCTGGAAGTTGAGCCTGGTGGTGGCGGGGCCCTTGGTGTGGGAGAGGATGAGCTGGGTGTCATCGATGTAGGATCGAATGCTGAGGCCGTGTTGTCGGACAATGGCGGCGAGGGGGGCCATGTAGATGTTGAAGAGGGTTGGGCTGAGTGATGACCCCTGTGGGACTCCGCAGTTGATTTCCGTGGGTTCTGAGAGGAAGGGCGGCAGTTTGATCCTTTGGCTTCTGCCGGTGAGGAAAGATCGGATCCAGTCGAGGGCGGTTCCTTGTATGCCGGCATCGTGTAGTCTGGCTACGACTGTACGGTGGGAGACGGTGTCGAATGCTGCTGATAGGTCAAATAGAATCAAGGCAGCGGTGTGGCCTTGATCGAGGAGGGTGCGGCTGTCGTCTGTGGTGGCGAATAGGGCGGTCTCGGTGCTGTGGTTGCTTCGGAATCCAGATTGAGATGGGTCGAGGACGGCGTTGTCGTCGATGAACCTTGTGAGTTCTGAGTTGACTGTTTTCTCTGCAACTTTCACAGCAAAGGGGAGAAGCGAGATGCGCCGATATTTCTTGAGGTCCGTGGAATCAGCTGAGGGCTTCTTGAGCAGGGGCCTGACTTCTGCGCCCTTCCAGTCGTCTGGAAGGTGCCGGTCTCGAAGGTGGTGTTGATAGTGCATTGTAGTTCGGGTGCGATGATGGTGGTGGCTCTGTGGTAGATGTGTGGTGGCAGGGGTCGGTGGAGGCCCCTGAGTGGATGCCTTTGTTGGCCAAGGCGGTCTCTTCGGCCGTGATCGGTGTCCAGGAGGAGATGGTGGGCTGGCTGGTGTAGCCGGAGGGCGGGCTGGCTGCGGAGTCTAGTGTATGGTCGATGAAATTGTCGTATAGGTTTTTGATATTCAGGTGAAAGTAGGATCCAAGCTTGTCGCTGATGTCCTGGGAGGTGGTGATGTCTGTGGCTTCGCTTGGTGAATTCCTGGATGACACTGAAGAGTTCCTTGGAATTGCTGGAGTTGGCGAGGATTATGTTGTGGATGAAGGTCCATTTGGTGGTTCTGATTCTTTGATGGTAGTTCGTCATGGCATCCTTGTAGGTGGTGTAGTTTCTGTGTGTCTTGCTGTTTCTCCAGTTCTTCTCCTGGTGTCTGCAGGTGTGTCTGGCATCTTGGAGATCGGTGGTGAACCCGGCGGCTTTCCTGGGGCGCTGTTTGTCTGGGTTGCGTAGCGGGCGAGCTTGTCTGTGCAGTTGGAGATCCAAGTGTGGAGTACCCTGGCTGCGAGGTTGACGTTGGTTGCCATGGTGGGGTTGTCACGGGTGAGGGTGGAGTTGAGTTGCCCGTCGGTGACTTTGCTCCAGTTCCTTCGCAGGGCGTGGGGTGGGTTTGGGTGCCTTGGGTTTGTCGATGAGGAAGTGTATGCAGTGGTGGTCTGTCCAGGGGGGTTGCGTGGTGTGGCTGAAGTGGGCGCTGTTTTCTCCAGCGAAAATGGATTCAAGGGTGTGTCCTGCCTTGTGGGTCGGTGTGGTAACGAGTTGTTTTAGTCTGATGTTGGCGAGGTTGTCACGGAGGGTGGTGGAGTTGGGGTTGTCGAGGTGGAAGTTCAGGTCTCCGATTAGTATGTAGTCCATCGCATCGATGGCGTGGGGTGTGATTAGGTCGGTGATGGAGATGGCGAAGGAAGTCCGGGGGTCTGTAGGCCAGGGTGCCGCGGAGTGTGGGGTTGGGGCTGATGTGGAAGTGCAGGTGTTCGGCGGCGGGGAAGGTTTAGCTGGAGGTGGTGAGGTGGAGGGAGTTCTTGTGAACGATGGCGAGGCTCCCACCCGAGAGGTTGGGGCGGTCTTTCCTCTGGATCTTGTATCAGTCCGGGATGGCGATGTCAAGAGCAGAGGAGGTGTTGGTCCAGGTTTCCGTGAAAAAGGCGAAGTTGGGTAAGAGAGAATCCAGTAGGTTCCAGATCTCCACGGCGTGTCTGTGCACGGAGCGCACGTTGAGGAGGGTGCATCTTAGGGTGTTGGCGTTGGCACTGTTGGCGTCTGGAGCGGTTGTGAACGCGTGGCGGCAGGAGAATTGGCTGTGGGTCTTGTTCGGTGTGGCCTGTTGGCAGTCGTTGTTTCTTCCGGGGTTGAGTGCGCGGAGGGCGGCTGTGTTGTAGCGGTGGATGGTTTGAGATCCAGGGTCCCTGTCGCAGTCGGGTCGCAGACGTGCTTGCCTTTAGCACGCATCCGCGTAGCACCCGCCATTAAATAGGGGAGGGGGAGGGACAAGACGCTGGGAGGCGGGAGCGGGGGCCGTCTGGGGGAGGGTCGGCAGCAGCGGCGGCGTGAACGGAGGCAGGGAGTGAGTGGATTAAGGCTGAGAATAGGCGGAAAAGTAAAAATAAATTAAATTAAGTAAAATAATTAAAAAGAATAACAGTGGCGGAGGCTGAGGGGCTACAGGTGAAGGGCAGCGCGTGAAGCGGGCTCAAGGCAGGCTAGACCCCAGGCGGAGCGAGCAGCAGAATAATGCGAGCACCAGCGGCTGGGTTGCAGCCTCAAACCTACCAGGAGGAGGTCAGAGGTCTGAATGTGGAAAACTGCCTAAAAGTGGGCACACTGGTGCAGGGTCACCCTCTTGTCCACGGATCCAAAGCCCAACAAAATAGAGATTGGCACTGGAGTTGAAATAAAATAACAAGTTTATTAATCTCTCATGAGTGAGACCACATCCACACAACACTCTCAAGTGCTGCAGGAGGTAGTACACTTTATTCACAAACCATCGTCCCTTTTTATACCATTTTGTTGCAGTATAAGCATGTGAACAGAAATGGAAAGAACAAGTTTAGAAATAGCTATCAGCAAACCAGGGCAGATGGATGACTACGTGGTCAGCAAAGTGGGAGGGGGAACAAGAATGCTTATGGCAGCAGTAAATGGTCGACAGTTAACATCTGAGACCAGGTGCACTGGCAGCTACAAACCCCCAGCACTTACATTGCTTAGCCATGTCAGCAGGTCAACTAAAATAGATGGCACAAGCTGAGTGAAAAGGCAAACAGGAGAGTACAAAAGAATTACGAAGGAAACAAAATGGACACCACAGCCAAAATGGCTGTTGCTTATGCTAATGTTAAATATTACACATTTCCACATGAAGGCAAGCGACGGCACAGCGGAGCTGCTGGGGATAGAGAGCTGACCTAGACTATCAATATGCCAATGTCACACATAAAAATACACAAGATGATGGACGGAATGTTGCACATTGGCAAAACATTCACCCCCAGTCACAGATCTGGGTTTAATCCATCGTTATTTTGCTCACCACACCACCCCAGTTCAGACATAGCCATATGCAAATCAGTCTTGACCCTGTGCCTCATGGGAACAGTCCAGCCCGAACTGCCAAGCCATGTCTGCCCTGGACCGGAATCAAGCATCCTAGGACCGGTTTCGGGGTTTCACCCCTCTTCAGCCAGGATAGCTTGACTCCAGTGGCGTAGTGAGCACGTAACTCTTAGATGCTCCCCTTCATCTGAGCCATTCCGGACACAATTTGATTTTGTGCCTTTCTCTCCGAAAGGAGAGTCCAGGACATTCAGGCTATGATTCTGATCTTTCAGCCTCCATTCAAGATTGCAGTTAGGATGACTCTGAGGCTTCTGGGACTGATGGCCTCCTTCATATGCAGATTCTGTAATGGGATAATGGGATCTGAAGTCTTGGTGGGCTCAACAAACATCAAAGGGATCTTTCCCACAACAGCCAGATCTCAGAGGAGACTGTGAAAGATCTGCGATGATGGTTATTTGACCCCCCCAACACCTCCAAAGTTTGACAGTAGTGTCCTTTCTCGGTTGGGGCGGCCATCTGGGAGAGGTGGAGATCAGAGGTCTCTGGTCTCTGGCAGAGGCCCGACTCCATATCAACCTGCTAGAGCTGAAGCCATCCGCTTGGCACTGACAGCCTTCTTTCTCTCAATCAAAGGGAGGCTGGTGCAAGTGCTAATGGATCAGACCACTGCCATGTGGTATTGCAACAAGCAGGGCGGAAAGGGGTCCTGGACCCTGTGCCAGTGGTCGCTACACCCCCTGGAAATGGCTGGACCATCAAGGGATGTTCCTGGCGGTGAACCACCAGTAGGATTTTTGAATGCCAGGTTGGATGAGCTCAGCCGTCGATGCCTAGTCAACCACGACTCTTAAAGATGCTGAAAGGTCTCTTCCACGAATGGGGAGAACCTTGGCTTGATCTATCGCCACTGCAGAGAACGCACAATGTCAGCAGTTCTGTGCATTGGAGTTATGAAGGTGCCTCCGATAGTCTACGTATTCTGGCTTGAATGGCACTCGGTACTCCTGTGTGGCTTCTGGCTGATACCACTGCTGCCCCGAGTACTGAAAAAGATCAGGAACAACCGGGCCCAAGTCATCTAAGTGGCCCAGGATTGGACATAGAGAGTATGGTATCCAGAACGCCTGGGCTTGACCTTCTTATTAAGTCACTGGTTATGATGCCTTTTTTTATTTTTCAAGGTCTCCAACATTTGTTTTCATCCCTCTCCGTTCTTCATGCCTCAGTGAGATCTTAACTTGGTCCATATTTGAGCTGCTTCACAGCTGTCCCTTGCAGTTCCTCATCCTCAATATGGTGTTGTTAGGCAAGTGAGTGAGCTTAAATCTCTCTGTAGCTACTGTGTATCAACCTCTTCCCACACAAACTGATTCTGCAGATGCGAGCAACCTTCTTACCAAAAGTAGTGATACTGGTGCACATTGGTCAAACCATCACCCTGCCGGCATTCTACTCTGCCTCACCCTTCTAAGGAAGAGGAGAGGCTTCATCTCTTGGGCCCCAAAAGATATTGAGTTTTTACATTGATCGTATCAAATAACTACTGTGTAGGCAATCAGCTCTTTGTGGGGGTTCACTGGGAAGAAAAATGGCAAGGCTGTGCGGAACAGGACCATCTCCCTTTGAATCACACTCTGCATCAAGATCTACTACGCACTGGCCAAAAAGCAGCCTCCATAAGGTCTGCAAGCTCATTCTACCAAGGCCAAAGCAGCTGCCACTGAGTTGGCACGTGGAATTCCTGTCCTGGACATTTGCCAAGCGGCCTCCTAGCTGTCACTCCATACGTTCATGAAGCAGTACTGTCCAGACAGCCAATTTCACTGAGTGCCATTTCACCAGCGCAGTTGTACAGGACTTCTTAGTATGAACCAATTCGCAGACCCACCTCCTTCAGGGTACTGTTCTGCTTTCTATTCAAATGGTCAGTAATCTGCAGTTAAAACTCTCGATCAGAAGAGCAAGGTACTAACGTTCGGTAACGCTTTCTGCTGGAGAGGCTATCTAACTGCAGATTCCTCACCCATCCTGGTTCAGTGAATTGGGCTCTAATAAGATCCCAAGTCTAGGAATCTGCATACTGGTCAGAACCAATTAGGTTTTGGGGCTGTGCGTCTGGCAGTGGACAGCCTTGAAAACAACTGACGTCCGCATGTGAGAGTGGTACCTACATTGGCCCGCACGTTATTTCCTGAGCTGAAAGGCATCGGTGCGAAGCCTTATGGCACCACCCACGGTCTCGCAATGGGTTCTGCTCAAAGATTTCTGGATCCAGTCTGACGGCTGGGGAATATTCAAAAGGTGAGGAATCTGATGTTATACAGAGTTGTAATAAAAAAAAACCTAGCTCATAGAATCGGCCAGTACTTAGTTGTATGCTCCAAACCACTTTAGAATTGTTTTATCTCAGAGCACAGAAACAATTTTTGTATTTATTTCATTATTTGTATTATGTCTAAAGTGCAGCCATCCCCTGAAGGTATCTTGGAACTCAAAGCTATCACAAAAAGTCTGGAATATCCTAAAATTGCCAACAATTAAGCCATTGTTTTATTATTTTGGATTTTTTACTGAACTTCAACACAACAGTTTAAACCATAATTCTAAAGACAAACTGGTCCACAGTCTGGTTACAGTTATTGAGAAAGCTTTTCTTCCAATGTATACAAACTGAGGTTGGGGAAACAGTCCGCCAGAGTGCCTTTTCAGACCTCTGTAATCTGGATATGTAGAAAGAAAAACACTCTGTTAGAGGACTGGTACAGTGAACATAAAGGGATTTATATATTAGCCAAAGGGCCTTAAACTTTATTCTTTGCTTTTGTAGAAGCCAATGCAGTTAAGCAAGAATTTGTTTAAGGCTGAAAATCATTCTCGCCGCAGCATTTAGTACAAGTTGCAGTTTGCTTAACAATTTTTCTGGTAGATAGAAATATATTGCATTACAATAATATAACCTAGGGCTACAAAAACATTCAGAATTCGAATTTTTTGTCAAATTGAGAATAGGTCGATGATTTGATTCAAAATTCTCATTTGGAAAAAAACCAGGCCTTCACCACTGATCCAATCTGCTCTTTCAGTGTGCAGTCCTTATCAAAGTAGATAGTCTGGTTTCTGACGGTGTCCACAGGCTTGAGTAGTAAATCTATAAAGGCTGGCCAAAAATGACAGCTCAGCCCCTGTTGTGTTGCAAAATAGAGCTAAGATTTCTATTTTATCTTCATTAGGTTTCTGATCATTTTGAGCCATCCACGCCTGAATATTTGACAAACAATTACACAAGTTTTGCACTTTCAAGTAAGGATCGCTGTAGACAGTAAAAAAAGAAAATTGTGTGTCATCTATGTACCTGAAGAGTGTCAGTCCAAATCACTGTATTAAATGGGCCAAGGGGATGGTATACAGGTTAAAATGAAGGGGTGACAGTACTGATCGTTTTGGTACTCGTTTTATTTTAGTTAAAAAAGAATACATTGTAACTTGGAAGATTCAATAGTTAAAAATAAATCCCAACCAGGTAAGAGATGAGACTCTAATACCAAAACCATCTAACTACTTCAATAATAGTTGGTGGTTAACGGTATCAAAGGCTGGCAATATATCTAAAAGTATTAAAATAGCAGGTCTAACAGCTGCATGCCTTCGATGAAAATGTAGAACAGCTGTCACACTTCAACCAAACGTGACAGCTGATTAATTTTGTTTTAATTTCTTTTATTTGATTATCAAAGTGCAGGGTGTAAGGAAAATCAGTGAAGTGTTCAAGGGCACTACCATTTAGTCCTTAATGCGACCATTGATTAAAAAATAGTTACTTGGGGGGCTAAACAAAATGACCACTGATTAAAAACCGCTTGTTCTAGACGTTTTGTCAAGTAGGGCAGTTGCAAGACTGTCCTGTAGTTTTCTATGGTTCATAATTCACACTAGGTTTTTTTCAATAACAGGATATTCCTTGCACATTATAGTTTGGGAAAAACACACCAGGGAGAGGTTAAGTGTTTCTCTAACTAGTTTGTGATTCTTTAAATGTAACTCTTTGTGTTTGAGTTGAGCTTTAAAGGCAGCAAGTTCCACAATTTACAGGTGTAAGAGACATACCTTCTGCCACCCCAGGATGATTTGCTGATCTTAGGCATTACAATGGTTTTAGCAGAGGATGAGCAAAGTATTCTCCTGGGGGTGTACCATTGGAAGTTCTTCCTAAGATATTTAGGGCCAGTATCGCGGATAGCGTTGTGAGCAAGAGAGAGCCCCTTCAAGGTAATCCAGTGTCCGACAGTAGTTATAGACCCTGAGTTGAATTCTGGAATCCTCATGAGAAGACATGCCGCTGCATTCTGTAGTACCTGCAGTTTGTTCAGCAGCCGCTGTTGAATGCCCACAAAAAGGGCATTACAGTAATCTATCCTTGATAGCACCAAAGTAGTGATTACTGTATTTGGAGCTCGAAAGTAATAAAAAGAAATAACTTTTTTTATGTTCTTAACTGGGGGAGGTAACTTGACTAATTTGATCCGTAAAGGTAGGTATTCCTTCAAAGATTACTCCCAAATTCCTGACCTTTATGACCGGGAAAGGAAGAGGGGCAAGGTCTTAGGGCCAGCAGGACGGGTTCCAAAATGAAGTATTGTTTCCAAACAAAAGGACCTCGGTTTTGTACGAATTTAATTTGAGACAGTTATCTCTCATCCATCCAACCACCTCTAACATGCATTTTGCAACTGCACAAGAATCAATCGAAATCGAAACTACAATTTGAGTGTCATCTGCGTAGGAGACTGTGGAAAATCCAAAAGATCGAATCAGTTTGGCCAGTGGTAAGCATAAGGCTTAATGAACACCCCTAGGGGAATCCACAGGGCAATGAAAAGGATTTAGATGTAAAATCTCCTAGAGATACTGACTGTTCTCTGTTGGTGAGAAAGGAACTTAAAAGATCCAGGGCTGAGCTACTTACTCCGATAACCTCTAACCGGTCGATGAGCACTGAATGGCTCACAGTGTCGAAAGCTGCACATAAGTCCTAAAGGATCAAAGCCGCCTTTCCACCATTGTCCGCTATCGTTCTGATTTCCTCTGTTGCTGCAATCAGAGCAACCAGCTGGAATAGGGGCTGCTAAGTCTGGGCCGGATGTCAGATAGGCCCAAGTTTCGGTAACAAATGCTACCTTGGGTGAGTAGTTGTCCATGAAACAATTACCGGCAAGATATTTCCCCACCTATAATTCTATAAAGACTCAACTTATCTCTCTGTGAGGTGGTTCTTCTCCACTTGGGCCTGTTACAAACATCTGTCCATATATCTCCACGGAGTGTTTCATAATTTGTTTATGGTATTTATTTGTTTGCAGTTTTGTACAGCACAGACCACAATTGATGTCAGAGTGCTTATCACAAGGGAAGGGCTGTATTGTGTATACGTAAAGACAAAAAAAACGTATTTAACGTGATGAATTTTAGTCCTATAGGTAATGCTTTTTAATCAAGAAATTGTTGCAGCAGTAAGACAACCAAAATTCAATACATTGAGGAATGAATCTACAACTGAGGGGCTCTTCCTCTACCTGACCAACAGTGGAATTAAGCTTGTGATGGTCTTGTTGATTTTGTCAAGCTTGGCGGTCATTTTGGAAGTGGTCCTTTCAATCCGTTGAAGAATGGCCAGTATTTCACCTTCGAGGGAGAGAGAGATCGAGAGAGAGTCCCTTCTGGGAGGTGTCCCTATTCTCCATTGGTTAGGTACAAAAAAGGCCATACTTCCCTGATCTCGGTCTTGTTTGTTCAGCCTTAAGAACAGATTTCTTCACTATATATTTACTCCAAACCTTGTGATATTGAAATCATTCCAGTTTCTGAAGATGTTTTTGTCCCTAGAGGTGCTCTTGAGTTATTCTTCCTAAATGACAACACTCAAATACAGGGATCTCAGCTTGTCAGAGTCCCAGTAAAAGCCCATTACACCGACTTGCTTGTGTTCAGCACTGTTTGAAAATTGTAGTGCTGTTTCTTTTAGACATTGGTCTCCCATCAACAGGCTCCTCTTCCCCACAAAAAACAAATGGCCTCTTACTGGTATTGCGCTTACTGGGAGTCGGGCCACCACCCAAATGCCACCTGCAGAACCCATCACTAAGAAGACAACTTCAGCTGCAGTCCATCATCCATAGCAGCTGTTGAGTATGGACCAGACACAGCGGGCAAGCCCTCCAGCAGCTCACTAAGTAAAGGACATGGTGGCACAAAGTGGGTGGGAGAAAAAGCACAGCCAACACTGAGCACTGATGAGACATCTTAGAGGTGGGAGTGGAATCACTACGCTGTCCACCGAATATCTACTAAAATCAGCCAGTACATTTTAGGCGGTGGAATGTATTTCACTTCTCTGCATCTGAAGTGCCAGCAGGCTTTGTAGACCTGGACTGTCATGAAAGGGCCTCAGTCCTGGGAGCTGTGCAGGAGAAGGGGAAGAGGTTAAGTGATTTCAGCAAAACACTGCTATCTTGATAAGCCTTCAGGCCATGGCCTTGATTGGTTGTATTTTTGTTGTTGTTCGATTATAGTTTACTAACCAGATTTCTAATAAGATATTAACAACTCTCCTTTTGACTCAAATATCAAGTATATTTTCTATTTAGGTGTTTGGAATGTGTAGTTTGGTACAAGATCCTTGCTCCAGGAAAAATTACTCACCAAAGTCAGAGTTGCTTTTGTTGAATGGAAATCACAAAATGTATGTTTGACAATTATTTCACCTGTAAAAATCAGTGCCAGCAGATGTATTGGGTTGTAGACATTTCTTTAATCACATACCTTCATGCTGAGGCTCCTATTTCATTTTATTCTTCTTTTTCCAGGCTTTACTGTGAAGAGCTAAAAAGCCCCAAACACCGCTCATGTCAAACAGTTCTGGCTACAGCAGTTGATATTCTTGTGCGCTCTTTTGCTCCGGTTCTTCCTCACTTGGCAGAAGAGGTATTCCAGAATCTTCCATATACAAAAGGTAGGAGAAATGTAACTCATTTAACATGAATACATTGAACTATAAAATGAAACAGGTTCTATACATTTACAAATCTAGCTACCTATACTGAGCATGATTTACTGTAAAGTTTGTATGTGGTGTTCAGTGAGTATCTAGGAGACTTGAAAACAATAGCCATTTTGAAACAATGCATCGATGCAGCATGTTTATAATTTAAAGAACTTTAAAACAATTACATGAGTCTTGTTAATTTATGTGGCTTCTTGAAATAACGAAGTGCATTAAAATGCTTAAAACACTAGATCAGTGAACAAATGGTTACATGGCAGATAGTGTCCCTAAGCGAATTGGGAGAATCCATCTTGGAACCGAATGAAAATAAGTTTAACAGACTCACTACTGTTTTATGCACTTATTAATTTCTTTTAGAATATCTGAAAAAGGTTTTTGACTTTGCTTGTGGACTGTATAGACGTTTTTCACTTTATTATTAAAGATTTAGCCTTTGCAAGTTCATCTCAAAGTGCAAACGGTAGATGCTTCAATTACACATTTGGACTGCATTTAAAAATAAAAAAGGTTTGTTGGATGGAATTCTCTGATAGCCAGAATTAAGATATTCATTTAAGGTTTACAATTGTTGAATAGCAACAAAAAGCCAGCCTAGAGCACACTTTAGGCTTAGCCATGTGTGAGCTCTTGCTCAAAGAAAGTCATGTGACATATGGATTCATAAAACAAAGGACTGGCAGAAGGATAGGTGGACATAGAGTGCAATGACTCCTAAACTGCATGCAATTTGCGTCAGCTCAGTGTCCACTTTATTCCAGGGTATAGGAGGCACCTCTGAACCACTGAGGAGCGTCATGAGGAACCAAACTGGTATTTATTACCAAGGACTGTATCTAAGGAAGCCTCACAGGCACTATTGTAGAGATCCTCAGTTGGCACAGGTGCCAGTACACCTCTTTAAATGCCTATAACAAATGATGGAGGGCATCCACTCTAAGCTGGCTCCCCAATTACACCACAAAGATAACCCATCTCCTCTGCAATTCCACTACCTCCCTCCCCTGAAAGCTTTTTGGTGCATGCGTCTACTAGTCAAGCAAAACTGAATCACTTTCCAACTACTCCCTCCCCCCCCCCCCCCCCCCTCCAATGGGAAGTCCAAATGAGTGAAGATTTTTGGGAAGAAGGTAATATCTTCTACCAGCTTGTTCCTTGGATAGGTTAATGCCAGTTGCCAGCTGAGCTGCTGAGCCCACGCTCTTTTGGATTTGGTGGATCAAGAGCTTCCAAGTTTCCTAGAAGATCTCTGACCTGGTCGTACCCAAGGCATACATGGCAGTCGTAATGCAGCTAAGTTCACAATTTGCTGTGGCTTGGATATGGCAGAATCCATAGAGAGGGCCATTGGAACCAGTGTCGCCACACTTGGCTACGATCAACAAAGTCCCAGGCAATGTTCAATTGTCGCCTATTGCACTTGCCCTTTGACAGGACTAACCTCTTTGAGGACAAGGCAGATTCTGCTCTGAAGCTGTTTAAAGAGAACAGAGCCATAGTGCGCTCCATGGACTTATCTCCCCCACCTCACCAGCTGCAGCAGCCATATCGTTCCTTTTGTGGTTTCAGCAGAGATACCCCATACCACCAGCCACTTCCGCCCCACTAAGGTGCCCAACCATTAGATGGCCGAGGCTGTGGTGTTCACAGATCCCGTGGTCAATGTCTGTATGCCACCCAGCCTAATGCCCTCCCTAGGGCCGCACCTACCAAATCCCTTTAGCATGCCCTTAGTAGAACACAGCCATCTGGTTGTGGGCACGTTCCAACTATTCTTGCCAGGTTGTCAGACCATAACATCAGACAGATGGGTCCTGCAGATAGTCCAGAAGGGATGTGCCTTACCCTTCAATTCCCCTCCACCGCACCTTCCACGTCTCCAGAATGACTGTTGAAGTAGCGTCTGTCTGTCTTACGGCAGGCAGTGCAAACGCTTTTTGGCAAAGGAACTGCACCAGAAGCAGGTTGTGGTTGTTATACCTGCTACTTTCTTGTGCCAAACACGGAAATGCCTTCGTCCTATTTTAGATGTGCACCCTCTTAAAGCCTTCCTCCAGGAGGACTAATTCAAAAAGCTCGCCCTGCTGAGGTCTTGTCTGTTCTTGACGTTGTATCTGCAGGTCTCCTATCTCAATATATTGGTCCTTTGGGCCAATTGGTGTTACGTGTTGTACATTGTGCGACAGGTGCTTTGTCAGGTCGCTCCAATGGTGCTGGTAGCAGCACAACTTTGGAGGTCAGGGGTCCAAGTCTTCCTCTACTTTTATGACTGGCTAATATAGGCGGGTTCGCCCCAGGCATTCGTTAACCACCACCAGACTAGAGCGAAGAGCCTTTCATGCCAAAGTCACATCTGACTCCTTCTCATACGCTCCCCTTCATCAAAGCCATTCTGCACAAGGTCCACTTTTTTCCCTTTACCCCAAAAAGTAGAGTCTAGAACATTCAGGCTGTGATTCTGGTCTTTCAGCATCAGTCCTGGGTCACAGTGAGGTCTGGAACTACTGGGACTGATGGCTTCCTCTATCCTGCTTGTACAGCATACCAGGTAGCATTTTCAGGCGTGCAGTGGGATCTCAAGTCTCAGTGGCCCCACATCGAGGCGACCTCTCCGACCACGTCCAGGAGGTGACTGCAAGAAATCTGCAGTGGTTGTTACTGGACTGCATTTTGGGTCAGTTGCGGACTTCTCTCCCTACCCCACCCTGAGCCGACAGTGGTTATCAATGCATTCCTTCAAGGTTGAGTATGCCACCTGGGAGAGGTGGAGATCAGAGGCCTTTGGTCTCTGGTGGAGCCCCATCTCCATATTAACCTCTTGAATCTGAGGACCAGTAGGTTGGCATTGAGGGCCTTCCCTCCATCTGTCAAGGCGAGGCTGGTACAGGTGCTTACGTATTACACAACCGCCATGTTGTATTGCAACAACCAGGGTGAGGTGGGGTCACAGACCCTGTGCCAGGAGGCACTGCCCCTCTGAACATGGCTGAACAATCAAGACATTTTCCTGGTGATGATTTACCTGGCAGGATTTTTTAATGCTACGGCGAATGAGGATGAGGAGAACCTTGGCTCGATCTTTTAGCCACCACTGCGAATGCCCAATGTCAGCTGTTTTGCGCACTTGAGTTTCCAAGGCGTCTCTTGCTAGAAGGCGTGTTCTGCCTAGGATGGGACTCTTGACTCCTGTATGCCTTCCTGTCGATACCTCTTCTGTCCCAGGGTTTGAAGAAGATCAGGACCACTGGTCCCAAGTCATGCTAGTTGCCAAAGATTGGATGCAATGAGTGTGGTATCCAGAACTCCTGGGCATGTGCATCTGTCCTCTGATCATTCTGCCCCTCCATGAGGCTCTACTGTCGCAGCAGCAGGGCAGGGTCCTGCATCCAGGCCTTCGCATCCTCCACCTTCATGCTTGGAAATGCAGAGATGAGAGCTGAACACTTTCAGCCTTCTACGTAGGTGGTTGATGTCAACTTGCCAGCCAGGCGTCCCTCGAGAAAAACTGTATACACCTGTTGTTGGGGCAAGTTTGTAGCTTGGTGCAACACACAGCAAATAGACCCTCCTCCAGGCAAAGTTATCTGACATTTTGTTGTTGGTTTTGTCTCTCATCTGGTAAGGCTTTTCTCTGGGCACAGTTGAATGGTATTTTTGCCTCTTTAAGCTTTTCTGTGGTTGCCAGATTGGCCCTCATTATTTAAATCACCTGTTGTGATTTGTTTTCTGAAATGTGTACAACATGTGTTTCCTCGCTCTCCTTTTTTTCCTGCCACAGTGGGACTTTAACTTGATCCTCACTTACTTGATGTGTACTGCTTTTGAACCACTTCACAGCTGTCACCTGCGGCTTCTCACCCTCAAGACTGTGTACATTGTCATTGTAACAGTGGCAAGACAAATGAGTGAGCTTCAGGCTCTCTGTATGTACCGGCCATACACTACTGTATCCATATATGTATTACTTTACTCCTACTGTTATTAAAAAAAGTCACACATTTGCACCTCTTCAATGCACTATCCTATTTTTCACTCTATACCACTCTCAGTATATCCTCTACCTTCACTCTCTTACTCATCCCAAACTTCATTTTACTACCATAAGCTCCAAAATAACCCATTCTACTACTATGATCTCCAAAATAATACTTTCTGTACTCTTCCCTCCGCTATCCCTCCTTGCATCACCCCAACCCTCATTTTACTAGTAAGATCTCCCAAATAACCCTTTCTAAATTCTTCCCTCATGTATCCCTCCTTAGACTCATCTGAGACCTAATTTTACTACTAGGATCTCCCTAATCCATTTCTAGAGACTTTCCTCCTCCCTTTCTCCTTTACTCATCACAAACCTCCTACTACTAAGGTCTCCAAAAAACACGTTCTAGACTCTTACATCTTCTTTCTCTCCATTATTCTTTTCAATCCAACTAACAGACTCGCATGTCCACCACTGAAATTAATTAATATTTCCCTATACTAATTCACTACTAATCCTTTTTGGGGTCTGGAGTAGTGTGCTACTCGCTGAAGAGCGCTTCGACGCCTCGTCAGGTGTAGTAAGTGCTATATAAATACCATTACAATTACTTTCTTCTCAGATAAGCTGGTTCTAAGGATTCTAGAATCCTTCTTGCTAAAAGTTGTGATGCCATTCTATGTTGGTCAAACTATCACCCTGCAGGCATTCTATGCTCCACCCCACGCACAAAGGAGTAGGAGAGCCTCCATCTCTTGGAGCTCAAAACAGCACTGAGCTTTCACGTCAGTCTTAACAGAGAGCACCAGGTGGGCGATCAGCTCTTTGTGAGGTTTGCTGGGGCGAAAAAAGCCAAGGCCGGGCACAAAAGGATCATCTCCCCAGGATCATGCTCTGCATTAAGATCAGCAATTCACTTGCTAACAAGCAATTTCCGAATTGAGGAATACGAGCTTGTTCCACCAGAACCAAGGCCTCTACAACTACGTTAGCTTGCCGAGGTCCTATCCTGGACATCCGCCATGCGGGCACATGGACCTCTCTCCTTATATTCATGAAGCACTACTGTTTGGACAGAAGTTTGTTGGGAGGGGTATTTTTGCTTGTATAGTCCTACGGGACTTTTTGGTTTGAGTCCATTCACTGACCCAACTCCAAATATGTACTGCTTTGGTATTCATTCAAAAGATGAGAAATCTGTGGTTCGAAGTCTCTATCAGACGAAAAAATTACTTATCTCCGGTAATGCACTTTCTAATGGAGACTCTACCTTACCACAGATTCCCATCCTCCTCATTCTTTGATTGGACTCCATATATATTATGAGATCCAAAATCTAGGAATTTGCACACTGGTCAAAGCCAATTTGCTGTTGGAGCTCTGCGTGTGGGGAGCAGTTTGCTCGAGATCAGCTGATCTTGGCGTGGGGAAGTGGTGCCAATTTATGCTCATCGCGTCATTACCGGAGCTGTACGGTGTCAGTGCAGAGCTGCACAGCACCATCTACTGGCACGCAGAGGTAATCAATCAATCAGGGAATTGTAAGCGTGCTACTCACCCGTGAGTGTCTCAAGGCGCTGAGGGGGAGGGAGGGGTCCGCAGCTCTGTTCAGCCGAAGAGCCAGGTCTTGAGTCTTACTGAAGGTGTTCAGGGAAGTGGCGCGTCTGATGTCTGCCGGTAGTTCGTTACAGGTCTTGGCTGCAATGTGAGAGAATGATCTTCCGCCTGCTCTGGCTCTGTAGATGCGCGGGGTTTTCGGCCAGTGCGACGTTGGAGGATCTCAGGTTTCTTTTGGGTACCTGGAAGTTTATTCTGTCATTGAGGTATTTGGGTCCGTTGTTGTGCAGGCATTTGTAGGTGTGAGTGAGGATTTTGAAGGTGGCTCTCTTCTCCACGGGGAGCCAGTGGAGTCTCCACAGGTGTTGGCTGATGTGTTCGTGCCGGAAGATGCCGAGGACGAGTCTGGCTTCGGTGTTCTGTATTGTTTAGAGTTTGCGGAGTAGGGACTTGTTGATTCCGGCGTACAGTGCGTTTCCATAGTCTAGTCTGCTGATGATGAGTGCGTGGGTGACTGTCTTCCTAGACTCGGGGTTGGGGGGAATCCATTTGAAGGTCTTGTGGAGGAACTTCTGAAAAACATTTCTGTATCCAGTCTGATGCCTGTGAGAATATTCGAAAGGTGAGGAATCTCTGGCAGAGACTATCTTACAGCAAAGAGGGTTACCCAACGTAAGTAATTAGTTCTTTACTGACACACTTTCTGCTAATAACTGTGGCAGTTGTAGAGCTTGTGCACAGTGCTCTATGAAAGATTTCACCCAGTTCAGCAGGGATCCGCAAATGCCCGCATCCTTAACACAGTCCAACAAAACATCATGGTTGACTGTGTCCAAAAGCACAGGTTCAGATACTGCTCCTTTATCAATGTCTTTACCTAGATCATCCAAGATGGAGTGCAGCTCTGGCTCTGTATCGTGAATCAGGTGGAAATCCACTTGTACGGGATCAAGATCATTAGAGGATTGGAGGTGACAACATATAATATTTACCACATGAACTTCCAAGAAATTTAGTGCTGTAGCGTACAGGGAAATGGACCAATAGTTTTGTGGAATTAAAGGGTTCTCAACCGGTTTCTTTTTTTAAGTGTAATTACAGTATCATTTGAAAAAGATTTAATGACACCACCCTGTGTAAGTGATGGGGTTAGGACAGTCAGGAGAGGTCCATGATCACTGATTCCGTCTTTTTCATATTTGCTGCAGGATTTTTTACTCTTATCTTTGGACTTTTTAGCATTACCATAGCTATTGACATTTTGGCAGAATAATTTTATATACCAATTTGACTTGATTTGTATTTCTAGTCATGCTTTCTCTGATCAACGAAATGTTATCAGTAAAAAAAAATGATTTAACTTTTTGCTGAATTTTTGGGAAGGCATACATTTTGGAGATGCTATTTCTGCTGAAGAAATATCATTTACAATATTAAGGACTTCTTCCTGAATGTTGGAGGCTTCAACTATCGCATATGTATACTAAGTAGTTTATTTGCTCAATAATATACATGTATAATTCCTCATCCCTTGTTTAAATCTGTCTTTTGGGTTTTTTCATTGTATTTCTAGCGCTATTTACGTTTGATGTGGTAAAATTCTATTTTTGCTTCTACTAGCTTTTGGGAAAACTGACTTAACTCTTAGTTATTCTTCTCTTAACCCTGGGGCTTAATTTACCCATTAAGTAAATGCTTAATCTCAGTTTAGGCTGAGTGTTTTTAAGCATTGCCATCATTGCCTCAGGATTACTCTTCTGTCATTTGAAGACTGTTTTAAATTCTATCTGACTTAAATTCCATTACTCTGAAATGGGTAAGTGAAACTTGATCAAAAATTGGTCTGACCAAATGCATGAGGATACATTTAAATTGTGCATTTTAATGTGGATAGTCCATATTCGATCTAAAAATGTGTCCTTTGCACTGTGTAGGGCTAGGACAGCTAGTGATAAATGTAATGAAGTCCATAGTTTCATGAATTCACAGTTGTGTCCAGCCTTAAGATCATAGACACAATATATAAAATCACCTATGAGCATCAGGTGCAAATGACTGATCAATAGAGAGCATTAAAGTTCTTAAAATTGGCAGGACATTCAGCCATGTAAATAGGTTCATAAGAACTAACCTCAATAATAACATATGTACGTCTGGTAGTTATGAGACTCTAGGATGTTTTACACCTTTACAATTTTTGATGGCATCTCTATAACTGTTTATTATATAAAACTCTTCTGGAACAGTGGCTAAGAGGTCTGTAGTAAATTCTTTGGAAAGTCATGTTTCTACTTGCAGTAAGATATCTAAGTTAGTATGGCTAAGAGGATTAAAGAGTTTTATTTTATGTTTAACAAGTGAGCATATATTCAGGTAAGCCATTTGAATACATTTCACTTTCACCTTTTCTTGATCAGGAAGGGATGATATGCTAGTCCCTATTTATTTTTTTAATATGCGATAATTCCATATGGTAGTACCTAAATGTGATGCCATCTAGATACATTTATGCTGCATGGCTTTAGGTTCATCAGCAGACTACGCTTGTTTCCTGGCATAATGGCTATCCCCTGGGCGGAGACAGGCTTTATTTTGGTGCGCCTGCCCTTTGGCATGCCACCACTGCGCCCATCCACAACATGAATGTGGAGCCAGCTAGTTTAAATCGTCCCACTGGCCGGAACATCTAGAGCACTGACTCTCCAAAATGGTGCTGGAGAATGTCAGGCAGGAAGTATTTGAATCCCCAATTCTCTCTGGTTAGAACAGAGAGCCAATTAAACAGTTTAGTAGTTTTTCAGGTAAAAGATAGGAGACTCAAACAATTCACTCGCCCAAATCACCAAAAGAAAAGCTAAAATCAGAAATCAATAACCATCAGTGGTAAAATACACAAGAGGATGCTTTGCTTAGTTAATTGAATTCGTAGCTGGGTCATGTGCTCACCTCCTACAGAGGGAGCACAGCCTTTGGGTTACATTTTTAATCAAATTGGGTACAAGGCCTCTCTGCAGACTAGGCATAGCTCTAAACTTGTATCCACATCGGGGATATGGGTGCAGTGGCCGGAGATGAAGACATATCTGATAATAAATAAATGCATACCATAATGGAACATCAATAAATAATACAGTATACTAAACAAAATATTTTGAATCATTCTGATGTCATTGGTGATGACAATGGTGAGGTGATATGTGGTGTTGCCAGTGATGTCCTCTGTGGCCTCTTATGTGAGGTTGGGAGTGATGTATTGGGGGTGTATGCCTTGCAAATCAGAACTGGTAAAGTGCATGGGTTTTTATGTTTCAGTCAAAAACACAACATAAGCTAAGTACTATACCAACTCCATCAAAGCTGCTGCTAGCAGCAGCACGTGCTGCATCATCCGTCTCCTTCCTTACCTTCCAGTCCCACACCCCACAGCCAAGTGTAGTGCCATTAACCTCTTTTTTTAGTGCTAATTTGTAGAATATCCAACAGCACATGAACACCAGTAAGCTCTTTTCTATCCTGAAACCCACACTTCCACAAAGCATCCCACAATAGTCACCCTTTAGGTCCTGGTTTCTTGCATACAGTGCTGTTATCCTCAACTCTCAAAGCCACCTCCTGTGAAGATAATGTTAGGGGGGGTTGCCCCAACCCAACTCTATTTTGAAAAGAGTTAAAGTCACAGCTCTTTACATCCCATTAAAGTCGCAGTCCACCTCTGCTCTCAAAATCTACCTTCCTCTCCAATTACTTATTGACTATGTTTGCCTTTGTAAAGCATTACACTACATTCTTGGGTAGGTATGTTCTCTACATATGTCAACTCCACACATACATACATAACTTTGCTTCATGTGAAGTTTTGAGAGTGTGTGAGAGAACACATACAAAATACTGCTTCATTTGAATATTTAAGAGTGTGAGAGTGCGTTGTGTGGGTTTGATTTTTCCACCCACACCCTGAAGACCGGATTGACAAATGTGTGTCTGTCATTCAAAACAGGCTCACAACAATACCCCATGATCAACACTATGAAACGATGCTGATGACAGAACAAAGCCTGATATACCCAACTAACTATCTCCCTGTCAAAACAAGCATTTGCAATGCAATAGGTATCGCATTTGCGAGACTTTGAGCTACTGGCATTGTAAATGACAAATCTTGTCATTTACAATGACAGTAGCTTAAAATTTCGTAAATGCAAGACCTATTGCATTGCAAATGCTTTTTTTTCCTGCCATTGGGTGTGGCTGTTAAAATACATATCTATAATTAAATGAGATGTCTACAAACAGACACGCTTGAAAGTCGGTGGTAATGACGGGGGCAAAGACTAAAAAGTCAGCAAGGTGGGCTTTGTGTTCAGTGTGAAATGCACTGTGGCTTGCGGGCAAATAATGTTGTGTGTTTCTTTGCGATTCTTTAGGACACTCCTTTTAAAGACCAATGTTGTAGAGACTGAGGTTGTGCATTTAACACAGAAGCATAGAACAGTGTTTTTGTGGATAACTGTGCCAAAAATATTTTTTAACATTACCAATGCCAGTAGTTTTGAAAGACTGTCTGATCACGTGTAGCACAAACACAGACACACAACGGAAGACTAAATGAAGTGTTAGGCGCCGCACACACCAGGCCCTGCCTTGTGGCCTGTCCCTGCTGTCAGTGTCAGTCAGCTGTGTGTCTTGGTATATAAATAGGCTTTCCTGTTTTCAGTTTCTATTTCTGGTAAATTCTGGTGGGGTTTTTTCAGTGTTTTCAATAACTTAAAAAACAGTTGTTATCAGTGGTTACACATTTTCGCGCCACTAAAAACAACAGAAAGAGGGTTTTTCGGGTGTTTATGGAACATTTTGCTTTTATTATTGGTTGCTTTCTGCACTGATAGAACATGGTATATAGACAGTGTACATATAGTGTATATGTGGTCCAAATAGATTTTTGAAAATTAAACTTATTGTAGTACACCATTCAATACTTCTTCAGTGAGTCTTTGGTCATGTGTGCTCGCTCTTTCCTTCCCATGTAAACTTCTGTGAAAAGGCCCTCTCAACATTGGCACTTGAGACGGGCAACGCCAAAATGCCAGTACACAATTTCTTAACTCTGGCCGCTGACATAGCTTTCCATGCCAATACTGGTGCACTTGAAGATTGTGATTCTTAGGGCAGGTTCTGCAACATTTGCATTGAGCTGGGTGCTTATGCCCTCAGAGTATTTAAAGCGGTCAAAAATGAAGCAGCACTTTAGAAACTACGGAGGAAATTCCCCTTTACTGAAGTGATCTAGAACTTACAGAGTACCACAGTGAGGTTTCATTGACTTCAAATGCCATTGGTGGTGAAGGGACATTTCTATGTATCATTGCAAGCCATTTCTCATACATTGTAAAATAAATGTTCCTTATTTGGTCTTCAACATTGTTTATCTTACCAAGTGGCAAGCACTCTAACATGAAACGTTGTAGTGCCAAAGTCACTAAATGTGTCACCCTGCCTACTCTCAAGGAGATGTTCACATCTATCCAATTATGCCGAACACTTGGCAGACAAGGGTTTTTTCAGACTCTAGTTTTTTTATTATGTTCACTACAGCAGTTATGTTTTTCCTGTAAAACTCTAATAATGCAGTAGAGTGTACTTTTTTCACATCACTATCAATATGCGACCAAAGATCCTCACATTTCTTGCATTGGCATCATCACTCAGCACAAATTCTGTAAACGGTTGCCACATGGATAATATAGCATTCATAGCCCCTTGGACTGAGAACCATCAGCTAAGGGACACGGTTGGGATGACTTTTTCTTTGATTTCACACAAAGCACAAAATGATAAATGTTTGTGTTTTAGTTCCTGTGCATAAGAAAACAGTGCACCAGAATGGACTAAAAAGTCAATAGCATCCCTCATTAACTCTGAAGATTGTAAAGATGCCTTCAGCATACCATCTAACAAGTGGCAAGAATCTCCTACAGGGAATCACTTCAGCTCGGGTATCAATTTTGACAGGTCATCACACAACTTTTTCATATACGTAGCTAAATCACTGCAAATCCCAAAAATATCACTCTAATCTTTGTTGAGCTTGGAAAGAACCTTCTTTCGGCAGAGCATTCCAAGTGACACTGTGTTCCATGTTTTCACGACTATCCCAGATGTTTGGCGATAGCGCTCTTTATACATATACTTGTCACTATACCTTGCATTGAATGTTTAAAGCCTGAGGTGTTGGCAATTCACCCACTATCAATACTGACCCACTAGAAACTGTGGGCTGATGTATCAAGGGTTTTTACCCATTCTCTGTGGGTAAATATGATGACACATATTAGGAAAGATTCTTATGAAACCAGCCATTTTACCTATCAGTGAAAGAATCAAACACAGCCAAAATATCAAATATGATTTTGATATTTCCTTATTCTCTACAGTTTATAAAATAATTAAACAAGACCTAAAACATGCTTCGAAACCCTGCCTCTTTAGAACAAAGACCACAAAACTGAAAAAAGCAAAAGGAAGAAAAAACAATATTTTAGTGGCATCCCTAAACAACAAAACTTGAGCAGAATAATTTTACCCCAGTCTTTCTTACTGCTAGCTTGTATAACAAAGTTACATTGTATTGACCCCTTCAGGAAGTAAAACAAATTGACTCTTTCACTCTCTTTTTCCTTTCATTGAATGGCATTTAGTTTGTGGTTGTGCAGGTGTTTATTCAGTGTTTATATGTTTTCACTGGTGAGGGCTATTTCTCTTTCAGTGGGGTTTTATCAGTTATTTTAGGTTTAAACCTAAAACCCCACAGCCTATATATAAACATGCTTCCTTGGAATGGCTCCAGAGGCGGTTCTTGCACACGCTATCAAGAAATAAAGTATTCCATCCACTCACAGCTCCCCCCTTATCTTGTGCCTCTCCATCAGTCAGCTGCTGTCTAAATGTAAATGTATGGATACTTGTATAGCGCACGACTACTGCACGCTTGCATTTATTACTGCTCCCTGTGGGGGAGGGGAGACCACACACCCAGAAGAGAAGGGTAGAAAAACTCACCACATGCTTTTAATACATTAGCAAAAGGTACACACTTCGAGCCTGAAGCTTGTGTCATCTGGACCTAATCTCGAGGCACCAACTGGCATTTAAATTAGGCCTGGGCGAAGCACTACGCTACGCTCGCGTAGTTTGCGAAGTTCGCGCTACTTCGCGCTACGCGAACTGCACGTAGCACAGTGCGAACACGCGTAGCGTAGTGTTGCGTAGTGCTGCGGTCATTTTTTGCTTGCTCGCGGTCCTCAACGTCAAGTTGGCGACCGCGAGCAAGCAAAATGACATCCTGGCGAGACTTTTCCCTTGTTCGCGATCGCGAGCATGGAAAATAAACCTCCCGGCGAGATTCCCAACGCGAGAAGGTCAGGTTTCTCATTGCGAGGGGTCGCGTATGCTCGCGACCGCTCGCGATGAGAAACTACCAGTTCGCGTTGAGAAAGCTGCAGCTCGAGTAAAAATTTACTCGAGCAGCAGAAAACTACAGCTCGCACTGTGCAAGATGCCATTTTCAATGATTGCACAGTGCCGGTTGCTTGTCCGCACTGTGCAATCATTGAAAACAACATCTTGCACAGTGCGAACATGTTACTTCGCAGTTCGCGAAGTGCTACGCGTAGCTCGCGTAGTGCGAACTTCACTTTGCGTAGCTTCGCGAAGTGCTACTTCGCGAACTACGCCCACCCTTAATTTAAATGAGACTCAGACAAAGCAATTAATTAACTCCCCAGATAAAGGCAATAACAGCGCGATCTTATCCAAAGCATAGCATCTGATTGATGCTCGCTGACATGGAAAAGCGGAAGCCAGCATCCTTCGCAGGGCACATGAACACACGTGCGCCAGGAAATACACAATCTAGACTGGGACGTTTGAGGGGGGGAAGCGTATTCATCGTAAAATCCAGCTAGCCTGAATAATTCGCTTTTCGTTTCTTACCAAACAATTCCCAAAGGCTCTATTAGACTCACTGTTTCATAAATGGATTTTCAGATACATGTGTTAACCATGACATAGATTGAACATATCCTTAAATTGAAAACGTATAGAGAAGTGTTTGCGCGGTACTGGCAGAACCGAAGGAGTGCTAAAAAGAAAGTTTCCCTTTTTATCCTGTACACGCTGTCGAGGGTTATGAATTGTTAATATTTTCTCAAAAACAATGTACACAGCGCGCGGTGTGAGCGTGTGAGGCAGAGAGGAGACGCCATGCACGTGCACATTGTCTGTCCGTGCGCGCACATGGTTTGTCTCCCTTCGCGCACCAAACCGACAACAATAGTCTTACCAAGGCGAAGCAGCGCGCATGCACTGCGTTCGCTAGGCGAGACCTAAAAAGACTTCTCCATCTATATTGGGAAGGATAGACCCCTGTTATTCTTGTTGGGTTGCTCTTTAAAGGAGACCCTTCAGTAAATTCTGTTAAAGTGTTGTGTTCACTATGAGTGAACACAGCACAATTTAACATTGTTGCCAACACTATTAACCCTGACTTTGTAATTCACTTTTCATCAACATTTAAACGTGCTATAGGTCTGTATGAAGGACTTCTCTGAATTTTTACCCTACTTAAACAGTAAGAAGTATTTACTTTGAGCATTGAGGTGATCCTATCCTCTTATTTTCAACATTAGTGTCATAATACTAAATACAATAGAAATGAGGGTAGAGGCTATAGAAGACCGCACCTGACAATGAAATGTGTCCTAGAAATCACATGAAGTGCAAAGAACCAAGGAGCACTCCCCTCTAAGTTCCTTAACTAGGAAACAAATCCTATGGCAACATTATACACAAAAAGGTTCAGCACTATTCAGCAAGTTATAGCAGTTAACATCAATGTTCAAGAGATAGTGGGCACACAAGAAAGAATGTCCAAATTCCTGATGTAGATTTCTTAAAGGATTTTCTCTTTATTATATTTTTTCTTTAGAACAGAAGATCATAGCCGACGCGTTTCGTCTCATGCAGAGACTTCTTCAGGGTTTCACAAAGTATTGAACAGTGTAATGCCCAGGGGCCCCGAGAGCCAGCGGTGCACCCGTCGGACCGCGCACGGGCGGGAGGCCCACAGCTGAGCGGTAGCTAGCCCCCGGGGGCGAAGGATACAACCGGAGGGACTCTCGTTCGCGCGCCAGTGGGCCTCCGGAGTCGGTACAGGCTGGCCTTCGTGGACGAGCCTGGATGGGTGAGTGGAGAATGCGGCCCATGGAGTAGTCACTGCGGGGGAAGCGCTCTGAGGGGCCGGTCTGAAGGGACGAGTAGTGCGGTGGTGGCCGAGTGGCGAAACCTTCGGCTGGGGGCACCCCGGAGAGTCCCTGGGAGAGACACAGGCCGGGACGAGGCGTGAGGAAGGGAGCCCGGGCGCGGGCCGGCGAGGTATTCTGGGCCCGCGACCCCCCCGGACGCCAGCGGCTGAGCGCCCCAGGGCCGCAGCAGGAGAGGCGCGACTGAGTGGCCCTTCGAGTGCGAGCGCGCTACCCGGTGGCGCACGGGCCGAGAGGAGGATTGAGGAAGTCGCGGACCCGGGGCATTAGCGGAAGACACGTCCCGGACCAGTGGGGCTCACCGGCCTGGGCCAGGCATCGGAGGCAGCGGAGCCGGGGGAGAGGGACCCGAGACCGGCGCTGGTTGGGGTTCGGGTGGTACTGAGGCCCCCGGATGGGAGAAAGGTGGATCTGAAGCACGTTATGGTCCCCCCGAAAGGCCGCCGCGACAAGACCCTGAAGGAGCTGTTTGCGAAGCCTCAGGCTGGGCCCTCGACAGGCGCCATGGCGTCGAGCACGGCGGGTAGCCCGCCCGGGCAGCCGGAGGGATCGGAACCCATCACCAAGTCGTTTTTGGAATCTATGTTCACCGGCCTGCGGACCGATATCCAAAACCTCCAAAAGGAATTCACTGCGGAGCTTAAGGAAGTGCGCAGAGATGTGGACAGTATTGGGGAACGGGTTGCTGCGCTGGAAGGGGACAGCTGCGAATCGGAGCTGGCGACACTTCAACAAGAAATCCTCCGGATTCACGACCAGCAGGTGGACCTTCAGTCGCATGTGGAGGACCTGGAAAACCGGTCCCGGCGCCATAATATACGGATTCGAGGGGTGCATACTACGGAGGACTCGAAGGATCCCTTTACCTTCACGAGGGAACTCTTCAATCACATCTTGGAGCGCCCACTGGAGACGGAGCTGCGCATTGACTGAGCACATAGAGTGGGACCTCCGCGGCCCGCGGCGGCCGGCCCATCGGATATCCTGGTGTGTGTTCAGGACTACCGCACCAAAGACGATATACTGCGTAACGCCCGCCGGCAGCATCCCGTGAGGTTTCGGGATCACGCACCAGTACTATATCAGGACTTGTCGGCGCTTACGCTTCATAAACGTAGGCTGTTCAAGCCCATCACAACCCACCTCCAACAATGCAACATCCGATATAGCTGGGGACACCCGTTCCGATTGGTGTTCCGCATTGACAATACACTATATCAGCTGAAGTCCTTGTCGGAAGCGGCTAAGCTGTTGGGGGTGACCTTACCACAGGAAGACAGTGGGGCGGAAGAAGGTCCGACGGAGGCCGCGACGGTGGGACCCGGCTGGCGTCGACAGGACCGTCGTAAACGTGCGAAGAAACCCCCAGTAGCGGAGATCCTCAGAGAGCAGCAGGATGCATTAGAGACTGTCTCCGGCGGCTTGCGCAGCACCTCGCCTGGGGTGGCTGAGTAATGGCTGTGGTGGGCAGCTTTGCTGGATCCTTGAAAGGGTCGTCTGCGGGAGAGGGGCCTCTTCATGGTGTTACTGTTCCTTGCGCCCTTCCATCACCATCCACTGGAAAGTGGAGGACACTGGTTCTCGACTTTTGTTGTTTTGATGTTGAGATGTTCGGGGGGGGGGGGATGGGGGGGGGTCTGCAAGAGGGAAGGGGGTTCCGCGTCTGTCAGGGAGTAGGGCACAGTGGGCAGCCAGCATGCGGGGCGGGGGGAGCGTCGATCGGTGGGCGGTTTCCGGGCACGGGCAGCACCCTCTACATGGCACAGTCTGCTATTCTAGGTGAGATCACATGGCGCCTCCTACACTTAAGGTATTAACACTCAATGTTCGGGGCCTCAACAGCCCTGTTAAGCGCAGGGCAGTGCTGTCGTGCCTTGAGAACTCGCAGGCAGACATCTGCCTCCTTCAGGAGACCCATCTGCTCGCTCAGGACTGTCACAGGCTCCGATCCCGCAAATTCCCGGTCCAACTCTTTTCCTCTAGTCTTACTAAAACAGCGGGAGTAGCGATCCTAGTGGCCCAGCGTTTTCGTGGGGAGGTCCTGCAGAAGGAAGCCGAAGTTAGAGGACGGTTTTTGATTTATAGGTTTGCCCTGGGGGCCTTGACCTTCACCATTGGCTCACTTTACGCTCCCAACGAGGGGCAAGAGCGCTTTTTGCAATCCGCACTGACGGAAGTGACGGCGACGAGTGATAGGCTCATTCTCTTGGGGGGCGATCTAAATCTTGTTTGGACAACGTACGTGATAGATCTTGCCAACGTACACATCAAACGGGGGCGATTTCTACGACTGGGCTTGCTAGATTACGGGACTTGGGGCTCGAAGATCTGTGGCGTAGCTTTCACCCGCAGGACCGGGAGTTTTCCTATTACTCGCATGCGCATAAAACGTACGCACGGCTGGATTATCTGCTAGCGTCGTCCGCAGTTCGAGAAATGGCAGTGGCAGTGGAGATGGGGGCGATCTCCCTCTCAGACCATGCCCCGGTGTATGTCGCGTTGGCGCTGCCGCCGATGGTACAGCCGGATAGGGTATGGCGTCTCCGGGACTCACTGTTGCACCGGGAGGACGTGCTGCGGCAGATCACCGGGACGATCAAGGATTTTTTCACGCATAATGACAACTCTGCCACGACCCTTGCGACGCAATGGGCGGCATTGAAAGCGGTTCTCAGGGGGGAATTTATTGCCATAGCGGCTGCTGACAATTCTGAGCGGCGGCGAAAGCGGGAGGATCTCACACAAAAAACCAAAGAGCTGGAACAAATGCATCAGAGGACAGGTGCCCCCAGGACGTGGCGGCAACTGAGGGCCATTCGGCAGCAGCTGACGGCTCTTGATCAGGATAGAGCGGAATAGGCGGCTCTCCGTTTAAAACACGCTTACTATACGGGGGGCGATAGGTGCGGACGCTTACTCGCACACAAACTTTGGGAAGTCCGGAGACGCCAGGGGGTGCGTGAGATCCGCCGGGAGGATGGCACGAGAGTCACGGACGACAGGGACATAGCAGAATCGTTCCGAGCTTATTATGCAGCCCTATACGACGGTTCGGGGTTGGCAGCAGACGCTGGGGCGGCCTTTCTGGATTCCGTCGAGCTCCCCACTCTGACTGGGGTCCAGGCAAACCAGCTGGACAGAGACATACGCCCTGAGGAGGTGATTGCCGCTATCTCCCGGTTGAAGCTGGCGAAGGCCCCAGGGCCTGATGGCTTCACTGCAATTTTCTATAAGAAATTCTGTACTCTCCTGGCGCCCCTGCTTACCCGGCTCTTCAATTCTTTCTCGGTCATGGGAGCGATTCCCCTGGACCTCTTGCGGGCTCACATAGCGGTGATTCCCAAGCCGGGGAAGGACCGGACTCGCTGTGGAGCATACCGCCCCATCTCCCTGTTGAACGTTGATCTTAAACTCTACTCGGGGATCCTGGCTAGTCGATTAGCACCCTGCATGCCAAACCTAATCGACCCGGATCAGGCGGGGTTCATCCCGGAACGGCAAGCCCCAGACAGCACGAAACGTGTCATGCACCTGGTCGAGAAGGCCTCTTGCACGTCGGGAGAATATATGTTCCTCGCGATCGACGCCGAAAAAGCGTTTGATCGGGTCCACTGGCCCTACCTGGAGCAGGTGATGCTGCGGATGGGGTTGGGGGAGAGATTCCGCACCCACATCTTCAACTGCTATAAATTCCCGTCAGCCATGGTCCGAGTCAACGGACACACGTCCGCTAGCTTCCCCATCACGCGGGGCACGAGGCAGGGGTGCCCGCTGTTGCCGCTGCTTTTCGCTGCATACATGGAACCCCTGGCCCAGAAAATCAGGCAATCATCGGGATTAAGTTCGGGGGATACACCCACACCATCAGCCTATATGCAGATGACTTGCTACTCTCTCTATCAAATCCTAGGGAGGCGCTACCGGCATGTATGGCGGATCTGGACGCCTTCGCACAGGTGGCGGGGTTCAAGGTTAATGCGGACAAATCAATGGCGTTGGACCTTTCGCTGACCCCCCCCCACGCGTCAGTACTTAAAAGCTTCGCTCCCCTTTCAGTGGGCAACGGACTCGATTCCCTACCTGGGGATTCGGTTGGCCCCTACGCTCTCCCGGGTGGTGACCCTCAATTATGCTGCTCTACGTCAGAAGATTCGCAGAGAGCTTGGGCAGTGGAAATACTATCCCCTCTCGTGGTTGGGCAAGATCGCGGCGGTCAAAATGACCATCCTGCCGCAGATCCTGTATCTTTTCCGCACCATACGCCTGTACACGCCTACTGGCTGGATCCAGCAGACGCAGTCGGAGCTGGCCCAATTCATTTGGAGTGGGCGGAAGCCCCGTATGAAGAGACGACTGTCCACTCTGACTCCCGAGAGCGGGGGACTTGGGATCCCGTATCTCCAACTTTATTTTCAAGCCACGCAACTACGCTACCTAGTGGAGTGGAGTCGCTGGGAGTCGGAAAAGCATTGGTTGTTTCAGGATCAGGCGGTAGCTGCTAGACCTTTGCAGGAAATTCCCTTCCTGCGGAGACAGCACAGGCCCCCCAACCTCTATGCCTCCCATATTACTCGCTTCCCTCTGGAGATCTGGGATCGCACTATTGTGGCTCACGAGCTTACCACCTTCCCTTCCCCGTTTACCCCTATGTTGGACAATCCAGATTTTTCCCCTGGTATGGATTCGGCGGCCTTTCATAGATGGAAGCCGGCAGGTTGCCGCTTCTTATATCATATGTATGACGCTGAGGGGGTACGCCCGTTCCAGCAATTCAGGCAGGACTACGGTTTACCGGAGGTGGAACGCATTCGCTATCTTCAGGTCCGACACTGGGCGCTGAACGGGAGGGTCCGACCGGGGGTTGACAGGCGACTCTCTCGTACTCAGTACGAGCGGTGGTTAATAACGCGCACTTCCGACAAGCAATTGATCACTGACCTCTACAGAACACTCCAAAGGCGCTTCACACACACATACAATGCAGGACGAATGCGCTGGGAGAGGGAGCTAGGTAGATCTTTGTCTCACGAGGAGTGGGAGGGTATATACTACAGGGCCCGGCATTCCGCGTACCATATGGGACTCACAGATACCCTTACAAAAGTGGCGACCTATTGGTATTACACTCCAGAACGCCTACACACGATGGATAAGAAGAGCGAGGCATATTGCTTGAGGGGTTGTGGGCAGATAGGCACCCTGACTCATTTACTTTGGGATTGCGAGGGAGTTCGGGCGTACTGGACCCAGGTGCTTGATGAAATAGACAAACATCTTGACACTGAGATCCCGCGCTTTCCGGCATATGTATTGCTAGGTCTCCCAAACCCTCTGACATACTCACTTAAGTCACGCAGAGGTAGACTAATGGCCATAGCGCTGGGTTCAGCGACGCAGAACATACTTACTCATTGGCGCTCCCACACCTCACCGACTTTCACGGGCTGGTTATATCGCTTGTGGCATGTCCTGGGCATGGAGAAACTCACATTGACGCTGTCCGGGGAGGGATCCAAGTACGGAGAATTGTGGAAGCCCTTCCTGTCACTGTTGGCCACCGAGTTTAGGGAAGTTACATGTCCCCGCTACCTCCGCTTACTGAGACTATCTGAGACACAGACAGAAGAGTGACGTCAGGGCGCTGCTGGAATTAAGAGAGATTGGATTTGACAGACGCGGAACTGAGGGAGGGAAGGGGGGGAGCGGGTGGGGGAGGTCTCACTACTTTACTTTTGTTTCATAGCACCCTATTGGAGAACTCTATGGCATTCCCACATTGGTTGTACGCCTGTCCCAGTGTGCAATACAGAACTGAGAGACTTAAGCATCAACTGAGACTGAACAGGGTGCTATTCTTTCCTTTGGTTGCGGTTTTTGCTACTGTGTATTTTGAAATGCCAATAAAAGATTTAAACATAATAATGTTATATTTGACCCCTAAAGGGTCATGACTCCAAAGATTCAAGTACCACCCTTACATACAATATAGCACCTAACCACATAATAGGTTGTTGCCTTAAATCGAACAGGCCCATTGGCTTTAACAATGTTACCACACTTAAAGACCAGAATCACTTGCTATAATGCATCACTCTATCATTGACTTCAGTAACCATAATCTATCTGCAATAATTATAATTTATACAGCATTGCAACCTTTCATGAATAATCATTAATGTCAGTGATAAAGCTCATTTGAATAAAACATTGGAAAACAAAATTGTAGAGAAAAAGTTCAGGAAGTAATCCTGCTGATCTCTCAAGAACAAATATTTCAGTTAGATATCTTTTCACTGAGGGATTCTGCATTCCTATGTTTGTTTTGTATTCCTTGGAAAATACCAAACACATTTCTTTCACCCTTCGAATTAAGCCCTGTCTTTAAAGGACATTTTGAATTAGTCGCAAGGTACACATAAGCGTGGCTCCTAACTGAGGATGGGTTGCAATTTGCTATTTTCTAATGAGAGGGCTTTCTTGCTCTTAATTGTCTACGGCTAACCGTTTGTTTTTCAGTGGCCACTTACGCCTCCCTGATAGAAAGGAAAGCGTCCCACAAAATACATACTTTTGCCCATCGTGTGCTCGGAGCTCGGACCAGCTACTCCCAACAGCCTAATTGTACACATTCCAAACCCCTCTGAGGTGGTAAGCAGGAGTTCAGTCCCGTCCGGTGTCTCAAACTCAATACCCAGCATATCAAAACTGTAGTGTAAATAAGCTACAACTATGAACTCATTCCATCAGATGTGGCAGTTGTTAACATGCTTACAGGAGCAAAGAGAAATAGAAATATATGTGCACCAGGACTCTCGAAGAAAGAGGAGGCCTGTGTTAATTGAAAGGGCACGTGGGGTGTGGAGAGGTGGGAATGAACACGTGATTAACTTTCATTAACCTGTTTGTGTGACTGGAAATGAATATACACGAAATTCCTAGCTAAATATTTTGTAGCTAAACAAGATGCTGTTTAAATATGCATACTTTCAGGAAGCCTGCCTGAAACCCACTCCATAGGAAACAGAGTAATTGTGCATCCCTGAAAAGATTCTAGAGTACATTTTGTCATGTTTTAGGGTTATGATTTGTTTTCGGCACCAGCGACTGAAATTCTGCACAATACCAGAACCAAAACTATTTCTCTTACATATTGATGTAACTCACCTGTTAGGCCTACTGTGAAGTAGTTCATGGTGTTACAAGGACAACATAAAATCTAATTCTGACTTTTCAAGCACAGTTTGCTGATTTTTACATTTAGGGAAGTGGGGAATGGTAGCACCATATTATATCGCTCAAGAGACCTATTTAGAATGAATGATTACTCTTTACAAAATACCCCATAAAAAAAGAAAATTGCATATCTAAATGTCAAGAGAAATTCAGCTCAAGTGAATCTTAATGAATTTGAATCATGGCATTTAAAAAAATATAAATATTTAAGATGTTTTTTTATTGAAATTTTATTATTGTATTTTATAATACTTCATTAAGTACTATTTTCAGTGGAGCATATTCTTGAATGGATCTGTTGCTAAACTAAACAACACTTTCATGGGCAAACCTGCATTTCTTTTTCAAGAGTCCGAAGGTGTTTTTCGCACTGGCTGGATTAATTCGAGCGCCGTTTGGAAGAAGCCGGGTCTGGAAGAAGCGATAGAGGGTGCTTGTGCCCTGAGAGACTCTTTCCTCGGATCCATCCCCGGCAAGAATGCAGTGGAGTATGATGTGACCGTGGTCATTGAGCCAGGACTGCTCTTCGAGTTAATGGAGGTATGACCTAAGTGCACTCCTTCAGAAGCTTTGTAGGAAGCACACCAGTTATAAATTGACAATTGGAAATGATCATACGTCATCAGATAAGGCACATAATGCCCTGTACATAAATGTGTTCAGGAAAAGATTTCAATGTTTAGCTTTGTTTGTTTGTATCCTCACTTTATTCGTCAAAAGGCAACACGTGTTACATTATACACTAAATGTTCTCAAGGCTCAAGTAGTGGGTTTCATAAAATAATAGAAGGTCTGGCTGTCAAAGAGCAGTGTGGTTCTAAACGTATAGATGTATCCAGCTACCTAATGATAAGGGTATGGTTTTATAGACCTCGTGTGTAGGTGCCACCAAGTGAAGAGTCCCATTGAGTTTGAACATGAAGCAAGTTCATTTAGGTTTGCAGTGATACACAGTTCCCAAAGTGTGAAATTCATAGTAAGACTCCTGTCTGACTCAACACAACAGACGTGTGTTAGATATGAGTAGCTCATCAGTACCTTAAAACCTTCCCGAGAGTGCTCCAAACAGACAAAATAGTCTTTTTTAGAGAATTTGTATGTGTGCATAAGTGCCTGTTGATCATCATTGACCAAGAAGTGCTTTCCTAACTGTTTACATACAGTGCTTAATTTGAGCCATGGTTGCAGGTGTGGTCCACCAGCACTCAATTTTGGAGACTAGCACTTATTGTTTCTCAACAGACTTTGATCTAGATCAGAGGCAAAAACAGAGAAGAGGGAAAGGAGGAGGAAGGGACGGATGGTAAAACAGTGATGAGGAGGGAAAGCAGTGACGAAAAAGAACCTGCAAGAGCAAGATAAAGGGGCAGTGAGTGTAGGGTGGTGGATTCAAGAGACGTGAGGTGAAATCAAGACTACGCAGCCTTGGAATTCAGCAACCCGACCTTCAAAGCCGCTCGCTGACTTCTGAGCAAAACTGTGGAACCCAGCACTTATTATTTTACTAATTAAGCACTGTTTACATATATGTTTTCTCTAGTATGTAACACTGCTATAAAAGCAGGGCAAATTAATTTACAATTTTTCCTTTGGCTTTCATATTAGTGAGAGTTATTGCACCAGGGCGAATATGACAAAAACAAATCACGCTTTTTTCTACATGCCCACAACACCATTGCGCACCTTCAAAAACGTGCATGGTGCGCAACAGAGATGATGTGCCCTATTACAATTAACGCGCGGGCAGCACATTAATTTTAATAGGGCACACTGGGCATAAGGCAGATGCGAACTCGCTGCTACCCTCGGTCAGGGCATGAGTGAAATACAAGCAGCTGCTTTCAGGAGCCGCTCCATGTTGCATTGTGCAGGCAGCACCCAATATGCACTTAAAGTGGTACAGTAGTAACACTGTAGGCAGATGTGAGTCACTCCACCTGCCTGTAGGGGGATGTTCATGGGACCTAATTTGCTTCCTCCAGAGGGCTACACATGTGGCACACTAAGAATGCATCACCTTTTTGTGGCCCACTGTTATTGTGCCTTTTAAGACCTTATTTGCCTCTGTGCCTACATCTGTAATAGCAAAAGACACACAGATGATTCACGGAATGTAGAGCAAATCAAACATTCTCCCCCAGTCACGGTGCCACTGGATTCAAGCTATCCTGGCTGATGAGGGGTGAAACCTCGAAACCAGTCCTAGGATGCTTTTTTCTGGTCCTGGGAGGACCTGGCTTGGCAGTTCGGGCTGGACTGTTCCCATGAGGCATAGGGTCAAGACTGATTTGCATATGGCCAGATCTAAACTGGGGCGGCATGGTGAGCAAAAGAAGGATGAATTTAACCCAGATCTCTTGACTGGGGTTGAATGGTTTTATTTGTTCTGCATTCTGTCCATCAATTGTGTGTCTTTTACATCTGCAATAGGGCACAGGCACAGAGGCAAAGTAATTCCCTCATTTGCATGGGGCCATGCCCACATGCAAATGAGGAAGGCCCTCTCAAGGAAGTCAAGGTGCTCCTTGTACACCAGCACTGTAGATATTACAGAAGCATCTGCAGCCCTATCTGTAATACTAAAGTGGACTGGGATGCAGAAAATATGGGCATACACTTGTTGGGTCTACTGGTCATTGTGTGTAACACAGCCCTTGGTCTCTGTTTGAGGCAGAATCTATTTCTTTCATTTTTGTATCACATAAATGGCAAAAACAAGACAGAATCTGTTTGAGCTATGTTTTTTTAAAGAGTTGTTACTTGACTTGGGATTGTTAAAATATCTGTCACATATCTAAATTTCTGGAATTTTTTTTTCAGATTCATCAGTTTGTGCCAAAGTTATTAAGAAAACTAAAAATGTCTTTCCTATGGAACGTCTGATCTAATTCCAACTGTACTGGTGCTAGTGCTGCCAGTGTAATATATATATATATTTTAGCTATTTTGGAACATCTCTAATACGGAATGCTGTAAACAATTGTTCCCCCAGTGCATATTTCAGAAAATAGAGGACAAAATCAAGGAAACGGATTATGCAACCATTACTAAATGTACACTAAAATGTGTTTTTGTTAAAAAACAAGACAGAATCTGTTTTGCTCTATTCTTAAAAGGGTTGTTACTTGACTAGGGATTGTTAAAATATCTGTCACATATCTAAATAGATTTTTGAACAAAAACAGATTTTAGTGTACATTTAGTAATGTAGGTTGGTATTTGGAGCCGTTGACAAAGCCAGTAGGTCTGCCTTACGTAAAATGACACCTTTTATATTGTTACATGATGTAGCCTGTGATTGGCGGCGTAGGGTTTGGGGAAGGCACTCTGCTGTGGGGTTTAGGTGCCTGCGGGGTGGGTGGGATGGTAGCGCTAGCCTGACCCCACGCCACGCATGGTGATGGACATCTTACTTCACGTAAAAAAAAATTGCAATTCACTGAAGAAACCAAAGGGTAAAGTGACTTTATAGTTCAGAACTATAGCGGTATGTTCCTCTTACATTAAAACAAATCTTAGCCATTCAGTGAAAAAACTAAAGGAGAAAAGGACGTTATACTTAGGTGAAAATGTCACTTAAAACATACTGTTTAAACGAAACAAACACTATAATGCACTGGTTATAGTTAAGTCACTATAACTTGCGCCCCAAAATAACTATATCTTGCACCCTCACCTTGCAGCGCTTCTACCATCATGCACTATCTCACTCATGATATGTTCAGTGACTGCATTTATAACATCCCTGTTGACATCTGAAATGATATCATTGATAACACTACAACACTGTGCATTGCAGAGGTACAAATTAGTTTCTTCAGATAAGTGTGTATATATATATATATATATATATATATATATGTGTGTGTGTGTATGTATATATATATTTTTTTATGTATATACATGATACGTGTGTGTGTGTATATATATATATATATTCACTGAAAAAAACATAGGTTTCACACACGTTATAGTTAGGAATTAGCATTTAAAAAACCTTGCAAATTCACTCAAAAAACCATAGGTTTCACACATGTTATAGTTAGGTGGACATTTCACTCGTAAAAAACCAATGAAATTCCCCCGTTAGTTTGTTCAGATAACTATAACTCACGCGACCGCAATCCACTGCTGATGACGTCACATATTACATCACTCATGACATGGTCAGTGGCATCACTCATGACCTCACTGATGACATCATCCTTTTGATAGAGTGGCGGTCGCGCGAGTTATAGTTATCTGAACTAACTATAACGGGGGAATTTCATTGGTTTTTTACGAGTGAAATGTCCACCTAACTATAACATGTGTGAAACCTATGGTTTTTTAAGTGAATTTGCAAGGTTTTTTAAATGCTAATTCCCAACTAGAATGTGTGTGAAACCTATGGTTTTTTCAGTGAATTTGTACGGTTTTTTAAATGCTAAGTTATGTATTTATTATTATATTTTTTATATATTTATTTTACAATAAACTAAGTATTTAAAAAATTTTTGGGGGGGTTTTTCACTGTGCGCGCACCTCGCGATTTTTTAAAAAAAAATTCAAATGTTTTTTTCTGCCTTCGGGGTCCTTTAGGGACCCCCTGACAAAGGTTAGGGGGTCAGGAACTCTCTACCCTGCCCCCTTTTCACGTTCGCCACCTTCCTTTTTCACTCTCGCACTCAAAACAAACAAAATGGCGGCCGACACTTCCTGATTTAGACCGATTCGAACGTTGACTGACATGTAACCACCAATCAGAATTACGCTCGCTCACGTTAGGGTGCGCGCACGGTTCGCGCACGGTGCGCGGCTATAGATATTTATGTACTTTAACTGCAATTTTCTCCGGAACTACTGAACAGATTGACTCCATATATGCAAAAGGCACATCCCTGACCTGAGGACTACCTCTTTGCCAAATTTCAAGTCCTTCTGTTCAGCCGTTCGGGATATACCTTCGACTAAAGGTCCTATGGGAAAATGCATGGGGAAAACGCGTTTTGGGACCCCCTTTTTTCTCGGCCCCCACTTGACGAATCCCCCCAAGACTTTCAAGGTAGGAGCTGAGCGGAGCGCCCCATTAGTTTTGAAAATTTTGCGAGGATTCGTCAACCGGCGCCAAAGTTATTCAAAATAGAATTTTTAGATTTCCTATGGAAACACGGTCCTAACTATAACTATCTACTGGTGACCGCCAGTAGATAATATATATATATATATATTCCAGTTTTCCAACAGAAGAGCCTCACACTAGCCTGTAAATGCTTCAACTACTTATTCCAACAGTGAAAGGATCAAACAGGTCAACACGTTTCACTATTACCGTCTTTTTCACAACCATGTTTGCTAACTTCCACATCACACCTAAAAGCATTGCAGAGGAAACAGTGCAAACAGACACATGATCACTCGCTCCTGCTAATCGTGAAATTAGATCACACAGATACATTCAGTACCATTTTCATTCAGTTGTTTTCATATGAGAATATCAAACAAACACGCTTCTGATCACAATTGCTCCACATTTTAAAACCATTGTTCTAAAATGTATTATCATGAGGCATGTAAATATTTGTAAAACGTTACGTATAAAAATAAGACTGCAGCCTGTTCACTGGGACCGCCATTCAATTCCTGCTTATACATAGGTTTTGAGCGTACAAGCATCCATCAAGTACACATCAGGGAATCCAATTAATGGCCTTTATGTAGTGAATATTGTAATGGATTTAATTAATACCAATTCTTATTTCACTATGCTACTTGGTCCGTATTTCAATTCCATACATGTCAACAAGTCATCATGAAAGCGCTTCAAAAGGTGTACAAAATGCAAATAACGTGCAAGACTATTTTTGTGATGTAAAAAAGGACACGCACACAAAATGGAAAAAAATTGAACATGGGCAAAACATGTTCCATATAAGGGACTCAAACCTTAATCAGATACTATAATTCACTCCAGTAGTCAGTTAAGTAGATATAATCAGTCACCTCATTAAGCCCCAGTTGGCTGCTTTTTTGTTGCATCTAAGTATAGACTTTCCAAGGACTCATATTTATACACGTACGCTCTGTAAATTCCAATCAAGTTTTTCTATATAGATCACCATTTTTTTTTTTATTTCTGCATTTCAAGTCATCCCCAGTTTCATATAACCACCACCTGTAGCAAGTACATTTTAAAAAGCCAATTTTTATCATGTAAGTAAATGTATAAGATATGCCAAGATTTTCGCTGATAGCGTAACTGTGGACAATTAGTCACAAAGATGTGAGGATAATTCCTAAGTCTTCTATAACTACACGGTGGAGACCATCCATGTGTTTTACATATATGCCAATTTATTTGGTTAATCTTATTACCTCACAAGCAGCTTTATATATCCCTCTTGTGCTTCTAGGGCATCCAGCAACTTGTCCATTGTTTCACACAAATGTGGTTTTAATATTACAGCATTCCAGCTGTTGTGGTAAATTGTGGAATGTTAGGTGTAAAATAGTCTTATTGTGATGGCCCGCCTGGTCAGAGCGCTGACCCGAGCAATCCAGGACATTGCCCATCACAAGGTTCAAATCCCCACAGATCAGTATAGCAGCGTCCGAGGTATGCAGCACCGGAATGAGGGTGTTTGTGAGGAAAGTTTCCTGGTGTTCATTAGGAGCATATATGTTGGTGAGGTTGAAGTGAAAAGTGCCTATGCAAAATCAGTATGCAAGGAGTCACCCTTTGAGCTCAGATACTTTGGTCAATATTACTCCTCGAAAGCTTTGTGAGAGAAGGAAAGCCACCCCCCCCACATTTAGATGAGTTTGAAAACACCAATTGGTGGAGAAAACATTTTGATTTTATGCGGTGAAAATCTTTCTGCAATGAGTGTCTCTTGTAAAAGACAAATGTCACAACCCGAGCGTTCTAAACGGGACAAGACCGCTTTTCGTTTCATGGGATTATTGAGGCCTCTAACATTGAGGCTTATTATTAAAACCTCTAGGAAATTTAATCATGGGGGAGGGGCAAGATGGCGGCCGGTGCTATGGCCGAGTGAGCTGGACCCGAGCGCTCCCCGTGGTTGATTCCCCCCTTCCCGTATGCCACGATTTGGATCTGTCTTCTGAGGCGGTGGTATCCGAGGAAAAGCACTGACAGCGGAATTTTGTTGTTGGAGGTTACCGGCGATGATAATACTCACGGCGGCGTCTTCTTTGATCTGGATGCGTACAGGCTCTTGGCATCTCGGCGCTTTTCACTGTGGTGTTCAGCGTTTCTTTTCTTTCGCTCTCTCGATTGCTGGTAGAATGCCGCCAAGACTTCAGTAAAGAGCTCCAAACCTCGCAGCGGTCAGCCTGCAACAAGTGCAGAGCCTGCAGTCGGGGGATTGGTGAAGGCAGCGCCTACGGATATCGGTCCTGGCGCTGGTTCTGCGCCGCGCGCGAATATTTCTGTGGGTAAGACTCCCTCTGCTTTTGCTTCTGCAGTAACGGCCACGACAAGACACACAGCACCATTGTTTGCTAATCGCTCAGGTAAAAATGTGCCACAGACTGTATTTAAATCTGCTGATACTGAGATGCTTCAACCCTCAGACTCTGTCTTGAGCTCTCCATTGGAGGGTCATAAGCTGGCTGATTTAGCCCCAAGACCAAGATCGGGGGGTGAAAATGTTGTGAGTCAATTAGCAGCTATCGATTTGGCTTTTGGTTCTCACGCGGACCTGGCCGGTTCCTTAGGGTGCATTCTGGGACCTGAAGTTCTTTCTAACGGGTTAGCAGAGGCCTTGGATGATACTTCGAAGATTGGTATTTCACAGGGGGACACCGCTTGTGGCAGGGCGGGGTCCAACCCGGATAATGACCCGTTGGATAATTTCTTCTCCCTGTCAGATGCATCCACGACTTCAGATGAGGATGACACAACCAACAGGGACTGGGCTGAGTATGAGGCCGGGTCTGCCAGTCAAGGAGAGAATGATGACTGTGTAACAGGGGGATATATGAATCTGGTTCCCCCGGGTGGTACAGTTCGGAAAAGTAAGATTCTGAACAGACAAGCGACTTCTTTGGGCTCCGCTCTACCTGATAACATCTCTGACCCTCAGGTGGAGAATCTGGCCTGGGATTATTCATTTTCGATGGCACACCCTTCTGTCCCTGGTAATGATTAGGGACAAAGGATGTCTGCTACAGCCACCTCTTCCGATTCTGCGAAACCAATTACGCTGGAGATGATCTATGATACGATGCTGTCACACAGGGCTGAGACCAGGCTTGAGAATGCTAGAACACAGGGGGCTTGTCGCAAATTACAAAATGCCATCAGACGCATAAATAAGACAAGCCCCGAGATTGGCACTCGAGTAAATGAGACAGAAAATCGCATATTTATTTTGGAGGATGAGTTAACGACACAGAAAGGAGTGGTTGATGAATTAAAGAAACAGAAAGATGATGCCACCTGGAAATTGTCCGAACTTGAAAATCAGATGCGGCGTAATAATTTACGAGTCTTGGGCATTCCAGAGGGGGCAGAGTGGGCTGATACGAGGCAATTTATCACACAACTATTTGTAGAGGCCTTCCCGGGACTTTCTCAATGGGACTGGGAGATCGAAATACAGAGAGCCCAACGATTTCCTTTTCACAGTAAGCAGCAACCAACCCGGTCCGGGCAGGAACCAGCCCATCCTCGTGCCATACTGATTTCAATTAATAACTTTCTTGCGAGAGAAGCTGTTTATGATTTGGCTACAGCTGACCCTGCGGTAGTCTGGGATTCTTTTAAGGCATGCTTTAGGGGTGAGGTTCTTAGTTATGGTCTTCATGCACAAAAACTACGTAAACAGAACATGCTACAGCTGTTTACCCAACTGAGGAATGCTGAATTAGATCTTTCAGCTCAACTTCGGGCAGCGGCTTATCCTAAGGATAGCCTTGATAAGCTAGCATGTTGTAAGGCAAATATAAATCGAGTTTGGGCCCAGGAGATTGCGCTTAAACATCATCTCTATAGGAGGCAAATGTATGAGTTTGGGGAATCGTCAGGGAGATATTTAGCCCAAAGAATACGCGCGAAAAATCAAGCATTAAAAATTAATTCTATCTATAACGATCAAAATACACTAATTTATGAGCCTCAGGCTATTATGAAAGTATTTCAGCTTTTTTATTCTGATTTATATAGCCAGCCTGATATTGGAGGTCTTCCTCTTGATCTTGGGCTACCTGCTTTAGAATGGGATAAGCTTGATCCTGTAGATGCGGAGAGATTAGATGTGCCATTTTCTAGTGAAGAAATTGAGCAAGCGCTTTTTAAACTGCCTTCTGGTAAGGCGGCTGGGCCAGACTCTCTCCCGACGGAGATTTATAAGATCTTTTATTCGGAACTCCGTGAGGACCTATTGAATACTTTTCAGGCAGCTAGGATGGGATTCTCCCCCCCCCGCTCATGGGATGAAGCACATGTAGTTATATTCCCCAAGAAGGGGAAGCCTCCTGACCAGCCAGGATCTTATCGCCCGATATCCTTGGTCAATTGTGATGGCAAACTATATGCCAAACTTTTGGCAAATCGAATGGCTCCGCTCGTTGCTGGTTTGGTATCGCCGCAGCAGCATGGCTTTGAACCAGGCCGGGGCACAGTTGACCATATTAATAGGGTCATTGCACTTCTCGACGTCGCATAGGTCGAATCCAGGTTTCTGGGTCTCGTCCTGCTCGACGCCGAGAAGGCATTTGACCAGGTCTCATGGGCTTTCCTATGGGAGATAATGGCACGGTTAGGGTTTGGTTCTGGCTTTATTCGTGCTCTTCAGGTTTTCTACGGCTAAGATATGCGCAATGGGTATTAAATCGGAGGAGGTTCAGATTAGCAGGGGGACTCGTCAAGGCTGCCCCTGTTCCCCACTTCTTTTTGCTTTTTATATTATATAATATATATATATTTTTATATTAATCCATTTATTAAAATGCTTGATCTTAATTCACAAATTCCCCCCTTTATAGCTCAGGATACGCAGTATAGCGTTCTCGCTTATGCGGCGATATAGCCGTGGTTATGTCAAATTTAAATATCGCTTTGCCCGTTATAGAACAACTAGCGGAGTGTTTTGGCAGATATTCTGGGTATAAGCTCAATAATGCTTATGTACGGACCGAGCGATAGTTTCTGATACTAGGATAGTGGAGGAAGTGGTTTATTTAGGTATTAAGATTAGACCCAATCTGGATGATATGATTACGGTTAATTGGAAGGATATTTTGGATAAGACTAAATCTACTTTGGATTCGTGGCAGAGTCTTCACCTCACTCTTGTTGGTAGATCCAATTTGTTAAAAATGATTATTTTACCCAGAGTACTTTATTTTTTTTCCGAGCCGTTCCTCTTCTGGTTTCTATACTTCAGATTCGTCAATTACAATCAGTATGCGAAAAATATCTTTGGGCTCCGGGGAAGACTCGTAGATCTTCACGCTTGATGACGTTACCTTCCGCACGAGGAGGGTGGGGAATCCCGGATTTTGCATTATATCAGATCTCCTGTTTTCTCCTTAAAATGCGTATTCTTTTGACAGGTGAGGAAGTTGGTAATTTGGCAGAAGCTCCATCGATCTACCAAATTGCGCTTGGCACGTTTGCTAAAAAATGCTTAATATCTGAGATCGACTGTAGCTTATTATAAACGTACTCGGTTTAAAATTATCATTTCTGCTTTTACTGTTTGGAAATCTGTTAAAAAAATGTGTAATATTCCTAAATACACAATATATACTCCTCTCACTGCATTACATCTTTTACCTCCCATCTTCGGAGATTCAGTTATGCGATATTGGTATTCTAAAGGAATCACAAGTTTGGGGGATTTTATTTCAGAGGAGGGTGTCTGCTTTTCTTTTGATGCACTTAGACAGAAATTTGAATTGTCTAATAATAAATTTTTAAAATTTCTCCAGATTCGCGATTTTCTTCATAAACGTACTACTCAATTGACCTCTATTCGCATCATTGATGGTGTCCGATCTCAATTACGAATAGGATCTATCTACCAAGTGCTTTTAGCATTTAGATTAGATGATCTTGACAAAACAAATGAGAAGTGGAGATGTCGGCTATCATCTTCGTCTATTAGTATCCAAGATTCTATTAAGATTGCTCATATGGTTTTTTATTCTTCCTCTCTAAAGGCTCAACATTATAAAATCATCTTTAATTTATACCGCACTCCTGCGGTGATGATGAAATGGGGCAGTTCTTCTCAATTTCCTAATTCTGGGGAATGTTTTCGTTGTAGAGCAGGTAATGCCGATATAGTACATGTTTTTTTCTCCTGTCCTTCTTTGTTACCTCTTTTTAATCAAATTACACATTTTCTGTTCTGTGTTCTTGGCAAACCTATATCACTGTCTGCAAGTATGATTTTATTAGGGATAGTGGGAGACTTTGCTCATGGGCATCCTTTTTTTGAATTTCGTTATTTTCTTTTCATTATAGCAGCTGTAACACGATTATCAATAGCTACAGACTGGCTCCAACCTCAGGCGCCGAGTTTTGATTTGTGGCGTACCAAGTTATTTAATTTGTATAATTTGGAAACTAGTATGTATCTGCTTAAAAAACCTCGTAAAAGGAAATTTGGCCTTGCTATTTGGCGTCCGTTAAAAGATTATTTTAATGATTAATTAACCATTGTTTTTTTTTTGGTTTTCTGCTATTTGTGATGAGCATTATATAGGGGGGAAGAAAAACTCTTGTCTTGTATTGATATGCTATGTTTTTTTTTATTGTGGAACATTAACTAATAAAAATCTTAAAACTAAAAAAGGAAATTTAATCAGGGGGGTGAAGTGGATATGTGAACAGAACCCCCAAGAATCGCATGATGGAGGGGACCTGCCTAGGGACATGAGCGGAGAGGTTTTGGCCAGACCTTAATACATGAAGGAATACGAAACCCCAGTTAACATGGTCTAAAAAAACAGAGAGACGAGGGTCTTGATCTGTGTGGAAAAAGCCTGAACCACGCCACCACAGGCCGGCAACAATGGAAGGATGGACTGATGTAAGGAGGTATAGCTGGTGGGCAAACCTTGCAGAGCTGCTTCAGGTTAGCACCCTGCCTGGGCATGTGGCTAGTTTATCCTGCACTACTTGTGCTCTTGTGCTTGCTCTTCCGGGCCTGGGCAGGGGTGTGACCCATGTTTCTTCACCCTGCACCAGGATGATGATCGGGGCAACGACTCACAGGGGGACCCAACATCAGGCCTGGAGGCAGTCTTGGCGGGGAGGCCCAGAACACAGCTTACGTCATCTAGAGTCCAGAGTTGGTGGAGCTGGCCATCCCAACAGAATACCAGTCTGAAGGGTTGTGTTCAGCCATAAGACACCTCTTTGAAGTGCAAGAAGTCTGTTATCAGTTTGAACTCTCTGCGGTGCTGGAGGGTGAGGAGGGAGACATCTTGATAGAAACCAATCGTATGGCCCTGAAAGTGGATAGGTTGCTTAGTTTTGGCAGATTTCAGAATAGTTTATTTGGAAGTCATGCACAGAAGCCAAGATGTCTTGTGGTCTAGCCGCAGACCCCCCAGGACAGCCGGCCCGGTGGACTCTATCAAGCTGAAGCTAAGCGTCGTCTTCCCAGCCAGGACATAACGAAAGAGAGCTTGAGTGTAGCCTCGAATGTCAGAGCCTTCTACATCCGCTGGTACCCCCCTAAGTCTGATATTATTATGACGGGCTTTATTTTTGGGGTCCTCGGCTTGGGCCCTGAGTTCAACCTGCTGTTCACGGAGGCGCATAATTTCTTGGCGCAACATTTCCACCTCCTCACCTCTGAGGGTTTCATTGTCCTCCAAAGTGGACACAGGATCCCCCAATGAGGACAAATCCAGTCTCCAGTCCTGCAGGTCTTGTGATACTTTTTTTTTAAGGGCCTCAATGTCTGATTTGGTGAGTCAAATAGAGAGGCGAGGAAGCCCTTGGTAACCGGTGCCAGATCTGAGTCATTGTTCCCTTCTGAATCTGAATGAGTGTAGGGCTGAGAACCAGTAGCTGAATCTTTAGCAGAGACTAGTGTAGAACGGGTAAGCATCTCTCAAACCGACTTGTCCCGCTTGTTCTTAGAGGTCGCCATCATGGGTGAAGGTAAAAGGGAGCTCAGTTGTCAGGTGCTTCAATGAGCCCAAGGAGTCCCACCTCTGCATTTCCAGGTCTGACTGAGTTGGCCTGGGCTGTCAAACCAGCGCACAAGAGACATCAGGCAGGCCCTCTCCAACCAGGCGGCTTCAATCAGGTGCTCTCTACGTGGTGGGGGCCGCTGACCCGCTGCAGCTATTGAATGCAGGCCGTGGGCACACAGAATCACACTTTCACTCCTAGGCGGCTGCCATTTTAGCTCACGCGCGCGCCGGTAGCCAGTTCACTGCGGGTGTCGGAAGTGCCATCTATCAAGGCCACCCCAGCCTCCGGATGTCCAAATAGGCTGAGATGCAAGTTTCAGTAGGTATGGAGCCCCTTGAGGTGCTATATTCACGGGTCCAGGAGGCAGAGAGGTGGGAGGCACGTCTACTCCGCCGCCATCTTGGCTACGCCCCAGCATAGGCATGTTTTTAAGGACACTATTAAACGTGTAATAATAGGAATCAGTGGCCATGTAAATAATTTTGAAAACTCCCAGATGAATGCTCTTGAAGCCGAAATAAAATGTTTGGAATTTGGACACTAATCAGAGGAAGGTATCCTCCTCTTAGACAACCTTAGTTGTAAAAAATACAGATACAAGATTGTAAGTACCAAGGCAGGGCATTGGGTAACTACATTTATCACGATAAAAATGTGTGCCGGCAACTCCGCTGAGAAAGTTTTAGCCTGTTACCCGAAATATAAACAGAATTACCCCCAAATTACCCCATTTAGAGGTAGGGATGGTCTCTTTCACCTAGATCCATTGAAAATATCTCATATTTTCCTAGACCTCCATGAAAACCTATACGATGAAAATAAGACTGTCAATGCAGGTGACAGCCTAGACTACTTAAGTAAACTAAACAAAACCTTTCCCAAACGTGATCCCCAACATCAACTCATCATAAATTAAGCTATCACTGAAGACAAACTGCAATCCGCCATCATAATCCTTAAACTGGTTAAAGCACCTGATCCAGACGGGCTTATTGCTCGCTTCTATTAACAGTTCTCAGATGAAATACGCCCTTCTTGATCTCTTCAATTGCTATACCAAGACTGGATCCATTCAAGGTACCACAGCAAAAGCTGTAATTGCACTTATTGCCAATGAAGGGAAAGACAGTACTTATCCTAAAAACTATAGGCCGATTTCACTTATTAATTTGAACTGTAACTTTAATACCAAAATCTTAGTTAAAAGAATCAAAGCAATGTTACCTCCTCTGATTGGCACCTACCAATCCGGCTTCCTCGAAGGAAGACTCTCCAATGACATTGTCAGATTGTTGAGTTATATCTTACATCTTGCCAGACCCAAATCCTCCCCTATGGCGGCAATAGATCTCAATGCTAAAAAAAAGCATTCAATAAGGTTGCATGGCCATTTCTAAGAGCTGTCATGTTGAGCTTCAATTTTAAATCATGCCCCGGCACACGTTTATAATCATTAGAACAAGTAAATAACTTGAGTATTAGCATGAATACATGAAAAACATGAATGATTTAATGCATTTCTTGTTGAGACTCCAGCCAACACGTGTTTCGTCGCTCGGGACAGCCCTCAGCTTGCCACGAGTTTACTTCTTCTCGTGCGAATTTGACACATGCGAAAATTTGGACCTTACATGAGATTTCTTGCTTTGCCCAGCCATAATTAGCCTGGGACGGAATTATAACCAGTCAGAAGGCGCATAGACGTTTGCACCTCTTGGAAGCCCTGAGGAAGTCGCGGGTTTCTTGTCCCGAGCGACGAAACACGTGTTGGCTGGAGTCTCATCAAGAAATGCATTAAATCATTCATGTTTTTCATGTATTCATGCTAATACTCAAGTTATTTACTTGTTCTAATGATTATAAACGTGTGCCGGGCATGATTTAAAATTGTGGATAGATCTTTTGATCGTATTTGTGAGGTGTTGGATGATTGCCTCTTCCCTTGGCACCTACACTACTATTTATACCACTAAATACTTACTGTATATAGTGTGCGCCATTCCTACTAGGATATAATCATCCCAACGTTCTTGCAATGTTGAGCTTCAACTTGGGTGATTTTTTCATAAGGATGACAATGGCCTTTACACTAACCCTTGTGTAAAATAAGAACCAATGGTGTCCTATCTGATTCATTCCCACTTAAACAGGGCACCAGAGAGGGTTGCTCTCTATCTCCTTCCCAATTCTTTCTTGCTATCAAACTGCTTTTACTGTCTCTCAATGAGCTATCCAACCTGATTGGGCTCAAGTTGGGTGACCGCTATTTCAAAACGGCTGCTTATGCTGGTGATATCTTGATTGTGACCGACCATACTAAAGTAGCCATCCCCTAAATTATGTCTAAAATTGCTGAATACTCCCCGGTATCGGGTTACATACTCAATTAGGGATAAATCAGAAGTTCGTCCGACCTATTTCCTCATCTCTCTGTAATCATCATCATCAAATCTTTATTTCGGTCACTATGGACCATAAAAGAGTGCGACAAAATACAATAACAATTGCACAGTAAAACATGAACAAAAATAATAAACATGTGCCACTCATATAAGACGATTTAAAGTTAAAATGTAATATTATTTAGACATAAAACGATTGCGAATAAACCATGCTGCGGTTAAAAATTTGGCTACTGCAAATACAGTGGGGGCAGATAGATCTGATTTTAAAATTCTATATGCAGGGCGGTGTTCCCTAAAACCTAGGTTCCTAAGAAGTGGGACGAGCCAGTATTTCCGTGGGTTGTTATATGCAGGGCAGAAGAAAATCAGATGTAATTCGTCTTCTCGCAAGAGAGGGCATACTTGGCAATTAGGGATAGTCTGCGTTTTGAGCCAATGTTCTGTGTGGGCCCTCAGAGGGAGGGTTCCGTAGCGCCACTGCATATACAACTTCCGTGTTAATGATGGACCTACATCATCAAGGACCAATTCCAAATGGTATTGATCCTTGATAGCAAGAAAGTGTTTAGAAAGCGAGTCTTGACGTAGGGGCTCAATTGCTACCCGTAACTTGTACTCGTGCTATGCCTCCACCAAGGACCTACGAGAGATCCTGGGACAAGCACTCTGCGGGTCAAGCCACAGCTCCGGTCTCCCCATCATTTCAAAAGTGTGCTTGATATATTTAAGCCAGGGAATTTGTAACACTTTCGGAAGGCGCAAGATTTCTTCTAATTCTGCTCTGTAGCTAGATAGCTCTACAGAGCTCCATATTCTGCGCCAATAAGTCAGGGGCTTGAGTCCCAACTCTTCAGTAATTGGTCTTAGGCCGAGATCCAGTCTTAACGGGAGGAGTGGGGTACTAGATGGTAGTGCGGCCAGTTGTCTAATGAAGTTATTCTCAGTTATCTGTAACTTCTGGCACACTATATGCCCCCATATCTCACCCCCGTAAGTTACTGCCCCTCTAGCCTGGGTTTTATAAATGTGAAGAGGTGGGCCGAATGGCTTGTACGAGGACCTAGTTATCATCCTAGATATGCCACCTGATAGTTGGGCGAGTTTCAGATTTGCCTTCGTTATGTGCGAGCCCCAGGTCAGATATTGATTTAGAGTTACACCTAGATATTCAAAGGTTGAAACCCAATCTAATCTTTCGTGTCCTATCCTAGGGTTTGGGCGGGTTGTGGGAGGTGGGTTGAAGATCATGAACTTGGTTTTGGTCGCGTTCACTTCCAAACCACGCAGCTCACAAAAATTCATAAATCCGTCCAGAACTCTCTGAAGGCCCATCGGGGATTTAGAAAGCAGCAGGGTATCATCCGCAAACATAATTGCGGGTACCCTGCTGCCATTTAACACTGGGGCATCAGTATGGGATAACCCTGTCAAAAAATCTATGACCCCGTTCACAAAGAGGCAAAACAGGGTCGGTGCGAGGACACAACCCTGTCTGACCCCTGTGTCCACGGGAAAACCATCCGAAAGGGCTCCCCCCCTACCACACCTCACTTTGGCGAAATTGCCCTGGTGCAATCTCATCAACATTGATAAGATGTCAGCCGGGACATCTAGGTCTTTAAGTACTCCCCATAATTTATCCCTTGGTACCAGGTCGAACGCTGCTCGTAGGTCCACAAAGACCGTATACAGGGTGCCTCTACCAATTGACACAGTCTTCCAGTATAAGAAATTAAATCGGAAGATCTGATCTATTGTAGATACACCCTCTCTAAACCCGGCTTGGTACGGGCTCAGTATGTCCCGCTCTGCAATCCATGCTTGGAGTCGGTTCAATAGCAATCTACCGAACAACTTTTGGGGAACATCTATTAAACTGATTGGTCTGTAATTGGAGGGGAGCAGAGGGGATCCCTTTTTAAATATTGGGACGATCTCTGCGCCCAGCCAAGTTTTTGGAACCTCCATGCCTCCCAGAATTGAATTAAATAAACTCAATAAGTATGGGGCCCAGACAACTGGTTCATTTTTAAATAGGTCGCCAGGCAAACCATCTAAGCCGGGTGCCTTGCCAGATGCTAATCTGTCTATCGCCTCATAAACCTCCTTTAAAGTAAATGGGTGCCCTTTTGGTTCGTCCCTATTAAAATTGGTTAAGTTTGGTAGACCGGGTGTGCTATATAGAGATTTAAAATGATTTTGCCAAACAATAGCTGAGATATTTGGCTCAATTGCATCGGGTTGTGTTTCTGACCCTGTATTCACAAGACGCCAAAATATACGAGAATCTCCTCGTGCTAAAGTAGTTCCTCCCATTTATTGTGCTCCCATTCCTTTTGTGCAAGACCAATCATACGTTTGTATGCTGAACGCCTAGCCCTGATAACCTCGATCCCCTGGCCCTCTTTCATTGCATCCAGAAGATCCGATTTGGCCTTCCGGCATGTGGAATTATACCAAGTAGGACCAGAAGGGCGTCTAATAGGTCCTTGCTGGGTTGAAAAGAGGATGTCAGCCAATGCCAAAATTAGGTCTTCGTGGAGTATTCCCCACTCATTCCGAGTGTCAAGGATAGCATCTTGTTCAGTAATTACAAGAGCTTTTGTGAGTATGGGAATGGCCCGGTTGTAAAGCCTGGGGAGATTATCTGGATTTGAGAGTAATCTCTCCCATCTCGCTCTCCGTCTATTGTTCGCAAGAGTTAGGCCCATCCGGAATGTCGATGTCTGATCCCTCATGGCCTCACGGTCAGGAAGAATATATTCCGTTTCCAAAGCATGATGGTCACTATCCAACCTCGGAAGAACCCGAAAGTCGTTAATAAGTGACCAAGATGCTAGGGGGACAAGAATGTAATCCAATCTTGATTCCCTACCACCTCTATTGTATGTATATTTTGGTGGAATATCAGATTTTTTCCGACCATTACAGGCCCGAAGACCAAATTTTAAGGTTAGTGTTGTCATTTGGACCGCAAGAGGTGTCCATGCTCTTGGGCCAAGCGCCTCCAGAGGAGGTATGGACCAGAGCGCATCCTCCTCATCAGTCAGACCATCTAATGGGCCATAAAGTGGCTCGTAATGACAATTTAGATCACCCCCAATTAAATAAGGGGTGTCTGCAGGGATTTCACTTAAGACTAAGGCAAGTTCCTCTATGGTACAAGATTCAAGCCCATTATTTACTGGGCGAGAATAGACATTTACCACCATAAGTTTATTTGAGTTTGGCCATTCCAATAATACAACAAGGATATCCTCTGTCGAAAGTGGATGTAAAACAGCGCTACATCCCAAATCTACTGCCAACCAAGTTGCGAGTCCACCCGAGGGACGTCCTTTCCCACCCCATCTCGCCTGCGTAAAGAATGTCGCGTATCCTGGGTAAGTCACCTCTTCACGTGCCCAGGTTTCTTGAAACATACATATGTCTTTACTCCTGACAAATGTGTTCCATTCTGGGCAGTGCAACTTGTTAGTGAGGCCCGCCACATTCCATGATAATATTTTTAGGAAGGGAGAGTTAGTGCTGTCAGTGGGTTCTTCTAAGGCAGGAGGACTACGCACTTGGTCCACCTGTGATATACTGGTGCCGGAGGGGAGGGCTTGGGAAATCTCTACCTCCCGGGCAGGAGTATTAGAGTGAGCAAGGGAATTAACTATCTGATTCGTGATGTCAGCCTTTATAGAGTTAACTTCCTCAGTTAATCCACCCAGTCTAAATTCCCATATCTATTCTGGGTAGGGAAGTAGTTAAGGTACGATATTTCTTTCCTGCAGGGGATACCCCTTTCCCTATTGCCCCACCTAACACCTCTACTCCGTACTAGTTCCCAATCTCCCTCTCCCTGGACTTGAAATGGGGGTGGGTAGAAGAAGGATAGCGGTAGAGCTTGGATTGAGGTTCCCCTATCACGATAGGGCCAGTTGGATATATGAGAGACGGTCCTAGGGTCCCTGAAATTGACCAGGACACAGTCTCCATCGATAGATTTCTTTGCACCACCCAGCCATGGAACCCTTCTTACCATCAGGACTTCACTGGTTATTCCTTCGGGGAGCGGTCTATTAATGGTAAGCCAATTAATAACCTTGTTTTTAAGGGCTTCCACAGACTCTTGCATGGGTTCTTTTAAAACAGGGATACCTGCTAGAATTACTATGTATGGACTAGCCTCAGGCGGTAAATTAATAATCCTTTGTTTTCCAGTGTTACTATTGTTCATACCCTCATTGCCGGGCACGGCCGGCTTCTCCTTCAGACTTTTGTTTAATACCTGTTCTATGACTGGCAAATTAGAATGAGGAGGGGGGGTATGGAACTTTGAGGGATCAGAGGGAGGATTCAAATTTATAGCTGATGGGGGTATTTTATTCATTGCACTATTCAGCCCTGTATCTGGTAGTCTACTATCTTTTACACGGGCAGATGTTATATAAGCCAGTTCCTTTTCAATACAATTTAAAGAGGTTTCAATTTTTCCTAGCCGTGCTTCCAACGGTTTAAGCATCAGCCTCATCAGATTACGAATATCGGAGAGTGTAATGTCCTCCTCCCCAGAAATGAATCCAATATTGGGAGATTTCTGGAGTGGTACATTAGATGGCAAAATCCCTTTATGTTGTGGTGGGGTTTGCCGTTTATTAATTGTCTCAGGCTTCTCCTTCTCTGGTAAGGTTAAGATTTTAGAGTTTTTACGTTTTTTCCCCCGTGAGTTCTGGGACCTCTTGTTGTTTTTGGGAATTGCTCCTTCTCTCACCCCTACCTTGTGCAATTCTGTCAATTTAGACCCAGCAGTATTTTCCTCCCTACCCTGTGAAATGATGTTAGGGATGGAATTAGGGTGTGGAGGCTTCGGTCGAGGTAAGGGTAATATGCTAAGATCTGCCTGAGATGGAATGGTGCAATCTATATTAGAAGTGCTAGATATAGTAGAACAGAGTAATCTAGCAGTGTCAGGCATTTCAGCTGAACCCTCTCGGCCAGCTGCTAATGGGCTACATTCAAGTCTATGGTCCGGAGTTGTTGCGGAGTCTAGGGGGCCCAGTGATGATCTCCTTACCCATTCAATTTCTTGGGAGATGCGTCGTTCTAATGTAGTAATGTCCTCAATTAGTAGTGAACCAGCCTTTGTAAAATAGGTATCCAGGGTACATTGGGACTTCCCAGCAGCCATCAAAGTCTTGCTTCGTGTCTCTATCAGAGCCATTTTCCTGAAACAAACTTAGAACAGAAACCAGGGGGCACGACTGCGCACAATGGCGAGGATATTAGCCGAGACCGCACTCGAACGGCCTCAAACGGCCCGCTCTTTGCCCGGTCTTTGCCCGCTCTTTGCCCGGTCTTTGCCCGGTCTTTGCCCGGTCTTTGCCCCGGGCTGCGTCCCGGGCGCGTCCCGCTAGCGCGTGTAGGCGGGACTCTTGTAGGAGATGAGAGGTCGGAAAGGAGGCGGAGCCGGGAAGAGGCAACAGGTGTGCTAGGTAAACTGACCGGCAGGCACCCTGGTCCTCGCAGTCCCGGAGATGAAAGCCTCTGTAAGGGCCTCACAAAGTTCTGTGCAGCGTCCCCTTCGCTCGGGCAGCTCAGGCAGGGAAGAGACCAGCTCCAAAGTGTCCACAGTCAAAAGGCAGCGGGCGGCACCCGCGAAGCGGGGGCCGCGAGTAGTAAAGTAGTCGCTGGAGGCGGGTCCGGGAAGAGGCAACAGGTGTGCTAGGTAAACTGACCGGCAGGCACCCTGGTCCTCGCAGTCCCGGAGATGAAAGCCTCTGTAAGGGCCTCACAAAGTTCTGTGCAGCGTCCCCTTCGCTCGGGCAGCTCAGGCAGGGAAGAGACCAGCTCCAAAGTGTCCACAGTCAAAAGGCAGAGAGCGGCACCCTGTAATCACATTCAGCAGAAATGAACGTCAGAGTGGTCCCATGACTGGTTCCCTGACCCGCCCTCTATCGATTGGGTGAGGTTGTGGTATTTGTCTTCTGGAGGACAATTACGCCCAATTTAGCCCAAACAAAATTCCATATTCTGCATGTGGTATTTTGGACCCCACACCAATTAGCTTCTTTAGGCCTACTAGACAGTGGTAACTGTTGGAGTTGCAAAAATTGAAAAAGCTGACTTACAAAATATGTTCTATAAATGCCCTTCATTTCCACCTTCTGGCACAACATTCACAACATCAATGACATCCTCCACACCAAACTTCCCAGGAATTTCTGCTTCTCTGTCTTTGACGCCTTGAGCTCTACACACACCAAGTCTGCAAAAAGAAGAGTACTTACTCCTGGATCTAATGTTCACATTAGCTCCCAAGACTATTCCATCCTCATGGAAATCTCTAGGCAGTGATGCCTCGAGCAGTGCCTGGTGGGAATGGATCCGTTACATCAGGGTAGCAAAGTTGATTATGTCTGCCCATTTTCCCTGGATCTCTGCCAACAGGTCCCTGTGGAATAACCTGGACTGTTAATTTGAGTTAGTCAAGCTCCCATAACAGCATTTTCCCATCATTGATCTGTAGATATTACCGAATTGTTCTGCGAGCTTCAGGATAATATTTATGGTTTGACTATATACCTGATCATGTTTCCTTTTCTAAGTCTCATGGCTTGTATATGTTTTGGCCATATCATTTTGTCAACCGCTCTTGTCTCTTTCTTCCCCTTTACCTATACCTCTTTATATGAGTTCCCACCTTGCAGTTAGTCCACTTGCGTCCACGTCCTACTGCATACCTTTCCATTTTTTCAATTGTATAGAAGTGTTTATCTACTATTATGGCATTATCAATAGCTAAGTATTTTACTCCACTTTTTTCTGCTTACCATCTTTCTGTACTGAACACTTAATAAAAACTTAACAAAAACTTATGAAATTAAAAAAAGAGTTCTAGTCGCCTCTACTGGCGGTTGTTGTTAATACCCTACACTATTATTGCTTGTTCGTTCATTTATAGAGTACTGTATGGCGTGATTGTTCAATATTACATTGCCCTAACCTGTACGTATCGTTGCATATTCTGGTTGATTTCATCTATGTTGTGGATTTAACTGTATGCCATAAATACGACAATAAAGAAATGTTAAAAAATAAAAAAACAAGATGAGTCCCAAAGATGAGGGTAAGTATTTAAAGTAGCACAAGTGGGAGGCAAACATTGACAAAAAGCAGGGAAATGCACTCTTATGTCTCACTGTTCTAGTTCTTGCTCACTTTCCAGTCCTGTCCACATAGTGACATTATTCCAACATACTCTTCATGACTGATGCTTAGGGCTTATTTTAAAACAAATGTGACCAATCTGTCATTTAGGTACAATAGTAAAGATTCTGGATTTTAAGTGTTTGAGAATCATTTCTCGGACACTTAAATTATTCTTTAAATTAATTTATATCCCTATGACCTGTTAAATTATATTCTATTTGGTTGGTGAAGTAAGTTAATGTGTTAGGACTTTACTTGATTGATTGATTGATTGATTGATTGATTGATGTAAATGTAAGGCATTTTGCATCTTTGATTTTATCTTTTAGACACTACAGACTGAAGAGTGTTCCAGCACTTCTCAGTTGAATGAGCTAATGATGTCCTCTCAGACAACTCTGTTAAGCGATGTTCCTCTGGATTTGCCTTCAGATGCTACTATTCTCAAAGGAACATTTACGATCAACTTAGAAGGTAAGTCACTGTAGTTTGGTTACCAACTAGATTTTAAAAACCAAATATTATCAGTCTAAATTGTCACCATACTGTCCATTTTATAACCGGGGTGAAACAGAGTGTTGCTAGAAGAGATTCAAAACTATGATAGACCTTAGTCTACTTCTTGTAGTAATTTTCCCAAATTTGAAATATGTACATAAAAGTCTGGATTCAGCGATCAAGAATTGTAAAATCAGGAGACTCTTCTTGTTTTCTGCTGCATCCCAACAGTCCATGAATTATACTTAGCTGCAAATTTTCAGTTTCTTCACTAACACATTTTTGTCTGGCTTTCTTCATCTCATTGAGGCTCTGCATATACTCACAGAGCGATCAATAGGTAGTCCTTGGTTCTTGTGTTAATATTTTGGTTGGTTCTTCTAAGTGTTTATTCTTGGGATCCTATGCTTCATTGTGCTTTCAGTAATTTTGGTTATTCATTTCAGGAGATCCCCTTGAACCTTTGTATTAAGTGTTTTCTTTTATTTGTGGCATTAATACACCATGCACTCCCTTCAGCTTTATACTTTTAAAATTTTTAATAATTTTAACTTAATAAAGCATTATAGTCAACTCCCAATGGTTACACCTGTTGTTAAAGGACTTGAACCAAAGTTATAGGCCTGAGCTGTTGGGGAACATTCCATACACTGATGATAGAATGTTCTAAAATAAAATGGGAGAAAAGGGAAGACAAACTTGAGAATGTTACCGATGAAGGCATATACTATTGGCCCTGAGCACTCCATTGTTTTCAGGGGAGATCTCAACATTCCACTATTATAATATAGCCTTAGCAGGCTCCACCGGCCATTAAAGGCCTGCTCCAGTGTAGGCCTTGAACAAGGGAACAGGCCTTTAATGGCCGGTAGAGCCCATTAGGAGGGCTCTAAGCCTATTAGAACATTCCTCCCCTAGAGGGCAGAATGTTCTAATTACTAAAAACAAAGGCCTCTGTGAGCCCGAGGGGGTTTAAATCCCCTCGGGGTCCGAGAGGCCTTTATTTACAGCAGCAGCTGTGAACAAAAACAACATTAGAATGTTGCTCTGAGGGCTTCACCGGCCCGGAGAAGCCTGAGGCACTCCATTGTTTTCAATGGAGTGCTCCACATTCCAATGTTCTAATATTTTCTAATGTAATATTTTTCAGATGTATTTGTCAATTACTTAGAAGAGCCTAGTACTGCCCCTTTCCTAGTTCTTAGCCTTTTGTTTCCTACAAAGTTTCTGTGTTCTCACTTAGAGATTTTTGAATACTGAAAAAAGAGAAATGCCACCCAAAGCCCTATAGGGCGAGGCATGTACCTTGGGATTTGCATTCAGATACTAATATCCTCAGAGGAGCATTTACTATGAACTTATATAGTAAGGCAGAGCAGTTTGATTCCCAACTAGATTTTAAAAACAAATGTTGGTTTCAATCTAAACTGTCACCACACTGCCCATTTTACCACCAGGGTAAAATAGAATGTTACTAAAAGAGATTTAAACCATGATCGACATTCTCCTACTTGCAGTGATTTGCACAGATCAGCTTGGAATAACTGATATGCTCCCTTTATCAAGCCCATGCATGTTATTTATTATGTATACATGTTTGTACACCAATAAACTCTGAACTTTGCTATGTAGATCCCGGAAATAAATTAATAGTTTAAATGCTGTTCACAAAGGATTGCGGGTGAAAAGGTATAAACTCAATTGTATCCAATTGATTTATAATTAATACTTTCCTCAACAGATTCGTCCACCTTGAAATTCATGTTTGTTAGGTTAAAACACAAAAGTTTCAAAGTAGCTACCTGCGTATCTGCAAGTGCTAAAACCTGATAGCTGTGCTATTTCTATGCTGATACTGTCTTACTGTTTATGAATGGCTCACTCTGAAGCTGAAGTACCCTCTTCTTTAATGATGTCTGTTTTTTCAATATTAGGCTCTGAAGTAGTGCTCTTAAAGTTCAGTAGATTTGATTCAGTGTCTAGACTGCAGGTATCTGGTACTTCAGTTTTTTCCCCTCTGCACTTTACCCACAGTGATAATTCTGGCAGCAACCTTTGACCCTGTCTTCACCAGCAAAGCGATCATCAACCCAGAGAAATTGGCCTTTTATTCTTTTTTTTTAGGCTGGCCTAATTTGTCCTCATCTCATGCCAAGAGTTGGCCATGGTCAAGTCCAGCTTTCCAGAACCTGGTGCCCACACTAGTGAAACCTTTACAGTCTCAAGAGCTTTATATTACGTCTTATCCCGTCCAGTCTTCTGTGGGGAGCAAGGCTTGAGCTCGTGAATTCCGGGGCTAGACACCTGCACTTAATGATCAGCACCGTTATTTATGACAGTCTGCTACATGGTGGCACTGTTTGTCTAATTTACAGATGAACACAACAGCTGTTATTTATTAATTCAATATACATTTAAAATGACTAACACTTACCACCCAATCTTTTATTAAATCTTTGGGGCCTGAAATAGTCTCAATCGTCACACTTGTAGGAGAGTGAGTGTTAGTCGTTGTCTTGGTAATGTCATTGTTTACACTGGCATGGGCAATGGGTGGTGAAATCAGCGTGATACTTATTATTATTATTATTATTATTACAAATTAAGCACTGGGTGCAAGATGGTGCCTTCTGGTCATGCTGCAGGGCAGGTTTTCTTTATCTTTGTCAGTAATTGTGAACCTTGATGTAAGTAATGTGCCCATTTATTATTTATTTGATGTTCTTGTGTAGCTTGTGAAAGGCCCAAGAACATCAGAGAGCTTTTCATAGAAAAGATGTGTCTTCAATTTGCTTTTTAGGACTGAAAGTAGTCAGATTTTAAGAGCTTGTGCTTTACACAAACCAGTTTATTAATTGATCTACCATCGACAGGGAGCTAGCATAGAGGGGTGAGGTGATCAAAGTGGCCAATCACACAGATCAGTGGTGCTACGCCATGCAGAAAAGCTTTTAATGGCATAAGGTGGATTTTGGGGATGCCAGCAAGGACCATATTGCCATAATCAATACATAATTGAACCAATGATCTGAAAGAGACACGTTAGTGATAGATTCCTTACCTTAGAATATCCCCAGGCATCAGACTGGATACGGAAAGTTTTGCTAGCAGTACCCCTGCGCGTCAGTAGGTGGCGTCGTGCGGCTCCGCATCCGTCGCTGGTGTCGTAAGTGCCGAGATGAATGACATCACGGAGACTACTTAGGTGCCACCCATGCGCGCTGACGTCAGTTCTTTCTTTTTCCGCGCCAGAAAGCGCAGATCCGGTTAGAGCACGTACCTTAGTCACTTTTTGACTACCCTTTTTGAGACTTTTGTCTCCTGTACGAGTTTGGTTTCCTTGGTGCACGTAGGGATGCCTGGATTTAAGTCTTGTGGGGCCTGCTGTCGCTATATGTCGGTGGGGTACCCCCACGATGTCTGCCTCTACTGCCTGGAGACCGATCACGACTCCCGGTCCTGTCGGGCCATGGCCCCGAAGGCCTTGAGGGAGCGGCGCTGGAATCTGCTGGAGGTCCGGCACTCGTCCCAGCGCCATTCCCGGTCCAGGGGCCGTTCCAGGGAACGCTCGCGGGGCCGCAGTCGTCGCTCCTCGGACTCCAAGTCTTCACCCTCGGATAAAGGGTAAGAGACGACACAAAAAGAAGTCGAAGAAGCGTGTTCGCTCTTCGACGTCTCCCCGTCGGTCCCCGGATGCGGACAAGGCGGACAGGGGTTCTGCCCCTGCGGCTCCTTCGGAGCCCGAGATTCCCGCGGCCTACCCACCTTTCCCGGGTCCGTCGGCGACTCCCGCACAGGTGTAAGAATTTCTTGCTACCATGGACCGCCTCTTTAGGCCTCGGGCCCCGCGGTCCCGTGTCCGGATCCTGTTGGGCTGCCAGCGGATCCAGCTTCGGCGCCACAGGATCCTGCGCTGTTGGCTCCGGCCACAAGGTCCAGTACTGTCGGCTCCGGCCCCAGCCCCAGCGCCACCCTCGGCTCCGCCTCCGGCACCGCAGTGGATGCCATTTGTCCCGCCTTTGCCCAGGTTCCAGGACCGTTTTGTTCCTACCTGGGATCCACATTGGGATCCGGCTCGGCCCCGGCCGGCGCTGTTCTCGGCACCGTTCCCGACGCTGTTTGTTCCGGCTCCTGCTCTGCCGCCACGGTCTGTTTCCCATGCGGCAGAGGTGGAGGACGACTGGGAGGGGTCCGAGGACCCTCTTGCCCGTCAGTGTGACTCCGAGCAGGACTGGGCAGACGACTTAGAGGATGCAGGTGACCTCAACGTCTCCTCTGACCCGGTGTTTGCCTCTCCCCCGCCTACCATGGAGGAGGGCGCCTCCTACACGATGGTGCTCCTTCGGGCTGCTGAGGTCCTCAACCTTGATCTCCCTACGGTGGCCCTCAAAACTAATCTCCTCACTGAAGTGCTCCAGACGGCGTCCACTTCGTCAGAGCCCCTGCTACCATTTAACAACGCCCTCACTGACGTCTTCTTGGGCACTTGGTCGCGGCCAGCCACAGGTGCCCCTGTGGATAAGAATGTCGCCAGGCGTCACCGCCCAGCGCCTGGTGACCCCGCTTTTCTGACCACTCATCCTACGTCTGAGAGCCTGGTCATCCAAGCCTCGAAGTCACAGAGTGCCTTTCCCACGGCTCTGCCGGACAAGGACTCTTAAGAAGCTGGAGCAGTTCGGTAAGTGGTTGTTCTCTTCGGCCAGCTTGGGGCTGCTGTCGGTGAACACCGCATGCCTATTGGGCCGCTATTCCCACGCGGTGTGGGATACAGTTGCACAGGTGTTGCCTCAGTGTCCTGAGGAGACCCAAGCTGTGCTGTCCCAAGCTGTTGCTGAGGGTAAGGATGCGGCTAAGTTCGCCATTCGGTGTGGGTTGGACACCACGGACTCACTGGGTAGAGCGATTTCTACGACTGTGGCGCATCGTCGCCATGCCTGGCTGAGATCTAACGTGTTCTCGCCAGATGTCCAAAGCTCGCTCATGGATATGCCCTTTGATGGCACTCGCCTGTTTGGCAATAAGGCCTACAGTGCACTGGAGCGTTTTAAGGACTCGCAGGCCACGGCCAAGTCCTTGGGTCTTTACACGAAAATCCCAGCCACTTCTGGTTTTCGCTCCTTTCGTGTCCACGGCAGAGGCACCCAAGCACGTTCCTTCAGCAAGCCTGTGCAGAACCAGCCTCAGCGCAGACGCGGCTTCCGCAGGGGCGTGTCTGGGAATCAGCATGGGGGTCAGTCCACCTCCGCCGCTTCTACCTCCAAACCTTCCTAATCCGAGCTTTGTGGAGCATCCCAAGCCAGTGGGTGGCAGGATCCGCCATCACCTCCCCCACTGGCACACTATCACATCGGACAAGTGGGTGCTGCAGATCATCCGCAAGGGTTACTCCCTTACCTTTCAGTCCACCCCTCCAGCCATGCCACCTCGGTACCACTGTATCTCGGGGGAACACTTGGCAACTCTCCAGCAGGAAGTTACGGCCCTCTTGGCCAAGGGGGCCATCGAGTGCGTTCCTGGGCCGGAAGTAGGGAGTGGTTGTTATTCCCACTACTTTCTGATCCCCAAGAAGGATAAAGGGGGTCTGTGTCCCATCTTGGACCTCCGGAACGTCAACCGCTTCCTCTGGAAGGAGAAGTTCAAAATGCTGACTGGCTCAGGTCTTGGCTGCCCTCGACCCTGGAGACTGGATGGTAGCGTTGGACTTGCAGGACAAATATTTTCACATCCCCGTCCTGCCGGCTCACCGGCGTTACCTGCGATTCACGGTAGGCCAGGAGCGTTTTCAGTTTGCCGTGCTCCCTTTCGGCCTTACCAGTGCCCCTCGGGTGTTAACGAAGGTGATGGTGGTGGTCGCAGCTCATTTGCGCAGGTCGGGGGTGTCGGTCTTCCCCTACCTCGACGACTGGTTGTTGAAGGCGGGCTCGCCCCAGGCAGTCGTCTCCCACCTTCAGACTACGGCCGACCTCCTGCATTTGCTGGGGTTCTCCATCAACGTGCCGAAGTCACACCTGAGTCCCTCTCAGAAGCTCCCCTTCATCGGAGCGGTTCTGGATTCGCCGCTGTTTCGGGCTTATTCTCCCGAGCAGCGAGTCCAGGATATTCAGGCTATGATTCCGATCTTTCAGCCTCTATCCCGGGTTTCAGTCAGGATGACCCTCCGGCTCCTGGGCCTGATGGCCTGCTGCAACCTGCTGGTGCCACATGCCAGGTGGCATATGTGGGCTCTGCATTGGGACCTGAAGTTCCAGTGAGCGCTGCATCAGGGCAACTTGTTCGATCATGTCCAGATCTTGGAGGGCACTGCAGGACAATTGCAGTGGTGGCTCACGAATCGCGATTGGGTCCATGGCAGATCCTGCGATCCGACTTGCACTGAAGGCATTCCTTCCCTCTGTCCAGGGAAGTGTGGTGCAGGTGTTCACGGACAATACCACCGCCATATGGTATTGCAACAAACAGGGCGGGGTGGGGTTCTGGACCCTATGTCGGGATGCTCTGCACCTCTGGACATGGCTGGAACATCAAGGCATCACCGTGGTGGTTCAACACTTGGCAGGTTCTCTGAATGCCAGGGCGGACAAACTCAGCCGCCGGTGCTTGATGGATCACGAATGGCGTCTGAACTCGGACATGGTTCAAGGTCTCTTTCAGCAGTGGGGAAAGCCTTGGTTAGATCTATTTGCCACCGAAGAGAACGTGCAATGTCATCAGTGCTGCGCGTTGGAATTTCCAAGGCTTTTCGTCGCGAGTGGAGTTGCGGTCTGTTGTATGCCTTTCCACCTATTCCACTTCTGCCCAGAGTGCTGAAGAAAATTTGGCGCGACCGGGCCCAAGTCATCCTTGTGGCTCCGGATTGGGCACGAAGATACTGGTATCCCGAGCTACTCAGCATGGCGATCGACCCCCCCCCCCCCGATCAGTCTGCCTCTTCGGGAGGATCTTCTGTCGCAGCAGCTGGGGACGGTCCTCCACCCGAACCTGTCCAGCCTCCACCCGCATGCGTGGAGATTGAGCGGCGACAGTTGGCAGCCTTCGATCTTCCTCCCGAAGTCTGTGATGTTATTCTGGCAGCCAGGCGTCCCTCCACTAAAACGGTATACGCCTGCAGGTGGAACAAGTTTGTGGCATGGTGCACAGCTAAGGCTGTGGATCCCCTCTCTGCCCCTCTTTCTGAAGTCCTTCTGTTCCTTCTTTCTTTGGCCCAGCAGGGCTCTGCTCTGGGCACTATCAAAGGATATCTTTCGGCCATCCCTGCCTTTTTACGGCTTCCAGATCAGCCTTCTCTTTTTACGTCTCCGGTTGTTAACCGTTTCCAAAAAGGCATTACGCACACGTTTCCTTCTGTGCCGTTCATAATACCTCAATGGGACTTAAACCTTGTCTTGACATATCTGATGTGCACGCCCTTCGAGCCCCTTCATACCTGTCCTTTGCGTCTTCTCACTCTTAAGACGGCCTTCCTGGTAGCTATCACCTCTGCCAGAAGAGTAAGTGAGCGAGCTCCAGGCTCTTTCTTCCAAACCTCCTTTTTACTTTCTGTTCCTCCTGGACAAGGTGGGTTTAAGGAACCGTCCTTCTTTCTTGCCAAAGGTTTTCACGCCCTTTCACATCGGGCAGACAATCACTTTGCCCACTTTCTTTCCGCCTCCGCATCCTTCGAAAGAGGAAGAGAGGCTCCACCGTCTGGACCCAAAACGTGCGCTCTCGTTCTACCTGTAGCGCACACAACAGTTCCGGGTGGATGACCAGCTCTTTGTTGGCTACGTGGACGCCAAAAGAGGTCGGGCTGTGCACAAGCGGACCATCACTCGGTGGGTCGTTCTCTGCAATAAGGCCTGTTACTCGTTGGCTAAGAAGGAGCCTCCTGTGGGGCTGCGTGCCCATTCTACCAGGGCGACGGCAGCCACTACTGCCTTGGGACGCGGCGTCCCCTTGCAGGACATTTGTCAGGCAGCTACCTGGGCCTCGCTGCACACGTTTACCAAGCATTACTGACTTGACAGTCCGGTCCAGAGAGACGGCTTCTTTGGCCGTTCTGTTCTCCGTGACTTTCTGGTGTAATCTATTCGCAGACCCACCACCGGGGTTGGTATTGCTGGGGTATCTATTCTAAGGTAAGGAATCTATCACTAACGTGTCTCTTTCAGATGCACAAATTACTACTTGTTTAACGATATATCTGTAAGAGACATTAGCTAGTGATAGATTCCTTACCGCCCCACCCATCCTCCCCGTTCTGCGAAGTGATTTCTAGGGTTAAGGTCATCCCTTTCAGGGCTCTAGTTTCTTGGCACCAGTGGTCAATTTCTTGCATGGCTCTGCATTCCTGGCGTGGAAAGTCGTGTACAGAACTGACGTCAGCGCGCATGGGTGGCGCCTAAGTAGTCTCCTTGACGTCATCTCGGCGCTTACGACGCCAGCGACGGAAGCGGAGCCGCATGACGCCCCCTACTGACACGCAGGGGTACTGCTAGCAAAACTTTCCGGATCCAGTCTGACGCCTGAGGATATTCTAAGGTAAGGAATCTATCACTAACTAATGTCTCTTACAGATATATCATTACACAAGTAGTAACTTGTGCTTTGGGTCACTTTTTTGAGGTCTTGTTCTTGAAGTAGAGGCTTTATTCCATGAATCAGTTGCAGCTGATAATTAGCATTGTTAGCCATTTTGTTGATGTGTTTCTGGAACTTTAGTCAGGAGTTGTAGGAGAACACAGTGATTTGACAATATCAAAGATGGTCAGATTACAGCCTAAGACATTGGAGGCACAAGGGTATCTTGCATGAGGAAGGAGCATGGTTGTGATAAGATAAGGCGTTCAGTTTTGCAGATATAGAACTTACATTTGTACAGTGTCATCCAGAGTTTAATATTCTCAAGAGTCGTGTCAACAAGAGAGATGTCCTCACTGGTGGTAACTTGTCCTCACTGGTGGTAACTTTCAGACAGAACTGCATATTGTCTGCGTACTAGTGATTTTACAGGCCAGACTCTCTGATAAATCGACTTAAAGGTTCAAGGTAGAGATTTAAAGGCACACATGCTTGTGGAACTGGAATAGGGGTGGAGTATGAATTGTCGGTTTTGAAGCCGTGAAGTTTATTGGTTTCTTTCTGTAACTAGTGAGGACAGTAAAGAACGTATTTTCATGCACAGTTAGTAGGATGCATTCAGGTGGTTACTTCTAACTGCAGATTAATCGCCTTTTGAATTCTGCAGGGCCGCAATGGATATGTTTTTTGGTGGGGTTTTTTTTTTTAGTAATTCCTCCTGTATTCCGATAGGTGGAGGCATCAGACCCAGTGGTAGCCTTGCATCACTTCCGGAAGTGACAACATGGAGCTATATGTAGGCTCCACCTGTGCACACTGTCAGTTAATTTCAGCACTCTAAGATATGAATCCAGAACTCCGCTTCCAAACTTGTGTGTCATTTCTGCCCCAAAATTCTGAGTGTGCTAGAAAAATCTTTACTAAAGATAACACGCTTCAAACTGTACCGCAACTGCAGGAATCAGATGTCATGATGGACCTGCACAGTGTCTGTCTGTGGTGTCTAGGGTCCTGGGATAGCTCGAAATCTTCAAACAAATGTTTCCTGATGCACACAATGGCCACCAGGGAGCTTGAGGCAAAGCTGTAAATTGCCAAGCATGAAAATCAATGCAAAAAGAACAATTGATGGCCAGAATGCTGAACAATGTCAAACATTCACCCCCGTACAGATATCTGGTCCTAATGTCATTGTGTTTTTTTGCTCTGCATGCCATTCCAGTTTAAACTGAGCCATATGCAAATCAGTCTTGACCGTGGGAACAGTCCAGCCCGAACTGACAGGCCAGGTCCTCCCTGGCCTGGAAACAAGCATCCTAGGACCGTTTTCAGGATATCACCCTGGACCCGACAGGTTGCATGTGTCCTGCCAAGGGAGCTAGTGTAGTAATTCTACATCGCAGATCAATGTGCGCCACTGGGTTTTCTGGGGATGTACAGGCATCCCTTATAGATATACCTTTTGATTGCACCAGTCTTTTTGTGGAGAAAATGCTGATTCTTCCTTATAGAGCACTTCATAGAAATCAGTGTAATGACCTGTTTATTGGGCTAGTTATCACCAGTGTGTCGATTTCTACCAACAGTATCCAAAACTCAGAGGATAAATGGTTAAGCCTTTATTACCACCAATAGCAGCCCTCTCAGTTCATGTAACACCCCACACAACCCTTTCAAGTTTCCAGGTGACATGGTGGTGTTAGAGGCCAAGGCCAGTAGCAGGGACAGCATTTACCTTTTTCCTTGCCCCCTGCTGTAACTTCAGCAAAACCGCTCTTATTCCCCCTTTGTGAGTTATGTGCAGAGGGTAGGCAGCAGGATAAATTTGTATCCACCCAGCTCATCATGTCCCTGTCGGCCAGAAGGACCATAGAGAGTCCACAGGACAGTGGTTGAAGCACATCTTCCACCAAAGTGAAAGCCAGTCCAGGTGCTGATGGACAACACAACCAGCATATGGTACTGCAACAGTTAGGGTGGTGAGAGATCATGGAATTGTGTTAGGAAGTACCGAGAGTCTGGCTCGACCTTCAGGAAATCTCACTGATGGCCAACCATCTAGTAGTGGCCTCTCTTACTGTCGGGGCTGACAAGCTCAGCTGGCGCCATTTGCCGTGCCACGAATGATGGCTGCACCAAGAGGTGGTCCAAGGCATCTTAGCCAAGTGGCCGTGCCTTGGGTAAATCTTTTCACTAACACCAAGAACAAGCATTGGCAAAGCCACAAGGTTTCGCCTATATGAGATCTTTTGGCTTTCTTAATGTTTTTTAGGTGTATCACATAGCAGCACAGGCTGCTGTACAACATGGCTTTAAGTAAAGGGAGAAAAGCGCTATGACATGGCCAGCATTGACTGCATCATAGTGCTTTTTTTCTTTGTCATGTTTATTTAACGTAAAGTAATATTTTATTATATTTTATGTATACATACATTTTATAACTCCCTGCGGTGCAGAGCCGTCTTTTGAGATGTCACCAATGATGTCATGACTGATGTAATATGCAAGGCCATAAGCAGTATATGGTGGTGGCGCACATTATAGTTAGCTTTACTAACCATAACTGGTGAATTTCAGTGTTTTTTTTGTTTAAAACTTTAATGTTAATGTTGTCACTGAGATATTCACCTAACAATAAAGTAACTTTTAACATTTGTGTTTTTCAGAACATTTTGAATGTTTTTTTTAAACAATAAACAATCGTTTTATTACACCTAAGTATAACGTTAGTTTAACCTTTAGTGTTTTCAGTTAATTTCTAGGGTTTTTGTATGCAAAGAATCTCTTTAGGCCCTGAGGACCCCATTTCCCAGGGCAATATGTAATTTAAAAGGGGAGGGGGAGCAGTCTAGCCCCCCTCCCTACCTTTTTGGGTCCCAGGAACCCATCCCATTCGTTCAGTGATGGATTCCCACCCGGGGCACCCACATACTATATTTTGGGTGCTGCGGGGGGAGCCGCAGGGCCCCTGCAGCCCCAGCTTGGTCCCAGCATAGTGCATGAGCCAACATTGCTCCCACCCGGAGAGAGCAGCTGTCTATGCACACAATATCTGTTCTGTTTCTCTGCCCACAAAAGTGCGGGCAGGTAAACAGAACACAAGTCTGCTTCAAACTGGCAGAAGCATTTTTAAATCTCCTGCCGGCTGGTAACAGACTTATTTGTTTGCTTCTGTTTGGCAGGAGATTTAAAAATGCTCCTGCCAGACGTGAGCAAACACGTTTCCCTGCCCACGCTTGTGCAGGCAAAGATTTTGTGTTCCAGTGGTGGGCTCCCCAGGACACAGTAAGTGAGCCAGCCCTGGGAATGGGGTGCCCGAGGGCCTTTAAAGGCTCAAGGAAGGGGGGCCGCGAGGCACGCATCCCCCTTCTTTTTGCACTTGGTCCTGGGGGTGTGGTTCCCCGGGTACTTCCCAGGCTCGTGAGGGCAGTTATGTGCCCCACTCCCTTTCTGAAAATAAATTGTCTTGGGGTGGGTCCCCCGGGCCTTCACAGCTTTGAAGAGGTGAGCCCACGGCCCCCTCCCCCTTTTTTCTTTTTCTTTTTTTTCACACATACATCCCTGGGGGAATGGATCCCCGGGGCCACCATTGGCTCTTTACCAAATTACTAATATATATATAATGCCCAAAGGGATTGTCTTTGGTATAAGTAATCTTCACCCCATCACATTTTCGGCCCTTGGTGTAACTTCACTGAATACCACACCACCATAATCTATCTGTGTCTCGTCTTTTTCATCACCATTGATCCGACTATTTCAGGCAGAGTTCAGTTAATTCCTCACTCTGATTATTGCCAAGTGAATCACAGCACAGCAGTGTCATATCCTTACTGCTTTACATTGGTCAGAATGTATCCAGTTTGTTACAGCATCTACCTACTTCTAGCTTCCACCCACCTGCTTGAGATTCAGATTTTTCCTTGATCACTAGACCATGTTAAGCAAAGTTATATCTCGTTTCTCAGGCAGAGAACAACTGGAACTCAGGGAAAAGTCGTTGATTTTGTCCCACTTCCCATGGAAACAATGCTCCTGTCGTCGCTTGTATCTGAAATGTTGTTTTCGGTCTGAGGAAGATGATCCAGTGAGAAAATGTTCATGTGGAAACAACAGTCAGCTAGAAAATATACAGTAAACCTAAAAGTTGCTTTGGCTAAAGCATGTAGAATCATTAATGCGGTCTGCAGCCTACTTTAAGATTTGACGTATAGTCGCTCGCAAGAGTTCGAAGTGAAGGTCTGTGAAGGTAGTCAGTGTCGGCATATGTGCTGTTTTGCACACAGTCTTGTGCTCAATACCTCTTCAACAACCCCAGTGTCCTCTCTTAGTCAATTCAATGCTAGAATGGTTTCAATAGTTGAAGCTTAAGAGGGGGTCGAGTTGGAACAGATATCCTGGCATCACACAGAAAAAAGGCAAACTAGAGTGGGTAGAAGTCAATTAATAAAAAAAATGGATTTCATGGAAAATATAGTATAAAAGAAAACATCTAAGAGTCAGACGGGAAGGGTTGTCATTCAAAAAGTAAATCCCTCTCCCAAGAAATGAAGAACATCTGATCTGCTTTGTTTGCATACACATAGTAATAGAGCCGGTGAAGGATAATACTTTCACTGTTGTTGTTTTTAGATTTATTTTTTTGTTTAATCCAGCAACATTAACCTCTTTAATTCCAAAGCAGTCATTACAAACAGTCACAAAGCCCATTTTGAATGAAGGCAGAAAAGAGATCTGCCAAGCAAGTAGAAGAGAGCTGAGACATGTAATAAGAGCAGTGATGTTTCAATACAAAATATAGACGGGTGCATTTCATATAATTGAACAAAGATAAACAACAAATTACTCAAAACTTTGAATGGCACTTGAACTGTTTGCTGCAGAGTCGTCTTCCGAATTTAGTTTGAAATAATTCCAGACCATAACATCCACTCACCGTAATGCATTAATGGTGACATTTTTTTAAGGGACTCGAGCCTATATATGTGAGACCACAGTAGTATATAGCTCAGAATATGACACTAGCCATTGCACATGATGATATGTGTGTGTGGGCTGTATGACTCACTGATATAGAGAAGGGGAGTCAGCGGTTGAATAGGACAGACAATGCCAAAGGCATTGAATGAAGCAAATATAAAGACCTAACTGACCCTGTCAAATGCCTTATTGGAATTAAGGGCCAATACAGTATCTTCCAGTGTGTAGGGTCAGCAGTCATTTTAACCAGTCATTGAGTGTTGTGTATGGACTAAGCAAAGTCAGATTATCAAGCATTTGTCATAAATCTTAGCATCAGCATTTATTAGAGAAATAGGAGTAGAAGGCCTATTCATCTGGAGAATGTTGTCAAGTATCTAAACCAATGCAGTTGTAATATTACATTTTGAGGGAGAGTCTCAGAGATTAAGCTGCAATTAAACACCCACTGTAATTGAAGAGTCACTGTGTCAGCAAATTGTTGACAGAAATCAGGCAGTCATAATTTAGCTTACTCATAGTCTTTACAGCTACAATTTCCCTTCCTAGTGATGGAAGGATATAGCTTTTCAAGCTCTTACTGGGGATCTTAGAATAGGTAATAAACCAAAGGAATTTATTGGTTGATAGTAGGCAAATATTTTTGTGCCTCTAATATGAGAATGTCAATATACAGTTTTTTGATATTAGAGTGTTGATGACCTTTCACCATGCCCTTCATGAAATGATGGAGCATACAGTACCAGGATCATCACTGGGGGAATGTCTTTGCCATAATAGAACATGTCCAAAACAAGTCTCGACAAAAATGTAGATCATTGTTGATGGGACCATCAGTGCTATATCAGTTCAGTGAGCAGTTTGCTGTGAGATAAAAAGAAACCTCCCTTTTAGGTGAGAATAGACTTGCATTCACCAACCTTAAAAGAGCATGGTACAAGTATGGCCATCCCCTAGTTTTAGAGCTGTACTATGTGCTACCTACCCATTTCCGATTTACTTTGGCATATTCTGTGTCACATTTCTTGTAAAAACTGCACCAACTTCTAAATCTGTCAAGTAGGTCATTAAACACTGAAGTTTACAGGGTTACGAAAACGCTTTGTGCTCAAGATATCAATTTAAAATTACCTCTAGCAGTATATTACAAGGAGAACCTTCACTCTTTCCCAGAATATAGACTGTGCAATGTCAAATTTCAGAAAATAAGGGACTTTTAAATGCATTCCACACTTAAGAACTTCATTATTAACCAGAGTATATGGCCTCACTGCGGAGACACCACCACTACACCCCTCACTTGTGATAGAACTAAAACATTGATAAATTACTCCTTCCTTTCTACTTAAATCTCCTAGACGAGCCTGTAAAGTAGCTATAGAAACAAGACTATTAAAACCAGAAATAATAATAATAATAACAAGCATTTGAAATGCAATAATTCTTGCATTTACGAGAATTTGAGCTATTGGCATTGTAAATGACAATGCCATTTATTTATGTGTTGTTTTTAACAGATAAATAAAAGACATTGTCATTTACAATGACAATAGCTTAAACTCTCACAAACGCAAGACCTATTGCATTGCAAATGCTTTTTGTTTTGTAAAAGCACCCCATGCCGCGATTTAACTTTAATGGCGGCTGCGCTCCTTTCTTTAGATGGGGCTTGTCTAAAGAAAGGGTCGCAGTCGCCATTAACTTGATAGCATGGCGCGCTTGTGAACAAATAGTGGAGAAAAAAAACCCATGCAGCTGCTTTCACCGCTGAAAGGAGAGAAAAAAGCGTTGCGGGAGAGCGTGACCAGGCAGGAGAAAACCATTTAACCAAATAGTGCTCAGAGGCTGTAATTAAGGGCTACCCAGTAACAACACATGTAACAGTGGGTGTCCTCATGGGAGGTTACAAAATGAGACAAGGCAGTACTAAGGAGGGACTACTAAGCTTATTGACCAATAAAAAGTCACAGTTTGCAAAGTACAATGACACAAGCCAAAGAAAAATATGGGCGGAAAGTGGGCAGAGCTTCAAGTCCATATTTTATTACAGCATTCCTCGCAGTGCATGCGCTGCCCAGGCTCGAACTAAAAATAACTACAACTATCAAATCTGTATTCACTTAGAACATTTCTACATGTATAATATAGTTGTCAATAGATGAGAGGCTGGAAAACTGCCTACTGTTAACCTACTGGTCTGTGCTGATTTGTACAGAGTATATGTGTCTGTATTGGGGGTCCCATCAAAATTGTGGCTTGTAATGACAGGATCCAATGCAGTGAAGTATACAAAAAGTGATGGATGGAAAGCTTGAATTCATCTCCGCCACTGGTAATTCATGGGGCTGCATCCCAGTCCATTGTTTTTTGCACACCATTCCACCTCAATTGGGACCGAGCCATATGTAAATCTTTCTTAAGACTGCTTCAGTAGGAACAGTCCAGCCTGAACTTTCAGGCCAGATCCTTCCTGAACCACAACACAAGCAGCCTAGGACTGGTTATCCCCTGATTAGGGCTCATCAGCCAGGTATAGCTTTGTTCCAGTGACACAATGTGCACTGACCCATGTCTGGGCCTACCCATCCCACTTAGGGTGACACACTAAAGTACACAAAAAGTGATGGATGGAATAATGTTGGGCTGGGATGCGGCCAGAGTAATTGCCAGTGGCTGAGATTATTTAAAGCATTCCAGCCATCACTTTTCTTTTGTGTACTTTAGTGTATCGCCCAAATGGGATGGGGACTAGGGTGAAACTGGGTTGCTTGTGTTCCAGTTCAGGTTGATACATAGTTATAATATGCTATTAGATAATAATACAAATATATTGAATCACTTTGATATACCATCATATTGTATTGGGACACACTCTCTATTACTTGTAAGAAAGTAGTTAAAAATCACTTAAAAATATATTGTAGTGATTGTTCTACATGAGACACTCATAATGATTACAGAATAAAATAATCTGTTTTATCCTGGAGAACATGATCATCCACTAATGTATGTTATCTCTCCTGGTTTTAGATTCTAAACAGCAATTCTTCCTATAGTCTAATTGATCACTTAGCCTCAATTGAGTATGGTACCATCCTTAGAAAACAAATATGTTAACAACGTATTAGTTTAATTTCTCACACTTTTTCAAAACTATATGTATTTAGGGATAGGCTGTGAGATGATTATTAATTTCAGACAACTTTCTCAGTATTTATACTAGGAGTAGGAAATATTTGATGATTTCTCACTACTTCAGTGATTTAGACACAGGGGATAGTATCTCCATAAAGGAGAATTTTCATAGGATCTTAGGTTATTCATAAGAATATGATCTGTGAATGTCTGCTTTTATTACAACAAAGTCTGTCCAGTTCAGTTGTGTTAGAGCTCATTATGTAATAATGTTGGTCAACAGTATATATTAAAATCCATTCATGCAAGGATCAGACAGTTGTGAATTTGTCAGTGTAAATCATCTTTTGGCATAATCTATTCAGGCTAATTGTCTGCATACTCATGAACAGCATCTGATTAAAGTGCATTATGAGAGTGCACCTAGCGGTATCGAAGCTTAGTACGTACTCTAATCTCATTACTTTGAAGCCCCAATGTATGTTCCTATTTGGTTACCAAGCATAAATCAGACCTGTTGGAAGATATGTCTATAAAGAGGTTTATATGAAGAAAAAAATATGAAGAAAAAAAAAACACTCAAAATAGGATGATTTTGTCAGAGAAATTGCCAAATAGAGATATTAGTAGATTTCATTTGATAACACACTTTAATGGGATGGTGCTTATGGGAATATGGAAATACTATTTGTCTGTTTATATTGTACCCAAGGCAAATTATTTTCATTGAAAGATTACCAGCTATGTGATCCTTGAGTGCATGTTTTTTCAGCAATTTTAGGTTGTTCCGTTTTGATCTTTGTTGGGATGCAAGAGGTCATATGTAAACTTGTTCGTTTAGAGATTCCATATTTTGCCAGTTTTACTTGCTAAACTGGCTGGTTGCCTTTCATCTTCCTGGACTTAAGCGCAGCATTCGACACGGTGTCTCACACCGTGTTAGTGAAAACATTAAAATCATTAAGCATCTGCGGCTCAGCCCTAAATTGGCTTATTTCATTCCTTGCCAACCGTTCTTTCCAAGTCTTTTCCCCAACAGCCAGCTCTGACATCCATCCTTCTCCTCATTGGGTACCTCAGGTCTCCATTCTTAGCCCTTTACTATTCAATCTTTACGTTAGACCCTTAGCTGAGGTAGCTGAAGATGCTGGGTTGTCCCTGTTCTCCTACGCTGACGACTCCCAGATTATTTTCTCTCTTTCTATGGAGAGCGCGGCTGAGATCTTCCCCCCCCCCCCTTCCAGCTGGGCTTGGGCAAAATTGCATCATGGATGCAGGCTAATTACCTCAAGCTCAACGGAGAGAAGACCAAGGTCCTGATACTGGGTAAAAACAAGGATCTCTGGGGCCCACAACATTGGCCTAGTGAGATGGGTGCACTTCCTCAACCCGTCTGTAATCTGGGCGTGATCATCGATGACTCACTAACCATGAAACATCAAGCTGTCAAGGTGGCCGCCACATGTTTTTCCATACTAAAGTGGCTAAAAAAGATCATTTGAATGCTGCCAGAGCCTATTCAGGGAACAGTAGTCCAGGCATTAATCACCTCAAGACTGGACTACAGAAACGTTCTTTATCTAGGGACCAACAAGGAGGTGACTCGCAGGTTGCAGATGGTTCAGAACTCTGCTGCAAGATTACGTTGCCGGGTCCCTAGAGCCACCTCTATCTCCGGTCACCTGCAAGACCTGCACTGGCTCAGGGTTGCGAACCGAATTAAGTTCAAAGCCCTAAGCTACATGTTCAAAATCAAAACCGGTGTAGCACCTCAATATCTGCAATCCCTGGCCTGTCTTATGTGGCTCCTTGATGCCTTCGCTCATCTACCAAAGGGAAATTCTCTGTGCCCAGAGTCAGACTACCCCGTATGGGTGGCAGATCGTTTGCATACCTCGGTCCTTCACTTTGGAACTCCCTTCCCACATCTATCCGGAACGAAACTGCATATGTCCAATTTCGTAAATCACTAAAAACTTGGCTTTTTAACCAGTAATCATTTAAACTGTGATACATTGCTTGGTCTGCCCGACGCCGGGAAACCCTTTTTGGGTAGCTGTCCCGCCTTATAAATTTAACTAATAATAATAATTGCTGTGCAGTTTCCTTTTTAGGTTTCGCCTGCACAGAGCGTGCACTGTGCTTGTGAAATCTATTGTATTAAATATACATCCTAAAAGGAGCTTACATCCTGTCCGCTCGCATTTCTCGCTTTCCATTAGTTCCTGTGCTTGCCTCATACTTTTCCACCTTTTCTATTGGCTGTAGCATACTATTTCCTGTTGTTTTCCCTGTGTGATTTTCTTATCAGTCTCCTAGGATCCAAGTACTGTTTCCATCCGCTTTTGAAGCTGAACTTTTTTTTAATGTTTTGCTGCACAGCACTTGCACTGTGCTTGTTTACCTAATCTCCCCTGCACAACGCTTGTTTAGGACTTGTGCCCTGCACCTATTGTCCTCACACAAAGTTATTGAAGATCCTTGAGCGGGCTTCCTGCTGAGACACTACACAACAGCATGTACTGTCAAAATAACCTGTCCTGAGCATGAGTGTGGTATAGTGCACAAGCTCACTGCAGACACTTCTCCTCTGTGCATGCTCAGTATGAGAGTATAATAATTGGCATGGGCGAGCGAAGCAGCGCTTCTGGTGCCCACTGCACTGACACCGAACCCCGCAGAGGGAACGCCCCGTGCAGAGGGAACGCCCCACACTGCCTCTGGAGAGCTAAGGCTGACAGGCGGTGAGCGGTTTTGGGTCACCATAGCCTTCCTATTAAGTATCTTCTTATTTGCGACGTACACAATACACATGTGATTAAATCTGCGCCTTTAAAACTCACAGCCTACACTCTTCCACACGCAGATGGATACAAGACGGGTTGCGTAGGAGATAAGTAAGCACTACAAAACCTTGCTTCTCTCTTTTTTAGGACCCCTATTACATGACTAGATTCCATCACGCTTTTCTTTGTCTTTTTCTTTTAAAATTCTAAAAAAAAGCTGAAGCGTGTTTGTTCCAGGTCTAACGTTTAATGTACATTGAATTTGTTTTCAGACATTGCTTGTATTTATGTAGACAGACACTGTCCATATTTGAGTCTGTCTTCCATGTTCATGAGCGTCAAGATCTGTCAGTGTCCTGCTGTTACTCAAGCAGTCTATTTCTGCTGGTCAGGGGCTGCGGTTCAACGTTGTATGCAAAATGACGGTGCCCATGGATACACAGTCTGTTTTACCCTGGAGATAGTGCTTAATTTACGCTCTCCATGAAAAGAGAGAGCCTCCTGACTTGGGAATACTAAGCAGTTTAGCAGCCCATGCAGGGAAAAGTACTACAGGAATGATTACCACACTGACAAAACTTGTGTAGATACAGCAAGAACAAATAGTGGTCACTTGCTACAGTAAGGGTCGGCGCAAGAACATTTGAGGCACACTCAAGCATGGTGTTGATACATTGTACTAGTTATAAAAACATTATGGACACACATGCGTACCATTAGGAAACACACACCATGTCCATTACAGCAGATGTAGGCTAGCATATAACCCTGGCTATTCATTGGTTACTCATAGCTGTATGTTTTGGTCCAGTGCTATTTAAGTCTTTTTTTCAATGACCGCAGTATATTAGGGATTAAAAGGCACGATGGGCTAGTCATTTTTTACAATGGAATTTGCAGTGTTCTAAAATAAAACCTTTATGCTTTTCATCCACTATACTTATTGGTCCTTTAACAGCTCAATTGAATATCGACTGTAGTCCATAATAGTTCGTTAACAGCTCAATTGAACATCAAGTGAAGTCCATAATATTTCTTTATCGCAAGTTACGGCTTGCTTGCCACACGTTACATAGTGACTTCCCAAAACCGCCACCCCCTCTGTCAGCCCTGGAAAACGTACTACACTCGCCATCGCCACGTAGGCTTATAACCAAACTCTACACACAAATGCAAAACACAGCTCCGGTGACGACACTTAATGCTTTGTGGAGATGGAAAGCAGAGCTCCCACACACACTGACCGATGACCACTGGGCATACTGCTGTAATCAGTTAAATGAGCTATCCCCAAACTATAGGATACGTTTGATCCACTTCAAATTTCTCCACCGATATTACAGAACACCGATAAGCTTACACCGTATCGGGCTGCGAGAGGATGACTGCTGTTGGAGGTGTGGGCTGGCCTCCACCTCCTTTTTACATATGTCATGGGCATGCCCTGCACTCACTGACTATTGGTCCAGGATATTTGAGGCTATGAACCAGATTTTGGGCATTTCCTTGTCGCCATCCCCGCTGCTGGGTTACGTTAAGGAGACGCATGTCAAAAACGTAAGGTTCGAGGCATATGAGCTGCAGATTATACGCTGTGCATAGATCGCCATCTGGTGTTGGGCCCGGATGTTTGCAGTTTGTTTTTCCTCTTGGAAAGTCTTTGGGAGTCACAAGGTCGGTGACTCCTCCTCTGGTTAGTATTGCGCATGGGCTTCGGCTCCATCCTCAGATTGTTTTTTTCCGCCATCGGGCTCGGATGTAAAACTTCGCGCTCCGGTTTCGAACTTCCCAGTTCACCGATCGACGCATAAATCCTCGCTCATCGAGCTTCTTCAAAGACATAAATCATGTTATTCATCTTCTCTTCGGCACTTCTTCGATTCCGGTCGTTGACGGCGGCCTTCGGGCCTATTCCGGCTCCGGTCTCGGCTGATGGAAAGAACTCCCTTCAAGAAGTGCCCTCGATGTGGGTCCAAGTTTACCCACACCGATCTCCATGAGGTGTGTAACCTCTGCCTCTCCCCAGAACACGAGGCCCGAGACTGTCCCGCCTGCAAGTCTTTTCGCTCAAAGAAGACCATTCGAGATCAACGGGCGCACACCTCGACCTCCGCTCCAGTCGACATCTTCGGGGACGACGTCGAAGCTCCGGGACAGCAGGACATCGAACAGGAGGACGATGACCTTGTCAGCGCTTCCGAGGCCGACGACTCAGATGTGGAGGACATCACCCCGGCGCAGCGGGTCGTGAGTACAATTCACCCATCCCCGCCGATTCCGAAAAAGGCTTCGGTCACACCTTCGCCTTCGGGCCTAGGCAAGACCAAGGACACTGCTTCTGACACCCCACCTCCGGGCCCGGTGAAGAAGCTTTCTAAGCTTTCCGGAAGCTCAGGCTCGAGCCAGCCGGCCACCGGTGCCGACAAACACTCTTCGGCACCGAAGAAAAAATCGGCCTCCACCTCCACACCGACCTAGACACCGAAGTCTTCGGTGCCGAAACCTGCTCCGGTGCCGACCAAACATCATAAGACCCTCGGCACCGACACTCCCGTGCCGAGACCCCCTTCGGCACCGACCAAAAAACCGGAGGTTCCCAGGAAGCACGGCTTCGATAAACCTAAGAAGCCGCCGGGCCCGAAACAGTCTGCGCCGACCGATCAACCGGGGTCGCAGGAGCGCTTCACGCCAGATCCTTTGCAGAAAACCCTCGCCAAGGATCCAAAGACCGGACACTTGTCATTCTCTTCCAAAAAGAGACACTTGGACAAGCCGGCTCCACCTCCACCTCCGAAGAGAAAGGACATTGCCACCTCTCCTTTCAGGGTGCCTTCCCCTCCTCCTTTACCTCCTCCATCCTCTCCACCTCCACCCCCTCCACCTCATCGTTCCCCCACCTTGTCCCCTGTCCCGGACGATTTGGGGGACCCTTACTTTGATCCAGCAGATGTGCCACAAGATCCCACCCCTACTGGATCCCCGGACCCATGGGATGATTATAACAATCCGGACATCCCAGATGTCCCACAGGATGACCTTTATCCATCTAGGCCATCCCCTCCTGAAGATTCCTTGGGTTTTCACCACTTGTTACAAAGGGCGGTACACTACCACGGGGTGGAGTTACATACCGACCCAGTGGAGGAGGACTTCCTCCTTGACACCTTTGATGATACACATAGATTCACTGCCATTCTACCTATGTTAAAGGGCGTAATTAAACATGCCCCTGAGGTTTTTAAAGACCCAGTCAGGGCCAGGGTCCTAAACCCTCGGATAGAAAAGAAGTACAAAGCCGCCCCTACAGACCCTTCTTACATTAAGGGCCCTGCACCATTAGATTCCCTAGTGGTATCCACAGCCAGGAAGCGCTCAAATTCTCAGGCGTCAGGCGAAGCGCCCCCATCTGATAAAGAGTCCAAGCTCCTAGATGCGTCAGGGAAGCGCACTGCGTCACAAGCGGCCAATATATGGCGTATTGCCAATACGCAAGCACTGTTGGCACGATACGACAGGGCGCATTATGATGAGCTAGAGAGCATCATGCACCATCTCCCTGAAAAGTACAAGACTAGGGCTAATGAACTTATTCAAGAGGGTAAAACAATAACCAATACCTCAATACGATGTGCCCTAGATGCAGCAGATACAGCCTCCAGGGCTATAAACACCAGTGTCCTCCTCCGTCGCCATGCCTGGCTCAGGGTTTCAGGGTTTAAACCAGAGGTTCAAGCCTCTATACTCAATCACCCATTCGACCAAGATCATCTATTTGGTCCTAAAGTAGATGAAGCCCTGAAAAAAATGAAAAAAGATACAGACACGGCGAAATCTATGGGAGCCCTACAAACACAGACTCCCAGGCGGTCCTTTCACCGTTCTTCCTTTCGGGGCACGGGCAGAGGCTACTCATCGGACAGTGCAACCACGTCCTATATATCCCCCCCTCAGTCTACCTTTACAAAAGGTTATCAAAGAGGCGGATACAGAGGCAATAATAATAAGGGCAGAGGCAAAACAAATACCGCCCGCTCTGCCACACCTCCTGCCCAATGACTTTCCCCCGGTCCCTCCAGACAATTCCACTCCGGTCGGAGGCAGACTGCGACATTTCCTTCACGTCTGGGAGACCATCACCTCAGACAAATGGGTGACACAAATTATTTAGTCAGGGTATTGCCTAGAATTAACATCTACACCCCCCAACATTCCACCCAGGCACCGCCCTATGTCACAAGAACATACTGCGCTACTGACACAAGAGGTGATCTCCCTCCTCCAAAAAGGAGCAATAGAGCAGGTCCCCATAAATCAACGAAATTTAGGGGTCTACTCCCTGTACTTTCTAATTCCAAAGACAGACGAGACACTAAGACCTATCTTAGATCTCAGACCTCTAAACACTTACATTCATTCGGACCATTTTCACATGGTAACCCTCCAACAGGTTCTTCCACTTCTCTCCCAGAACGACTTTCTCACCACTCTGGACTTGAAAGACGCGTACTTTCACATCCCAGTGCACCAATCTCACAGAAAGTACCTCAGGTTTGTGGTAGACAGACAACACTACCAGTTCAAGGTGCTCCCGTTCGGGGTAACAACAGCACCAAGGGTGTTCACCAAGTGCCTGGCAGTAGTGGCTGCACATCTCAGAAGACAGCACATTCAAGTCTTCCCCTATCTGGACGATTGGCTCATAAAAGCCCCATCCTACCAACAGTGTGTGCACCATACCGCTGCTACAGTCAAACTACTTCACCAGCTAGGCTTCACGGTGAACCATCAAAAATCTCACCTGGTACCATCACACACAAAACAATATCTCGGTGCCACCATAGACACCTCAAAGGCCATAGCCTATCCCAATCCTGCCAGGATTGCAAAAATACAGGCGCTGCGTCAAAAATTCCTATCCCAACACTCTCTCCCAGCAAGAGTGTTTATGCAGCTCATAGGGATGATGGCCTCTTGCATCTTTATAGTGCCATATGCAAGACTCCAAATGCGCCCACTCCAAGAGTGTTTGGCGCGCCAGTGGAACCAGGCCCAGGGGCAACTGACAGATCTGGTGTTGGTAGACGGTCGCACCCATCGCTCTCTGCAGTGGTGGAGCACCACAAACCTTTCCAGAGGTCGACCGTTCCTGGACCCGGTCCCACAAATAGTCCTAACGGCAGATGCATCGCTCTCCGGCTGGGGAGCTCATCTGTTACATCTCACAGCACAGGGCACATGGACGCCGCAACAGAAGTTAAACCATCTGGAGTTACTAGCGATCTTCCTCGCCCTAAAATCCTTCCAGGCGCAGATTTCAGGCAAGGCAGTCCTCATTCGCACAGACAACATGACTGCCATGTACTACATTCAAAAACAGGGGGGCACACACTCTCCACAGCTCTCTCAGTTAGCACAGAGCATATGGAAATGGGCAATTCCACAAAAGATTTTTCTCCTAGCCCAACACGTCCCAGGAGTACAAAACACCGTGGCAGATCTGCTAAGCAGACAGACACAGCAGATGCACGAGTGGGAACTTCATCCACAGGTTCTTCACCCGTTCTTTCAGAAGTGGGGGCATCCACACATAGACCTATTCGCCACCCACGAAAACGAAAAATGCCCAAGCTTCGCCGCCAGATATCCACACCCATTGTCCAAAGGCAATGCGATATGGATGAACTGGTCAAACAAATTTGCATACGCCTTTCCACCTCTCCCACTAATTCCATTAGTGGTCCGGAAGCTACAGCAGCATTCCCTAACTCTAATCCTGGTAGCTCCAACATGGGCCAGACAACCGTGGTACACCACGCTGCTGGAACTCTCAGTAGTACCACACCAAAAGCTACGCCTCTCACCACGCCTCCAACCGTGGTACACCACATTACTGGAACTGTCTGTAGCTCCGCACCAAAAACTACACCTCTCCCCACGCCTCCTAACCCAGAACCGTGAAGAGATCAGGCACCCGGACCCAGCTCAGCTCAACCTTGCGATCTGGCTCCTGAGGTCCTAGAATTTGGATACCTTAACCTTCCCCCTGATTGCATGAACATTATCAGGGAAGCTAGACGCCCTACTACTAGGGCGTGCTATGCAGCAAAGTGGAAAAGATTTGTTATTTACTGCCACAATAACACGATCAATCCCTTAAATGTATCCATACAACACATTATATGTTATTTACTCCATTTACAAAGGTGTAACCTAGCATATACCTCCATTTGGTTACACCTCGCTGCCATTGCTGCCTATTTACAGAACAGACAGCACCTCTCACTTTTCAAAGTACCTGCCATCAAAGCCTTTATGGAAGGTCTCAAAAGAGTAATTCCACCCAGAGTGCCACCCTCACCTGTTTGGAACTTGAATATAGTCCTCACACGGTTAATGGGACCCCCTTTCGAACCATTACATAAGTGCGAGCTGCAATTCCTCACATGGAAGACAGCTTTTCTAGTGGCCATCACTTCCCTCAGACGGGTTAGTGAAATACAAGCACTCACTATACAGGAACCTTTTCTTCAGATGCATCACAACAAGGTTGTACTCCGCACCAATCCCAAATTTCTACCCAAAGTCATTTCTCCTTTCCATCTAAACCAGTCGGTAGAATTACCAGTCCTTTTCTCGCAACCCCAAACAGTTGCGGAAAGAGCCTTACACACACTGGATGTTAAAAGGGCTTTACTTTACTACATCTAGAGAACACAACCTTTCAGGAAAACCAAACAGCTCTTTGTTTCCTTCTCCCCACCACACAAAGGCAACCCTATTTCCAAATCAGGGATAGCTAGGTGGATTGTAAAATGCATACAGATTTGCTACAACAAAGCAAAACGAACGCTATCGGTTCCCCCCAAAGCCCACTCTACAAGGAAGGTAGGGGCTTCTATGGCATTCCTAGGGAACATACCACTAGATGACATCTGCAAAGCAGCGACATGGTCAACACCACACACCTTCACAAAACATTATTGTGTCGATGTGCAAACCAAGCAACAAGCTAGTGTGGGCCAAGCTGTACTAAAAACACTGTTTCAGACAACTGCAACGGATGCCGGTGGTCGCCGCTAGGGTTGGTTACTGCTATATAATCTATGCACAGTGTATAATCTGCAGCTCATATGCCTCGAACGGAATATGCTACTTACCAGTATGCATCTGTTCTTGGCATGTAGAGCTGCAGATCTATACACGCCCACCCGCCTCCCCGGCTACCTGTATCCGTTCCAGTCTTATCTTATTTAGATACAATACACATGGGTTTCTTTACTGTTACTACTACGCTCCATCTTTCCCTGCTGGCGAAAAACAATCTGAGGATGGAGCCGAAGCCCATGCGCAATACTAACCAGAGGAGGAGTCACCGACCTCGTGACTCCCAAAGACTTTCCAAGAGGAAAAAAAAACTGCAAACATCCGGGCCCAACACCAGATGGCGATCTATGCACAGTGTATAGATCTGCAGCTCTACATGCCAAGAACAGATGCATACTGGTAAGTAGCATATTCCTTACATGCTATACTGCTACTTTTCGCTAAACGCCAAATTGCAGTCCACTGGGGGAGGGGGAGGAAGCCCACAATCATGGAGTGGATTAAAGAGGTCACATATAATCACACACAGCTGTCCACATTCTGGGAACTGATGCCGCCCACATCGAGACCCCGGGACATATGGGAACCCTTTATCATCTGGGCTCGGGAGAAGACCAGTGCGGATGTGACTTCTGTGCTAAACGATGACCACATCGAACAGGTATAACTAATATGGTATGCATGAGGTTCTGTGGCCTCAACGGATGTCAAGAGGATAGGATAGAACCTAGATATCAGATTGAGATATTTTTGCCACTATAGGATTACTGCTTTGATGTTTGATTCTGGTGATGTCAATTCACACTGTTAGAGTAGGCAGATGTTTTAAACTCACTACCTGGCATGTTTTTGTGTTTCTTTTTGTACTGAAATGTGTATTACTTTGTGTTTGAAATACCAATAAATAAATACAATCAAAAAAAAGTGGAGTCCATAATGGTGCAGTATGTCATTTGTTAGCTTTGCATTGCCGAGCATCTACCATTCCCTGAGCCCCCTATATCAACCTCTGCCTACCATATGCCCTCTCTTTTTCAAAGAAGTACAGTTTACTCTTGGTCAAAATGCATTTGAGGTATTGTGACATGAAAACTTGTGGTACATGAGTCACCATGCATTCTAGTAGTGCACGAGGAGCCCCAGAAAATTTTTCGGATCAGCTGACATCATGACAGATTAAGAGACTATCCAGAGAATCGAGAGTATAGCTAGAACACTGTAGTGAGTATATACGCATAGGAACTTGTGGATGATGTAAGGTGAACATATGGGAATATAAAATATTCTACATGATATGTTCTATTTTCCTTGCAGTTTTTACAAGACCGCTGATAGATTAATGTCAGTTATTATTTATTTTCTACTTTAACAATCCGGAATGCCCTTGCTGAAGTCCGCTCACAACATCAATCATCTCTCCTTCCCAGCTGCACCCTCTGTAATTTCCTTCCCTAGTTTTGCTTATTCCGAACTTCATGTGAGTTTTCACTTATAAAGGTGGGGTTCTAGGAGCCTGCTGCTGCAGAAAGTGCCATAAAGGGCCTTCTTAAGGCTATTCATAATGCAGTATTAAAAACTGAAGGAACCAGTGGCTATTAAGACTGCGGAACTTTTAGGAAGGAGACACAGAGCCCAGCGCCAGATAGTACAGGATTCAACAAGATGAGACTAGGTTTCTCTTTTTTGCCTTAAACATCCCATCTCCGAGTGGGCCCGCCCTATTCCCATGAGGGGGGGAGGGGGAGAGGGGTCACTAAACCCAAAAAGAGCAGGACCTCTTTTGAATGGCAACAGATTGTGTACTGTTACTCTTTTCTTCTGCACAAATACTCTCACTTACAGTAACAGTTAGGGGTGCGATGGAATCTTTTAGCAGGTCTTTCCTCTGATGAATGCCAGTAACCGTTTGTTTGCCAGCAAAAGGTCAGAAACGTGTTCATGATGAACTTGAAGTCATAACAGCCTCCAGTTCTTTTTGTTTTCAACCTTGTGTTGCTTTGCTGTAACGCATCCATTGCTGCCTTGTCCCTTAGGAGCTCTTGCTCTCAAGTTCAAATGTATTTTACATTCAGCCATCAGGCCTTTGCCACATACCACATGCCTTTTAGGCAGATATATTCAAGCCCTATGTGACATTGCAGGTTTCATCGTGCTTAAGCTGCCTAATGACTTCCCGGCTCACTTCATGGACCTCGTATGAGAAGGTCAGGTGAATTTGTTACAAGTTATCCAGTCTGGTCTTGATAGTAGGACCTCATTGGCAACAGCAATGGGGATTCTAATGGGCATTACATTGTGTGTAGGCACTCGTCTCAGGACATTGGGATTTTCTAATGATGTCTACTGTGAGAAAGTCATCCTTTTTGCTCTGATCACCCCTATTTTGTTGCTTGGTACTGGTGGTAACTTACTCTGCCTACGTCCTGGGCTCTGTTTACCAGGGCCAGTGCTCCGATTATAAAAATTGGCAAATTAGGTGTAATTTAAATTGGTGCTGACAGCCTAGCTGTAAGTCCCTAGTATATAATAGGGCATGTTGGTCTAGAGGTCCAGTAGACTTAATGCACTTAAGTGTGCAGTACGGTGCTGCCTGCTGTCATTTTAAAGGCAGCACTGCCTTCCAGGCTGCCTTTACATTACATTTATATTCAAATTCGACCTTGGATTTAAAGGTATTTCCAAAGTCTCAGACTACCTTATTTTTACATATGTCACCCCTAAGATCTCCGCTAGGTGACTCCGGGGTAGAGTGCCTGGTAACTATAAGCAGGGACATGTTAAAAGAGGTTTTATAAGCCCTGGTGAGAGAAACACTTCCCCAATTGTAGTGAATGGCTCCATAGGCTAACATTGTAATATTTTATCGAAGTATAAATATTGATAGGAGCCACATAAAATAAACTTCAGGGTATCAAATTAATAGTTGAGATTAATCCAACAACTTGCCACACTTAGATTTCTAATGACTATGAAACAAAATAAGTTATTAAACTTTCTTTTCTGTGAGCCAAAATCCAGCCTTCGGCTGCTTTCTCCTGATTGGCCAGCCCAGGCTGAGCCAGAACTGCTCCAAGAAGGTGTGAAAAGCCCTGCTAGAGAGACAGTGGGGCAGAGAAGTACAAGCTGCAGAGAAGGAGGTGAAGGGTAGACAAACTGGCCTTCAAAGGTAGAATGACACTTTAGGACATCACAGGCTGGCCCCCACATTCTGCCACCCCAGCCACCCAGGAACCCTTGTAATTAGATTAGGGAGAGGGTTGGAAGGGGAGTGTTTAGGAAAATTAGCCACACCAGTAGGTTGGGTTAGCCTGATACAGCTCCTCTGGAGAGACTTTCTCCATTTTTGAATTTTGAGAGCATGTGCTTTCTGGGACAAGAATATGCCACACTTTTAAAAGAAGTGGTCGTACACCTGGGTGGCACCCTGCTTCCCATTGGTCGTGGGTGCCCCCCCGCTTGATGCTCAGAAACTGAATAAATATGGGAGAGCAGCATGGCTCCTCAGATCTGCGGCTTGAAGAGAGAAGAAGAGGAAGGACTGCCCTGCTGACTCCCTCGCCGGCACCAACAGGGCTGGACTCACCAGGACTGCACCTGCTGCACGCCGTGGAACTCCGCACCAGAAGGACTTTGCCTGACTCTGAAGGTCTAATGAGTGGACTACCTGCAAGCTTCAGGTTAACAGAGACCACCTGCAAGAGTTCCCATCCTGAAGTGTGTCCATTGGACTTTTAATGATTTGGCCACGTGTAGTGTTTGAATTGTAGTCTAGACATCCCAAGGTCCATCTAGGAGATTCGAGACCCCTGGGTTTGTATTTTTGACATTTTGAACCCTCAAGAGGAGTTAGGAAGAAGTTCAAGAAGTTTGGAGCAATTTTTTGAAAAAGCTCTGTAAGGTGACCGACTCGACGTCAAGAGTCAAGCCGGCCACCTTCAACGGCGACCCGGCCTGGATTTCAAGTTCGTCCTGCTGAAAGCTCCGAAGCTCCAGACTTCCAGGATTTGACCGGGGTCTCGCAGAAAGTCAAGCCAGCCTAACCGAATCCGACCTAACTAAGTGCCTTGCTCAATGTCAAGGGGAAAAAGCACCAGAAAAACTACTTAGTGTGAAGGTAAAAGTTTGACCAAGCCCCCCCTCTTACTGTATTCAACCAGGGTTCCATTGCAGTCGGCCTCAAACTTTGACTTTGTTCCGGTCAAGTTCGACCAAATGTCCCAAAGTGGACCTATCTGTTTTTAACCACTAGAAAGTGTTTCTTCTTTAAAATTTCATATCTCTGGTTCCCTATATTGAAATGTTGTCATTTTGGTATCCATTGTTCATATAAATATAATCTATTTTTATAAATGGGAGTTGGATTTTTTTATTGTGTGTTGTGTCTTACTTATTTAATGTATTGGTGTTTTTAAATGCTTTACACACCTGTCTCTTAAGTTATGCCTGTCTGCATGTTGCCAGCTACCAAGGGTTGAGCGAGGGAATAATTTGAGACCTTGGCTGACCCTTTTATTGTGTTTGTGGCCTCATTACTAGGTGGAAGAGGAAGAGATGTGGCGCCGCGGCCAGGGCGACTGACTCCGCAATCTTGGGATCACGGTTCGATCCCCGGCGCCGGCTGCAGATTAGCCCAGCACCATGTGACTCTGGGCAATAGCTTGCTTAATCTTCCCGACGGCCCCCAGCGCCTAGAGACCCTTATGGGTGATTGTTCGCGCTTTACAAATGTGGATTCTTCTTCTTATTATTATTATTACTAGTGGTAGGTAACTACTAATGATTCACCTTCCATCATCCAGTCAACCCACATAGACCTTCGATGTCTCAAAACTCTTTGGGGAAAAGGTGAGCTCCACCTTGGAGCGTTTTAAGAACCTCTCGGCCACTGCTTGATCCCTCAGGTTAAAACCCCAAAAGAGGTTCAACCTGGTTCTGAAGAGGTCTCATTTTACACAACAGTCAAGCAGTCCCAAAAAACCCTTTGTGCAGCAGTATAGGGACAACGGAAAGTAAAAAGCAAGCCCCCCCTCTCATCCTGGTAATTTCCCATCCTCCACCTCTTCCCTAGTCACAAGAGGGAAGCAACTCTAGTTTGCCTTTGTCATAGTACTTGAGACAGCATCCTGGTCAGCTTTCCTCTTTTCCCCTGTCTGGAGCTTTGGACCAATGGGTCAAACAGATTGTGAAAAAGGGGTATTCCCTACCCCTACACCAATTTCTTCCCTGATCCCCTTTGACGCGCAGACCTTTCGCATGAACATCTTCTCGTTCTGCAAAAAGGAGCTGTGCAGTTGGTGCCAGAGAAGGAAATTGGACAAATATGCTACTCCTAGAACATTCTTTTCCAAAAGAAGCGCTGCAGTCTTCATCCAACCCTAGACCTCAGGATCTTGAACCTTTTCCTTCAGAAGGAGAATTTTTAATGTCCCTAGTTCAGCTTCTTCTGGTGCTGGACCTGGGAGACTGGATAGTGTCACTCAACTTTCAGGATGCGTATTTCCACATACCAAAAGTCCCGCAGGAAATACAGTTTGTTGTGGGCACAACTCTTAATCAATTAGCAGTTCTTCACTTTGGCTTGGCATCAGCACCACAGGTCTTCACAAAAGTGATGGCAGTGATGGCTACCCATCTCATGACTTCAGGGACTCCAGTTTTACCCTACCTGGATGACTGGCACCTGAAAGCTAGGACTGTGCGCAACAGCAATCTGTAGCATCTCTGCTGTATGACCTGTGCTTTTTTTTCCCCAATGTGCCTAATTCTCACCTGGAGACCTCCAAGTCCCTTCTTTTCATTGAGGCAGTACTGACACAGTCATGAAGGTAGCATTTTCATGTGAGCAAAAGATACAAGACATCTATGTTCTGCTTCTGCGCTTTGAATAAGGTCCTGTGCCCCAGTCCTGTGTGTCGTATGCTGCTAGGTTTGTTGGTTTCTTGCATCTTTCTGCTCATGCATGCTCTTTGGCACATGAGGGCCTTCTAGTGGTGCCTCTATACGCTGTGGTTCCAACATCAGGGTAGATTACATAGTGGTCCCCAGAGGCGCTGCAGTGGAAATTGCCTGGTTGGGTGTAGAGGAGAACCAGTCCAGTGATTGTCCTTCCAACCCTCTCCAGCTGTGACCATGGTAGTGGCAGATGCCTCCACTCAAGGGTAGAAAACATATCTGGAGATCCGAGGCCTCTGGTCTCCAACACAACAGAACTTCCACATCAATGTGCGCAAACTGAAAGCCATTTACCTAGTTTCCAGTGCATTTCTCCAGTCCTTTCATGGTCCATCATTCCAGATCTTGACAGACAGTACCATCTTTGTGGCTCCAGATTTTCTGAGAAGGGTGTGGTAATCAGACCTCCAGCACCTCTCACTTTGTCCCCCACTGCCTTGCTCTTAGAGTGGACCTTCTTTCCCAATTGGAAGGTTAGTGTGGTAAATAAAGATTTATGGTAGCCAGTAGTCTAGGTGAAACAGGATAACATTTATTCACAAGGTAGAAGTCTCAGGTTACAGGTAAAGATGGTAGTAAAGAATCCGGAAGACCCCCAAAAGTAGCAGCAGTTTTGCTGCTCTCCCCCCGCATTCCAACTGATAGTCAAACCATGCACACATAAACATTCTATTGCCTCACACTCACACTGGCTGATTCATGTTGCATTGGGCTGTTAATGACTGACTGCAGGTGCTATTAGGTAGATAGCAGGTGTTACAAGGTGAGGCCTGCAATATCTGTTGTTAGGGAAAGGAGCCTTTTGAAGTGGCATAGATTCATGCCTTTCTATTCCTGATTTCTGTCAGGGGTCATAAATAATTGGATATAACCTGCGCTCACCCCTTACTACTTCTGTGGTGGGCACTCCCCCTGGAGTCTGCCCTGCTGAGAAGAGCATCCTTTGATACAGAGGTGAGCCCTGGAAGGTGGCCTGGCCAGGGCACATGACAGGGGAATCGACCCACACTAGTTCCAAGGAAGCATCCTCCATCTGCTAAACCGTTATAAAGATGGGACCCATCATTGTTCATTTGTGCAGTCTCTTCGTCCTAGGAGGGGACACTCTTCTGAGTACTCTGGGACTACTACCCAGCCTGACAACCTGTCACACTGAAAACCCACTTACTCCAGTATTGGAGCCTTTCATAGATTCACATGCCTGAATCATTCCCCGTCGTCGAGACGGGAGTCTCCGGTACATAAAAAAGCTTTGCTTAGTATCATAGCAAACAGAAAAAAGGCCTAGGCCCATTTTCCTTTGCAACCCATAACCTTCGTTATGTAAAAAAGGACTAAACCAGTCCCTGAGCCAATCAGAGCCTCTCACCCTCTAGAACACTCCTGAGAGAACCTTCTGCCCTCAGATTTTCTACCGCACGTTGTGCTAGGGAGTCTCCTTTGAGCTCTGCTCAAATTCTACAGTTGGTTTTAGATTGAGGTGATTTTTTCTACTGAAATTTCTACATCATCTAGGAGAATGGCTGATAAAGAAAAGAAAGGCTTGTTTAGGGCCTGTGCCACCTGCTCAAAGAAGAGATTATATACTGATGATCCTCATAAGGACTGTATATACTGCCTTTACCCACACCACCAGGCGAAGGAGTGTAAGGTATGTCGCACCTTTTCTAATAAGACTTTAAGGGATCGTGAAGGCAGACTGCTAATTTGGCTCCAAAAACTTAAAACCAGGAAGGACGTCGTGTCTAGTGACAGTGAGGAGGCGTCAAATGTTTCAAGGAGATCTCAGAAGAGAGGCAGATCTCCTCAGGCTCATACCTCAGGGGAGAAACCTGAGAAGGCTCTTAAAAAGACCACTGCTGGGTCTTCAGAGCGCAGTCCCTCAAAATCTCCTAAAACTAAAGAAAAGGAGAGCAAGGGTCATGCTTCAGGGGTGGAACAGCCAAAGAAAACAAGTTCTGAGCCTTCAAAATCACCCCTTAAAATTAAACATGCGCTTAAAAAGCCAGCGTCTACTTCACCTGAGGAGAAATTAGGAAAATCTACATCGTCGACGGGATCGTCGACGAAGAAGGTAGCGTCGTCGACGACGAGGAGTGAAGTAAAAGTCATTATTAAGCCTGTACTCTCGTCGACGATGGCATCGTCGACGGCAGTGTCGACGACGAGAGCGCCGACGGCGACGGCAATGACGACGACGACGACAACTACAGCGTCGACGGCACCGTCGACGACGGTGACAACTACATCGTCGACGGCGGCAACGACGACTATGTCTACAGCGTCGACGACGGCATCGACGACGACGATGTCGACGGCGGTTAAAATGGCAATCTCGTCGACGGGCTCGTCGACGAGGGAAAAAACCCCGGAAAAGCGGGGTTTTGACAGGAAAAGAAGGATTACCCCGGATATTACGTCTCCTAGTAAGGTAACGCCTCTGGTTCCATCCCATTTATTGGAAGAAGAAGATTCGCAGGAAGAGGATAATGAGGGCCCGTTTGGCTATGCAAGTAGCCCCTCTCAGTTGCACGTTAAATGTCAGGAGGATGACTGGGAGGATGAGTATGGGGGTTATCAGGACCCCCCCCGACAACATGAACAGGAAGAGATGGTGAGTGTTCCAGCTTCTCTTCTGACGGATTTGCAGTTCATGTTGGATGATTACAAGAAGAGGCATACTTTGCCTCAGTCTACCCAAAGGATGCCAGTGGCTCCGGCGCACTCTGTGCCATGTACACCACTGCGAAGACAGGAGATACCGGTTCCGCGGCCACTAACACCTTTGCCACAGCCGGCTCTGGACACTTCTGAGGATGAAGAGCAGGAGGAAGGGGAGATAACAGATCCTAGTAAGGAATGGGATGAGTATTTGATTCCGTCCCCTTCATCTCCGTCACCAAGACCTGTGGATTCCCCTCCGGAGGACATTGGAGGGTTCCATAATCTGATGGAAAGAGCCGCGCAGAGATTTGCGCTCAGTATGTCATCAGATAAAGCAGAATGCTTTTTATATGATTTTAAAGAACCGTTTCGCAAGACTGTTAGATCTCTTCCAATTGTGAGTCATCTATGGGAGGAAGGTCTCAAAGTAATGGAGACGCCGGCAACGGTTACTCCAGTGCTGGCTAGGCTGGACAAAAAATACAAAGCGCCTTCCGATGCTCCGGCTTGTTTATTAGGTCACCCCAAACCGGACTCGGTTATAACTCAAGCGGCGCAGCAAAAGTCGAGGAATCCCTCTGCTCCAATTTCCACGCCACCGGATAGAGAGGGTAGGCGCTTGGATAATGCAGGAAAAAGGTTTTCGTCCATGTCTGCTCTTCTGGTTAAGGCAGCAAATGCACTAGCCATCCTGGGCAGGTATGATAGGCAGATGTGGTGCGACCTATCACCATACATTGATAGCATACCTGAAGCGGACAGACAAGAGGCTAGAAAAATCCTCCAGGAGGGTGAAAGGACTTCGGCTGAAGTCATAGATTGTGCAATGGACATTGCGACCACGGCCTTCAGATCTCTGGGAGGAGCGGCGGTTTTGCGCAGACAAGGATGGTTGAGAGCAACATCTTTTAGGCCTGAAGTCCAGAATAAGATCTTGGATCTTCCGTTCAATGGGGAAGATCTGTTCGGAAAACATGTGGATGAGGCCTTACAGAGTATAAAAAAGGATACGGAAACAGCGAAATCTCTGGGAACATTGCAGTATAGGAAAGTTCCTTTTCGTGGCTCACGTGGTAGGGGCCAGCCCTCTTATAGAGGGGGTTATCAACAAGGCCGTTATTCTTCCTACTCCACATCATCTCAACCATATCGTCAACAACAATATTCACAAAGAGGAGGTTTCACAAAATCTACTCCTAGAGGTCGAGGAGGTCGTCAAGGGAAAGACACCACCCGAAGACAATGACATTCTGGTGACACTTACTCCTCATATGTCACATATTCCCCTGGGTGGAAGAATTTCCTATCATCATCAAAATTGGCAGCAGATAACGACGGACCAATGGGTCCTCCAGATAATTCAATTCGGTCATACTCTAGAATTTCTGGAAAGCCCCCCTTGTTCACCTCCAAGATTTCAAGAGGTCAAGTATTTGCATCAGATGCTTCAAGAAATTCGGACAATGCTCCGAAAGGGAGCAATAGAACCGGTACCGAATTCCCAGAAAGGAAGGGGATTTTATTCCCGGTTTTTTCTGATCAAGAAAAACATTCTTCAATGGCGCCCCATTTTGGATCTCAGATCCCTAAATACTTACCTCAAGGATCAGACCTTCAGAATGATTTCCCTCCAGGATATTCTGCTGCTGTTAAACCCAGAGGATTATATGACCAAACTGGATTTACGGGATGCATATTTCCATATTCCAATCCATCCTTCACACAGGCAGTACCTTCGGTTCGTGGTGGCCGAAGATCATTACCAATTCAGGGTGCTTCCTTTTGGTCTGAAATCGGCCCCGAGGATTTTTACAAAATGTCTGGCTCCAGTGGCAGCGGTACTAAGGAGACAGAAACACCAAGTGTTTCCTTACCTCGACGACTGGCTAGTCAAGGCTCCATCGAAAGCGTCAGCCCAGTTGTCAACAGAGGCTTGCATAGAACTATTTGCCAGTTTAGGCCTCACTCTAAACGAGGAGAAGTCGACTCTACAACCTTCAAGAAATATAACTTTCTTGGGAGCGATTCTGGATACGGAGGTAAACAGAGCGTTCCCCTCCGAGGAGAGACAGCGCGGAATAATATCTCTATCCCAGGCGTTTATAAAAAGAAAGTCTCTTTCAGTACGCAGGTACAAGTCTTTGCTGGGAACGATGTCATCTTGCATTCCCCTCGTACCTTGCTGCAGACTACGGATGCGTCCGTTACAAGAGCAATTGGATCTTCAGTGGCATCAAGCGACAGGATCCTTCGAGGATATAATCAAAGTGACGCCGATCATGGTCCACGCGGCGACATGGTGGACCCGAAAACGAAACATCTCACAGGGTCTTTCTTTCCTGACTCAGCCAGCTCCATTGGTCATTACAACAGATGCATCCTTGGAAGGATGGGGAGCATTCCTTCAGGATCTGCAGGTCAGCGGTCGTTGGAAAGCGGACGAACAACAATTGCATATCAACCTTTTGGAGCTCAGAGCCGTCCGCTTAGCATTGTTAGCGTTCCTGCCAAGGATTCAAGGTGCAGCCGTGTTGGTAAGAACAGACAACACAACAGCAATGCACTATTTGAACAAACAGGGAGGCACAAGATCTCTCTCCCTGTCTCGGGAAGCCCAGTGGATATGGGAATGGGCTCTACGACACGAAGTATCCATTACAGCGGAACATCTTCCAGGGGACCAGAACACCAAAGCGGATACTCTAAGCAGACTAAAGTCTGTCTGTCACGATTGGGAAATCGACAACGGGATTTTGGACAACATCTTCCAGAAATGGGGAACTCCAATAGTAGATCTTTTTGCGACAAGGGAGAACAGAAAATGCCGGTTCTTCGCAAGCTGGCTTCCCCAACGGGGATCTTGGGGGAATGCGTTTTTGATGGCATGGTCAGGCATCTTTGCCTACGCCTTTCCTCCAATTCCCCTCCTGCCGCGGGTTCTTATGAAGATCAAGAAAGAACCATGCAGGTTAATCCTGATAGCTCCGTGGTGGCCCAGACAGCATTGGTTTGCAGAGCTTCTTCTACTGTCAGAGGAGCGCCCGATTTGCCTGCAGCCGATACCGTCTCTGCTGACAATGTTCCAGGGGGAAGTGCTGCATCCGGATCCGAAATCTCTGCAGTTAGCAGCCTGGCTCCTGAATACCGTGAATTTCAACATCTGAATATCCCTACGGAGTGCAGAGAGATTCTATCTAGAGCTAGAGCGGATAGTACAAACAAGACATATCGGATGAAATGGAAAAGGTTCTGTTTATGGTGCAAAAGGTCTAACATTCATCCGCTGCTTTCAGAAGCTCACGAGATTATTCCATACCTCTTGCTTTTGGCTAAGTCTGGTTTGGCGCATGCGTCTATAAAAGTACATCTAGCTGCAATTTCACGCTTTAGAAGAACGGCCTCTGGTCCATCTCTGTGGTCTGCTAGAGTCATCAAGCAGTTTATGAAAGGTCTGTTCCGAGTTTTTCCTCCAATAAAACCACCGCCACCTCTCTGGCAATTGAATGTCGTTCTTTCCCAGTTGATGAAACAGCCCTTTGAACCAATTCACAGGGCGGAACTGAAATTTCTTTCCTGGAAAGTTGCGCTTCTCATTGCACTCACTTCAGCCAGGAGAGTGGGAGAAATTCAGGCTCTCACGATCCAAGAGCCGTTCTTGCAGTTCAAGGAGGACAGGATAATACTCAGGACTAATCCAAGATTCATCCCTAAGGTTCCAACTGACTTTCATTTGAACGAACCTTTAATTCTCAAAAGATTTTTTCCACAACCATCAACAGCGGCGGAAAGAGCTCTCCACTCGCTGGATGTCCAGCGTTGTTTGAAATTCTATTTGCTGAAAACTAAGCCTTTCCGCAAGTCTTCACAGCTTTTTGTGGCCTACAGCGCACCCAGAAAGGGTTTCCCTTTGTCAAAGAGAGGAATTGCCAGATGGATATCAAGTGCCATAGGGTATTGTCATCAGGCAGCTGGCCGACCTTTGAATGCACGAGTCCGGGCTCATTCTACAAGAGCAGTCTCCACCTCTACTGCTCTATTTGCAGGAGTACCGATCCAGGATATCTGCAGGGCGGCGACCTGGACGAGTACACACACCTTCACCAGGCATTACTGCTTGGATGCAGCCACAGAGAGAGATGTGGCAGTGGGAGAAGCGGTGCTGAGGAACCTTATCCAGTAACGGTGAGCCTTCTTTACCATCCCTCCTTCCTTTGTTATGTACGTTGGCACATTTTATGGTTGTTTATTGTATTACCATTTGCAAAGAAATTTTGAGAGGTGGAATTTGGTTTACAGATACCATTTTTATCACACTGTATATGTTTCCTGGATTCACTTTCTAGGTAACAAAAAATGTGCATTTATTTACTGCTCGCTATTCTGATTCAGGCATGTGAATCTATGAAAGGCTCCAATACTGGAGTAAGAAAACAAGTTACTTACCTGTAACTGTAGTTCTCCAGTATTGGACCTTTCATAGATTCACATGCAACCCACCCTCCTCCCCTGAGAGGCTCACCTCGGATTTAGCACAAAGAGTGTTATTGCACAAGTGCACGAAAATCTGAGGGCAGAAGGTTCTCTCAGGAGTGTTCTAGAGGGTGAGAGGCTCTGATTGGCTCAGGGACTGGTTTAGTCCTTTTTTACATAACGAAGGTTATGGGTTGCAAAGGAAAATGGGCCTAGGCCTTTTTTCTGTTTGCTATGATACTAAGCAAAGCTTTTTTATGTACCGGAGACTCCCGTCTCGACGACGGGGAATGATTCAGGCATGTGAATCTATGAAAGGTCCAATACTGGAGAACTACAGTTACAGGTAAGTAACTTGTTTTCTTCCCAGAGGTGTGGGAATATTGCCTGGAGTAATTACTGGATATTTCTAGATACCAAGATAGCCTTCCTACGAGCAAGAAAAGGAAGTGCCAACACTGCAGAGGGAGCGGATCATGGAAGGTACTACTGTAACTGACCTTGGCCTAAAGCAAAGTCCTACAAAGACTCCTTTAGCAAGTTTGCCGAAGGACTCATGATACAGCCGGATCAGGCAGTGTAACCTTCATCATCTATCATAGCTGTTAGGCACCTGAAGCAGTTTCCCCATATGGTCGGGCCGACCAAAATCGCAACAAGCTCCCACTGATGGCCTTTGTGCCCCACAAATGAACTGCGTGACCACGGCACTGCCAAGTGTGTCTTTGCGTCAGAAGCAGTCCAGAACATTGTGGCCTGCGATATGCACTGGGGACCATAGTGAAGAATCAAGGTTGTTGCCCTGAGACACTGCGTGTTGAAGAAGATGCTAGGCGTCTCACGCGGAAGAATCGTCATCTGCAGACGTGTGGCCTTCTTGCTTAAGAAGGGCCAAGTACTCACAGGAGTGATGGAGAGAGTCATGTCATGAATTGAGTGCCCGCCAGCTTAAGCTGCGATTTGTAGCCTGCCGCCCAGCAGAAGCCCCACTGTCAAAAGCCTCTTATTGACACGACCCTCAGAGCAGGGCGCTGCACACCCGGTTGCTGTGTGGCTCCTGAGAAGACTGCTACGTACCACCTGGAGGCTCCTGTTGCTGGTGAGACCTGCTGCCACAGGAGGCCGGAACACAGCCCACGCTGCTACTGCAAACTTGGTGAGATAATGAACCAGGCCTAGGCCGATGAGCCTGAGTGCTAAGACAGAATCATTGGCGAGGAGGAGGGGGAGTACAGGCTGCAGAGACCAATCTACCTCGAATGCTGAACATAAGGGTGGTAGCACAGAGATAGGGGCCTACGAGGGACAGGTGGAGGACTAGCTAGCAGAAGTCCCTCGAGCACAAAGACTGAACCAGGTATTTGTCTATTTTTAATTGTGAACTGGTATTCTGTTTTCTCTGTAATAAAGTACTTGTCTTTTCTACAAAGAGAAGCACTGGTCTAGATATTGATCTTTTTGCAGTGGTTAAGTGTGGGGGTGATATTGAGTCTGTAACCTGAGTAACCCCCATTCTAATCTCCCTGGGAACCTTGACTGCTTGACCTGCTTCTACAAAAAGGCCAGCTTGCAGAGACATAGTAGGGCAGGCCTCAGGACAGCAATGGTAAAAGGCCCCAACTCCCACGGTTGTGACTAAGTAACCCCTGCTTGTTTGTGGGTTCTAAAATGGGGTCTGAGAAGTATCCACCAGAATCGGATGCTAACTAACTTTTTCTTCACAAAAACTAAATATTAGGCTGCAAGATTATGGAACCAGTCTCTCTCCAAATATGTCCTTACCTACCCCTACTCTTCACCCCTTTCAATTCATGTATTCAGATTCACTTTAATCCTTCACTCACTTTCATCGGATGTTATATTGTTACTTTCTGAAATGATGTTCTCATTAAGGTTGCTAAAATTGCAATACAGATTAGTGCCAACAGGTGCAGCTGCACTATATAAGAATTGTAAATAAATCATTAAGAGGAAGACTTTTAGGGAGGGGCTCACAGAGCTATGAGGGAAGGTTGCCTATCCTGTTCCAAGCATACCATATTATGAAACCTTACAGCGGTGGGTTTTTAATGGGTTTGGTTATGCCGCGGCCTGTAATGCTTATTCTGCCCTATACTCAAATAAGCCAATAAAATGGTCTTTGGTTTTGTTGGATTTCTCAGATTGTTTTTCCCCAAAAATGTAAAGTTAATGTTATTTATAAAGGAAACAATGACATTGTCTTTTTGTTGATTAAATACAATCCACAACATCATATCAGATTGCTGGTTGTTTTATTAATTATATTATTAAATTTAAAGACAAACAGGACAGTTGCACAAATCGTCAATATTATTACAGGAGTTAGCATTAGTTTCAATTTTGCATCTCCCAAATGATCAATCCATTCACCATCGTGGCTAAAAATCTTCCCTATCTCACTAATCCAGGAATGTACAATCTCCCACATGCAATGTTCTTCTAAAGCTTGAATCTCACTAGAAATATTAGTTACATTTTGTATATGTGCATTAATAACCCTGCTGTTATCAGGTATGAAGATACAACACTCTTTTACCTTCAGTATCTTGCAAACACCACCATCCTTCATACCTAGCGCTAAGCAGCTTTACATAATCATTGCCTGCATTGCGGTTAACCCAGATTGCCTCTGAATTAAGACTTCTGCGGTGTTAGCAGCTAGACTTTCAACAAGTGTAGACAAACGTCTGATTTTCACATAATTCATAGGCACACTTATAGGTGGAATAATAGCTCCTAATATATCTAATATTGTCTGTCTAAATCCAGGTTTCACTCTCTTCATACCAATTGTATCATACACTTTGCTCATGTGATAAACTGTGACAAGATCCAACCCAATTTTGCTGCAAATTGCAATAAGCAGTCATATATACACATAATATATACTTCTCGGAATCAGCTCTTCACCAACCAGGAAATCACCATTTCCAACATAACTTTTCTCACACTTCCATTCTCTCACATATTCAGATTTTCTGATTCTGGTATGTTCAACGCACCATACGCATCTCACCTTTTCTCTTATGTTCAGTTGTCATCTCAGATGCAAATTTGACAATCTAAATTCTTCCTCAATCTTATTCTACCCCCTTATCTTTCTCTCTTTTCTCCAGTCTCTCACAATTTGAACTCTCCTTACTTTGTATTATTTAATTAGCTCACGCTCTTCATTACTCAAACCACATACATCCTCCTGGTTAGTATTTTTTATTTTCTGCTCAGTTGGTGCAATTGTCTTTAGAAATGTACTATATTTAAGACCCTTATTAATACCTTTTTCTTCAGAGCTAGGTAGATCTTCCAATAAGACATTGATATCTGGTAGATAGCAAGACAAAAAAATACTAACAAGCACATTGCACGATATACTGTAGGAATCTGGTAGTTGTAAGTAAGTTTCATCTTCACCTTAAGAAGTAGGAAGAAAAGTACTTGCATAGCAATGTCTAACATTCATAATATCAATAAATTCATTCAACATTTTAGCATAAATATCATCATGAAATCAACTAACGAAACTTTCCTTATATATCAGTGTATTATGTTTAATATTAGGACGAGCTGTAGTTAATTCAACCTTTGTGGAGTCCTATCCCACCGGTAAAAAGGAGGCACAATAGCTGGCCAACTGAGATTATTAGTATCATTAATAAGGTGATCATTCTAATAATGCTGCAGTATCTGCTATATGCCATCTTCCATTTATACTAAAAACAAAAGGTTATTGTGAAACTCCAAACATCAACAAAAGTGTCTTTTAACAAAATAATACAATTGTTCTTCTTATTTCTTAAACAATTAAACAATAACCAAGAATTGAAATAAAACTTTCAAAATAGTCGCCTTTGGTTTTTTTTCTGAAAATGTCTAAGGATTCAGTTCAGCCAGCTCATGATCTGAAAAAGATGTTCTTCTTTCTAAAATTCTTAAAAGTTTCTCATAGTTCAGTTTTTCTTGTATTGTTTAACAGTCTTTAATATATTCAGGGTAGTTCTTTTTCTTAAGCATCACTTTCAGATTCACGTGCAAAGGTGTATTGGCAACGATTTATTTGACTGTAGTTTTCTGGATCTGTCTGTTATTCCTCTAATATTTATGCTAGAAGCACTCATTCAAGTCATACTTTTGACACATACTTTCTATTCAGAGGTCAACAGCTACACAAATATTCTGCAATGTTTCTAGATCTTCTAAAAAGTTCTAACTATGGAATCTCTCCCTAAGAGTGACTGGCTATGTAAATAATGGGCCATGGGATGCAACATTGTGTTGGGCAATACATATTTGTGTTCAGAAATAACATACAAATATTGATAATTTTGTTTGTAACCCAGTTTTTTCTCATTTGCTTTTCCCACTCTCTGGAGCTTCCTCTTGGAGAGCTTTCAATTCACTTAATTAAGCTTAATAGACAACAATTGACTTCTTCTGTCATAGGGTCAAATGGATATCAAACATTAGGAAAACGATGACACTACTGGGCCTTAAAGAATCATGGGAAACCCAAAACCCCCCAAGCAAGGTAGAGCTCAAGCGCATATACTGGGATTGGATGGACAGCCAGGAACTTAGCAAGCCCAACGCAGGGAGGCTAACGAAAGAATTCCTTAATTACAAGCAGACCAGAAGCCTCAAGCCTTACCTGGATATAATCCAGGTCCCAAGAGAAGGGGCTTTGTATATCCAATTTAGGCTCGGCACGCTCCCAGTCCATGCACTAACATCAAAGTGGTGTTCACCAAGGGATACAACAGAAGGTTTCCACTGCTGCGGAGCACCGTTGTAGTGTATTTCCAATGTTATGTTTGCCTGTCCAGCCTATAACATCGCAAGGTCTAAATGGCTTAAACCGATATGTAGACACATGGGCACCTGCGAGCATCGGGCTGCTTTGCGCATCCTGAAATCCGACCCAAGTGTACTTTTTACATGCGGGGTGGCTAAGTTTCTAAGCTGTGCTTGGACAGTCAGGCAAAAAGCCTTGCGAGGGGTGCCCTAAGCTCACGCTTTGGGTGACACTGGAGACCCCTGGGTTGCTCTGCACATACCGAAATCTGAATAAAGAGCTTTCTACTTGTGGGTTAACTAAATCCTAAGCTATGCGCGAACAGTCAGGCAAAAAGCCTTGTGAGGGATGCCTTCATTTTCATACTCTAGGCCACAACAGGACGTCACCTTAACTCAAGAAAGCCTTTTTAGAATGTAAAAGTACTGGCACTTTATATAAGCCCGCTGGGTTGCACCGTCATGTTTTTATCCCTTTTTTTAAATAACAATTTTTAATTCATGTATGATTTTAGGTATGAACTTGTAAACTCGTATGTACAGCTTTTTAGATAATTGTTTTTACGCTTTGTGGTGCAATATCAAGTCTAAAAATACTGTGTAAGCACAATGTCCAGTACAATTATGTTTCAACTAATTATTTGCATCAATTTATTTATTTTTATTCACTGTACAAACGCTGCACAATGCTTTTATGATACAAGTTATCGAAATAAAGCAATTGATGATGATGACTTCTTCTGTGTTTATCTCAGTGTCCCAGGCGGTGAACCTTAGAAAGGTACCGCAATAGGAATGCCAAAGCAAGTTCCTCCACGGCATAGACTGTTTCACGGCCATGAAAACTGTGGTGATGAAGCATCTCGGAATATGCTTAGTGGTGCAGCAGCAGCACCACCAGCATATTGTGTGCCTCAGACCGCTGCAAGACTACCAGGGATTGTGGATCCCTGGCAGTAGCAGCGGTCCCATGGTGGTCCAACCGCCTAACACTTAATAGGGCAGTCGGAGCAGTGGTGCCCGCACCGCCACCGTGGCTGCGGTGGTCCATCGGATTGCCATAGCCCTAATCAAGCCCTAAATCTTTCATGTGGACCCTTATAGTCATTAAATCCAATTCCTTTGTCATCATTTGTCAAATCCATTTAGTAATTTCTTCTCACATTCTTCATTTTGCATATATCTACTTCACACTCATCAGCCAATTCTTTGAGCTTCTCATGTGCTTCATTTGCACTTCTGGCTGTTTCCTCGATCACAAATCTAATTTCATCAACATTGTATGACAATAGTCTGTTCAGATTCTACAAATAAAATTATTAAAAGACCAACAGCAATAAATCTCTGTGTAGTGACATGCAGATCAATTTGAGAAACAGCTGTGGTGTGCATTGACAGCTGCCACTAGTACTTGGCATAGCTGTCCATGCAATCTCAGATGGGGCACTAGCTATTGTGTTCACAGATGTAGTTGGTCCCTGTGCTTGCACACCCACACTATTTCCTGGTGCACCTATATCAGGTACGATAGCAGGACCAGTTCCCTGTCTCTGTACTTTATCGGTGTGTGAAGGAAGTCTGGAATTCAGAAAAGCATTAAAGTTATCCTCCTCATCTGAATCTTCATTTTATTTTTATTTTTTCCTCATTGTTTTTCGTTGTGTTTGTTGTCTTAGACGTTTTGGGAAAAACGTACTTCCTTCATCCTGTCCTTCTTCCAATACCTTTCCTGTCGATCCCACTTGCTCTCAAGTCATTGTTTAAATTAACCCTTCACCTGCTTCTACATTTTCTTCCTTTCCTGTATAGCCATGCAGTCCCATTTGTTCAATGGCTCAAACTGGGTAGGTCTAGGTAACAGTCTTCTGTCATTCATTATGTTTCTCAGAAAATCTAGTTTTCTGATGTTAAAGGTACCATCAAAGGAAACTGGAGGTCTTTATCATATACAGTATTTGCATGCCATTCAGAAATCCAGGTACAAACATAAATCCAATATCCGTCATCATTTCATATGCAGGCATTCCTTCAGCAGCACATTTCTGATCCTCAGTCGAAGGTCGATAGAAGCTTTAGGCTTTTTCAACACCGCACCCTTGATTTTCACCCAAACATTACACAAAATAAGCGAAAAAACAATCCAGCGTGGTTCTCTAGCTGACTAACCAATCACAGTGCAACATTTCGGTAAATGAGGAGAATGATTGCTAAGCCTTTCTTAATTAACTTACACTAAATATAAACAAGATAAACCTTGTCTGCTTCATCTAAATAGGAAGGAAATCAGCAAGTTAGAATAGGACAAGCCTCACAACCAATAGAAGCAATAGTAACACCTTTTCACCATAGATAAAACTTAGTTCACACTAGGCAGACCATCATCCAATGGCAATCTCTCTTGGCCAATCTACTTACTCCTATGCACTTAGGAGCAGATGACACCAACCCAGAGTAGACACTCCTAGAAGTTAAAACTCGTTCATTCGGAAACCCTATCTGTGTGAATGCCAGGCCTCCAAAACACAATCCCTCATGCAGACAAGCAAACCACAATACAGCAAGATCTTGGATTTCGACACATCCATTAACCAAACCAACCAATAATAAAAAAAAAAACCTTTTCGAAATGAAAATCACAAATAAGAATAGTACATCAGAACAACAGTGATCAAACCACCAATTGAACACAAAGTTATCATCGCATTACCAAACACTCCACACACAGCATAGCAATCCATCTTTCAAACTTGTAACCTCTATAATACACTGTAGTCACACCAGAATCACTCTATCATCAGAATCATTCTTTAAAACAAAATAGAGGTGCTTGTTAACATACAGCTGTCCTCTGCTACCAAAAACTGTGGAAGCAAAATGGTACCCCAAAATTAAAACACCTCAAAATGTACCTCAATTAGATATCCCACATTTCACTGGATCAAAGATGGTGTTAAACGTCAATATCTGATTGAGCCTTTTAGTGAGTAGTACTCCTGCGTGCCCGTAGATGGCGTTGTTTGGCTCCAAATGGTGGTGTAAGCGCCATCGACACCGGATGTGAGGTGCCACCAGCACGCTGACAGCAGTACTTTTCTTTCTGTGCCAGTCAGCACAGATCCTGGAAGAACAACCCCTAGTATTTATTGACTGAGCTTTTTTTTACATTTGGCCCAAAAATTCGAGACGAATCAGCTAAAAAAAGCTGTTTTCATGCCGTGTGGTACCTGTCACCGACAAATGTCGGCGATGCACCCACATTTGGTGTACCTCTGGTCTTTGAAGTGTGATTACAACACCAAGACCTGCTGCACCATGTACCCCAAGGCCCTAAGGGAGCAGTCCCTCAAGCTCCTTGCCGTTCAACATGCAACATCTCGAAGCTCACAATCACAGTCGAGATGAAGGTCCCGAGACCGGTTGCAGAGCCACTCCAAGCACTCATCACAGTCGAGGTCGTTGGGTAAGTCCCACAGATGCAAGAAGAGTAAGGAGTCGAATAGATCTTCGACTTCACTGTGTCCGTCGAAGTCATCTGACAAGAGCATCGGCACTTGAGGCCTAGCTCTGTGGTGTAGATTGCGCCTGGGCCATCTCTGCACCTTCCAGGGTTTCTGAGAGCTGGAGCGACCCCTTCCCAGTTACTTGAATTTTATGAGACCATGCACTTCTTATTTAGGCAGCATGGTCCAGCTGGAGTGTTTTGGGCCCTGTGGATCAGGAGGGGTACTGGTGCAGATCGAGACCTTTCCTGGCACTGGCTCTAGTGCCAACACCCCCATCGGCCAGACACCCCACGGTGGCTTGATTCGGACACAGAGCCAGACTAACATCGTCCCACACACAGCTCCAGGGCCGACGCGGGTGGGGGGTAGACTGAGCCAGTGTCTTATTCCTATGGTAACAACAGGGAATGCTTTAATTAATCTCAGCCACTCACTATCGCTTGGGCCGTATCCCAATCCATCATTGGATGCCACCTCAGTTTGGACCCAGTCATTTGCAAATCAGTCATAACCCTGTTCCTCGCGGGAACAGTCCAGCACGAACTGCCAGGCCAGATGCCCCTAGCCAGGTCCTCACTAAACTAGAACACAAGCAACCCAGGACTGGTTTTCAAGCATTCCATCCATCACCTGTAAGTCCTACGATAGGCCTGGATCGGGAGACGAATGGGAGGTGTCAGCGGACCCTTATAGATACCAGTTAGAGGAGACCAAGGACAACTTGTATGAAGACCTGGAGGATGCCAGTGGTCTGTACACCACCCCAGACACTGGCCTGGTCTTCCTCCACCCCCTACAATGTATATGGAGGAGGGTGCCTCATTTGCAAAGCTGGTGCAGGAGGTGGCTGAGGTCCTAGACCTTATGCTACCCTCTGTGGCTGGTGAGACCAACCTCTTGACGGAGGTGGTTCAGCCGAGAGTTACCCCTTCCGAACCGTTAATTCCATTAAATGAAGCCCTTACTGATGTCCACTCGGGCCTGGTCCAGCTCCTGTGCTATATACAATTGCCTGCCAACATCATCCCACCCGTTTCCTCACCCAGCACCCCACCCCGGAGAGCTTGGTGGTCCCGGTCTCCAAAATGAACCCTGGTGCATTCCCTACCTCCCCACCAGACCGGGAATCCAAAAGGCTGGATACCTTCAGGAAGAGGAAGTTCTCTTCTGCCAGCCTGGCCCTGCGGTTAGTGAACACCACGTGCTTCTTTGGCTGATACTGTTATACCACCTGTGATTCAGTTGCGCAAGTGCTGCCATGGTCTTGGAGGAGGCCCGAGCCATACTCGTTCAAGTAATTGCTGATGGGAGGGATGCAGCTAAGTTCACCATCTGATGTGGACTGGCAACTCGCTGGGCACTGTCGTTTCATCTTTAGTAGCCTTTAAGGTCCATGCCTGGCTGAGAACCACTGGCTTTTCGGGGGATGTCCTAGCCTCACTCATGGGCATGTGCTTTGATGGGTATCGGTTGATCGGAGAGAAGGCGGACTTTGCACTCGAGCGCTTTAAGGATAGTAGAGCAACGGCCAGGTCCTTGGGACTTTCCATGGCCTCACACCAACCTCACTCTGCCCCATTCTTGGCCATGGAGGGAGCTTCCAACCACGTCTTTACATGCCCAGCCACCCCGGCCAGCAATCCTCACAATCTTTTCATGGCTGAGGACGCACTTACTACAGACCACTTGGGGCAGGCAACCATAGGTCGAGCCAGTCCACTACCACCACTGCTGCCAAAGCCTCCAAGACCCTATAGTTTGCCCTCCGACCATCATGGGCATCCAGTGGAGGGGCAGGATACACCATCGCCTGTACCATTGGCAGTCAATTACATCAGACCATTGGTTTGTGCAGCTCGTCCAAACGGGCTACTCCCTCCCCTCTATGACCACCCCTCCACCCATGCCATGTACTTACGACAAGCTGACGGAAGATCACCTGTCTTTGCTTTGTCAGCAGGTGTTAGCTCTCTTAGCCAAGGGAGGTATAGAGACGGTGCCAGCATCAGAAGTAGGTTGTGGTTGCTATTCCCGCTACTTTCTAGTGGCCAAGAAGGACGGAGGACTTTGTTGTATCCTGGACCTGCGCCTTCTCAGTCTCTTCCTGTAAAGGAGAAATTCAAAATGCTCGCACAAGTCCTGTCTGCTTTGGACTGGATGGTATTGCTGGACTTGCAGGATGCATATTTTCACATCCCCATTCAGCCTGCCCACAGGCACTACCTGCGGTTCACAGTAGGCCATAGCACTTCCAGTTTGTCGTGCTCCCCTTCGGCCTTACCAGCGCCCCTCGGGTGTTCACAAAAGTGATAGTGGTGTGGTTGCAGCTCATCTTCGGAGGTCAGGAAATTCCAGTCTCCTCACCCTGATGATTGGCTGTTGGAAGATGGGCTTGTCCTAGGCAGTCGTCTCCCACCACCAGACTACAGCTAACCTTCCGCATTCCCTGGGGTTCACTATCAACTTGCCGAAGTCACACCTGACTCCCTCTCATACGCTCCCTTTCATCAGAGCTGTTCTGGACACAGACACGTTTTTTGCAAATCCTCCCAAGCAGCAAGTCCATGATATTTAGACAATGATACCGATGTTTCGGCCCCTATCCTGGATTTTGGTGAGACTGACTCTGAGGCTGTTGGGCCTCATTGCCTTCTGCATCCTTCTTGTGACCCATGCCCGCTGGTATATGTGGGCTCTGCAGTGGCATCTGAAGTTCCAGTGGGCACAGCATCAGGAGAATCTCTCCAACATGGTCCAGATCTCTGAGGGAACCACAAAAGCCCTGCAGTGGTGGCTACTGAACCGCGATTGGCTCAGCAGCTGACCCGTCTCTCAAAGCTGACCGTGGGGACAGATGCATCACTTCTGGGCTAGAGCGGCCATCTGGGAGAGGTCAAGATCTGAGGACTCTCTTCTCCAGTGGAAACCAGACTCCATATCAACCTGTTGGAGTGCCGTATGATGCGGCTGGCATTGAAGGCCTTCCTTCAGTCAGGGGAAAGCTGGTTCAAGTGTTCACAGACTACACCACTTCCATGTGGTACTGCAACAAACAGGGCGGGATGGGGTAGTGGACTCTTTATCAAGAGGCTCTGCGCCTCTGGACATGGCTGTAACATCATGACATTTCCCTGGTGGTTCAACACCTGGTGGTCTCTCTGTATGCCAGGGAGGACAAACTCAGCCGAAGTTGCCTAGCGAATCACAAATGGCACCTCCATCCAGAGGTGGCGCAAGGTCTCTTGCAAGAGCGGGGAGATCCTTGGTTGGGTCTGTTTGCCTCTGTCGGACGCCCAATTTCAACAGTTTTGGGCGCTGGAGTTTCCAAGGAGTTTCTCGATCAGACACTTTTTTCATCTTGAATGGAGCTTAGGCTTTCTGTACACCTTTCTGTCAATACCACTTAGAGTTCTTAAGAAGATCAGAAACGACCGGGCCCGGGTCATTCTGGTGGCTCCAGATTGAGCAATGAGAGTTTGGTATCCCAAACCATTGAGCATTAGCACGGGTCCTCCAATCAGGCTACTTCTTTGGGAGAATGTCTGTTGCAGCAATAGGGCAGGGTTCTGCACCCAAACCAGACCACGCTCCGCCTTCATGCATTGAGATTGAGAGTTGTAAGCTTTTGACCTTCTTCCAAAAGTCTGTGATGTTATTCTAGCAGCCAAGCATCCCTGCGCAAGTCAGTATACACCTGCAGTTGGGTTAAGTTTGTGGCATGGTGTGATTCTAAAAACATCGACCCTCTTTCTACACCTCTCTCTAAGGGGCATATTATCAAGCCAGGCGATAAAATTATCGCCGCTTTAGCGGCAGAAAACTGCCGCTAAAACGGCGATAATGGGCTGGATAATATGCTTATGGAATTCCAATTGAAGCCCATGTTAAATGTGAGGGCGAACATGGGCTTCAATTGGAATTCCATAGAGCATATTATCAAGCCCATTATCGCCGTTTTAGCGGCAGTTTTCTGCCGCTAAAGCGGCGATAATTTTATCGCCTGGCTTGATAATATGCCCCCTAGTTTCTTCTGTTTGCTCTATATTTAGCCCAGAAGGGTTATGAGCAGAGTTAAAAGTTACTTATCGGCCATTTTGACATTTTTGTGGTTGCAGGACCAACTGTTTTTATTCAAGTCACCTTTTGTGGCTAGGTTTCTAACAGGTTTGCAGCACGTCCGCCACCAAACCCCCCCCCCACCCCTTCCCCACCCCCCAGGCCATTCATCCATGCTACAGTGGAATCTAAATCTTGTTCTAAACTCCTTAATGTGTACATCTTTTGAGCCTCTGCACAATTGCCCTATTGACCATCAAAACTGCCTTTCTAGTGGCAATTACATCGGCAAGGAGGGCCAGCGAATTGCAGGAGCTCTTGGCACACCCTCCCTACTCCACCTTCTAACTGGACAAGGTGGTGCTTCGGATACGTGCCTCCTTATTTCCGCCGACGGTTGTAACTCTTTTTCATGTAGGCCAGAACATCACCCTGCCTACCTTATTTGCTCTGCCTCACCCCTTCAAAGAGGAGAGACTCCATCTTTCAGACCCAAAAAGTGTGTGTTCATTCTACCTTGATTGCACAAAAGAGTTCCATGTGGATGATGAACTCTTAATGGGGTATGTAGGAGCCAAGAAAGGGAAGGCTGTGCAGAAACAGACCTTCTCAAGATGGATAGTGCTCTGCAGCGAGATCTGCTATACATTGGCCAAGTAGCAACCCCCTGATGGTGTGCGTCCCTCATTCCACCAGAGCTAAGGCTGTGACCGCTACGTTAACCTGCAGAGTACCCGTCTTGGATATCTGACACGCTGCAACGTGGGCATCTTTGCATACATTTACCAAACACTTCTGTCTGGTCAGTCAGGTCTGTTGTGATGAGAACTTTGCCCTTTCAGTCCTGCAGGACTTTCTGGTTTGAATTGGCTTTGCAGACCCACTTCCTGGGAGGCATTGATTGAGTATCTATTGTACGGTAAGGAGTCTGCGGTTAGAAGCCTCTATCAGAAGGACAAGTTACTTAACTTCGGTAACACTTTATCTGGTAGATGCTCTGTCTAGCTTCAGATTCCTTACCGACCCTCCCATCCTTCCCACTCTGTAAGCCGATTGCAGTGTAAGGTACACCCTTCTTAGGGCCTTAGGATTTCACACCAGCGGTCAGTTCTCATCGTGGCTTTGTGCTCCTGACGTGGGAAGTTGTGTAACTAATGTCAGCGCGCCGGGGTGGTGCCTATATAGGTATACCGCACATCATTTTTGGCAGCCCGCAATGCAGAATCAAATGACACCACCTACCAGCACGCAGGAATACTGGTGGTCAGAAACCTCCAGATCCGGGATTACGCCTGGGGAATATTCTAGGGTAAGGAATCTCCAGCTAGATAGAGCCTCTAACAGATAAGATGTTACCAAAGGTAAGCAACTTTTTCTTCATGAGCCAGTGGGCTCCTGCATTACGGCACCTCCCAGACAGGAAAAATCTGAAATGCAAATCATTAGTTCAGTGAGATTGATTAAGCGGGCCCTCTAATACCCGAGTTCTGGATTGATGAAAAGTTAAATGATTTTATTACAGAATTCAAAATAAATGTACAGAGGAAATTCTATGACGAATCTCAAACACAAACTTATACATAGTATATAAAATCTAAAAGTATTCTGAGTCCCATATGGGCAGCAATATCCCAAAAGAATCGGATAACATCCCCAGTAGAATAGAAAAGTCTTCTGTCTCGCCACCAAATTCTAGGGTTTTTATAAATTGTTTTCACATATGAATATACAGAATCCACAGTTTTACTGTGGTGGGAGCAAATGTTTAATTTCATCAGCAGATCAGAGCACATGAAAAATAAACGTCACATTGCCTTAACACCCACACACTAACCCACTAGGTGAATAATTATTCTGCACGCTCTATGCTAATGTTGACTGGAGATGCTAGAGGATAACTATATACATGAACAGTGAATGTGTGATGTGGATGAATGGGGCACAGGGAATCAGCAAAAAGAACTTGTGATTGTTACCAGCTGTGGAGGAACAGTGAAAAGTTCATCAAGAGCAGTATAATAATAGTGGAAATAAACCATTACATTTCAGCTCTCCTGTGTGCCGCAGATTTTGCGAGGAGTTAAGTTGGCCGGGGAAGCAGAATGTGGGTGGCAAAGATAACTTCCATCTTGGTCAAGGTGGCATTCCTTCTAAAATGTGGACTATTTAACACACATATCATAAAAACACACTTCTAAACATCATGGAAAACATGTTCCAAAAGAAACAGTAGTACATCGGTGTATACATGTAACATAGAGTGTGAAAATACATTCTGCTCATTGTTAATGATGCACAAAAATATAAATTCATAAAAATATCTTACAACAGAAATCATAGATACTCTTTCTAATCCTGTTGTATATATTTCTTTTAGGAGGCGACATATGTGAAGAAGCAGCTTATAAAGTCATAGTTCAACCAGCTGCTAAAGAAAGATGCCCACGCTGTAGAAAATATACTTCCACGTCTTCCCTGACGCCCTGTCCCCGTTGCTTAGAAGCCATTGCTGGAAAGTGGAGTACATAGACTCAAACCTTCAACAAATGTATTTATACTAAAATAACCCAACTCAAATATAGTCAACGCTTGAAGAACTATATTACCAGATGGATGATGTCTAGTATGGAGACTTCAAATTGCACTTGTTGACCATAGATGAACTTTGTGAAGAAAGTTTCCTTTTTCATGTTAGGCTTGGTAGAATCATTGACACCTAATTCAAGGAATATAACTCTAAGATACTTTTCAAGAGAGATGGTAACTTTTGAATTCGAATTGTAATAAATGACTTCTATTTTGTTTTATTATTTTGTGTAACACTGCTTTATTCTTTGCTAGTCCTTTGCACAATCTCCAGACCAGCAATGAACTCCAGAGTAATTGCTTCTTCATTAGGACAAAAGGGTCATGAGTAGTGTCATCATTCCTCCTTTCAGCAGACTTTCCTTTTTCCTCTGTCATTAAGAGAATATGGCTTACACCTACATTCTTTTTATTGGGTTGTCGCCTCCAATGCAAGCCCAAAGGTTGACAACACTGCTTGCTGGGCCTGGCCTTCAAGAACATTAGTGACCTGACCCATATTTTATGAGGGCAATAATTCTTTTTAAGACATAAACAACAAATTGGATGTACCTGTGTGTTCCAATTTTGGATGAAAAATATGTCACTAAACCAAGGGAGGGGGTGTGACCTAGTAAGACCGTGTGACTTGTGAATGAGGTGTGACCTAGTGAAAAGGTATGGAATTCAGAGGTATGGTGTAGTTAAGTCATTGGCTTTGTGATCAGGACACCAGCGTCCCTCTGTTTCAAAATACATACATAGATTTTGGACCTCCAATTCATCATCTGTATAAATGATGTGCACTTAGAAACAGGCTTATACCCCTATAACACGTTGAAAACATATACTTCTGCATCATGGGAACTTTATTGATAGTCATAAATGTTAGAATAATTCCCTGCTGTGTGCCTGAACCTGGAGCACTTCTCATAAATGTATTTTCCTTGAAATATCGCACATTGTGTCAGTGTCCTTATTATGAGAAGCACCCTGTAATAGCCGACCAGAGGCAATATTTTGTTTTCCAGGAAATAAACTGATGAACAACTGATGAGCCATTTTAAGCCTGCATTGCAGCATCTGATGTGCAAGAGAGGGGGAACGTTTATAAAATGTAGGAAAAAATGCAGCCTGATTGACTTGCATTGGAAACTGAGAAAAAAAGAGTCCTGTCTAAGATTCCATGAGCTTCCCCTACCCATAATCCACTCTACTGGCGGGTGCCTTACAGAGTCCATTCTTTGTGAGTAGGATCACAGTGCACATGGGAGATTTCACACATTTGTTTTTGTCTTCAACATTATTCCATCAAAAAAGTGAATGTTGTTGTTTTCTGACGAGATTTGTTTCAGAAATGCCTTCTCTTTTTGAGGCGTCCCTGCTGTGGGAAGAAGGCTGTCTCTTACCCTCTCAAGTTCTCTCTGTTGTGCCTGCTAGTCTCGAATTTGATCAAAGACTCCAAAATATGTTAAACAAAATGTCCAGATGGGCCCTGAGAGCATAAGGCTCAGAGACATGATGCAAGATATGAGAGCGGAGAAAAAAAGGAAGAAGGAAAGAAGCCTGGAAAAGTCATCCACTCATTCATCCTCTGAAAGACAGCCTGCTGCTGAAAATGACTACCACAGAGGGAGAATGTGAAAGAAGATCTCGAGAGGACATACACTGACGACCTCATTCTCAATGTCTTTCGAAATTGAAGTCTAAGGTATCGATGCTGAGGGCATTGACACTGACCTGCTTTCCATCAAAGAGAGGTTCGACATCTACCATTCATGGACATCATGAAAGACATGCCAAACATTTGAAAGACCCACCACCTAGAAAGATGCTGCTGTATAATACAGTGGTAAAAGAGAAAGGGGTCCAAATGGGCCTCAAGCATGTGCCCTTGTTTGGCTGGAGAAGCTACATTAATGTTAGCTTGGGAAGTAAATGTAACATTTTGTATAGATGACCAACATTTGTTTTTATTTATACGCGAGTTAAATTCATGGCAAAATATAAGCGCAAATTGGACTCGTAGAACATAAGTAGTCCATAAGTCCACTACATGGTTTACATATTTCTTGCCTATTTGCCTATGATGGGTCAGAGGAAATTCTTCAGGACCTATGCAACTCTGGTCTACTTGTGGGGATATTCCATAGGTGTAATTTGAGAGATATGCCCTCAACAAATATTAGTGTTAGTACCCATCTAAAATGATCAGTCCCAGTATAGGAACATACTCTTCCTTGTATATGTTGGCCCTAAGTGTAGTTGGCCAGGACCCCCATAGGATACTGGACACCCCCTTACAGCTATTAGGTTAGGTCTGAGTATCCTGGTAATTCGCCTACACATTTTACATGTTTGCAGAAGGTTTCCGGAACATCACACCATTTATATTTGTAGATGCAGAATACAACACACCAATCAACAGGTCAAAGAGGAAACGCCACAGGACACAATTAAGGTCCCCATCACCATTGGCATCCAAACAATCAAGACATTCACCATCACCTACAATGTCGATACCAATGAAAGCACAGCCCTCAGTTGTGTCACTTGCCTCGATTATACCACTCCATTCGCCAAGACTGTCATCACCTCATCAATTTGACATGTCGCCTGACACTAGTTTTTTTTCCCACCTCTTCGCCAAGTCCAAATCCGAGAAATAGAGTAAAATACTTTGCAAAGCATTCTCAAGGTATGCACCATCATAACACTACATATTTTTGAGACCACAAAGGAATTGCTGACCAATGATTAAGGGGAACATTCAACACCATTGCAGCATGGATCCTGAGGTCAGACAGTATGATCATTCAAATCTTTCACCAGCTTGTATGAAGATTTAAAAGGTACTGAAACATCCTACTACTAAAATCTTAGTCCATAAAATGGAAGAGATTCGGCAGATGGTGTTAAAATAATGGGCGTAATCTTATCAAAGGATGTTATTTTACCTTACTTGCTCCATGTAGCTCAAACCAAGCTTCTGTTCTCATTAATAAAGTTAATCTGGCCACTATTATAGTCTGCAGAAAATCTCCAAAGCAACTCATTTTTTCGCAACGACTCAAGAAAGTGTTTCTTCCAATTAGATTGCTTTCTCCACCATGAGAATTGAACATTGTTCTCCTTTTGATCCAATTCACAAGGATACAATAAAGGCAGCTTTCCTGGAAAGCAGTTTACCTTATTGAGACCACCTCATTTCAGGTTATTACGGACATTGTCTCTAGTCCTGAACACTTCTTCTACAAACCATTGACTTCAGGTACCTCAATTTAAATAATTCAATGGAAGGAAAACAAAATTGCAACCCCCAGAATGTTTTAGACTAAACCAACAAATGTCCAGGGCTAGAAACGGCATCTGTAATGACCGGAATTGAGGTGGTCAACCTAGCTTTCCTTGTTGCCATCATCTGAGCTCGAAGAGTGAGCCAGTCACAAGTTTATCGACTGTAAAGCCCTACACTGTTTCCACAATGATATGGTTGCATCCTTCTTTTCTCTCAAGTCTTTTCTGACTTTCACATTAATCATACTATTACTGTGCCTACTTTTTTCCCCAATCCATCCATGGCAACAGTATGTATTTTCCATTCATTTGACCTTAGAAAGAGACATTTGCTGTTACTTTGACAAAACAAAGGACCTGGGAAAAGCAGATGAATTTTTCCCGAATGATGGCCTGAAGGCACTGAGAAATCTCCTTAAATAGAGAAACTCTGTTTTTTTTAAAATACACTCATGATAGTCAAGGTTGATCGTGTTTTTCCTGTGTCTTTCTGCTGCCCAACAGGTGCTTTCTAGAGGATATAAATAGCTTTCTACTGTATGTTAACTTGTATGACATCAATGAAGATCTCACGAAGTAGAAGAGAAGTTCTGCATCGTAGGAATCTTCATAAACAATCAGCCCGCCTCCTTGGCTGGATAGGGTTGGGCATTGGAAAAGAAACATATCCCATATTTCATTGTGAAAAAGAACTGACTCTGTGAGGCAACTACCAGTAAACTGTATTATGTGTAGGAGAACCTGGAATCTTAGAGAATGTTTTCCTATATTTTACCAATTTCACCCCTTTCTTCCGCTTCAGATGCTGCAATTCAGGCTTGAATCTACCATTGGGGGTTCATCAGTTTATTTCCATGAAACCATACCCTCTGATAGGCTATTACACAGTGCTGCTCATCATAAGGACAGGTGGCGATTAACACCCTGTGTGATATTTCAATGGACAATGTATCTGGGGTCCAGGCACGCAGCTGGCAATTATTCTAATGTTTGACTTCACTGAAGATTCCTCCGAAGCAGAAGTACGACTACAAGTAAGTAAACTTTTCTTCTCCACAAATTTCTAGATCCTAGATGATCATGCAGCCACAGCTTGAGTTTCCAGGAAACTATTCAGCATGCCAAACCCACCAGTGCCAATAAGGCAATGCACAGCACACCCATTCATGGTGGCTGCCCCAAATTAACTAATTTTAATTATATTGTAAATTAAAATGAAATGTGTTTACCTGACATTTTTTTTAAACATTTCACCACAAATGTGTTACTCGTTACCCACAAGTTTTGCTTTCTGTGCTGTACAAATCTAATTTGGATCTTCTGGAGAGTGGAGACGTGTACATGAATGAACACCATTGATGACAATACAATAAAGAATTACATTTATACTAGGCATTAGTTTAAGACATTTTAATATGATGTGAAAAGTTGAATCAAAAATGGAAATATAAGACTATCTGCACATGTAGTATACAAAGCAGCATCCTTTCTGGTGGCAAAAGCCTTCTAACTTGACTCTGATAGCGCAACATTAAATTTCCTATTTAAGCTTTTTGAGGTTGAATCCATTTGTTGGGAGATAACAGATTACAGAATCTGAAGATCATTTGTAGACCAAGAATAAATGGTGATTTTAGACATCAAAAGACAGTGAATCTCCATTGCATTGAAACAACCACACTGGCTACCTTTTAAGCCCAGTTCAGTTGAAGGTGCCATAAATGCCTCCATAAGCAGTGTGGCACAAATGGCTGCAGTAGTAAAAAGTTGTTGTTAGGAGACATAGGCCCAAACGATCTTAAGATTTTGTGATTTTTCCCTAAAAAATTAAAAACAGATCTGGTGCGAAAGAGAGACAGTTTTAAGTCTGGACCACTACAGATTTAATGGATGCTTGTACGTTTTGTTGACAAAACATTCAGACAAAAAAAGACTGAAGAACAGGTTAGGTTCTTAGCACTGCCATTGTTGTGCCGGGTAATTAGAAGCTGACTTCTCACCTCATTAACCTCACCAGGCAGCAGACTGGATCCGGAAACTTGAAATAGATCTGTTATGCTGGTAGGTGGCACCTCAGCAGCCAGATTCACCCTCGGCTAAAACATCACTGAGTCCTGTAAATCACCATCCCAGAGCACTGATGGCACTTCAGTTTTTCCGTGCTCTTGGATCCGGAGTTGTTGCCCCAGAACATTTTTCTGTTGAGTATTTGCATTTTCAGTGTTTTCAACATGTCTCCCCCCAAACATTTCAGGGTTTAAACATTATTGCTCCTGTCAGAACAAAACATCGCTTTCAGCCACCGACAACAACTATCTTTGGTGCATAGGTCCCAAACTTCACTCCAAGTCGTGTGCTATGTGTGGCTTCATGCACTCCAGGGCCAACAAGCAGATGAAGGCCAAGCAATGCATGGCACAGGATCTAGATGAAGACCAGGTCGCATTCCAAATCCCACTGAAGCTGTCCTTTGACCAGCAAATTCTTGAAGATGGCCACTTGCAAGGACAAGGACATCCTCTAGGAAAAATCACAAGAAACATTGCAAGAGAAATTCATTAGCTTCTTGATCTTGCTCCCGCTCAAATGGTAGGTCTTGCAGACAGCGGCATAATTTCCAGAATCTGGCCTCAATGTCCTCTTTGCAGCCTATTTTGGTGGAAAGTGATCTGATGCCATATTTGGCTCTTGCATCACACTTGGAGCCTTCTGCTTCCTTCCCGGAGTTTCAAACCCATAACACTGACCTTGCACAAATTCGTGCATGCCGGTGTCTGATCTCAGTCCTGAAGTAAAACAAAAATTATATAAGGAGGCAGGGTAAGGATAAACTGCCCTATGGGGGAGGGGAGAATTGGCAAATCGAGATCGAGATTCCATAGTACTTACACAAGATTGCAGCAAAACGAAAAAAACGGTGACAGCCATTTCATTATATATATATATATATATATATATATATATATATATATATATATATATATATATATGTTATCTACTGGCGGTCGCCAGTAGATAGTTATAGTTAGGACCGTGTTTCCATAGGAAATCTCAAAATTCTATTTTGAATAACTTTGGCGCCGGTTGACGAATCCTCGCGAAATTTTCAAAACTAATGGGGCGCTCCGTTCAGCTCCTACCCTGAAAGTCTCGGGGTGATTCGTCAAGCGGGGGCCGAGAAAAAAGGGGGGTCCCAAAACGCGTTTTCCCCATGCATTTTTCCATAGGACCTTTAGACACAGCTACAGCCCGAACGGCTGAACAGAATTACTTGAAATTTGGCAGAGAGGTAGCCATAAGGTCAAGGAAGTGCCTTTTGTAGGTCTGGTGTAAATGTGTTCAGTAGTTCCTGAGAAAAAAGCATTTAAAGCAATATATATATCTGTAAGCACGCTCCGTGCGCTTACGGTAAGCTTACCGTACGGTGCTGTGCGCGAGCTCAAATCTGATTGGTTGTCACATGACTGTAAACATTCGAATCGGACGAAATCAGGAAGTGTCGGCCGCCATTTTGTGTGTTTCACACAGAAAAAAAGGGAGATATCGTGAAAAGGGGGCAAGGAAGAGAGTTATAGACCCCATAACATTTGAAAGGGGGTCAAAGAAGGACACAAAAGTACGAAAAATACATTTATTAATTTTAAAAAAAAATCGCCGAGTGCGCGTACGGTAAGCTTACCGTCCGCGCACGGCAAAAAAAAAAAAGAAATAACAATCACATTTATTAAATAAATTGAAGGACCCGCAAGGGAGAAAAAAAAATTGTTACTGTGTAAAAAAAGGCGAGGCGCGCACGGTATGAACTGCGCAACGTGGGCACTCGGTGCGCGAAGCGCACCGAGTACCCACAGCGCGCGCACCGTGCGCGAAGCGCACCGCGCGCGCAGGGTGTGCGCACGGTGAAAAACCAGAAAAAAAAATAAAAAATAAATACATAACTTAGCATTTAAAAAACCGTACAAATTCACTGAAAAAACCATAGGTTTCACACACGTTATAGTTAGGAATTAGCATTTAAAAAACCTTGCAAATTCACTTAAAAAACCATAGGTTTCACACATGTTCTAGTTAGCTGTACATTTCACTCGTAAAAAACCAATGAAATTCTACGTTATAGTTAGATCAGGTAACTATAACTTGCGCGACCGCAATCCACAATGTGTCATTTCAGATGTCATCATTGATGTGAAGAGTGATGTCACTGACCATGTCATGAGTGATGTAATATGTGACGTCATCAGCAGTTTATTGTGGGCGCGCAAGTTATAGTTACCTGATCTAACTATAACGTAGAATTTCATTGGTTTTTTACGAGTGAAATGTACAGCTAACTATAACATGTGTGAAACCTATGGTTTTTTAAGTGAATTTGCAAGGTTTTTTAAATGCTAATTCCTAACTATAACGTGTGTGAAACCTATGGTTTTTTCAGTGATATATATATATATATATATATATATATATATATATATATATATATATATATATATATATATATATATATATAATAGGGAGAATGCGTCAGTAGGGGCCCACTCCCAGGTCATTTAGGGCCCCAGGGACCTTATCCCCTGAGCCTTTTTTAATCCTGGGGACCCCAGGGCCCAGTGTTTTAAAAAAAAAAAAAGGCCCTTGAGACCCCATCCCCGAGGGCCATCACTTTAATCTAAAGAGAGGGGGCTCAGTGTCCACCCTCCCCCGAACCGTTAATGGCCCGGGGACCCTATACCCCAAAGCTGCATCACTTACTTTGTCCCGGGGAGTCTGATAGAGATCAGGGTATCTATAATATGCCCACTACCACGGATAGAGTAATCTCACAGTTACACGCACATGCATTCATCATACGCTAGGGCCCATTTCACTAACATACGCTCAAATACTCTACCAGTATAAACCTGTGGAAGGAAACTCCTAAACACCCTGCATCTGTATCGGGGTCGATAAGACCTAATTATTATGACTGTCCTGATACATAATCAAACAATCTATACCACAATAATCAAATAATGTACACAATAATTGACAAGAAATGACGACCATACGGAGTTGGTCAAAAGTATGATACTTTATCTAAATTAGTCAAAGAAAGTAAATCAGAATAAATCATTTTCTCATATTTACCTATTCTAGCTAAATGTCAGAACGGGTCAGGACAAGTCTCTCGGTAAAAGTCTCTCAAGACGGAGTCCTTTCAGCATCGATCCTCAGCAACGCAGTTTTGGTACGCGGCAAAGGCAAAATGGCAAGTGGCAAAAACCCTCTCTAGGCTAACATTTCTTATAGTGTCCAAGACAAAGGAAAGATACATTGGAAACATAAAAAAGTTGGAATGTCCGCCGGACCTGCTGAGCAGAGCGAGAAGGAAAGGATGTAGCATCGCTACATTTGAAAATCTCCGCTCAGGAAAAGTTCACACTACGGAACAGGAACCAAGAAACAAATTGTATCTTGTTAGTTCTACTTCTCCTCAGCAATCGAGCCACAGTTCACAGACTTTCTCTAAGGCTCCTTTGTTTTCCAAGGCTGCCAAGGACGTTCCATTTCTTTTGGAGATCCTCCAAAACTGCTGCGTCCTCATGGAAAATTTCTCAGGCGAGGACTATGGTCAGTTGACTTCAGGACCATTTCCAGCAGGGGTCTCCCTCGTCACGTCTTTCATATTACAAATCACAGGCAGGCTCAAAATTTTGCCAACTCAGCTTAGGCCACCATAGGCCATAATTGACCATCTTAATTAAAGAAACAAAAACAATCGTTACTATAGCATAGTGATTAAACAGTGTTAACCCCACTAATACCCTTATGTGTATGTAATTATCTAGCTTCTGCGACATAGAAAAGCATTAATTCAGAAAGCGTTTTGTGCTCAAAAATAAACAGCACACAGCAACGTTTAAACATGAAAACACGCACATTATTTTAAAACAGAAACAGCACATTTATGCTGACCCTCGTGTAACTCTTTTCTTATGTTAAGACAAACAGATTGATTAATATAAACACACTTACACTAGACGAATAATTAATTGTTAACTATTAATAGATTAATAAAACGCATAGACATGCTAGAGCTTCAAAAGCCTCTGAATTTTCAAACTGAAAACTCTGCTCCAGCAATCCCCCCTTTGGTGATTTTATCACCAAATAAACCCCAAAAAAGAAATTAGTGAAAATTTTAATCCCATTTTAGGAGAAATCAGAAATGTCTTTTCTCCTTACACAACATTACACACCAGTCACTCTTTCATCATCCTTCTTTGTCTCTAAGTAAACACTCTCCCTCAATTCTTCTAATTCAATCTCTTGTTGTTCTCTTTTCAACCTCTTGATTTTCTTTTCTTTATTCAATTTCTTTTTCCCTCTCCTGTTTTTACAACACACACACACTAATCTCAGTATCAGTAGAGCAATAATTATACAAGTTAAAGGAAACAATATTCTACCTATAATAGTACTACCTATTTTTGCAATAAAATCCTTAACAGCTATCATCTTATTAGCTATTTTAGTCCATAACCCTTCAGCATCAAGTGGTACTAATTCTTCATGCAAATCAGTAATATTTTTGATATAGACCTTCAGGTCTTTACTTTCATCAGGAATGTAAGTGCAACAATGTTGAACTTTCAGCATTCCACAGACTCCACCCTCCTTGGCCAATAGAATATCAAGGGCAAGTCGATTTTGCATAGACATGGCACGTACGGCACTTAATTCCGTATTCACCAAAAGAAACCCTCCTGCGGTATTTGTCGATAAGCGATCAACCACTGTGGACAGTTTCCGAATTCCATAAGCATTTAAAGAAATTCCCACTGCTGGAATCAAAACCCCAAAAATATCACCCACAATTTCAGACCAAGTTTCTCTCTTAAAACGTGTTAATAAATTAATATCTTCTACATCTTTTATTTTATCTGTATGAAAAATCTTAGGAAAAACCAGGCCCACATAACATGTGCCATACCAATGGTCAGGCAACTTGTAATAAGCCTTGTTCCCACAAACATAATACACTCCTGGAAAAATTGTATCTTCTCCACCTCTGAAACCCCAACCTGTTGCAATGAAGTATGTATCATGGCACTCACTAGTCCCCACAAAATATGTATCATATTGGGATTTCCTTCTGGTAATACATAGTTTACCCTTCTGCGGTGCATCTAGAGCTAAAGTTGGACTAGCCCCATTTTTCAACTCTTTTCCCATCTCAATGTCCCAAATTGTCTCACTCACTTCATATTTTCCCGCTTTCTCATGCCTGTTCAATCTCCTTTCCTCTACCATATCCAGGAAAGCTTTCTCCTCTTCTTTCAGACTGCAAGTTAAATTATTCTTAAAAATGTAATCTAATGTTAATCCTTTTTCTTCAATAAAAATCTCACCAAAAGTGTTAGCTTCTTTAGCTGGATTCAGCTCTTAGTATTTTTGGGCATTTGCCAATGAACAATCTCTCTTAGACATCTTATAATCTATTTTCCCTAACAAATAAAAAACACTACTTAAAATACTACATGAAATACCATATGTAGCTGGTAAATGGTGATAAGTAACACCTTCTGAAACGGATGCAGGTAATTGCATACAAACGTAGCAATCCCTCACTTCCATTGTTTTCACATATTCATATAACAGTTTAGAAAACACATTACTAGAAAAATTATTAATTGACCTATCTTTGTGTATGTAACTACTACTACTTGGAACTGTCTTTTGCGAATTCTTTTCTACATTTGTCACATTCTCTGTATGTATCCCAAATTCAACCTTAAAAGTCACTAATAAAACTAAAATACCCCATAGAAGCATTAATAATCCAGTACAGCAGCAGCACATCCTACACCACCTTTTAAAGAAGGCACATCTATTTTGATTATCCTCTATGTTAGCCATTTTACTACCTTGACTTAACCACTACTACTCCACTACCGAAATTTGAAACTTTAAAAATCTTCAGCAATTCTTCTCAAATTCTTTTCTTTCCAGTTTCTTCAAATGATCTTCCGTTCACTTAATCCAAGTAAATCCTCTTTTTATTCAGTTTGGATACTTGTCATTTTTCACTTCACTTTCTTCAACATCAAATTGTATTAGATCTCCAATATCAAAATCCTCAGTATCTGACTCTTCTCCAATGTCAGTCAAGAGTACTTTCAGGATTTCACCAGTATCTTCTTCAACCACTCCTCGTACGGTCTCCTCTGGATTTCCTTGACTTTCCACCTCTTCACCTTCAGGCAGTGTCACATACATCCATTCCGGCGACCTATACTTTTGGTTAGGTTTTCTTATTCCTTTGACTTCTTCTGGTTCTTTTGATTCTTTCAATTCTTTCCCTTCAGTCTTTGAACTTTGACTCGATATTTCATTTACTTGTTCAGCTTTTGATGAATTTGCTCTTATTATTCTGTATCTCAGCCTTTTAACTCTGTTGTTAGGCCAACGATCTCCTTTCACAACCTTTTTCGGTCTCAATTCTTTATTACTCCTTTCTCCAATCCAAGTTCTCTTTCTCAGAACTCGACCCTCTGTTTGTTCATTTTCATCATCCGATTCCGTTTCAAGTGCCTTCTGTTTTCGTTTTCTAGCAGTTTTCTTCTCTTCCACAGATTCTTTCACCACTATTTGAGACTTCCCTACTTCTGTCCCTCCTCAGGTCTCCGACACGCAATCTTCTTGCTGTCTACTTGTCCCTTCACCTAGCTCGTCATGAATGTTCCCTACACCTCCTCGGGGGTCTTCCGCAATCTGTCCCTTTCTATCTTCTTCTGACCCTGCTTCTTCAAGTATAATCTCAAGTGGTTCTTCAATCTCCTCCTCTTCTGATTCAGGAGTAGTCTCTGTGTTATTTCTCTTTTCTTTTCTTTTCTTTTTCCTTCACTGCTTTTTGAAACTTCAGGCTCTCTCACAGAATCTGATCTTCTCTCTGATACTCGCAGTGGTTCACTTGAAGCTTTTTCTGCTTCCTTTCTCACTGATTCTGTATCTTCATCATCACTGGAATCTGACTCTTCAAAATACTCTTTACCAGTCCCCTCTTTTGGGTTCGGAACTCTGAGTATGACTTGCATGTACCCAGTGTTTCACTCCAGCACACTTTATTGCAGTCGTTGTAGTCAGAATAACTTGTCTCGGCCTTCCCCACCTTGGAATCAAGCAATTTCTTCTTCTGTGCACCTTAATCCTCACCCAGTCCCCTGGACTCAGATCATGGGCTTGCTTCTTCTCAAGTGTGGTAGCTTCTTCTCCAACCTGGTGAAACACAGAATGAACTGCGTCAGCCAGGCCTTTACAGTAATCCAAAATCATGTCACTCATATTCTCCATACCTTCTCATATCTGACTCAGGAACCCTTTCTGCTCCCCCTTCAACTGTTCTCATCGGATATAATCCCTCTGACATATTAGCATCTCGCCATCTTTTCATTCGATCATGATGTGTTTCACGATCATGTCGCCTCCCAAACATATGCCTGTAGTAACCTCCAGATCTCTGTTTCTCTCGCTCATGAACTTCCTCTTCCCATTCCACTAAAGCCTCAAACTGTGTAGGTCTCGGCTTCGGGTCTAAACATGACATCTTTTCCCGTAAATTTCTCAACACGGCCAGATTAAATGAACCATGTTCTGGAAATGCTAGAACACCATCTTCTTTAGTATACCCAACCCAGTTCTCCAACCATATACAGGTATGATACCCATATTTCGCAGCCATGAAGGATGCAGGTGTTTTCGCTGGAGGTAGCAACTCACCCTCTCTCGTCTTAACCCTTTTATCCTTGCTAAACCACTGTTTCATTTTTCCAAAGAATGTTTTCTTTTTCCTCTCTTCTTGGTAATACATTTTAGCGCTTACCAAACTCTCTACTCTCCCCGTATTATAAATATACAATACAAACTTTTCAACCAATAGCAGCGCGACTCACACTAAAGCACCAATCCTGGAGCGTCTACGTCACTAACAGCTCTTCCAATCCCTGTGCGACTTGCACTAACGCACCAATCCTGGCGCAAACCCTATCCTGATCACTATCCAATCAGAGCGCGGACTTTCTGACGTCAACAGTCGCTTGTCTCCTGTCTCTGTCACTCGTCTACCCCTCCTTTACAAAATCCCTCAGTAGACTTCGTGTCAAATTTCTACAAAATCTATTAGTTACAACATAAAAACATCTCCATTGTCTGCTTCACTAACCACAGAATAGTAAAGAGAGTCTATTTCTCAAGAGTCAACAAACTTTCATACATCTCATAACTGTTTCCTCTAGGACTTGTCCAAAGAGTCTCACAATCAATAAATGTATATGCATCCACGCACATTCATACAAGAAAAAAATATAGTACATGCACACAGAATCCTGCTTCCCGAGAACAGCGCACAATCTGTCCTACTACAGAATTATAACATACATTAACTAAGCAACTTTGCCCAGTCCTCAAACAAGCTCAGAGAATACCTATTACTCCTCCCGCAATAAGCTTTAACGGAAATCCTTACGGATCCCTGGGACTTAAGACCAGAGTTTCACAGATAAACTTCACTACCATACACACTCCTTATATACCAGAAATATATTCTAATAGTAACATACAATAATGTCACTGATTCCGAACCCAGACAATGTGACGCGCAACTTCAATTGTCACACGTTATTCCTTACAATTCCGTCTTTCCCGTGAGCAGCATATACTTTCCTCTGCCCTACTACGGAACTGCTACCAGCTTCCAAATTCCAGAAGCACTACATATAACTCAACATAACGACTCCAACATATAGTATTAGTACATATACCAATATCGACCAAATAAAATCAATAATCAATAAGCTAATGTACAAGCAATCTTATCAGATCAAGACAACCATCTTAAACCATCCTCTGCTACCAAAGAAATTGATAGAGATCAGGGTATCTATAATATGCCCACTACCACGGATAGAGTAATCTCACAGTTACACGCACATGCATTCATCATACGCTAGGGCCCATTTCACTAACATACGCTCAAATACTCTACCAGTATAAACCTGTGGAAGGAAACTCCTAAACACCCTGCATCTGTATCGGGGTCGATAAGACCTAATTATTATGACTGTCCTGATACATAATCAAACAATCTATACCACAATAATCAAATAATGTACACAATAATTGACAAGAAATGACGACCATACGGAGTTGGTCAAAAGTATGATACTTTATCTAAATTAGTCAAAGAAAGTAAATCAGAATAAATCATTTTCTCATATTTACCTATTCTAGCTAAATGTCAGAACGGGTCAGGACAAGTCTCTCGGTAAAAGTCTCTCAAGACGGAGTCCTTTCAGCATCGATCCTCAGCAACGCAGTTTTGGTACGCGGCAAAGGCAAAATGGCAAGTGGCAAAAACCCTCTCTAGGCTAACATTTCTTATAGTGTCCAAGACAAAGGAAAGATACATTGGAAACATAAAAAAGTTGGAATGTCCGCCGGACCTGCTGAGCAGAGCGAGAAGGAAAGGATGTAGCATCGCTACATTTGAAAATCTCCGCTCAGGAAAAGTTCACACTACGGAACAGGAATCAAGAAACAAATTGTATCTTGTTAGTTCTACTTCTCCTCAGCAATCGAGCCACAGTTCACAGACTTTCTCTAAGGCTCCTTTGTTTTCCAAGGCTGCCAAGGACGTTCCATTTCTTTTGGAGATCCTCCAAAACTGCTGCGTCCTCATGGAAAATTTCTCAGGCGAGGACTATGGTCAGTTGACTTCAGGACCATTTCCAGCAGGGGTCTCCCTCGTCACGTCTTTCATATTACAAATCACAGGCAGGCTCAAAATTTAGCCAACTCAGCTTAGGCCACCATAGGCCATAATTGACCATCTTAATTAAAGAAACAAAAACAATCGTTACTATAGCATAGTGATTAAACAGTGTTAACCCCACTAATACCCTTATGTGTATGTAATTATCTAGCTTCTGCGACATAGAAAAGCATTAATTCAGAAAGCGTTTTGTGCTCAAAAATAAACAGCACACAGCAACGTTTAAACATGAAAACACGCACATTATTTTAAAACAGAAACAGCACATTTATGCTGACCCTCGTGTAACTCTTTTCTTATGTTAAGACAAACCGATTGATTAATATAAACACACTTACACTAGACGAATAATTAATTGTTAACTATTAATAGATTAATAAAACGCATAGACATGCTAGAGCTTCAAAAGCCTCTGAATTTTCAAACTGAAAACTCTGCTCCAGCAAGTCCATGGTTGGGGAAGCATGTGTTTGTTCCCGTCCGGTGGGAGCATTTTCATATCTTCTGCTAAACGGCACCAAACACAAACTCTGCTTCTGGCGGGATGGAGCTTTAAAATGTGCCCAACAGTCTGGAGCAGACTTGTGTTCTGTTTCCCTGCCCGCACTGATGTAGGCAGGGAAACTGAACACACATTGCTCCCACCTGGAGAGAGCAGCATAAATAGATGCTTTATCTGGTTGTGAGCCCCTAGCAGGCACCCCTGCATGCTATGGGTGCTATTGGGCTCCATTCCCCCCTCCCCGAGGTCCCCAACATTGTGCCTGGTGGGTGTCCTGGTTGGGCACCGGGGCATCCACCTTCAAATGATGCATTTGCCTGTGGAGAACAAGGCTAATATAATAAAAATTATGCAGCCAAGGTTTTGATGGACCCATTTTTGATTCCCTGCGGTGAACCACCAGGTCTGCCCACCACCATTTGACTTCTGAGTAAACAAATGTTTGCCAGCTAACATCTCTGGAGAGTCTTGTTGTCTTGGTTTCTTCTTGCTGTAAGCAGAACCCTGAATCCTTTTCTTCTGGTCCAACTGATAGGGAGTGGAAAAGGATTGAGACGAAGAGGAAGAAATTCTTTGAGGAGCTCTGACCCTTGCTCTATAAATGAAACTTGCCTCCTTGCCCATTAATCCTGTGCTCTGTGGGAGAAGGGGCAAATTTTCATTTCAAATCTCGCACCTCAATTCTGCGATAAATAAGCAAACGTTGTGCTTGATAGGCAAAATGCAGCCAGCACTTTATTTTTTCCTGTCTGGATATAGAGGATTGATTTGTGCAGTCAGTTGGCTCTTTAATTGCCTTCTGTTGCCATGCCTGAATGCTTTCCATGCGCTAAACCATTCCTTTCCAAGTGTTTCTGTCTCCCATTCCTTGTGTTCCTCTGTCTCCTCCAACGACCATCATTGTAAGTCCGGGATTTCTGTTTTCCCATAGCTCGACAACTTGCTGCTGAAGGCAGTACCACCACAGATGTTGTCTGACGACCTGCACACCACTGTTTCCCTGCTCTTTGACCTGGGGTTTTCGATCAACCTCCCCAAATCTTTCCTCCAGCCCTCCCAATGTCTCCTCTTCCTCGGAGTGGAACTGGAACATATCTCCTTCAGGGTCTTCCTGCCTCCCCATATATTTTGGGACATTCAGGCTATGACCGTGATGTTTGAGATGAGATCTCTTTTTCTGGCTCTTGACAGTGATTTATTTCTTTGGTCTGCTTGCCTCTTTCATCCTGCTGATGCCCCACGGAGACACCACTGACATGCATGCTCGAGGGCACATACATGCGCTCCAGTGGTGTGTCTATCTTCAATAGCCTAGCACTGGGGAATCCTGAAGGACAGCATTCACACTTCCACAGGCACAACTTGAGACCTGCAATCGTGGCTGTCAGACCATTTCACATGCAGGAAGTCCTTCTGACTCCCACCTGTGATGGCCACAGTGGTTAAAGATGCCTTCTCCTTCAGTTGAGGCGGTCATCACAATACATTTAAGATCAGAGTCCTGTAGTTTCCTTTGGAGCAGAGATCGCACATCCAATATGCATTTCTGTCCAGCTCTATGAGTCCTCTGGCTCTGATAAAGATACAGTAGAATCATGCATAGTTGACACTAATGGCACTAGATTGGCCTTGAATGGTGTGGTACTCTGGGTTTCTTTGCATGTCCTAGTGCCCTCCCTTTCCGCTTGTGCTCAGGGCAGTCCTCCTCTTGCAGTGGGAAGTGTAGGTCCTGCATCCAAACCGCCAGAGCCTCCACCTACATGCCTGAAGATTGAGCAGGGCAATCGGAAATCCTATGATCTATCTGCTGTGGTGTTGAATGTGATTTTGTCAGCCTGTCTCCCCTATATGAAAGTGGTTGATTTTTGTTGTCGGTTCCATTTCATTTCCTGAATTGCTGAGGCAGAGATTAGGCCCTTCAAGGTATACTGATCTGATGTGTAGCTCTTTGCGCTTCCCTAATGCCTCTCCAGGATTGCTGTAGGTGCTGGTACAGTCTATTTGTTGGCCCTTTTGGCTTTTCTTAGTTTACTAGATCAACCTCACTGTTGAAGTCTTTCAATGGCATACATTTACTGAAGAGGTTGTCTCATTTGTCAACGTGTCTCTAGTTGTAGTGCCTCAATTGGGCCTTAACTTGACCACTTTGATAGGTTGCCCCTTCAAGGCAATGCACAGTTGTCCTTTTCTGCTTCTTACCTTGAAGGCTGTTATTGATTGCATTACCTCTGCTTGGTGTATTAGCGAAGTACAGGCTCTGTCTGTTTGTACTCCTTTACCATACTTTCCCCTGACTAAGATATGCTTCAAACTAAGGATTTTTTTTGTCAAAGATGGTCAGTCTGTTTCATGTGGATCAGTGGATCACTCCCACCAAAGAGGAGGAAAGACTACATCTTCTGGATCCTCAGGGGATTCCGTTTTTACATTGACAGGACCCTTGATTACTGGATTGATGATCAGCTTTCCCTTGGCTATGCTTGTTCCAATAAATGATAAGGCTAGTAGGAAACAGGCCATTTCTCGCCTGATTATGCTGTGCTTCAAAATTTGCTATGTTCTTGCCAAGAAGGAGCATCCTGATAACTTTAGGGCAGAATACACAAGGGCAAAGGACACTTCTTCAGCATTGTCCATGGGCATTTCTGTCATAGATTTCTGCCTAGGCATTAATGCCATATCTATATTTCAGGACTTCTTGGTTTGACCATCTCCATGGACCAGTCTCCGTGGAGATACTGCACGGGAATTGATTCATGAGGCGAGCACTCAGTCTACCTGCATTTTCCTCACCGATCCCACCATCCTGCCTATTCTGAAGAACGGTAAGATGACATTTAAAAAGGTTCCATGTTAATTTTGCACTGGAATTTCTTTCAATCTCATCTGCCTTGCCAGCCTCACCCCTGCTTTTGATGGTGAGGAAAAAAGGATGGGGAAACTGATGTCAGCACACCATGGAGGGGCCTTATACGATTTCATGATATCTTATCTGGGAGTGGAACCTGGAGTCAAGGCAACATGAATGTGCATAGTAGAGCTCTTTCAACTTTCTGAAGCCTATCTGACACCTGGAAGAGATTCATAAGGTGATGAATCTGCAGGCTGAGAGATTATCCACTAGAAAGATTGTTACTGAAGGGTATCTTATTTTTCTCATTACTTTTCAAGAGACATTTCCTTTTGGTGATTTTGAACTCAAGAGACACTGTCATAAGATGAGTTCAAGAACTTCTGCTAGTTGAGTAAGAACTACTTCTGTCCTTGATTGCTATGCTTTTTAATTCCAGTGTTTACACAAATTTCATCTGGCTGAACCAAATCACTTTCTTTCTTTAGGCAAGCCCGACATTTAATCACTGGGTTTTACTTAAGTCTTTGCTTATCTAGTCCTTTGGCTGCCTGTTTACAGTACCACATTATGGATCAGGGAAGGGCATTTCTGCACTGCTGCCGTTCAATGAGGCCCTCACTGACATCCTTTTGGGCACCTGGTCCAAGCTAACACGGGGGCTCCCGTGGATAGGATGATTGCCCGACGCCACTGCCCGGCTCCGGGCGACCCCGCTTTCCTTTCCCAACACCCCACCCCTGAGAGCTTAATGGTCCAAGCCTCTGCTTCCGAGATCGCATTCCCTACCACCCCACCGAAAAGGGAATCCAAGAAGCTGGACCATCTTGGGAAGAAGATTTTTTCTTCCGCCAGCTTAGGACTGCGGTCGGTAAACACTGCATGTCTCTTGGGCCGTTATTGCTTGTGTGGGACTCGGTTGCGCACGTGCTGCCTCTGTGTCCGGAGGAGGCCCAGCCAGGGCTCTCCCAGGCTGTTGCCACTGGGAAGGAGCTTACCATCCGCTGTGGGCTGTATACCGCCGACTCTCTAGGCAGAGCGATTTCCACGTCGATAGCCCTTCCACGCTACGTCTGGATGAGGTCAACTTGCTTTTCTGGGGACGTCCAGAACACTCTCATGGACATGCCCTTTGATGGCCGTCGCCTTTTTAGCGACAAAGCGGACAACGCTCTAGAGCATTTCAAGCACCTACGGCCAAGTCCTTGGGCCTCTCAACTTGCCCAGCGCAATCTGCTTTTTGCCCCTTTCGTGACAACGAAAGGGGTGCCCCACTACGTCCCGCCCAGAGCCACAGGCTGCAGAAAGCTTCCCAATCTTCGCACGGCCGGGGACGTGGGAACCACTGCTGTGGTTCAGGGGGCCAGCGGGCGGGCTAGTCCACCAACCCGCCCCTCCTCTGCAGCAGCCTCCAAGCCTTCATAGTCCGACATTTCAGGCCCATCAAACGCCAGTGAGCTGCAGGATCTACCATCACCTCTCCCACTGGTGCACCATCACGTCGGACAGGTGGGTTTTGCAAATAGTCCGAAGGGGCTACTCCCTCCCCTTTGAGGCTACCCCTCCAGTCATGCCACCTCAGTACCATCGCATGACGGAGGATCATAAGGCCCTTCTCCAACAGGAAGTCACGGCTCTTCTGGCCAAGGGAGCCATTGAGCGCGTTCCTTCCCCAGAAGTAGGTCGTGTTTGTTATACCCACTACTTTCTGGTACCCAAGAAGGACAAGGGCCTGCGTCCTATCTTGGATCTCAGGAACGTAAACCGCTTCCTCCGGAAGGAGAAGTTCAAAATGTTGACGCACGCTCAGGTCTTGTCTGACCAAGACCCTGGAGACTGGATGGTAGCGTTGGACTCGCAGGATGCTTATTTTCACATCCCCTCCTGCCGGTCCTCCAGCATTACCTGCGGTTCACGGTAGGCCACGAGCCCTTTCAGTTTACCGTGCTCCCGTTTGGCCTTACCAGCACCACTCGGGTGTCCACTAAAGTGATGGCGGCGGTCGCAGCTCATCTGCGCAGATCAGGGGTTCCAGTCTTCCCCTATCGCGACGACTGGTTGTTGAAGGCGGGCTCGTCCCAGGCAGTTGTCTCCCACCTCCAGACTACGGCCGACCTCCTGCATTTGCTGGGGTCCTCCATCAATGTGCAGAAGTCGCACCTGGTTGCCTCTCAGAAGCTCCCTTTCATCGGAGCGGTCGGGACACGACGCAGTTTTGGGTTTATCCTCCCGAACAGCGAGTCTGGGATATTCGGGCTATGATTCCGATCTTTCAGCCTCTATCCCGGGTTTTGGTCAGGATGACTCTGAGGCTGCTGGGCCTCATGGCCTCCTGCAGATCGATCATGCCAGGTGGCATATTTGGGCTCTGCAGTGGGACCTGAAGTTCCAATGGGCGCAGCATTAGGGGAATCTGTCTGATTGCGTCCAGATCTCAGAGGGCACTACACGACAATTGCAGTGGTGGCTCACAAACCAGGATTGGGTCAACAGCAGATCCCTCTTCCTTCCCCAACCAGAGCACACAGTGGTAACGGATGCATCCCTTCTGGGAAGGGGTGGCCACATGGGCGGAGTCCGGTCTCCACATCAACCTTCTGGAGTTTTGGGCGATCCATCTTGCACTGAAGGCATTCCTTCCCTCTGTCCGGGGAAGAGTAGTGCAGGTGTTCACGGACACCACCGACGCCATGTGGTACTGCAACAAACAGGGCGGGTGGGGTTGTGGACCCTATGTCAAGAGGCCCTCTGCCTCTGGACATGGCTGGAACACCAGGGAATATCCCTGGTGGTTTAATACCTGGCAGGTTCGCTCAATGCCAGGGCAAACGAACTCAGCCGCAGGTGCATGATGGATCACAAATGGCATCTCCCCTCGGATGTGGTGGAAGGTTTTTTTCAGCAGTGGGGAGAGCCTTGGTTAGATCTATTCGCCATCGAAGAGAACGCGCAATGTCAGCAATTTTGCACATTGGAATTTCCAAGGTGGCACTCGCCCGGCGACGCTTTTCAACGTGAGTGGAGTTGCTGTCTGTTGTACGCCTTTCCGCCTATACCACTTCTGCCCAGTGTGCTGTAGAAGATCCTGCGCGACTGGGCCCAAGTCATTCTTGTGGCCCCGGATTGAGCACGAAGAGTCTGGTATCCCGAGCTTCTCAACATGGCCATGGATCCTCCGATCAGACCGCCTCTTTGGGAGGATCTTCTGTCGCAGCAGCAGGGGGCGATCCTCCACCCGAACCTGTCCAGCCTCCACCTCCTTGCGTGGAGATTGAGAGGCAGCAATTGACGTCATTTGACTTGCCTCCCGAAGTTTGCGATGTTATCGTGGCAGCCAGGCGTCCCTCCACTAAGTCGGTATATGCCTGCCGATGGAACAAATTTGTGGCATGGTGCACAGCAAAATCTGTGGATCTCCTTTCTGCCCCTCTTTCTGAGGTTCTCTTGTTCCTCTCTGTGGCCCAGCAGGGCTCTGCTCTGGGCACTATCAAGGGCTATTTTTCGGCCATTTGTGCCTTCCTTCGGCTTCCAGATCAGCCTTCTCTTTTCAAGTCCCCGGTTGTTAATCGTTTCTTGAAGGGCATAACTCACCTCTTTCCTCCTGTTCTCTTCGTTATGCCCCAGTGGGACTTAAATCTAGTCTTGAACTATTTAATGTGCGCTCCCTTTCAGCCACTTCACAACTGTCCTTTGAGGCTTCTGACGCTTAAAACTGCATTCCTGGTATCCATCACATCTGCCAGAAGGATGAGTGAGCTCCAGGGCCTTTCCTCTAAGCCTCCTTTCCTGTCTGTCCATCCGGACAAGGTAGTTCTCAGGACTCGTCCATCCTTCCTGCCCAAGATTGTCACTGCCTTTCACTTCGGGCAGACCATCAGGCAGACCATCACTTTGCCTGCCTTCTTTTCGCCTCCGCATCCTTTGAAAGAGGAGGAGAGGCTCCACCGTCTGGACCCAAAATGTGCCCTTTCCTTTTTTCTGGATCGCACCAAACAGTTCCGGGTGGATGACAAACTCTTTGTTGGCTACGTGGGCACCAAGAAAGGTCGGGCCGTACACAAGCGGACTATCTCCAGATGGGTCATTTTGTGTATCAAAGCCTGTTATTCTCTGGTAAAGAAGGAGCCTCCAGTGGGGCTGCGCCCCCATTCCACCAGGGCGACGGCAGCCACTAATGCTTTGGGACGGGGAGTTCCTCTAAACGACATCTGTCAGGCATCTACGTAGGCTTCGTTGCACACATTTACCAAACACTATTGCCTTGATGGTAAGGTTCTTTGGCCGTTCTGTTCTCCAGGACTTCCTGGTGTGATATTTATTCGCAGACCCACCTCCGGGGTTGGTATTGCTGGGGTATCTATTCTAAGGTAAGGAATCTATAACTAACGTGTTTCTTTCAGATGAACAAGTTACTTCCCTAACAATATATCTGTAAGAAACATTAGTTAGTCAATGATTCCTTACCGCCCAACCCATCCTCCCCATTCTGCAAACTGACATCTAGAGTTAAGGATGTCCTTTCAGGGCCTAGTTTTGTGCACCAGTGGTCAGTGTCTTTCATGGCTCTGCGTTTCTGGCACGGAAAGTTGTGTACAGAACTGACGTCAGCGCGCGAGGGCGGTGTCTAAGTAGCTACCGAGACGTCATCCCGGCGGCCACGACGCCAACAACGGACGTGTATCCCGCCGACCAACGCCACATTCCGACTCGCAGAGGTACTGCTGACGAAAAAACTCTCTCCGGATCCAGTCTGACACCTGGGGGTAATTCTAAGGTAAGGAATCTATAACTAACTAATGTTTCTTACAGATATATCGTTACCGAAGGTAAGTAATTTGTTCTACAAGCATGGATATACATGTATATTGATAAAACATAAAAGTGTTATATTTATACACACACATAAGTAGATAGACATATAAACTTACCTATGAAGTTGCAACGTTGTGGCTGTGATGTAATGAGTACTGATATAGTCACCACCGATGTAACAACCTCAATTGTATGTCCCAAATCTAAAAGTGAACATGGACACTATGTAAGCCCTTTTCAAATAATATTACAGATATTTATCTGTATTATCGAACAAATTCTTATGTTTAGGATCCCCTCTTTCCTGATTATGATCTCACAAATACTCTGGTGTTGGAGTGAAGCATCCTTGATGTAGATGGCTGAACACATGCAACTGTGGACCTCCAGTCCACACTGGATTGAACTGCACCACCCTTTGGATACAGGTTTTCCAGATGATGTACCAAGATTTGCTTCCAGATCAAGACTGAAGGAGAAAAAGGCAAAGTATTTTAATTAATAAGTATGAAATGTACATTTACAAGCACTAAAGTAAGCTTGGTTCGTGAGACATGAAAACTGAGATTTATCAGTACTAATGTCCTTGACTTTCTAAGGAAACCCACAACATTATTACCCTCTATCAATCCCATAAAAAATATTTTAATGTTCCAGGCCTGCTCAAAGGAGAGTAGTACTGCATAAGAACAAATTCACACATGTGACAGGTGCCCTACAGAGTCCAAAGACTACCCTCTGTTTGATATACCTGATAGAGACATCCAGCCGCAGATTACTTACTTTAGAATATTCCCCAGGTGTCAGACTGGTTTCAGAAAGTTTTGAACAATCCCTCTGCGCACAGGTTAGTGACATAGTCTGCCCAATGGGGCATTGTTAGTGTCATCTGTGCTGGAAGTGATGAGCGCTGTGCCTATATAGGCGCCACCTAAGCGCGCTGACATCAGTTCCTTCTTTTCTGCACCATCGGCGCAGATCCGGACGAGCTCCCTTCAATAATTTTTTAACTGGATTTCTTTTTTACTTCTTTTTGACGGCTAGTTTGCCCATTTTTCTATATGTCCCTGAAGAAACCCAATGGGTTCAAGCCTTGTGGAGCCTGTCATCGACAAATGTCGGTGACTGACCCCATTTGGTATGACTATGGTGCCTGGAGATCATGATTTGCACGGAGTGTCAGACCATGAACTCAAAGGCACTCTGAGAGCGGGCAATGAAGTTCTTGGTTACTCACCTTGCGACTCCGTGCAGCTCCAGGTATCATTCACAAGGGAGGTGTCAGGACTGCTCCCAGAGTCCCTTGGGTGGATCTTCCTCACAATCCCAGACTTCTTCTGGTAAGTCGCATAAGAACTAGTCACAGAAGTTGAAGCTCTCCAACTTCGCCGCGTCACTCCCACTCTTCGAACGACGCCACAAATCCAGGTTGTTTCTGCGTAGCCAGAGTCTGACACTGGATCTGTTCTGTGCTTCCTCAGGTTTCCCAGAGCCGGAGCGACCTCCGCCCAACTCTATGAGGCCATGAGCTTCATCTTTGACTTCCGAACCCCACTAGAGCGCCTTCAGGCCCCCATAAGTTCTGGGACGGTCTTCGACTAGAGCTCCTCCGGTGAGTCCTAGCTTGGTGCAGTCGGCCCCTCAGCATCTGTTGGTAAAATCAGATGGGCCTCAATCCGCCTTCTGGCCCTTCCGTGGCTATGGCAAAGGCTATCAGCCCCGTCCATTTCCCACAAGCCTCCGCAGCCGGTAGGCATCGCAGTCCTTTCATGGCTGCACCAAACCTGTCCACTCTCCACCTACATGCATGGAGAATCTCCCTCCCAAAGTGAGTGATGTCATCTTTGTGAGTAGGCAGCCCTCCACATAAACAATTTATGCCTGCCGATGGGACAAAGTTTTGGCGTGGTGTGTGTAACCAAATCTATTGATCCCTTGTATGCAGCCTTTTCTGATGTTCTGCTGTTTTTTTTTTTTTATCCTTAGCCCAGCAAGGCTTTGCTTTGGGCATGATTAAAGGGTACCTTTACGTTAATTCCACCGTCCTGTGGTTGCCGGACCAGCCTTCCCTGTTCATGTCACCTGTTGTGACTTGTTTTATTATAGGTTTGCAACATGTTTCTTCCTACGCCATTCATCATGCCCCAATGGGACCTAAACTTAGTCCTCACTTTCCTCATGCGCTCACCATTTGAACCAATGCGAAGCTGCCCTCTAAGAATGCTGACCATCAAAATTGTCTTCCTTGTGGCGATCACATCTGCCATGACGGTTAGCAAATTGCAGATGCTTTCCGTTAACCCCCCGTACACTTACTTCTTCCTTGAAAAGCTGCTTCTTAGAACCCCAGCATCCTTTTTGCGAAAGGTGGTTACATCTTTTCACGTCTGGCAGAACATCACACTGCCTACCTTTTTCCCTTCTACTCATCCTACCAAGGAAGAGAAGAGACTCCTCCGCTTTGACCCAAAGAGTGCCTTGTTGTTCTACGTAGATCGTACAAAAGAATTCCAAGTGGATAATCAACTCTTTCTTGGGTTTGTGGGGGCGAAGAAGGGAAAGGCTGTTCAAAACCAACCATCTTTGATGGACTTTCTACTGTATTAAGATCTGCTATGCAAAGGCCAGGAAACAGCCCCCTGAGGGCTTGAGAGCTCATTCTACTGGAGCTAAAAGCTGCGACCACTGCGTTAGCTAGAGGAGTCCCAGTTCTGAACATCTGTCAGGCAGCCATGTGGGCATCACTGCACACGTTTGCCAAACACTACTGCATAGACGGTCCGGAGAGATGGGCATTTTGCCTATTCGGTCCTCCAGGACTTTTTAGTATGAATAGCCCCCAGACCTACCTCCAGGGAGACACTGCTTTGGTATCTATGCTCAAGTAAGGAATCTGTGGATGAACAAGTTACTTACTTTCGGTAATGCCTTATCTAGTAGAGACTTTATCTAGCTGCAGATTCCTTACTGACCCACGCATCCTCCCCGTTCTATGGGGTGTTTGTAATTTACGACTACAGAGATCATTTAGCACCTCACTTTGCACACTAGTCTTTCCTCCTCAGCTTGGCTCCGGTTTTCAGGTGCAGAAAAAAAGTGAAGAACTGAGGTTAGCACACTGGAGTGGCACCTATATGTTATGTTATATTATTAAAATGTATTGAGCGCATGAATACCTGGGGGTGTCTTGACGCTAAGACTACAGTTAACCCCATACGGAGCGTCTAGTTCCTAAATAGCCAAGTTTTTAGCCCTTTTCTAAAGGAGGTGAGTGAGCTTGCACTTCTGAGGTCCATTGGAAGCGTATTCCATAGTTTTGCTGTGCCATACGAGAGGCGTCTGACATTAATCTGCACTCTGTCCGTCAACAGTTCTTTTTGCATTTGTTACCCCGAGTGGGACGGGTATGCTCAGACGTGAGTCCTGTGCTCTCCATGCCGCTGGAATCAAGTTATCCTGGCTGAAGAGGGGTGAAACCCCGAAACCGGTCCTAGGATGCTTGTTTCCAGTCCAGGGAGGACCTGGCCGTGCAGTTTGGGCTGAACTGTTCCCATGGGGCACAGGGTCAAGACTGATTTGCATATGGCTGGGTCCAAACTGGAATGGCATGGTGAGCAAAAAAACGATGGATTTAGGCCCAGATCTCTGTACTGGGGTGAATGTATAACATTGTTCTGCACTCTGTCCATCAACAGTTCTTTTTGCATACGAGAGGCGTCGGCCTCCCCAGCTTGCGGTCCAGATCCTTGGAACTTTCATAAGTCTGGCGCCTGTGGACCGTAGTTGTCTCACCGGTTCATACCAGGAGAAGAGGTTTCTGAGAAATAGTGGTCCTGTGTTGTTCAGGGCCTTGTATGCTAGACATAACGCCTTGAATTTAATTAGTTGCGCCACAGGGAGCCAGTGGAGTTTTTGAATTCCCTTTGCTACTGATATGTGCTTGGGAACATACAAAATAAGTCTTGCAGCTGCATTTTTGGTATTGTTTCTGCATGTTCCGATAGAGTCCATTACAGTAGTCTAGTTTGGACTGTATTAATGTAATTATAACCATCCTTCTAGAGTCAACGGGGATGTAAGGTAGGATCTTATTAAGTTTCTTAATCAGAAAGTAGGAGGCGGACACGATGGAATTGGTCTGCTGAGATAACATTTGTTATCAATCAGCACTCCCAGGTTTTTTGCCTTTTGAACTGGTTTTGGTGGTTCCCCCATTGATTCCTGTAGGATATTGGGTTATCAGGTGAGAGCCCTATTCAAGTAATGAGCACAGTCCTTGTCAGGGTGCACCACAAAAGTTATTAAATAAACCTGTGCTTAACCTTCTGGTAGCTTGGCACAAAAGCAGTCAGGCTTAACTTAGAAGACATTTCTAAAGTGTTTATAAGTGAAAGGAAAGCGGGAGTGGAGGCCAGAGCATGAGGGTGGAGAGTGCGGTGGGGCCTGGGAGAAGCATTCCGGCTCCAAGCGGCATGCAGCCTTTACCAGGAATTTGCCTGGGTAACCTGGAACTTCCCAAGCAACTTCTGACTTTACCATAAAAGAGGGTCTAAAATTCGAGCATGCCCTCCCCTTCCCCTGTGGACCATGCCAAGAACCTCGGGATCATCCTGGACACAAACCTCTGCACGAGAAGACAGATCAAGTCCGTTTCCTCATCATGCTACCATTTCCTGCAAAGGTTACGCAAGATTTTCAAGTGGTTCCCACTGAACACCAGATGAACGGTCACCCAGGCTCTTATCACAAGTAGACTTGACCACGGGAATGCCCTCTACATCGGAATCCCGGCACCAATGTCCGACGCCGACTCCAAACCACCACGACACCGCTGCTAGACTCATCTTGAACATCCTGCGAAATCACATCTCTCCACACCTCAACAATCTCCATTGGCTCCCAGTCCAGGAAAGATGTAATTTCAAGCTACTCACCCATGTCTACAAAGCTCTCCACAAGAACGGTCCAGCTTACCTTAACCACCACCTTCACTTTTACCAACCCACCAGACACCTTCGATCTAAGTCCCAGGGAAGAGCACACTTCCCTTGTATCATGAAGACCAGAAGCGGAGGATACTCCTTCTCATATCTCGCAGTCAAGACCTGGAACGGCCTCCCAAAACACCTCAAAGCTCCCCCTTCTTCATGGACTTCCAAAGGAACCTCAAGACATGTCTCTTCCAGACGAAACTGGGATGATCTCCTCCTCCCCCCTCATTCCTGCCCTACTCAGTGCCTGGTTACCCTCACGGGTGATTAGCCACACTCTACAGTTTCACATAATATAAAATTACAATTCAAATGAGTGGAAGAAGTATTTATCTGTCAGCTCCCAAGACCACAGTTATTACATATAATGTGTAATAAGTTAGGCAGTTTTAGTCTATGGAAGAGCTAGCCTTGCTACAGTGAAAAATGTCTGAAAGTTTTTTCAGGAGTTGTAAAACTAAAGTACACAGGTCCTGCTATTTAAATACCATGTCTTTATGGCTTACCTAAGAGGTGACTTATAAGTAATAAAAAACAAGTTACTTACCTTCAGTAATGCCTTTTCTGGTTGAGACTCTAACTGCGGAATCCTTACCTTAGAATACTCCCCAGCCATGAGTCTGGATCCTGAAAATCTTGAGCAGTACGTCTGCGTGCTGATAGGTGGCACTGACCGCTCAGCAGCTCCATCTTCCGCATCGGAAGCGACGTGTGCAGTGCCTTTATAGACTTCATCCCAGTGCTCTGACCTCTGTTTCTTTCGTAACACATTCCATGCCCACCGATGTGAAGCCATGTCAAAATGGTTGAGACCAGTGTACTGAAGCTAAGGGTGACCTTCGCTAGGAAGGGTTACAGTTCATGGAGCAAGGGAGGGTCAGTAAGGAATGTGTGGTTAGATAGCCTCCAGCAGAAAATGTGTGACTAAAGGTAAGTAATTTGCTCTTCTGGAAGAGACTGATAACATCAGATTCCTTACCTTAAGAATAGAAACCACAGATATAACCTCCACAAAGGAGGGGCTGCGAAGTGACATAAACCAGAAAGTCCTGCAGGACCGAGTTGGTGTAATGCCCATTCTATTGGACCTGACTGTCCAACAAGTAGTGCTTTGTGAACGTATGGCGCGACTCCCACTTAGCTGTCCTGTCAAGGATAGGTACCTTGCATGCCAACGTGGTGGTCAAAGCCTTATTGAAATGAAACGGGGATTTATAAAGCTCAATACAATTACCCTAAGGTTTTGAGGCGCTAGCTCATCAAGTAAACATACAATGCGCATTCTCAGCGATGGCAAAAAGACATAGACATGGTTCCCCCCATTCGCAAAAGAAACCTCGCACCACCTCTGGATGTAGACACCATTCATAGTCTGCAAGGCATCTGCGGCTCAGTTCAACTGCCCTAGTGTTCAGAGACCGTGCTAGATGTTGCACAACCAGGAAGATATCCTGATTTTCCAGCCATTTACAGTGGCACAGGGCCTCCTGACACAGAGTCCACATGGCAGTGGTGTTGTCAGTGAACACCTAAACCAGCCTCTTTTTAATGGATGGCAGGAAGACTTTCAGCGCCAAGTGGATCACCCGTAACTCCAGCTAGTTGATGTGGAGGTGGGTCTCTGCCAGAGATGAAAGTCCTCCGATTTCCACCTCTTCTAGATGGTCACCCCATCACAGAAAAGATGCATCGGTTACCACGGTCAGCTCTGGCAGGGTAAGGTCTGCCACTGACTACATCACAGTCCAGTAGCCACCACTGCAGGTCTTTTACAGTCTCCTCTGAAATCTGAATACGATCGAAGGAATTTCTTTGTTCTCTGCCTCCTGAGACTTCAGGTCCCACTGCAAAACCTGCATGTGTCATCTGGCATGCTTCACCAGCAGGATGTAGGAGGCTATCAGGCTCCGAAACCTCACTCATTCAAGACCAAGGCTGAAATCATAGACCGAATGGCCCGGACTCTCTGCATCTGAGGATGGGCGTGAAATGTCACTGTATCCAGAATGGTTCAGATGAAAAGGGTAAAGTGTGCAGAGTCCTAATGCAAATAAAAATGGGTTCAGTAAAAATAGGGTAGTGAAGGCAAAACTTTGGGGGACTACCAAGCAAAAGATGGTTATTTCCAAAAGTGTGGACAAGAAATAAGGGGAGAAGCAAGTGGTAAAGTAAATGCCATTTCCAAGAAAAGCACTGACAAACAAAAGAAGAATTATGATAGAAATGGAGAATCTCTAAGAAACCACATTCAATGCTATAGGTGTGGCAGTCAACCATATATGAGGAGTTTCAAAGGGTGTCCTGCAGGTGACCAGTTTTGCAGTCAGTGTAAGAAAAAGGGACACTTTAATAGAGTTTGTAAAAGTCAAGCAGCCAGGAAAATCGATTTAATATCAGAGGAATGTGAGGGGTTGTGCTGTGGAGATAGCCCAAATGTACTGCTAAGCATTGGTGACAGTCTTACCAAACAGAAAGGATTACCCACAAGACACTGAGATAGATAGGTAAGTAGTGTCAGTAATGGGGTGACTCTTGCGCTTAATGCACTTTTTTCCCCAGAATGATTTTTTTTTTTTTAACCTTTATTTTTCAATTTTACAATTGGTAAACATAGCAGCGGCTTGAATATCAGACACAAAATGCAGAAAGTAGACAGAGGGGGTGATGAGCATTCCTATGCCAACAACACAGACATGCCATTTGATGATAGGCATTCACCCACTGATAGGCATTCACCCGTTCTCCACCACGGGATCCCGACCAAAGGCAAGGCATCATTCGGATCCATCACTATCCTCACTACATGGTGCAGCCTCTGGGGATATGAGCCTCTCTTCAAGCTCACACCACACAGAGATATCCTCCTCCACTTTTTCATTCCTCCTACAAAGCTGCATGTGGGCCTCTTGAATGACCATGCAGCGACGTCCCTGTGCCAGTGAGTTATCTCAGGATTCCGCTGTCCCATCCATGTAATGTCTGCGCTTGGCGAGAACCAGTGCCAGCTGTAGGTTCTTATAGGCCATCTTACGGCATTTAGGCCTTTGGACCTCACCCAACAAACAGCATTGTGAAGTTGACACAATCTGTATTTAAGTTACCCTTGTAAGTTCACTCACTACCTGGTCCCAGAAGTCGTTGACGGTGCCACAGCCCCAAGCCTAATGGAGAAAGTCTGCCTGCTTGATCCGCATCTGGGGTAACTATTGGGCCGGGCCTGTGTTATCCAGTGGAGAATTATGGGGGCCAGGTAAGTGCACTGCAGAAAGTTGTAATGCACCAATTGAAAGCGGGCATTAGACAACACTGTGTGTGAGTGAGCAGGCGTGTGACCAGTCTGCATCCCCCAGGGGCGTGCCCAGGTCCTCTTCCCAACCAGCTGCCCACAGGATCCATTCGTAAGGCCTTGTACAGCAAAGATATCATGTGCCTGCCTGACCTGCAGGTCTTGAGGACTCCTGAAGTGGCTGACGCCCCTGCGCTGCAGGAAAGGTGGTCCATGTCTGCTTGCCACTTCTGTCATGCCAGCGTAGTGCAAATAGTGACCCGGTCCCTGTGCAAACTCAGTTTGAGCAGCTTCTAAGGAAATCAAGTGCTTATTGGGATCCAAGTCCCTTAGCCATTCACAGTCCCCTTCCCTCCAGACCTGGAAGGACATGTTGTCGGCCATGTGTCGGACTGACGCCAGTATCCACATCGGAAGTTCACAGTGGAAGGGGGCCGGTCTCAACACCACAGTTAACAATGGTTGCCAGATGTGTGCTATCTGCTGCACCACAAATGGGAGGTCACCCAGAGCACCCGCCCTTTCCGTTAATATCAGCAATAGCTGCCCAATGGCGACCACTCCTGCCAACAAACGTTTCTCCCAGTTGTCCACCGGATCGAGCCATCGCGCAGAGTGCTGCATCTCTGTGGCATAATAATACAGGTCTACTCGTAGCACTTCCATGCCACCATCCTGATAGCACCATGTCTGGTGGACAGGGCCACTCTGCTGCGTTTACCAGCCCAAAGAAGAGAAATAAGGATCGAATCCAGCTCTTTAAATACCCTGGCAGGCAGAGAGCAAAGGGAGCTCTGAATGATGTATAAACATGTGGCAGGAGTACCATATTAGAGATGGAGATCCAGGCCATCAGCGGCTGCAGAAGCAAATACCAGAAGGTGAATGAGGCTCTCAGTGAGTCCTGACCTGCGCCAATTCCCAGCGCAAGCCTACATCCAACAGGGATTCTGCAGGAGTCCCGACTAATTCCGCCGGGAGGATTTACCGTGATTAATCCACAGCCCTGAAAAGGCTCTAAGGGGCATATTATCAAGAACGGCGTTAAAATTATCGCCGCTTTAGCGGCAGGAATCTGCCGCTAAAGCGGCGATAATGGGCTTGCTAATATGCCCTTGAGAATTCCAATAGAAGTCCATGTTCTGGTGTGAACCTGGGCTTCTATTGGAATTCTCAAGGGCATATTATCAAGCCCATTATTGCCGCTTTAGCGGCAGTTTCCTGCCGCTAAAGCGGCGATAATTTTAACGCCGTTCTTGATAATATGCCCCTGAATCTGTCCAGGAGTAGCAACAGGATCCCTAGGGAGTCCCAAGGGGAGGTGAGCTAAAACAATGCATCATCTGTATATAAGGATATATTATGCCCGGTGTCACGCAGTTGTATTCCCGAGTCTCGCAGTTCCCGCAAGGCCCACACCACCAGGGGCTCCATCGCAAGTGAGAAAAGGAGTGGAGACAGGGGACAACCTTGGCGCGTCCCCGACCCCAAACCCAACTCTCTGAAGGGCATTGCCACACCCTCACACGAGCACTAAAGTCGGTGTAAAGAAGATGGACTTTACCCCGATATTGAGGACCGAACCCCATGACTCTTAGAGCCTCAAGCAGATATCCCCAGACAACAGTGTCAAAGGCTTTCTCCAGGGCAATGAAGACCAAAGCCATCTCTCCCTGCTCAACCTCGTGCATGATATGTGACAAATGCCTGAGGCTCATCCCAGTGTTCTGCCCTGGGATACATCCGCAGTGGACAAGGCTGGTCATAAGAGTGTTCAAGTAGACAGCCAATAGCTTGCACAGGACCTTCACATCGGAGTTTATAATTTTGAGAGGCCTGTGCACCGAGGGATTCATCTTATATCTGCCTGATTTAAGCAGCATGCCTATGTCCCTTTCCATCATAGAGAGCGGGGTCACCCCCTTCTTCTTTGTCTCCAGGAAGACCTCAAGTAGGCCCTGTGTAACCATGGCAGAGAACTCCTAGAAGAATTCCACTGGGAATCCATTCCTACCCCGGGCCTTGGCCTGCAGCAACGCCTGCAGGGCCACACACAACTCCTCTAGGTCGAAGGCTGCATCCAGGCTTTTTGTCTGCATGTCCCTGATTCTAGGGAAATCTAATTCAGCCAGGAAATCCTTTTACCCATCCGGGTTATTTGCGGGTCTGCTCTGTATACCCGCTGTTATCTAGTCGGTCCCAGATATCAGCTATAAACCATCGGATCTCCAATTTAGTGCTGCTGGAGTCCGTGTCCGTGATATCCAGCACCTGTATCACAGCCAAATCCCCACTCTAAGACCTGCCAGGAGCTGTCGCCGCATACCCCACAGGTCAGCCCCATGCAGGTGCCTCGTAGCATGGCCAGTGCTTCCCACTCTGTGTCCCTGTGAGCCGTGCTGCACAGTTGGTGTCCAAGTAGTCTTTTATACCGTGGTCCAGAGTTTCCCTTCCAAATAGCTCCGTGAGCACTTCTGCCGGCAATCTCCATGCAACTCCCTTCTGTGTCGAATTCCTCCATTTTAATATACAACATACTGGAGGGTGATCTGAGCGGAACCGAGCTAAGTGCCTTACTGCCATTCCGTCAGTTGTTGGGATTCCACCCACCAGGACCCTGTCCAATCTGCTATATGTGCTACTATGAGTCAGGAAGTGACAAGTTTATGCCCGCTGTGTGGGATGGTGTGAACACCATATGTCTACCAGACCTAGATTATCCATGACCCCCAGCAGTGTTGCAGTCATGCAAGGTTTTGTACCAGCCTTGGGGGACATCCTGTCCAAGGCCCCATCCAAAACGCAATTAAAGTCTCCCATCCAAAGGATGGGGGGGTCCATCTCATGGGCCAGCAGATCCTGCATTGACAGGTAGAAAGTAGGGTCAAACACGTTCTCTGTGTAGGTGTTCAATACCACTATCCGCTTTCCATCCAGGGTGCTCTGCAGCAGCACGTACCTGCTCTCCACATCAGTCTCAACATAAGTTAAGGAGAACAGGGGGCCCGGTGTCACCCAAATTAATGTACCCCTGGAGTATGTGGAAGACTAGGAGTGAAATACTTGACCCCTCCTTTTCCTAGTCAGGTGCAAGGCCCCGGCATCATCCAGATGGATTTCCTCCAGAAAGGCTAAGCTAATCCCATGGATTTTTAAAAAGGTGAGAACTCTATACCGTTTTGTGTAGGAGCCGAAGCCTCTGACTTTTAAAGTCAGCTACTTCTAATCCCCCCCCCCTTATCAAAACCTGAAGTCCCACGCCCCTCATCCTATGTTCAGAAACCGCCTCAAAACCATATACTAACACAAATAAGAACAAAAAACCCCTCCTCCGCCCACAGACAACAAAGTGCAGCAAAATGACTATTGATGCCCACCCTCTGCACGTACTAGGACCTGCACAGCATCCCAGCCTGTCCAACAGGGACAGGCCAATATAACCAGCCCACGGTCCAGTCGCACTATAGCGCTTACATTGCTGAGACCCCAGCTCGGGGAGCCAAAACCTGCCGTTCGATCCTCCGACCCGTTCCCAACATTCACTTGTCTAGGGCTAGCATCAGCCCAATGGACCTTACATGCCAGTGCCAACAAACATGGTCCAGCCCCCGACTTGTCCCCGGCTTTCAACCTTCTTATGCTACCAACCATCAACCACAGAGGGACAACAACAGCATACAACCGCAACAGTAAATCAGCGTGCAGGGACACCACCTATACAGCATTCAACTCCAACATTTCATCTCCCCTTTCCAGATGGGATAGGTGTGTCCAGCACAAAGTTCAACTCTGGGTTCTGCAAATTAGTTTGCGCTGTTGCCTCAGAGAAATGGGACCCTCCAAACGGGGCCCCCCTCAGTGCGTATCTGCATGGTACAATCGTCCTATATAGTTATTCGCTGAGTGTCCGAGGGGCCAGAACCACAGCGGGCTCCTCTATAGTAGCCATGCCTTGGGCACCATTGAGGCTGGAACCCAGAGACAACCTGCTGAGCCCCACCGGAGCGGTGAGTTGCAGTTCTGTTCCAAATCTCCAACAACTCCCAAACATCTTCTGGACGATCAAAAAAGTACGCCTTCACCAGCGAGATAACTTTCAGTTTCAAAGGGTACAGGAGCATGTACTTCAGTTATATTGCACAGAGGTTTTTTTTCAAACTCATGGAAGGATTTGCATTGCTCCTGCACCGCTCTAGTACAGTCTGGGTAGTTTGCTATTTTACAGTTCTCAAAAAGGGGCACCACTTGTTCGCGGGAGGCACGAAGAATGCAGTCCCTGTTGCAGTAATTAAGGATCTTTGCAATGATCATCTTCGTCAGGGCCCCAGGCTGAGGGGGGGCACGAGAGCCCTGTGCACCCATTTCACAATGACGTCCGATAGTCCTTGTGGCCGGAGCTCCGCCCGGACCCAATTTTCTAGGAATGCCTTGGCTGAGGTCCCTTTTGCCCATTCCGGAAACCCCAGCATGCGAATGTTACTGCGTTGGGTGTGACCCTCAGTGTCCTCTACGCTGCGCTCAATCTTTCTAGAGACCTTTGACATTTGAGCCATTTGATGTTTTAGGGTTGCAACTTCTCCCTGCAGCCCCTCAAGATTATCCTCAACTGCTGTGACTTTATCCGCTATTTTTCTGAGGTCTACACAGAGGAGATTCACATCTAATTAGACCGTCTCTATTTTATTTCACAGAGAGAGCCATGTGTAGCTGCCAATATCTCCACTCATGTGGGGTCTTTGCGGGGACCCCTCCAAATTGTCCATCCCCCCCTTGGTGTGTGGTTCTCTGTGACTGTTGGCACTGACAGGGTGTACTGCGTGATAGAGTTCGCTGGGTGAGAGCACGCGGTATGTCCTTACCCATGTTGACAAACAGTTGCTCCAATGCCTACCCCAAGATGCAGTTCAGGCAGGATGACTCGGCATACCAGACCAGCCCCACACTGGTACTCTGACCTGCACCAGGCAATGTCTAGATGGGGCACACTGCTGGGGAGCCTCCCCCAGGGGCAGGTCACAGCAACTTGTGTCCCTGGGCTATATTCCACACCCTGGGTGCCCCCGCCGCCCTGCAAGGGTGGCGGCAAGGTCTCACCCACCGGCCACCTATGCAACGCACTGCAGATTGTACCTCCAACCAGCTCCAGCTCAGCAGGGCAGAGCCCCAGTCCGCAATGCCACCATAGGGAAACTCCCTGAGACAATTCAGTAACAGGTTTTGGCCCCAGGAGCCTCCCAGGCCCCTCACAATAATGTTTGTGGAGAGGTCACCATTCAGGGCTTTGCAGCTGCGTCATCTAGGGATCAAATAATTCACTGGGACAGACTTCGGTCAGAACTGATCACTCTCCCAGGTGGAGTCCCTCAGGGCTCAGCCTTGTCCCCAACCATGTTCAACTTATACGTTGCCCCTTTAGCCAGATTATTAAAAGGCCATAGTTTTTTGCTCGTGTCATACGTGGATGACACACAGCTAGTGGTGTCCGTAACGCAAAGTGTGGACACGACAGCTGAACAGATTCGCAACTGCCTCACATCACTGATGTCCTGGATGAATACAAACTTTTTAAAACTTAATAGGGAAAAAACCGAGGTTATAGAATTCGGTCAGAAACCATCGATCTGGAGCCAATTATGGTGGCCCTCTGAAGCCGCAACATGCCCTGCTCCGGTTTCCAAGGCTAGGAACCTAGGCTTCTTGATTGACAAAGATCTAACGCTTTCTCCTCAGATAAATCAAGTGGCCTCAGCCTTTTTTTTTTAAGGCTGAAAGTCCTACTGAAGATTCTTCCTTTCATCCCTTTCTCTCTGAGGAAAACAGTGGTTGGAACCTTAGTCCTATCGAGAGTCGACTACTGTAATGCTCTCAATCTTGGAGAAGGCGTAAGCCAGCTCTCTAAACTCCAATCACTTCAAAATGTGGCAGCGCGAGTACTGCTTAATTTACCTAAACACCATCCTACTTCCGCCAGCATAAAGCAACTTCAATGTCTTCCAGTGAGATGGCGGGTGGAGTTCAAGGTTCTTTGTTTAGTACACAAAGCCCTATATGGAGGAGGGGCGAAGGATTTACAATCTTTATTTCCTCCGTATGCTCCATTACGCCGCTTAAGATCCACTTGTACTGGACTGGTACATCTCCCCAGGATAAAAAGAGTAAGATGAGGAGGAAAATGCTTCTCACTCCAAGCAGCTAAATTATGGAACTCCCTCCCTGTACAACTATGTCTTCAGTCTAGCAGGACGCTTTTCAGGAAAGATATAAAAACTTGGCTTTTTATTCCACCCTAAATCTGCTTGCGGTTCCGGTTTTGCACATTCCTCAGAGCCAAGAAGCCTTGGCAATAGTGTGCTTTACAAATCTTCAGTCAGTCAGTCAGCTACTCCACAGCGGTCAGGTACCCAGGGAGGCCCCAGCCCATTACTGCAGACCATGGTATCGTGGGGCACCCCCAAGGTCCGGGCCAATCTATGTCCCCAGGAGCCCTCAGGCACATGCCACCACAGGCCGACTGGAAGGAGGAAGATGGATCAACCACAGTGGAGGCGCTCACTCCAGTACAGTTCTGGGGGCCACGGGCTTCAAGCCGGCACCCGTCCACTGTGGCGTCACTGGGGGAGAGCACTAGTGGTCAGCACCAGCCGCGATCCCCGGCCAGGTGACGATACATACAGCAGGATCCCTTTGGCAGGCATCCTTTCCGCACCAGGGCACCTTCACCATCCATGCTCCATGGGCCGGTCGTCTGTGCCTCGGCACTGGGTAGCAGTCTAGGTTGTATTGCTCTCCATAATTGGAGCCTGCCCCAGTTGTCCATACGAGGGACTAGGATCAGCGGGCTCGGCCAGCCTCTTGACATGTTGCCACCATGCACAATCCCCTCAAGGCAGTTAGTTCCAGAAATCAGCGACAGCCCTCAGGAGCCACGGGGCCCCCGCTCTGTCCACCAGAGGCCAGTTCGGAGCCGAGTTAACTGCAGTTGTGGCAACTGCTCCTGTCCTATACCACACTCTGGCAGCTCTGTACGCGCATCTTAGCGTGGCTCGCTGCCCACGCGGTCCCCTTGGGCCTCAGTTGTGCAGCTCGGCCCTGCAATGTCAGATGGGGCCCAAAGTTGCGACAGTCGTTGCCCGCCCTATAGCCTGTTGAGATCGAAGCACGGAGTCAGGAAAGCTTTCTTAGTATTAGTTTATTCTTGAACTCGGCAGCCGTGAGGAGGACACGCTGGACGCTCCTCTTCCAGTGAAGCTCTGTCAACCGATGACCCACAGGATTCCACCGCTCGAGGAGCTCAATAATTGGAACCCTGTGAGGTCACAAACCGGCACAGATGACATAAACACAACACTTTCTCTTTCCCACAAAAGAACACAAAAGAGCAAAACAAAATTACAATAATAGAGAAAACCAAGTATAAAGTAACTTAGATCCATAAGTACAGATCAGAGCTAAGGATGACAAATGTGTGTGACATAATCCTTCAAATGCTTGGTTTAACACAAGCTCTGCCAGCTCTGGTGAATTCAGAACTCTTAGGTCCAGTACACTCATTAGGAACAAAAAACAACTTTAGATTTGCAGACTTCAGCATTGCTGACATTGGCATAGCTATGATCACCCACATTAGATTTGCAGACTTCAGCATTGCTGACATTGGCAAGGCTATGATCACCCACATTAGATTTGCAGACTTCAGCATTGATGACATTGGCATAGCTACCATCACCCACACAACTCTCCCCCTCTGTAATATTAGAAGAAGAGGTTCCATGACCACCATCCTTTGCAACACCGGATGACTCAGAACCAAAGGCACCCTCAGACGGAGTACAATCTTGAATCCAATCATTCCTGATCGGGTGAATTCCAGCGCGAGAACCATGCTGAAAACTCTCCTCACATTCATGGGAATTCTTGCCCCTAAACATAGCAATCCTATTGGCATGCCACACTTTCCCATCACTGAGTAAGGCAGAATTGCACATAATCTGGACAATCTTGAGAGGAGCAGAACACTTACTTTCCCCCTTACGTGTTAGTCTACCTTTCTTAACCTTAACTGTGTCACCTACACAAAGATGTACTTTTTTGGTACCATGAGATTGGTCATACTTGTCTCTGTACTTCAGTTGAACAGCCTCCAAGGAATCCTTAACCATTTTGGCAGACCACGAAACAGAACTAGTACATTTTAACCATCCAACATTGTCTTTTGTGCGAGGAGACCTCCCCCTCATTAGCTCGAAAGGAGAATGTCCAGAAGACTCACAGAATGTAACTCTGTATGCACAAATGTTTTTCTTAATTCGTCCTCCCAATCCAAATGATTGCTAAGGAAAGTTCAATTATATCCTTGATTACCCTGTTAAAGCGTTCCACACTACCATTTCCCTCCGAGTGGTACAGAGAGTTAGTCCTGTGAGTAATGCCAGATTCTTTAATAAACTTCTTGAAGATATCCCTGACAAATTGCCCACCGTTATCAGAAATAATATCTTTAAGTAAACCCTCAAGTCCAAACACATCAGCCAAGAACAAAAGTACTGACTCTGCCTTGTCAACCACTTTGTACTCTGGCCACTTAGAAAAGTGATCCACTAAGACTAAAATATATTTCAGCAGCCCCGCAGAATTCTTTACAGGACCAAAAATATCATTACCAACTCTCTCCCAAGACATATCAGGGACAAAAATGGGATGCAAGTGAGATTTGTGGGTAACTAAACTCTTGTCAGAATTAGTACATTGTACACAGTCTCTGATAACTTTCTCAACTTCTTTGTCAAGACCGGGCCACCAATAGGATTGTTTGACTCTGGATTTGCACTTCACAATGCCCAAGTGACCACCGTGGCATAAGCTGATAATTTTATTATGAAAATACAAACAAGGAACCAATCTTCCACTCCTAAGTAGGAGACCATCCTTGACAGACAAGTCGTTTCTGACTTCCCAAAACGCTGAAAGATCCCTGTCCAAATGTGCTTTTCCAGGCCATCCCTTGCGAACATGGTCAAGGACAGACACCAAAATGGAGTCACGCAATAGTCCCTGGACCCATTCATCATGGGAAACTCTTTGTAATTCATCACCAAAGATTGTAGCAACCAACCAATCATCCCACTGATTTTTTCCTTCACACGTAATAGGCAAAGACCATCTACTGAGGAAATCAGCAAACCTGTTGCGAACACCTGGTACATAAATTACTTTGTACACAAAATCTAACAACTGTATGGACATACGTGAAATTCTGGGTGAAACATTGCTCTAGAAGTAAGTACCTTGGTAAGAGATATATGATCAGTCCTCACAGTGACACACGTGCCCCAAATATATTGTCTGAAATGCTTAAGGGCACAAACACAACCTAGAGCTTCTTGTTCAATTACTGAATATTTCTCTTCCGTGCTAGTGAGGGCTCTGGAAGCAAAAGCCACAACACATTCCTTGCCATCTTCTTGAATTTGAGATAAAACTGCGCTGAGACCTTTCCCACTAGCATCGGTGGTAATGAAACTCTTAAGGCATGGTGAGAAGCCCTAAGTGCAGGAGCAGAACATACATCATTCTTGATACAATCAAAACTCCATTGACACTCTTTAGACCATGAAAATCTACAACCTTTTTTCAGAAGTTGCCTAATACAGTACATTTTACCCGAGAAGTTGTGTACAAACTTCAAATACAATTCGGCCAACCCCGGAAAGGACCTGACCTCATCTTTATTCTGGGGAATAGGTGCATTCTTGATAGCGTCAACCAGCTCAGATTTGGGACAAATGCCTGCAGAGCTGATTTCATGACCCAGATACATAACACTTCTCCTTGCTAGCTTGCATTTGGATTCCTCGGCCGTAAGGCCGTTTCGTTCTAAAACCTGTAAAACCTTAACCAGAATTTTATCATTTTCCGCTCTGTCAGAGCCCATAACGAGAATATCGTCCTGGAAAAATACAATGTTTCAATATCTTTGAAAATCAGGTGCATGAGTCTCTGACACATGGCCGCAGCAGATGCCAATCCAAAAGGCACACATTTGAATTGGAAAGTGCCAATTGGAGTAACAAAAGCTTTAAGATGCCTGCTGTCAACATGAAGGGGAACCTGGTGGTAAGCGGAGGTTAAATCAATAGTGGAAAACCAGTGCATGTTCCTCGTGGCTGAAAGTAATTCTGAAATTCTGGGAAGTGGAAAGATATCTACAAAAATGTTTTTATTGAGTTCCTTCAAGTCCACACAGAGACGGATAGGGCCATTGGCCTTGCGTGCGACCACCAAGGGGGCAACCCAGTCAGATGATTCCACACGTTCAATAAATAAGTCCATTGTCAACTAATTTATGTCATTCATTGATGACCTCCTCTTTGACGCTCATGGGAATGTTTCTAACCTTGTGAACGCATGAACAAGCGTCCTCTTTTGGGACAATTTTGTGTGAAAAGCCTTTCAATTCACCAACACTCCCCGAAAACACTTTAGAAAATTTAGAAATAATCATGTTACAATCTTCACTTTTAGTCTCAGACACACTTAAAACAGGGTCAGCACTGTTAGGATCAAGTAACATCCCCAACTCGCCTTGATCCCACCACCCAAGGACACAAGGTCCAGAGGTTGAACTGTAAAGTTTACATTCTGCACACCTTCCCTTTAATTCAAAAGACAGTTTTCGGGAACCTAACAAATCAATGGGTTCCCCAGTATATCTTACAGGGTGGATGTCAGGAGTTTCCAAGAAATTACCAAGTTTTTGTAGAAAATATTTAATCCAGGTATCTTGATTAATAATAGAATAAGGAGAACCTGAATCAGCCATGAGTGTTACAGGCACACCACCAGCTACAATTTAACAGACATGTTTTTTCCTAACTTTACTCTCACTACCATAGGATTCCTCCCTAATGCAGAGGATTTTTGACTCTTCATCTTCGGATTCTGTACTATCTTTCTCTTGTACAAGCTCATCTACTACACATCTAACAGATTTAGTTTTCCGACAGACACCAGCATAATGTCCTGAAACTTTACAATTGGCACATTTTTGACCCAACGCTGGGCACCTTTTATCATGGGCAAAATGAGAAGAACTCCCCAATTTTTTGAATTTTCCCTTCAAATCAGCAAACCTGTCATTTTGAAAGGGCTTAAAACCTTTTTTTTCCTTACTTATATCTTTCTCAAACATTTTCTTCCCCTGTACATTAGAACTAGCACGAGAACCTCTCACAATTTTAATAACATCTTCACCCTGGACTAATTTAGAAGAAGAGACCACTGTCTTGGAACACCGAGATGTAAGTTCTGCCTTTGAAATAGTGGCAGTGATATCACGAAGACTGGCATCCACATTTATCCACAGTTTGTCTTGTAATTGGGTATTGTTATAATCCATAACTAATTGGTCACAAATTAATTCTTCTTCAATGACCCCAAATTTAGAAGGAAGAGCTAAATTCTTCAAAGCAGCAATGTAATCTTTTTCATTAGCACCTTGTTTGCGATGATAAAAATTGAAACGATGTACCGCTTTGCAGACAGTGGGTGCAAAGTATGCATCAAAATCAACTACGGCATGAGAAAAAACATCACCTTCATCACCAGCTCTAGGCTTTTGTTCAATGCAATTATAAATGTGTAACCCACCAGAACCTTAACAGTGTAAGATCCTTGAAGTGACTGATTACACAGGAGTCCGGAATAGGTAGCGATGAATCCTCACGAAACCGCTAGTAACGAATGAAGTAGATGCCAGAATTACGCAATCGTTGGTAACGTGTAGACACATGGGTTCACTGAGTTCAAGCTCATTGCCAGTGTTGAGATGGAAGCACGGAGTCAGTTAAGTTTTCTTAGTATTTGTTTATTCTTGAACTCGGCAGCCGTGAGGAGAACAGGCTGGACGCTCCTCTTCCAGTGAAGCTCTGTGAACCAATGGCCCACAGGATTCCACATCTCGAGGAGTTCAAGAATTGGAACCCTTTGAGGTCACAAGCCAGCACATCTGACGTAAACACAACATAGCCATCACTCTGGGGGCTGCATCAGGAAAGGCAGGATATCTCCGGATGATCGCGGACTGGCTGGGAGCTCAGAGGCTCATGTCCTGTCCGCCATGTTGCTTGGCCATGCCTGAGAAGGCATTACTTATGTCAGTACTGATGGAGTGAGGTTTGTAAAATACATCCTCATGAAGTTGAATACCTCCATAATGATGTATTAACTGCATGGACTAACCAACTCTGAACACACATGGGGCAAACACATTTTACTTAATATACTAAACCATGATAGCTTGAGTACGTATTAACTGTTTGCGTTTCGAAAACTTGTACTAGTGCATGTTTATGGTGTGTTGTATATTGCACATTTTGCATGTTGTGCACGAACAACAGAAAAGCTGCTTTAAATTAATAGCTTTCGCTAGGTAATAATTAATACAGGGTAATTGTATGATGGGAGGTAAACATAATGGGTTTCATTTCGCGAATTAATATTTTTTGTGTTTGTTTACTTTAGTCTGAGATTTGGGCCTGCATGACAATGGACTCTTGTCCGAGCTTGCATGTGGTTGTCTTGGTCTGAAAGAAGAGCGCATGCGCTGAAAGCTCTGCCTGCTCACGAACTGCCGAGTGTACCAGCTGATGTAATCCATGTGAAGGCCATGTTGACCTGAGAACTATTGTTTATGTGCCAAGCTGCAACAGCGACTGTGGGAACTGCCATCGCTACGTGCAATTGAATGTGAAGCGGATGTTATGATTTGATGTTGCAAATTTGTATTATTAATGACTTTAGTGGTATATGATTTCATTTATTCTTAATACTTCTGTTGAAGATAGATCTCAGGATACTTCTAGTTAAGTTACAAGATAGATTTATTAAGACACAGCAGAGCACTACACCTCACCAGCTGACCAGACGATCAACTGACAAGTGTGGAACATTCAAGTACAAAGTAGAATGCACACAGGTATTCTGGGAGGCTTAAGAGGCGAGAACATAGAGAAAGGTCTAATGACCAAAGGTGGCCATGTTGCGAGGAGTATAAGTTTACTACACATCTTCCTCCTTTACATGGAAAAGAAAATAAACACATGAAACATACACCGAAAGCATAAAGCATGGGAGACAACAACAATTAACATTAAAACAAGTAGGAGCTCAGCGACCTCATGGACTTCCAGATGGTGAAGGCAAAGAAGCATTTCGTTTTGGGTCAAGGGTGAAGAAAGGAACAGGATTATCATGACCACCTACTCCCCTTCGATTGACAAAACAGGAAGAGACAGTCTACTCTCTGCAAACCGTCGTTGACCAGCAAAAACAGAAAGAGACAGTGTATTTTCTCCAAACAGTCCTTGTCCAACGTGGCTTCCCGCTCATAGTTGAAGATGCACGGTTCAACGGGTGCCACCATGCTCAAAAATTTCTGGAAGGATGTTCCCGTAGAGAAAGTTGAAGCCAGTTCTCTCACAGTCCAAGTAGAAGTTGAAGTTTTGGACCACGTGTCTCGGTTCTGGTTCTCTTTCTCGGGTTATGGGCCTTTTTCTGTTGTTCGGGCCTCTGTTTCTTTTATTTTTCTTGTTTATTTTTCTGTGGACTATATTTCTCAGTACTGTGGGCTATAAAGCCGGTTCTAGACGCGGAACATTCGCCCCGGTTCTGGAAACCGCTGTGTCACAATTTTGTGTCGTGGTACTGGAAACTTTGTCCTTGCTTTTCTGGGAACCGCTCTATCACGAAACTGTGTCGTATTTTTGGAACTCTTGTCCTCTTCTGGTTCTGGGGCCTTTGTCCCCTTGCAGGCCTGGGACTTCCTTTGTCCTCTCCAGGTACTGGTTCTGAGACCTTTGTCCCCTTCTGATTCTGGGACCTTTGTCCCCTTCCGGTCCTGGGACCTCCTCTGTCCCCTCTTGGACGACCTTTGTCCACTTCTAGCTCTTGGAGCGACCTTTGTCCCCTGCCGGTCCTGGGACTACCTCACCGGTTCTTGGACCTTAGGACGATCTTCGTCTCGTCCTGGTTGTGGATCATCTGCCCTAGTCTTGGATTCTTTTCCACGGTACTTTAGTTTCCTTGTTCTGAGCTCACAGTCACTGTCCCTGAGAGTAATTATACCTTGTTGATAATAAATGACTCGCTAATATTGGCAATGGGCTTGGCTGCTGGAAGTGATTTCAAGTATTTCTCTCACTTCACTCGTACTGCCTTAGTTTTGTTCTGGCTTCCAAATGTAGATCAATAGTAGGACCTTCCTATTCTTCATTTCATGAAACGGAACACCGATAATATCCCATCCTTGTCGCCAAATTGTTGAAGATAGATCACAGGATACTTCTAGTTAAGTTACAAGATAGATTTATTAAGACACAGCAGAGCACTACACCTCGCCAGCTGACCAGACCATCAACTGACAAGTGTGAAACATTCAAGTACAAAGTAGAATGCACACAGGTATTCTGGGAGGCTTAAGAGGCGAGAACATAGAGAAAGGTCTATTGACCAAAGGTGGCCATGTTGCAAGGAGTATAAGTTTACTACAACTTCCTTTGTTAAAACCAGTATGGGATGGACTGGTGATGAGAACTTGATGAGGAGACTCTAACATGACTCGTGCTAACCAATCACAGGCTGAGTTTCTATAGACACTGCAACATTGTAAGATAGTGAGTTGAGCATTAGGGTATAATTGATATCCCAATTGGGGTGTTGTCTGCTATTCGAGAACCGGAGCTCTGCTAGTCGAGAACAGGAGCGTCCGAACGAGAACATCGAGAGAGAGCACTTTAAGTACGAGAACTTTGCGGGAGTGCCTGGGAGGAGACTGCGTCTGAGGAGAACTAGATTAAGGTAGGTAGGTTGGGAGATTTTTGTCTTATTTCTGATTTATTAATTTACTTAAATGCATCTGTCCTGTTAACTTTGTCCTTTGGAGCCTATCTCTGAGGACCTTTACCACAACCTCGGCCAAGGAAGTGGGTTTCCTGATTCGTGGTGGGTATCACCATCCTTATATGCTTTAATTCTGCAATATATTTCTGCAAAGTATTTTTGCTGTACCTTCTTTTCCCTTATCCCTATGCACGCTTTGATGTTGAAGCTGATGATTCATTTTGATTACATTGCTTGATAACTGGTTCTTCATGAGCGATCTTGTGTGTGCACTGTTGATCTAAAGGAGCATATAGATTAATAAGATAAAACTATTAAACGAATTAATGACTTTGTGGTTATTTAATTAAATATTGAGTTGTTTAGTTAATCATAGTCACCATCAACTAATGGTCCATCGACCAGAAGAAGAGAGTTGAAGTTACAAATAGTTAGGAATGAAAATATGTTATTAGTGTGAAAGTATAGAAGTAGATTTATAAACAAAACTGAACAATTATAAACCCCTTAATCTGGCACTTGTCTTCAGGGATCATTTATGGGTAATGTGTGATGGGCCCCGTTGTTTGGTAAGTGATTTATGCATAGTATGTGTCTCGGTCCCTGGTTCATGAATTTAGGGGTTAAGCCGGATCAGTACTCTTTTTTTGGGGGAACTTTCACGCTATCCTTACCTCCTGCTTTATCTATTACACTATTGGATATTTCGCTCTCTGATAACTGTAGCCATTGTTGCGTTGTGCCTGCACTGCTGTAATCTTCAATGTTAATTGTTGAATTTGATTGCCACATTTTTTTAAATCGTCGTTTGCTTCTCTTTTAAAATTGTAAAGTCCTGAATTGCCAGAATTGACTCACACGACTATAGAGAGGAGGAGGACACGCCTCGTTACCATAGAGAGGGCTGCGCAAGTCTGCACTCTAACTGATTGGGGCTCACCTATTAATGGTGGCAGCAGAGCGGAGGCGCAGCTGAGAGAAGGCATTACTCTTGTCAGTACTCTTTTTGGAAGGACTTTTCGCTATCCTTACCGCCTGCTTTTTCTATTGCGCATCTTGCTCTCTGATAACCGTAGCCATCATTGTGAACGCACTGCTGAAATCTTCAATGTTAATTGTTGAATTTGATTGCCATATTTTTTTTAATCGCTGTTTGCTTGTCTTTTAAAATTGTAAAGTCCTGAATTGACTCACACAACCATAAAGAGTAGTGGGACACTCTTCGTTACCATAGAGAAGTCTGCGCAGGTCTGCTCTCTAGCTGAACAGGGCTCGCCTATTAATGGCGGCAGCAGTGCTGAGGCGCAGCTGAGAGAAGGCACTTCTCTTGCCAGTACTCTTTTTGGGGTGACTTTCACGCTATCCTTACCTCCTGCTTTTTCTATTATGCTATTGGGCATCTCGCTCTCTGATAACAGTAGCCATCATTGTGCACGCACTGCTGAAATCTTCAATGTTAATTGTTGAATTTGATTGCAACATTTTTTAAAATAGCCGTTTGCTTGTCTTTTAAAATTGTAAACTCCTGAATTGCCGGAATTGACTCACCCGACCATAGAGAGGAGGGGGACACTCCTCATTACCATAGAGAGGGCTGTGCAGGTCTGTGCTCTAGCTGATCGGGGCTCGCCTATTAATGGCAGCAGCAGTGCGGAAGCGCCACTGGTGCGCCCAAAGCAAGCTCGTCTGCGCCCGTCCGCACCCGAACGGGTCCAGGGGCCAGGAACCCTGCCCAAATTCCCACCAATTCCTCAAGTCATGTTACATTTACTACTGAGGAACTGAGACAGCTCAGACCTGTCCCATCTTCCCTCTGCACACACTCTCTAAAGCCAGCCACCCTTATAGGAAATGGGACACTGTGTCAACACTGCCAGTTCACCACTGACAGGAGCTCACCTAACCAAGCCAGCTCACATGCACTCAAGACACTAATGACCACTGTAGATCCTTGCCAGGACATAAAATGGAAATCAGGCTTCTACTAGAGAAAGAGACTCTAGATATTTTGTTCATCACTGAAACATGGCTTAATGAGAGCTCTGCGCCAGCTATTATTATGACTCTCCCCCCTGGATAGGGTATTAGTAGACAAGACCGGGTGGAAAAGCCAGGAGGAGGAGTGGCCATTATTCCTAAAGCACAGTTTAGCTGCTCATTCACAGATTAATCAACTGTGAAGCCATGCTATTCAGAATAACACTTGCCCCCACTGCATCCTTTTCGGGACTTCTCGTTTATACGCACCCTGGGTCCTGTGGGACATTTCTTGAGGCCCTCCCCGACCTCTTGGCCAGTTTCATTGTAAGTAGAGGCACCTTTATGGTGCTTGGGGACCTAAAAATTCACCTAGACGACACCAGGAACCTGTCAGCACGTAGATTACTCTTTGATTTGGAGGCAAGGCAACTCCCCCAGCTTGTCGGCGCAGCTACACATGAAAGAGGCTATCTTCTTGATCCTATTTTCTCAAATGACCCTAGAATGAAGGTCCTTATTCCAGCCCAAGTTCCTTGGTCTGACCATTCTATATTCCTTTTTTGTTTGCCAAACCAACTGCACTCATACCCACAGCAGATAGCTGAATCCCAGACAGGAAATGACCTAGGGTCGTACCAGTAAACTGGACCAAATGTCTTGAGTCCACCACTCCCTCTCTAATAAGAGATACCAACGAGGCACACAAACAGCGGGTAGACTGGATCAATCATTCAGTAGACCATTGTTTTCAGAAAACCAGAAAGACAGCACCATACAACCCTAAAAGAGCTTCTTGGTTCAATAATAAGCTTGCAATTCAAAAAAAGAATTGCAAGAAACTTGAGAGAAAGTAGAAGAAAACGTTCTCTCCGGACCTCAAGTTGATATATAAAAGTCATCAGACAATATCATGATGACATCAAACTAGTGCAAGCTACATTTTATGAGGGGAGGATAAACTGGGCCTCAAACTCTCCCAAGAAACTGTTTAAAATTGTGAAGTCGCTCACCACGACTGGGCAAGATGTTCATTTGCCTCACTCATCTAAGGAGAGATGTAATGAGCTAACCTGTTTCTTCAACAATAAAGTTGAAAACATCATCAACTCACTACACACGAGCCCTGTGGATCACCTCAAAGGGAGGGAGGCAAGTTAGGACTCAAAAAGCCAACTCCCTATCCAGGACCAATCCAGCCCACCCTGTTCTACAATATTGGGTTCTATCCCGCTAATTGACAAAGATCTTTTAAGATTATTATTAGGCAAAATTAAGTCTGTCCCTCCACTTTATTGCGCTCCCACTCACATCTTACTTCAAGGCGGAGATCCCATCCTCTCCACGATGGCAGACCTCCTTTCACTATCACTGAGCACCGGGATGGAACCCTAAGATGTGGAAACACGGCATTGTGAAGCCTCTACTCAGGAAACCTCAACTAGATCCTTTGGTTTTGGGAAATTTCCGCCCCATCTCACTATTACCCATTTTGGGTAAAGTGTTAGAAAAGCATCATTTCACAGGTCTTAGAGGAAAACAACATCTTGCATCAGTCGCAAATGGGGTTCCGTCCAGGACAGCCCTCCTAATCATAACCGACAAATTAAAAATGATACTAGACCAAGGGGGCTCCGCAGCCATTCTCCTATTAAACCTAGTGCAGCCTTTGATACTGTGGACCATAGTAACCTAATTGAAAGACTGGGAAACATCGGGAATCAGGACCAAGCCAAAAACTGGCTCACCTCTTTCCTAAGCGAAAGGTCATTCCAATGCATGCAATCGGCTAATCTTTCCGATGCCTTCTTCTCTCTCGATGGAGTTCCTCAAGGTTCGGCCCTTAGCCTGACCCTGTTTAATGTCTACTTGACCACTTTAGCACAAATTGTTCAAGAGTTTGGACTCACCATTATGTCTTACGCTGATGATACACAATTGGTAGTCTCAGTGTCAGAGGAAAAGAAGTGGAGTGTGACATACGACGGGAACGTTGAGAGCAAATAAATAAATAAATTAAAGCACTTACTTTGCACTCGCAGTTTTGCCGACTTGTCAGGTGTTCAATATCACTATCTGTTTTCCAACCAGTGTGCTCTGCAGCAGCACGTATCTGCTCTCCACATCAGTCTCAACATAAGTTACAGAGAACACTGGGCCCGGGGCCGCCCAAGTTAGTACCCCCCTGGAGTATGTGGAATATGAGGAGTGAAGAACTTGACCCCTCCTTTTCACAAAGAAACAAAGAAACAATTGATGACTTCCTTAGGCCTAACAACCTTTTTATCTAGTTTTTTTTTATCGAAATGTATATCTAAAGTTGAACCTTTGAGACACTATTTCTAAAGAAGTGTGCAAAATTTACATAGGGTAGCACAGGGTGAGGCATTTAGCAAGCTTAAGAATGAGATTGTGTGGTCACTATGTTTGCAAACTCCCCTGGTTGGGAAAGAATGCATAGTGAATGTAGATGCTGACAATTGTGGTATCGAAACAATGTTAATGCAATGTGAAGGTGAAAAAGAATGAATGGTATCCTATGTGTCAAAAACTCGTGTTTATCTAAAGAAAATGCTCCGTTATAGAAAGGGAATTGCTTGCATGTGTGCAGTCAGAAGAATACTACATGATGTTTCTGTGGAGTACAAACTTCACTTTAAGGATGGATGTAGGAAGCTGGCTGTTTGTGATATATCAAAAATTTGATATACCATGTAGAGTCCAGGGGTTGCCTTATGAGTGGACAGGGGCTTGCTGTGGCAATCTCAAAATGCACTATTAGGGAATAGTGTGGGCAAGCATCCTTGGGCTTAACACAGAGGAGTGCAATACATCTGAAAATACACACAATGGTGAATAAATGAGACACACGACTCAAAAAGGAGGTCACACCACTGTATAAAAATAGCAAGTATCTTTATATATGTTTAGGCATCAGAAACAAATTGTTACGGTAAGTACATTTTTAAATAGGAATATTTTTTTGGTCAAAAAGTCAACACAGTGCAATTTTTGAGTTCTGCAATGTGAACCTATGGCTGCTGGTCATCCTATGGGAGAAGGTGTGACACCCCCTTCCCGGACAGGCTTTTGTTCTGGGTCTCCTGAGAGCAAAAGGCTCTTGCTCTAGGAGGTCAGAACTGTGTCTCGGGTAGCAGGCTGCCAGGAATCAGTCAGCGAGTGCACAAGATCCTGGTAAGTTTTCAGGGGGCACCTCTAAGGTGCCCTCTGGGTGCACATATTTGTAAATCCAACACTGGAATCAGTGTGGGTTTATCAATACGAGATGTTTTATACCAAATATCCCTATCTTCAGTGAAGCCATCATGTAGCTGGGGAACTCGTTCTCACCAATGTCCAGCACATGTTTTAAAATGGCTTCCCTGGTCACTTGTACTGGCAGTAATATGATTGACCAGCACAGAGGCATATCTGCTCAAGCAGGTATGCCCTCACGTGATATTCAGCACACTGCCTTAAGGCTGTCAGGTCTGCTGTTGGGGTGACTTACAAATATTACATGCAGTGTTAGGGGACATGGCACACAGGGATGTGTGACATGTCCTGTTTTCACTTGATGTGCACTAAGATACGCTGCCTGCAATGGCAGTCTGCATGTGTTTGGTGAGGGAGCCCTTCGGGTGGCACAATTTGTGCTGCAGCCATTAGTGCACCCTCTTTTGTACCGCAGGCCCTATGTACCAGAGGTACCATTTACTAGGGACTTACAGAGGGTGCTAAAGGTTTTGCCAATTGGGGGAAACAATTGTACAGTTTTAGGAAAAGAAAACTAGTAATGGGGACCTGGTTAGCAGGAACCCAGTACACTTCAGTCAAAGTTGCATTGAATACCTGGCAAAATAGTGTGTGGGGGTATCGCAACAAAACCCCAGTTTTCTGCAACGCACCACAAGCTTTTCTCACTGGCCATGTGCTGAATTTCGCCTGCACATTAATCAAGATCCAAAATGAATTCCAGCACAAAAGAAGTTGGCAAATTGAAATCTTATCAGTTTGTTAAAAAAACAATAACTCTGCATCAGTAATCTCACTGAAAATCATTGATGAGAGTTTCTGTGATAATTTAGATAACTTGCTGTGCCTTGATATTTCTGTGTTCCTCTGAATATATATACCTTTTGAAAACTCGAAGTTTATTAGGGTATTACCAGACCAAATTTTACCTTACATTTAAAATCCTCTCATATATCAATTTTCTCCAATTCAGCGTTTTGTTCTTAATTATAATCACTGCATTTCAACAGAAAGGCCCCTGAATATACCATTTTGTTAGCTTACAGTCTGTCTGTTACTTATCATTGGTTGGCTTTATTGTCGCTCTTATTTTCTTGTGTCTGATTTGTTAAAGCTGTGGGCTTCATGTCCTCCTCTTTTTTGACCCTCTACTGGAACATGGCCAAAGTACTTGTGTGCTTCCACTTCTTCCATTATGGGTGCTACTCTTTTTCTTCTTTTTGTTGAAGAATTCCTTGAAAGTGCATGAGTCTTCGTGTTAACTGCCCCATCTCTCCCCTCCATGGCTGGGTTTTTCCAGTTGCTTTCTGTCATCCCTCTCCTCCATGTCCGCTTCCTTCCTTTTGCTGACCCCTGCCACTATATTTGTTATGGCTTGCCCCCTCCCTATCTCCCTGTTGTTGTTTGCACCTTCCTGCCCTCTCTGTTGTTGCCTCCTGGCCCCTCCTTGTTGTTGATTGCCCCCTCCTGCCATCCCCCACCCTCTGTGTTGTTGCTTTCCCCCTCCAGCTTTCATGTTGCCCTCTAACCTACCCACTTGTTACAGCAAAAGGAGGGCTATGACACAGCTAGCACTCACTGCATCCTATCATTTTTTTTTCTTTTTTAATTTCAGACATGCTATGATGTTGAGTGAAGTAATTCGCCACACTTCTTAAGTAAGTAAGTGATGGGTTTATTCAACATAGGCACCTGCCCCATACTCCGATTATCAATAATAAAAGCACTGGGAGGAGGAGCCTAGCGCGCATCCAAGATGGTCGCGTGAGCACAGGGCTCCCCGGACCCTCGCTGCTCCTCGGAATTTATCCTGAATTTATCCTGACTTGGCTGATGGAATCTGGAAGGCGAATTCTGGCTGAACATTGACCTTCTTTCAGAAATCGAATCGGACCTGGGAATCCTGATCTAAGGTGGTTTGAATTTTTGAGGCCCAATCGATGGCTGTGCCCGGCGCGAGGGTGAACTGTGGAGCCGGGGCGTAATTGAACAACAGCGGCAGCGGATCTGTGCCAGTGGCCGCTCCATTACTTTCGGTTTCACTTTTGGATCTCTGAGGGGCTGGAAATTGTAACCGCTTGGTGCGGCTGGGTGTTTACCTCTGCTGGATGCCTCTGTCTCCGCCTGCCACCAGTGTGCCCATTGACTTTGGCCCCCTCGCCCGGCCACATCACGGTCTCTGGTGCGGCTCCTGACTGAGTTGCCGGTGCCCCCTTGACGCTTGGCCGGTGGTCCCCTTTGGTGAGCGTGGTTCTCATGGGTGGCAGGGGGGGCCCCGAGGGGCGTAAGACTAAGACATCCCTCCGCGGGGGACCGGTCCAGACGAACAACATGGACCGCTATACTCAAGGAAGAGGGTCCCCTGGAGCGGCCGGTGCCCCCCCAGACGACGCTGGTGGTGGCCCGTCCGTTTCTTCGGATCTGTCCCTGCAGGACATTATGGGCGCCATTAACGGCATCAAGGAGACCATCGCTACGCAGTACGAGGCCTTGGCCCGTAAAATCGACACGGTGGCCATTGATGTCGCACTGATTCGGGCGGATCTCTCTAAGACCAACGAGAGGGTTCAATCGCTTGATGTGCGGACGTCCACCCTGGTTGCGGATGTGTCGGACCAACGGGCCACTCTCGGCGACCTCAAGTCGGCCAACGATCAGATGGCCCGGCGGCTGGAGGACTTTGAGGGACGGGCCCACCGCAATAACATCCGCGTCATAGGCGTCCCGGAGACCTCCGACAACCGCCCGGTTGATCTCATGGTGGAGGAGCTCATCCTCAAGCAGCTTCCCCCCCTGGCCTGAGTAAGTTCTTTGCCGTGGAGCGGGCCCATCGAGTTCCGGGCGGTCGGCCGCGGCCGGGGGCCCCCCCGAGGCCTATTGTTGCCAAACTTTTCTACTACAGAGACCGAGATGTGATTTTGCAGGCCTCGCGGGCCCATGGCCCGGTCCGCCATGAGAATGCGTCTATTAACTTTTTCCCGGACTTTACCCAACTTGTCCAGAAACAGAGGATGGGTTTCCAAGGGGTAAAGCGTCGCCTCCGAGACCTGGGTCTCAAGTACTCCATGCTTTTTCCTGCTAGGCTCCGAGTGGAACACGAAGATCGGACTACCTTTTTTGACTCTCCCGCGACTGTGAGTGACTGGCTTGACTCGCTGCCGGGCCGGGGGGACCGGCCTGGGCCCTTTGCTGGTACCGAGGGTGGCGGGTCTCCCTCGGAGTGACTTTGGCCCTTGACTTTGCCATTTTGTACTGTTCGGCTGGGTTCAACTTCTTTTGTGTATTTTGTTTCATTATGATCTATGTGGGGGGCGGTCGGGGACGGGTCCCTCTCCTCCTCCGGGGTCTTTCCGTAGAATGGGGTTTGTGGGGCGACAGGCACACTGCAAGTTGGGGTGGTTTTTTGGGTCGCAGGGGTGCAGGGTGGGGGGAGTTGGAATTGGGGGGGGTCGGGGGGTTTTGATTTGTGTGTTTTGTTTTTAATGCGAGGTTTTTGTTCTGTTCCAGTTTCGGGCGTTGCGCTATCTGCTGGGGGACCCTTGATCTATTGGAGGGGATGGGGGGGGACGGGTTGAGGTTGATGTCATGGAACGTCAATGGATTGGGGGACCGTATCAAACGGGGTGTTGTGCTGCAGTATTTGCGTCGTATGTCTCCTGATGTGGTGTTTTTACAGGAGACGCGTCTGGTGGGTAACGTTTGTCATGCCATGAACAGGGGGGGTTACCGACTCGTGGCCCATTCTGGTTTCACCACTGGCTCTAGAGGGGTAGGCATTCTCCTGCGTTCTTCACTTCCGTTAGAGATCACCAGGGTGGTCCCGGACGATAGAGGGCGCTATGTGGTTTTGACTGGGCGGTGGGAGGGGCAGTCCCTTTCCTTGGTCTCTGTCTATGTTCCCCCGGGCCTCCAGAACTCCACCTTTTCAGACTTGGGTCGTATGCTGCTTGAGCTTCCTGATAGTCTTCTGCTTATGGGTGGGGATTTCAATTCGGTAGTCTCGGGCGACCGGGATCGCCACCCGCCCAGGGCCCTCCCTGCTGCCCAGGCGTGGCTTGGCGGATTCTTGGAGACCTTCGGTCTGGTGGATTGCTGGAGGTTAATGCATCCTACACAGTGTCAGTACACCTTTCACTCTGGGGCACATGGGAGTCTCTCCAGATTGGATTACTTTCTTATGCCCGCGGCCCAGACTGCCCGGATTCGAGAGGTTAAGCACCTGGCCCGGGGTATTTCTGATCATTCCCCACTGTGGTTGCTTTTTGACACTGGGACGCGGTCTGCTGGGCGGATCGCTCCTATTAACCCTTGGTACCTGCGGAACCCCACGATCCGCGATAGCCTGGTCAAGTCGATTGACCAATACTTCCTTGAGAATGATGGGTCGGTGTTGTCCGCAGTGTCCCTGTGGGAAGCTTTTAAGGCGGTACTCCGCGGGCAGGCCCTATCCCAGATAGTGGTGGCTAAGAAGGTTAAGATGGAGGCGGTGGTGAAGCTGGAGACTGACATATTGGGGTTGGAGGCGGCCTTGGAGACGGGTGTCACTCCGGATGGGCTCCATGCCCTCAGCCTGAAGCAGTTCGAGTACAAGTCCCTTGTCACTGACGCTGCCAAGACCATGTATAGGGAGCAGCAGGGTAGGTTGTATGATGCCGGGGACAAGGCTGGTAAATTGATTGCTTGGCTGGATAGGAAGGAGAGAGTGAATCGTGTGGTCCCAGAGCTCCGGGTTGCGGATGGAGTGTGTGTGACAGCCTGGCGAGATTGTGGAGTGTTTTGCTGATCACCTCCGGGCGGTGTATTCCCCGGTGTCTGATAGAGATGAAGACGACTCTCGTCTTCTACTACGGGATATTGCCCTGCCCGGCTTATCCGTTGAGGACCGTGAGCAGCTGGATGCCCCCTTGTCTGTCGATGAGATTGCTACTGCGATCTGCTCCCTTCGCTCGGGCAAGGCCATGGGCCCCAATGGCCTGCCGATCGAACTATATAAACTACGCCCGGATAAAATCGCGCCCTTCCTTCGTCGTATGTTTCAGGAGTCGATCGAGAGGGGTTCCCTTCCCGCCGACCAGCGTCTGGCGACTATAGTCGTGATTCCCAAGGATGGTAAACCACGAGACCGCTGTGCTTCATATAGGCCTATTTCCCTCTTAAACGCAGAACCCAAAATCCTTGCTAAAGTCCTCGCCAATCGCTTGCTGAGCGTTATCTGTGATCTGATTCACCCGGATCAATGCGGCTTCATCCCCCACCGTAATACCGCTCTTAACCTGCGGCGTCTGCACGGCGTCCTAGCTAGGGCGGAGTACTTCTCTGAACCAGCCGTATTGGTTTCCTTAGACGCCACGATGGCCTTTGATACCATCGAGTGGCCATTCCTCTGGGCTGTCTTGGAGAAGTTTGGCTTTGGGGAGGGATTTCTTAGCTGGGTGAAGCTTCTTTATGCCGGACCAATGGCTCAGGTGGTTGTCAATGGGTGGGCTTCTCGGCCTTTTGCTCTCGGGAGGGGCACTAGGCAGGGGTGCCCGTTGTCCCCTCTGCTCTTTGCTCTTGCCTTGGAACCGCTCGCCGCCTGGCTCCGCTGGGAGCCCTCGATCAGAGGGATCCGGTGGGCCCCGGGCTTCGAGGATCGGGTCTCGTTGTACGCGGATGATATTCTTTTGTACCTCACCTCGCCGCGACAGTCGCTTAATGTTCTCTTTGATGTCCTTACTTCTTTTGGGAGAAACTCGGGTCTGATAATTAACTGGTCCAAATCTTGCGTGTACCCTATCTCTGGTGGCCCTCCCCTTTTGCCGCCTCTACTTCCTATCCAAACGTCTTCATCCGGCTTTAAGTACCTGGGGGTATATGTTTCGCTGGACCCGGCGGTCCGCTATGAGCAGAACCTCCTGTCTCCACTCCGACGTTTGAGGGTGGATACGGCTCGGTGGTGTAAGCTGCCCCTGTCTCCGCTTGGTCGCGCGGCCCTGTTTAAAATGATGTCCCTTCCCAGATTTCTTTACGCACTTCAGAACTCCTTTGATGTCATTCCGGTGGCCTACTTTCGGGAGGTGGAGAGTCTGCAGAGGAGACTGGTTTGGGACGGGCGGGCGCGTATCGCTCTGGCAAAGCTTACTCTCCCCTGGTATGACGGGGGCATCGCGCTTCCTGACATTAGACGGTACTATTGGGCCTCCCAACTGTCGGCTATTAACCACGCCACGTATGCTCCTGGTTTGAACCCGGCGTATGAGATGGATAAATTCCTGCTTCCCGGCGGTAATTATAACAGAGCGCATTACTCCCGATCGGCTGGTAGGACCCTCACGGGCCCTACTAGGATTGCGGTACGGGTGTGGAAGGCGGCGAATGTAGCGATGGGCTGGAGTGAGCGTTTAACGTGTGCTACTCCATTGTTCGCCTCAGACCGCCTGGGGAGCCTCTGGACGACGAAAGGCTTTGAGCACTGGGACACGATCGGCATTAGCAGAGTGGGGGATCTGTGGGTTAAAGGCGCGGTCAAGACCTTCGCGGCGCTCCGGGGCGAGTATGAGCTTAGTGAGAGGGAGTTTTTCCGTTACGCCCAGGTTCGGCATGCCCTGCTCTCGGTCTTTGGGGAAGGGACCAAGGTCCCTGTTTCTTCGCCCCTCGAGGACCGCATACTCGACGGTCACGTTCCCGATAGTACTATCTCTCTGATCTATAAAAAGCTGATAAATAATCGGGCTGACCTCTTGGTGCGTCTACGGGAGGCGTGGACGGGGGATGGGGTTGAGTTGGACGACGAGGACTGGCAGTCCGCGCTGTCATCTCCTAAGGAGGTTGCCATCCCGGGTCGTCTCCGTTTGGTCCGTTTGGTCCAGCTTAAGATTCTCCATCGCGTTTACGATTGGTCTCGATGGGGTTTTCTGATGACGGGCTCTGTAAGCGTGGCTGTGGGCTCAGTGCCACCTTTCTCCACATCCTGTGGGAGTGCCGCGAGGTGGTGGAATACTGGCGTCAGGTGCATGAGGTTATGAGGCGAGTCACCGGGGTCACGCTGTTGCCGGAGGTGCGTCGCTGTGTTCTGAATGTGTGGGAGCCCAATGACTATAACGCGGCCCAGACTCGGTGGGTGGCCCTGGGGAACATGATAGCAAAGAGGGACATAGCGCAGCTCTGGGGTTCACAGCGGCCCCCCACCGTGTCTGTCTGGAAGGAGAACATGGACTGGTGCATGTTCAGGGAAAAGACTGTGTATGTGGCTCGTGGTAAACCCGGGGCTTGGAGTAGAATTTGGGGGCAGTGGAATGTGTATCGTGGAAATATTTGTGCTCCCCCCCTGGTGGATACGTCTGAGGTAGCCTTGTCCCCCTGATCCTTGATGGTTCCTTACTTATCTGGCACATCTGAGTATAGCTTTGGTATTCCCGTTCCCCCCCCCCTACCTCTTAGTTCTCCTTCTTCTTGACTGCCATCGGGTGGTCGGGTATGGAAGAGCCCCTGCTGTGGTCCGACGCCCACCTCGTGTCTTCTTGCCTCGCTTTTTGTTTTTAGTTGTTATTTATGTTAAAAGGGTGTATCCTGATTTTCCTTTATGTGCAGTCTGATCTTCTGTAAGGTGCGGAGCCCCGGTGGGCCAGTCATTGTGTTTGCACTGTTTGAGCTCTTTAATTACTAGCGGCCGGCCCAGGCGGTTGTAGGCCCGTGCTTGTACCCTTCTTTCTGCACAATAAAATTTTCAAAAAATAATAATAAAAGCACTGTGACATGGCTGCCCGATTAATAATGCTTTTTTTGTTTGTTTTACTTTTAGTCATGTTGCACAGCAGCCATGCTGCAGTACAACATGGCTAAAAAACATTAGACCTACGGGCATTGCCAATGCTTGTTGGATCAGTTATGCGTTCCATGTTTCCAATCTAGGCACTGCTGTAAATTGCACGTCGCTATTTAAAAGGTTTTTAACCTTCACCCACCAATAGCTGCTAGCTTTAAGGCATCCATTCCATTCCACTGCACTGTACACTACTTATGCTCGATAACTGCGTTTATCTCTAGTCATTAATGAGGCAACTTGGACAAAAGCCTCATGGTATTTCCTTATCAAGGGGAAACCAAACCCACCTGTATGTGCTTTTCTCAATTAAATATAAATCGTTACCTTTCTTTTCTAAGTTATAACCCTTAAAATGCCTCTTTAGGGGGGGCGCACATATTCAATAAACTTGATTACCCATCTTGTATAATTCACCTCAATTTGTGACAAGATTCAAGGTGGATTGACGACAATAGTAAGGCCTTCCTTGCCAGTGGCCTGGAAAATGTGCCGGATTTCCCCACACCCAGAAATACCAATACTGAGGGTTCAGGTAAACGCCAAGGGCTGGGAAATCCAGCCATTATGAGTTGGATTCTGAGAGCCTCATTTATGAGTAGTGCGTCGCTACGTGAAAGCAGGGATGTGCTACTTCTCAGTGTGCCCTCCTTGCGACACCAATGATGCGTCATATTTACAGTATGACGCATCATGTCACAAGGAATGACAGATACATCAGTATTACGGACGTATCTGTCGGCACAAAAAGTGGCGCATTGCTGGAGTTGTGTCGGAAATCTCTTAATATGGTGGGTGGTCGCCCAGCCAGAGTGGTGGATGAAAGTCCTTTTCTACTGTAATGGATGGTGGGCTGTCGGCCACTCTACAAATCGGGCAATTTGTCTTGTAAAACTGACGGGTGGAGTTTCATTTTGTCCAGATTAAAACTGAATCTAAGAACAATGTTAGTCAATATCTGCATGGTCTGATGCAGAACCAACTCCAATGCTTGAATCAAACAGTGGATTCACGTCTTCCCTTACTAAAAATAGTTCTGTTTTGGGATTGGGCCACAAATTGGTGGAAAATAAGTGAAGTCACAATCCAATAGATTGTTTAGTCTCTAGACATCTAGCAGCCAAGTGTTTCCTGGCAAACAGTGTTTGACTCTACCACATTCTAACTGTGCTGCTGAAAAAAAAGGTTGTTGTCCTGTCCTCCACCATCTGCTAACAGATAAAACTCTCATTCAATGATCAGATTCCCTTTAAACACTGAGGGGCATATTTATGGGAAAGTTACGCTGTGCAGCAAGTCATCTTGCTGCGCTGCTTGACAGGGCAAGGGCAGGAATGTGCTGTAAGGAGGAGAAATTAAGAAGTTTCTCCTCATTACACCTCCCCTGAGAAGGCGTATCTTTTTGGCGCATTCCCAGGTCCACCACTTTTGGTAAATATGGGAATGCATAAAAAACCATGGGCGTTGCGTAAGTGTTTCCATGCAACGCCCATGGAACGCCTTCGCAGAGTAACGCAATGCAGGACAAATCACTGTATTGCGTAGCTACAGATTTATGAAGCCGCTCAGGAGCACGTAAAGTTGCCTTGCGTAGCGTCATGAATCTAATTTTTCAGTTGTGCTGCGCATGCACCATGTGGTGCAAGTGCCACGCAACTGGCCTCATAAATATGGCCCTGACAACATTTTGTGATGACCTCTGATGTTAGACTTTGGTTTCTGCGCTGCCTTGCATCAAATCATAGTAAATAAGGGTGCAACTTTCTAATACTATGGAATTTTATTAAGAATGTACTCTCCCCCCTCCCCCCCCCCCGGTAAACATGACTCTCACAAACAAAATGTCCACATCCCCCCCTAGCCCCCTCCACCCCCCATTCAGTCTCTGTGGTGCTTTTAACTTGTAAGGACGTTGATAGTCAACTGATGGTCCACGAGGTGCAATGAACCCTTCGGTATCTCATAACCTGTTCTGGGCAACACGGAACTCCGCCAAGTGACCAAAAAACTCTGCCACGCTATGCAGAGTTCCGCAAGCAATGGAGTGTGTCAGTTGGTGCCGTTCTAGCAGATTTTTAGTGCCCGGGGTTTGTCTTGCGCTGGAAAATCAGGGCGAACGGCACCATGTACAGCGCAAGAGGCAGGGCACCGGGCATTCCCCCGGTGGGCCGCAAGGGTGGCGGCCGTTTTTGTTACAGGACCATTTTTGCAGCATAGCTGCAAAATCAGCCCCTGTAACAAAATCGCCCGAAACCAGCTCGGCCACACCCCCAACCCCCGGCAGGCCGGCTGAGCACTTTGCCAGGGCCGGTTTTGGTTCCCAGTTCGGCCCTGGCAAGAGAGCGATGCTTCTTTCTGCTTCTCGAGTAGATTATCTACTTGAGAGGCAGCTTCCTCAATGCGAACGGATGGGTTCTCAATGCGAGTGGTCTCAACCGCCTGCATTGAGAAATCTTGCTGGAAGGTGGTCTAGCGTTGAATTTGCCTCACTCACGCTCGCCAGCTTAACGTTGGCGAGCGCTAGCGAGGAAAAAACACCATTCCGCTTTGTGGAGCAGAGTTTTTAGGAACTCTGCATGCTCTGCAGAGCACAGAAAACTCCGTAAACGGAGTGGAGTTCACCGCTCAGGCCTACTCAAAGCAAAGCCTTATACAATTCATAAAAACACAATAGCACAATCTTCCATTTCATGCCCTAGCAATCCCATGTTTTGACCACATGCAAAAGTGTAAACACATATGATCTTCATCAACTGCACATTGATTGCATTCAAAGCATGCTTATGCAGACATAAGACAAAAGTATTATGACACTATACAAACACAAAAAAAGTCACAAACAAGAAACAATAAAGTTTGTCATTTTACACATACACGGAGTACCAATGTTTGACAAAATCTCGGACTAGAACCCCCTGAATCCGTCAAAAGTCGACAGTTAAAAAAGTCGATACGTGATTAAAACCAGGGCCAAACATCGCGTGCCAATAAAAACGCAATTTTTATGCCATAACAATTATCAAATTGCTGTCATTGAACATTGAACGCGTGACAGCGTCAGCCTTATCACAGTCTTAATAGCTAACTAAGCTATTTAAAAATGTCCACCGGTTATGGCGGTGCTGGGAAAACCAATTACGCACGAGCACCCATTCAAGGAAACGAAAACATGTGAGGAAACGAAAACATGTGCCCGTTGCACACTAACCCTTGCATCACTGGCGCAGTGAGTTACAGAGCTAAAAAAAACAAAAGCACTGGTTGCTGCAAAGGCGTGCTTATTGTGAATAAAGTGAACCCTGCTCTGCGTGAAATGTAAGGAAAAGAAATGCAACATGAGAGACACCTCTGCATAGTTATCTCCTTCGGCTTAAACTGCACAGGTAATTATCTTCATTTCCGTTCTTTCTAGAAACCTTTGGACCATGAGCCAGAGGCTGGAAATTATAATTTTTATTTACTGATAAGGTCCGGACAATGAGGCGCGCCCCTTGGCATGCTGTAAATCCACGCCTCGATTATTGAACTGTTTGTGAACTTTGACATATTTCATGTAAACGAGGAGAGTGACCAAACCGGCCTGTCAGTGCGCATGTGTGAAATAGTTTCCGATGCGCACAGGAGACGGGGGTAGGGTGTTTACAGATGGGGATAAACACAGGCGGGGTGCCCAAGTAAGGTGCGCTTTGTTCAGGTTAACCACTCTGACCAGGGCACAAGTCCTAAACAAACATTGAAAATGCAATAGGTCTCGGCCTCGTTTAAGTTAAAGCAATTCTGTTTGTAATAGGCGGCTTTTTAGCTTTGCTTTTATTAGTGTCTTTAGTACATAGCATGCATATGTATGCATATATGTATATGTATGCATGCATTTATATTTGTATTTATATAGATATGCAGATGTGTATATATATGTATGTATCTGTATACACATACATATATATATATATATGTGTGCGTAGGTAGAGAGTAGTAGAGAGAGAGGTAGAGCGAGAGGTAGCGCAAGAGGTAGAGAGTAGAGAGTGAGGAGTAGAGAGTGAGTAGTAGAGAGTAGTAGAGAGTGAGTAGTAGAGTAGTAGTGAGTAGTAGAGAGTGAGTAGTAGTGAGTAGAGAGTAGTAGAGTGAGTGGTAGAGTAAGTAGTAGTGAATGAGTAGAGAGCACTAGAGAGTGAGTAGTAGATAGTGAGTAGTAGAAAGTGAGTAGTAGAGAGTAGGAGAGTGAGTAGTAGAGAGTGAGTAGTAGAACGAGTAGTAGAGAGTGAGTAGTAGAGTCGTAGAGAGTAGTAGAGAGTGAGTAGTAGAGTGAGTAGTAGAGAGTGAGTAGATAGAGAGTGAGTAGTAGAGAGTAATAGAGAGTGAGTAGTAGAGAGTGAGTAGTAGAGAGTAGTAGAGAGAGAGTAGTAGAGAGTAGTAGAGAGTGAGTAGTAGAGAGTGAGTAGTAGAGAGTAGTAGAGTGAGTAGTAGAGAGTAGTAGAGTGAGTAGAGAGGAGAGTAGAAGAAAGTAGTAGAGAGTGAGTAGTAGAGAGCAGTAGAGATTGAGTAGAGTAGTAGAGAGTGAGGAGTGAGTAGTAGAGAGTGAGTAGTAAAGAGTAGTAGAGTGAGTAGTAGAGAGTGAGTAGTAGGTAGAGAGTAGAGTAGTAGAGAGTGAGTAGAGTGAGTAGTAGAGAGTAGTAGAGATTGAGTAGAGAGTGAGTAGTAGAGTGAGTAGTAGAGAGTAGTAGAGTGAGTAGAGAGGAGAGTAGTCGAGATTAGTAGAGAGTGAGTAGAGAGGAGAGTAGTAGAGAGTGAGTAGAGCGAAGTGGAGAGTAGTAGAGAGAAGTGGAGAGTAGTAGAGAGTGAGTAGTGGAGAGTGAGTAGAGATGAGAGTAGTAGAGATTAGTAGAGAGTGAGTAGAGAGGAGAGTAGTAGAGAGTGAGTAGTGTAGTAGAGAGTGAGTAGTAGAGAGTAGAAGAGAGTGAGTAGTATAGTGTAGTAAAGTGTAATAGAGAGTGAGCAGTAGAGAGTAGTAGAGAGTGTAGTAGAGAGTAGTAGAGAGTGAGTAGTAGAGAATAGTAGAGAGTGAGTAGTAGAGTAGTAGTAGAGTAGTAGAGAGTAGTAGAGAGTGAGTAGTAGTGAGTAGAGAGTGAGTAGTAGTGAGTAGAGATGAGAGTAGTAGAGATTAGTAGAGAGTGAGTAGAGAGGAGAGTAGTAGAGAGTGAGTAGTAGAGAGTGAGTAGTAGAGAGTAGCAGAGAGTGAGTAGTAGAGAGTGAGTAGTAGAGTGTACTAAAGTGTAGTAGTGAGTAGTAGAGAGTGAGTAGTAGAGTGTAGTAAAGTGTAGTAGAGAGTAGTAGAGAGTGAGTAGTAGAGAGTAGTAGAGAGTGAGTAGAGAGTGTAGTAGAGAGTGTAGTAGAGAGTAATAGAGAGTGAGTAGTAGAGAGTGAGTAGTAGAGAGTAATAGAGAGTGAGTAGTAGTGAGTAGTAGAGAGTGAGTAGTAGAGAGTGAGTAGTAGAGAGTGAGTAGTAGTGAGTAGAGAGTAGTAGAGAGTGAGTAGTAGTGTGTAGAGAGTAGTAGAGAGTGAGTAGTAGAGTGAGTAGTAGTGAGTAGTAGTGAGTAGTAGTGAATGAGTAGAGAGTAGTAGAGAGTGAGTAGTAGAGAGTAAAGGGTAGTAGAGTGAGTAGTAGTAGAGAGTGAGTAGTAGAAAGTGAGTAGTAGAGAGTAGTAGAGTGAGTAGTAGAGAGTAGTAGAGAGTGAGAGAATAGTAGGGAGTGAGTAGTAGAGAGTAATAGAGAGAGAATAGTAGAGAGTGAGTAGTAGAGAGTAGTAGAGTGAGTAGTAGAGAGTGAGTAGTAGAGAGTGAGTAGTAGAGAGTAGTAGAGTGAGTAGAGAGGAGAGTAGTATAAAGTAGTAGAGAGTGAGTAGTACAGAGTAGTAGAGTGAGTAGAGTGGAGAGTAGTAGTAGTAGAGAATGAGTAGAGTGAGTAGAGACTAGTAGAAAGAGAGTAGTAGAGAGTGAGTAGTACAGAGAAGTAGAGTGAGTAGAGAGGAGAGTAGTAGAGAGTAGTATAGAGTGAGTAGTATAGAGTAGTAGAGAGTAGAGTATTAGAGAGAGAGTAGTAGAGAGTGATTAGAGAGTGAGTAGTAGAGTAGGAGAGATTGAGTGGAGAGTAGTAGTGAGTGAGTAGTAGAGTGAGTAGAGAGGAGAGTAGTATAGATTAGTAGAGAGGAGAGTAGTAGAGAGTGAGTAGTAGAGAGTGAGTAGAGAAGTGGAGAGTAGTAGAGCGTGAGTAGTAGAGAGTGAGTAGTAGAGAGTAGTAGAGAGTGAGTAGTAGTGAGTAGAGTAGTAGAGAGTGAGTAGTAGTGAGTAGTAGTGAATGAGTAGAGAGTAGTAGAGAGTGAGTAGTAGAGAGTAGTAGAGTGAGTAGTAGAGAGTAAAGAGTAGTAGAGAGTGAGTAGTAGAGAGTGAGTAGTAGAGAGTGAGTAGAGTAGTAGGGAGCGAGTAGTAGAGAGTAGTAGAGAGTGAGTAGTAGAGAGTGAGTAGTAGAGAGTGAGTAGTAGAGTGAGTAGTGGAGTGAGTAGTAGAGTAGTAGAGAGTGAGTAGTAGAGAGTGAGTAGTAGAGTAGTAGAGAGTGAGTAGAGTGAGTAGTAGAGAGTGAGTAGTAGAGAGTGAGTAGTAGAGAGTAGTAGAGTAGTAGAGAGTGAGTAGAGAGTATAGTAGAGAGTAGTAGAGAGTGAGTAGAGAGTAGTAGGGAGTGAGTAGTAGAGAGTAATAGAGAGTGAGTAGTAGAGAGTAGTAGAGAGTGAGTAGTAGAGAGTGAGTAGTAGAGTAGTAGTGAGTAGTAGAGAGTAGTAGAGAGTGAGTAGTAGTGAGTAGAGAGTGAGTAGTAGTGAGTAGAGAGTAGTAGATAGTGAGTAGTAGTGTGAGTAGTAGTGAGTAGTAGTGAATGAGTAGAGAGTAGTAGAGAGTGAGTAGTAGAGAGTAAAGAGTAGTAGAGAGTGAGTAGTAGTGAGTAGTAGAAAGTGAGTAGTAGAAAATGAGTAGTAGAGAGTGAGTAGAGAGTGAGTAGTAGAGAGTAGTAGAGAGTGAGTAGTAGAGAGTGAGTAGAGAGTACTAGGGAGTGAGTAGTAGAGAGTAATAGAGAGTGAGTAGTAGAGAGTAGTAGTGAGTGAGTAGTAGAGTGAGTAGTAGAGTAGTAGAGAGTGAGTAGAGTATTAGAGGGTGTAGTAGAGAGGGAGTAGTAGAGAGTAGTAGAGAGTGTAGTAGAGAGTAGTAGAGAGTGAGTAATAGAGAGTAGTAGAGCGTAAGTAGTAGAGTAGTAGAGAGTGAGTAGTAGTGAGTAGAGTAGTAGAGAGTAAAGAGTAGTAGTGAGTAGAGTAGTAGAGAGTGAGTAGTAGTGAATGAGTAGAGAGTAGTAGAGAGTGAGTAGTAGAGAGTAGTAGAGAGTAAAGAGTAGTAGAGAGTGAGTAGTAGAGAGTAGTAGAGAGTGAGTAGTAGAGAGTGAGTAGAGTAATAGGGAGTGAGTAGTAGAGAGTGAGTAGTAGAGTAGTAGAGAGTGAGTAGAGTAGTAGAGTGAGTAGTAGAGAGTGGGTAGTAGAGAGTGAGTAGTAGAGAGTGAGTAGTAGAGAGTGAGTAGAGAGTATAGTAGAGAGTAGTAGAGAGTGAGTAGAGAGTATAGTAGAGAGTGAGTAGATAGTGTAGTAGATAGGAGAGTAGTAGAGATTAGTAGAGAGTGAGTAGAGAGGAGAGTAGTAGAGAGTGAGTAGAGAGAAGTGGAGAGTAGTAGAGTGTGAGTAGTAGAGAGTGGTAGAGAGTAGTAGAGTAGTAGAGAGTGGTAGAGAGTAGTAGAGAGTATAGTAGAGAGTAGTAGAGAGTAGTAGAGAGTGAGTAGAGAGTGTAGTAGAGAGTAGTAGAGAGTGTAGTAGAGAGTAGTAGAGTGAGTAATAGAGAGTGAGTAGTAGAGAGTAGTAGAGCGTAAGTATTAGAGTAGTAGAGAGTGAGTAGTAGTGAGTAGAGTAGTAGAGAGTGAGTAGTAGTGAGTAGTAGTGAATGAGTAGAGAGTAGTAGAGAGTGAGTAGTAGAGAGTGAGTATTAGAGAGTAAAGAGTAGTAGAGAGTGAGTAGTAGAGAGTAGTAGAGAGTGAGTAGTAGAGAGTAGTAGAGAGTGAGTAGTAGAGAGTAAGTAGAGTAGTAGGGAGTGAGTAGTAGAGAGTAATAGAGAGTGAGTAGTAGAGAGTGAGTAGTAGAGAGTGAGTAGAGTAGTAGAGAGTAGTAGAGTGAGTAGTAGAGAGTGAGTAGTTGAGAGTGGGTAGTAGAGAGTGAGTAGTAGAGAGTGAGTAGTAGAGAGTGAGTAGTAGAGAGTGAGTAGAGAGTATAGTAGAGAGTAGTAGAGAGTGAGTAGAGAGTATAGTAGAGAGTAGTAGAGAGTGAGTAGATAGTGTAGTAGATAGGAGAGTAGTAGAGATTAGTAGAGAGTGAGTAGAGAGGAGAGTAGTAGAGAGTGAGTAGAGAGAAGTGGAGAGTAGTAGAGTGTGAGTAGTAGAGAGAAGTGGAGAGTAGTAGAGTGTGAGTAGTAGAGAGTGGTAGAGAGTAGTAGAGTAGTAGAGAGTGAGTAGAGAGTATAGTAGAGAGTAGTAGAGTGAGTAGAGAGTGTAGTAGAGAGTAGTAGAGAGTGAGTAGTAGAGGGCGAGTAGTAGAGAGTGAGTAGTAGAGAGTAGTAGAGATTGAGTAGAGAGTAGGAGAGAGTGCGTAGTAGAGTGAGTAGAGATGAGAGTAGTAGAGATTAGTAGAGAGTAGTAGAGAGTGAGTAGTAGAGAGTGAGTAGAGAGTAGTGGAGAGTAGTAGAGAGTGAGTAGTAGAGAGGAGTAGAGAGTAGTAGAGAGTGAGTAGTAGTGAGTAGAGAGTAGTAGAGAGTGAGTAGTAGTGAGTAGTAGTGAATGAGTAGAGAGTAGTAGAGAGTAGTAGAGAGTGAGTAGTAGAGAGTGAGTAGTAGAGAGTAGTAGAGAGTGAGTAGTAGAGTGAGTAGAGTGTAATAGGGAGTGAGTAGTAGAGAGTGAGTAGTAGAGAGAGTAGTAGAGTAGTAGAGAGTGAGTAGAGTAGTAGAGTGAGTAGTAGAGTAGTAGAGAGTGAGTAGTAGAGAGTAGTAGAGTGAGTAGAGAGGAGAGTAGTAGAGAGTGAGTAGTAGAGAGTAGTAGAGAATGAATAGAGTGAGTAGAGACTAGTAGAGAGAGAGTAGTAGAGAGTGAGTAGTACAGAGTAGTAGAGAGGAGAGTACTAGAAAGTAGTATAGAGTGAGTAGTAGGGAGAGAGTAGTAAAGAGTGATTAGAGAGTGAGTAGTAGAGTTGGAGAGATTGAGTGGAGAGTAGTAGAGAGTGAGTAGAGAGGAGAGTAGTGGAGATTAGTAGAGAGTGAGTAGAGAGGAGAGTAGTAGAGAGTGAGTAGTAGAGAGTGAGTAGAGAGAAGTGGAGAGTAGTAGAGCGTAGTAGAGAGTAGTAGAGAGTGAGTAGAGAGAAGTGGAGAGTAGTAGAGCGTGAGTAGTAGAGAATAGTAGAGAGTAGTAGAGAGTAGTAGAGAGTGTAGTAGAGAGTGAGTAATAGAGAGTGAGTAGTAGAGAGTGAGTAGTAGAGTGAGTAGTAGAGTAGTAGTGAGTAGTAGAGAGTAGTAGAGAGTGAGTAGTAGTGAGTAGAGAGTAGTAGAGAGTGATTAGTAGTGAGTAGATAGTAGAGAGTGAGTAGTAGAGTGAGTAGTAGTGAATGAGTAGAGAGTATTAGAGAGTGAGTAGTAGAGAGTGAGTAGTAGAGTAAAGAGTAGTCGAGAGTGAGTAGTAGAGTAAAGAGTAGTAGAGTGAGTAGTAGAGAGTGAGTAGTAGAGAGTGAGTAGTAGAAAGTGAGTAGTAGAGAGTAGTAGAGAGTGAGTAGTAGAGAGTGAGTAGTAGAGAGTGAGTAGAGAGTAGTAGGGAGTGAGTAGCAGAGAGTAGTAGAGAGTGAGTAGTAGAGAGTGAGTAGTAGAGTAGTAGAGTGAGTAGTAGAGAGTGAGTAGTAGAGTAGTAGAATGAGTAGAGAGAAGAGTAGTAGAAAGTAGTAGAGTGAGTAGTAGAGAGTAGTAGAGAATGAGTAGAGTGAGTAGAGACTAGTAGAGAGAGAGTAGTAGAGAGTGAGTAGTACAGAGTAGTAGAGTGAGTAAAGAGGAGAGTAGTAGAGAGTAGTAGAGAGTGAGTAGTAGAGAGAGAGTAGTAGAGAGTGAGTAGAGAGTGAGTAGTAGAGTAGGAGAGATTGAGTGGAGAGTAGTAGAGTGAGTAGAGAGGAGAGTAGTAGAGATTAGTAGAGAGTGAGTAGAGAGGAGTGTAGTAGAGAGTGAGTAATAGAGTGAGTAGAGAAGTGGAGAGTAGTAGAGCGTGAGTAGTAGAGAATAGTAGAGGGTAGTAGAGAGTGAGTAGTAGAGAGTGAGTAGAGTAGTAGGGAGTGAGTAGTAGAGAGTAATAGAGAGTGAGTAATAGAGAGTGAGTAGTAGAGAGTGAGTAGTAGAGAGTGAGTAGTAGAGAGTGAGTAGTAGAGAGTAGTAGAGTGAGTAGAGTAGTAGAGAGTAGTAGAGTAGTAGAGTGAGTAGTAGAGAGTAGTAGAGTGAGTAGTACAGTAGTAGAGAGTGAGTAGTAGAGTGAGTAGTAGAGAGTAGTAGAGAGTGAGTAGTAGAGAATAGTACAGTGAGTGGTGTAGAGAGGAGAGTAGTAGAAAGTAGAAGAGAGTAGTAGAGAGAGAGTAGTAGAGATTGAGTAGAGTGAGTAGAGACTAGTAGAGAGAGAGCAGTAGAGAGTGAGTAGTACAGAGTGGTAGAGTGAGTAGAGAGGAGAGTAGTAGAGAGTAGTAGAGAGTGAGTAGTAGAGAGTTGTAGAGAGAGAGTAGTAGAGAGTGAGTAGTAGAGTCGTAGAGATTGAGTGAAGAGTAGAGGAGAGTAGTAGAGATTAGTAGAGAGTGAGTAGAGAGAAGTGGAGAGTAGTAGAGCATGAGTAGTAGAGAATAGTAGAGAGTAGTAGAGAGTAGTGGAGAGTGAGTAGTAGAGAGTGAGTAGTAGAGAGTAGTAGAGATTGAGTAGAGAGTAGGAGAGAGTGAGTAGTAGAGAGTAGTAGAGTGAGTAGAGATGAGAGTAGTAGAGATTAGTAGAGAGTAGTAGAGAGTGAGTAGTAGAGAGTGAGTAGAGAGTAGTGGAGAGTAGTAGAGAGTGAGTAGTAGAGAGGAGTAGAGAGTAGTAGAGAGTGAGTAGTAGAGAGTGAGTAGCAGAGAGTAGTAGAGAGTGAGTAGTAGAGTGTAATAGAGTGTAATAGAGAGAAGTAGAGAGTGAGTAGTAGAGAGTGAGTAGAGCGTGAGTAGAGAGTGTAGTAGAGAGTAGTAGAGAGTAATAGAGAGTGAGTGGTAGAGAGTGACAGTGTCTCACACACACACAGTGTCTCTCACACACACAGTTTCACACACAGTGTGTCAGTCTCACACACACACACGCACACACACAGTCTCACACACACACACACACACACACACACACAGTTACACACACACACAGTTTCACACACACACACACACACACAGTTTCACACACACACAGGCTCACACACACACAGTCTCTCTCACACACACACTGTCTCACACACACACATTGTCTCACACACACCGGGGCCGATTCCGATCCGGGTCGAAAAGTTCTCCGACCGAGCCGGATCCGGAGTGTTTTCCGACCGAGCCGGAGTCCGGCAGTCCGACCGAGCGAGTACGATGCCGCCGTATGCTGCCCGTCTCGGTTCGGTCGGACTCCCATTGAAGTCAATGGGAGCCGGTCAGTACGAAGCGTACATGGGCTCCCATTGACTGAATGGGTACGTCTCGCACAAGGGCACCCCTTACAGTGGGTACGCGTTGGTGCCATCCGCATCGTACATGCCTGTGTTGGGGAGACCCTCTGGTCTCTCCATGTATCCGAGTTGTAGGGCTGTGGGTGACAGGGGGTCCGACGCGGACCCCCAAAGGCAACTTCCTGGATGTTTTGCGAGCCGGACACTCCGGCTCGCACCGGCTGTCCGACGCGTACATCGTACTGGCTTGGTCGTAAATCACATCCATTGCACGCCACGGTTAGCTTACGGCCGAGCCGTACGGAGCAGTTTGGACCTGGAAACGACTCGGTCGGTGAATTTCACGTAGCTCGCATCGTACTTGCTGTACGAGTCGGGCGGAAAACACGCGTACGGCTCGTACTTTTTCCGTCCGGATCGCGTTCGGTGCCCTTCTGACCCGGATCGGAATCGGCCCCACAGTGTGTCACACACACACACAGTGTCTCACACACAGTCTTACACACAGTGTCTCACACACTCAGTGTCTCACAGTCTCTCACACACACAGTCTCACACACAGGGTCTCACACACATGCAGTCTCACACACACAGTGTCTCACACAGTGTCTCACACACACACAGTGTCTCACACACGCACACTGTCACACACACACACACACACAGTGTCACACACACAGCGTCTCACACACACACAGTGTCTCTAACATAGAGTCTCTCACACACACACACACACACAGTGTCACATACACAGCGTCTCACACACACACAGTGTCTCTAACATAGAGTCTCTCACACACACACACACACACACACACATACACAGTAATGTAATGTCAATTTAAGAATCCGGAGGAGAGACAAGGGTGGAAGCCTCTGCTATTTATTGTGTTTTACTAGTCGGGTTTCAGGGCTCAGATAAAAGGTTGCCCCTTCGTAAAGCAGCCTGTTTGCCTTCTCTCTGAGGTCTGGTCACAAGAGGGCTAATGCTAGCCACATGTCGGGTCGCCGCCTCCTCACAGCCTACTCAGTGCGCATTGGCTAGATTTATATGTGTGATGCGGCCCAATTATATGTTGAGTGAATGTTTCCCCATCCGTTTTCCGCACTCCCCATTAGTCAATGTCGCAGACCCTGAAGGTCATGTCTGGGGAGCCCCTCCAGGGGGAAGGTGTCTGCATTTCTAACCAGGGAACCGTCAACCCCCCCCCCCCTTAGCAACCGCCACCCTCCCGCCCACCAACCCTACCCGCCACCCCAGCCGGCCTCGAACATGCACATATCAATGAGGCGACAATGTGTGTTTTTGGGAATACGCGATGGGGAAAGCTATAATCTGCTTTATTGAGATTTTAAACTGTTTTATGTTTGTGCTAGGCAATGTCCTCCAGCAGATCTGCGCGCACCATTGAATATCCCAAAAAAGACCCATCTTGCATTGGCACCTGGTGTTCAGTGCAGTGTGTGGTACCGGACACACTGGGTGAACGCTTGTGCCAAGAAGAGTGGGAAGCCCTCTGCAACAGATCGGATACTGCCCATTCATTCCCAAGGCCTTCTCAGAGCAGAACACACCTTCTCCCTGCACAGTTCTGCATTCTGGGGGGCCTGGTGTGGTCACCCCCTGGTTTGTTCCAGTGATGGAGACAGGGTGCAGGCCTCAGTGCCCCACCACCAGCTCAGCAGACCAGTATGAGAATCCCCATTAAAGGGGGGGGGGGGAATACTCATCTGTATATTTCATTTTGAAAAGCCAGACGGAGGGGCCACGCCGGAGACCCTCATTTGTATTTTCAGGGTGGTGGCGGCGGTTGCGGCCCTGCAGGCATGGTGGAGCTCAGTCCTGCGTGAGGCTGGAGGGAGGTGGTTGGCTTGGGTCACGTGGGGGTTGTAGTTGGACAATGTACACGTCTTGTAGGTGCAAAATGTGTCAGAAGGGTCTGGTAGGAATGTAAGCGCTCAAAGCGCAGTTAGCAGACAATTCACCAGAAGGGGCTTTTAGGCACATCACACATAGCTTGGTACATACATAATGCTCTACAGTAGACTTGTGGCTAGACACTGCAAAGTGTTGTATGTGCACAATGCACCATAGCAGCCTTGCACGCCCTCCACGCAACAGCTTTGTTCACAAAGAATCCACCACTGTGGTCTTCGACATGCATGCGCACCACTGGGCCTTGCGTGGACACAACTGTGCGCTCAAATGCCTGGAAGGAATGCCATGCAATTCGAGAGCCTTGTATTAAACAATACAAGAGAGGGGGGTTATGCAGTGTCGCCCCAGCTCTTCTTGCTCCCCACAAGAGATGTAGTGAGAAGGAGTACAGTGGTAACACATGTGCATAAAATGTGACCTATTTTAATAACCCCAGTTTGTGGTCTCTTCCTATGGCATGCCGAGGGTTGCCTATTCCACTGGTGCAATCTATTTCACTTGCATGCAGGGTTTCACTTATTTATTAGCATGCAGTGTGTTGCCTAGTGCAGTAGTATGCATCACTTTGGCTTGCAGTGCGCGGTCTTTCAGTGTCATGTATTGTAGTGTGCCTCTTTCAGCAATGCCTTCTCCTGTCTCATTTTCCTACATGTCACTCTATATTTCTTTCCCGACATCTGCCTCACCGTTGATGCTGAATCTAATCTTCGTAGGAGGGGATCTCCTTCCTCGCAGACGTGGTCCCGAAAGTGAAAGAGGACCGCGCTGCAGACGATTTCGTGTCTTTATGGGCCCATGTGTTTTGAAACACATGGCCCCATAAAGATAAGAATGCTTTTACTTCAGCCGGAAAGCGGATGAGCCTGTCCAAGTGAGCCGGCCGAAAAATGGAAATGTCTACGTCACAAAGTGCTCTTTCCCAATGGCTGGCCACCGTTTAGCATAACAGTGACGCCGGCCAATGGGAAAGAGGGGCGGGGCTTGAAGAATTCCCTCTAAATCATTAAATCTCGCCAGCGAGACTGTGCATGTGCGCAGCCCACACCAGCCGAGACCTAAAAACAGAAGTGCGGTGACTAATCAAGTTAGGCAGTATGCAAGTGACATCATGGCGCATGACTAGGGTAGCCAACTGGCATGGGCACAAATTCAGGATGGTGAGTGTAAAATTCAGGACAAAAATTCAGGACAGGAGGTCAAAATTCAGGACAAAAATTCGGGACAACAGGTATGTTTTGCAGACACATCAGTGGATGTCATGCAATAGTGTATAAATAAATAGGCAAGGAACATAAGTACAAGTCACTTCTCCTGCCCGGTCACTTCTCCTACCCCTTCACCGCTCGTTCCCGGTCATTTCCCCTGCCCATTCACTGCTCCTGCCCATTCACTGCTCCTGCCCATTCACTGCTCCAGCCCGTTCACTGATCCAGCCCGTTCACTGCTCCAGCCCGTTCACTGCTCCAGCCCGTTCACTGCTCCAGCCCGTTCACCGCTCCTCCTCACACCTAATCACTGCCCCTGCCCCGTCACTTCTCCTACCCCATAACTTCTCCTGCCCCGTCACCGCTTCTGCCCGTCACTTCCTCTGCCCGTCACGTCACCTGCCCGTCACTTCTCCTGCCCCGTCACCGCTCCTGCCCCATCACCTCTCTTGCCCCATAGCCTCTCCTTCCCTGTCGCCTCTCATGCCCGTCACTTCTCTTGCCCCGCCACTTCTCCTGCCCCGCCACTTCTCCTGCCCCGCCACTTCTCCTGCCCCGCCACTTCTCCTGCCCCGTCACTGCTCCTGCCCTGTTACTTCTCCTGGCCACTTCTCCTGCCCAGTCACTGCTCCTGCCCCGTTCACTGCTCCTGGCCCGTTCACTACTCCTGCCCCGTTCACTGCTCCTGCCCCGATCACTGCTCCTGCCCCGATCACTGCTCCTGCCCCGTTCACTGTTCCTGCCCCGTTCACTGCTCCTGCCCCGTTACCGCTCCTGCTCATGCCCAATCAGGGCTCCTGCCTCGTCACTTCTCCTACTTCGTCACTTCTCCTGCCCCATCACCTATCCTGCTCCGTCACTTCTCCTGCCCGTCACTTCCCCTGCCTGTTACGTTACCTGCCCGCCACTTCTCCTGCCCCTCACTTCTCCTGCCTGGTCACCTCTCCTGCCCGGTCACCTCTCCTGCCCCATTGCCTCTCCTGTCCTGTCACTGCTCCGTCACTTTTCCTGCCCCGTCACTTTTCCTGCCCCGTCACTTTTCCTGCCCTGTCACCGCTCCTGCCTGTTCACTGCTCCTGTCAGGTCAGCACTCCTGCTTATGCCTTATAACCGCTCCTGCCCCATCACTTCTCCTGTCCCATCACTGCTCCTGCCCTGTTCACTGCTCCTGCCCTGTTCACTGCTCCTGCCCCGTTCACTGCTCCTGCCCCGATCACTGCTCCTGCCCCGATCACTGCTCCTGCCCCGTTCACTGTTCCTGCCCCGTTCACTGCTCCTGCCCCGTTACTGCTCCTGCTCATGCCCAATCAGGGCTCCTGCCCCGTCACTTCTCCTACTTCGTCACTTCTCCTGCCCCATCACCTATCCTGCTCCGTCACTTCTCCTGCCCGTCACTTCCCCTGCCTGTTACGTTACCTGCCCGCCACTTCTCCTGCCCCTCACTTCTCCTGCCTGGTCACCTCTCCTGCCCGGTCACCTCTCCTGTCCCATTGCCTCTCCTGTCCTGTCACTGCTCCGTCACTTTTCTTGCCCCGTCACTTTTCCTGCCCCGTCACTGCTCCTGCCTGTTCACTGCTCCTGTCAGGTCAGCACTCCTGCTTATGCCTTATAACCGCTCCTGTCCCATCACTTCTCCTGTCCCATCACTTCTCCTGCCCCGTTCACTGCTCCTATCCGTTCACTGCTCCTATCCGTTTACTGCTCCTGTCGGTTCACTGCTCCTGTCCGTTCACTGCTCCTGCTCATGCCTAATCACCGCTCCTGCCCCATCACTTCTCCTGCCCGGTCACCTCTCCTGCCCCATCACCTCTCCTTTCCTGTCACTGCTCCTGCCCCGTCACTGCTCCTGCCCCGTCACTGCTCCTGCCCCGTCACTGCTCCTGCCCCGTCACTTCTCCTGCCCCGTCACTTCTCCTGCCCCGTCACTTCTCCTGCCCCGTCACTTCTCCTGCCCCGTCACTTCTCCTGCCCCGTCACTTCTCCTGCCCCGTCACTTCTCCTGCCTGTTACTTCTCCTGCCCGGTCACCTTTCCTTTTCTGTCGCCTCTTCTGTCTCATCACTGCTCCTGCCCTGTTCACTCGGAGTACAACATTGACAAATTACACAAGGCGGCAAGTTCCCCACAGTACTGTGTTTGGGGAAAGCTCCTCTGTAATCACTAACTACATCTCACTGGCACAAGATATGCTAAAGGCAGATGGCGGGCGCATTGTCATTTGAAAGGAGATAATCAGCCTCAGTCGGAATGACAATGGGCCTGCCCACAGTCTGTGAGAGCTCAGGGAGAGGCTGCTGCAGCAGAGAAGTGCGAGCTGGCCCCTGAGAACGTTTAATCTCTTGGGGCTTCTCGCAGGGGAACAGCACAGCTCGCTGTAATTAATGTCCAAAATTACGGACAAAAAGCGTCCGTAAAAGGAATGATTACGGACAACGGACATCACACCAAAATGACGGACGGTCCGTGAAATTTACGGATGGTTGGTCACCCTATGCATGACATCACAGCCTGGCATCACAACACATGACCTCACAGGAAGCAACATCACAAGGAGTGACATCAGATCTTAATACCTCACAAATATGTTTCGCAGGTCTATCATGAGTACATTTTAGTACATTTCGAGATTTAACAAATGAGAGTTTGCTTCAGTGTTGTGCCAAAAAAGTGACTCATCCCCCAACGCAAAATGTAGGCGTCAACTTACACATTTATTTTGTAAATACTCTGCCACAAAGAAATTGACATCAAGGATAAATGTGGCAGTAAATGTATTCTGTTTAATTGGTTGCAAAGTCTGCATTTTTAAATACCTTATGGGGTTAAGGCACCTGCTGCAGAGATCTTTGTGTGCCCAGTAATTCCCAAGGTACAATAATAATGCTAAGGTAATTTTGGAGGGTAACGCTTGCTGGAGAGATCTATGTTTTCTCTAGTCCTAGTTTTGAATCAAAGTAGCATAGTGGGTTAATAGGTCTCCTGCAAAGCATATCATCTGACATGCAGATGACAGATTTTTATTTTATGTAGATGGGTAAGTGGATTACTATTTTTAACACAGAGATCATTTTGTTCCTTGCAGTTCGTAAATTGTAATCCTTCTAATGTAGCACTTCGATCTATAAAGGACATGTGACTCCTACACCTTGTAACCCTAAGTGTCTTATGTAACATCATTTACATTGATTTACAAATGTATACGTTTTATTGTCAATGTATAATGTGCATGTGTGATATAAAGTGCCCTGCATTAGGGTTAGCGCCCCGGCGGTGGCGGTCCTTCTGCCATCATAATGACCCCCTATGTCTTTTTTTTTGCAAAAGCCGTCAGTGAGGAATCGTCGCTCCTGGAATATATCCTAAAAAGTGCTTGGGTCAGGCTGTCCCTGAACAAACCAATCCATCTCCCAGATACTAAGCAAGTACAAAACATGATCTTACACTCAGACGCTCTAACTGTTCCCTTAGTGAAACAAGGTGGTCTACCTCACACTCTGAGTACAACATTGACAAATTACACAAGGCGGCAAGTTCCCCACAGTACTGTGTTTGGGGAAAGCTCCTCTTGTTCCATTCTGTGCCACTTTTACATAAGGACAGAAACTTATATTTAAGGGTGACAGAGAACTGTCTGCCCCTGGCCGTAATGTCTTAGCTTTCCTGATTGAAGTGCTCCTGAGTGCGTGCCTGTAATAGGTGGCAATCGTGGGTATGGGTCCTTACTCAATTCAAGCTAAGAATATTTTACCATGTGATCACATAGAATCTGGAAATCTTTTCTGGAATATATAATTTGAAAACTATTTTTAGAGAAAGAAGGTAGGTCACCTACCATATCATTATAGAAGACCACTGATAATGGTTAAAAGTAGTCATACCAACTCTAATATCAGCTGCTGTACTTTGCAGACTATGGAAATAAAATTAAAATAAGAATGTCACAAGTTTCGAGAATGTTCCCATCTGGTTTTGATAGGGAAAGAAATGTTCTCATAGATGTCAATTAAGGTCGGCCATGGTTGCACTTTTTATTAGAACATTGTAGCATTTATGTCTTGGGGAAATGTCTGCACAAATCATGCTTGTTCTAAGTTATTCAAAAAGAATCTATGGCCCTCTTTCATTGACCGAATTGTTAGATATTCTACAATAGCACACCTTATGGCACAGTGCGGCTTCCATGGCGGTGTTGGAGACTCTTCCATAACCTTTAGTCCATATCTAAAGGATGGCGAGCCATATACAAAGCAGCATTATAGTGTATACTATCGCAGCTGCCGGTCGAACCTAAGAGGAGGTCTAATCACGATTCACTGAGGCGCCACACTCACACGACAGTTCAAGCACTCGTTTGTGAGGTCCGGATGTGAACTTCCATGCCCCTCCCCTAGTTCATACCTGTGTTACACCCCAGTTCAAATGACATATTATTTATCGGAGTCTATAGGGTACACACATCGTCTTGTATTTGATCGTTTCTTTTCCTCGCTGCCTATCCATCAGATTTTGCGGATGATGTGTGATATCGCAAACTGTACTATATGCCATAACTGCTCGAAAGATCTATATAATGTACAGTATATAAAATCTGAAAATGTCAATAAAAATATGTTACAAAAAAAAATAAAAAATCTAAAGGATGGCGGGCTTTAGCAACTGCATCGGTGCAAAATATGTATCATATAGAGGAATAATGGATCCCCTGCTGTTGTACTTTAGATTTGTTCGACTAATAAGAACTCGGTTACTCGCTAAAGCAACATTAGGGTAAGGTCCCTTTCTGCAGATTTTGTGAATTTGATGGGTTATTGCTGATAGAGGTATTTTTAGTAAGTGATTGGAATGAGGATGACCTTACAATTAGGGACACGGAGACAACAATTGTTTTTTACAATATTGGAGCAGCAATACTGATAGCCGGGTCCGGATTTCACTCCGGAAGCAAAATAGGTGGTTACTCCTTTTATCACATTTAGGCACAATAATCTGTGCAATTTTATAAGAGATGACTTTAGTAGAATGGTTTGTTAATATGGAAATTCTGCTTTTCTCTGATATAGGCACGATGTTGTTTACTTGGAGGTACTCCCCTTGTTATTTGATCACTTTTATGCACTATTTCATGTACTAGTATACAGTTTTTTCATACACATTAGGGCCTGGTGCTGCTGGCACATCAAGTGTAGATAATGGTGTTCTGTGGCAGGAAGATGTTTAATGATGTTTACAGAGAGCCACATTTGGGCTCTAATAGGGTGCATAAATATTTTGGATAACGAGAAGGATGTATGAATAATAATTATACTGATGAAGCATCATTTTGTTGCTGTTGTGCATGGGTTTCCACAAGTGATTTCCCATCACGAATCTTGAAATATTTGATACTTGCATGGGAGTCACTGGGGTGATGTATTTTACAAGTTGGATGAGCAACTATGCTACAGCAATTCTTGATATATATGATTTCTTAGCCCTGAAGAAGTCGCGGGATGTGATGCCCGATTAGCGACGAAACAAGTGTTGGCTGAAAATGGTTGATCTACGACTATAAGTAGAATAAAAGAAGCAGACACAACTGTCAATACTGGCTGAATTTCTTAAATTTTGAGTGTGTGCTGGGGAATTTTGAGTATGCACGTCATGGTGCGCTCTCCACTCTAGTAGTTTGTAGTACATTTGAGTACTATTGTATTCACAGATGTATGTTTGGAGGTTCTGCCTCTGCTTCTCCCATATTTTTTTTTGTATACATCTCAAACCCCACTTTGGAGTCTCCACACCCGTAAGTATAAGTTATATTAGTGGATGTGGGAGAGACGGGGAGTGGCTAGATAATGGGGAATGCTTACTACTAAAGTGGAGGAGTAAGGGAGGGATAGGGAGGGGTTCTGGGGAAGGACATGCACCCACCTACAACAGAGTAAGCCCATTGCTATTCACAAACTGGGGCCCTCATTTACGAGGCCCCTTGTGGCACTTTTGTGCCATCGGAGCGGCACTTTGAGACATCAAGAAGCTCATAACCTCGACAATATCTGCTGAAATTAGATTCAGGCCCCGTTCCTGAACCCAGTCACTCCAAACCCCCCATGCTGATCTATAAGCTTTAACCGCAACTGTAGCCCAGGATGCACGGATAAATCAAGAAACCGATTCTGAAAGTCCCAGCATGTGTGAACAAACTGTGAAAGGTGCAACGCAACTAACACGGTCTTGCACAACTTGAGCTTGGAGGTTGTGACTGAAGCCTTAACGACTCCTCTACAGCTGGGGAGACAGTGGAAGGCGAATCAGACATTCTTTGGACAGCTCCAGCAAAATTGCACACCAGTGCTGACTCTTCCTCATTGGGACCACTGACGCCCTTGTCTGCGAATTTGGTCTGAGCATCTGTAGATCATGCCTACTTGATGAAGTGCATAATGATTCCCCCGACCAGTCCTGGAGAAAAGCATCTGTCACCAATATCCTTGGATCTCTACTCCAAATGAAAAATCTCCCCAGTTGAGAAATTATTCTGGAAGCGGACAGATCTAATTCTTGCAAAGTAGCTGTCAGGTGGCGCCACCTAAAAGACGTACTGACCATGCGCCCCCTGATAGCAGCCCTCTAGAAGGGGATATGGGGATCTATGGATCCCGCTCAGACATCCCCTTGCAGGCGGGTGCTGTCTAACCCCCTTAAAAGTGCAGGCGGGTTGACGCCTGCACAGTGAATCATGGAGCAGTTCCATATTTCACTTGAATGCGCTGCCCTCAGGGCAGCACAACTTCACGGCTACCCGGGGGGCAGCACATTAAACAAAGAAAGCATGCTGTATTATATTGACTGCACTGCTACAGGGCAGCTGTGAAGTCGTGCTGCCCTGGGGGTTCTGCATTCAAGGAGTCAGCGCAGTCAAGTGAAATACAGAGCAGCTTTGAAGCAGCTGCTCCATGTTTCACTGTGCAGTCGCAGCCAGCCTGCCCTTTAAAGGGGATTAGAGATCCTCTTGCAGGCGGGTGCAGTGATTGACTGCACCCGCCTGCAAGGCCTTGTCTGGGGGTCCATAGAACCCCCATTTTCCCATCCAGAGGGATGTTATCAGGGAACTCATGACAGTGCACCTCTTTTTAGGTAGCACACTGTCAGTGCGACACCTGACAGCTTCCTTGCCTCTGCGCGGGTGCAGAGGTAAAGGGATTCCCTGATTTGCATGGGGCCACGCCACCATGCAAAGGAGGAAACACCCTCTGGTGATAGCGCCGGCTCTATATGTGTGTCAGTGCTATCAGTATTGCAGAAAGGGTTACGCAATGCTCTGCAGACCTTTCTGTAATACCAGAGTGCCCCGGGGGCACTTTCCATTATACGCCCCTGTTGATCTGTTACACTGTTTAATGCTGTCCTCATCGTTAGCGATGCTGCATTATGTAATGTGATCTGGCTTTATAGTGGTTTTCCCTAAGCAATGCAATTTTTGTCATCGTGATACCAACAGTGCAAAATTTCCACAATTTTTGCCCCAACAACATTTATGAAAAACTGTTTCATGTGGATCTTTCTCTCAATCCTGTACATAGACGAGAATGGACACACCTGCTAACTTTAGAAGTGATAATACCCATCTCTTACATGATGGTGATCAGGAAACAGAATTCGTTAATGCACTAGTGAATGCATAGTTTGGTGGGCACCCATTATTGATAAGGACACAACTGCTTACTGATTCAAGGTTGGTCTTAGCGCAGGTTGGTCCTTTTGCTAGCACCTCGCTCTCCCAGTGGAACGTTATCCAATAACATTTGTAAAACAGCAGGGCCTACTGTGGTTTTTCCATTGACTTCTGCTGCCACTAATCGAGAGTGTGGACATGTTTACACACGTGAGCAGATTCAGGGGTGTAGCTTGGTCAGTTAGATTGGGGGGTGGAGGCGCAGCAGCGGCTGCTACCGGACTCGGGGGGTGAGGCGGAAAGGGTGGGGGGTAGATGGGAGGAAATAAAAAAGCTAATATAAAATAAAAACACTTCCATGGCGAGGGCCGGTGTTGAGGCCGGCTCTCCTTCGATCCTCTTCGTCTTCTTGTCTTCTTCCTGTCTGGAGTCTGGCAGCAGTAAGCACCCTGGGTCCCAAGCTTCCTTGACCAATCATAACGCTGCAATGCAGCATCGTAATTGCCCTGAGCCCCGTAATTCGGTGCGCAGACCAAGCTTGCGAGCTTGGGGCAGGTGCTCCACCCAGGCTGTAAAGCAGCCTGGATGGAGAACATGGCAAGTGCGCATGACTGTTTTGGGCGGCCAGAGAGGGCCGGTTAAAATGTCATGCACACTTGGAGTGTCACCACTCCTCCCCCTGCAGTGCTCTGGCATCACGGGCCCCAGGCCCATCCCAGGAAACAACAGAGCCACCCCAGCAGAAAAAAGAAAACGATAATGTTACGTTATTATACATTTTTTTTCCATTTTCTACTGCTCGGAGAGCAGTGGGGTGAGGCTCCTCCGCCTTAGCGGTAGAACCGCCAGTGTGGAGGTGTGAGCTTCAGATTTCCCAGCAATCACGCTGATATATCATGGTAAGATACATCCTCTGTATAGCAGGACATGAGGGGGGGGGGGGGGGTTAGAGGCAGTGGAAAGGAAGAGCAGTGTGGATTGTTAGTGCTACTTAAAACAAAATATTTTGTAAAATACCCAAAAAGTTTTAAAGAACTTCAAAACAGAGATGGGGAAGAGAGTGTGTGTGTTTTAGTCTGTGTGCATATAAAAATCCCAGGTGAAATCCGACAGGCACCTCACCATGTCCGACTGAAAGCAACTGTACCCCATTATTCACTACAGAATACATTTATTAGGGGGTTTAGCACTCCCCTGAAGCTGTGCCCCTGCACAGATCCCTCCCTTACTTAGGGGCCACTGGGGCCACACGTCTGACCAAACAAAGGGAGTCAGCTGGCGGTGCTCCTCTGTGGTGTAATAAACTTGAAGGATATCAAAGAATCTAATCAGGTGATGCTGGACATGATGAGGACATGGAGAAGATTAAAGTGTAAAGAATCCTTCAGAATGATAGAAGTGAGGACAAGGATGCTGGAATGAGTGCCAGTGAAGGTAATTATCCTGCGATGGTTAACTCACTGGTCATGGGAGTCAGGGGAACACAGAACGTCGGCTATAGTAGACAACCGAGACAAGTGTGACAGAACGAACATCTGCCTGCCAGATGATGATGAAGGCGGACAAGCCTCCTTCTGAACACTTTTCATGACACTCCCGTCCGCCAAAGACCCCCCTGCACCAACTCCCCGCCCGGGCAGCGATGAGAGGCTCAGGCCAGCCCCGGCCCAGACCTTCTACTGGCAACACTGACAGAGCCATCACATCCTATTTCTTGGCATCGCATAGGAAATGGTAGGGATAGGCTTTTTAGTGAATATTCTACTGACGTCACAGGGTGATAAGAGAATTAGCAGCATCTTTGATCTCCTTAAAGTTCGGACGGACACTGGCGCCTCAAGTGCTGTGTACAAACAACAGAGAAAGGACTGGAGCCAGTTTCACGAGGTGCTCTGCTTTTGTGTGCACCGCTTCACAACCAAGGAAGGGAAGGGCAGACGAGGTGAGAGGCCTGCAAGAGCACGGTGGCAGCCACTCTAAACCCACAGCGAAAGAAAGCAAGAAAGGCCCCAGAGTCTGTACCCTGAAAAATGTAGTAAGAGAAGTAGTCTTCACATCACAAAATCAATTGACTGGTGATCTTTGAAACAAACTACACCAACTGTGTCTTGAACCACCACGTCCCTCCTGAAGTCCAAACACTCACAAGGAGGTGAAGCTTTATTATCTGCAGTGTGACAGTGTCATATGTCCCAGTTACACCTAGAAGGAAACTTTGCCATTTTACATAGACACCAGTGGCGGCTGCCAGGTATGGAGGGGGGAGGGAATGTGCGCTAAAATGTTTAACTTTAAAGCGGCAATATAATGCATGTCGCTAATTTAGGGAATAACACACATAAAATACATTTTCTTTTTAAATGAAATAAAACTCATTTACCTTGCTGCACCTCCTCGCTCTGTCTTCGTGTTCTTCTCTCCTTGGGCCCAGCCAACTCCCCTAACCAATCATGGCGCTGCTCTCATGCTGTTAACTAGCATGGGAGCACCACCAGGATTGGATAGAGCAGACTCTCTCAGCGCTCCAAAGAGAACTGAAGGTCTTTGCTCGGTCTCAACCGAGCTGTCTTGGACAGCTGGTTTGAGCGGTTTAAAGTGTGCATGTCTGGCTTGCTGTCGCATCACTCCTCTCTGCTGCTGCCAGTCAGTAGCGGCCCTGCCCCCGTCCTGAGACTCAGGAAGGGCGTTTGCAGACTCAATGCAAAAATAAAATGGTATTAACGGGGAGAGGATGTGGCCTAACAGCTAGAGCGGTCGACCTCGGAGCTGGGGAACCGGGCTCGAGTCTCGGCAGCGACACTCAACATCTCGTGATTCTGGGCAAATAACTTTATCTTCCCATGCCTAATAAAAATAATTTGTCTGTCTGTATCTCAACTGGTGGTCATGTAAAGGGCTATGAAACTTTCGGGTCCACTTAGCGCTATATAAAACTCCCCCCAAAAATAATAATAATAATGTCTATTACCATGTTATTTTTCCTCTGGAGGCATTTTAATTAGTGGGGCGACACTCCTCCACCTTAACGAAGGAGCCGCCCCTGATACACATGTGTTTTTTCCTAAGTTGCCTTCACTCTCACAAAATGACTTTTGACACACATTTGATCCCATAAATGGTAAGGATTAGTTTCCATGAATTATACTTGCTTACAAAATCAACTTCGCAAGAACACTATTATGATACCTTGAACATGGTATACAAGGTCTATATATGCATTGTGCAAGTGTGATTGACTGTTTTTCATCCATGCGGCGACACAGCTATCTATAGTACATAAACAATGGCAGCCTGACTAGAATCTCGGCCCAAGACATGGATGCTTTCTGTTATAAATAAACAAGTATTTCCAGCTTTAGGCAAAGGAGCACTTCCTGTGATTTGCGAGGTCACTACACACTGAAACCCCAGCCCACCTAGCTGATCCCTCGACGAGGGATGTCCAACTTGTGACCACGACGGGGACCTACATTCTTTGCCTTCAGGTAATAGGGTTGGATCATCCTATAGGGGATTTCTGGCAGAACACATACATACACCCTAGACATAGAGGTTAGGGAATGAACAGTAGGAGTATGCTATATATATATATATATATATATATATTCACCTATGAATATAATTTGTTTCAATGTCTGCATATATACATTGTCTTAGCAAGATGGTGGAAATTTTCATTCTGTTCACTATCCTGATATTGCTAATCACTTTCATCTGCAACTGTCTATTGATCATTGCAACACATATATTTTATACAAGAATCACTTTGGTTAAAAAAAATATTGAAAACGCCCTACTGTGTATTCCTTGTATATTTCTCTGAGAGGAAGAGAACACGAGTGACTGAGCAAAAGGGTTCTAGATCTGTTACCACAACCCCTGGTAGAGTTCAGGATTGTCATGTTCTGTGGTTGTCGAAACCGTTTGCTACCTATCTAGCTTTAGGGGTGCATATGGTGGCACTGTGGGCTAGCTGGTCTCTAGGACGACATATCCTGCAGGCGTGCACAGAATTAGTCTTGCACCATCCCAACGTTTATGTTGCCCAACAAACATGCAGTTACTACTGGGAAGTACACAACAGTGAACTCAGCTCGAGTCCTGCTCTAACGAAGAGGGTGTTTTAGGATGGGTGATTGCATAGCCACTAGAAATTTGAAAGACCAGCAAGTAGCACTTTAGATAAGAAATGTTGTATAATAGTAGCAGCATCACTGTTTGTAAGATTCAATGTAATTTGGTTGAAGAAAATGTTTGATTATTTTATGAAGATGGGATGTGCAGTGAAAAATTACTGAGGGACAGTACACAAACATTTGTGATATGTATTGTCATATACATGTTATAAATACATATTTCTGTTAGAAAACGGATTGTGGGGGAAGGGATAGTTGCGGCTGCTTTCGAAAGTTAGAAGGTGCAACCTTTGAACAGTTTTCAAAGTGGACAAAGCAAGGATGGACTAAAGATCAGACATGTGTTTGTTGTTGTAGTATAGACCCAGTAGATGAAAAGAGGAATCATGATGTGTCACAAGGTTGTTTAGGAGTAACATTGAAGTTAAAAATATCTGAGCATATATTGCGTGAAGGCACATAGCCGGCTAACATATGAGACAAGTAGTTAGGGGATAGTGCTTTATACATTTAGAAGACAAGGAGAACAGTTACTTAACATCGGTAACACTCTTTCTAGTGGACACTCTATCTAACCACAGATTCTTCACCTTTAAAACCGCATTGCTCTGGCATTCTGGTAGGTTGCGTTTTATGGTTTCGCACTGACTTCCCTCCTCCCCGGAAGTGACGGACAGAGCAACCTATAAGTGCCACCTCTACCGCTAACGTCAGTTTCTTTCCTGATTCTATACATGCCTTCAGACGTGGAGTTCAACAATAATCAGAGGTAACAGTGCGTACATTACTAAATTGGGACCTTTTTAGAGTATTACCGCAGTAACTTTATTCTTCTAATGGACACTTCTAACCGCAACGTCCTCATCCTTTGACTATATACCAAAGCAGGACCTCCCAATGAAGTGGATCTGTGGAATGACTCCGATCAAATAGTCCTACAGAACCAAATGGGTGAATTACTCTTCCTGTCAGACCTGGTTGTCAAAGCAGTAGTGCTTCCTGAACATGTGTACTGACGCCCACATTCCTACCAGACAGATGTCAAGGACAGACACACCACATGCCAATGCGGTTGTAGTTGTCTTTGCCTGGAATGGGCTCTCAGTCCTTCTGGTGCCAAACAACTATCAACCTAGGCAAAGTCCTGTTTTTGTGCTGCCTTCCATTCTTTGCCCCAGAGGAATCCACAAAAAGGTGATAGTCCACCCGATAGTCTTTGTTAAGATCACTGTAAAAACTCAAGGCTGTCTTGGAGTCCAGCTGATGGAGTCACTCCTCCCCTTTCGAGGGGTGAGGCGCAGCAAAGCACAAAGTAGTAGTGTGAACAGAGGACCGATGCTCATGCCTAAAATGCCTTCTTGGAAACCCCAGAGTGTAAACGTTTTGACATCGTGCCTTCTTGAAGTGATGAAAAGATCTATTCAATGTTCCCCCCCATTTCTGGAAGACTCCCGGTGCCACCTCAGAATGTAGTCACCATTCATGGTCTGACAGACGCCAATGGCTGAGTTCATCCACCCTGGAGTTCAAAGATCCCGCCAGGTGGT